>NW_022681468.1:10076935-11276935 GCF_009764315.1 Trachypithecus francoisi
TATTCAGCCGCAGAGCTCCCACCCGCACTGTCTTCCCTCCTGAAACAAAATCTTTCTTTCTGGAAAATTCCAACATGTTTGACAGATTTATTCCACTGGGGATCCTCCACCCCCCTTTTTAAAGGAAACCACTTCTGGGGTGCACAGAGCAACCCTATATACCATACGCTGTAGAAGGCTGAGCTGATTCCTTTCTTTTAATTTTTTTTCCCCCCGTAACAGGAGAGGGTTTGGAGAATGCTTCTACCATGGATACCAGAGAGGGGAATTTTAAGTAGGCAGAATGTAATCACCCAAATTGGAACTCAGCCAGGACACTGCCAGGGCAATTACTCCTCCTCTCGTGCTAAATACCAGGGGAGCATAAATGACCTGCGGCTTTGCACCCTCCTGCAAGCGGAGGGGCTCCCAGGGGCAGGAGCCCGGGAGCTCACCTCGGACAGACCAGCAGCCCCTCCCCGTCACCCCTAACTTATCCCTGTCTTCAACTTGCCCTGCTCCAGGTTTCTGTAATTCCAGGGGTTTTTAAGCTGAGGTCGGAAATCACTTTTTAAAATAATATTAATTAGCTCCCACCCCTGAGGTGCCTTCCCTCTCCCAGAACCTGAGCCAAGGGTTCCCCGTGTCTTGTGCGATGCAGCCCACCTCCCAACAGCTCTGGGGACATGGCTTCTCTTATCCCACCTCCTGAGGCCAAAACTGAGGACCAAGGAGGTGGTAACCTGCTCAAGGTCACAAAGTAGGGTTTCAGCATCGTCAGACCCCAGACCGCACATCTGTGTCTTCTTTGATGGAAAAAGAAGAGACATCTCTGCTTATACTTTCTCATAGAGCACATTTCTCTTTGAGGGCAAGGATTTATTTTCTAAACCGGTCTCAGTGTTATAAGTAGGATTGTAATGAACATCCTTGGTATACTTGTCTTTGCACACTTCTCTATGTCCTTAAAATAATTTCTTAGCAGTGGAGTTGTTGAGTCAAAGAAAATACAAATTTTAAAAAACAACATATTATTAAATTGCCTTCTGGTGAGGTCTGCATGCTGGCCAATGGTGTGAGAGTGTCTCCTGAAAATGTGGTTCTTTTAAAGCTCATTGTATACACATCCAGACTCCACATGGACCCCGACTTTGTGAACTCTCACAGTGACCGGGACACCTGACTATCACTGCTGCATTCATCGGCGGCTTTATGTGAATCTGTTGGTTATTCCAACGGGAGGGCGAGCTCGCTGAGGTCAGGAATCGCGTTTTACGCATCTCTGTAACCCCAGAACCTAGCACAGAGCCTTGCACATAAAAATGGCTCCATGAATGCTTGTGCCAGTGAATTAGTAAAGCCCAAGGCTGTTCGAATGGAGAACACACCTGTGCTGAGTGAGAGACAATGTGCTCAGTGGAAACGAACACAGGGGTGGGAGTCAAGGCCACTGAATCTCCTCTACCACAACAGGATCTGTGGCCCTTGAGCAAAATCACTTAGACCAGTAGAGTCCCACTTCCCCCACATATAAAATGGAGCTAACGGTGTCTGCCGTGCAGCACTGCTGTCAGGAGTAAAGGTCAAGTATGGTAAACCCCTGGCTCTAGGATTTTTAGCCTTCAGGTTCCTATTCACAGGAGCCCATGACTCGCAGGTGGTGCTGGTTTATAACAAGTTTTCACTAACCTGCAGCCAGATGAGAACGAGGAAGATAACATGTGGAGTTTTTCACAAAGCAAAATCCTTTCCATCGGAAGGGCTGTTTTATTATGAGATGATGTCATTTCTAATTCTTCTTTGCTGTTTAAACATCCTTTTGTTTATGAAATGATGGTGACAGTATGCCGAAAGCTGTTTTTGTGTGTTTTTCTTTCTACATTTTCAACTTTGACAAGATTCAAAAGTTAGCGACTCTCTATTAGCCTCTCTCATCCCAAATTTGTTTCATGTTTTTCCAGCTCATAAACATAAAGGGCTTAGAACAAATGGCTGAGGCTAAGCTTCATTCAGATTTCTGATCAAATCTCCCAATTCTAAACCCTTATTGAGGGTAAGAGAAAGAAGAGCTGGGAAGCAAAACTGCAAATGTCCCCCATAAAACTACTCACAGTTACTTTTGAGTGATACAAAGAATAAAATGAGTATTTTTTTAGAACAAAAATGTGAGAATTTTCAAGTATGCATGTTGTTCCCTTGGCAGCAGTGACTCTGGGGGACTCAACCTCCATGCCACGTTCAGAACCACTTTCTACTTTGTGCCCCTCCTGGCTTCCTTATCTGCCATCCTTCTTGACTCCAAATGGTTTCTCCAGCTTTTTGTCATCCATCTTAGGAGCTGCTTTAGTGCTCCATGGCTACTGACTGTTTCTAAAAATCAAATCTACCCATAAAGAATGGAGATTTGGGCCGGGCGCGGTGGCTCAAGCCTGTAATCCCAGCACTTTGGGAGGCCGAGACGGGTGGATCACGAGGTCAGGAGATCAAGACCATCCTGGCCAACACGGTGAAACCCCGTCTCTACTAAAAATACAAAAAAAAAAAACTAGCCGGGCGAGATGGCGGGCGCCTGTAGTCCCAGCTACTCGGGAGGCCGAGGCAGGAGAATGGCGTAAACCCGGGAGGCGGAGCTTGCAGTGAGCTGAGATCCGGCCACTGCACTCCAGTCCGGGCAACAGAGCGAGACTCCGCCTCAAAAAAAAAAAAAAAAAAAAAAAAAGAATGGAGATTTGCCAAGGTCCGGGAGATTCAAAAGAGGAACCGAAGCTCTGAAATGTGAGCAAAGCTACATTACTTTTGATTACCTTCCTGGCCTGTGCTTTTTAATGTACGGCCTCAATATCTCGGTGGGTGCCATTCCAGCTTGGCTAAGAGACTGGGGACCCCAGCCGTCTTGGCCGGATGCCTCAGGCTGGGATGCCTGGTGGGAAGGCTGGATGAAGAGGCAAGTCTAGAAACAGCCCTTGAAGGAGACGAAGTGTTAAGATCTGCTCTGAGAAGCATGTAGGTGACTGTGATGCCCCAGCACTGGGTCTCATCCTGTGACCAGGGTTTGAGGAGTAGCCCCAAACGCTGCAGCTTCAAAGGCTCTCAGAACCAACAGCCCCAGAACAGCGTGGTTTGAGAAGGTGCTTTGTCTGCTCATGGGGCAGCGGGGAGGCGGGTAAAGATGGCGGGTGGCACTGGTATGGAAGGCAGCCACAGGAGGGGTCTCACGGTGGATTGAACAGAGACTCCCAAAAAGCTGTGTCCACATCCTGATGTCTGCTCTGAATGTGGACCTTATTTGTAAAAAGGGTCTTTGCAGATGTAATTCACTGAAGGATCTCAAGATGAGATCATGCTGTATTATCCAGGTGGGTCCTAACTCCAATGGTAAGGCCCTAGAAGAGACACAGAAAAGAGAACAGACGCCGAGAAGCCGTGTGAAGACAGAAGCAGAGACTGGAGTGATGCTGCCATGAGCCGTGGAACACCAGGAAACTCCAGGAGCCACCAGAAGCTGTAACAGGGAAGGACAGATTCTCTTCTAGATCCTTTGGAGGATATGCGGCCCTGCCAACACCTAAATTTTGGACTTCCGACCTCCAGAACTGTGACAGAATAATTTTTGCTGGTTTAAGTCACTCGGTTTATAGTATTTTCTTCCAGCAGCCCCAGAAACTGATACAGACCTCTCTGGGCAGAGGTGAGCTTTTGTCATCTTAGGAGATCAGGGCAGCCCAAGGTAGTGGCTGGGAGGAAGAGTCCTTGATGGATGCACATAGAGAGTGGAGGGGGTGCTGGGATTACAGGGGTGACCCGGCATTCTGGGAGGTTGAGGCTGGTGGGTAGCTTGAGCCTAGGAGTTCGAGCCCAGCTGGGCAATACAGTGAAACCCTGTCTCTATAAAAAATAAACAAAATGGCCGGGTGCTGTGGCTCACGCCTGTAGTCCCAGCACTTTGGGAGGCCAAGGCTGGCGGATCACGAGGTCAGGAGATCGAGACCATTCTGGCCAACACGGTGAAACCCTGTCTCTACTAAAAATACAAAAAAATTAGCAGGGTGTGGTGGCGGGTGCCTGTAGTCCCAGCTACTTGGAAGGCTGAGGCAGGAGAATGGCGTGAACTCGGGAGGTGGAGCTTGCAGTGAGCAGATATCGCGCCACTGCACTCCAGCCTGGGTGGCAGAGCGAGACTCTGTCTCAAAAATAAATAAATAAATAAATAATAAAAATAAAAATAAAAAATAAACAAAATTATCCAGGTATGGCCCGAACCTGTCGTCTCAGCTACTCGGGAAGCTGAAGTGGGAGGATTGCTTGACCTTGGGAGGTCAAGGCTGCAGTAAGCTGTGATCCTACCACTGTGCTTCAGCCTGGGCGACTGAGACCCGGTCACACACACACACGCGTGCACGCACACACACGCATACACACATGCATGCACACACACGTGCACATGCACACACACACACGCACACATACACGCACGCACACGCGTACACACACGCACACACACGCATGCATATACACACGCACATACACGCACACACGCATACACACACGCACACACACATACACACATGCACACACACACTCTCTCAGAGGTGGGGTAAATGAGCATCACCGTAAAGCCAGGGAAGTACTACTGGTAAACCTCAGAGTCTTAAACTCTGAGGCAGCGTCATGTTTCCAGGATCTTGAAGAGGTTCTGGAACAGGCAGAGCAGCAGAAAAGAGAGATGAAATAAATGGGAGAGACAAAGCATGCGCACACAGATCTGAGCGCAGAAATCATGACCACATCTTCTACAACAGCAAAAACCTGGAAACGCTTGTGCCCAACAATAGGGGATTGAAAAAAATATTATAAACCATTGAAACATGATGTCGATTTATAGTCGGTTCAATGGGCGGGGCTCCACTATACACCGTTAAATGTAAACAGTCAACTACAAATAATATCTACAATGTGATCCTGGGCCTGTGTTATATAAATGTATGTTCTCTCTACAGAAAGTCTAGAAGAAAAGCTCACTACTGTGATCATCACTGGATGATATTTACTTTTATTATATACATATGTATTTCCCACTTTTTCTAATTTTTTCTACAAAGGAAGTGATGATTGCATAATATTTTAAGGCTTTCTTTTTAAAAGATCCTATGATAGTATCTAAATAGAATCTTTTAAAGTGAGGTCCCTGATATAAAATCATCAGCAAAGTTGTCTGCCTACCTAGAAAAGCCTCTAACTCCACTGGTGCGAATGTGAATTACTTCAGTCCTTTTATAGAACAACTGTGCAGCATCCATTAAAATTTAAACTGCACATACCCTTTGATCCAGCAAATTCATTCCCCAGCTTCTATCTTAGTGACTTTCTCAAACATCCATGCAAATAGCTTGTATATGGTATTCATGGAAACATTGATTGTATTAATAGCATCAAAAAAGTGGAAGTGAGCTAAATGCTCATAATGGAGAAGTATAAATAAATGATGCTTATTACTATTGTGGAATACTATGTAAGCATTAAAATGAAGGAAGATGATCTATATACAGTATGTGTGTGTGTGTGTGTGTGTGTGTGTACAGTGTGTGTGTGTGTCTGTACACCAGTGTGGAAAGATTTCCGAGATGTTGTTAAAGGAGAGAAAAACAAAAACAAAACAAAACCAGCAATTTGCAGAGCAATATGTACAGTATCATCTTGTCTATGAAAAAAACAGCAGCCTACTTTTCTGAAATACACATAGGTTTATAAAATGCTGAGCAAAAGGGGTGAGAGTGTTCAATCCACCCCTGCCTCCTTCTGATAAGGGTGATTACACTCTGGGGCCCACCTGAGCATCTAGAATAATCCCCCATCTCAAGAGCCTTAACTCAATCACATCTGCCTCTTGCTTCAGATGTCTCATTGCGGTAGTCAAGGAACAGAAGTGGCATTGAGAGAAGAGTAGTAGACACTTTACCTTTTGCTCCCACTAATTATGTATGGTTTGAATAATATACATTAAGAATATAGTTGTGTTTAATAGAATGAATAAATAAGCTGAATGAGTAAAGAAGCTTGAAGGCTTTTGAACCCCCTAAACGAACGCAGGACTGTGAGTCGGGCCGGGCCCCTTGCTTGCCTGGTGATCATACAGTCACAGGTCACCTCCTCTTTTTGCCTCTTGCTCTCCTCATCTGTCCAACCAGGGAGCTGGATACCGCAGCTTCTCAAAGCCCTTTCAACTCAAAGAATCCTCAGTTGTCTGTCTGCCATGACAAGAGAAACGATTAACTTTCCTTCTGTCCTATGAACCCTGACGGACACAACGAGGCAAAGCGTTTGGCAGGAGACATGTTGCTCTGTTTGCAAAGTGAGCAAAAAAAATTTAAAAACCCCTGCTCGTGTGACTCCCAGGGCCCATCCAATACGCCAAGCCCTCAAAGGGCCTCTTCTGCAGAAAACACTCTTCATCTCCAGCAGACTTTAAAAATAGTTGATAAGCGAAAAGATTTTCTGAGACTCTTTGAGAGAGGTTTTTAAGTACCTTGCTCTGTAATAACCAGAAGGTGTTTAATAAACATGATATGCAGCAGTTGCTAAGAGAATCTGATTTATGTACAAAAGCAATACAGAGCAACTGTGCATCAGGGTGGTGCCCTTTTATTTGACTGTGAATGCTGATATTCTGATGGAAGCAATTGGGCTGAACTTTATTTATAATCAGCTTACAGCATGGATAGCTGTATTCTAAGTGCTTCTCAAATTACATAGCAAATCTCGCTGTCTCCTTATGTAAATAAGAGACCCACATCATAAGCTTTAATTGTAATACAGGTCACTGTCAAGGGTAAAGTATTTCCCAAACCCTTCCGATTAGCAAAATCACATATAGCTTAAGCATGGGCTGGGGCTGCAGCCACAGCACCTGAAGACAGCTCAGAAAGCAGCCAATAAATAAATGTCCAAGGAAATTGACATTAAGGAAAATCTCATTATAAAAAAAAAAAAAAACATTCAATTTTTCTACATTTGTGTTGAAGAGTTCACCAAGAAGTGCAAATCGCTTGGGCTAAGGAGCTTCCTGGTTCTAAAATGAGTCCTGAATAAATATCCGACAAGTGTGAGGCAGTGAAGAAACCTCATTTCATTGGCTGAGAAGGAAATCAGAACAGATGCGGAAGACCAGTTTCCCAGATACACAAATAGGATGCAGGACCAGACTTGGAGGCTTTTTTTTCTTTTGCTGGGGCTGCCTGTCAGAAGATTGCATAGCAATTCTTTAAACGTTAAGTCTAAAATTCCTCCCCGAAGAGGTATCCACAGAAAGGATCCCAGAGGGGTGCACCACACCTTTCTGAAATGTTCTCATAATTCATAATTAATATGCTATGGATCGGACCAATACAGCCTGCTTTTCTGGTGCCCCTTTTAAGTCTCTCTGTACCCTGGCTTTCTCATTCTGCAGAAATCAGCTGTAAGTGACTTCAGATCAACCTCCTTGTCTGAGGCTTGTATCAAGGCTGGAGAAAAGCTGGGTCATTCCAGGCATCAGGCAAATCCTGGGACCGTCATAAAATCTTCAACAAAATAAATCAACAATCCCAAAATAAACATTTTCTTTCTCTATCCTTTTGTTCCCCTTCAAGTATCCTTTTCTCATCTCCTCCATTTCTTTGCCCCTTTCTAGAAATTAGAAACAGGCACTTTTCCCCCACACTGATCTCAGTTGGCCTCAGCTGGCTGCTGTGTGCACATGGTGAGCCCTGATGTGCACCTGTGTGTGTGGGATAGCTACTCCCAGCCATTTGATGGGGTTCTCCAGGAGCACTAAATCAATCCCTTCACTCATCGACAAATATTTATCAGTATCCACAAATATCCATCAAGCATTGTGCTAGACTCTGAAGATACAAAAGTGACTGAGACAGAATGGATACTTTATAGTTTTAGGAGGCAAGACAAAGAAAAACAAAATAAAAAAGAAACTAAGTGTAAATTGGGATGATTGCCGTAAAGTAACCAGGGTTAAGAGAAACAACAGCAGGGGTCTCCTAATGGTCAGGGATGGAGTTCATTCTCTCCCAAAGAGCTGGGTGGGTGAGAGGCTCAGGTGTAAACACGGCAAGGAGGAAAACCAGGCTGGACTGAGTGCACGAAGTCCGGAGTTTTGTGGTCTTCAGGGAGTGCTGGGTGTTGCCCGGCTTCTCTGGATCCTTTCTAAACCCTGGGACTCCTGTGAGCAATGCAGATGAGAGAAGTTATTGTTCCCTTTTACAGACAAGGGAATCAAGGCCAGAGGGGTTACTGGAGGTCACTCTGTGAGTGAGCGGCAGCTCACCCCGAGTCACTCCAAGTCACGAGCTCCACGCCGTTGTTCTGTTTGCACCACAGATTGTATGGGAGCCACGAGATGGGTTCTGTCTCACCCCAAAATGACCACAACCCTGCTCTGGAGTGACGAGAGTAACGCTGTCCTCAGAGCCCATAGGGTAGATCTGTGGGACACAGGAAAAGGCAACCCTTCCTTCGAGCAGACCCAGCCCAGCTTTACCGGCTGAACACTGGCTGGATGTCAGCCCCTCTCACCTGCCCCAACTGCTTTGGTATACTTGTGCAGTGAACAACCAGCACCACTGCACATGGCAGCCCTGGAGGGTCCCTTCTGACATCAGAACCATGCTGGGCTTTGTGTTTGTTTGATTGTTTAAGATGGAATCTCACTCTGTCACCCAGGCTGAAGTACAGTGGCGTGATCTCGGCTCACTGTGACCCAGTTTCCTGGGTTCAAGCAAGTCTCCTGCCCCAGCCTCCAGAGTAGCTGGGATTACAGGCACGTGCCACCACATTCAGCTAATTTTTGTATTTTTAGTAGAGACAGGGGCTGGTCTCAAACCCCCGACCTTGTGATCCACCTGTCCCAGACTCCCAAAGTGCTGGGATTACAGACTTACAGACATGACCCACCACGCCCAGCCAACCATGATGCTCTTGCTTCCTATTTCCTCCCACCATGTGGCCCTGCCTGCTTCCCACCCCTCCTCACTCCACTGCACACACTAGCCTCCCCCGTGTAGCAGCTGGACCTCTACAAAAGCTGTGTTTCTTGCTCCTCTGACTTCCTCTCGACTTTTCGATGTTCTTAGTCCTGATTCCAGACACCTGTCTCGCCCAAGCTGCAAAAGCCGTTTCTCAGATTCCCTGATAGCCTATCTGACTCTTCTCTGTTTCAGTCTCCACTCAGTGGTCACAGGAATTTTTTTAAAAAGGGCAAATCACATTGTATCGCTTGTTTGCCTAAAAACCACTCCAAATCTTCCCATGGTTCCGAGGATACATGTGAAATCCTCACTGTGACCTCCAGGAACTTGCTGCATCTGGCCTCAGCTTGTTCCATATATTCACACGCCACCACTCTGTCTCTGTTTTGGCCTTTGTCTAGTTTTTTTGAATTCACAGCTTCTTCCTGCCCCCAGGCCCTTTGCACATGCTCTTCCCTCTGACTGGAATGCAGAAGGAATGCTCCCGACCTTCTCATTGGAATATGGTCCTCCTGTTTTGTTCTGTCGTAATGACAGCCACTGCTTAGTGAGTAATGCATGTCTCAGATCCCTGTTCTAAAATCCTTTTGTGTATTTACTTATTTAATCGCCACAAGGACCCTGTGAGGGAGATGCTAGTAGTATTCCCACTGAAAAGACTCAGGGAGGCCCCAAGAGGCTAAACACTTTGCCCAGAGGCACATCGCTAATTAAAGCTAGAATTGCCATTCAGGTCCGTGATTGCAGAGACCACGGCCTACTTCTCTGATGCTCTGAGGGACATTTCCTATTTACAATAGGCTATTCACAGCCTTGCCTTATAGCACACACACACACACACACACACACACAAAATGTATTGAGTACATACCAGGTACTCAATAAATGTGTAGATCCATGAACAAGACGTACTTAGGGAACATCATGACCTTTCTTAATACCATCCTCTACCGCTACACACAGGAACTGTGTGATGCATAATAACTACATTCATTTCCCATGGCTACCAGAACAAATCACCACAAAATGGGTGGATTAAAACAATACACATTTGTTTTCTTACCATTCTGAAGTTCAAAGTCCAAAACCAGTTTCACTGGGCTGAGATCAAGGTGTCAGCAGGGCTGTGCTCTCTGGAGAATCCATTTCCCTGCCTTTCCCAGCTTCCAGAGCTGCCTTTCCTCCATTCCTTGGCTTGTGGCCCCTCCCTCCACCTTCAAAGCCAGCAGCGTAGCATCTGGCTTGTTGTCACATTTCTTCTGTGTCAATTTCCCCTCTGCCTCCCTCTTACAAGGACACTCATGGTTACATTTAGGGCCCACTCAGATTATCCAGGATCATCTTTCCATCTCAAGGTCTTTCCCTTGATCCCATCCACAAAGTCCCTTTTGCCATGCAAGGTAATGTATTCACAGATTCTGGGGATTCACAGACTCTGGGGGCCATGATTCAGCCTACTATAATAATAACGGCTGGCTGGGTGCGGTGGCTCATGCCTGTAATCCCAGCAGTTTGGGAGGCCAAGGGGAAAGGACTCCTTGAGCCCAGGAGTTCAAAACTAGCCTGGACAACAAAGCAAGACCTTGTCTCTAATAATAATAGTAAAATAAATAAATTAGCTGAGCATGGTGGTGCACACCTGTAGTCTCAGCTACTCAAGAGGCTGAGATGGGAGGATCTCTTAAGCCCGGGTGTTCAACGTTGCAGTGATCTGTGATTGCACCATTGCACTCCAGCCTGGGTGATAAAACCAGACCATATTGCTAATAATAATAATAGCTGAAAACAAAGAGCTAACAGTCATCGCATGTTGACTGTATGTCCAATACTTTTGGAGCTTCACAAGTACCGGTCACAGCATTGGTAGTGCTATGAGAGACATACCATCATCATCACTCCCATTTCTCAGATGAGAACTTTGAGGTTCAGTAAGCAGTAGAGCCAGGATTTGAATCCAGCTGTCGAGACCCAGAACCTATACGACTAACCTCATGGCACCTGTAAGCACTGTGGTGGTCATCCCAGAGTCCAGAGTTGAGGGGAATGTGGCTGGGTGGCTTCACGGGAAACCTCACAATAAGCTTCAGACGGACGCAGCCCAGCTGTCTCAGCACTGGTGGCGACCCTTCCTCATTGGGCCGTGGACACCTGTGGGCTGGGAAGGCGGGAGGCCCAGCCCCTACCACTCGCTGGCTTCACTTAGTACTTGCAGCTTTATGGCCTCTGCTCCGGCAGACCGCTGCGTCTGGCAGAGCTCCATTACTGTCAGCCCCTCTGACTTGGGAGCGCTGCACCTCGTTAATGTATTATTTATTTTATTACCTTATTGTGGAAGTTGTTGTTTATAATTTGCTATTCTATATAATGGCCTTCTAATGCACACACTGCTAAATAATTAAAAAATGTTTTGCCGCCACTCCTCAGGAGCCCCATTTCTTCACCCTACTAACTAGGTCCATTGTTTAAGTCCAGTCTGATGTGCTCCTTTCCTGTAGAGCGTCCTGGTGAAGTGTGAGTTCCCAGATGCGTGCTCAGACCAGGGTGGCCAGGGTTACTGGGAACTGAAACGGGGGTGCTGCCCATCCCTTCCACCTGTAGGGCAGAGAACTTGTGAGACAGGCTGGATCCTGGCCCCCAAAGATGCCCACCGCCTCATCCCAGGAACCTGTGACTATGTCATCTTACATGGCAAACAGGACTTTGCCAATGGGATTAAGTGAAAGATCTTGAACTAGGAGATGCTCCTGGATGATCTTGGGTGTGCCCTAAGTGTAATCTTATGTGTCCTTGTAAGAGGGAGGCTAGGGTCAGAGGACAGAGAAGAAAGTGCTATAAGAACAGAGGAGAGAGCAGTCTGATAGCCCCTGTTTGGCTTTGAAGATTAAAGAAGAGGCCACAAGCCAAGGAATCTAGGCAGCCTCTGCAAACTGGGAAAGGCAGGAAACCATCCTCCTGAAAGGCTCCAGGAGGAGCCAGCCTTGCTGCACTTGATTTTCATCTTGTAAGACCCAATTTCTGACTTCTGGAACTGTTAGAGAATGAATTTGTGTTATTGAAAGCCACTAAATGTGTCCTGATTTGTTATCCTCACAAGAGGAAACTGACCCACCGTGTCACATGCATCCATCGGATACAGAGCTCGGTGCAGGGCAGGCACTGAGGGGAGGTCAGGCTCAGGTGTAGATTCCACAGGCAGAGGGTTGAAGGGAAGGCCACACAGTGACTTGTGAACACGGATCAGAGCATTCACTTGCATTGAGTCCAGCTTGGCAAAATCCAGGCCAGATTCCCAAGCCTTGGCCAAATGGGGCTGGCAGGCAAACAAAACCCACAGAAAACCCAGATCTTCACAGCGGTGAATGGGCTCCACTTCCTCTCTTGCCAAGCCTTTGGCAGGTGATACCTACAACGGCTTGCTCATAGTGGCACACGTTTTATAGGCAGCAAAGTCCCCATCCCAACCAGACTTGAGAGTTAGGCAGAACAGGGTTTGCAGTCCTAACAGACAAGAAAAGCAAGGCTCAGAGAGGTGAAAGGGCTCATCCTGGAGAGTTCAGTGAGTCGGCAGGTCCTGGAACCCCTGCACTCCCACAGTCTCTTGGGATACAGAGCTGGGGTGCCTTGCTTGGATGCATTTCCTTTCCTCTTTCTGGGGGTGCTAATCCACCCTACTAGGGAGCAGCAACAGGGCAATCAGGGCTGAAAGGTCCAAACAGGTCCCTAATTTAATAATTGCTCCCTGAATAATTGATTGCTTGTCCTCGTGAGCTATCGGTTAGGGGAAAATGCCTGTTCCTTTCCCATCTGGAATCCAGTCTCTGGTCAACCAGTCACCAGCCAAGATTAAATGCCACCTGCAGCACCACACGCCAAGCCCAAGAGGAAATTACATGTGCTATGGGTCTAGTTCCTGGCCCTGGGGACCCCTGCATCCACCCAGGTAGCCAGCCCAGAGCTGGGAAAGCCAGAATCAAGGAGCAGAAGCCAGAAAGACTTTGCCTCACTTTCTCCTGTCATCCCTCAGTTCACAGCTTATTTGGAGGAAGAGACAGGAGGAGAGAGCATTAAAGCAGACATGGTTTTAAAGAAATGAGCCAGGGCCCTCCACTGCCCCTCCCCACCACGGCAACACAGTTGGTCAGTCGGGGAAGAGGCTCCTGTTCACTAATGGAATTCTCCCCTTAAAAGTCATGTTCCCGAATGCAAAACACACGGCGAATCTCTGAATGCACAGTAAGGAGGGTGTGTACCCGCCACAGAGCAAGGCTCCCACCTCTACCAGGGCGTTGCTGCCAGGGCGTTGCTGCCATGGTGTGTGGTAGTCATATCCCTAGGGTTATATTATGGGTTTGCATCTATCCCTGCCTTCCTTGGCTCATCCCAAGAACACGTATTGAGGGCCTAGATGGTGCCAGGCCCAGCTGTGAACCACGCCCCTGACCGTGAAGGAGCTTAAGCTCTGCGTGGGAAAACTGATGTCAGCAGACAGTGGCAGGACGAGTGCCCACACGAGGGTAGAGGGAAGCTCAAAGGGCTGGGGGCAGAAAGAGAACCCATCCATCCACAGAGGCTTCCTGGAAATGTGACCCCTGGTCCCAGTCCTGAGAGTTGGAATGTCGCTCTTATGAATGAGAAACCCAGAAGAGAGGAAATAAAACTTATTCAATCACCCAGAAGAAATCCTTTCTGCATGAATAAATGGACAACTCAACTTGCAATCTTAGACGTCAGGGGAGGCCACATGGTTCAAGGAAGCCGAGAGTCTCAGCTCTTTCAACTACAGCGCGTGTTTATTCAGGCCTGGCTGTGACAAGCCTCAACTGGACTTTGGGTAGATGGCAATAGCCCAGACCCTATCAGCCCCTACAGAATTTGTAAAGTAGGGTGTTGGGAGTACGCCCCAGGCAGACAGGGCCCCCTGTCATTTTAAGCACTCCTTACTTAAGTACTCTTTAGTGAGCACCTGCCGCTTGTCAGCACAGTGTTCTTTCTTTCAGGAGGAGAGCTGTATCTAAGCTTGGGTCCGATTTTACAAGATGATGAGCTCCCTGGTGGCCACCAAGATGATGGCAGAAGGAGTTAGCTTTAGAGACTGAGAGCCTTAGAGACGCTTAGAGGTAGTGACTCTTACCATCTGAGTTGGATCTGCTTGGTCATATGCCATGAACGGACTTCCAACCTGTCAAAGCCTCAAAGATTTCTCTTTTGGACAATAAAACAAAAATAATCACTACCTCAGGCCTCATCTGCCCCCAGCCCTCAGACATGGAGAAGGTTTTCCACTCAAGGGACCCTGATAGGAAAACCATCTCAGGAAGGCATAATGTGGGTTCTGTCACTCCACCCTCAGGCCAGCTCAGCCAGCACTGATTGGGTATGGGGTGCCTTTCCAAGTCCTGCACTGAGCACCCCAACAGGAGTGGCCCCAGCAATTGGAAGGCCATTTCTCACAAAGCTCCATCTTCCTGCAGGTGCTGTGTCAACTTTGCCCAAGCTGAGTGACCTTCAGGAATACCCAGAGAAGGCTCACAATCTTCACTCTTAAAACAAAAAGATGAATGCCCAGTTGATCACTTCGGGGCATTTTGAGTGAGGCAAAAAGCAGAAAGGAGCCTGTAGAGGTCTGGAGAATAGAGACCGTGCCCCTTTCTGCTCCCCGCAGCTCCGCAGCTCCCAGGACAGACCTGGCCAGAGGGAGGCTGGCTCAGCCTCCACCAGCCCACAGGCCCTGCTGTATCTGCATCCGTGCTCTCCTTGTGAAACTCTCCCAGCAGCAAGACAATGAGAAGTTTCCAGAAAGTCAATGACAGGAGTGGACTCCACATTCCTCTCCTGCATTCTGCTTCTCCTTCAATAGCTGGGCTGGGATTTATGCAGATGTACAGATAAACAGAAGGAAAAAAATGTAACTTGCCGTGTTGTCCATAACTGCTTTCCTCTTGCTCTCGAGTCCCAATCCTGTGATGGCAGAAACCTTGATTTTGCCAATTAAGGCTGCTCTGTGGTTGTCAGGTGAGATCTTAGCCTCTTTCTAGGCTTCTGCTCCATTTTCCAGGATCTTCCCCTCCTCCTTTCATGATGGAATCTGGGGTCAAGGGGTCAGTGAGGTGCTGGGGGTGGGGAAATGTTGCTTGAGGCTCCCAGTGACCTCCAGTTAGGGTGTGACCCACCCCATGGGATGACAGATGACAGTCCTAGTCCCTTTTCTGTCCTGTAAGGAGACATATGGCTGTCAGGTCTCTGGATACCCTGCTCTGGCACCCACTGGTCTTTGCAGCATTGCCCTGTGCTCCCTGGATCTGGTTCCAGGGTCCCACACCACGTGGCCTCCTCACTCCCATTTTTATTTGAATCACATCTGCAAAGATCTCTCTGCCACTTAAGTTACCATATTCACAGATTTCAGAGATTAGGATACGGACATCTCCTAGACGGATGGGATTATTCTGTTCACAGTGTGGGTGTCAGAGACATGTGAAACAGAACAACTCCATCTTGAATAGGAGCTGGGTAAAATGAGACTGAGACCTACTGGGCTGCACTCCTGGGAGGCTAGGGCATTTTAAGTCACAGGATGAGATAGGAGGTTGGCACAAGATGTGGGTCATAAAGACCTTGCTGATAAAACAGGTTGCAGTAAAGAAGCCGACCCAAAACTACCAAAACCAAGATGGCGATGAGAGTGACCTCTGGTCCTCCTCACTGCTGCACTCCCACCAGTGCCATGACAGTTTACAAATGCCATGGCAACATCAGGAAGTGACCCTATATGGTCTAAAAAGGGGAGGCATGAATAATCCGCCCCTTGTTTAGCATGTCATCAAGAAATAACTATAAAAATGGGCAAACAGTCTATGGAGTAGCCATTCTTTTATTCCTTTACTTTCTTAATAAATTGCCTTCACTTTGCACTGCAGACTGGCCCTGAATTCTTTCTTGCATGAGATCCAAGAACCCTCTCTTGGGGTCTGGATCGGGACCCCTTTCCTGTAACAAGGAGACATGAAGAGTCTTGGCCTGGGGTATCGCAGGAAGGCTCTGAGCCTGTTACCATCTGTGAATGAGCAAACATTCTAAGCATTGTATAGTATTTAGCTTGCACTGCTGAACCAGAGACCCAAGGTACCAAATCCTTGCCTAGATAGAACTGTAATTATCTCCCCAGGTAAACAGCTGGGGCAAACAGTGCGGGGCTGGGCAGCAGCCTCACAGCACCATGGGCCAGGCCCCTTCTGTCTTACTGCTGTGCCCTGTTAGTGCATTGCCCTTGGCTCCACAGCTCAAGGGGGCTCTCTGTCATGCCCAAATTCCAGCCAGCCTGCAGGGGCAGAGGAAGGTGTGTGTTTACTCTTTAAAGGCAGGATGTAGAAGTTACTCCTATCGATTCCCTCCCATTCCCACTGGTGCAGGTGGCCACACCTCACTGCAAAGAAGGCAGAGAAATGCAGTTCTCATTCTCAGCATCCATGGGCATCATTAAAAGTTCTGTGTCTATGGAGGATGGAGTGAACAAGGGCAAGTGTCTTCCATCAGCACCTTCTAAATACATAGCACATGGCTGGGGTGTTAGGGATGCAGTAGCAAGGGGTCCTTGCCCTTGAGGAGCCCTCAGACCACCAGGGGATAGTTTGCTGTCATGGGTGTCCATGCAGCATGCCATGGAAACCCCAAGGCTGGGCAACTGGCCAGTCCTGGTAGAGGAGAAGACCCAGGGTCACAGCAGGTGTCCTAGGGAAGGCAGCATCTAGGCAGTCTCCAGGAATCACCGTTCCTCCCTCATCCTCTATGTCTCATAGGTCGATAACTCAATGTCCTCAGTGTCACCACCCCCACTCTCTCTCTCTCTCCACCTAGAAGCACTCTGGCCCATGGCCACCCCTAGGGACTTTGTTCTGAGTCAAAAGAAGCTCTTCTCTGTGAGTGTGCACGTGCGTGTGTACATTCTTGGAACTCTTAGAACCCGCCCCACCTCTCAACTATAACCCCTACAGAGGATGGTTTTGGCCGTATGCTCACGCCTCTAATCTCAGCACTTTGGGAGGCCAGGGTGGGCAGATCACTTGAGGTCAGGAGTTCAAGACCAACTTTGCCAACATGGTGAAACCTTGTCTCTACTAAAAATACAAAATTAGCTGGGCATTGTGGTACACACCTATAATCTCAGCTACTTAGGAGGCTGAGTCAGGAGAATCATTTGAACCTGGGAGGTGGAGGTTTTGGTGAGCCAAGATTGTGCCATGGCACTCCAGCCTGGGCAATAAGAGTGAAACTCCGTCTCAAAAAAAAAAAAAAAAAAAAAAGCAAAGAAAAGAAAATGGGATTCTTCTGCTTAAATTAACCAAGTACATAGTGCCCACACTTTTGCATGCACACACACACACACACACACACACTCGTGCCCAAATAGACAGTTTTTCAGAAATGAGGATGCAGATGAGAGACTCAAGGACAGGCCTTACTTGCTCTCTGTCAGTTTACAAGAGAATTTATTCCACATATTCATCCATGAATATTTAGCAAGGCAACAATAACATTCAATGACACCCATGAGATACACAACTCAGAGAGCCCTCTCCCAGGAACATACACAATGCTTGATGTCAACTTTTTAACTGGACTGAATGTTTGAAATGCAAGCATTAGCTTACAATAATCCTCCCCCGCCCTCTCTCTGTCTCTGTCCCTTACTCTCTCTCTCTTTATTTGCATACAGACATCCCTCCCGTTTTTGATACAAACTGCCAAGCAAATTCTTTAACAGAGTACACCTGGTGGGGTGCGTAGAGCGCTATCAAAGGTTTAAGTAGTGCTAATGGCACAAATGAATTTTCAGACATGCCACTCTTTCTTTTTTCTCAAGAGAAACAAAATGGAAAAAACACACATATGAGGCAAAGCTGTTCTGAGATTGGCAAATAAAGTTTAGCATTCAGTAAATCTGCAAACTTTTGACAAGCCACTGTGGAAGGCTGAATCATAGCCCCCAAAGATGTCCAGGTCCCCAGCCCTGGAACCTCTGTATGTTACCTTACGTGGCAAAAGGACTTTGCAGGTGTGATTAAGTTAAGGATCTTGAGATGGGGATGATCTTGTATTATCCAAGTGGGCCCTAAATATAATCACAAGTGTTCTTTTAAAATGAAGAGGGAGGCTTGGCTGTAAGAGAGAGAGGGTCAGAGGCCGCATGATGATGGAAGCAGCGGTGCATTTGAGGAAAAGGCCATGAGCCAAGGGTTGTAGGTGACCACCAGAAACTGAAAAAGGAAAGGAAACAGATTTTCCTCTAGAACTTCAGAAGGAACTGACCCCATCAACACCTTGACATTAGCCCACTGACATCAATTTTGAACAAAATTTCTTACAGTTCTGGTCTCTAGAACTACAAGAAAATAAATGTTGTTCTTTTAAGTCACTAAGTTTGAGGAATTTTTACAGCAGCAAAGGAAACTCGCACAGTCATGTAGCTCCAGGGACAGGGCTTCGTCCCCTCCACAGGCGCGCCAGGCTCCTTCTGAGGGGCTCCGGGGGCTCCATTGTCAGTGGGGCCACTGGAAGCCATGCAGGTACTTGGGCTTTTGTGTTTGTGTGTTTCTAAAAGTCCTCTGTTTTTCTAATAAAGTCCCACTGTCAGAAATTTAAGATGGAAAGAAAAATTGGAAGAACATAAAAAGAAAAAAAATAAAAGAATACAAACCAAAACCAAAAACATTACACTCAGCTATAATCCCACCCTCTGGAAATAGCCTT
This sequence comes from Trachypithecus francoisi, assembly GCF_009764315.1. Lineage (NCBI taxonomy): Eukaryota > Metazoa > Chordata > Mammalia > Primates > Cercopithecidae > Trachypithecus > Trachypithecus francoisi. Next base: position 10,095,679 of record NW_022681468.1, read on the forward strand.
TGAAATAGTAATGATCACAATTTGTAATTACAGGTTTATTTTAATGATTATTATTATTATTATTTTATTTTATTTTATTTTTTAGAGACAGAGTCTCGTTCTGTTGCCCAGGTTGCAGTGCAGTGGCGCAATCTTGGCTCACTGCAACCTCTGCGTCCTGGATTCACGTTGTTCTCCAGCCTCAGCCTCCCAAGTAGCTGGGATTACAGGCATCTGCCACCACGCCTGGCTATTTTTCGTAATTTTAGTAGAGGTGGGGTTTCACCATGTTGGCCAGGCTGAACTCCTGACCTCAGGTGATCCACTCACCATGGCCTCCCAAAGTGCTGGGATTACAGGTATGAGCCACCACGCCCAGCCTTAATGATTATTTTTAAAATAATGTCACTTTGCCCATCCTTTCCCCTGACAGTAGGGTCCAGGAAGGTAGGAACCCACTCCAGTGAAGAGCTCAGTGTCTGAGATGTAGCGTCGATCCACAAATGCACTGTGTGGTCACTGAACGAATGGCCTCTGCCAACATTTTGATCTATTTCTTTCCAGTCTTTTTTCTACGTATATTGCAAATTTTTACAATTGCAATTGTTCTATGAACATGTGTTTTTGCCCTACATTCCTCACTTAGTATTTTATTCTGAATAAGTTCTAAAGTCATTAAATAGTCTCCGGAACTTCATTTTAATGGCAGACTAATAGTCCATACTATAGATGTTTCTTTGTTAGGTTACATTCTCTTTTTTTCCTCTTTTTCTGTTATAAATAATTCGGTAATGAACATCTTGGTGCATAAATCTTTATCCACGTTTCCGATTATTTTCTTGGAATCAATTCTTAGGAGGGATATTATAGAAACGAACCATGTCATCATTTTTAAGACTCAGGTTAATGATCAGTGCATGCATTCACATCAACTCTGTTTTCAAGAGGGGAACCTCGGGGACGTAGGACTGCAGTGTACACAGTTGCATGGTGAAGCTGATCTGCTGGGTTTTCGTTTAAGCAGAGAACACTGGCTGGGTGATAGGAGACCTGAACTCTGGTCTGAGATTTGCCATTTCCTAGTCACGTTGAACTAGATGTCCTCATATTTGAAACAGGAGGGCCAGATGATAACGTTAAGCTCTCTCCTATCAAGAAAATTCTAGTGGCTGGGCAAGGTGGCTCATGCCTGTAATCCCAGCACTTTGGGAGGCTGTGGCAGGAGGATCCCTTGAAGCCAGGAGTTTGAGACCAGGCTGAGCAACACAGTGAGACCTGTCTCTACCAACAACAACAACAACAACAAAATTAGCCATGCATGGTGGTATAAGCCTGTAGTTCCAGCTACTTGGGAGCCTGAGATAGGACGATCACTTGAGTGTGGGAAGTTGAAGCTGCAGTGAGCAACGGTCATGCCACAGCACTTCAGCCTGGGTGATAGAGTGAGACCCTGTCTTCAAAAAATGTAAAAAAGAAAGAAAAAAAATTATAGCAACTCCTCTTGGAGACCATTATTAAAGGGGAAAAGCCAATGAAAATTAGGAGCAATTCATGCCAGATAATCAAATGTTGATCTTAAAAGTCCAAGCCATGAGGTTTGATAAATTAAACTATGGTAAAAAGCATGTAGCCACTCTCCTCTCTGTATACACACAGCATCTGTTGTACCTGTATGTTTGTTGAACAATGATTCTAACAATTTAAAGAATGTGCAAAGCCTTCCTCTCAGTCAATGGACTAAATGAAGTACAGTTGACCCTTGAATAACATGTGGTTTTGGGGCGCTGACCCCGCTCCCCACACACAGTCAACAATCTGTGTATAACTGACTCTCCCAAAATGTAACTACTAATAGCCTACTCTTGACTGGAAGCTTTCCTGATACTATAAACAGTCGAGTAACATATGTTTCGTATGTTATCTGTTGTATCATAAACTGTATTCTTACAATAAAGTAAGCTAGAGAAAAGAAAGTTATTAAGAAAATCACAAGGAAGAGAAAATCTATGTATTATTCATTAAGTGGAACTGAATCATCACAAAGGGCTTCAGCCTTGCTCCTTCAGTGGAGTAGGCTGAGGAGGAGGAAGTGGTCTTGCTGTCTCAGGGGTGGCAGAGGTGGGAGAAAATCCATAGAGAAGTGAACCTGTGCAGTTCAAACCCGTTTTGTCTAAGGGTCAACTGTAGTTGGCCTGACTAACCAGATGCAGCAAATTCCATATACGCAGAATGAGAAGAAACGAAAGGTGGGCCGGGCGCGGTAGCTCGTGCCTGTAATCCCAGCACTTTGGGAGGCTGAGGCGGGTGTATCACTTGAGTCCAAGAGTTCAAAACCACCCTGGGCAACATAGTGAGACCTCATCTCTACAAAAAAATACAAAAATGAGCCAGGCATGATGGCGTGTACCTGTAATTCCAGCTACTTGAGAGGCTAAAGCGGCAGGATCACTTGAACTAGGAGGCAGAGGTTGCAGTGAGCCAAGATCGTACCACTGCACTCCAGTGAGACCCTGTCTCAAAGAAAAGAAGAAATAAAAGGCGATTTGTAGAAACAAGATTGATATTACCGTATTGCAATGCTTGGAAAAGTGTAATCCATGTCTGACCACAACTCTATTAGTTAGTGCTCTTCCAGCCTAGTTTGTGCTTCTAAGCAAAGTACCTGGACCACTTTACAGTTCCCACTCCACAGTTATCCTGGAAATTAGACACTTGCTCATTCATTCTTTGATTCAGTCAGTCAGTTGGTCAGTCAACAAACATTTGCTGGAAAGCTGTGCCAGGCCCTTTGGAGGCTCCAGGGGGGACGAGGCTGAATAGAACAGGGTCTCCCTGGCATAGTGAGGGAGCCCCAGACATCCCAGCTCTGCCTCAAAGTGGCCATGTTATCTGAGAAAATGCGCCTCTCCTTTCAGCCTCCTGTTCCTCACTTGTAAAGGGTGACCACTAATACTTTACTTGGTCTTGTTAAAAAGAATAAATCAAGGTGTGTAATGTATGGCACAGAGCCTAGTACCAAGGAGACAGTAAATGTCAGGCCCTGCACCCTGACCTAGAAACACTCTCAGCTTGATGAACAAGACAGAAATATAGAAGGTTATTTCAGTCTAACAGAGGTTGTCACAAAGTTCTGTGTAAGAGTAGGGAGAGAAACCAATTGCTCTGGTTTTCCTAAATGCAAGAAGGGAAATGTTTGAAGTGTGCTGGGGAGAAAGGTGAAGGGTTTGCAAGCCCCCAGTGCTACCCTTCAGAGCCAAATGTTTAGAATCAGCCTACAAGGATACAGGCTGATGGGTGTTTATTTAGACACACACGCCAACAGCCTGTAATGTGCCCAGAAGAGGGAAGGGGGCCAGCGGGATGGATAGATTTTATGTGCAAGAAAGAATTACGGCTGTGAAATGTGAAGTGAAAGATGCCTCGTTTTCGAATTAGGCTACGGGAAGAGAGGAAATGTATTTTTCCCAAAAGCTAGAGAATTGGGCCAAGTTGGGCTACAGAGAGGATTTCTGCATTTGGAAGACAATCTAATTTGGTGGGTTTGGGTTTTGGGGCAGGCAGCCTGGGTTTGTGTCTCAACTCTGCCATTTACTGAGCTCATGTGGCCAGGCAAGCTCTGTTTCCTAGAAAGTTCCATTCTATGCCAGATAGGGATGAATCCGGGGCACAGGTCAGGGGGTTGGTGTGAGCATGGATGAGGTGCTGCTGGGAGAACACCTTACACAGTACCCAGCCATCAGCAATGTTAGTGTTTATTATAACAATAATAAATGTTAGTTCTTGTTATTATCAGGCAGGAGGCTGGTTGGGATGCTTCTAGCTAAATGTCCCTGCGTCCTCCCTGTATACTCTTTCCACCACAGTTATGGAGGGTTGTGGGAGAGACTTTTTAAAAAGAGAGGAAAGGGACAGGAGTGCATTTTCATTTTCACCTTGGTGTGGATGAACCAGCATCTACAGCTGGCACTTCTAATCGGCCAATAACCCGCCCTTCTCATTGATCTATCTATTCTCATTCCCAGGTGGAAGAGTGTCTTAGGATTCAGAGTCAACAAAACTTTTCTCAGTAATCCTCTGTTCTAGGCCCTGCACTTCAGGCAGCACCTCCCCTCATTTTTTTTTTTGTTTGTTTGTTTTGTTTTGTTTGAGACAGTCTCCCTCTGTCGCCCAGGCTGCAGTGCAGTGGCATTATCTTGGCTCACTGCAACCTCCACCTCCCAGGTTCAAGCGATTCTCCTGCTTCAGCCTCCTGAGGAGCTGGGACTACAGACACCTGCCACCACAACCGGCTAATTTTTGTATTTTTAGTAGAGACAGGGTTTCGCCAAGTTGACCAGGCTGCTTTTGAACTCCTGACCTCAGGTGATCCATCCGCCTCGGCCTCCCAAAGTGCTGGGATTACAGGCATGAGCCACGGTGCCCAGCCGCCTCCCCTTGTTTGATCTCAGTTCTCTCATCCCTTTGATAGCAGCATGAGTGCACAGTCTCAGAAAGCACAGAGAGACCAGGTGACTTGTCCAAGGATACACAGCTTAGAGGTGGGAGAGCAGGCATTTTTAGCTAGAGTTGAATGACTACCGGTCTTCCATTACTTCATACCTGGAAGGATGTAGGTTCCCTTCAGGGATTGGGGTGTCCTAGGAAGACCCACACAGGGACCACAAACCCCCTCCTCACACAGACCTCCTGGCTACACTCAGAAAGGCATCTGCCGTGCAACTGGAGAGCGGCGGCTGCATTCCAGACCCAAGTTCCTGACTTGCAGAAAGGGTGAACTTATTGTTAATTCAATCATTTCAATGAATACAGGCAAATCATTATTTCTGCATTGCCATGAACCTGAAGCCTTCCTGGGGTGCAGGATAAGGAGAGGTTTATGAAGGGATTAGGAACCATGTGCTGAGCAAGGTCCTGGAGTGTCAAGAGAGGAAACTAAGCCCTGAGGCCTGTTCGTGCATCTCCCACCGCCCGGCACCGACTGGGCTGGCCCTTGGCATTGCCACTTCAGGGAGGCAGGACTTGCTCAGGAGAGGAACCAGCCTCCCTCCTCATCCACTCAAGCTCCTCAGGAGGAGAGACACCATCTCTGAGCCACCTTCAGCCCTCAGGGAGGGCCCAGAGGAGAAGCTCAGCCCCTGGACACTAAGAAGGACATGAGAGAGCCAGGCATTTCCTGCAAGGACAACTTGATTGCTCTCCACACTGAAACAACTGGAATGCAGCAAACGGCCCTGGATATCCTAACTCGGTATGTGCGGTCCCCGTCCAGCCTCTGACCTCCCTCAGGCTCCAGCCACCTGAATGGCCCAGGGGCCCGTTTCCATTCAGGCCCTGGTTTGTCTCAGCCCTCCCCTCTGCCAGGTGTCCTCTCCCCTTGCCTGTCTGCATTCTGTGCTCCCGGACAAAGGAATCATTGGCTCTTCTCCGAGCCCCTCTGTCACCCCTCCCCCAGCTATATTTGAAGAAAGGTCTCAAAACTCCTCAGGGGTATTCATCTTTGCAGCTTCAGCTTTTTGATCAGCTCACACCCAGAATAAATGAATATAGGCATAGTTAATAAATTCAATAACTAGGTCAGGTGCGGTGGTTCATGCCTGTAATCCCAGTACTTTGGGAGGCTGAGGCGGGAGGAACTCTTGAGGCCAAAAGTTCAAGACCAGCCTGGGCAACATAGTGAGACCCCGACTCTACAAAAAAAAAAATTTTTTTTTTAATTATCTGGGCCTGGTGGTGCACACCTATCGATCAGATACTCAGGAGGCTGAGGCAAGAGTATCACTCGAGCTTAGGAGTTTGAAGTTGCAATGAGCTATGATCATGTCACTGCACTCCAGCCTGGATGACAGAGCAATACCTTGTCTCTTAAAAATAATAATAGTAATAATAAGTAAAAATACATTTAAAAATTCAATAATTAGTTATAAATTCCTCATTTTCCCCATATACCCTTGCACTCCCATGTTACCCAATGTGAATAATTAAATAGCTAGACTTTACCTTTAAAAAGTGTTCTCCAGTATGATCTTCTTTCTTACAGTAATCCTAAGAGATTGGGGTTCTCACCGCCTCACAGAAATATTCATTTCATTTTCTCCCAATGCTGAGACTTGGACCCAGAGAGTTAATGACCTACCCAAGGCCACACAGGTAGGCGGTCACACAAATGGCACCCAGCCTGAGTGAACTTGCATGAGCCAAGGCCAAACAACACGTCCCAGTCCCTGGAGCCAGTCCTGCCCTGGACATAAGGCCCTGGAAGAGGTCAAGCCATGTCCAGGCTCAGATAGCCTTCTGGGCCTGGCAGCCCCTCACCTGGGCCAGGTGGGGTGTGGCCAAGGCCTCAAGGCCCTCCTGCCGGGCAGCCCATCCTGCCTGCCCACGGGCGGCTCAGCCTGCTGCCCTCCACCGTCTGCCAGTTCCAAGCTTTTTGGCAAACTGGCACCTAATCAGCCACCATCTGCGAGCAGAGCGAGTCTTGGCTACCTCTTGGTGCTTCTTCAAATCAACTTGCAAGTTTTCAAAGTGATGCGAGTTCTTGGTGCTTGCAAAAATGTCAGCTTCCGTCACATCTTATTAAAACTGAAAATATGAAAAGGTTTCAGATAAACTGAAACAAGCCCAGTTTTAAGTGAGATCACTTTTATTTTTTTCCTAAAATGCACAGAGTTTTGTTGTTTTTTTCTGATTACCAGGGTGATAATCATTATCTTTACATCTGTTGTCCTCCGTGGGGCCCCCACCCAGAGAGGGCTGCAGCTGACTCTGTGCAGAGTGTCTCAGTGGCGGTGACAGTCACTTTCTTATGGTGACTTATTCATGCAGGGTCCCCTTGGTGAGGTTACAGTGGTGGAGAAAGTACTAACAGCAAGTAACACTTCTGTGCCAGGGACAAGGTCCTCTATGCATTCTCTTATTGAATCCTAAATAAGATTATCCTGTTCTCTGCATAAAGGTGAAGAAATGGGGCACAGAGATGCCACTCGTCACATGGCTAGTAAGTGGCAGAGCTGGGATTTTAACCCAGGCAGGACGTGGGCTGCTATGGGACCTGCAGGCTGGGGGAGGTGCTTGGATCCACCCTAGGGGCCCTGAGAAGCTGAGGGAGGGTTCTGATCAGGTGTCGGCACGGTCAGGACTGTGTCGGAAATGTCACTGTGGCTACGTCATGAATTCACTCAGCACTCATTCAGTGCTACCACTGCATAGCTTGATGCTGGATTCTCTGGAGAAATATGAGATGGATAAAACCCAAATCTAGGGAAAGAAGGCCTGTGCTTAACTATGGTGCTAGCAGAATGAAGCGATAATGGCATCCTGTTGCTTCCAGAATGAGCACCAAATTTCAGCATCAGTCCCTCACTCACCCCCACCATCACTCCCCTCCACCCACTGTCCAGGCCCAGCAGGAACTCACCCCAGACTGCCTGGTAAACAGACCCCCACTCTGCCTCCCAACTTAGTTCAAAGGCCTCCAAGAGCCCCCTGGGACATCCTCCTTCTGCGGGCTGCCCTGAAACAGCCACGCCCCTCCAAGCTGGGGGCCTCTCCCAGGAAACTTGAATCCTGTGGGTGGGTCAGGCTCAGCAGGTGGGCTTCCTGAGGGTAGGGGCTCCTTCTTACGTGTCTCTGGGTCCGCAACCCCTTCCATGGCCCTGGCATACAAGAGGCATTCAGAAGATGTGTGTGAGATGAGCACTCAGCGCACTCATGCAGGTAACGTCCTAGAAAGGCTCCTCAGGAGACACGTGGCACAGAGCGCAGCCAGAGCTGGGTGTGAGTCTCCACTCAGCCAGCCCCTCCTGGATGGTGTCCACCTGTCTCTCCTCACCTGTGAAACGGGGGTAGGCAAAAACCATCACAGAGTTGTTGGATGAACTGAATGCTGGCACCTGGCAATGCTCAAGACACAGCAGCTTTTACTACTGCCACCACCGATGCCACCACTGCTGCTCCCACTACCATGACCACCACTGCTGCTAATCCCACCACCACTGCCACCACTGCTGCTAATCCCACCACCACTGCCACCACTGCTGCTAATCCCACCACCACCACTGCCACCACTGCTGCTAATCCCACCACCACCACTGCCACCACTGCTGCTAATCCCGCCACCACTGCCACCACTGCTGCTAATCCCACCATCACTGCCACCACTGCTGCTAATCCCACCACCACCACTGCCACCACTGCTGCTAATCCCGCCACCACTGCCACCACTGCTGCTAATCCCGCCACCACCACTGCCACCACTGCTGCTCCACAACTGCCACCACTGCCACCACTGCTGCTAATCCCACCACCACCACTGCCACCACTGCTGCTAATCCCACCACCACCACTGCCACCACTGCTGCTAATCCCACCACCACCACTGCCACCACTGCTGCTAATCCCACCACCACTGCCACCACTGCTGCTAATCCCACCACCACTGCCACCACTGCTGCTAATCCCACCACCACCACTGCCACCACTGCTGCTAATCCCACCACCACTGCCACCACTGCTGCTCCCACAACTGCCACCACTGCTGCTAATCCCACCACCACCACTGCCACCACTGCTGCTAATCCCACCACCACTGCCACCACTGCTGCTAATCCTGCCACCACCACTGCCACCACTGCTGCTAATCCCACCACCAATACCACCACTGCTGCTAATCCCACCACCACCACTGCCACCACTGCTACCACTGCTATTGCTACCATTACCACTGCTGTTGCTACTGTCACCACTGCCACCATTGCTACCACTGGTTTTACTGCCATAACCACAACTGTTGCTACTCCCACCATGACCAACACTGCTGCTGCTCCCACCACCATGATCACCATTACTGCCACTGCTATTACCACTATTACCAAAACAACAACTACTACTATCACTAATACCACCTTCACTAGCACTGCTGCTGCTGCTACTGTTAGCACTGTGCTGATGCTACCACAATCACTGCTACTACCATTACAATTGCTACGACTGCCAGTTCTACTGCTATTAATACAGCTGCTGCTGCTACTGCCACCACTGCCACTACTGCTAGTGCCACCGGCATTGCCACCACTGCTGAGACCACTTCCACTGCTCACTGCTGCTACGACCACTCCTGCTACTATTGTTATTATTACCTCTACTGCGATCACTGCTGCTATTGCCAGTTGAGGAAGAACAAAGAACAGGTATAAAATCACACTGTACAATAGTAAGTGTACAAATAGAACACTTTTGTGTACTATTTGAAGAAACTGTACAAATGGTAAACCCAAGGAAAAATACTATTTCTGGCTATGAGGCAAAGAAATTCACTTTACAGGACCCTTGAAATACCGTATTATAACAATTAATTGGGGGGCACTATTTTAAATAGACCTGGGCAATGCTTGTGAGATGGAGTTGCAGGCCTGATAAAATAGTGCATTGTTACAATGGACTGCTTTAGGATGGTGAAAGATAAGAACTATCAAAAGCCTTAAAAATGCCCTTGAACCAACAATTTCCACTCCTGGGACTAATTCAAGAGATGACAAGGTGGGAGAAAAACATATTACCTGAACCTTGATCAGCAACAACAAAAACAGAGGGGAGCTGAAGCCAATGTTTGTGTCTCAGGGAATGAACACTTCGACTGGTATATTCCTGCTTGTGGGAACACTACACAGCTTTGAACAACTGTGATGATTAAAAAAAAAAAAAAAACTGTACTACCCGGAAAGATGCTTAGGAAGTACTGTTGAGAGAAAAAGATTAAGATATAACAAAGTATTTATACTCTGTTTTGAGTATTACAAAATATGTATGCTCATAGACTATAAAACATAGAAAAATGAAAATAATTGTTGGAAGATTTGTATAGTAAGCCTAAGAGATGTTTTTCACAATTCTCTTTAATGTTGCTGTCACATTGTTTTCTCAATACAAATGAAAAAGAAACGTCCCCACAATCTATTGATAGGATTTTTCCCCTTTGAGTATAATATAGATGTGTCTATTTAAAAGATTTCTCTTTTAAAATCTCATTTAGCACCACAACAAAGAGTGTCCAACTTTTAGTTCATTTCAAATGAGTTCCTAGTCATAAATTTATTCTCATTCACAATGTGTATAATTTGTGCACTTCAGGAGATTTGGTGATTATACAGGAATTCAGTGTTTTTAATAATTTCCTGAAGGGTTTTTGAAGCAGACAATGTGCTTTTCCTATTTCCCAAACAATCTGAATGATGGAAAATCTCCAAAATAGCTATGCCTGAGTCTTCCTTTCTTCCCTCTAATTTCACATGCATTTTTGTTGTTGTCGTTGCTGTCCCTGTACTTCTGCAAGCAGGAATTCTCCTTTTGAAGCCGTATCTTTGCAGACAAGAAATTATAGTCATCTTATCCCTAATGCACTGCTCCCTAAGCAAAGGACTTATTATCCTTCAAGACTCTGTGTACAAAGGCTTCATCCCAGCAGGCAGACTGAATCTGTGTGGGGCAGGTGCACACACAATCTGACCCGGTGGATTCAGAACCTTGGAAAAGGGGTATTTATGTCAGCACTCACACTAACAACTGTTTTGATTTGTATCTGATGCAGACCTAGAAGTAGAGGGCAAAGGAGCCTTTCTGATCAACTCATTCAGCCACATCATTTTATAAATGGGGAAACCGAGGCCCCCCTCACTAAGAGGCCGTGACTCATCCAAGGCCACACTGCCATTTAGGGACTGAGCGAGGACTGCAGCTGCTCCCAAACCACTGTCCTTTCTATCCCCTTCAAAGTGACCATATTTTCTTTTTCTTTTTTTTGAGACAGAGTCTTGCTCTGTCACTCAGGCTGGAGTGGAGTGGCACAATCTCGGCTCATTGCAACCTCTGCCTTCCAGGTTCAAGCAATTCTCCTGCCTCAGCCTCCCGAGTAGCTGGGATTACAGGCATGCACCACAACGCCAGCTTTTTTTTTTTCTTTTAGTAGAGATGGGGTTTCACCAGTTGGCCAGGGTGGTCTCGAAGTCCTGACCTCAGGTGATCCACCTGCCTCGGCCTCCCAAAATGCTGGGATTACAGGCATGTGCCATAGCACCCGGCGACCATATTTTCTTAATCTAAATGGAGCCAAGTCTTCTGATGAAGTTCTCCCTAGTTTGTGAATGTATTGATAAAACATGCAGAGGCCTGACCCCAAGGCCAATGTGTGTGAAGAACTTTGGTGAGTGCTGACAGAGATGTCTCATCGTTTCAGGTTGCTTTTAGAGAGAAAAATCAAATCTCATTTCGTTTTAAATTTAACCCCTATTATAAAATAAAATGACATTAGAAACAAACAAATACAATTCATCCCTACCCAGCCCCCAAGATAATTTTTTATATTTGTCCACGTCCTGTATTTTCTGGGGCAGATTTAAAACAGTTCACAATGAAAGACACAATCGTCAAGTTATAAAGTAGAATCATAATTTAAAATCATCCAAGGTGGGTATTAACGCACATCATTCACCTCTCCTCCCCCTCCAAGTTCAAAACAGAAGAGATCAGGAACAGGCTTGTGGGCTCCACACAGATAATAACATGGGCTCTGTGACTGGCCAGGAGGAGGGACCCGCAGCCTGGAACAGCTGATCCAGCCAGTGTAAACTATCTGCGAGCCACTGCTGATCCAAAGAAAGGGATAAAACAAGAGGAGCCGTAGAGGAGCAGCGATCCTGTCCTATTAACCCGGCCCAAGAGAGACTCCAGCCCAGGGCCTGGAGCTCTCAAGATACTCTTTTCCCCAGGGGAGGAAGGGGAAGGGAAACTCCCGCTCAGTCCTCCCTGCAAATGGCTGAGGTGTTGCAGGAAGGTGCCCAGCACTTCCCTGGTGAGGCAGAGGGTGACATCACTTCCTATTTATGGGCCAAACTCGGAACCTGGGGGCAGAGTTCCCCCAAGTCCTTCCCCACACAAGGGAGAGGAAAATGCAATGAATCAGTTAATCCACTATTTAGCTGTTGGAGGTCCTTGAAAATCTGGGGTGCAGGAACACCCCAATCTACTAAGTCACCACTGCCCCTAGCACTCACTCACTGCCTTAGCACTCCCATAGCATCCACCCACTGCCTTAGCACTCAGGATTTTGAGGTTCACATGGAGGATAACCACTGCCATGGATATGCACTGGCCGTTGGTGAGCTTCACTGTCACAGTGATATGACAGCAGCTTGGAGGGGCACGATCACACCAACATACAGAAGAGAAGAGCGTAGCCCAGAGAGGCCCAGGCCATGTACCCAGCATCTCACAGTTGGATGCTTGCTCAGTGAATGTTTCTCCCAGGGCTGGGAGTGAGATTTGCCTGTCACTTTCTGGCCCTAGTGAACTTGCCTGGACACTGCTTCTTTGTGAAACTCGACCAGGAATTTGAAGAGAGAACTAAGACTATCCAGAGACCAGGGAGGGTGGGCCGCCCTGCCACACAGGGCATGTGGAGACAGGGGAAGGAGGCACTACGGAGACAGTGTCTGCACCAATTCTATCCATGAGGCTCGGGGCCAGACGATGTCCCTATCTTGTAAGGTCACTTTCCTCCCTCCTGGCCACGAGTCTCCCCAGCAGGGCTAGGGAGCTGGTGGCAACATGAGGGTTGAATGCCTCTCTCCTCACCTTGGTTTGGGTTCCCCTGTCTCTTCCTGAGACAAGGATTTGGGTGCAAGTAGTTTCAGAGGTGATCCCAGGAAGCAGGTGAGGGAGTTGGGAAGTGAGGCTGAGGTGTGACAAAAGGCTGTAAATGGTGGCATTGGGGACCCTCAGGGAACCCCTGACCCATCCCCTGTAGGAACAGGGAAGTGGGGCCAGGGAGCATTGGTCTACCAGCCACCCTTCCTCACTGACTGAGGGGGCTCCCTGGTCACAAGCTCCCGGGCCTCTCTGCTGCCCTGTTGGGAGAGAATACCCTTGGTGGGAGAAAGACACAGCAAACCATCAGCATGGGGCTAAGAGCTGCCTGCAGGTGGCCTCTGGGACAGGCTGCGGGGCATGGGTGGGCACCGACAGAGTGTTCTCTACCTCCTCTCCCCTTCCCGACCCACAACTCATACCCAGGAGCTCCACCTGGTCTAGCTCCATCTTCCTGCCTCTGGCCAAGCACAGGTGAAGAGGGGGCCCCAGGAGGCCTGCCTGATCCTGGAAGCCCCTCCCTCACTCCCTGCATCCCACCACCACCACCACTCACAGCCTCACCCCCTCCATCTGCCTTGAGGTCATGAGGAAAAATAGTGCAGTGAGTCCCCCTCTGGCTTCTTCAGTTCCGCCAAGGCGCTGGGGATTCCGCATTAATTCCTCATCCCTGTATGGTCCAGGGAAGCCAGGCAACCTGCAGGCCCTATTCTCCCACCATGCAACCCATTCCCCGCCCCAGGCTCAACCCCCTGACCCTGCCCAGCTCCCCACTGTCCAGCCTCAGCTCCTGCATCGTCTTCATAGCACATCCATCTGACATATAACACATTTACCCACTTGTTTGTCTCCACCCGCTGAGCATGGCCCCAGGAGGGCAGATGCTTCGGCCTGTTTCACTCCCTGCTATATCCCTGCACCTGGAGCAGAGCTGGCCATAAATAGTAGGCAGTCAGTAAGTATTTAATCTGTGCTAAACAACAAAGAGAGCCAGCCCAGGTATTAGAACTACTTTCTCTGAGGTCAAGAGAGGGCCAGAAAAACAAAAACGCCGCAACAGTCACAATGTTTGTGGTATACATCACCTGTGTACATTTACTAAACCAACGCTTTTAACGAAAAAAATGCAGCATAATTTACTGTGCTAGTCACAAGATCATGACCACATTGGTTTTGCCTAATGGATTTTGACCACCCTGCCTGCACCCCAGGAACAGGGTCTGTATTAGTCTGTTTTCATGCTGCTGATAAAGACATACCTGAGACTGGGCATTTTACAAAGGAAAGATGTTTAATGGAGAACTCACAGTTCCACGTGGCCGGGGAAGCCTCACAATCATGGTGGAGGGCAAGGAGGAGCAAGGCACGTCTTACATAGATGGTGGCAGGCAAAGAGAAAACGAGAGCCAAGCAAAGGTCACGGGTCCTCTTATCAAACCATCAGATCTGGTGAGACTTATTCGAGAGAGTATGGGGAAAACCATCCCCATGATTCAATGATCTCCCACCAGATCCCTCCCACAACACGTGGGAATTATGGGAGTACAATTCAAGATGAGATTTGGGTGGGGACACAGCCAAACCATATCAGGGTCTCTGCGGGACACACACACAGAAGTTGCACAAAGAGAGTCTCCTTGTTTCCATCCTTCAGTGTGTCCATGAGATGGTGTCCGTAACCTTATCTGGACAGTCTGCCCAACATCCACATTCGAGGTTCCTTGTTACTATGAGCAACCCCGCTTCCTCCCACCGTAAGCCCTGCTTTTCAGAACACCCTCTGAGAGTCCTCACCAAGCCACCTCCTTCCAGTCTGTCCCCTGTGTCCCTGTCCACAGTGGGTACCAGGTGAGTAGCAAACCACTTGGAGAAAGGCTCACTTTGGTCAACAGATGACCTGGGGAGAGTGTAAGTTAGGTCCAGACACCCTGCTGGCCACTCATCCCACAAGGAACGGAGGCCACAGTCCTTCCCATCCCCTTCACCCCACCCCCACTCTAGCTTATTTTCCCCAGTAGCACTTACTACCATACCTTCTACTGTGTTTTCTCATGTGATTATTTCTGTCTTCCTCCAACGTGAGGGCAGGGATGACGCTCACTTACTAGCTGCGTGTCTGCTATCATTTAGCACTGTGCTGTGCATAGTAGGTGCTTAGTAGCTGTCAAACGAATGAATAAATTGCCCTCTCCCTCCAGGCACCAACCAAGCTACCAGGCAGATGGGGTGGTCTGTCCCCTGTGGGTGTTTCTCAGTCAGCCCCAGAGCCTGGCTTCCAGGCCCTTCCCTCTGCTAGGATCAGCAGCCCAGGGGCTTGGCCTGCCACATTCTGCCCAGGCTGATGAAAGCAGCCAGTTTTTCTACAGACACACACCTCCCTCAAAACTGGTACCGACAGGCAGGTCTCGTTAATTAGGGAGGCTCAGCCAATGACCTATGGCATGAATACATTATATGGATATCTTGGGGGTGATATTTTCTGGCTTTTTGAACAGGTCCCTCATTAATGACCTGCTTAGTCCCCTGCTGACACTGTGCCAGGCTCATCCCAGGGGAAGGCAGGGGCTCCCAGGGAGAGGAGAGAGATGCACATCCCAAGCGATCTCAGTTGAAAGCTGACCTATACCGTATGCTCACAGGGAACTTGCCCCAGCTAAGTCATCTGGATGTGCCTCTGTTTCCACAACAAAATGAATGGGAAGGCCATTTTCCAACCCAGGAAAAATAAAATGGACACAGCACACAATACTCTGCAGAAGGACCCATCTACCTGAATGATCTGGAAGGACTGACCCCCCTGGGCTACATCATTGATGATGATGGTGATGATGAAAAGCTTTAGTGAGCACTTATTTATGCCACTCTGTTAGGTGTTATCACAAAACTCTTCTCATTTAAACTTTCCTGCAATTCAAGAAATAGGCATTATGACCCCATTTCACAGATGCAGAGCTGGCCCTCGGATTGAATGACAATGCTAGTGGAGAGGTCAAGTGGGGGAGCCAGAAGGTCTTTTGAGAAGGACCCTGTCAGAATCCAGTCCCTTGTGCTGCTTGCACTTCTATCTCAGGTTCCAAGAGAATCAAGCCCCTCCCCTGGCCACATGGCCTAAGTGGCCTATTCCCAGACACATAAGAGATGCTCCCGGCCTTGCTGACCTCTCACCTTGTCCCCAAGCCCAAGTGGCCTTGGAATATTTAGTAAGACCTGCTGGATGAAGGGTGGAGCAGCCTGAGGGGCAAGCAGGAAGAGGCCAGGTCAACACAGTGAGGCCTCAGATGAAATTAGGAAGAGCATCCAGGGTGCAACTGACTGCCGAGCCCCAGGCAAAAGGATTGGCCCAGCTCTGGGGCCAGGGCTGGACCCTCAGGGGATGTGGAGTCTCTCATTGGGGACCAAGTCCAGAGCTCAGAGACCATGGCAGGTAGAGGCCTGTGAGGGGTCAGTCACTTCTTGACATTTTGATTGTGGACTCAAGCTCTTTTCCCAAGGGGGTTCCATAGGAAACCAGTCACACTTGGTGCTTCTAGGTGGGAGGGGCAGGGGAGGGAGGTCCTGGCACAGCACACAGCACACTCCAACAGATGCCAGTGACCTTCTATGGCACCAAGCACAGCCCCAGATTCCTTGACTATGGGTGCCTTTCCACCTGCTTCCTCTCATTTAGAAATACCTGCTTATAACAGTTTTCTCTCCCACCTCAAAGCAGGGAGGAAACTCTGCTCCACTTGGTAAGTCCATTGAGACTAAGGGTCTACACAAAGGTATTCAAGGAGGAGGGAAAGGAAAAGAAACTCATGTTTGCTGAAGTCCTGCCACCAGCAGGAACAGGCGAGGCGCCTTTACACATGATAGCACTTCATCTTTCTATAAGTCATGTAAAAGTGGGCATTGACTGTTTTTCCCTGCCCAGCATCTGTTCTCTAATCTTCTAAAAGTGGCACCCAATTTTCTTATTTTAGGCACCGACCCCCTACAACTCTTTTTTCCTCAAATAACAGCTGTATTAGGACATAATCACATACCATACAATTCACCCATTTAAAGTGTTCAATTTAATGGTTTTTACTTTATTATTTATGTATTTTTATAAACAGGGTCTTGCTCCGTGGCCTAGGCTGGAGTGCAGTGGCGTCATCATAGCTCAGTGCAGCCTCGAACTCCTGGGCTCAAGGGATCCCCCCGCCTTGGCCTCCTAAAGTGTCGGGATTACAGGCATATGCCACCGTGCCTGCCTTCAGTGGTTTTTAATATATTCACGGCTATGTGCAAACATCGCCACAGCCAATTTTGAACGTTTTCCTCACCTCAAAAATAAACCCTGGACAGGGCGCTGCAGCTCACATCTGTAATCCCAGCACTTTGGGAGGCCAATGTGGGCACGTCACTTGGGGTCAGGAGTTCAAGACCAGCCTGGCCAACATGGTGAAACCCTGTCTGTACTAAAAATACAAAAATTACCCAGGCATGGTGGTGCAGACCTGTAATCCCAGCTACTCAGGAGGCGGAGGCATGAGAATTGCTTGAACCTAGGAGGCTTAGGTTGCAGTGAGTTGAGATTAAGCCACTGCACTCCATCCTGGGTAACAGAGTGAGACTCCATCTCAAAACAATAAATAAATAAAAATAAAATAATGTACCCCCTTTTAGCTTCCCTCCTCATTCCCCCACCTCCCCAGACCTAAGGAACCACGAACCTACTATCTGTCTCTATAGATTTGCCTATTCTGGGCATATCTTATAAATGGAACCATGTACTATGTTGTCTTTTATGTCTGGCTTCTTTCACTTAGCACAGTGTCTCCAAGGTTCCTCCACATGGTAGTATGTGTCAGTGCTTTGTTCCTTCTTATAGCTGAATAGTATTCTCTTGCATGAATAGACTACACTTTGTGTATCCATTCACCATTGTTGGACATTTGGGTTGTTTCTGCCTTTTGGCTATTATGAACAGTGGTGCCATGAGCATTTCTGTACAAGTTTTTGCATAGGCACATGTTTTCATTTCTCTTGGGTATGTACCTAGGAGTGGAATTGCTAGGTCATATGGTAAGTCTACAGTTTACTATTCGGGAAACTGTCAGGCTCTTTCCAATGTGGCTGTGCTATTTTACATGTCCACCAGCATGTATGGGATTGTGATTTCTCCACAACCTCACCAGTACCTGTTACTATCTGGCCCTCTCTAACTCATGATCCATGCCGTTGCAAGGAGCTCCACAGCTGTGCAGAGACTTTACCTTAGCCACTCTCTCCTACCTGTACCTCCATACCAGGCACTTTGTGCAATGGAAAATGGTGGAATCTATACTGATGAGTAGTAGATCGTGTGTTGTGGGAGAGAAATTCTAAGGTAGACACTAAGGGAAGTAGAATTGTGGAGTAGAGAGAGCCCAGTTCTGAGACTGAACTCTGGCTCCCCCTGCAGGTTGGGTGGCATACTCACAGCTCTGAGCCACAGTCTCCTCACCTGTAAAACGGGATCACCAGACCTTTCTCGCGGGGCTGTCATGGGGAGAGCCTGAGATGACACTTGGAGCATCCGTTATTTGAATTTGCCTCACATAACCCCCCACACAATGTCAGGGTCTTTCCAAACCATGCCCTGGGTATTTCCCCATTCTGCTTGCTGGGATCTGACACATGAGCTTCATCTCTTTTCCGAGCTGCACCAGCAATGCCTCTGCCTTCCGCCTGCAGCTCGGGGACCTGGTGACCACACCCACTGTATTATCGAATGTTCGTGATCTGCCAGGCCCCACGCTGGAGTTTCCCAGATGCAGTCCCTAATCCTCACAGCCACTCTGAGAGAGGTTTCCCAGCTCCAGTTTTCTGATGCAGACATGAAGCTCAGAAGGTAGAGAGCTGGCCCCGGGTCACCCAAGCAGGACGTGGCAAAACCAGAACAGGACGCCAGGCCTGGTTGCGGCCCATGGCTGTCCTCATGTCACACCCAAAGTGCTTCCTCACCCCTTTGTTCCTCTTCATATGTGCAGAAAGGGTGGTCCACAGACTAACAAAGGAAGCAGGCAGGAAGGCCTTCTCTCCCCGGCTCTCGCCCTCGGCAGGCCGCTGCCACCTCCACTCGCGGAGCCCACCTGGCCCAGCAGTTAACAACATCCCGGGTATCACGCCGACGAGAAGCTGGCAGTTGTCAGCTGCAATGGACTCCTTTTCGGCTCTGCACTAAGAGTCCATTAAGGATGCCCTCTCCTCTGAAGTGCGGTGTCCTCAGGTGAAATTCTTTCTAAGCAGATGTTTATTTTTAGAGAGCCACTGTATGGGCTATTATTGAATGCTTAAGCAGTTCCTTAAGATGAGGGTCACTGAAAGCTTCCACTGTAGAAAAACCTCCATAGAATACCACCTGCTGAACAACACTGCCAAGGGGGGAAAACAAGGAGTCTTTTATTTAAAGGAGGAGGAATTCGATGAGGGGGAAAAAAGAACTCTGAAAAGCATTTCTGCTGAAAGAAGCAGACTTGTATGTTTGCATTCAATGTGGAAATAGATTCGATAAAGTCTATTTTCCCAGGTATTTTGAATGACAATGACAACACCTATGAGGGGCGCAGGGGACCGGCTGTGATGCAGAGACACCGACAGGCCTTGAACACGCGGCTTCTAACGAGGTCGGAGGCTAATGTAACGGCTTCACGGTACCGTTTCGTGTGTTGGGTTTCCATCTCAAGCTTTTAGGCAGGGGAGGATGAAAGACCTCAGCTCTCAGACAACTTGTGGGATCCGGAAGAGGAGGCTGTGGGGCTTCCTTCTGGGCTGGAGAGGGGAGGATTTTATGAGATGCTGCCAGGGACACTAACAGTTTTTGTCCCCATGCGGTGGTGCTGAGCCCAGATTTGAAAACAACAACAATTTAAGAAGGAAATGAGAGCTCACGTGTCCCATGCACTCACTCTATGCAGTTCCTCTAGAAGCAACCTCACAACACCAGAGGAAGGGGGTGTTACAGCTCCCCACTTACCGCACAGCCCAGTCAGAGAGCTTAAGTCACTTGCCTGTGGTCGAGATTACAGTGTGTGTTCATTGAAACTCCTCTCCTTTTCCACAGGAACACACAGCTAACGAGATGCTCCGGCCTCTTTATTAGGTGTGGCCACAAGACTGGGTTCTGGCCGAGGAAATGTGGGCTGAAGGGATGGGCACCACATCTAGGTCCAGCCCACAACACCCTTCCATGCGCTCCTGCAAGCTCTTTCAACATCCACCGGCTGAACAGAAGAGGACCCCAAGACACAGGAACACAAGATGGAAGGGCGCAGTGAGCACAGGGTGGCTGACTGGCCAGGAACACCTGCATTAGACTGTAATGTGAGTGATAAATCAGTTTTTTGGGTTTGAACACTGATAACTCCGGCTGCAGCTATCACGGAAGGCCGTAGGAGTAGAAGCAGTATCCAATTTTACTCTTCTATGACCCAGAGAACACTCAGAGAGTTAAAAACCCAGAGCTTGGCTCTGCTTGGTGCAAGATTCTTAGCTGGTTCTCCTTGAGACCACTCTGCCTCTCCGACTTAAAATGAGTTCCCCAGAAGCAGCTCCTGAAATGAGGATTCCTGTGAAATAATCAACGAAGAAGTGTTCCAGGAAAATCGGGTAGGGGGACAAGGAGGTGGAACAGGGGAGGGAAGGACACCAACAAGGAACTGGCATCAAACAAAGTCCTATGGAGGGCAACCGTGGCTCAGTGCCCCGACCTGTGTTGTTCCAGTCAGGGTGAGGGAGCTGCAGCATTCATACCTCCGCACCAGTCCATCACTGGAGAAGCGCTGACCTCTGCAGAACATCAACCCAGTTCCTAAGCATGGCCAGGCATTCATGAACATGACCTGAAGGCAGTTCTCCAGCACAAAGACGCATGGCAGGCTGTTGGGAGTGGAGGCACATCAGCAGCCTGTGGGTCTGAAAATGATCAAGTGATCACAGGGGATGAAGCGGACGAGTGAACTCGAGGGGACACGTGAAGCTTCTGCTACCCTCTCCAGGCTCAGTTTTGCCATCTGGACAAGGTGAGAGCTCAGGTCTCCTCTAACTCAAACTCTCTCTGGCTATGTGACTTCAAGATACTACTCCCATCCCCAGCAGGCTGTTCCTGGGGGCCTCGAGAAGACACTGCAGCCATCCAGAAGTAACAGTGGTCCTCTCAGCGGCATCCAGAAGCCTGGTAAGGAGCACAAAGTGTGGGTGATGCTCTAGCAAGAGGCTCATCAACATGGCACCATAAGCAGCCAAGAAACTTCATCTGTTCCAGCTCTCGTCACTCTTCTGCTGTCTCTAGCAATCAGAGATGCAGTGTTGTGGGGCGAATTCAGGCTTGTAATTTGTAACACAGGCTTCCTTGGGTGCCTTGGCCTTTTACCAAGGGCGATGATGGGATTTTCATACCAGGAAATGGTTAGGACTTACAGCGGCATGTGCCCATCTAGTGAAACAAACTTAAGGAGTGCAGATGGACCAGTACTTGGAAGGAAGAGGGCTTTGAGAGTCAGAGGGACTGGATTTGAATTATGGCTTTGTCTTTGACAACTGTGTGACCTTGGGCAAGGGACAGACTTCTCTGAATCTCATTTTTCACTGTTGTCAAACCACACATAATCTTAGAGTTGTTGTGAGAATTAAACTGGACATTTTATGTAAAGTGCTTTGTATATAGTAGGCATTCTGAAAACATCACCCTTTTACTGCACTTTATTTACTCATTGCATGCCTTATGATCAGTGCTCAAGAAATACTGGTTGCAAGAATGAATATGTGGATGGACGGATGGATGGATGGACGGACGGATGGATGGATGGATGGATGGATGTTTGATGTTTACATGATGGATGGATGGAAAGGTGGATTCACAGATGGTCTGGACAACTTTCTGGAGATGATATGCCCACTAAAAATATTGATGCAATTCATGGTTCTCTAACACTGAGTCTTTTCACAAAGGGTTCATCTACTACTCTTTCTTAGGCAGTCTCTACTCTTCTTTCTGCCCGCTTTCCCTTTCTTCCAGCCAGAACTCCTACTTACCTGTAGTCCCTGGACAGCCCACTTTCTGGGACTGGTTTAATTCCCAGCTGGGAACTTTTAAGAAACATTCTGGGAGAAGTAATTCAAGTGCAGGGAGTTAAGTCTCCTTGCAGTCTGTGTCCCTGACCCTCTTGCAGCTGAAACACTATGGCCAGGCTCTGATCCACCGTCTTTACCTAGATTCTGCCTTGCATCCTCCACAACTAACACTTGGCTTTGGGCACCTCTTGCCTCAGGCCTGACCTCGCCTTTGGCTATTACATTGGCTGGTGGAGTTGCGATCCCCCTGCCTAGCCTCTGACTCTCTGCTCTGCCATTCTTCTTAGAGCCTGTGTCCTTCTGCCCATTAGCATCTTCCTGGCTTGTTCTGACCTCCAGGATCAGTAAACAGCCTCCATTGAACTGATTAACATAATTAACCTCATTTTGCCTTGACCACATCAATTCCTGGGCTCCGCCCATCCTCTGGCTGTCCCACATCTATGCCCTGGGACCCACAAAGCCCTAACCATCCCATCCCTTTTGCCCTTGGCCATCTAGAACATCACCATTTAATACATAAGGATACAATTCATATCCCTTCTTCAAAATGAAGAGTGGGGTCGACCAAGGAAAAAGGACATGACCAGGATTACTCATGAAGTTAACTGGGACTGGGACTGAGAGAGCCTCATTCAAATTCTATATTAATCATAGCGGAGGCTTGGATAATATTGAACAATATAGCCTTACATTTATATGGTGCTTTGAGATTCAAAAGCAATTTTCTATACATTGTCTTGTGTGAGCTTCACACAAGCTTGTGAAGGGAGGCAAAATGGGATTTCAGTCCTATTTGCCAAAGGAAAAAATCCCAGCATGGGTCAGTGGCATGGCAGGAAGAGTCTGGGTTTTGGAATCAGACCGACCTAAGTACTAATCCCAACTCTGCTGTGTAAGCTTCTTCAAGTTACTTTCCCTTGTCAAATCTCATCTATGGAAATAATAATGCCTATTTTCCAGAACTGCTGAGAAAAACAAATGAGAAAGTACGTATCACAGACCCGCGTATGTGAATGGGAAATGGTGGATGCTCAGCAGATGCCATTTCCTGAGGCAGATTAAATGGTTGGCTCCAATTTCTCACCTTTCCCTGCACTCACAAGCTTGAGATGGCCTTGTTGTGGACAAAGGGCTTTCCCCTACCTCCTGACTTTGGGCTTAGTGGTGTGACTTCCTCGGCAGTGACATACGGGCGGGAGTAAGCTGGACATTTCCAGACCTAAACCTTAGGAGACCTTGTTGTCTTGAGCTTCTGCCATTCCTGTAAGAAACCTGTCACCTGGGTAGCTGCTGTCCCTTAGCCTGAGCCACTGAATGGAGATACACATAAAGTAGAGATGCCCTGCCAAGCATCACCAGATCCAAGTGTGAAGCAGAGCTGCTATCTGAGCCCAGACAACCTGCAGATTGGTAAGAATAAGTGATGTTTGAGACTACTGAGTTTTGGGGTGGTTTGTTATGCAGCATTTTGTAGCAACAACTAACCAATACATCTCTTTTCTTATGGGACTCCTTAGGTTCCCATCTGCTAACAGATATCTGAAATAGACCCCATCTCTCCTGGAAAGGAATCTAGCATGTTTTTCCCTCACTGCCATACTGTCTCACCTCCTTGATGTACAAGTTTTGCTCCAAATGTCCATCTCCTGCAGACACTGGTGGAGTACCTCTCTCTTCCAGCAGCATATTAACAGAAATGCTTTCACAGGCAAAGATAAAGCAACAGAGGCAAAGGCCTGCTTCTCAGCCTCTAAAATCGTCCTTTGTTGGTGATAACGCCTTTGTTGACAGTGCTCACATTCCTAGATCAACCACTCAGCATAAGTTAGGGACAGAGGTGTTCGTTTCACCAAAGCTGCCCACTTCAGTTTTCTCTTTGTCAAAAGAAGAAACATTAAAAGTGCTTCATGTGTACATTTAAGTACATCATTACCTTCTGAGTGCTTTATCATCACTACCGAGTGTTCTCCTTCCATCACAGGGAGACCTTGACTCGCAGTCAATTGCATTGCCTTCTGCTTTGGGGCTCCTCCGCTGGATGGGTTGCAGGCATTGTTCCACCAGCGCTATTGATGCCTAATGTGAAGGAGTTGGAGAGGAAACTCTCCAAGTAAATAGATACACTTTCTGTTTCCATTCAAGGCTTTGAGCCATTCTTTAACCTCCAATGATGCTGGATAAGTCATCTTTGCTTAGGAGGTCTGAAAAGGCTCAAAGGGAAGAATTTTCCTCATGGACCTCCATTTATCTCAGTAGATAGTAGGAGGAATACAAAGAGAAGAGAGATAGTGCTGGGTGAACTTGAGATGATTTGGGGGTCTGTTTGGTTTGGTGTGTGCAAATTGGATGACGAGTGTGAAGGTTATCTGAATTTAATTGAATTTCTCTAATCCCTTAAGGCACTTAGGTTTCACGGAGTTACCTAATACCTCCGGGGTGAGACAAAACAGAAAGTGCAGAAGAGCCAGCTGTTGTCCTGGAATGCAGTCTCCCTTGGCACACCCCTGAGGCTAGTGGGGATGGATTCCATCCCATCCCCTCCACTGCTCCAGCCGCTCATGGAGCAAACTGTAGCAAAGATTTCTTAGCCTCTGCCGTTTGCAAAGCAGCACTGCATATGTTCTCTCGTTTAACCTTGGTGCGAGAGGAAGAGGGCAGCAGGACCCAGAAGGAAACGGAGGCTGGAAAGGTTTGTCAGCTAAAGACACTCAGAGTTTGTATGCAGGGCCAGGCCGAGGTCTTAATTCAGGACACTTTCTGTTCTAAATCAAGACATGACTACATCTGCCATTTGAACAAAGATGGGAAATGCACGCAGAAATCATGCATTCCTTTCCCAAATATTTATTGAGTGCCTACTATGTGTCAGGGAGTCCTTATTTTAGGTGCTAAATAACAGTGATTCCAAGCTGCCAAATCACAGGTCTGAACATCAGAAATCAAGAATCTGTGGAGACAGCTGTGTACTTGTCTCAGATCCCAGCGACATGACAGCAACAGGGGCTGGGCTTATTTGTGTCCTGATTCCCGCAACCAGCACACACCTGCCCGTTGGGGGCTCAGAGGTATTCACTTGGTGGCTCCATGGAAGTCATTCAGACACTTTCTACGCCAGTTGGTCTGTGGCCTGCCTCTACTCCTTGGGCTCCACAGACAGCTCCTGGCCATCCTTTCCTCCCCCTGGCTCACCCCCTCAGGCTATCCCCCACAGTCCTGCCTGCTGGAGGGACCAGGCCACACATCACCTTACCTGCAACCAACTTTCCAGTGGCTCCCAGGGCCCCTCAGGATACAGCCAAAACCACCTAATGAGGCCTAAGTTCATCCTTGGTCACCTAAGGTCACCCTTAAGCCTCCTTCTCCAGTCTCATCTCTCACCACTATGCACCTGTGACGAAATCATACACATACACCCATAAACACTCCATATACACACATAGTATACACCACATACACACACACACACACACACTCCCCCTGCTATGTTTTATTGTATATAGTGAATGGGTACCACATGATGTTTGGATATACATGTGCATAGTGAAATGATTACTACACTCAAGCAAATTAACATATTCATCATCTTGCTTTGTCACCTCGTATGTGTGTGGTAAGAGTACCTAAAATCTACTCTTAGAAAGCATCCAGTATACAATACAATATTATTAACTCCAGTCCTCATGTTGTACATTATATCTCTGCACTTACTCATCCTACATGACTGAAGCTTCGTACCCTTTGACTTACACCTTCCCATTCCTCTCCCCGGTACCCACCATGAGTTTGTTTTCTCAGATTCCACATACATATGAAATCGTGCAGTATTTTTCTTTCTGTGTCTGGCTTATTTTGCTTAGCATAATATCTTCTAGGTTCATTCATATCGTCACAAATGGCAGGATCTCCTTTTTAAAGGCTAAACAATATTCCGTTGTGCTATGGTTTGAATAAGTCCCCTCCAAAATTCAGGTGTTGCCAATGTCATCGTATTAAGAGGTAAGGGCTTTAAGAGGTGATTAGGGCATGAGGGCTCCTCCCACATGTATAGGATCAGTGCCCTTATAAAGGGGCTTGACAGAGAGAGCTGGGTACTCTCTTGCTCTTCTGCCTCCCACCATGTGAGGACACAGCAAGGCCCTCCCAGATGTGAGTGCCCTGATCTTGGACTTCCCAGCCTTCAGAACTGTGAGAGAATAAGCTTTTCTTTTCTTTTCTTTTCTTTTTTGAGACGGAGTCTCGCTCTGTCGCCCAGGCTGGAGTGCAGTGGCCGGATCTCAGCTCACTGCAAGCTCCGCCTCCCGGGTTTACGCCATTCTCCTGCCTCAGCCTTCCGAGTAACTGGGACTACAGGCGCCCGCCACCTCGCCCGGCTAGTTTTTTGTAATTTTTTTAGTAGAGACGGGGTTTCACCGTGTTAGCCAGGATGGTCTCGATCTCCTGACCTCGTGATCCGCCCGTCTTGGCCTCCCAAAGTGCTGGGATTACAGGCTTGAGCCACCGCGCCCAGCAAGCTTTTCTTTATAAGTTACCTAGTCTCAGGTATTCTCTTACACAAAACAGACTAAGGCACATTGTGTATATCCATTTTTCTGAGACATGGATACTTTGTTTCTGTATCCCAGTTATTGTATCCAATAAAGCGGTATTGAATATGGGAGTGCACATATCTCTACATGGTGCTGATTTCATTTCCTTTGTATCTAACCAACAGGGATTGCTGTGTCATATGGTAATTTTGTGAGAACTGCTACACTGTTGTCTATCATGGCAACGCTAATTCACATTCCCAGCAACAGTGTACACTCCCTTGCTATTTCTTATCCCCACACTTGAACTTAAGCCATTCATTCCCCCAGCACAGCTTTCCTGACCATCTCCCCTTCTAAGTTCTCTCCTTCAGGTATCCCAAGTATTCACTGGAGGTTAGGTTGCTGCAGTGAGCATTTATCATGCATCAGCTCACCTGACTATTGCTATAGTCCTGTAAGGTGGAGATTCTGACTGTTTCTACTTTGCAGATAAGGAAACAAAGACTGTGTAGTTATGCGATGTGACCAGGGTCACAGTTACTAAGTGGGTTACTAATTGACCCAGGCCTGTGTAGCTCCCAAGCTCGGTCATAGGAAGATATAATTCCCTTCATCTCACAGAGGCTGAACTGGTAGCTAGAAAAGTTAAGAGGTTCCCCTGATTCCACCATTGTTTCCTAGGGGTCTGATCCAGCATCCAGCTCCCAAATCCTCCCTAGGACTGGGAGCTATTGGAGGACAGAGAGAGTTTCTTACTTGTTTCCACATCCCAGCACTTGGCACAGGATCTGTCTGTCCCCAAGCAGGTGCACCAACAAATTGGAACTGAATGAATAACCAAGCCAGCCAAGTGGAGAGAGACGGTCACACTGTCATGGTTTATGGGCTGTATCCATAGGTCTGAGGGACAGAGGAAAAAAGACTCCAAGGCCCCTGCCTGTAGCAACCAGTCCTAGTCCTCTAGGAAAACACAGGACTTAGAAGGCTCAAGTTTATGTCCTGGCTCTGCCCCAGTGCGCTGCGTGTATACTGCAGAGACCGCCTCTTTGCTTCATCGTGTGTGAGGAAGGGACAATAACATTACTTGCACAATAACTCTATCTTTGTTCCTGTTTCCTTTCAGTCTGGAGGCATTCCCTGCCCTGCACTGACCCTTGAAGGCTCTATAAGCCCTGAAGGACATAATAGGGACTTGGACTTGCATCCTCAAGGCAAGGATGGTTTGCTTTGAGCAAGCGCCTGTCCCAGGCATGTTTGCATTGGAGAAAGAGCTCCCCTGGGATAGAGAGGGCAGGACGGATGGCAGGTGGTGCCATGAAGGGGAGTTTGCTGTAGGGGGCCATCAAAGGGGTGATGAGCCCTGCTGGGCATGGCCCAGGGAGCTCTTCACATGGAGCCTTGACAGCCCTGGTAACTGGTCAACCACAGAGACTATGGGAGAGAAGATTTAAAGCTGCCTCCCAGGTTTCTGGCCTGTGTGGATGATGACACAACTTACCATGTTTATAGGACCACGGGAAGAGTGTGAGGGCAAAATGATGAGTTCTGTTTGGGACCTGTTTAGTTGGAGGGTCTGTGGGACAGCCCGACGTGACTTTCAGGAGCCATTTGCATGTCTCTAGAGTTTGTTTAGAAGGGAGCTTTGAATTGGAATGCACATTTGGGATAGATGGTACAATGCATGGCCCAGAGAGTGGGGGGCAGGAAAGAAGCAGCAACTGAGTCTGTAACCCTGGGAAATGTCAGTGTCAGAGGACGACTGGGAAGGCCCTGAGAATGAATAGTTGGAGAGGTAGCAGAGAATCCTGGAGAGACTGCTATTGTAAAAGCCAAAGAAGGAAAGAATTCAAAAAGAAGGAAGTAATAACAGTGTCCTGGGCCTAGGGAGGTCAAGAAAAGAACTAAAAAGTATTCACTGGACTCATCAGCTAGCAGTGGGAAGAGCCACAGTAAACGCCCCCTGCTCCTCCACCTTCCCCCTCCTCCGCACAGCCCAACTTGCCCAGAGATGGTCTCTGTGCAAAACCCTTCCCTGCTCCACACTCTGACTCCTTTTTAAGTATTCTTGACCTGGTTGAGGGCCCCAGAACCATAGAACTGATTTTTCCTTGTTTCCTTTGTAGATTCTCCTGCTCACTTTGATGACAGGTCTCTCCGTGGAAACTGAGGCAGGAAGCATGCCACACTGACATTGTGTTACAGAGTTACTGGACTTTGGGGAGAGCAGACTCAGTGGCCTGCTACAGGAAGAAGCTGGATGTCCCTGGCTGGAGGAACTGGTGGAAAGTAGGAAGGGCAGAAAGATGGGGCTTGTTCAAGGTGCTACAGGAATAGTGGCATCCTGAGAGAAGGTGCCCAACCCCACCTGTACTGAGAACCACTCAGGCACACAGAGGAGGTAGGAACAGCTCCCAGGCAAGTCCACGTGGTGACACCAGTGTAGACTCTTGGGCTCAAATAGTTTTGTGCATGGAAGTGCTCTTTACAAAGCTGTCCTGAAGATTCAAGGAGAAAGAAACTTAGTTGTTTTATAGAATGGGAAACTAAAGGCAATTTTTAAAAAGAGAGATAGAGAAGAGGGAAAACCCATCAAATGTCATTAGACTTCATCAGAACCATTTCTCATACTGACAAAAGAGAAATAACAAAGAGTGTGTTCTCGTTATTTTTCCAGAGGGACAGTGTGTATGCCAGTGAAGAAGGAAGTCATAAGAGATACCAGGGAAATGCAATAACTGGATATTTCAGTGCATGGGAGTCTGATTCTTCGGGGGCAGGGAAAACCACAGTGGAACACTTTAGATGCCCTACTTAATTTTGAAAGAAAAGGAAAATTATTGGAGATTTCAATGGCAGGCCGATCACAGGCCTCTACCTCTGCCTCAGCAAGGAAATTAGTTGCCATGGCAACTTCAGGTTGCATCATTAAGAATTTTTAAAATGTTGAGAGAGCGGGGAGGCAGAGTGTTCAACACTGAAGGAGGAGGTAGAGACAGGAAAGAGAAGTGAGGCTTAAGAAGTAAAAGAAGTGATTCAGGGACAAGCAGAAACCTTGGCAAAGAGAGGAAAGGAGTGGGGCTTCCCTTCCCAAGCAGATGTTTTTATTGTCCCTCTTAGAATCATGGAAGGAGATGGTCTATTACCCCACATTTGGGTTCCTTTTTGTTTCATGTCATAATTTGATCATTTTTTTCTCTTGCCCATTAAAAGGCAAAAATTAGAAAGATGAAGAGGATCTCAAGATCCTTTATTTTATTTTATTTTTTGTTTGTTTTTTGAGACAGGGTCTCACTCTGTCACCCTGGCTGGAGTGCAGTGGTGCAATCACGGCTCACTGCAGCTTCAACCTCCCCAGGCTCTGATGTTCCTCCTGCCTCAGCCTCCTGAGTAGCTGGAACTACAGGTGTGTGCCACCATGCCTGGTTAATTTTTGTATTTTTTGTAGAGATGGAGTCTCGGTGTGTTGCCCAGGCTGGTTTCAAACTCCAGGGCTCAAGCAATCCTCCCACCTTGGCCTCCTGAAGTGTTTGGATTACAGGTGTGAGCCACCACTCCTGGCCCGTTTTATTGTTTAAAAGTATAGCGCTGGGTGTGGTGGCATGCACCTCTAGTCCCAGCTACTCAGGAGGCCGAGGCAGGAGGATGGCTTGAGCCCAGGAGTTCGAGGCCTCAGTGAGTTATGATCTCGCCTGTGAATAATCACTGCACTCCAGCCTGGGCAACATAGTGAGATCTCATCTCTTTAAAAAGAAAGATAAAAGTACTGAATGGATCATTATATTTCAAGTTATTTCCCCAATGTTCTTAAATGGTTTGGTCCTGAATTTGCCCATCTGACAGAATATAAAAATCAAATTTTGTGTTCCATGTCAACTTCTAAAAGTTCTCCCCTAGCTCTCCAGGTGTATGGGGAAAAAAATCATGGGTGTTATTAGAGAGAATTATATTTCTGTCCAAGGAAGCATTTTTATCCAAAGAACCATGGATGAGAGATTATACCACCACTCTATCACTGTAATATTATTTCTTTTTAAGAAATGTGGTTTTCGTTTTCCTTTTGCCTGCATATTTATACAGAAAGAGGAGAGGGAAATTCAGATGATCGCCAGGTCATTAATTACCTGGGAAAGCTGGAAAAATTCTCCACTTTCAGCTTGGAAATATGTGGATGGTTAAATGTCTGGTGGGTCATCAGTTCCATGTTGTACCTGTCCTTGTATTGGCCTCAGCAGTTCATAGCCCTTCCTTCTGATGTAGGTCCTGGTTTAAATCCTTGACTATGCCTGTCATGGCCCTTTGAAAGGGGCTCCCCTGACACACAGTTTTCCTAAGGGTGAGGGTTTCTGCAAATTCTGTGGAAAGCTGGTGAACATACCTGCATGTCGTGGTGACAGAGGGACTCAAACCGAATACAACATGGCAGTGTCTGCAAGGGAGGGGCCCCACTTTGGGGCAGCAAAGCTGGATATAGGGAGCCCCAGGCTGGAAATGGGCTGCCTGGGAGCCACCTTCTTCTCTGCTTCCACTGAAGAAAAGAAGACAGAGCCACCTTTTGTGGTCCTGAGCAAAATCTGCATACACTCTCCAGGCCTGTTTCTTTCCAGGGCAAATGGGAACAGTAATAATAACTGCTGCTTACCTTGAAAAGTTGGAGGAGGGATCAAGTGGGGTGAGACACAGAGAGCCCTGTGTGGACAATAAGGGTTACATGGATGTCACGTGTCCTCTTCAGGGGTACAGGTGCCAGGCTCCAGGTTTTATGGCACAGGACGATGTTGGCCACACTGAAGAGGCTACTCAGGACCTACCTGACTGGTTCTCTGGATGATGGAGGCCACTGTCTTGGCTTTGGGCCAAGTAAAGGCAGACAAGAAGCAACACTAGTTGAGAAGGTCCACACTGCCCAAGCCATACCAATTCCATGGAGGCTTCAACCCCAGAATACCAGCCTCCTTACTCATGGGGTAACAGAAGAGTGAGCTAAGTGGCGTAGCATCCCGGGCAGGTCTATGGCAAGCCTCTGCTCTCTCCTAGCTACTGCTCACATCACTGATCCATGAGGCTGGCCTCACTGCACCCTCCAACTCTCCTCCCATGCCACTACGCCCAGGGCCCCCTCCAACTTTTCTCAGTGACCATCTTCCTCCTAGCGAGGCAATGCTCCCCGAACACAGGCAACTCTTTTTTCCCTCTTGTGCAAGTGGCTATGCAGTTAGCAGCAGGGCTCTGACTTTATGTACTTGGGTTAACCCAGTTTCCAAACACTCACAAGTTGCTCTTTCTGTCAGCCATTCATCCATCCACCCACCCATCCATCCCATCGATCAACAAACATTTACATAACACCTTTGCTAAACAGTGGCTGAACCAGAGGTCAGCAAACAACAGCCCATGGCCAAATCCATTTTGATATCTTGATGTTTTTGTAGATAAAGTTTTATTGGAACACAGCTATGCCCATTGTTTACATTTTGACTATGGCCACTTTTACTCTAAAATGGCAGAATTGAGTAGTTGCAAGAGTCCTCATAGCCTACAAGGCTGAAAACATTTACTATCAGAAATATTTACAGAAAAGGTTTTATGGAATCTTGGGCTGGTCACTTGGCAGGATGGGGAGGGCCCCATAGCAGAGGAAGGAGATACAAAGCAGGATTAAATTTGGGTCCTGCCCACAAGGAGCTTACAGTTGCAAGAAATAAGTTGGGGGTGCTATTAGACTTTCACAGGTCAGGCTGTCTTCAGGGGTGATCAGAGAAAGTGCTAAGAAAGCCCAAAGGCAGAAAGTCCAGGTCCACAGGAGAACTCAGGAAGTGTCTGGAGGCTGGGTCTTGCAAGATGGGTTGACCCAGCCATATGGCTATGAAGAGGTGAGGAAGAGCATTTGCAGGGAAGTGGCTCTGTGGACAAGGGTGCCAGTGCAGGAACCAGGTTGCCCACCGAGGAAGCAGGTGCTTCAGTTAGGTGCGAAGGTGAGATGCCTGACAAGGAGGATCAAGAGAAACAGGGCAAGGAGAGGTTGGGTCAGGGTCCTGGAGGGTCTTGAATGCCAGGATAAAGAATTTGGAGCTTATTCTCTAGATGCAGAAAGTTTTTTAAAGTTTTTGAGCTGGAGAATGAATGGGAAAGCTGTGCTTTGGGACCATTAAAACGGCAGCCAGGTGTAGTATAGACTAGAGATTGATATTTCCAAGAGAAATTACACCTTAAGATTTATTCTCCCTAACATAGTCAAATGAAGTAATCTATAAGAAGGATTTTGTAAGCTATAAAATGTATGGGATTATTGTGATTATTTATTATAACAATAATGCTAACCCAGGTAAGATTTAGTCCTTTCTGTTCAGATTCATTTCCATGTTTCAATCACTTTAACAATTTCCCCATGCTGGGTTGTATTTTGACTTCCCCAGACTGTAATTATAGCCCATTTAATATTGGGTGTGATGTAATTCAACAGTAACATCCCGAGCCTTCATTTCCAAGGAAGTTATTTTTGGTATGACACGGAACATGTCATGTCATCATGATATCACACAACAAAGGGTTAAACTTCATCCAGGACAGAGCACTTCCCACTAATGGGACTTGGACATACCCTTCCCATGGCCTTGGCCCAGAGCAGGGCTGACTCTGCTGTAATAAGACCATCACCAAAGGGCCCAGTCAAAAGGACAAAGAGCCACAGAGCCACGCAGTCCCCAGGCAGCATGAGGAAGAAATGAATCCTTCGAGGCTGGGCATGGGAGATCTCTGCTAAGAATAACTCCACTGGGATCAGGAACCAACAGTTCATGGGATTGGTTAAAAATGTGACAGAGGCACTTTGTTTTAAAAAGTAAAGCTAAAAATCTTAAAATCAAGCTTATTTTTAATAAAGTCAATAAAATTTAAATTATAACAGTAGCTGTGCATTAATTCTTTGAATGAATAAGTGGTAAATTGGTGAGGGGGCATGATTTTTCCAACAAAATTGCAAGACAACAGGTTTTAGCATCCTTCATTCCATGTTTGGCCTCCCAGTATAGTAATAAAGTCTATTTTTTAAACAAAAATCAAGGATTTAATCCATTATCTCAGAGGCTTTTCTCTATCCATTGATATGAAGTCATTCAAAACATCGATTGGATCATCACTCACGATGACATCTAAGCACTGACTCTTCTAAGGTGAGTATTCCTTTTGCCAATGGCTTTTGCAATAGTTCAAGCAGTTCTCTAATATCACTTGCAATGACTTCAAGAAATCCTTCACCATGGGCCAGTTGTATAACTTCCCTTTGTAACTGGTTGGCCACCACTGTCATCCTATTCATGCCCAGACTGAGAGACGGCATTGATGTGGTGGGCAGAAGAGAGGTCATGGTTTCTCAACAGGAAGGAGACTCTCGGAGGTGGGGGCCAGAAAACCTCCATCCTGAGGCCAGGAGCTTCTACAGCTTCAACAGGGTCCTGAAACTGCCCAGCGATCCCTGCTGTGGCCCTGCTCCACTCCTTACACATTCCCAGAGTCAGCTGTACTTAGAACCCTCTCTACACTCTTTGGAGGCCTGGCCTCCTCTGCTCACCCTCTGGGAATGACTCACTCACAACTCTGCAGGGAAAACGGAGGCCTGAGATTGAACATCAACCACCTCTTGCCCCCACACCTACAGGCTCAGGGGTGTCCGCCACAGACCTCATCCACTTTCCTCGAGCCCTCAGGGGGAGGTCCTACCCTCCTGCATGAGCTTCATCTCTCCCTGTCTTCTGGGTTCAAACCCCTTCCCACCAGTGCCTGGAAGCCACCTGTCATTTTATTACCAGTCTTCTATCCTTCCCTGCCTTCCCTGTGGCTTCCTTGGGAGTGGAGTCAACTTCCCACCCCGTTGGCTGTGGACTTGACCAGGTGACTTTGCTATAGCCAATGAAACGTGGGTGGAAGGATGGTGTGACAGTTCTTGATGGGGCGTTAAGAAGCACCGCATGACCTGGTGCTCTTGTGCTGCTGCCATTTGCAAGGAAAAGCCATGTTCAAGGTGGCCATTGCATTCTCAGCCCCAGTCCTGGGACAAGAGTGGATCTGGACTGAAGGCCATAAGATCCATAGAGAGAAGAAAATATTTATTTAGAAAAGCCTGGAGATTGGGACTTTTTGCGGCACATCATCATTGCTACAAAACTAATACACCCTCTTTTTCTCCATAAACTGTGAACACATATAAATTTCTATAATGTTTATCTTGAAAAAATTCTACAGGTACACAAGTAAAGGGTGTAGTCAACCCTGCCAAAGAATAAGAAGGAGGATCCAGGTTATTTTGTTTTTTGGGGAGGGAGAGTTGTATGTTTTTTATTCTCTATCCCAAGAGGCAGTCTTGCATGGTAGTTATGAGTGTGGATTTTGGAGCCAGTTGGCCTCGATCGTAGCTCTATTATCATCTACTGTATAACTTTGGGCAAGTTACTCAACCTTTCTGTTTTTTGCATCTGTGAAAATGAAATGTCAATAATAAGATCACTTTCATAGCAAGGTCATGGGAAGAATTAACTGAGCTAATATACGGCACAGTCGAGCCTGGCATAAAGTAAGACGTGTTCAATCAAGGTGATCATTATTATTATGTGACTCTCCTCTCCTGCTGGCTGTGAACTCACACCCATCTCTGTAGCCCTGTGGTCTAAACACACAGGCTGTTACATACTAGGTGCTTCGTCAGTGCCTCTGGAAATACCTGCAACCCACCTACCATTTCTCAAACTTCCCTAACTCAAGCAAAAAAAAAAGCCTGTGCTTTTTGGAGAGGCCTCCAGGGACTCACAATACACAAACTCCCACTGTGTCTCTCTTTTAAAGGAATCACCTAATTAGGTCAGGCCCACCAGGAGAGTCTTCCTTTTGAACCATTTACAACCAGCTGATTAGAGACCTTAATTACATCTGCAATATCCTTTCATCTTTACCTATAAGTAACCTAATCATGGCAGGTTAGTAGCCTAACTAACTAACCTATGAGTAACCTAATCATGGCAGTGACATCTATAAAATGTATGTAAATGGCTTATTCACAGGTTCCACCCACACCCAAGGAAACCATATGCGGGGTGTGTATAACATCTTAGAATTCCATCTACCACACCACACTAGAGATTAAAAACTTCCTTTGCTGGGAAGAGAGTAGGACAGGAGGGAATTAAGAGGGTTTGATGGTGGTAGGTGCCCAAGAAGGGAACATGAACCCTAGCATCCTTGCCTCCAAAACCTGGCTGAGCCTCACAGGAGGAAGAGTGGAGATGGAGAAGAAACCCAGAAGTGATGGGGCAGAACTTGGGAGCAATAGGGTCTGTCCCTCTTTTTCCAGATGAAGACATGGGAGGGGCAAGCTGCATTAAGTCTGGAGAAAGAACATTAAGGTATAAATGGCCACACAAGGTATTAGGCAGAGAGGACCTGAGACAGTCTCGTCTATGTTCTAGAAGCCTCAAAGTGTCCAGGACAAGAGTTGGCCTCTTCCCCTCCCCATGAAAGGGCCTGCGGAAGTGACTTCCATACAGTCTGATGTGCAAAGGCCTTAAGGTCAGGATGAGTGATGGCTCAGCTGCACGTCAGCAGGTAAAAGTTTGGGGACCAGAGAAGATGATGTACATCTCAGCCAGTGGCATAATGGACAGCTAATGACTGAGCAATAGACACTCTGCTTCCTGGCCTCATTCCATGCACTATGCAAGGCTCTGGGACATAGTTAGAACCCTGGAGAAAGGCGAGAAAGAGCTACAATTAGGTTGGATAGGATCACAATTGGGTGAACATCACTCAGTGGAATGGGATTTGGATTAGTTTCCAAAGTCTGCCCCAACTAATGACCATAAACTGGGTGGCTTACAACAAAAGAAATTTATTTTCTCAGAGTTCCAGAGACCAGGAGACTAAAATCAAGGTGTTGGCAAGGTTAGTTCCCTTTGGAGGTACTAAGGATAAATATGCTCCATGCCCCACTCCTGGCTGCTGGGGACAAACCTTGACTTGTAGATGCATTGCCCCAATTGCTGCCTCAGGCTTCACATCATCTCTTCTCTGTGTCTCTCCGCATCGCCTCCTTTTCTATCTGACAACACTTGTCATTGGATCTAAGGCCTACCCTAAATCCAAGATGATTTCAACTCTAGATCCTTAATTTCAATACATCTGCAATAATCCTATTTTTAAATAAAGTCACATTCTCACGTGCTAGGGATGAGGACTTAGACATGGCTCTTGGCAGGAACATAATGCAACCCACTACAGGGTTCAAAATAGAAATTAAGGTAACGTCAGCAGCTGTAACACATAAACCCCCAAATCTCAGCAACTGTACATATCAGAAGTTGATTCCTTACTTACGTAACAGCCAGTGCCTATATTGCTGGTCAGCAGGAGGTGGGGCTCTACTCCACACAGTAGCTCAGGGACTCAGGTCCTGCCATCTTCAGCCTGTAGGTTCCAAGATCATCCTGTGTCTTCATAGCCATCTGGAAGTTTTTGAAGAGAGAGGGACAAGAATGAGAACAGATTGAGTAGAGAAGACACAACTGTTTCTTACCCACAACCTGGCAATGACATTGCTGGGAAGTAGTCAGTGACCCCACCTAGATGCTGGGGGCCTGGGGCTCCCCTGGCTGGACAGCCATTCCCAGACATTCCTGAAGGGATTCATGAATCCTTGGTGAATAGCTGGCCATTTATGCCATAGCTAGTAATGAGAAAATAGAGTAAAATTTCTTACACATGTAAGCTAATGGTCTGAGTTTTGTGCCCATTACACAACCATAACAAATGTATTTTCCAGGCCACACCCTCTGGAGACACATTTAGGTCCTGTTTTATTCTGTTCGGGCTGCTATAACACACCATAAACTGGGTCACTTTTAAACAACAGCTTTTTATGATTCACAATTTATTGCACACAGTTCTGAAAACAGGGAAGTCCAAAATCAAGGTGCTAGCAGATTCAGCATCTGGTGAGGGCCTACTTTCTGGTTCATAGAAAGCACTAGTGGAAGGCCAGGCACAGTGGCTCATGCCTGTAATTCCAGCACTTGGGGAGGCTGAGGTGGGCCAATCATTTGAGGCCAGTAGTTCAAGACCAGCCTTGCCAACATGGTGAAACTCCATCTCTACGAAAAATACAAAAAAGTTAGCTGGGTATGGTGGCATGCACCTGTAGTCCCAGCTACTTGGGAGGCTGAGGCAGGAGAATCGCTTGAACTCAGGAAACAGGGGTTGTAGCAAGCTGAGATTGCACCACTGCACTCCAGCTTGGGCAACAGAGTAGACTGCATCTCAAAAATTAAAAAATAATAATAATTTAAAAAGAAAGCAAGCACTGGTGGAAAGGGTGAGGTAGCACTCTGGGGCCTCTTTGTTTTTTTTTTTTGTTTTTTTTTTTTTTTTTTTTTTTGAGACGGAGTCTCGCGCTGTCACCCAGGCTGGAGTGCTGTGGCCGGATCTCAGCTCACTGCAAGCTCCGCCTCCCGGGTTCACGCCATTCTCCTGCCTCAGCCTCCCGAGTAGCTGGGACTACAGGCGCCGCCACCTCGCCCGGCTAGTTTTTTGTAGTTTTTAGTAGAGACGGGGTTTCACCGTGTTAGTCAGGATGGTCTCGATCTCCTGACCTCGTGATCCGCCCGTCTCGGCCTCCCAAAGTGCTAGGATTACAGGCTTGAGCCACCGCGCCCGGCCTCTGGGGCCTCTTTTATAAGGGCACTGATCCCATCCATGAGGGCTCCACCCTCTTGACCTCATCACCTCCCAAAGGTCCCACCTCCTAATACTATTTCCTTGGGTGTTGAGTTTCAACACATGACAAACATCAGACCATAGCTGACCCTAAACTGGAGCCAGTTAGTTATTTTGCTTGCTCCTGAGGGCTCCAGTTTCTGGCAGCACTGCATTTCCCTCTGAGTACTTCCCTCTGCTCAAAGTGGGAAGGGTGCATCTCAGCTCTCCATACTTCCCACCCAGGCCTCCACTTGTCAGGCCCCTGTGGGTTTGCCTCGGCCATATGTAACTACTCAGGAGCACCGTACCACCTCAGCTGCCCAGAGAATCCGCAGCTCTTGCCAGGCCCGGGGAGAGTAAACCCCTGATGCAAAATGACCTTCCTCACCTGCCACATGCCTGGATCATTTTCACTGCTGTAGGTGTCCCAAGCCAGGGCTTAGCTCCTCCCTGGGCCTTTTCTCCCAGCAGGAGCAGGAGGAGGTCAGCCCTAAAGACCTCCTCCCCAAGTCTGCCTGAGGACCTGCTTCCCACACAGGGTCAACCCTCCTTCACTCTTCTCTAGGAGGCCCCCTTTCCCCTCCTCCAGCCAGATCTTCCCAACTCCAACAGCATTTCCTGCCCTCAGATGAGCTGTGTGTTCTTTTGGAAAGAAGTTTGCTACTTAAAAATGCCATTGAAGAAATATAGCCACCCTTGCATATGTTTCCAAAAAATATAGGCCACATGGCCGGGATATGTGACAATTATGGTCAGATGTGGGTTTTTAATTCTGTGAAAAAATCAGGAAGGAGGGTGTCCTAGAGGAAAATGGAGGAAGAAACTACCAATACAGACACCATCATAGCAGTGTTCCTCTTTCTCTTAAATCACCGCTGACATCCTTGGGGACCCCAGTAGGAGAACAAAGTATACAAGGTATGTCTCTACACTGGGGCGTCTCTACACTGGGGCGTCTCACCCTCAGCACGAGTGGCATTTGGGGCTGGACAAGGCTTTGTTGTGGGACTGTCCTGTGTAGTGTGTGGTAGGATGTTTGACAGCATCTTCAGCCTCCACCCACTGGATGACAGTGGCATCCTCCCCACTGCAAGCTGTAGCAGTCAAAAACACCTCGAAATATTCCCAAATGTCTCCTGGGGGACAAAATCACCCTCAGTTGAAAAGCACTGCTTTTAAGCAATAGGACAAACTGTTGTTGAAGAAGCACACAGAAATTTACAGTTGGGAGCAGCACTGTCCAAATACAATGTGAGCCACAAATGCAAGCCACAGATGTGATTTTAAATTTTCTAGTAGAGACATTTTAAACAGTTTTGAAAATGGTGAAATTAGTTTTAATCATATAGTTTGTTTAACCCAATACGTATTATACAAAATGTTCTTTAACATGTAACCAATATTAAAAGTTACTAATGAATAGTCTTTTTTTTCCTGGTACTTTGTCTCGGAAATCCAGTGAGTGTTTTTTATCTAAAGCACATCTCAGTTTGGACTAGCCACATTTCAAGTGCTCAGTAGCTACACAAGGTGAGTGGCTACTGTCTTAGCCAATGCTGGCTGGGAAGCATGCATGGCTTTATGATAAAACCATAGACATTAGAATCAAGCAAGCAGTAGCCTCAAGTTCCAGCTCACAAGCTATGTGACTCTGAGCAAGTAAGTCTCTTGGAGCCTTGATTTCTCTAGCTGTAAAATGTGACAGTGATGCATTCTGCATAGGGTCTGTGTGAGTCTGTTCTCACATTGCTATAAAGAACTACCTGAGACTGGGTAATTTATAAAGAAAGCAGGTTTAATTGGCTCATGATTCTGGAAGCTGTACAGGAAGCATGGCTGGGGAGGCCTCGGGAAACTTACAATCATGGCGGAAGGCAAAGAGGAAGGAGGCATGTCTTACATGGCTGGAACAGAAAGAAGAGAGAGGGAAGGTGCCACACACTTTAAAACAACCAGATATCATGAGAACTCACTCACTGTCATGAGAACAGCAAGGGGAAAATCTGCCCCCATGACCCAATCCCCTCCCACCAGGTCCCTCCTCCAACACTGGTGATTACAATTTGACATAAGATTTGGGCAGGGGCACAAATCCAAACCATATCAGGGTCGTTGTGAGGATTACAAAGGAGAAGAGAGGTTTGAAGCACCCTCCAAACAAGCAGAGCATAGTGGTCCCCCTTTAGGGGTTAATCCCCTTCCTCCCAGGAGCAGCTCCCTCCTGAGCAATGGGTAAGTATGCCTCAAAGGTGGGTACCACAGGGAATCCATAATGCCCCCACTGACCTGCTTTGCTCTCCCTCCCTGGAACCAGCACATCCCCAAAGGTCTCAGCCCCACTAAATCTCTTCTTCCAGGCAGCAAGATTCATCTGTGCCATGTGTTTGCCTCTTTATTTGTTAATAAAAGTGCTTTTCCTAGAGTGCAGTCAAAAGGGGGAGTGGGGAGTAATAACGTGTTTGGTGTCTCCGATATTAATAGCACCAAGTGTCACATGCTATGACAGCGATGAAAGTGGGTATGGACTCGAGACCCCCTCTTTTCTGGGAGGCAATGCTCCCCCTTGCAAACAGAAAATAAACACAGCCCTGGTGGAGCACAAATGCCAATAACTGTGAGATTTTGATTAAATAATAGATATGTGTTCAGAAGCACTTCTTTATAGTATGTGATTAAGAAAGATAACTAGACATTCTTACAGCCCTAATGATAATAATTACCACAACACATAAAGTGCAGAATATGACACCAGAAAGGCCATTATTAACCTTTCCCAGGGTTATTTTTTGGGGTGTATTTTTGACACCATGGACACCGGCATTCAGAAACTAAATGAAACTATAGCTGAGACAATTACCCTCAGCCATTGCCCTGATCCAGCCTGGGATCAGGACAAATAAAGGGGGATGAGAAGGGGAGAGAGAGAAAGAGACAGTGTGCAGGGGGCATAAAAAGTCTTTTATACAAAACAGATGCTTGTTTAATATCGAACATCTGGCCAGTCTTATAAAGATTTGTATTAACATTTCTGCAACTGTCAGTAATTCAGAAAACTGACAGAGCTTCCCTGTTTAAATTTTTGCTATAAATAACAACCTTAGATTTTTTTTCCTGCTTGCATGCAATTTGGGTCCCTGACATCTGATACCCAACTGCTCAGCACTTCCTTGCTTGACCTGAGGGTGCAGAGGGGTGGCAGCTGCTCTGGAATCTCACTGCCCTGCACTTCCTCAAGAACTGCCCAAACCTCTCCATCCTGGCTTCACAATACCTGGCCTTAATGCCATTGAACTTTCCTCTACTCTACACCAAGTACATCAGTCAGCTTTTGCTGCATAACAAACTATCCCAAAATTGAGTGGCTTCAAAAAGTGACCATATATTTTGCTTATGACTCCAAGGGTGGGCTATTTGGACTGGGCTCTGCTTGTTGGTTCTTCTGGTCTTTACTGAGTTCATTCATTCTATTGTGGTCAGTTTCCAGGTTCCCTCAGGTTTGGGTGCTCTATGTTGGTCTAAGCAGCCTCTAGTTCATCTCTGCTTTACATGCTCTCATCCTCCAGCAGGCCAGCCTGAGAACATTCACACAACACAAGCAGGGGTCCAAGAAAGCAAGCAGCAGAATCCAGGGTCTTTTGGGGTGTAGGCTCAGAACTGGCATGCTATCACTTCTGCTTCATTCTAGTGATGAAAGCAAGTCACAAAACCAGATTTATGGGGTTAAGAAACGAATGTCATCCACTGAGAGGAGCTACAAAATCGGATTGCAAGGATACAGGCTGAAGAACAAGTGTGGCAATTTTTGCAAACAAGATCTCATCTCTGGTACAGTTTCTCAACCATTCTCCAGTGACCCTCTGAGTCAGGCAGAGAAGGTATTGTTGTTATCACAACTTTAAAGCTAAGGAACTGTAGAGGCTAAGTGATTCATCTAGAGTTGCATGGCCTCTTGGAGAGCAAGATTCTTCCCAGATGCCATGAATCAAAAGCAAAGGCAACAAGATGCCTGGAGAAGATAAAGAGCAGGAAATATTTCCAAGTGGGCAGTGAAGAAAATTCTGGAAGATGGAGGTTACCACCAGCTGTAGCTGCTGACCATGGTCAGGACAGACTTTCTGGCTGATACAGTAGTCAGCCTGATATTAGAGTGATTTGAGTGGCATCAAAAGGTGTACTTATTGTTTCACAAATTTGTTTCTCCCATCTTCTTATTCTGTAGAGGAATAAGGCATGTAACAAAAATATATTCAAATGTTAACTATATTCAAAAAATAAATAAGAGAGGATGTCAGTGAAAATAGAAGAAGCAGCCACAAAGCAAATCTTACATTATCAAAGGCTGTAAGAAGACACCTGGAGGTGGGTGAGACCCTCAGAGGAGACCTTGTAACACACGGGCAGCTGCTCACCAGGGGAGGCCAAGGTCAGTCCCTCAAGAATCAGATTCTCTCTGTGGATGAACTGGGACAATCCAACTGGGCTCTAACAGGTCACCTGATACACCTCTGATCTCTGCCTGATAATGACTAGCTGCCAGCCATTCCTCTTGGCTGTGGTTAGTGTCCCCTGAAAATCCTGTCTCTGCATTAATGGAGCTTTCCAAACCCAGCCCCTAGCTGCCCATTCCAGGATGTGTGAACGTGTAGTGATTGGGCTTTCTGTTACATTTTGTCAATAGAGTGTTCAGTGTCATACCAGGTGTTGCCCTTGGTAGTCATTGTGCCAACACCCAATTGGGGTGTGATTAATTCCTCCCCAGAAACCACTCATTCTTGCCTTGGCCCAGTGTTTAGAAGGCCCACAGCACTAATTCCTCTGACTTCAGGCCCCCAAGGCCCAAGTTGAAGTGTATACTTAGGGAGGATGATGATCTACTAACCTACTAACATATCAGCTGGACAGAGTTCAGCACAGTGATTCTCAGCCAGGAACCAGGCAGCCCAACAGCTGGCATTTAGAAATGGTATGAGGTCATTTTTCATGGTTGCAATAATGAGGATGGGAAAAGCCACTGGCATTTAGCAAGTGGGAGTTTGGGATACTTAACATGATGCAGTCCTGCCTGACACAGAAGAGTTGCAACTAAAACATCAAAGGCAATCTCATTTTCCTGCTGCTGGTCTACAGGGGCCTCTAAGGAAATAGGACCTAAGACCAGCAATCTTTGAGGAGAAAATAACGCATCATATTCGCATGATTGCATTGTTTGCAAAGTTAGACATCTTTTTTGTCATTCAATCCTCAAAGTCACCTTGTGAAATGCAGCAAATTTGATTCTCTGTTACACACACAAGGAAACTGAGACTCAGGGATATTCACTGATGTGCTCAGATGCATCTATTCAGATCCTTCAAGAAGCAGATGCCAAGAGGGATGAAGGGGAGACAAAGCAGGAGTGGGAGGGGAGAGCCTTCAGAC
Source organism: Trachypithecus francoisi (assembly GCF_009764315.1). Lineage (NCBI taxonomy): Eukaryota > Metazoa > Chordata > Mammalia > Primates > Cercopithecidae > Trachypithecus > Trachypithecus francoisi. The sequence goes on from NW_022681468.1 coordinate 10,139,058, forward strand.
AGTGGTGCACTGCACTCCAGCTTGGGCGACAGAGTGAGACTTTGTCTCAAAAAAAAAAAATGAATGAATGAATGAATAAATAATAGATTGAGCCAGGCGCGGTGGCTCACGCCTGTCATCCCAGCACTTTGGGAGGCTGAGACGGGTGGATCACGAGGTCAAGAGATCGAGACCATCCTGGCTAACATGGTGAAACCCCGTCTCTACTAAAAAATGCAAAAAAATTAGCCGGGCATGGTGGCGGGTGCCTGTAGTCCCAGCTACTGGGGAGGCTGAGGCAGGAGAATGGCGTGAACCCGGGAGGTGGAACTTGCAGTGAGCCGAGATTGTGCCACTGCGCTCCAGCCTGGGTGACACCGAGACTCCATCTCAAAAAAATAATAATAATAAAATAAATAAATAATAGATTGATTCCTTTCATTAGAAATCATATCCAGGGCACCAAAAACCTAGAAAACAGAGAAAATGAATTGAACGGCACGACTCCACCAGGTCTGATACCTGCGAAAGGACAGAGGGAAGGAAGGGGGATTGGGTAGGAAGAGACCCCAACCACAGGGAGCTCTGAGCAAGCATTGGCCACTCCGATGGGTAACCCCAGAGCAAAAACTGCCTGTAAGAGGAGTCCTGGTCAGGCAGGAATGGTGCAGTTCCATCACCCCATCATGACCACGGAAGGCCATGGCCTCAGGTAAGCGCTACCTAGGACCAGAAGATGTAGCAGCTGAAGGCTCTCTATGTATGACTCCCTCTCTGGAGGGAGACCTGGGCTGCCACTCCATGGCTATCACATCACACAAATAAGATGCAGTGGAGTCAAGACTCAAGGCCCACTAGACAGCCAACTCAAATGCAGATGAAGAAGAACAAAGGGACTTTGGAGCATGAGGGATGGGAAGGAGCCTGAGGGAATTATTGAGTGGGTAGAATGAAAAGCCAAAGAGAGAGAGAGGCTCTGACATCAAATATCAGCTGCTGGGACCCATCTCAAAAAAATCAACCAAAGCTAGAACATGCTGGAAAGGTTGGGCCAGTTGCTGGGCTCTATGTTCATGTGATAGGATGACGAGAAGGTCCAATTAGCCAAAGCTTTGCCAACGCAGAACCCACAGTGTCTTACTGAAGGAAGAGACAGGAAAACAAGCAAATAAATACCAGGCTGGCATTTTCTAGTGACTGTCACTGCAAAGGGCATCCCACTGGCATCTCCCAGCTGAGTGCCATGTCATGCGGGTGCCCTGGCATTGGAGATGCTATAATGGGGTCTTGGTGTTACAGGGACAGGAAGCCAGTGATGCAGAACCTCTGAGTCACTCTGGAACCAGAGATAAAATTAGATGGCTGAGGCTTTAAGGGACCTTAGACATCATCTAGTGTATGACCTCCTCACCTGCATTTTTCAGAGGAGGAAATTGAGGCCCAGAGAGGCCAAGAGATTTCCTCTAGTCCAGAGTTTCTTAACCCTCAGCCCTGCACTACTGACATTTGGGGCCATACATGGTTTTTTTTGGGGGGGGCGGGGGGGCGGGGGAGAAGGGGAAGGGCTGTCCAGTGTATTACAGGTTGTTGAGCAGCATCCACAGCCTCTACCCACTAGATCCCAGATACATTTTCCCAGTCTCACAACCAAAAATATCTCCAGACCCAAATGGCATTGTGAAATGTCCCCCTGCAAGCCACAGTTACCCCCAGCTGAGAACCACAGCTCCAGGACAAACATCCAGAGTGAGACCTCCAACTGGCCTCCTGCCTCAAAAGCCACAGCCCACCTCCAACATCACAACAGTCTGAGAGGACAGGACCAGTGTCTTCCCTTTGACAGTACGAATTTGAAAAGAAAAACAGGGAGAATTTTGAACTACACTGAAATGCCCTGGCTGCAACAGAGAGGCAGCTAGAAATCTAATATTTGACCAACGTATAATCAGAAAGAATTGCACTTTAAAAAAAATTAGGCCAGGCATGGTGGCTCACGCCTATAATCCCAGCACTTTGGGAGACCAAGTCAAGTGGATCACCTGAAGTCAGGAGTTCAAGACCAACCTGGCCAACATGGTAAAACCCCGTCTCTACTAAAAATACAAAAATTATACCCAAAGGATTATAAATCATTCTACTATAAAGACACATGCACACATATGTTTATTGTGGCACTGTTCACAATAGCTAAGACTTGGAACCAACCCAAATGCCCATCAATGATAGACTGGATAAAGAAAATGTGGCATGGCCGGGCACGGTGACTCAAGCCTTTAATCCCAGCACTTTGGGAGGCCGAGACGGGCAGATCACGAGGTCAGGAGATCAAGACCATCCTGGCTAACCCGGTGAAACCCCGTCTCTACTAAAAAATACAAAAAACTAGCCGGGCGAGGTGGCAGGCACCTGTAGTCCCAGCTACTCGGGAGGCTGAGGCAGGAGAATGGCATAAAGCTGGGAGGCGGAGCTTGCAGTGAGCTGAGATCCGGCCACTGCACTCCAGCCTGGGCGGCAGAGCGAGACTCTGTCTCAAAAAAAAAAAAAAAAAAGAAAATGTGGCACATACACACCATGGAATACTACGCAGCCATAAAAAAGGATGAGTTCATGTCCTTTGCAGGGACATGGATGAAGCTGGAAACCATCATTCTCAGCAAACCAACACAAGAACAGAGAACCAAACACCACATGTTCTCATTCATAAGTGGGAGTTGACCAATGAAAACACATGGACATAGGGAGGGCAACATCACACACTGGGGCCTGTCAGGGAGTGTGGGGCTAGAAGAGGGATAGCATTAGGAGAAATACCTAATGTAGATAATGGGTTGATGGGTGCAGCAAACCACCATGGCACGTATATACCTATGTAACCTGTACGTTCTGCACATGTACCCCAGAACTTAAAATATAATTTTTAAAAATACAAAAATTAGCCAGGTGTGGTGGCACACACCTGTAATCCCAGCTCCTCAGAAGGCTGAGGCAGGAGAATTGCTTGAACCTGGGAGGCAGAGGTTGCCGTGAGCCAATATGGTGCCACTGCATCACAACCTGGGTGACAGAGTGAGACTCTGTCTCAAAAGTAAATAATAGATTGATTTCTTTCATTATAAGTCACATTCAGAGCACCGAAAACTTAGAAAACAGAGAAAATGAATTGAATGGCATGACTCCACCATCTTCTTTCAATGTATTTCTAAATCTCTTTGATTTCCTAGAACTACTTGGGATGCCTTCTGGTCATCATTGATTTAAAGAAGTACAATGGGAAATAACCCTGTGGGTTTCCTTCCTCCACTTTGATTGGGCTGTTTGGAGGGCACTCGAGCCTACAAATGTAGACTTGTTCAGCAGCATACTGCAGGGCTCCACTACTCTGGCCTGCTAGGGTTCACCTGTGCTGGGATCAGTTGGCAATGCCTCATATTTGTATATCACTGATCACCGTTCAAAGTGCCTTACCTAATGTTTTAAGTATTTTTGTTGTTATTTTTTTCATAACAACCTGTAAAGTTGTCTGGGATGACATTCTTAGATGAAGAAATGGAAGTTCAGAGACATAGAGTCACCTGCCCAAAATCACAGTAACCTAGAAGTCAAACAGGATCAAGAACTTAGATCTTCTGGTTGCTAGAGAGTGATGTAGGATAAAGGAGCAAGGGTTTTGGACTCAAGGTGTGCATGCCCGTGCTACTTTGGCCCCTATTTGCAGTGAACCATGTTTAAGCCTCAGTTCACGTATTGGTGAACGCGGAGGATGAGGATATAATGCAGCTTCATGGAGCTGTTGGGATAAGTGTATGAGGTAACGTATATGGGATGTACAGGGAAGGCCTTCAGAGTTTGCCTGATATGTTTAGCATTTATTTGGCAAGGCTTTCTGAGCGAATGAGTGATGACCACCTCTGTAAATTCTGTAGGCAACTACAATTCTAGAATAAAGAGGGCAGGCTTCTGCCTCCATGGGTGATGGACTGGAGGAGGCATTGTCTTTTTTGCCACGAGGTGTCACCAGCATTGGTTCAAGACAAAAAGTTCCTCTGATCTGAGAGCACCAGATTGTCATGATTCTGCTGAGCAACCCCGTTGCTCTTCCTCACAAAGATCCCAATCCACTGAGAGGCTGGGACAGAGGGTCCTGGCAGGGGCTGCATTTTCAGTGACTTTGAAATGCTGCTGCAGCTTTGGAGGGAAAGGGGTCCCCATGAGCTCAAGGAGTACACTGGAAAAAGCCCCAAATGCATCTGAAGTCCTAAGTTCCTATCAGCCTTTTAGTTGTGGAATTTCAAGTGTAATTTTCAAGTCTGCCCTGTATGGTGGCACAGGTGGCTTACCGCACAAGGCAGTGATTAGAGGTTGAAATCTGGTCTGCACTTTACTTGCCAAGCCATGCACCTTGGAACAGGACTACATCAGCCCAGAGAAAAGGGTGCATTTTCCTTGTTCTCACAAAGACATTCCATGGGTCAGTGGCAGCCCTGGTCTATTGCCTTTTTAGAGTTGCAGTTCTTCTCTGTATGAAATAAGAGATTTTTAGGGGTCCATCCCTAGAAATTCTAGATCCCTCTCCTTCCCATTTACTATTACTTCTTTCCCCTTCCTTCCCATTCAGGGGGAAAAAAAGGCTTTTGGTTTGTCACTCTGAGCTTGCAGAAGAGAAGATGGAGAGAGATGCAGAGTGTAGGCAGAGCCTACAGGTGTTTAGAGGATGAATATAGCAGGACTTTCCAGGGCCTGGATGTGAGGGGGATGGTGGGGGAGCTACCCCTCAGGCTTGAGCTCAGAGTGGGTGGAGGAGCAGGAAGCCAAGTTTGGGAATGGGGTGTGGTGTGGAAGGAGCTTATCCTAGGCAAGTGGGTTCATGGACCTTCCAGGAGAGATGCTCAGCCTGTACAGGTTTGAAACTCAGAAAATCAGCATGGACTAGAGGCACAAATTGAACAGTCATGGGGCACATCATGGGGCTCAACAGTCAAGGTGAGCCCATCAGATCTGCACTCACAACTCCAACTGCTGTCAAAGAAGATAGCCGTTTCAAAGCAGGAAAGGACGGGATCCTAGAGCCCACTTCGGCTCCAGCGCTTTAGAAGGCTTTGGTGCCAGGTGGGACTTCATGTCACAAAGGTGCAGGGAAAGGGCTCCAGATCTCTCTACAGGCAGAAAATGGCCACAAAGGCTGAGCTGGGTCAGGTCTGTCTCCCCAGGCAGCTGGGCTGTTGGAAAACGAGATCACAGGGATTTGGGTCAAGCTCTGAAAAACACTCCTGTCTGGGACACCTTCTCTGACCTGAATCTATTTTTAGAAACTTTTTTTAATGAACAGTATGCAAAACTATGAATTCAGCAGAGTATATTCCCCCTGAGCTCCCTCCACGATGCATTTTAAATGGAATCACTGGAGAAAGCAACTGTGAACGCTCATTAGGACCAGCTGAAACACTCTCAGGCTGTGCTTTCTGTGACCACTAGCTGTCCCTTAATAATATTCACAGTAACAGTCGCTCCCATGCCTAGAGCACTTTACAGTTTGCAGAATGCAGTCATTCGCCCCATTGGCTCACTTGATCGTTACAACAGCACAGCAAGGTGGTATTATTATCTCACTGTACGAATGAAGAAACTGAGGCCAAGTGAGACACATTAGCCCACCCAAAGACCACACAGATGGAGGTCCTCACAGAAGTGAAGAGACAGGCAGACTAGATACATACAGATGGGACCCGGGTGACTCCTGTTCTGTAGATAACCAGGACTATATAGTCAGGTCATTGTTGGGATGAACCAGCATCAGCTTTTTTTAAAATAATACATGCGGCTGGGCGCGGTGGCTCAAGCCTGTAATCCCAGCACTTTGGGAGGCCGAGACGGGCGGATCACGAGGTCAGGAGTTTGAGACCATCCTGGCTAACACGGTGAAACCCCGTCTCTACTAAAAAATACAAAAAGCTAGCTGGGCGAGGTGGCTGGCGCCTGTAGTCCCAGCTACTTGGGAGGCTGAGGCAGGAGAATGGCGGGAACCCGGGAGGCGGAGCTTGCAGTGAGCTGAGATCCGGCCACTGCACTCCAGGCCGGGCGACAGAGCGAGACTCCGTCTCAAAAAAAAAAATAAAAATAAAAAAATAAATAAAAATAAAAATAAATAAATAAATAAAATAATACATGCCTGTCTCTGCTCAAACATCTCAGGAGAGAATCTCATTGGTTGAGCTTGGGTCATGTGCCCAGTATGTGTCTAGAGAAGTAAAGGACCCTTCGAATGACAGCTCCTTCCGGAATGCATACAAAGGAGAAGAGGTAATACTCCAGAAGGCAGCTGGGGTACTTTAGAATTAGAAGAAGAAATAGGCCCAAGAAGCAGAGGAAGCATCTGATATCTACTCCAATCTTTAAAAGCTCTGTGTGGACCAGATTGCTAATCAATGGGGTCCTGTGGATTTCTTCCCTCCGGCCTCCATTCTGTTTCTAGCACTGCTTTCAGTTCATCACTGAATTTCTCCATGGGTAAATGCCACCTAACATTTTGGCTGCACATGGCTGTATGTGACTTTGGACTTGTCTTGTCCTCTCTGAGACCCAATCTCCTCATCTACACCACAAAGGCAAACTCTGTGTTTGCAAATGCAAGCAAGCCTGGGAGTCCTGCAAAGCCAAGGCAGAGACACAAGTTCAAAGCTGATAACAAACAGACACCAGGAATCTTGTCAGTGCCCCTCTCACCAGTCATCTTTTCCATCTGAAATGATGGCAAGCCCCGGACTTGATTCCCCAACAGCCTCATGGGAACTCCGTGGCCCGGCTAAAGGCTATTCTCCCACCCGCTTTTCCACTGTAGGTAGAAATTCACAAAGGCTCCTAATCCTTCAGTCTTTCAAAACTTGCTTCCCTCCCAGCTTCCTCCTGCCCAGGAGAGGCCCTTGCTCTTCCCATCTCTCTTCACTTGTCATATTCCCACTCATCTCTCAAGCCTCAGCTCCAATGCCCTTCTCATCCCTGACCACCTGCCCCAGCTGAATAAAATCTCCTTGCTTGGAACTGCCCCTGACTCAGTGCCTCATGACTATTCAAGCCATGTTAGCTTAGTTATTCACATCTCTTACGAGACTGTGAGCACTCTATAGGCAGTGCGTGTATCTCACTGTGTCTGCATTCTCATTGTCTACCATGATGCCCAGCTGGAGACAAGTGCTAAGTGACAGTTTATGGGCTAATGAGTGAATGTATGAATGAATGAACTGATGGGGGATGGATTATTTCCTGAAAGTCATGTGGACAGCTGGCAGCAAACCTAGCTCTAGATCTCAGTCTTTCCACTCTAAGACAAGGTACACCCAAATGGATTCTTTCATTTCCCCTAAACCATAGATGCCTATGTGCATTGTGACAGAACCCCAGCTCTACTGGACCTGCACCTCCAGGGTTGCTGCTTCATTAATTCAACCATTTGGCAAACATGCATCCAGTAGCTGCTCTATGCCGGGTATCACGCTAAAAGCAGGCAGTCTAATAGCTACGTTTTGCATGTGCACCCAAACAGCTTCTGTTGACCCCAGCCAGTAGGAGGCACAGTCACACTCTGAGAGGTAAAGAGGGTAAGAACAGTGGAGAGAGTCTGGAAGAGCCTCTGTAGGAAATGGGAGAAGGTACTGGCCATGAATCTTGAGAGCTTCCTGAGCAGCATGGTGGACCATAAGCAGTGCAGCATCACGAATCAGTAGGGCAGCAGCTGAAAGGGAGGAGTGGATTCCTGGGAAGATCAATCCACAGTAGAAGCCGCTAAATGGAACTATGGTCTTGCAAATGGCATGAACTGCAGACAACCTAAAAGGAAGGTGCTAACCATCACAGGCCTTCTGGTTTTGAATGGGTAGAAATTCCTAAGCTTCACATATTGTCAAATAATCAGGAGTAGCCAATGGGGACATCACTTTTTAAAAATAATTTGTATGTCACAGAGAGGGTTTGGAGAAGGAAAAAGCAAGTCCACAAATTCCCAACCACATCACTGAAAGAGGATCTGTTGGCTATAACTTGTTCTTGGAGTAGGAGAGGGTGGGGGTAGGAATGTCTTGTATATATTCAGTAAACAATTTCTCCCATCTTTGTCAAAAGAGATGTCAAATATATTCAAATGCGTATTTGGCTGCGTTCGTGTGTGTTTTTTATCAGAATAGGAGACAAGGATTCTTGTCTTCCTAACTTTTAGCAAAGATGTAAAAGACTGTGGATATGCACACTTTTATGACTTACTTTATCCCTTTATCACATTTTCCCTACATTTTGAGGACAATGGAATTTTTTCCAGGTGAATCCTGAGTTTGCCACCAACCTGCATCATTTTTCCAGACCTCCATTTCCTTTTCCGTACAATAAGGGACACAGAATCAACATTCAGTCCCTCTGAACCCTAATATACCACAAGTCTTTGAAATCAATGGGAAAGAAGAGTCCTGCATGGATGCCTGAGTGACATTACTTCTCCCAGAGGCACGGTGCAGACACATCAAATCAAAATATAAATCATCACACCCTGTTATGGGTCTCATACACAGTTTCTTTTAATAAAATATGCAAATATTTTGCAGTAAATTGATTTCCCAGTTTCATTCTCTTATCTCCATATTTATTATTCATGATTCCTCCACTCCTCATTGAAGCACAGGGGTAGTGGGGATAAATCTAGAATACAGAGTTTGCTAGGTTTCCTACAGTTATTATTGGCACAGTGCTATACTCCCAAGAGTAAAAGATACATGTAAATATGACTTCCAGTCTCAATTCAAGCTAAGAAAAAAATGCAAGAAAGTCTTCATTGATCTAAATCCATGTACTTAAACTTCCTGGCAAACTTTCATAAAAGTGTGACTTTGCTGAGGAAAATGATGATGGCTTAAGTTATGACTGCATAGATATTATTGTTTTCACTCATTACAAGCAAATGCAGTATGTCTCAGTCAAGAACTTGGAGAAGCAGAAAAATCTAAGAAACTTTTTATTGCTTTACTAGAGGATTAAAAAAGATATGGGAAGGATATTCATTGTGTGTCAGATATAAAGCCTGGACCCAAGTGTTACAGTCCCAAAACAATGTCCCATTGAAAGTGGGGAAATCCAAACAGGAATTTTGACCATTATTTACATAATCTATAGCAACTCTTAATAAAACCAACTGTCCTCTCCTTTCTTCTGGCACTCTGCTATTCCTGGGAGCTTTTCCCTCTCTGGCCCCAGCAGATTTTTCTTTCTTCCTTGCCCCCTTCTCTTGGCCTCCCTGCTCTGGGTCTCTACTCCATCATCATGCCCTGCTTTTGCAGCCTCTCAGCAGCCCACAGCTCGCAGGGCATCAGCCTTAGTGGGTTCATTCTTTTCTGACTTCCCCCACTGTAGTGGGTTTGAGGGATTCCGTGGCTGATCAGGAAAAAAGATATAACCATAAGGTGGCAGTAGTACACAATGAACTTAATTTGGGTGCCACTTTGACAGGTTTGCGTACAAGAAAAGTTGCTCACGGTATGACACTGTCCAGGGGCCACTACCCAGAAGGGTAAAGGAGAGCAAAGGGAAGAAGGAGGGCGAAAGAACTCCTGGGAGAGAGGGAGATTGGAGAGGAGTCTTACACATCTAGGTGGTGTTACGCAGCAGCCCAGAGGGGAGTCCGGGTCAGAGAGCTGCAAAATAGGGATCTTTATAGCTACGAGGTGTATCTTATCTATGGTTAGCAGATGTTGGGCACTGTTTTGTAGAGTATGCAAATAATGCTCATAATGCTCACTCTAATTGGCTAAAAATTTGCTTATTGGGGCTGTTTAAAACAATTGGATGTCTATGAGTTTGAGTGTGGTGCAGGAGGGCCTTTGAGCCACCATGTGAATGCAACCGCATTCACATCTGACAGTGCTGGCTGCTGGTTGGGGTGCCTCAGTTCTCAACACGCTGTCTTGTCCTCCACTAGGCTAGACCAGACTTCTTTGTATGTTGGCAGAAATCCCCCAAGAGGGCAAAGTCAAATGTGCAAGCACTTATGGTCTCCACTTACATCATATTTGCTGTCGTTTCATTGGCCAAAGAAAGTCATACAGCCTAGACCAGGGTCAAGGCAGGAGAGGACTACACACAGGCATAGAGACCTGGGGGTGGACTCATCTGGAGCCATTACTGTGACATACACAATAGATCACAACTCCTAAGCTTTGGCCACAATAAATTTTTTTATATGGTATAAACTTTCCTGCCTACTGGAAGAAAACATTTTCAACCTGGATTCCAATAAGCAAGTTACTTTTTCTGATAAAGAGTTCCCTCAAAAGCAGATCCTGATGAAAGGACTTTGGTGCAGGTAGCTTACTTGGGAGACAATCCTAGGAAGTACAGTGAAGAAGCAGGGAAAATCAGACAGGGAAAGAAGTAAACCCAATAAGCATGTGCTAAGGAGTTACTCTTGGGGGAATCTGGACCTTCATGCTGCTGGGGACCCTCTGAGAAGCCACGTGGGCAGGCCTCAGAATTGTCCATCAGAGGATGGGTAGGCTGGAGCATTCATCCACCACTGGTTGAGCCACTTCTGAGATAATGGGGAAAGAGCTAATGCAGAGAAAAAGAGAACCCCAGGTACTCGAGGTGAGAAGCTGTCAGTGGGCTGGAAAGAGTCCACCCCAGCTGCAAGTGATCCAGTGGGCTAAGGTCATTGATGACCATCTGATACAGAGAGTCAAGGAAGTCCCACTTATCATCAAAATGCAAGTGCAACTTGCCCAACACACACAGAGAACACAGAGCTCAAGAGGAAGAGAAGATCAAGTGACAGAAAATCTACGTCTGGGTAATGCGTAACCATCACTGGGTATTTTAAGGAGCAGGCAAACCACCAGCATTGCCAGTGTAAGAGAATTAGTACAGAAAGTAAACTTTGAGCAATCTAGAGACAGATATGTTTTCCAAAATAAATAAGGATCTAATTCCAGAAAGTGGTGTCCTTCCTGGTATTCTTATTGTGGAACAAAATCTGCTTGGGATACAGAAAGTTCTCACTTATTTCTTGGCAAGAGCAGAACAGAAAGTTAACAGCACAATTCTATGTAGTATATCTGTGGCTGCTTGTGGATAATGATGCTTAAGTTAACTATGGTTAACTATAGGTACCATACTTCATTGATCTAAAAAAGCAATTTCTTCACATTTAACATTTCTGGAATCAGGATGCATCTTACAATTATAGCTGGCAGAATTTTTCCTTCCTTGATCTAAAAAATATTGGTGCATTTTAGTATCTTAGAGATGATAAACTATGGGAGTTCTCATTTCAGAGCATGGATCAACCAGGTTGGAATAAACTTGTATTGACTATTTAAATTCTCAAATTAAAAAAACTTTTCCAAACCACAGTTATGGAGAGATGCTTAAACCAGGCAGTCCCCTCCTGCCTTTTCTGGTCAAAATTCTGAGGTCCCAGCGATACACACAGAGAAGTTCTGCAGTCCTCTTTACAAAACTTTGCTTAAAGTTCCTACTTCTGTGTGGGTTGCACAGGCTATCTTTCATTATTCAAGATGTTAACTTTTCAAAGAATCGGAAAGAGTAAATGCTATGAAATCTAGAAAGAATGCAGGAAAAATGACCGAACTCTTGGCAAGGGGAACTCGATGAAGATTGAGTTCCACTGCACACAACAGGAAGCCCAGAATAATCCAGATTAATCAAGTTAGAGGTTCATTTCTTTCATGTGAAAAAAGGTTGGAAGGAGGTAATTCTAGGCTGTGAGGGAGAGTTCTACAGCCAGCAGGGATCCAAGCTCCTTCTATCTTTCTTACACAACCTCCAAGCACATTATTTCCATCCTCAGAGTTTCCTCATGATCCACCATGACTGCTGGAGCTTCAACCATCTCATCTACATCCCAGACTGGAGGAAAGAACGAAGGCTGAGAGCAAGCAGGACTCCTTCCCCACCCGCTTTCAGAAAGACTCCACAGAAATTCCGCCCAGCAACTTCCACATGCCTCTCATTGGCTAGAACTCAGTCACATGACGAGCTCCTGCCGCAAGGTAGGCTGGGAAGTGTATTCGTCCAGCGGGGTGCCATGCTGCCCCATGGTGTGGAGGTTATATTATTAAGGGAGGAGGAAGGAGCGGGCGTCAGGTAAGCAGCTCGCAATTGAGAGGCCTGAAAGATTTTCTGGGACTAAACGAGAATGTGGGTTGAGGAATTATACCAGCATGGAAGATCTCAGAAAACTGCCGAGGAAACAGTACAGGACGCTTGGCAGAGAGGTGCCTTGGCGGCTGTGGTTAGAACTGGGCAGGGAGGCCTCGGGGCGTGGATCCCAACCCTGACTCTGACACCACTGGCCTCAGAGGCTACTCGGGAGTCATGCAGGATACATCACAGGCTGCGGAGGGACGGCCGAAGTCTCCATCTCAGGACAGGAGAGGGTCCCCGCTAGGAGAGGGCATAGTGCGCATGCTGCTTTCTTCTCCGGAAGTGGACGGGGGCTCCCGCCTGTGCGGCCGGGCTTCTCGCTCCCATTAGCACACCCTGGGTCTCACGAGGCGAACGAGCCTGGTTATTAATGGACTTTCCAGGCGGGAGTTCCAGACTGGGCCTTTTTCATGGTCACTGGTGGTCTCTGCGTCCCACCAGCTCCGCGGGAATCTGGGCCACGGCGAAATGTTCTTAAAAGAGGAAAATTACCCAGAAAGCGACTCCCAAAGAAAAGTCAGCTTTAAAAAACTTTGTGCGTGTTGCAAAGCATTATCGTTAAGTCCTCCAGCTAGGCTAAAAGCCTATCCCATTCCTCCCTGGGATTTCTAGTGAATTAATAATGCCACTGATGAATATTCAAAAGTAGACAGCTATTGTGCCTCCAAGCACGTAATTAATTATTCATTACACATTTTTATTCACTGAATTAAAAAACACAGGGTGCTCTGGGAAATGAAGTGTACTTCACTGCAGGGGCATGAAATTCCACACTGCCCCTTTAAGGACTATTATTCTCTATTTGTGGTTACCAAGCAACATAAATGCTGGGCAATTAGATCATGGGTTGTCCCTGAAGACTGATGGGATAATAAGCAGTAGTTAAGTATTAAGTTGACCCAGTGAAGGTCCCGTATGAATAAACCTGGGTAGGACCACAGCTGGTGTCTTTTAAATGAAACTTTTACATTAATACTGTACAAAAGGTGATTCTGTTCCAGGAGCACGCGTCGGCAAAACTTGCTGGTCTGCGATTCCCGCACAGGTTGAATGTGCTGTTGCTCTGACGCGCCTGAGGTTGTGCAAGGAGTGCCCTGTCCTCTCCCAAATGGGGCAGCAGCCCGCCTTCAGGGACCAACGGGGCAAAGACGTCAGTCTTCAGCCTCAGCCTCCCAAAGAAAGAAATGCATTAGTTGAGGGACTTTCAGGGAGAATGCGAGTGGAAGTGATGAAAACTGAGCTTCTCTACGAGAGGAGCTGAAGTCTGAGCAAAGGCCAGCCCTGCCAGAGAGGCCCAGCTGAGAAGAGCGCTGGTTGCTCCCTGCTCAAGGCCACACACTCATCCTGGTCCCCAGCCCCAGAAGGGCCTTCTGCCCTTGACCCCAGTGCAGTGTTCTGACAGCCCAGGCTGGAGCACCAGGTCTATTCAGCTGCCTCTCTCTCAAAATTCAGGTCATAGTCATATCTGTACCGTCAGAACCTGGCACACAGTAAGCCCTCAACAAATGATTATTAATAAACAATAAGAGTTTGGGACACTTGATGGTGTGAGTTGGCTGAAGGTGAAAGTAAAGGAAAATAAAAGTTTGGGACACTTTATTAGTCATGCTGTTTGGTTATAAAGCAAAGCTTAGACTAATGATTGCAGTTAGCTGTTTCTTTACATACTCGTGTTTGCAAATCTCTTGACACTTTTCTTAAATGCTCCTGAGTGCTGCCAGCAGGAATGCCATATACAGTTGTACAGGATGTGCACTGCACAAGGATGCCTGGCCAAGGGAGTGTGACTGGAGCCTGTGGTTCACCTGCCAAGTCATATGCTTGTCTAGAGTGGCCGCCTTTTCTCAGCTCTCACAAAGGCATTGAATGGGCTGAGAGCAGCTCTGGGTATCATTGGAATATGGGTGACAGGAGGGGAGAGCTGGCTCGAGTGGAGCCAGAGGTTCTGCTCAGGAAGAAGCAGTTGTCAGCTGGGGCAGGCAGAGGGCAGGGCCCAGAAGGCTGTAGCCTTCACCAGTATGACAAGAGAAAAAGCCTCAGGCAGAGCCTGCCTTCTGTCCTCTCCCAGCTTCTGGTGTGTGGCTGTGTATAGCCCAAGGACAAGTCCCCAGGTTATCCTCACTGTTGATGTAGGGACATGGAAAGAAAGTCTGAAGTGCTAGCAGTGACAACTGGCAAGATAGAAACCAGAACATTTTTATTAGTGTGAGTCTCAAAGCAAACCTATGAAGTGTGTATCCCTATTTGCAGATGGGGAGACTGAGGCTTAGAGAGTTTAAACAACCTGTTCCGTCACAGAGCTGGAGAGAAACCAGGATTTCAACCTGGATAGGCTGGCTGCAGAGTCCATGCTCTTTAGCAGGGCTAGTCTTGAAAATACTGAACAATCAGGAGGGTATTAAAGCAGATACCTGCCTTAGGGCTAGAGCAGGGGCCTGGAGGCTCCTGCAGGTTCTTAACCCCTCAGCTGCTGGATTATTTGGTGGTCAAGAGAAGTGGGGAGGGCCCTCTAGGGATCAGGCAGTGGCTGTTTACCAATTGGAATGCAAACATTTTAGTGTTTTGACAACTGGTACACCATGCAGGTGCCTACCAGCGAAATGTCAGCCTGCCTCAAAGCTTCCCTGAGTCTGAGAGAAGCATAAGGGAGGTGGCCAGAAGCAGAGTCCTGAGCAGGGAGCAGAGTCTGGAGACAGCAGGTGCAGATGAGGCAGCAGGAAATGAGCAGAGTGGGGAACTTCCAGCAGCTGGCTTTTCAAGAACTGGGCTGGGGCCCCCCAGACCAGCCAGAGAACTGAAACTTACTGATGGGCAATTGAAGGAGGGAAAACATGGCTGATGATGGAGAGGCCAGGTCCTGGACCCGGCACCCCTGCTGACCTGGCATCCTTGAACACGTCTCCCGTCCGCTTCCTGGTAAATAAAGGATTTAGGGTAGAAAATCTCCTAGAAATGCTCCAACAATAACATTTTATGATTCCATGTTTCTAACAAATGGAAACGCTACTGAAGGAAAAGGAAAAATAAAAACATCTGCACTTTTTGCCATTGAGATTTTGTGTTGCTGGCGTTTTTTTAAGCTTAGAATGTCCTGTGATCCCTGTTGGTGACAGGAGATGATGATTTTATTGTAGTTGTAGATCATTAATTTTGTAGACAAAAATGTGAAAACACAGCTTATCTCTGTCTGCAGACACTTTGCTATGCCAGAGCATGAAACAGTTCTCAGTTGAAGATAAAGAACTGCTGTCTAGAGTTTTGTGATAGGAAGCAGGGAAGACAATTCCTCCCAAAGCTAAGTGGACTCCATGTTAGACATGAGAGATATAGCTGCAGTAGTCTCTAGGTAAGGACTGAAGTGTGTCAGGCAGGAATGCAGGGCTGGGGAGGGCTGTTGGAGAAGCTACTTCCAGGCCAGAATACCCCACTCTGCTGCCCTTCCACCCCAGCCCTCCCAGCCTACCCTGATCCTATGTAGGCTCTCAGAGCTACTGCTGGGGCACTGACTGTCACCATGATTTTCTTCCTTCCTGCTTGCTTTTCTTGAGAGCAAGAGTGTTTATTTTGTGTTTGTTCTCTGAGTTCCTAGCACAGTGCCTGGAAAGTGAACCCTTGATAAAGGTTTGATAAATGATGGGATGGATGGATGGATGGATGGATGGACGGACGGACAGCAATCCAGGGATTCTCAGTGGCTGCTCTCTCACCATTCTCAAGGAGTCAGCATTTGCAAATTTAGTAAATCTGCTTACTACAAGGTTTGTTCTTGCAGATGTCCTCCAGGTCTTCTGTACCTCTAAATCTGAGCCCTTAAAAGTAAACGCTGACAAGACTTTTCAATAGCAAAGTGAGGAGCAATGATAAACTCAGCAATGTCAAAAACAGCCGTTGCGGACTGGGTGCGGTGGCTCATGTGTGTAATCCTAGTACTTTGGGAGGCCAAGGCGGGCGGATCACTTGAGGTCAGGAGTTCGAGAGCAGCCTGGCCAACATGGTGAAACCCTCTACTAAAAATACAAAAAGCAATTAGCTGGGCATGGTGGCATGTGCCTGTAGTCCCAGATACTCAGGAGGCTGAGACAGGAGAATCACTTGAACCTGGGAGGCAGAGGTTGCAGTGAGCCGAGATCGCAGCACTATACTCCAGTCTGGATAATAGAGTAAGGCTCCATCTTAAAACAAAACAAAACAAAACAAAACAATATCCATTGCAGAACCTGTAAATCGCACCAAATCGAGAACTGGTTATTTGGATAAGAAAAGTGGAAGTAAGTAGCATTCTTGCCTAGGGCTGCTCCCATCTCCCACTCCTGATCTGTTCTCCCAAGGCCAGTCAGGTCATGAAAACCAGTAGTTTTGATGCCAGAGGGGGGCTAACTTGATTGGAATGGAGCACTGAAAAACCCCACATCCAGTGGCATTGTCAGGAACAGTAGCAATCTCAGTGGCAAATGAACAGGAATGATCAGTTCGGCTAGCCTGGGACTGAAGCTCTGACTGCAGCAAGCACAGACCAGCAGAGTAGTCAGAAATTTCACAGGGAGATGCAGGAAATTAGACAACAATAGGGAGCCTTGATAAACTCTTGACACATCCAAGCAGGAGAGACCTGATAGGACCCAAGCTCTCCAGACTTTCCAGACAGACTGTGAACATGCGTACATGTGCTAAGAGATATGAAAGAAAAATACAGAGCAGATTGAACTTTGAACACGTTACCGGGACACACTGATATATCAGTAGAAGGTGGAAGCCTTACTTGCCCAAGGTGGATGAGCACAACATTGATAGTCATTGGCTGACTAGTAGACCGTACAGACACAGGAGTAGGTCCTAGAGAGCCAGGCTTAAAATCAAACAAAACAAAGAATTTTTAAGAACTGAATGAAGACATATGCAGCTGCCTTCTGCAGTAAAATAGATACCACAGATATTGTTCAGGAAAGTTGTTAAACAGCAATCAAACAGCTACAACCACCACCTTGGATCAAAATCCAGAGTTACTAGAATATAATCTTAAAATATTCCTTTTGTAACAAGAAGTTATGAGATCTGCAAAGAAACAAGAAAGCATGATAAGAAAGGAGGAGGCACTTTGGGAGGTCAAGGTGGGTGGATCACCTGAGGTCAGGAGTTTGAGACCAGCCTGGCTAACATGGTGAAACCCTGTCTCTACTAAAAATACAAAAATTAGCTGGACATGATGGCATGTGCCTGTAATCCCAGCTACTCAGGAGGCTGAGGCAGGAGAATCGCTTTAACACAGGAGATGGAGGTTGTAGTGAGCCGAGATTGCACAACTGCACTCCAGCCTGGGTGACAGAGTGAGACTCCATCTCAAAAAATAAAAATAAATAAATAAATAAAAAAGAGAAAAGAAAGGAGAAGGAGGAAGCAGTCAGTAGAAATTTTGTGTAAGGGGGGGCCAGATGTTGGAAGTAGCAGACAAAAACACCAAAACACCTATTGTAAATGTGTTTTCTTAAAAAAAAAATTAAAGGTAACTGTCATTTAAAAATTTAAAGAAAGTATGACAACAATGCTTCAAAACATAGAGAATATCTACAGAGATATAAATTATTAAAAAGAACCTAATAGAAATTCTGAAAATGAAAAGTACACTAATGGAAATGAAAAAACCATAAGAGGGACTCAACACCAGAACGGAAATGACCAGGAGACAGAATTAACAACCTTGAAAATATATCACAGAAATTATCCAATCTGAAATAAATGGGGAAAACGAATGTAGAAAAATGAACAGAACGTTGAAGGTATGTGGGACAATATTGAGTATACCAATATATGAGAAATGGGGATTCTAGGAGAAGAGAGAAAGAGAAAGTAGACGATGTAGGAAAAACCAACTCAGCTTCTCCTACTATAGTCTCACAACACAGAAGACTTCTGTGGCCCCACAGGTGTTTGGGTTTATCCACACACACCAAGCAAGTAATCCTGCAGTGGATACCAGCTGAGTGTTCTCTAATTCAATTTGGTTCTAATAGTGTCTTCCTGGAGATAGCATTAGATCCCATAGATTAAGACCTCAGTCTCCAAGGTTGCCCCCACTTCAGACACCAGTAGCAAGCACAGGTTGTGGCACGAGCTTCTGACCAACCAACTATAAATTGAGGGATCCCCAAACCCTTCCTCAGGTTCAATTAATTTGCTAGAGTGGCTCACAAAATTCAGACAAATACATTATTTACATTTACTGATTTGTCATTAAGGTAATTACGAAGGATACTGGTAACAGCCAGATGGAAGAGATGCACAGGGTGAGGTATGAAAGAAGTGGGCATGGCGCTTCCATGCCCACTCCAGTCATGCTAACACCAGGAATCACTGCATGTTCAGCTATCTGGAAGCTTTCCAAACCCAGTCCTTTTGGGTTTTTATGGAAGCCTCATTACATAGGCATCATTGATTAAATCATTGGCCATTAGTGATTAGCTTAACCTTTAGTCCCTCTCCCCATCCTGGAGGTTGGGGTGGTTAGGCTGAAATTCCCAGCCTTCTAATTATGCCTTGGTTTTTTCTGTGACCAGCCCCCATCCTAAAGACACCTGGGGCTTCCAGCCACCTGTAATTAGTATACAAAGACACATTATTCCAGAGATGTCAAGGGTTTTAGGAGTTGTGTGTCAGGAAGTGGGAAGACCAATTAGTATTTCACAATGCCATCAAAAAAGAGAGAATTATAATGAAATAATGGCAACTATTTCCCAAATTTGATGAAAAACATGATATATTCTAGAAGCTTAATGAACCACAACTAGAATAAATACAGAGGTCCACCCTAGACTTATCATAATGCAATTGTACAAAGAGAAATCTTGAAAGCAGCAAGAGAAAAATAACTTATAACATACAAGGGGGACCACCAATATGATTAATGATTGCCTTTTCATCACAAACAAGGGAAACCCAAGGACAGTGCAGTAACATATTCAAAGTGCTAAAGAAAAAAGAACTGTCAACTAAGAATTCTATATCACTAAAAGTATCCCTCAAAGAATAAAAGTGAAATGGAGACATTCTCAAACAAAAAGCAACTAGATAATTTGTTGCTAGCAGACCTGCTTTACAAGAAACAGTAAAGGAAATCCTTTAGGCTACAAGGAAATAACATCAGACTTGAATTCGTGCAAAGAAATGAAAAGCACCAAAAAAGGTAAATATATAAATAATATTTAAAAACTGTATTTTTTCTTTAAAAGATGTAAAATTGCAGAAAGCAATATAACACTGTATTGTGGGTCTTATAACACATATACATATATATGCATATAGGATGGAGGAGGAAATAGACCTATATTGCAGCAAAGATTATGTATTTTACATGAATTAAATTAGTATTAATCTGAAGCGTATTGTGATAAATTAAGAAGCATATAGTAATCCCCAGATCAATCACTGAAGGAAAAAAATAAACAATAAACTTTTTTCAAAAATTTTAAGCCAAGAAATAAATTAAAATGCTAAAAATGATCTATTTAACACAAAAAGTGGAAAGAAGAAACAAAGGAAGAAAACAGGAATGGGACACATAGAAAACAAAAAGCAATATGCAAGATGAATTCAGTCACACCAATAATGACATTAAATGTGAATGGATAAAACACTTCAATTAAATGGCAGAAATTGTCAGACTGACTCTTATTTTTTAATCCAACAGTGTGGTATATACAAGAAACCTCTTCTAGATTAAAACACACAAATAGGTTGAAAGGAAAGGATAGAAAAAGATATATCAACAAGCAGTAAACAGAGCTGGAGTGGCTATGTCAATCCAAGAGAAAGAGAGATAAAGAGGGACATTTTGTAATGATTAAAGAGGTCAACTTATTAATAAAATATAACAATTATAAATATATAGAGACCTAATGAAAGAGACCCAAAAGGTAGGAAGTAATAATTAACAAAATTAGGCCAGGTGCAGTGGTTCATGGCTGTAATCCCAGCAATTTGGGAGGCCAAGGCAGGAGGATCACTTCAGCCCAGAAGTTCAAGACCAGCCAGGACAACATAGGGAGATCTCATCTCTACAAAATGAAAAATAAATTAGCCAGATGTGGTGGTGCACACTTATTGTCCCAGCTACTCAGAAAACTGAGGCAGGAGGACTGCTTGAGCCCAGGAGGTCAAGACTATAGTGAACCATGTAGTGCCACTGTCCTCCAGCCTGGGTAACAGAGTGAGACCCTATGTGGAAGAAAAAAAAAAAAAAAAAAAGGATGTTCATTGCAACATTATTCACAATAGCCAAGAGATGGAAGCAATCTAAATGTCCATCAGTAGATGGAGAGATAAAGAAAATACAGTATATACATATAATGGAATATTATCCAGCCTTAAAAAGAAGGAAATCCTGTCACATGCTACAACACGGATAAACCTGGCAGACACTATGGTAAGTGAAATAAGCCAGTTCCAAAAAGTCAAATGTTATATGAAACACTAATGTTTATATATAGTATATAGGTACTTATATGAGATATCTAAAGTAGTCAATCGAACTTGTAGACTGCAGGGTAGAATAGTGGTTTCCAAAGGATAGAGGAAGAAGAATATGGAAGCTGTTGTTCAATGAATATAGAATTTCAGTTTTCTAAGATGGAAAGGTTCTAGAGATCTGTTGCATAACAAGTGAGTACACTTAACAATTCTGAACTATACACTTAAAAATGGTTAAAATGGGCCAGGCACGGTGGCTCACACCTGTAATCCCAGCAATTTGGGAGGCTGAGGCGGGTGGATCACCCGAGGTCAGGAGTTTGAGACCAGCCTGGTCAACACGGTGAAACCCCATCTCTACTAATAATACAAAAATTAGCCAGGTGTGGTGGCATGTGCCTGTAACCCCAGCTACTCGAGAGGCTGAGGCAGGAGAATCGCTTGAACCCAGGAGGCAGGAGTGGTGCTAAGATAGCACCACTGCACTCCAGCCTGGGTGACAAGAGCGAGACTCCGTCTCAAAAAAAAAACCAAGGTTGAAATGGCAAAATGTATGTTTTTTAACCACAATTAAAATTTTCATATTCCTGAAAGGGAAAATGGGAAGTAGTGTTTTTTAAATAATAAATAAATAAATAATAAAAATTCAAGAAGGGAAAGGAACAGACAATTCTATAATCATAATTGGAAATATCAGTACCCCACTATTAATAATCAATTGAATAACTAGACAGATCAGCAAGAATATAGAAGATAATATTAGTTAATTTGTTCTAATCAACATCTATAGGATACTCATTGGATGAGGCAGAATACACATTCTTTTCAAGCACACTTGGAACATTCTCAAGGATAGGTTGCATTCTAAGCAATAAAACAAGTTGAGGCAGAATACACATTCTTTTCAAGCACACTTGATACATTCTCAAGGATAGATTGTATTCTAAGCAATAAAACAAGTCTCAATAAATTTTAAAGAATTGAAATCATACTAAGTATGCTCTCTCATTACAATGGAGTTAAATTAGAAATTAGCAAAAGAAAGAAATGTGGGAAATCTCTAAATATTTGGAAACTAAACATCACACTTCGAAATAACCCATGGGTCAAAGAAAAAAAATCGTAAGGAAAATTATAAAGTATTTTAACTAAATGAAAACAAAAATAAGACATATGAAAATAGGCCGGACGCAGTGACTCACGCCTGTAATTCAAATACCTTGGGAGGCCAAAGCAGGCAGATCACTTGAGGGCAGAAATTGAAGTCAGCCTGGTCAACATGGTAAAATTCCCTCTCTACCAAAAAGTACAAAAATTAGCCAAATACGGTGATGTGCCTGTAGACTCGGCTACTCAGGAGGCTGAGGTAGGAGAATCACTTGAACCCAGAAGGCAGAGTTTGCTGTGAGCCAAGACTGGGACACTGCAGTCCTGCCTGGGCGACTGAGCAAGATCCTATCTCAAAAAAAAAAAAAGAAAAGAAAAGAAAAAGTTTATGAGGCCCAGAGTGGCGGCTCGTGCTTGTAATCCCAGCATTTTGAGAGGCTGAGGAGAGTCAATCACTTGAGGTCAGGAGTTCAAAACCAGCCTGGCCAACATGCTGAAACACATCTCTACCAAAAATACAAAAATTAGCTGAGCATGGTGGCACAGGCATGTAATCCCAGGTACCAGGGAGGCTGAGGCATGAGAATCGCTTGAACCCAGGAGGCAGAGGTTGCAGTGAGCCGAGATGGCACCACTGCACTCCAGGCTGGGTGACAGAGTGAGACCCTATCTCAAAACAAAACAAACAGGACATCTATCTTCTCCTGCCGTCAGACATCAAAACTCCAGGGTATTGGGCCTTCAGACTCAGGACTTAGACCAAGCAGCTCCCTAGTCCCCAGGCCTTCAGCCTCTGACCAATTACACTCTACTGGCCTTCCTTGTTTTCCCTCTTGCAGACAGCATATTGTAGGACCTCTTAGCCTCCACAATTGAGTGAGCCAATTCTCACAGTAAGTCCCTTCTTGTATATGTTCATATTTCCTATTTGTTCCATTTCTCTGGAGAACCTTGACTAATATAATTTAAAAATGAATTTTAAAAAACAGTAATTTAAAAATCTTTCTGGCCGGACATGGTGGCTCGAGCCTGTAATCCCAGCACTTTGGGAGGCCAAGACGGGCGGATCACGAGGTCAGGAGATCGAGACCATCCTGGCTAACACAGTGAAACCCCGTCTCTACTAAAAAATACAAAACACTAGCCGGGCGAGGTGGCGGGCGCCTGTAGTCCCAGCTACTTGGGAGGCTGAGGCAGGAGAATGGCGTAAACCCGGGAGGCGGAGCTTGCAGTGAGCTGAGATCCGGCCACTGTGCTCCAGCCTGGGCGACAGAGCAAGACTCCGTCTCAAAAAAAAAAAAAAAAAAAAAAAATTGTTTCTACAAAGAGAAGCCAGTCCTCAATGATGAATTCTATCAAGTATCTATATCTAAAGAAGAAATAATACTGATCCTTTACAAACTTTTTTAGAAAACTCATTTTATTGTCAATGCCTTGATACAAAAGTAAGACACAGTATCACAAGAAAAAAAAACTATACATTAATATCCCTTATGAACATAGATGTAAGGTTTTTAAACAAAATACTAGCAAACCAAATACAGCAATATAATAAAAGGATTATTCACCATGACCAACTGGGATTTGTTCCAGAAATACAAAGTTGGTTTAACATCTGAAAATCAATTACTGTAACACACCATATTCATAGAATAAAGAACAAAACACACATGATCATTTTAATAGGTGCAGAAAAAAATTGACTTAATACAGAAGGAATAGAAGGGAAAATCCTCAACTTGATAAAGGGAGCTATAAAAAGCCTATTGCTAACATCATATGCAATAGTGAAATACTGAGCACTTTCTCCCTAAAATCAGGAACAAGGCAAGGATGTCCATCCTTACCACTCTATTCAACATTGTACTGTCAGTTCTAGCCAGTGCAGTCAGGCAAGGAAAATAAATAAAAGGTATCCAGATTGGAAGATAAGTAAAACTGTTTATTCGCAGATGACACAATCCTGTAAGGGGAAAAACCTAAGGAACACACACATACACACACACTTACACTCACACACACAGCTAGAACTAATAAATGAGTTCAGCAAGCTTACATGACACAAGATTAATATACAAAACCACACTTCTATATACTAACAAATAATCTGAAAAAATGCAAAAAAGGAAAAATCCCATTCACAATAATATCAAAAAGAATAAAAACATTAAGACTAAATTTAATAAAAGAAATGGAAGGTTTAATAAAAGAAATGGAAGGTTTGTATGCTGAAACTATAAAACTGCTGAGATAAAGAACATTTTAATAAATGGAGATACAGTCCATGCACATGGACTGGAGACTCAATATTGTTGAGATGACAGTTCTCCCCAACTGATCTGTACATTCAATCCCTATCAAGATCTCAGTAGGACTTTTTTGTAGAAATTGATTAGTTGATCCCAAAATTCATATGGAAAAGCAAATGACCCAGAATAGTCAAAACAATTTTAAAAAGAAGAACAAAGTTGAAGAGCTGCTTGACTTCAAAACTTACTGTTAAACTTCTATAATCAAGATAAAGTGGTATTGGCATAGGATAGGATCAATGGAATATACCTGAGTGTCCATTATGACATTCATGATCAACTGATTTATAACAAAGATGTCAAGGCAATTCAATAAGGAAAGAACAGTCTTTTCAACAAATGGAACTGGAACAATTGGATATCCATATGCAAAAGGATTAATTTCAACCCTTACCTCACACCATAAATGAAAATTAATTTAAAATGGATTATAAACTTAAATATGTAAACTAAAACTATAAATCTCCTAATAGAAAACTTACCAGAAAAAAAATTGTACATTGGGTTAGGCAAAGAGTTTTTAGATATAATATCACAAACACAATCCATAAAAGAAAAGATAAATTGAATTTCATCAAAATTTTTAAATTTTTGCTTCAAAAAATAACATTAAGGAAATGAAAAGTAAAAACACAGACTGGGAGAAAATATTTGCAAATCATATATTTGATAAATAATTTGTATCCAGAATATATAAATAACTCTTAGAACTCTTCAATAATTAGAAGCCAAATTAATTTTAAAATCCAAATTAAAAATAGACAAAACTGAATAAACATCTCACTGAAGAAGATATACAAATGGCTAATGTTCACATGAAAAATGCTCAACATCACCGGTCATTAGGGAAATGCAAATTAAAACCACAAGGAGAAATGAAGGTTCAAGATGGCTGACTAAAGGCATTCAACACTCACCTCCTCTGCAAAGAAGAACCAAAATAGTGAGTCCATAATCTCACTTCAAATAGAACATCTAAAACACTGGAATTTGACAGAAATGTGATATGAAACACCCAAGGCACAGAAGGAGAGGCAAGCAAGGCACTCAGCTCAGCCAGAGATCCTCAGTGGTTAGGGAAAAGGTAGATGAGAAGTCCCTAGAGATCCACATTCTTACTGTAGGCTCCTATAGCCCTGGGCACAAGAGAACTCCTAGACCCTTGTGGGCCTTGAGACTTTCATAGGGAACTGCCCAGAGACCACATAAAGGCATTGCTCCAGAGAGAAAGTTCATGCTGGGTCCCACACATACCCTGAGTTTTAAGCAGTTGCAGCAGGGCACCATTTTGAGAGCTCAGCCCCTACCAGACTACATCCTGCCCTGGGGCCCAACAGCCCCTGCATCTTTACCTCCCTGGAGCCCCCCTGACATCCCGCTGTGTCCACCCAGAGGGCTGCAGTGACACCAGCTGAATCCAGCAAAGTGACAAGATCCCCAGCTCCCTAGCACACACAGTGTCCTGCACTCCAGGGAGTGGACACTGCAGTACTCTGGGAAGACTGCCCTGGGACAATGGGAGCCAAAATATGTACTCCTCAAAGCATGAAACCTACCTGCCTGGGCCCCTGCTACTGACAGCAACCCTTAACTCACCAGCAGCAGGGCCACAGCAAGCTTTCATACTCCCTGAGGACATGCTCTCACAGCCTGCAGTTGCCACTGCTGCTGCCACCAGGGTACAAAGTACTTGCTACTGGCAGCAACATTGTACTCCTCAGCAATGGGGTCATCACATACTTGAATGTGCCTTGAGGACTGGCTCTCCCACTGCTGCCACTGCTGCCACCTCCACCAGAGACCAAACCAAACACTCTCCAGATTCTAAGAGCTGCCTGCCTGCCTGCCTGCAGCTGCCGCCAATGACAGCAACCCCACACCCCCTAACAGCATCTTCTCAGCATACTTGCATCACCCTAAGGACAGTTTCTTTCTGTCCTCAGCCATCTCTGCTGCTATCACCCAAGTACTCCACCATAGGGCCTAGGGATCACCCTACCCTGCCCACCACAGCCTGCATTCATGCACACCACCAAGAACCTGAAGATGTGCCTGCCTGGCCTGGAGCCCCTCCCTCAATGCCCAAGCATGTTCCCCAAGGGGGTACAAGAACAAACCAAACCCAAAATTAGAAGAAAAGAAATAATAAAGATTAGAGCAGAACTAAATAGAGACTAAAACAAAGGTTCAACAAAGTGAAAATTCGGTTTTTTGAAAAGAAACAGAATTGATTAGCCAGCTAGACTAACTGAGAAAAAAAGAGAGATGACCCAAATGAACAAAATCAGAGACAATAAAAGGAGACATTACAATTGACACCACAGACATACAAAAGATCATCAGAGATTATTACGAAGAAGTATGCACAAGCTGGAAAACCTAGAGGAAAGGATAAATTCCTGGACACATGCAACCTACCAAGACTAAATTAAGAAGAAACAGGCCGGGCGCGGTGGCTCAAGCCTGTAATCCCAGCACTTTGGGAGGCCGAGACGGGCGGATCACGAGGTCAGGAGATCAAGACCATCCTGGCTAACATGGTGAAACCCTGTCTCTACTAAAAAATACAAAACACTAGCCGGGCGAGGTGGCGGGCGCCTGTAGTCCCAGCTACTCGGGAGGCTGAGGCAGGAGAATGGCGTGAACTCAGGAGGCAGAGCTTGCAGTGAGCTGAGATCCGGCCACTGCACTCCAGCCTGGGTGACAGAGCGAGACTCCGTCTCAAAAAAAAAAAAAAAAAAGAAGAAGAAGAAACAGAAAACTTGAACAGACCAATAATGAGTAACAGCCTTAAATCAGTAATAAAAAGTCTTCCAACAAAGAAAATCCCAGGAATGGATGGCTTTATTGCTGAATTTTATGAAATGTATAAAGAAGAACTAACACCAATTTGCCTCTCAGACTATTCCAAAAAGTTGAAGAGGAAGAAATTCTCCCCAACTCATTCTATGAGGCCAGCATTACCCTGATACCAAGACCATACAAGGACACACACACATACACACACACCCCAAAACAAAACAGAAAATTATAGACCAATACCTTTGATGAACCTAGACACAAAATTCTCCAACAAAATACTAGCAAATAGAACCCAATGGTACATCCATACACCATGATCAAGTGGGATTTGTCCGAGGAATGCAAGGATAGGTTCACATATGCAAATTAATCAATA
Source organism: Trachypithecus francoisi (assembly GCF_009764315.1). NCBI lineage: Eukaryota > Metazoa > Chordata > Mammalia > Primates > Cercopithecidae > Trachypithecus > Trachypithecus francoisi. The sequence continues at coordinate 10,166,286 of NW_022681468.1, forward strand.
AACATGATATATGACATCAACAGAATGAAGGACAAAAAACATTATTATCTCAATAGATGCAGAAAAAGCATTTGATAAAATTCAACATCTTTTCATGATAAAAACTCTCAACAAACTAGGCAGAGAGGGTACATACCTCAACATAATAAAGGCCTTATATGACAAACCCACAGCTAACATCATACTAAATGGAAATATGCTAAAAAGCCTTTTCTCTAAGAACTGGAAAAAGACAAATATGCCCACTTCCACCATCCCTATTCAACATGAAAGGAATGTCTTCCATGTCGTCCACGCCTGGAAGCCCTAGCCAGAGCAATCAGGCAAGAGAAAGAAATAAAAGTATAAAAGGCATCCGAATTGGAAAAGACGAAGTCAAGATTTTCCTTTTTGCAGATGACATGATTTTATATTTAGAAAAATCTAAAGATTCCACCAAAAAACTCTTGGATCTGATAAATAAATGCAGTAAAGTTGTGGGATACAAAATCAACATTCAAAATTCAGTAGCATTTCTATCCACCAATAATAAAATCATTAAAAAAGAAATCAAGAAAGCAATTTAATTTACAATAGACAAAAAATAAAATACCCAGAAATAAATTTAACAAGAAGTTGAAAGACCTCCACAAGGAAAACTACAAAACACTGATGAAAGAAATTGAAGAGTACACAAACGAATGGAAAGGCATTCCATGCTCATGGAATTGAAGAATTAATATTGTTAAAGTGACCATACTGCCGAAAATAATTTGCAGATTCAATGTAATCTCTATCAAAATACCAGCATCAGGCCAGGAACAGTGGCTCACACCTATAATCCCAGCACTTTGGGAGGCCAAGGCAGGCAGATCACTTGAGGCCAGGAGTTCAAGATCTGCCTGGCCAATATGGTGGCCATCTCTACTAAACATGCAAAAAATTAGCATGACATGGTGTCAAGTGCCTGTAATCCCAGCTACTCAGGAGGCTAAGACAGGAGACTAGCTTGAATCCAGGAGGCGGTGGTTGCAGTGAGCCGAGATCGCGCCTCTGCACTCCAGCCGGGATGACAGAGTGAGACTCTATCTCAAAAAAAAAAGGAAAAAAAAAAAAAGCCCAACATCATACTTCACCGAATTAGAAAGAAAAAAAGTCCTATGATTCATGTGGAATCAAAAAGGAGCCTGAACAGCCAAAGCAACCCCAAGCAAAAAGAACAAAGCTGGAGGTATTACATGGCCTGGCTTCAAAATATATTACAAGACTATAGTAAACAAAACAGCATGTTGTTGGTATACAAAGAGACACAGAGACCAATGGAACAGAATAAAGAACCCAGAAATTAATCCATATATTTACAGCCAACTGATTTTTGACAAAGGCAACAAGAACATACACTGGGGAAAGGGCACCCTCCTCAATAAATGGTGCTGGGGAAGCTGGATATCCGTATGCAGAAGAGTGGAACTAGACTCCATCTCTCACCATATACAAAAGTCAACTCAATATGGATTAAAGACCTAAATATAAGACCCAAAACTATAAAACTACTAAGAAGGCCAGGCATGGTGGCTCACGCCTGTAATCCCAGCACTTTGGGAGGCTAAGGCAGGCAGATCACGAGGTCAGGAGATCGAGACCATCCTAGCTAACATGGTAAAACCCTGTATCTACTAAAAATACAAAAAAAAAAAAAAAAAAAATAGCTGGACATGGTGGCACGTGCCTGCAGTCCCAGCTACTCAGGAGGCTGAGGCAGGAGAATCGCTTGAACCCAGGAGGCGGAGATTGCAGTGAGCCAAGATTGCACCACTGCACTCCAGCCTGGGTGACAGAGTGAGAATTCGTCTCAAAATAAATAAATAAATAAAAATTTTTTAAAAAACTACTAACAAAATAGGGGAAACATTACAGGATATTGGTCCAGACAAAGATTTGATGGCTAAGGCCTCAAAAGCACAGGCAATGAAAACAAAAATGGACAAATGGAACTCTGTTAAACTAAAAAGCTTCTGGGCAGCAAAGAAAATAATCAACAGAGTGAAGAGACAATCTGTTGAATGGGAGAAAATATTTGCAAAATATTCATTGGACAAAGGACTAATATCCAGAATACACAAGGAACTCAAACAACTCAATAACAAGAAAAACCAAATAACTCCATTGAAAAGTAGACAAAGAACTGGATGTGGAGGCACTTGCCTGTAATCCCAGTGCTTTGGGATGGCAAGGCAGGAGGATTGCTTGAGATCAGGAGCATGAGACAAGCTTGGGCAACCTAGCAAGACCCAGTCTCTAAAAAAAAAAAAAAAAAAAAAAAGCCTGGCATGATGTTCACACCTCTGGTCCTAGAAACTTGGGAAGTTAAGGTGAGATGATCATTTGAGCCCAGGAGTTCAAAGTTGCCATGGACTACAGTCATGCCGCTACACTCCAGCCTGTGTGACAGAGTGAGACCCTGTCTCAAAAAAAAAAAAAAAATTACTGTGCAAAAGACACAAATAGACATTTCTCAAAAGAAGACGTGCAAATGGCCATCAGGTATATGAAAAAAATGCTCAACAACACTAAACTTCAGGGAAATGCAAACCAAAACCACAATGAGATATCATCTTAACCTAGTTAGAATGACTATTATGAAATAAATAATAGATGCTGGTGAAGATGTGGAAAAAAGGAAACTCTTATACACTGTTGGTGGGAATCTATATTTGCACAGCCGTTATGGAAAACAGTATTGAGGTTTCTCAAAATACTAAGGACTACCATATGATCCGGCAATCCCACTACTGGGTGTTTACCCAAAGGAAGAGAAATCAGTGTATCAAAGAGTTACCTGCACCCTAGGTTCATTGCTGTACTATTCACAATAGCAAACATGTGGATTCCTAAGTGTCCATCAGCAGATGAAGAGATAAAGAAAATGTGGTACATATATGCAATGGAATACTACTTGGCCAAAGAAAAGAATGAAATCCTGTCATTTGCAGCGACAATGATGGAACTAGAGGTCCTTAGGTTAATAAGTCAGACAAAGAAAGACAAATGTCGCATGTTCTCACTCTCATGTGGGACCCTTAAAAGTTGATCTTGGCTGGACATGGTGACTCACCCCTGTAATCCCAGCACTTTGGGAGGCCAAGGCAGGCAGATCACCTGAGGTTAGGAGTTCAAGACCAGCTTGACCAACATGGTGAAGCCCCCATCTCTACTAAAAATACAAAAATCAGCCAGGCCTGGTGGTGTGCACCTGTAATCCCAACTACTCGGGCGGTTGAGGCAGGAGAATTGCTTGAACCTGGGAGATGGAGATTGCACTAAGCTGAGATCGTGCCACGGCACTCCAGCCTGGGCGACAGAGCAAGACTCCATCTCAAAAACAAACACATCAAAAAAAAAAAAAAAACAGTTAATCTTGTGGAGGTAGAGAGTAGAATGGTAGTTACTGGAGACTGAGAAGTGGGGTGGGGGATGAAGAGAGGAGAGTTGGTGAATGGGAACAAACATACAGTTTAAGTTCCAGTGTTCAATAGCAGAGTAGGGTAACTGAAGTTAACAACATGCTGTATATTTCAAAATAGCTGGAAGGGAGGACTTGAACTGTTCTCAACACATAGAAATGAGAGATACTCGCCGGGCGCGGTGGCTCAAGCCCGTAATCCCAGCACTTTGGGAGGCCAAGGCGGGCGGATCACGAGGTCAGGAGATCGAGACCATCCTGGCTAACACGGTGAAACCCCATCTCTACTAAAAATACAAAAAACTAGCCGGGCGTGGTGGCAGGCGCCTGTAGTCCCAGCTACTGGGGAGGCTGAGGCAGGAGAATGGCGTAAACCCGGGAGGCGGAGCTTGCAGTGAGCCGAGATCATACCACTGCACTCCAGCCTGGGTGACAGAGCAAGACTCCGTCTCAAAAAATAAAAAATAATAAATAATAAAAAATAAATAAATAAAAAAGAAAGATACTCAAGGTAATGGACACCCAAAATATCCTGACTCAATCATTACATTCCATGCATGTAACAAAATATATTTCTCCATAAAAATGTACAAATATTAGGTATCAATAAAAAAACTTTTTAAACCACTGTGAGATACCTTTATAAAGCCACTAGAACTAGCTGTAATCAAAAAGACAGTAACACATATGGTAAGGATGTGGAAACTAGAACCCTCACACATTGCTGGCGAGAATGTAAAATGATACAGTCATTTTGAAAAACAGTGTAGCAGTTTCTTGAAAAGTTAAACATAAACTTACTCTACAATTCAGCCATTCCATGGCTTGGTATTCATTCAAGGGAAATGAAAACATTTCTCCACACAAAGACATGTACAAGAATGCTCATAGCAACATATTCATAGCAACCAAAAAACCTGAAACAATTCAAATGCCCATCAGTCAATCAATGGTTGAACAAAATGGGCGGTATCCTTACAATGGAATTACATTCAGCAATAGAAAGGCATGAACTAGTCAAACATGCAACAACTTAGATGAGCCTCGAAAACATCATACTAAGAGAAAGAAGCCAGCCACAAAAAAACCACATATCGTATGATTCCATTTATATGATGTGTCCAGAAAAGGCAAATTCATAGAAACAGCAGGTCAGCGGTTGTCAGGTGCTGGGGGGAGCAGGAACTGACTGCATATTGGCAGGAGGAAACATGTGAGGAGGATGGAAGATTCTAAAACTGGACTGTGGTGATGATCGTACAACTCTATAAATTTAGTAAACATTGAATTGTAGACTTAAAATAAGTACATTTTAGTATTTATAGTTTACTTGGAAAACGCTGTTTAAAAATTAAAAAAAAAAAAAAAAAAAAAGTCAGGCCGAGTGTGGTGGCTCATGCCTGTAATCCCAGCACTTTGGGAGGCCGAGGTGGGTGAATCACTTGCGGTCAGGAGTTCAAGACCAGCCTGGCCAACATGGTAAAACCCCATCTCTACTAAAAGTACAAAAATTAGCTGGGCGTGGTGACGTGTGCCTGTAATCCCAGCTACGCGGGCGGCTGAGGCAGGAGAATCACTTGAACCTGGGAGGTGGAGGTTGCAGTGAGCTGAGATCACACCACTGACTGCACTCCAGCCTGGGCAACAGAGCATGACTCCACCTCAATAAACAAACAAATAAATAAACAATAAAATTTAAAAACAGAAAAATCATTGCCCCAGGAGAGGACTGAATGTATTAATAATAGGACCCACCTCCACCCTTGTCAGTCTGATCTTCAACTTCCACAAGACCTACACACCAGACTAATGCATGGTTTCTTTACTGAAAGGTTAGAGTTGGGGCAGTTTCAGAATGGGAACTGGAAGACCGAAGAGGGAAAGATTAAGATGTCAAGATTTGGGCACTGCCTTGAATCTCACAAGACATTCACACCCACATCCTCTGAGCCACCCCTACTCCCAAACACTGTTAATTCCTTGGCGCTTTTACATTCTTCAGCAGCCACCAGGCCTCATCCAGTGGATTTATTACAACTCTGGGGTAGAGCCGTGACTCCAGGCCCATGGGTAGGGCCCATGCACCTTCCATTCCAGGGCCTCTCATCTCTCCTGAGAGCTGGGCCATGGCTTACTTTACCAATTGCCCATTTCAGTAGGCCCACCTCCCAAAGCAGGATTTCTCTTGAAGCCAGGCAGAGAGTCCATAAGGAGAAAATTCCATTGTTCCTGTTCAAGACACAAGCTGGCCCTCAGAGCCTTTGAGACCCCATTCCAAACCTGAGAAGATTTTAGGTTCTTTCCTGCTCCTCCTGGAGCCTGAGGGTCTCTCAAAAGAGCTGCTGCCTTGATTATATTCAGATTCTAGAATGTCAATCCCCTCTGAAAGGCGGGTGGGTGGGTAGCTTTATTCCACCCCACGTGCTTGAATGAAGGTTTTCTATACCAGGACCTGGAGAAGAGGACATGATGGGCCCCAGAGCAGCCAGTCTGTATTTGGACTTGGCCAGGACCAAGGTCACCAGGGCAGGACCACAGGGTTGGGGCAGACAGGCAGTCGCAGCAGAAGTGGAACCAGCTGAGCAGAGCCTGAGCAAACAGAAGAGCAGCTGCTGGTGTCAGCGTGCCATGTCCTAGACGGGGACAGTGCATCCCTGGGTGGGGCCCTCCTAGGGCTGGTGAGGGTGGGCAGCCGATCGCGCACAGCTGGCTGGAGCAGGAGAACAAGGCAAAAGGACAGGAGACAGATCCTAGATATCTACCTGAGCCCAGAGACCACCGGGACCGGGGTGGCAGCCACTCATTTGGTTTATACAACAGCCTGGCTTCTACGTTTGCCCAATTCTTGGCACCCAGCCACAGTGATTCTGCGAAAGCCTAGTTCAGATGGCGGAACTTCTGTGCTGCGCATCCTCAGCCAGAGTGGCCGAGCTGCAAAGAAGGTGACACGGCCAAGCAAGGTCAGCCTGCCACACCAAGGCCAGGGCCCTGATACACGACGACAGTGTTTACGTTCATACTCCCAAATTCTTGAATCATCAGACTCCCTGCCCTCTCGATGGTCCACCCTTCCCTATTAAAAACTAGCTCTCCCCCAGGAGAATCACTTGAACCCAGGAGGTGGAGGTTGCAGTGAGCCGAGATTGCACCACTGACACTTCAGCCTGGTGACAGGGCAAGACTCCGTCTCAAAAAAAAAACATAAACAACAAAAAAACTAGCCTCCCCGTTGCTTGGAGACAATGCAGAGACCCTCCTCTACGAGTCAGTATGTGCCCCCTCAGAATCGATTCCCATTTCCCTTTTAGACTGCTAGGCCTAGAATTAGGATTAAATCTCGGCATAACCCAGTAGGGGATATGGACACCAGAGGACCTCCAGGACCCAGTAAGCATGACCAGCAGGAGCCTGCCAAAGTGTGTTCATGGCACTGGAGTCTGAGGGTCCCTGACCAAGGGGGTCTGTGTATAAGACTGGAAAAGGGAAGGCCAGGCGCAGTGGCTCAAGCCTGTAATCCCAGCACTTTGGGAGGCCAAGGCGGGCGGATCACGAGGTCAGGAGATCGAGACCATCCTGGCTAACACGGTGAAACCCCGTCTCCACTAAAAAATACAAAAAAAACTAGCTGGGCGAGGTGGCGGGCGCCTGTAGCCCCAGCTACTCGGGAGGCTGAGGCAGGAGAATGGCGTGAAACCAGGAGGCAGAGCTTGCAGCGAGCTGAGATCCGGCCACTGCACTCCAGCCCGGGTGACAGAGCAAGACTCCGTCTCAATAAAAAAAAAGACTGGAAAAGGGAGACTTCATCAATGTGAGTACACTCCCAGGATTTCACCTCCCGATGAGGACACCCAGTGATGGTGCAAACTCTACAAGGATGTCTGCGGGAAGTATGGATAAAATCAGGCCCACGTTCAATGAGGCTGACCTGCCAGGATTGCCATGGCAGACAGCTCCACAGGAGACTGAAAGGCTCAGAGATGTGGGTATGTTGGGGTGGATACGCTGTGTAAGGTCAGAAGACACACCAGATGAATATGTTCCATGGAATACGTGTCATTTACTAACGCCATAATAAATAGGCTGGTAAGGGGGTGCCAGCGTCATTACAAAGTTCACTAGGGGATGTGAGGGTGATCTGGCTGTGATATCTGTCACCCCATTGATCACCCAGGTTTATTCAGTTGATCTTGCTGGAAGTCAGGTATCCCCTTCCCCACTCCATGTGTGTCCCTCCCGAAGCTGTGCCAAAGCTTCCCCGATAGAGGAGGACTGGTCTTTGGTCAAGGATACACGAGTAGCTGCGGTCCCATGCTGGAACCTCCAAACAAGCTCTCAGACCTCACTGGGGACTCCTCTCTGCAGGGGTTTTGCCTTGCCTGTCTGCAGGGCCTCAGCCACCACCACTATCCCCTCTGCAGGCCAAGGCCAATGGCAGAGAAGACACCATTGCAGGACAAAGTTCACTGATCACAAGGGGGATGAGAGCCATCAGAAACCAGATGGCCACAGCTGTTGTACTGAAAACAGGGTCACAGTGGCAGCCACAGGGCTTAGAATGTGGGGGCAAGCTGAAGTCCACTTTTGTGACCTAAGGTTGGAATAGAGGCAGCCTCAGGATCAATGGCAATTATCTTGGCAAGCTGGTCAGCAGCTTGTAGGGAGGAAAAGCTGATGATCTGGGACAAGGAGGTCTGGGAGGGAGATGTGGATGGATGCCTGGAAGTGGGCACCAAGGGTGAAGACCCTCTTCTCACACAGCTCACCAGAGCACATCCAGCGCAGAAGCACTAAACAACCAAATGACTTGGCCAGCTGGCACCAGCCAGCCCTGCCATCGGCCACCCGAGTGCTGGCATGAGGGCACCTGAGCAAAGTGGAAGCTCTGCATGGCCCCAATGGCATGAGCTCCCACTCACCAAGGCTGGTCCAGCTACTGCCACCCCCAGACATCCAACCTGACAGAACAGGGACTAATGTTGAGGCACCATGTGGCACTTGGTGGCATATGGACTACATTGGACCTCTTCCACCCTGAAAAAGCCAGACGAATATTCCAGATATGCTTTTGCCTTTCCTGCCTGCAGGGCCTCAGTCAACACCACTATCCAAGGGCATGTAGAGCATTTAATCCCCTGGCACAAGATCTCATATGACCTTCATCAGATGAGAGAACCTGCTTTATGGCAAAGAAGGTGCAGGGAATAGCCCATGATCATGTAACCCAGGGGTCATATCTATATCCAGAAGCGTGGGCATGATAGTGTTGGAATTGCCATTAAAGGTACAACTGAGGCCACCGTTTGCAAAGATGAGGTGTCATCCTCCAGGACGCAATATGCAGTTTAAATCAAAGACCTATATATGCTGCTATGCCCCCAACAGAAAGAATACGTGTGCAAGTTCAGAACTAAGAATGGAAGCAAGAGTCTGTTATGGGCTCAGTTGTGTCCCCCACAAAATTCATATGTTGAAGTCCTAACTCCAATTACTTCAAAATGTGACTGTAATTGGAGACAGAGCCTTTAAAGACATAATGAAAATCAAATGAGGTCATGGGGTGGGCCTTAGCCCAACATGACTGGTATCATCATAAGAAGATATCAGGACACAGACACACACAGAGGAGACATGGGGGGAAAAAGTAGCCATCTACAAGCCAAGGAGAGAAGTCTTAGAAGAAACCAACCCTGCCAACACCTTCATCTTAGACTTTCAGCATCCAGAACTGTAAGGAAATAAAGTTCCATAAATTCCATTGTCACCCAGACTCTAGTTCTTTGTAATGGTGGCCCTAGTAGACTCATACAGAGACCCTTCACTTTCAGCGACTCACTTGGGGAATTTGTGTTTTCTGCACCCACAATTTGAGCTGTGTGTGTTAAGAGGTCCTGGTTCCCCAGAAGAAAAATTCCACCAAGGGCTCAGCAAGAATCCTGTTAAATGATAACTACAAGTGCTACCTGATGCTTCAGAATCCCAGGACTGAGGAATTGGCAAGTAAGAGTGGAATCAGCATCCTGGTAGAGCTGACTGACCCTGATCAACAAGAAAAGCAGGTTGGCTGTACAAAGTGAGGGCAGGGAGGAAAACATTTGGTATCTCTTGATATTTCCTTGCCCAACTGTGATGGGCTGAGGAAAGTCATGGTGGCTAGGAGTCAGACCCTCCAAGGATGAGGATCTGGGCCATGCAACCAGCTAAGAGCAGCAAAGGCACTAGCTGAGGGTGAGGAGAACCCAAAGTGGCTACTGGAGGAGGGAGGTGAGATGAGGACTATCAACTCATGGCCCTGCGGCCAGCTGCAACCTCAGAAGCAATAGTTTCCTCAACCTTCCCTTTCTAAGTTTCTCCCAAGAAGAGAGGTTCACCTGGGATGTGAAGGAGTGATGCTCAGAACATATAGGAAGAAGTAGGTCCTGGAGGTCCAAAGGGAGGACTATGGTGGACACCGTGACGCTCCACCCAGATCCCCTTCGATGGGACTTTTGCCCCAACTTCTGGGAGTGCTAGAAGCAGACAGATTTCAGCTCTCAGCTCCTGCAGGGATCACATCCGCTGCAGTTAAGTACCCTAACCCAAGGGCACATTCCTTCCAGCGCAGCCCATGTGCAATGACTGATCCATGTGGGAGCACGAAAGCCTGGCTATGTCACCCAGCTTGGGACAACAGTGATGGCCATGCTAGTTCCAAAGCTTGCCATGGGCTCCACTGAGGCTGTCCTTGTGCCTGCTCATAGCTCAGCTTCTCCCTGTGCCCAGTTTTCTTCCTCGCCCTTCCATTGCTTTTGGTTTCTATATAAATAAATGTATTTAAGCACAGTCATTGTTCATATGCCCAAGCATTTTTTTGTTTTGTTTTGAGATGGAGTTTCACTCTTGTTGCCTAGGCTGGAGTGCAATGGTGTGATCTCAGCTCACTGCAACCACTGCCTCCCAGGTTCCAGCAATTCTCCTGCCTCAGCCTCCCAAGTAGCTGAGATTACAGGCACCTGCCACCTTGCTCGTCTAATTTTTGTATTTTTAGTAGAGATGGGGTTTCACCATGTTGGTCAGGCTGGTCTCAAACTCCTGACCTCAGGTGATCCACCCGCCTTGGCCTCCCAAAGTGCTGGGATTACAGGCATGAGCCACTATGCCTGGCATCAAGCATTGTTTTATAATTACACTTAATAATATAATTCCCCTTCCATTTCAGAACCCACACTTTTGTCCAAGGTTCTGAGCTTTATCAATCTCCATGCCCACATCCACTCGTTCCCCTGGCATAGTTTTCTAGGTCCCATTGCCTGGCAATTTACAACAATATGGCTATGGTTGTTTTTAGTGCCTTTGTACCAGGCATTTCTCCTGCATTCTCTCATTTGATCCTTTTAACACCACTCTCAGTCAGACACCACATGATTTCCATTTCCAGTGAAGACCCTGGGTTTCAGACGTTTCAGTTACTCACTCAAGGTCACATTCTGGGTCCGCGGGGAGACCAGGAGGTGCTCAGGCAGCCCGACTCTGAGTCCACTGGTTCTCCCTCTGCTGCTGCAGCTCTGATGCAAAACGAGAACACCTGCTTGGTGGGCCCAGCTGCTGGGAGTTTAAGTAATGGCGGACGCCACACAAAGGGAATTCTGGGTCAGCCAAAGGAGGAGCTCTAGCAGTGGGATGGGCTTCTTTGAGAGGTCATGAGACCCCTATCCCTGGGAATATCCTAACTTCCACCAGGCCTACAAGAAATGTTATGCCCCGCAAGCAGAAAAGTCCCAGCCAACTCAAGGAAGAAAGGATTCTCTGATTCCATTCATGACATTCAAATCTCCCCACACTGAGCTGACTTGAAGTTTCCAGCTGACAGTGATTTGAAGAGAGGCAGACTTGTGACCAGCACAGAAGCCCTGGAGCCGGGTGAAGCCTGACCCACCTCTGGAGCACTGCCAACCACTGGTGGCGACTCTGACTGGCCTGAGAGCAGGAGGCCAGACTGCGATACCTCTGGGGTCCATCCACGGTTTCAGTGCCCTTGACTGCAGCCCGCCAGGTGCCTAATGGATGCGGCAGCTGTGCATGGGAGTGAATGTCAATCAGCCCTGGAGGGCAAACCCCATGGAGATACAGATGGAGGTTCACCAACCACAGCCCCTCTTCCCACGTTTCCTTCCCTTAATGCAAAGGCGGGTGGGTCCAACACCCTGGCAGGTGTGTGTGTGTGCATGTGTGTGTGTGCATTACCTGTATATGTCAGTGCCTGCTCCAAACGCCTCCTTGGCTCATCAGTAGGCATCCGGCTTCCCGTAGGACCAGGGTAGCACCTGGCAGCAAGCCTGGATTTGTGAAGAGCTCAGAGTAGTTCCTCATTGAGGCAAGCACAACTCTCAACTCAATTCACCTTTTCTTCATCTCCCCTTTCAACCAACATTAAGCCAAGAGAATATCCGTGTATCAACACAACAAACTGGATTATTCAGGGTTTCCTACTCTCACCTGAAACTCATTCACTCATTTAACATCTGTTGAGCCAGGCCCTGTAATAGGCTCAAAGATAGAGTCTGCAAACTTTTTCTGTAAAAGGCCAGATAGTAAAATTTTGGGCTCTGTGGGCTCACTTGTCTTGGTTACAACTACTCAACCCTGCTATTGTAGCACGAAAACAGACACAGACAATATATAAACAAATGAACATTGCTGTGTGCCAGTAAAACTTTGTTTACAAAAATATGCCACAGGCCAGATTCAGCCCCATAAGACTTAGTTTGCCAACCCCTGATCTAAGAACACAGAGAGTAGATATATCTGCTTATGGGGGATGGAAGATGGAGGTAGGGTTCTCCTTGTCTTCTGAAATTTTATAAAACTAGGAAAACAAGTCTTAGGCCAGGCGCAGTGGCTCATGCCTATAATCCTAACACTTTGGGAGGCTAAGGCAGGAGGATCGCTTGAGCTCAGGAGTTCAAGACCAGCCTGGGCAACATAATGAGACCTTGTCTCTACTAAAATATAAAAAGATAGCCTGGCATGATGTCTAGTAGGTGGCCTGTAGTTCCAGGTACTTAGGAGGCTGAGGCAGGAAGATTGCTTGAGCCTGGGAGATTGAGGCTGCAGTGAGTTATAATCATGACACTGTACTCCAGCCCGGGTGACAGAGAGACCCCACTGAAAGAAAAGAAGCAAGGAAGGGCTGGGCGCAGTGGCTCAAGCCTGTAATCTCAGCACTTTGGGAGGCCGAGACGGGCGGATCACAAGGTCAGGAGATCGAGACCATCCTGGCTAACACGGTGAAACCCCGTCTCTACTAAAAAATACAAAAAACTAGCCGGGCGAGGTGGCGGGCGCCTGTAGTCCCAGCTACCCGGGAGGCTGAGGCAGAAGAATGGTGTAAACCTGGGAGGCAGAGCTTGTAGTGAGCTGAGATCTGGCTACTGCACTCTAGCCTAGGCCACAGAGTGAGACTCTGTCTCAAAAAAAAAAAAAAAAAAAGAAGGAAGGAAGATGGAAGGAAAGGGAGGGAGGAGGAAGGAAGGAAGGAAGGAAGGAAGAAGGAAGGAAGGAAGGGAAAAGATTAAGAGAGAGGGAGGGAAGGAAGGAAGGAAGATGGAAGGAAGAAAGGAAGGAAAAGATTAAGAGAGAGGGAGGGAGGGAAGGAAGGACTTTATCAAGGAAGGAAGGAAGAAAGGAAAGAAAGAAAGACCTTTATCAAGGAAGGAAGGAAAAAGGAAAGAAAGAAAAGAGAGAGGAGAGGAGAGGGAAAAAGAAAGGAAGGACGGTCTTAATCATAACTAACTTTGACATGCCACAGCAAAACCAAAGCATGGCCAGTGAATGACTTCTGACCCTAAGTTCCCGACAGCACTGGGCAGCCCTGGGGCAGGAGGCTTGGGTTTGAACCCACTCTCTGCCATTTACCAGTGTATACACCACTTCCATGATGTTTGGTTTCTTCTAGAAAATGAGGCTATTATATAGAATACAGTGGTTCATGCCTATAGTTTCAGCTATTCAGAAGACCTGAGGCAGGAGGATTGCCTGAGCCCAGAAGTTCAAGGTTACAGTGAGCTATGATTTTGCCACTGCACCATAGCCTCGGTGACAGAGAAAGACCTTGTCTCAAAATAAAAAAAAAAATAAAATGAGAATATTAGTGCATATACGCATCATGGGATCACTATGAAGATAAAAATCACATAATGTGGAAGTGCTCCCTAAATTATAAAAAGCTATGGAAGTGTAAGAGATTGTCACTGTTATCCTCCAACCTAATGCAAAACTTCAGATATGGTCCCAGCCCTGCAACTGATTAACTGTGGGACTCTGGGCAGGTCACCTCTCCCCTCTTCACCTCGGTGTCCTCGACACTGAGATGCTCAAAGGAGATAAGGGAAGTGCTTTGTACAGTGTAGAGTGTGCATTTTCTATGTCGTCTTGATGTCATCATTAGATAATAATTATTATTATCATCGTTTGATATCATTATAATTGTCTGTGTTTCTAGCTAAAAGCTCCCTGGATATTTCCATCTGCCAAAGCCACTGAGTAGTCTCTTTCTCTCTTTCACTTTGCAGCAAGTCCTCCTCATTGCTCTCAGCCCAGGATGAGGCCTCTCCTTCTCTTCAAAACACTGTACAGTAACTGTCTCTCTGCCTGCCTGCCTGTCTGTCTGTCTGTCTCTCCCACTGCCCTGTGAGCTGGGGTGGGGAACCGGGTCTGACTCATCTCTGTGTCCCCGTCCCTGCCCCAGTGCCTGGTGCACTGTGAGGTCTGCCGGGTCCATCTGATGAGAATCCCTGGACCTCCCTGGCCTGATGTGCTACTCCATGTTGCTGCTGGCCCTCCAGGAAGATCGTCCGGCACAACTGCCTGCTTGAGGGCCATGGAGGGGAGATTCGGATCTTCCTTGCCATTCGCATAGCAGGGTCATGTTGCCAAGGTGCTCCTGCCAGGCCTCCTGCTGTGGTCCTACCCAGGCTTTCAGGTCCCCAGGAGCCACCCCAACAGCACCTCACCTCTCACCTGCTGCGGGGTGCACTTGGAGGTGCCACACACCCGCATGGCTCGCCCACAGGGGCCTGTGAGTCAAGGGCATCGGGTTCACGTGGGGGTTGCTGCTGCTGCTCTCTGGACACATGGCCTCCTCAGCAGCCGCCAGCAGAGCCGGGCAGCACTCCATGTAAGAGCAGAAAGGTGATGGTTCATGGGGCAAGATGTTACCGTCGGGAAAGAGGCTTCAGTGGGTAAAGTCTTCTCTCTTCCTTTCTCAAGACAAACTGCTCAAAGTTGCGGTGGACAGGGCAGAAGACATTTGATCAGGAAGGACCAGAAGCTGGCTGTTATTCGTTGAAACTGAGTAACATACTCCCTTCTATTTTCTGTCCCTCTTCCTTCCCTCTGCTTCCCTGGGCCTTCTCTCCCCAATAAAGCGTGAGCGTCCAAGTTTTTGCCTCAGACTTTATTTTCTAGGTGACAAGGGCTGAGGCATGAGGGTCTAGGAAATGCCCACTTTGGTTTTCCCTATCTGCTCTCCGTCCTCTCAGAGCCTTGCAAAGCCTGAGCCCTTGTTCTCTGCTAGTCCTCAGGACTCCTCCCTCGGCCTCTCTTATCCTTCCCAACCCAGCCTGGAGCCCATGATGTCCACCTGGGCTACATCCATCCTCAGACTGCAGACCCGAGGCCCTGGACTCTGTCTCTCCTGGCCTCTCTGCTGCTCCCCCGATGCTGGCTGTGCAGATCACTGTCCCCATGAGTCTCCATTCACAGTGGACCTACGTGGAGGCTTTCAAATATGTCCGCACTTTCTCCCCTCAAACTATGAAGCCTAATGCCCCCACCCCTTGAGTGTACACCAGACCTAGTAACCTGCTTCTAATAAATAGAATCGGCCGGGCGAGATGGCTCACACCTATAATCCTAGCACTTTGAGAGGCAGCAGTGGGTATATCACTTGAGGTCAGGAGTTCGAAACCAGTCTGGCCAACATGGTGAAACCCTGTCTCTACTAAAAAAAACCAAAAAAAAGTTAGCTGGGCATGGTGACGGGCACCTGTAACCCCAGCTATTTAGGAGGCTGAGGCAGGAGAATCACTTGAACCTGGGAGGTGGAGGTTGCAGTAAGCCAAGATCGCACCACTGCCCTCCAGCCTGGGCAACAGAGAGAGACTCTGTCTCAAAATAATAATAATAATAAATAGAATCATGGCATATGACTTCCAAAATGAGGCCTGAAAAGGCACTATGACCTCCTCCTCTCTCTCGGGTCACTTGTGCCAGGAGAAGTCAGCTGCCTTGGAGAGGACACTCAAGCAGGGCCATGGAGAGGCCAACTCGGCAAAGAGCAGAAGCCTCCAGCCAGTGCCCATGTGAGGAAATCAGCTCATGCCAGATCCTCTGGCCCCACTCAGGCCTTCAGATGAGTGCAGTCCCAAACAACATCTTGACTGAGATCTCATGACAGGTCTTGAGCCAGAACCACTCAGCAAAGCCACTCCCAGATTCCTGGTCCTCAGGAACTATGTGTGATGATAACTGTTTGCTGTCTTAAGCCTCTAAGTTTCAGGCTAATTTGTTCCCCAGCAGTTGACACACCCTATCCTTTCACTTCTCTCAGGGGCTCTCTTCCCATTGCCCTCAGCCAAACCTCCACATCCTCAAGCATCTACCCAACATGCAATCCTTTTGTTCTCAGTGAAGAAGCTTGTCTCCCACTTCATGGGGCAGGAAGAGGGGAGATGAGGCACTCAAATGTGACACCCCCAGCTCCCTGACCCACTCCCTCCACAGATGCCTGCACCTACCCCATCCTCACTGCCTTGCATCCAGTCCCAGGGGATGAGCTCCTCACTCCTATTCAAGAGCAGCCCATTCCCTGCTCCTGATCACCATTGTTCTTCCTCACTCCTAGTCCTGCAGGTGCATTCTCTCCACGGCTTAGAGCTGAACCTCTCCTTTCTGTGAATCCCCTTGACCAGAAGCCACTTCCTACTCCCATTCTCTCTCCTTCTCTAACAAGTATCTCGAAAGGGCTGAGCATGCCTGCCGTGCACCTGCTCATTCCTCAACCACTGAGCAGTAGCTGCTGCCCCTCTTCCCGAGAGCTCCTCTTGCCCCCACCCGGTCTCCAGTTATCTCCCAGCTGCTAGAGATCACTCCCCAGCCCATCCCCCAGAGGCCATTTTGCAGCATGTGACACTGTTGGCCACTCTTTCTGTCCTCCAGCCCTCTTCCTCATATCTATACCATGCTCCCTCCTGATGCCCCTCACTGGTCCTCACTGCTTTCTGTGCAGACCCCACTTCCTCCTCCCATAGCCCAGACACGGATGTTCTCTGGTCTCCATCTTCAGCCCATGCTTCTTTTACTCTTCCTGTCCTCCTCAAGAGAAGTCCTGACTCCCTCTCATGACGACAACTACCACCCTGTATGGATGGCTGTCAAGTTCACACGTGGCCAAGACCTCTTCCCTGAGTGTCAGATTGTATCCAGCTGCCTGCCATTTCCCAAAAGTGCTTCCAAGTCACCGTGTTCAGAGGATGTAATCTGCATGCTTCTGCAGTGTCTTTCCATCTCGGTGAATGGCACTTGCAGCTACCGGCTCACGGCAAGACCTGGGTGTCACCCTGGAAGTCCTACTCCCACTTCCAAACACTTGGCAAGTCCGATTGAATCTTCTCCCAAGAGGGTTTTAAATCTAGCCCCTCACACTGTCCTTAGGATGTGCTGTCCTGCCGTAGACCTAGTCGTCTTCAACCTGGATCCTTGGGACAGGGTCCTGACTGGTCTCTCTTAGATCTATAGATCTAAGGGGTGGAGATCATTGGCTCTACCTTGCAGCCACAGGGAACTTTCCAGAACTCTAATCATTTTGCCCCCTTCCTAAAACTTTTCAGTGACTCCCCTTCACCCTCTGTGACCTGTCCTCTGTCAGCCCAGTCACCCTCAACTGCCACCACTCACAGACTCACACTTGAATACTTGCTAAAACCAGTGTCCTCTTTTTGCCCGCACATTCTCTACAGTCTGGCCTCCAGCCTTGGCTTGTATGGGTCCTTCTGCCTTGTATGCCCTTTCCACCTTTCTTCCCCTGACCAACTCTCTGCCATTTTCCAAAACCCAGCTCCCGCATCATTTCCCACAAACCCCCATTGGCAACATCCTCCTCCATCTCTACTGCAACCTTCTGACCTGCGTGTGTGGGACGTTGGGCAGAGTGAGGGTAACGGCCACCTCACCACACTGTCACCAGGACCCACTGAAGGACAACAGGGTACTCTGCATGAGACCCGGCCCATAGTCCACAATTCACAGCTTGTAGCAACCATGACTAGTAGCCTCTGTGCCCTCTAGGGTACCCCCTGACCACCCTGTCCCAACCCTTATGGCTCTAGGCTGCTTCCTTGTCTAACTGGGAGCTTGCTGACAGAAAGAGAGGCGGCGTTGTTCCACCCCCAGAGCCTGCACAGTGCCTGGCATAGAGGAGGTGCTCAGTCAACATCTCTGAACTAGGCAAAAGAGCTGAAAGGTGAAAGGAAAGGCAAGAAGCACCTGTCCCCTTAAGCAAGTACAGCATAGTGGTCAACATGCTGGGCCCCTCCTGCTCTATTATCCATGGCCTGGTGGCCTTGGCCAGGTGACCCCAACTCTCTGAGCTTTGGTTCACTCACCTTTAAATCAGGGGTTCTAAGAGTGCACAGAGGGGTTGTACATAGGGACACCCATTTACCCAGGGTCAGCATGAACCCACTGCACAGCAGCAGGGCCCTGGACTGTCCTGTCCCAGCCCTGCATCGGTGCAGTGGGTCCTTCCCCCACTTCTTCCTGCCAGGCCAGCCAGGCAGCGTGGAGAGCCTGGGGGGCACACATATGTACTGCAAACTTGTTTTCTTGGAAAGGAGGCATCATTTTGTCCTTGTGGTTGCCTGCGGGTGCCTGCAGACAGCCTGTCTCGCTGGGGGAGATGTGTTGGTGGGAATACGAGGCCAGGGAGCTGCCCACCTGCACCCAGCGTGCCTGGCCCATGCTCACCTCACTGCCTCTCTCACCTCCTCTCCCCTTTCTCCTTTCCTTAGCCCCTCTCTCCTTTCCTCCCTTCTCTCTCTCTGCTTTCCCCTTCTCTCCCCTCTTTCTGGCTTTCTCCTCTCTCTTCTCTGCCTTCATGTCTCCTCTCCTCTCTCCTCTCTTCCTCTCCTGTCTCCTCTCCTCCTTCCTCTCTGCCTCTCGTGTCTCCTCTCCTTCCTCTCTACTTCCTCTCATCTCCTCTTGCTCCCCTATCTGCCTCGCCTCCTCTCTAGCACCATCTCTCTGCCTCTCATTCTCTGTCTTGTTTCTGTTTCTTTCCCTCTCTTTTCTTTTTTTCCTCTCTCTCTGATTGCTTTAGTCTTATTTATCATACCCTCCCTTTCTTTACTCTCCATTCTGTGCAAAGAATTTTTCCCCTCCTGCCTCCAGGCGAAGTTGGTGGAGAAAAATGAATTTTTCATTTGTTTTTCCATATTCTGCTCCTGTACCCAAGGAAATGGAACTAAGGCCCCTCTGTATGTGTCTGGAGATGCGACATACCTTGATCTCTGAGTGTTTGCTTTGTCGCTTCCCATAAAAGTAAAACCCGTTCAGAAAGTCAGGTGCCAGGTCCAGGGAATCAGAACGGCAAGCCCGTCGGCACATCCAGTGACCCTCACCCCATTGGCAGCCACAGGAGATGGGATGGACAGCTTCCTTTGCCTTCTGTCCCACCGGAAGGGTAAGAACCTGTTAGAATGGCTGTGTGTGTCCAAGGATGCCGGAGCTGGAAGTTAGGTTTCTAGCCAAGGATGCCAGCTGAGTGCATATGTGCCTGCGAGCACACACATCACGCACACACACGCACCCTCACGGAGCTCCGGTGTGGCTGTCCCCCACCTCCTGACAAATATGTTTACCAGATAAGGGTATTGAGTCACTGGAGCCCATGGGACAGGGAGGATTGTGGGGAAAAGAGACTTCCCCTAATGAGCTTTTCCTTCCTTTCTCTTATTTCAAAAGAGAAACGGAGTTAGGATCAGCTCAGCTGGACTCGTTTTCTGTTTACTTTGAGGATGTCCCATCCCTCCCTGCTCCTCTGTTTCCCCCAATACGACTGGGTTCCATGAGACTGGATCGGTGTCAGATGGGAGTGCCATGGGTTTGTTGAGTGCTGCCCGAAGGGACTGGGATTGTCCCTACCACTCCTCTGGCTCCATGTCACCCTCCAGGTCTCAGTGTAAATGACCTCTCCAGGGACGCATTCCTTGCCACCCTAGCCAAAAACATGGGAGAATGAGAGTGCTTGCTCCCTTCTCAGCGCCTCCCTCAATCTGCAGTTGTCTGATTTGTTTGTGTGATACTTGTTGCCACACCTTCCCCGCTAAAATGTAAGCCTCATGAGACAGAGACCGAGCTGCTATTGTTCACCAGAACATCCCTGACACCCGGCACAGTGCCTGGCACATGGTAGGCCACCAATAAATATCTGCCGAATGAGTGAGTGAATGAATGAATGGGATCATCTTATCCAAGCCCCGGATGTTGGCGATGATGACCCTGAGAGGCCCCAGGGGAAAAAGCAATTGCCTGAGAGTGCACAGCCGGAGGTGCCTGGCCAGGATGAGAGTTCTGGTCCCTCCCAGCCTCCTCACCCCACACCAGTTCCCTGCAGTCCCTTCCGAGCTGGGCTTCTCCCACTAACCAACAGTCCTTCTATAAGAACTTCATACACCCGCCTGCTATCCTCTTAAGCCAGGCCCATATTTTCTTTGGAGTAATAATTAAAATAACATATTCACCAGCTGTTTTTTTTTCTAGATTTAATCTGCTCAGGCTCTGATTTGCATATTAAAAGCACTAATTAGCCCCTCCGAGTGCTTGGGCACGGAGAGTGCAGTAACTGGTCACGTCGTCCCTGAAGACCCATCCCCAGCGCTCTGGGCGAGGATGCGGATGGCGGCGCGAGCCCTGGGCACGGAGAAGCAGCCTTTGTTTCCCAGCATTTGGGGACTGGAACGCTCCACTGCTCCATCCTTGTGGTTCTTCTTCTCTTTGAAGTGTCGTGTTTGATGTGTTAGCTTGTCTGTCAGTTTTTATTTTAACTCCTTTAGAGTGTGTGTTTTAACCCCTCCTGGTCACACCGGGGCAGAGAGTCCCCAGAGAATGTGGGCAGCCTTCGACCAGGGGCGCCACGGTGAACCCCAAGTTCACAGGCAATGAGGCTGTCCTCCTTCCCAAGCTCGCTCCCACCCCTGCCTCCCAGCAAGGAGGAGAAGGGCGAGTCCAGCATGCTGGTCCCTTTAAATTATTCCTTTACTGGACCCGTACAAAGGAATAGCTAATTGCGTTGTTATTATTTCCTACAAAATAAAATTGGGGAAGGTGTGTGAGGGGAGGATGAGGGGCCCCGTCCGTAAAAGCTGTCGGCCGTGCAGCGAGGTTCTGCGCATGCTCCAGCACACTGGCCCCCCCCGGGGCAGGATTCAGCGACCCCCAAAGACAGCTCTGATTTTCTGCTCCCCCGGGGCTGAGATCTCAAAGGGGCACCTGCCTGCTCTGTCCACCACGGCTCTCAAAATGAAACCGAGGCCTAAGTCTCGCAGGAGCTGACAGAGGCCAGCCAGGGACCCGGCTAGGGAGACAGTACCAGAATTTCAGAAATTCCAGCCTGGCATCCCACAAGCTGCTTCCCCAGACCCTGGATCTTCACAGACGAACAGCCCCTCCAGGAAGGCCTGCGAGCCTGCGGGGGCTGGGCCACAGCAGAGAGAGCCAGATGGCGGCTGTGCGAGCACCAGGGGCAGGGCCAAAAACCGTAACTGGGAAGAAAGCGCTGGCAAGAGAGCCCCTTTATTTATTCTGCCCAGGCTGGGGGTGGAATCCAGCTCCGACGGCTGGAGCCCGCTCAGCCTCCAGGCGACCGTGGCCCGTGTCGAGGCCTGCCCAGAGCACTTGTAAGAAGGCGGACGGCCCTCCACCCGCGAGGCAGCCCAGCCCCTCCCAGACGGATCCCCGGCCACTCTGTCTGTCCCCACCTGCTGCCTCTCGCCTGTGCCTGAGCAGGAGCCAGAACACCCTAAACCCCTTCTGGGCCGATCTGGAGTCATTTTGGTGGGCCTCCTTTATCCATTTCTGCAATGGCCCCAGAGACGCTCGTTGGACATCTCGCCTGCTCCAGACCCTAGGGTTGAAGATTGAGAAGGTGTCTGGGAGGGAGAGAGTGGATCCTTGACTCTGCCTCCAGCCAGAGCCCTGTGTGGAGGAGGCAGCCTTGTTGGAGAGCCGGCTAGCTTTGACAGCAAACGCCAGCAGGAAGCTTAGAAATCAGTGTGCGTCTCACAGTCAGCACGGAGCTGCGGTGAGAGAGGAAGGAGACGGGTCAGGCTATGCTCCAGACAGAAGACCACCACTCAAGGCTCTCTTGACTTGGTCGGGAGAAGGGGACACCCACTAGGAACACAAGAAAACATGGAGTCAGCTAAAAAGTTTTGCAGTCCAGACAGAAACTGTGGGAGAGAGAAGCAAGGGAATTCTTGGGTTTAGGAGGCAGAAGAACAGCAAGAAGCAGGGACTTCCCGAGCCCGTCATGGAGGGCCGGGACCTCAGGGAGATGGAGCCAGGGCTGTCGCCTGAAAGAGAGTGACTGTGAGGGCCACTGGGGTGCCGTCCAGGTGCTGCAAGGGCAGGGGATGGAACATATGCCGGGAAGGAAAAGAGACTCCTGATAGGGGAGAAGTGCCATGTGGTTCTCACTGAGCCTCTGGAGAGCTCTCAGATCTTCCAAGAATGGGGTACAAGAGGGAGTGGAGGGAAGCAGCATTCCCGGCAGGCAGGAGCACAAGTGCGTCCGCCATCCGCGCAGAGGGCAGAGGCCCGGGAGGGGCTTCGCCAGGCTGGGCCAGCCTGGGATCTCTGTAGGGGCGGGAGAGGAGCTGGCCCCGGAGCCACGCGGAGTTGCAGCAGTAGAGGAGCTGCATTTAGGATTGCCCAGCGGCCTGATGTCACTGCGCTCTGTTGCCGAGGAGCAACGGTAACCCTGCCACCATCAGGGGTCCCTGGGTGGGGAAAACAGAAGACAAAGGAGAAGGGGCAGGTTGGAAAAGGCGACGGGGTGAGTGAGGCCAGCAGTGGGGAAGACCTGGACCAAACTTGGAAACTAGGGATTACAACCTACAAAGTCCTACATACCCCAGGAGGTACAGGTATTCTGGGTGCTACTTTTCAAGAATGGTGGGTTTTCTGCTAGGGAACAGAATCTCTCCAAAGGGGGAGCAGGGAGCCCAGATCAATCTGTTGTTGAAACATCCTCTGCAAGTGCATTCATGGCCCACAGAGGAGCAACCCCGGGGTGTCCCATAGAAGCTGGCAACACAGAACTTGACCACACCATCTCCTCTCAACACGCTCAGCCCCTCTCAGATACACCAGCTGGAAAAATCTCTTCTCTGTGGCCAAAGATCTAGACTGCCACCCAAAAGCAGGTCACTATGGGTCTCTGAGAGAACAGCTATGACTTGAGGAACATGGGACCAGTGACCATCAGAGACGGTCAGCTGCCCCTGCCATGGGCTCTCTTGGATGTAGGATCTGGGTGTTAGTCAGTGTGAGGCTGCCAGGGTGCTCCAAAGAGGCCCAAAGGCCCAGAAACAGTGCTGAGGTGGAACATGAGGATGATGGCGGGGGCATGACATTGCCCTTCCAATTGGACTTGCGTTGGAGAAAGCCAAGTTGAAAGGAAGCAGGCTGTCACCTCTACTGACCCTCGGGGAGAGTGCAGGTTCACCATTTCGGATAGAAAGTGAAAGACCTAGATTCGGACAGAGGCCCAAATGAGTGCACTTCAGCTAGAACTGGGTAGAACATGAAGACAGCGTAGACAGGCAGGAGACTCTGTCCACGTGTTACCATTTAATTTCTCCAAATCAATCTCAGAAAGCAAGAGACTGATAGCCACGTCTAACTTTTCAACAGGAGAGAGTGCTAAGTGACATATTTGCAAGTTGACCTGATATTTCGGTGCTTCCGGCCATGGATAATGTGCTTTGACCATCTTGTTGGCAAAGTGAAGACACAAACACGTGCTGCAGATGATGGGACCAAAGCTGATGGGTTGTTCTGGGGGACACTCCTGACAACTTTGCAGATTAGGGGGCTGAGGTGGGGGCCTGAGCCTTGTCTCCAGTAGACTTGGATAAATGTGTGGTAGACACAGCTTGGCGTATTTCAGGGGCTTCTGGGGCAGCACAGACTAGATGCTCACGGCCCAGAGGAGCTGAATTTCCCATTATCCTGGACCTAAGAGGGTTTTGAAGAGCTGTAGAAAGGTTAGAAATTGAACTTCCAAGGTGTATCATCTCTGAGATACCCTAATCTCTTCCCCAGGAGTACGCAGCCACGTGCCTGGCTGACCCCAGGCCTGGAGGCACAGCATCCATGAGAAGTTGGTTTCATCCTCTCCCCAACCTTCCCAGGGAGTACCCTCAGGCATCAAGGACTCCTTTGCAGAGAGGGCTAAAGAATCCCACAGAGAAGAAAGACCTAGAAATAGGTAGAACAGAGCCCCATTTCTTCTTCCTAAGACCTCTCCCCTCCTCTCCTCTCCCCTCCCCTCCCTTCCACTCCCCTCCCCTCCCTGCACCTCCCCTCCCCTCCCCCCTCCCCCCCCTCCTCTCCTCTTCTCTCCCAGGAGACCTCTCCTTATCCAGAGCATCCCAAGGAGGTGGGCAGGTGGGAAAAAAATCACAGGTTGTAGAAACTGTGCTCCCCTCTTTTGTCCTCTTTCCACCTTTCTCTCTGCTGGATGGTTAGTCCAGGAAAATGCTGTTGGGACTGACAGCTGCTCTCTCTGGAAGGAAACTTTGGTCCCAAGAGAGCCTGGGTGAGAGCCAAGAGGGGAGGAATCAAGTTGCTGGTGGCTTGGGGTGAGCCAAGCTGGTGGCTTGCCTAAGGTCATGCTAGTTGATGAGGCTCCTCTTATCTGTAGGTGGAGTCAATTTCCAAAAGGACAAAGATGGAAGCTGCAAGGTCTCTTGACACCTAGGTCCTGAAGTTGCACAGCATCATGTCTGCCACATTCTGTCGGTCAAAGCAAGTCACAAGGCCAGCCGAGATGCAAAAGGTGAGGAAACAGATTCCACCTCTTAACAAGAGGAGCTGAAAATATTGTGGCCATGTTTTATCATCTACTACACACACACTCCACAATTCAGCAATTCTATTTCTAAATGTGTAGCCTAGACCCAAAGAGACTCTTACACAAACTGACAGGAACAAGAATGTTCATTATAGCATCCTATGTTATGGCAAAATCGAAAACAAAAATGCCCACCTTTGGGAGAATATATAGATTAAAAATGGCATGTTCATGCACTGGAAAACTATAGAGCAATTGATAAAGGAACTAGATCTCTATTTATAACTTGGATGAATCAAAGATTTTGCTGATTGGAAAAAACAAGTTATAGAATGAATGTACGAAAAATTAGCCAGGCATGGTGCACTCCTGTAATCCCAGCTACTTGGGAGGTTGAGACAGGAGAATTGCTGGAACCCAGCAGGTAGAGGTTGCAGTGAGCCAAGATCGTGCCACTGCACTCCAGCCTGGGTGACAGAGCAAAATTCTGTTTCAAAGAAAAAAGAGGAAGAAGAAGAAGAAGAAGAAGAAGAAGAAGAAGAAGAAGAGGAGGAGGAGGAGGAGGAGGAGAAGAAGAAGAAGAGGAGGAGGAGAAGAAGAAGAAGAGGGGGAGGAGGAAGGAGAAGAGGAAGAGGAGGAGGAAGAAGAAGAAGATATAAATGTATAATATGATATAATTTTAAGGAAAAATTTTCAAATACAAAGATAATACTGTATATTTCCATATACATATGCATGTAAAAGGTTAGGAGGAAATTGAAGGTTCAGCATTAATGAGATGAGATTCTGTGCAATGGGGAGAAGTGGAATGGGCAAGGAGGGAGGCTGGACTGGACTAATGAGGGCATGTCATCTCTAACGGAGGAGAAAGATGAGTAAATAGATTCATCCAGTTTGTGCTCTTGAGATCCACACACACAGAACAATTTCAAAACAAGAAGATAAACTTGATGAGAGGGAGCCACAAAGGAAGAAGATAAAGAGGGATAACTGGCTGAGGGAGATTTGTAGAAAGTTGAAGGAGGGTTAGCAAAACATGTTGCGGTAGGAGCCACATTCCCGTGGAAGAGCCAACACATACAGACAATTCGTACTCAGTGCTTTGCTTTTAAAAAAGTGTTGCTTATGGCTGGGCACCGTGGCTCATGCCTGTAATCCCAGCAGTTTGGGAGGCCAAGGTGGGTGGATCACTTGAGTCCAGGAGTTCAAGACCAGACTGGCCAACATGGTGAAACCCTGTCTCTACTAAAAATACAAAAGTAAAAATAAAAATTAGCCAGACATGGTGGTACATGCCTGAAATCCCAGCTATTTAGGAGGCTGAGGCAGGAAGATAACTTGAACTGGGGAGTTAGAGGTTGCAGTGAGCCGAAATCATGCCACTGCACAGAAGGAGGGAGGAGGGCAATAATTAAGTGCTGGAAGAGGGGAAAGGGAACTGAAGGGAGACAGAAAGGTAAGGGAATACTGGCCACTCCTTGCAAAATGCCCAGGGGAGGATGCGGCTTTAGCTGGGCCCTCATATGTTTCAGAAAATAGGTAGGAGCCCCAAAGCTATAGTCACACTCAGAAGGTACCCTCAGAGCACAGCCACCATGTCATTCTATTGCAGGACCAAAGGGTCCTGCCAAAGCCCAGGGGGGCAAGGGTTTCTGCGTAAACTCTGTGGTTCATGCAACACTCCAGTTCTCCCTAAAGTGACATTATCTGATTATCTTCCTTCTTGCACATTTGCTGATTTAATATTCATCTGTTAACAGTTGCAGGGCCAAGCCGCTGGATGGGTTCCTTCACACAGTTCAGTGCTGAGCTCTGGAGCCAGGCTGCCTAGAATCAAATCCAGCTTCTTCCTGGCTGTGTGACTGTGGACCAGTTACTTAACCTCTCTGAGCCTCAGGTTTCCCATCTGGAAAGTAGAAAGAATGCTAGCACCCACGCCACTGGCTGTTCTGAGGATCGGTAAGAGACCCCGTCCGTGGAGCGCTGACTGTGGCTTTGTGTACATTATCTCACTGATCGCTGTTTAATTCCCAGCTTGAAGGAAATTGAGACTCAGAAAGTTTCCATGGCACCACCAAGGACTCCAGGAAGCAGGTAAAAGAGCCAGAATTGGGTCCCAGCTCTTCTGTCCAGCCCTGAGGGAAGCAGGGGTCCCAGGAAAAGTCACTCCCAACCCTGCTCTCCTTTTCCCAGGTAGGTCCTGGAGCCCTACTGCTTCAGTCACACCTCCAGACATGATTCGAATCAGTGGTTCTAAGTGGCAGCATGTTGGTAACCAAGAGGTCCCCTCTGGTCTCCAACCCACTGTCATCTGGCTGCACCACACCCTGACTCCACCCACAGGCTCACGCCCAGGCCACCAGGGACCCCCTTGTGGTCACACCCAAAGGCTGCTGTTCAGTCACTGCATCCCCTGCCCCTGATCCCCTACCGCACACACCTGCCCTTCCCACAGCTCTCCAGTTTCACTTCCAGGGTTCCCAGCAGGCTCCTCCTCCCGAGCCTGAAATGCTGCCTTCCATCCTCCACCCTCATCTGTTCTCAACTCTCAGCCTCTCCCTGGGCTCATCCATGCCCACAGCTGATGACCCACAGAACTTCAACCCAGGCTCCTCTTCGGGGGTCCCGACCCCTGGATCCAGTGGAAATTCTCTGCCAGGATGTCCCACAGTCACCCTAGCGGTCTCAGTCTACCCAGACCTGAACTCCTCACTCCTGGATGCCCACTCCTCCCCTGGCTGTATTCCCACCATCTACCACCCAAAATTGAAATCCAGAATCTTCCTGGACACCTTCCTTCTTTTGCCTCACGTTGAAAGAGTGACCAAATCCTATGAATTCAACTTCCTTAATATCTTTTTCTTTTGTCACTTCGTTTCCATGTCTTCTACTCAAAACTCAAGGCTCCTCATCTCTTACCTGGACCATAGACATTTTATCCCAGGAGGTTTTGCTGATCCAGGTTCCCCGTCCTCAGCCCCTCCCCACCCTGGTCATATTTCTCCCATTGATGGTGGCCAATTCCATGAACTTGGCTGAGTGTCTAATGTGCCTTCACAATTCTGGGTATGAGGGAATTGATGACAAAACATGGTTCTTCCTTTAAGTAACTCCAAGTCACACAGTAACAGCAAATAAGGAATGAGTTGCCCATGCAGATTACAAATCATAGTAGACATCAAGTGGCATAGAGGAAGTACATGGGGCCATTTGGCAGTCTTAGGGGGCCATGAAAGGCTTTTTGGAGGGACCAATGGCAGAAATGAGTGAAGTCCCCCTCATTGTCACAGGCTAAAGTCCAAATAAAACCTCCAGTTGGCCTGAAAGACCCTTTGTGAGCTGGTCCCAGGCTACCCCATCCTCCTTCTGCTCACCCCCGCTTACACACACGCTCACACACAGCACTCCCCCGGCACGCCCCACCACCACATGGCCTGGGGCAGGGGTCCGTCTCGCTGCCATTCCGGCCCTGGTACAACATCTTGCATCAAGGATTGTGTCAATTTGTGAGCTTGCAAATCGGCACTTAGCTTGCATGCCAAAGTCCACAGTCCTAAGTTTCAATGGCAGAAAGACATTGCTGAAAATAATTGTGCCTGGCAGCACTGGGGCTGGTTCCAAACGCCGTCCAGTGATCCAGTGCACGCCGAATCTTTGCTTGCTCTATGCGGCAGCCAGATGCCTCTATATCCTGCCCAATTAATCTGGAATGAGTTGGATTATGATAACGTACATTTTGCAACAACCTGCTACTGAAAGAAGGATCACAAAACTACTTCCTCGTTCTTTCCCCTCCCTCCTCCCTGCCTCTCCCCGCTCTGTGGCTCACCCCAAGGGCCCTGCTGCTGCCAGCCCCTACAGGTAGACAGCACCAGGTTGTGGCAGAAAGGGACAGCCCACCGGCAAGCTGGCAGCAGAGACCACTGCACTGCCAGCCATTAGCCATTGACTACAGTCCTGCTGGCTCCAGCAGGCAATGCTTGCAAATTCCTGTTCTCTGGGAGAAGTCCATGCACCGAGCCCTTCCCTGGAATGTGACATTGGCCTGTTTCATCCGCTGAAACTCCAGGAGCATTCTTGAGGTGAGGCCTGGCCTCTGCAAACAGGGAACTGTTTCCCCTCCTTAATGCTCCCCCAAAGAACCAGGAAGATGTGAGGCAAAAAGGTGTCCAGAAACCCCTTGGAGGGAAAGAGGGAGGGAAGGAATGGATGTGAGGACCTGCCAGGTGCTGTCACTGCATCACTCTCCCAGCAGCCTTGCAAGGGCTGTGCGCCTCTTCCTGTTCTACAAAGAAGCGAACTGGAGAGAGGATGAGTATGGCCCCCTACTAGTCAATGATCAGGGTCAAAGCCTCCCGACTCACACCCCCTCTTTCCAGAGTGCCGCCCCCATCACTCCAGCCCTTTACCAAGGGGGCAGTAGAGTAGAAGCCTGCAGGCCAGATGTCAGCATTCAGAGGCAGCATTTAGAGGCTCAGTTACTTCCTCTCCTTCCCCCTTTTCTTGCCCCTCTCCTCCAAACCCTCACGTCGTCGTCCCAGAGATCTCAAGGGGACTGTCCCAGTTCCCACCTCCCTCTTCTCATCCATTCCTTGGCTATTCTTGGAGCACAGAGAACGCCTGACTCCAGAAGGGTATCCGGAGCTGGTGGATGGTTGGAAACGCCCCGTGGCTTGCAGGAGAGTCATTCTTAGGAAATAAATGACCCAAGAAACCGTTAATAATGTGTTCCTCCCGGGAACTTGGAAAGTTCCGTGAACTCTCAGACTCTTTAAGCTGGTTTGAGTTTGGGCTTTCTTCAGAAGATGTTCTCTTTTTCTGCCTGGCACCTCAACGTCCCCAGGATCTAAACACAGAGCAAACAGCCATGCCTCAGCATCCAGGCGGCTTCCTCCTCTTCCACTCCCGCTGGATGCTGGAAGCTGTGAGCTTTTAGTCTGCTGCCCTTCTGTGCCCCCCACGCCACCCACCCCACCTCTGTCACCACACTCCCACCCTCACCCCCACCTCACTTCTAAGACACTCTTAGCTCGCATGCCAAAGTCCGTCTGCTCACATCGGCTCTGGTCTTTGGATGACGCCCTTGACCAAGAGGAATACCAAACGTTCCCCTCCCACCAGCACCCAGAGTTCCAGTTTGTTTCTGGACTGTGCACAGAGCTCAGAAACAGGGAAAGAAGCTGGAAGGGGCAGAGGAGGAAGGGAAAATGATATTTAACTGCCTCCTCAAGAGAGTCACCATCAAAGTCAAGCAAGGTTTCAAGGTAGGGACTGACTATCAGCTGGGCTCCTGGCGGCCTCGCCAGCCATCCGAGAGCCCAAGGGTCTGGCCTGTTTCAGGCCAGTCTGGCACGAGTATCTCTCCAATCGTGCTGAAAGTTGCTCCAACAATTAAGCTTGGTCCCTTTGTCTCTCCTCCCCTTCCTCCCTCTCTCTCTCTGCTTCCTGCGAGTGTCCCACTGTGCGGGGCTCTGCAGCCACCCTCCCCATCAGGCCGTTTCGCAGTGGCACTGCGGCGCCGTGGAGAGGAGCTAATTGGATTTGTTGTCAGCTCCTGAAGCTGCCAGGAGCTCACGTCTGCTCTGGTTACAGATGAAGACATCACGGTGACAGGCTCAGAGACAGCTCAGCTGGCATCCCAAGGCCACTAATAGAGCCATGTTGATTTAATGTCCGAGTGGAGAGGTGCAGACAAGCTGTTCAAGTTTTCCCTTCCAAACAAAGCAGGGATATACCATCCGTCATCTGTGGATCAGTAAATAAGCATCCGCATGCCTCTAGGAGCTCTTAACCATTGCCACAAAAGAATGACAAACTATTTTAAACAGGGAGACGGGACTTTGAAACAGAGAATCTCTCTCTGGTGTATGCCGCCCTCAGGGAGCCCAGCTAATTCACCAAACATAAATTTTCCTTAACTATGCAATTATGAACGAATCCCATTAGCCTTAAAATTGTTTGCTCACTAAAGGTGTGCCCCTGTGTATATGGGCTTTGGTGTGGGGGGGATGTGGAGAGGTGCCAGTGAAGATGAGAAGACCTGCTTATCGTCAATGAAGTCATTTAATGAGCACCTACTGTGTGCCAGGCACTGGGTGAATGAGGTATGGCGCCTGCATTCAGGAAGCTCATGGATGAGGCAGTTCCAGCCCAGCCCAATAGTTCCACAAGATAAAAACGGGACCATGGCGAGCATTGACGGGAGGCATCCCCTTCCCTTTGAGGGTCTGGAATCGGTTCCCAGTGAGAAAAGCATCTAAGTCCAAGGTCTTCCCCAAGCCCCTTCAATCTGAGCACCTGGGATCTGTAGCAGGTGGATCCCTGGGGTGACCATCCCCTCTGTCCCCAGACTGGTCCTTTCCCCACAGCCTGCTAATGACCCTGTGGTCCTCCCCAGGTTTGCAGAGGCCTGAGGTGTCCTCACAGGGTGGATGGTGGCGCCTGAGGTCCGAGAGCACCAGGAGGGGGTGGAGCCACGCACCTGGCAGGGGGCCTGTCTTGGAATTCAGCCTGCCTGCCCAGCACATCACGGGCCCATGGGCTGTGCTCTATCCTCTGCTTCCTCACAGCTCCTGGACCTGTGTGAGAACTCTCCTCCCAGATCCTGCACATGCCAGGCTGCTGGCCACCCATGGCCACCTTGACTTCTCAGTGATGGGGCCCAAGCAGGAGTATATTTTTTAAAATTATATATATGACAAAGTTTTTGCTCTGTTGCCCAGGCTGGAGTGCAGTGGTGCCATCTTGGCTTACTGCAACCTCCAACTCCTGGGTTCAACAATTCTCCTGCCTCAGCCTCCCGAGTAGCTGGGATTACAGCACCCGCCACCACACCTGGCTTATTTTTGTATTTTTAGTAGGGATGAGGTTTCACCATATTGGCCAGGCTGGTCTCTAACTCCTGACCTCAGGTGATCCACCACCTCGGCCTCCCAAAATGCTAGGATTCCAAGCATGAGCCCCCATGCCTGGCACATATTAAAAATATTTAACATCAGATCGGATGATGGTCACTGTTTCCTGTCAGCTGCACATCACCCTGGGGCCCCAGCATCCAACTGCCTGCTCCTGGGGCCCCCTCTTCCCATCCGTGCCAGGTCTGTCTTTAGAGCCTCATCCACCAAGACCACATGTCACTCTCTCCTGCCCAGATCTCTGAGCCCACCCGAAACTCAGCAGGCCCACATGCAGGCAGAAGGGAGATCTCAGGGCTATACCAGACTGGGGAGCCATCTGAAGCCCACCATGAACCAAGGACGCACACTCTGGTAGAAGGCATTTAACATTCTCTCAGACGAAGCGGAGGAGCCCCTGAACCTGACAAAGACCCCCAGCTCCCTCGCTGAACCGTCTCCCCTACCCCATGGCCACTCACATGCCCACAGGCCTGTACCCAAGTCCATTCCAATGGGGCAACTTGAAAATAACCACGAATGCAGATAGTCCTCAGGAATGAAAGGGGAGAGAGGGAGGGAGACACGGAGAAACAATCCTGACCTAACAGAAAACTCAAGGAAAAGAGAGAATTCCTCATTATTGAACACCGAATGAGAATGGTAACTCAACAAAACAGACGCACAAAGACAAGATACTAAAACAACAGGAAAAGATGGAAAAGGACATTACTCAGACCTAAGGGTACAGATGGAAGCCAAAACAGTGCCAGAGAGCAACAATGACCTTCCAAACCAGGAACAGAAGACGTTCTTAAAAGTAAAATTATTGACATAGCGGAAAAGCTTGAGAAAACTGGTGAATGCAGACGAAATAAAGAGATTAAAGTAAGTAGAGATAAGATGACACAGAGAGGCCAGGTGCAGTGGCTTATGCCTGTAATCCCAGCACTTCGGAGGCTGAGGTGGGCAGATTGCTTGAGGTCAGGAGGTTTGAGACCAGCCTGGCTAACATGGCGAAATCCCATCTCTATTAAAAATACAGAACTTAGCCGGGTGTGGTGGTATGCCTGTAGTCCCAGCCACTTGGTAGGCTGAGGCAGGAGAATCGCTTGAACCCGGAAGGCAGAGTTTGCAGTGAGCCGAGATCATGCCACTGCACTCCAGCCTGAGCAACAGAGTGAGACTCCATCTCCAAAAAAAAAAAAAAAAAAAAAAGATGACATATAGGGAACTGGTAAGGATGGTACAATGTAAGAAATGTGCGTCCCTGAAGTAAAGAACCCAACAACTGAACAGAAGATGTCTAAAGAGATGATACAACACTGTTTCCCTTAAATGGATGACTTTTTCAAAAGATCAAAAATATACACGTACAGTGTTCCAGAAAATCTTAATGGAGGGCCATGAACACTGAAACATTGCCTAGACATCAAGGATAAAAATGAATTCTTTGGAGGTCAAGACAGAAAAAGCAAATCAACCACAAAGAGAAAAAGCTAACTGACCAAAGACCTCTACAGTCATGTTCAATGCCGGGCAGCTACAGAGCAATTTGCAGGGTTCTAGAGTGACAAAGTGTAATCAGGAGATTATAACCCAAAAAGACGCTGTTGGAATATAATGGTAACAGGAGATGTTCTCAAACATGAAAAACCCTGGGAATATAGCACTCTTGAAAAAATGACTCTCATCAAATTCATCCAGTTCCCATAAAGACCCATGAAAGAAAGAAGTATGGTGAAAGCACAGGTGGCAGGGATTTGGTCCATTTAAATACAGAGCTAAAATTCAACAGCCATGGAATGATGGTTTTAGAAGAGTCTTAGTGTTATACAATACTCAGCACTGCGGAGTGGGGCTTGGAGAAAGGAGCAGCACTGTATTTGTGCTGGCTGATAGCGGCACAAATACAAACACAGAAAGACTTGCAGTTAAGCCGGACAGATGAGACATACACCTTCACTCTGGGTTTAGGAAGCCCACCCAAGGGATGGTAACAGAACAAAAGAGCTATCAACCCACAAGGACAAAGAACACAGGAAAGATGAACCAGGAGATGGGAGATGTCGACAAAATTCTGGAAGACGGACAGTTGATAGATCAGTAGTAATTGACTCAGCAGACCAGAGAGCCAAAACTTAACTGATTTCAAGGGGTGGGGAGGAGAGTGTGCAATGAGAAGCAAACCTGTCTCCCACCTCCCATATCACTCCAGAAAAGCTGAGGAGCTAGAAGGATCAAAGACATCTGAAGGCTGGAGAGTGGGGTGGGGCTGAAGACCGAAGGATTTGTGGAAAGTTGGCAAAAGAAGCAGCAGGATGACCAAATAGCGTGACCAACTGTCTCAGTTTGCCTGGGACTTTGAGGGGATGGGACAGAGGGGTGCCTGGGACTTTGGGTACAAAAACTAGGACAGCCCCAGGCAAACCAGGATTAGTTGATCATCTTACCACCAGTTTCCTCCCTGACCCTAACTTGGGGCACTTATGAAATTGCCCCTTCCACACCAGTAGAAGACTAGAATAAAGCTTATTTTGTGATAAAAAATGAACTAGATTGTATATTCAACAAGCCCAGGCCCAGTGAAGATCCTACTGAAAATAGAGGCATTAAGAGGAAGCCAGGAGTGGGAACATGAGGGAAGCCTCAGGTACCTTTCCTCACTTGGTTCAGAATCTTGGCAGCCAGGTTTATATCTCACAATCTCTTCCACACACACTCCCACTTCTACAGATTTGGAGAGTGTCTTTTGAGGAACTAGTCCAAGAAAAACAATCTACAGATACAGACATTTGGGGGACCCTCCCCACAAGAAAATGACCAGATTGCCACCAAACCATCCCATAATGAGAAACATCAGTCCACAAGCCCAGCCCTCGGACCCAGCATTTCTGCTCAGCTTTTTAGTGCCTCACTCTTAAATATCTTTAGGGCAGCCAAGGATCACCAGATGTGATCACCAGATTAGAGAAGATCCTTTCACAGAAAAGTAGAAGACTGAAAAAAAAAAACATGGAAGGAAACAGCAACAGAAATAATAGAAGGTACCGCACTTGTTAAACAAAAATGAATGCTAGTGAAACAACAACAAAAGGAAAAACCAGAGAGTAAGAAAGGGACTACCAAGTTAAAAGTATGACTAAAAAATTTTAAACTCAATAGATGGCTAAGAAGGCAAACTTGAAGAAATCTCAAAAACAGAACAAGGCAAGGCAAAGAGATACATTCACAGCACAAATTCAGCCGCCAAAATTCAGCCACAAAATTTTCTTCTTTGTCATTTTGTGTGTTTTCCAAATTTTCCACCATGGACCCGTATTAATTTTATAGTCAGAAGAAAAAAGTGTATAAAGATGTCATTGTCAAAAGCCCATGACCACACAATGGGCAGCATGCTGGGGGCTCGGGAGCGAGGGCTGGGGTGGGCTGGGGTGGGCTGGGGAGGGAGGCTGCCAGCAGGGCCCCTGTTTCCCATGGGGATGCAAATTCATGGGCAGCAGGGGCTTTGGGGGCCCACTTGGCAGGGGGAGGGAGTTTCCAGAGTCCTCCCAGGACAGACTTTCAGAAGCTCAGGGCCTGAGTGGTACTGAGCCTATGGGAGGCTGGAAATGGGGGCAGCCAGTTGGGCAGGGGCTGAAAAGTGAGGAAGATCCTGGATTTAGATGAGATAGGTCATTTTGCTCCAGGTCCACAGAGGACCAAACAGAAGGAGTGCCACACGAATGTCTGGGAGCTACCAAGCAGGACGACTTGCTGGGGGTCTTTCACACAGCTGAGGAGTGTGGTCACAGCTCCCACCTCTCAAGAAGACTTCAGTTCAGGCTGTCATCCAGCAAGGCTCAAGCAAACGCCTTCTCTGTGCCAGGCTCTCACTAGCACTGGACGTATAGCAATGAATCAGGCCTCACCAGGCCCCAAATCAGAGGGCTGGGCCAGACCCGCTCTAAGCCTCCTAAACTCTACACCTCAGGGGTGGTGAGGGACTCAGGAAGGGAGAGGAGAGGCCCAGCTCTTCTGACAGCTCTCTTAAGATGAGAAAGATTTTGAAAAGAGAACAAAGGCAGAGAACAGTGGTGATTATGGTCATGATAAGTCCATGAGGAAGAAGATGACAATGGTGAGGAAAGGCCCTCATGCTTGCTGGGACTGTTGCAGACCTGTCATCCTCTCCTCAGCTCTCCCAACAGCTCCGCAGGGCACACATGCCCACCTCTGTGGTCACAGTGAGGACACTGAGGCTCAGAAGTAGAGGCGTCTCCCACCGGAGGCCAAGTTGCAAGAGGCAAAGCCCAGCTCCAGCCCCAGCCCAGCCCCACTCCACGTTCTGGGCTCCAAGCTTCCCCCAGCCACACTGAGATAGAGCACAGGACAATTTACCCATGAGGCGATGGATGCAGGGTGGGCAGGAAAGGCCTGAAATGGTCTGAATGTGTATGCCCATCCCCCAACACCAAAATTCAGTGTTGAATGCTAACTCCCAAGGTGATAGTATGACTCCCACCTTTGGAGAGTGATTAGGTCATGAGGGTGGGGCCCTTATCCATGGATTAGTGCCTTTATGAAAGAGGCCCCAGAAAGGTCTCCAGTCCTCATTTCACCATGTGAGGACACAGCAGGAAGGTGCCTTCTATGAATCAGCAAGTGGGCCCTCACCCAAAGCAGAATTTGCTGACTCCTTGATCTTGGGCCTCCCAGCCTCCAGAATCATGAGAAATAAAAATCTGAGTTTATTATAAGCTCTCCAGTCTGTGGTGTTCTGTTATTGCAGCCTGCACAGACTAAGACAGGGTCAGTCTAGGAATACACACTCGCTCATTCCAACTCTCCACTGCCTGTTGGCCGAGTGTCCTACCCAGACCTCACCATTCCCAAGCTCAGAGCACCACAGCCTCGGCAGGTCAGCCTGGAGCCCACCCCTCAGTTCCCAGCATCTCCAGGACCACCAATGCAAGAATTGAAGACATAGCACTGCCCCAATTTGGGGTTATCAACTCGATTTCTACCAGGCCCCACTAAGGAATGTAAAACTTTCTACCTGCCTTGGGCAATCTGCCAGGTGGAAGGGAAGTCACAGGGGCAAGTGCACATCTTTCTAGCAGAATCCGAATGTGCCCTTGATAAGTCCTGTATTAGTCCATTTTCATACTGCTATGAAGAAATACCCAAGGCTGGGTAATTTATAAAGAAAAAGAAGTTTAATGGACTCACAGTTTCACATGGCTGGGGAGGACTCACAATCATGGTGGAAGGTGACAGAAGAGCAAAGGCACGTCTTACATGGCTGCAGGCAAGAGTGTGTGTAGGGGAACTGCCCTTTATAAAACCATCAGATCTCATCAGACTCATTCACTATTTTGAGAACAGCACAGGAAAAACTCGCCCCCATAATTCAATTACCTCCCACCAGGTCCCTCCCATGACATGTGAGGATTATGGGAGTTACAATTCAAGATGAGATTTGGGTGGGGACACAGCCAAACCATATCAGGTCCCCATTCTTTTTTGACATAAACTGCAATGAGAGTGACCAGTGGGTACCATCACAATTAATAGACAATCACTGCAGACCAACTGTGCCTCATCTTTCAGATTTGCAGAAGTACACAAGTGATGCAGTCATTAAGTCCCTGGCTGATGCTCACACCTTTTCCAAGCCCGGGTGGGCCAGACCCAGTACCAGCCCCATCTCCTGCCCACACACCCTGGGGACTTGACCCCCGCTATATCCCGAGCAGCTACACTCTTTCACCTCCAGGTTTTACTACTGCAGTTTCTCTGCCCAGAACCTCTTTCTCACCTCCTTCGATGTGGCTGCCTTCTACCCAGACTTTGAAACCAGCTCAGATGTTGCTGAGGCTCAGAGAGGTGAACTAACCTTGACTACCGTGCCCAAGGCCACTGAGTCTGATTCACATAGTTGCCTCCTCTTCTGAGAAGCTTTCCTGGATGCCCACAGCAGGTTGGGGTCCCTGATCTCAGCTCCGAGCATCCACTAATCACACTATAGTGTCTGTGTGTCTCCTGGACCAGACCAGCTCTGCATAGGCAGTGAAAATTCCTGTTTCCTGCTGGATTCCCAGAGCTATCTGTCCTCCTCATTGGTCTCACTGCTACGGAAACGCTTGGACCTTAAGATCTTCCTCTACCTTACACTACTGGCTCCAGCCAAGGAGACTGCATCCACATGGGAATCAGATTGCAGGGCAGAGTTGGGAGATGGCTGACCCCACCCTGACCAGGAGCCCTACACATCTCTGCCCACCACAGTGCCCTCTCCCATGGCGCCATTATTCTAGAATAAACACCCAAGAAGAAAGAGTCTACTAAGTCACTAGAGCAGAGGGGCTGGCCAAAACACTTCCTCACTGACAAGGCAGCTGAGTTCACTGCGTCCAGGGCCTGCAGAGGAAGAGAAGGATCTAAGAGGGCAGAAAGAGGGGGTGGGCCTCCTAGAGGAGCTGAGCTTCACCCATAGGTGTCAACTTGCCATCAGAGTGGCCACAAATAAAAGAGCTGGCTTCTTGAAGCCTCAGTTTCTCTCATAAGAAAGGCATCCTGTGTTCAGGTGGCCATGCATACAGTAAGAGCATGGGAAATGGCACTCCTCTCCCCCAACCCTCTCCCTCCCATTCTCTCTCCTTCCTGAAGGCACCTTATCTATCAGTCTCCTTCACCAACAGCTCCACGCAGAGTCAGCTGGGGCGGCTGGTCAAGGGCTGAAGAGGTCACTTCCCAGGCAGCGCACTCTCATGCTGGCTTTGGCTGTGGTCAGAGACCTGCCTTCCTTTCCACACAGCCTGCTCAAGATTTCTCCTGGTGGGTGGCTGGGTTCCAGGAGTGCATGTCCCAAGAAAGCCAGGCAGAAGTCATGTCACCTCTCATGATCTCGCCTCAGGAGTGTCTTTTTCACCACAGTCACAAGCCCAACCATAATGAGGGGAGAGGACACGGAGCCCCCTCCATGGGAGGAGTATCAGCACCACATTGCAAGAAGAGAATACAAATGTGGTCAGTTTTGGAAAATACAAGCTGCCCCACCCATTCCAGGAGTTTGGATTTTATCGTATACGTGACAGTAGGATGGCAACAAGACTGGGTTTACATTTAAGAAGTGGCTGGGTGGAGGGTAGGTTAGAAGGGAGCTGAGTGGAATCCTTCTAGTTAGGAGGCAGTAGCCCTAGTCCAGCTGAGGAGTGGTGTGGATTTGTCCCTGGGGCAGCAGTGGAGATGGGGTGGGCACCAGGACCTGCACACTTTGTGGCTCACTAGTAAGTAGAATGCCCAGACTCAGACATGTCAGGAAGGCCATGCAGGACATGCTTGGGTGTCTAGACTTTTTTCTGGGGCAGTGGGGACCTACTGAGGGATTCTAAGCAAGAAAGTAATATGATCAAACTGTGTCTTAAGGAAAACTCTCGAAGCATGCTGAATCTAGGACAAGACTCACAATCTGACCTGTGTAGTAATGGTCCAGAGAAACAGGTGTTGCTCTTCCTCAGAAAGCCCAGTAAGTTCACCAAAAACCAATATACCCCAACCTCCTGCCTCTTGTTTCAAGCCCTAAGCCATGGGCTGTTACTCTCTGAATTCACAGAGCTTTTGGAGTCGGCCTCTCTGGGGCATAGATATTGTTTCCACCTATCCAGCACCCATTCCCTCTGTGTATCAGTCAGTTTCTGCTAGATGCTGCAGTGACAAATGATCCCCAGATCTCAGTGACTTCCAGTGGCAAACATTTGTCTCTTGCACTCAGTTCACACAGACTTCAGGTTAACTGCAGCTCTGTTCCATGCGGCTTCTTTGCAGTTGGGTCCAGGCTGAAGGAGCAGTATCTATTTGGGACAGCCCCTTCTAGAGGGAGAAGGAAAAGAGGAAGAGAGCTGGTGGAAATCTGTAATATTAAAGCTTCCGCTCACACATGGTGCATATCACATCTGCTCACATGCCGTGAACCAGAGCAAGGCACATGCCAAGTTCAAGGTTACTGGAGAGGGGAGGTAGACTCCTCCCACAGGAGGCACTGCAAGGCATGAGGTATGGGAGGAGATGTATGGTCTTCTCACAGAAAAGGAGACTGAAGAGTTAAGAGCAAGAATACAATCGACACCCACGTCACCTGGTGGCCCCTTTGCCATAGGTATTGGTTCAAAGATGGGCATGTGACCCAAGCCAGGCCAGTTGAGTCAATGAGATTCATTGCTAAGCCTTTCATCTGGGCTAAAGGGAAAGAGAAGGATTCATTTCCATTGTTGCTTCTGAGGAGGTGGCTGTGAACCTGATGCTTCCAGCAGCTGTCTTGGCACTACAGGGGACAGGGCCCTTCCAGAGACAGCAAGCACAAGACCAAACGCCAACAATGTCACTTGGGGTCCTGCAGCCAGATGTGGTGGAAGCCAGCTACCCCTGGCCTATTTGATTACAAGAATCTGCTCAAGCCATTTGCATTGGGTTTCTGACACTTGCCACCCAGAGTCTGATTCAATACCACAATTGAATCAGACCCACTCTTTGGCTATTACAGCCTGACTTCCCTGAGGGTGTGCTCTGCCTTCTCAACTGGACAGTTGCACCTTCAGGATAGAAACCTGTAGCACCCATTTTTAATGACCCTGAGTATCTTAACACACATTTTGGGAGAGAAGCATTTATTGAACATCTACTATGAGCCTGGCATTGTGCTACATGTTTTTACATGTGCTATAGCATCCCAATCTTTGAGAAATCCTGTAAGGCCAATGTTACTGTCAAGATTCAAGATTAAACTCTCTGTTCAATGTCGCACCCGAATCAGTAACAGAACTGGGACTGGAACCCACCTTGGCCGTGATGTGGACAGTATTATCCCCTAGGTCTTCCACACCGCCGCCTAGTGTGCTATGCAAGGTTCCCAGTGTCTTCGGGGGAAGGATGGACGCAACACAGCTCTGCTCTCAGGCTGACCTATTTGTGAGCAGGACTGAGAAGAAGGCTGGCCAGGGCGAGGTCTGGAATGTTTGGTCAAAGCAGAGTCCAGCTGGCTTTGGCTGAAAACTCCCATGCTCCACCCTATGCCCAGTCTAGTTGGACCTCAAAAACAGGCACCAAAGCCTGTATTCATTCAATTCAACCCCCTCTAAAGGCAACCTCATCTTTGTTCCAGCCTTCTGCACCTTTTCCCATAAGTCTTGCAGACTGAAGCCGCCTCCTGCCCAGATTCTAAGCATGGGCCAAGCCTTCAGATCGCTGTACCCAAGCCGCCCCGACCCAAGTCCTCTGCCTTCCTCTAACTCCCTGTCCCCAGCATCCAACCCTCCTACCCAGAGATTATTAAATATAACCCCCATTTGCAGGAAATATGCAAAACTGTTTATCTTTGGAAACTAAAATATATGAAACTGAGTCATCAGGCAAATTATATGCATCAGTAAGTGATAAATGTTCAGGGCCAGCAATCCTGAAATAGCACATGAAAGCCTTTTTGCTACTCCTCTTTCTGCCTACAGAGCACTTTTGAGCAAAGTTCATTGCCGGCAGTACAAAGTCAAGCCCCACAGAGCCTCTCACATTGGTCCTGCCCGCTCGAATGAGTGCCAGAGGGACTCCTGGGGGCAGGCAAACCCCACGGGCCCCTATCCCAGCCCACCCTCTCTCAACCTCAGGGCAAGGCTATTGGGACATCTCTTTGCTCCAGATGCAACCCCTGGACCCCTAAGGCTCAGCAGCCTGGGATTAGAAGTCCAAAAAATGTTCCCTTCCCTGACACACTCAGTACACCGGCCAGAGAGGCCAGATGCCAACAGCAACTCCCCATCCAATACGGCCTCTCTGTCAAGTTGGCCCAGAGAAATGGCAAGGGAGAGCACAGTAGCCGAAGGATCTCTTGCCCAGAGAGGGACAGCAGCTCCTGGTGGCGCCCCTCTCGAATGCAGTCCTCACTCAGTCTTCTGCATCCTTTCTCTCTCTCCCCTCCCTAGACACGCATACCCACCTCCTTCTTCCCCTCCCCACACAGCTCCTGACCATGTGGTCTTTCCTACAAATAAAACATGGAGGTCCCCTGGCCTGGCCTGGACTGCATGTCAGGAGGCCCGAACTCTAGTCCTGACCCTTCCCCAACATACAGCATGATCTTAGACCTTCCCTTAGGTCTTAGATGTAGAGGTCTTAGATGTAGAGTTCTTTCTACATCTGCCATATGAGAGGCCCCTACCCAAAGGCCCATGGTGGATGTTTGGCCCACGGTGGATGTTCACGGTG
The DNA here is from genome assembly GCF_009764315.1 of Trachypithecus francoisi. Lineage (NCBI taxonomy): Eukaryota > Metazoa > Chordata > Mammalia > Primates > Cercopithecidae > Trachypithecus > Trachypithecus francoisi. The sequence continues at coordinate 10,207,969 of NW_022681468.1, forward strand.
GATGTTCTATCCAGAACTGCTCTGGATAGTTCAGCCACAAACACAGACACTTGTTCATTCATTCAACAAATACCGGGGGAGCACCTCCTGAGTCCCAGGCACTATGCCAGGTCTTGGGGTGCTGAACCTTTGAAGCAAGCTCCCACCCATGATCTGTTCGCTGCCCAGGGCCCAGGGTGCCACCTAAAGAAGGTGCCTACTCAACTACAAATGCATTGGCTGTGCTTCACCCCAGGACAGGGCAAGAGCTCCATGCCATGCATGAACTTTATGCATTTGCCTCCCGGATGGACAGGCCATAGTTTCCATTTAGCACCATGATGCAACATCTGACAGAACTGAGTCCCAGCTCAGAAGCCTCCACTTACTTTTCTTGACCGCAGTTTCCTCATCTAAGAATGTGAACAATATAAGGACAGCCTTCTAGGAACTCTGCAGGAATTAAGTGAGAACATGCATAGGGTTTGGCCCAGAGCATACAGTTAATAAATGTTGTGGTTGTTATTATGAAAGACAGTCATTTCTATCTCCCTGCATCAGTGCTGGGCCGTGCTGCACACGCTGGTGCTGCACAAAGCTTGGTGTGGTTTTCTCCAGCTTCCAGGTGGCTTCACTTTTACTCTCAGTTGTCAGGTAACAGGAAAACGTGGGGCTGTCCCCGGCGGCCCTCCAATCCCCACTCCTGTGTTGAAGTTCTGGCCCTATCACCACGTTGTTCTCTGTCCTTAGCCTTAGTTGCCCTCATCTGAGACAGGGAGCCAATGCCACACTTCCCTCCCTTAAGGGCTGCCATGGGATCAAAGGTGACAGCATCCACGGAACCTGTTTGTTACCCACACAGTGTTCCATGCAGACAGCATGAATCTCCTACAAAATCAGAAAGTTACCCTTCATATGTGGGGTCAACTGGAGTGCTTTGGGCTGCAAGTAACAGACACACCAACTCAAAGAGGTTTAAACATCTCATCAAAAAGTGGGCTAAGGATGTGAATAGACAATTCTCAAAAGAAGATGTACAAATGGCCAAGAAACATGAAAAAATGCTTAACATCACTAATGATCAGGGAAATGCAAATCAAAACCACAATATGATGCCACCTTACTCCTGCAAGAATGGCCATATTCATAAAATTGAAAAAACAGTAGATGTTGGCATGGATGTGGTGAGCAGGAAACATTTCTACACTGCTAGTGGGAATGTAAACTGTACAACCGCTATGGAAAACAGTGTGGAGATTCCTTAAAGAACTAAAAGTAGAACTACCATTTGATCCAGAAATCCCAGTACTATCTACCCAGAGGAAAAGAAGTCATTATGTGAAAAAGATACTTGCACACACATGTTTATAGCAGCACAATCCACAATTGCAAAATCATGGAACCAACCCAAATGCCCATCAATTGACAAGCAGATAAAGAAACTGTGAGATATATATATGATGGATATATATATATATGATGGAATACTACTCAGCCATAAAAAGGAATGAAGTAACGGCATTCGTGGTGACCTGGGTGAGATTGGAGACTATTATTCTAAGTGAAGTCACTCAGGAATGGAAAACCAAACATCATATATTCTCACTGATATGTGGGAGCTAAGCTATAAGGACGCAAAGGCATAAGAATGATACAATGGACTTTCGGGACTTGGGAGGAAGGATATGGAAGGGGGTGAGAGACACAAGACTGCAAATAGGGTGCAGTGTACACTGTTCAGGTGATGGGTGCACCAAAATCTCACAAATCACCACTAAAGAACTTACTCATGTAACCAAACACCACCTATATCCCAATAACCTATGGACAAAAAAAAAGAGGTTTAAACACTGAGGGTTTTCATGACCTCACATACAAAAGACCCTCAGGTGGCCAACTTCAGACCAGCTTCAGTGTCAGGGGCGTGAGAACCATAGACCAAACACAACTTACCTGAAGCCTGGCCAGGAAGAGGGTGGAGCCTGAGCAAATCAGACTCCGCCAGCAGGGAAGTAGGGGAGTGGATTTGGAGTGAGCAACAAGAGTGTCTGCCACACCTGCTTACGAAACAGCTTTGCAGGTGAGTTTTCTCATCTACTTGCAAAGCATTCTTACTTAGCATTTCCTAATGATGCTGAGAAAACAGGAAGAGCATTGGCAAAACCTTGCTCAGGAAAAATGCACAGTCTTGCCCTTGGTGCTTCACACCAAGAGCCACGGGTTCCCAACCCCTCAGGCAGAAGCAGCCTTTGGTGGCTTCCTTGATTGTGACTCCAGGCCTCCAGGCAAAGGCATGGCCTGGCAAAATTCCTTTCCTGGAAAATGCCTAAGATGATCTGCCTGAATCCTCCCACCCAGCCTAGGGATTACAACCAACTGGGAAAGGAGTGGAGGAGGGAGGTCACTGGCCCCAGAAGGGTGAGTCACCTGTCCTGCCAACCCACCCACTCGCTCCTGATCTCCTTCTGCTCTGATCCATCTCTCAACAAAGAGTTGGAGTTGGATCTCTCAAGATCCATCTCTTGGCCTCATGTTCCTGACTGTAGACCACACTCTGGCCCCTCTAAGACCAGCACTTGCACAGGCCCAGCTGGAAGTACAGCCTCAGCTCCTGGGTCAGTTTCAGCATGGCTTGACTCTCAGGCCCTGCTGCTTGGGGAGGGCCACACAGCCCAGACTCAGCCTCAGCCTTAACCTCAGGAAAGCCAACCCCCATCCCTACTTGGCCACCATTAGACAGCGGTGGGGAGGGGAGGGGGGGCGGTCCTGATGCCACTGCCATGAGCCCCAGCAACTGTCAGCTAAGACCCCAGTCCTGTAATTGGCACCCAGCAAACAATCTTGGAGGTGCTAGGGCTGGGCCCCCAGCACGCGCTAGCCATCATCGTTACAGAAGCAGCAGCCTCCCGAAGGCAAATGTGGACCGTAGTGGCCGTATGCTTCCTAAAGCATTGGTCCCCAGCTCAAGCATGGCCCCAGGGTAAGTGGGGGACTACGAGTGAGGCACAGAGTCAGGAGCGCAGAGCCAGGCTAGGCCCTTGGCTGTCCTGGCTTCGGACCCCAGTGAGATAGGCACACCCATCTGTAGTTGCACATCACGATGCTGCAGTATCCACATCGTGGCTGGCTGGCTCTCTGCAATTTCCCCTCTTCCAGAAGTAGCCCCCTGTGCAGGCCAGGTCCTGAGTATCTCCCACCCATGCACTGGAAAGACACTCAAGTGGATGGGCCAAAGAGTCTGCCCACCAGAATTTGGGAATTGACAGCTGGTGGTACCAAGACACAGGGCAGTGGGCACTGAAGTCGAGTCCCATAAGGGCAGGGCCCCCAGAAGATGGCCACCGCCTTCTGCTGCCCCAGTCCCCACAGCTGCCTATTCTTCCCGGGCCAGTACTTCCCCTAGTCCACAAAATACCCTCACTTCCTGCTAGGAGACTCTTTTTTTTTTTTGGTCAGATAAGACAGTCGGTTTCTGTTGCTTGAGTCCAAATGAACACAGGGCCCTCAGTCACGCCCTCATTTTACAGGTGTGACCTGGGGCCTGGCAAGTGTGACTTGCAGAGGTTGTGTTGACCATGCATGCAGGTCTGAGAGAACCCCAGTTTCTAGACACCCCCTCACTCCTCTTTCTGACAATCTGCTTAGTAAATGTGTGGACTCGGCCCCTTCCTGGGGCCCTCCTGGCTCTGGCTTCAGAGGAGTCCACATGCCCTATGTTGGTGCTGCTGGGAAAGGCAAAGGCCCCGATCTGCCCAGACCAAGTGGTAAGCTTGGACCAAGTGGACCCAGACCTGTGGGGAGGGAAACCCACCCTCACCACCATCCCTCTCCAGGAGCGCATCCAAGGGCCTGGCATCAGGGCTTTCTGAGCTACCAGGAAACGGCGCTCCACAGGGGAACACACCTCCAGCTCCAACAATTTCCTAGGGAAGAAAAAGTTGCCACGCCCCTAGATAAAGGATATGTGGAGCAGCAGGGGAAAGTGGCTTCTGCTGTGTGCACCGCTCCCTTAGCTGCAGGGAGTGTCCCTGATCTCAGTAGTACATAAACTCTTGGCAAAGTTGGGTTTTCCATGGTTTGCTGAACTCCCGAACACAGATGCCCCATTTGTGTTTCATTAGTACATCAGCCTCTGAGGCTTTCGACCTCTGCACCAGGCAATCATTACCTGGCTCGGGCCCATCCCCTCACCAGCTGGCCGGGGACTTGCACTGCCCGACCAGGGCTGTGTCTGCTGTCAGCCCTTTCCAGGCAACTGGACAGCTCTGTCATAACCAGAATGCCCCAGCTGGGCCTGTGTTAGCATGAGGGGGCTGGCGGGGGTGGGGTCCTGTTGACTCTAGCAGATACCTCTAGAGGGAGAAGAGGCCTCCAGAGCCCATCTACCCTGGGGAGGCTGGAGACAGGGAAGGGGAGGAGGTAGAGAAGGAGGGGAGGAGGGGGAAGAAATCTAGAGGGGCAGGAGAAGGGGAGAGGAGGGGAGGAAGGGAGGAGGAGGAAGAAGGAGGAGGAAGGGGGAGGGAGGAGGAGGAGGGAGAAGGGGGAAGAGGAGGGGGAAGGAACCTAGGGGGCAGGAGAAAGGGAGAGGAGGGGGAGAGGAGAGGAGGCGGAAGAGGAGAGGAGGAGAAAGAGGGAGAAGGGGGAAGGAACCTAGGGGGCAGGAGATGGGGGAGGGGAGCGGGGAGGAGAGGGGAGAAGGAGGAGGAAGAGGGAGGAGGAGGAAGAGGGAGGAGGTGGAAGAGGTAGAAGAGGGGAAAGTAGGGGGAAGGAACCTAGAGGGGCAGGAGAAAGGAGAGGAGGGGGAGAGGAGAGGAGGGGGAAGATGGAAGGGGGTGAAGAGAGGAGGGGGAAGATGGAAGGGGGTGAAGAGGAGGGGGAAGATGGAAGGGGGGAAAAGGAGAGGAGGGGGAGAGGAGAGGAGGGGGAAGATGGAAGGGGGGAAGAGAGGAGGGGGAAGATGGAAGGGGGTGAAGAGAGGAGGGGGAAGATGGAAGGGGGGAAGAGGAGAGGAGGGGGAGAGGAGAGGAGGGGGAAGAGGAGAGGAGGGGGAAGATGGAAGGGGGGAAGAGGAGAGGAGGAGGAAGAGGGAGGAGGAGGAAGAGGGAGAAGGGAGAAGAGGAGGGGAAAGGAACCTAGAGGGGTAGGAGAAAGGGAGAGGAGAGGGAGAGGAGAGGAGGGGGAAGATGGAGGAGGGGGAAGAGAGGAGGAAGGAGAAGAGGGGAGGAGGACCAAAAAGAGGAGGCAGAGATGGGTTGGGGCCCAGGCCTGGAGCTGGGAGCTGCACCTCTGAGCTGAACATGCTCGGGTGGGCCTGGCAGGCTCCATGGACCCCTGCTCCATTGCCTTCTGGCTCCAGCGGAGGGGCGAGGGTATCATCTCAGTCCCACAGCAGAGGACATGTAGGGGAGGCTTCTGACGGGATGTCGGCTGGGTCTCAAGAGTAGCCTTGGCAAAGTGCAGGGCTTTCCCCACTCTCGTCCTGGACTGACGCACTTGGGCATGGGCGAGGGGGTCAGGGCATTGCCTTCCCTATGGATCTCCCCTCCCCAGGTTCTGCTCTTGGGGCTTCCAGAAAGCCATCAAGGAGGCCTTCATGGAGTAAGGCATTACGTCCAGGCTCTGAGGCACACATTCTTTTTTTTTTTAAGACACAGCCTTGCTCTTTCGCCCAGGTTGGAGTGCAGTGGTGCCATCTTAGCTCAGTGCAACCTCTGCCTCTCAGGTTCAAGCCATTCTCCTGCCTCAGGTTCCCAACTAGCTGGGATTATAGGCACCCGCCATCATGCCAGAGTAATTTTTGTAATTAGTCTAATTTAGTAGAGATGGAGTTTCACTATGTTGGCCAGGCTGGTCTCAAACTCCTGACGTCAAGTGAGCTGCCCACCTCAGCCTCCCAAAGTGCTGGGATTACAGGCGTGAGCCACTGTGCCCGGCCTACTGCATGTGAAATTCTAACGTGGGCGGATCAAAGGGGATTTGCCGAGAAGCGAGTGAAACTTAAGCTCCAGGCCCCCTCACTTGTCCAGGTACCTTCCAAGACCCTGAGCTGAATTTAGAATTATAGTTCTGTAAGAAGGTGCCCCAAATTGTATAGGTTCCAGGACCCCTAAAACCAGGATCTGACTCTGGTATAAATTTTCAACTCCACCTTTTCATCTACATTGAAATGTGGGATATCTACATTCAAATCAGGAGTCACCAAGGTGGGATTCAGAGAGGCCAAGTCTTAAATCAGAAATATATTGACTTTTGGAAGGAGGACCTGCACGGAGAAGGTAGCAAGGGAGTGAGGGTGGCAAGGGGAACAGAAAGGGTGGCCGACATTCTTTAGGTGCATCATGCACATACATGCTAAGCATTCTGAATCATGATCTTGTTTAATCTTCCCAGCAATCTGAGGAAAAGTTGTTCTCCCATTTTGCAAATGAGAATGGACCTCAAAGAAGTAACTGGTCCGCAGAAGTGGTGTTGGAATTAAAGCTCAGGTCGGTGGGCCCTGGAGACCACACTCTTCCCAGGACACATCATGTGCTCAGATGTGTGCGGGAGCTGGCGGACCGGCACAGTGATCGGAAGCATTTTGGTGAAATTACAGTCCTCAGTATCTATGGTTCCCATATGCACAGATTCAACCAACTGCAAGTCAAAAATGTTTGAAAAAAATAAAAATACAATAATGGCCGGGCGTGGTGGCTCACATATGTAATTTCAGCACTTTGGGAAGCTGAGGCAGGAGGATCACTTGAACCCAGGAGTTCAAGACCAGCCTGGGCAACATGGTGAAACCCTGTCTCTATAAAAATACAAAACTTAGTCAGGCATGGTCGCAAGCACCTGTAGTCCCAGCTACTCGGGAGGTTGAAGTAGAAGGATCTCTTGGGCCCAGGATGTCAAGGCTGCAGTGAGCCCAGATGGTGCCACTGAATTCCAGCCTGGGTGACAGAGAGACTTTGTCTCCTTGTCTCCAAAAACAACAACAACAAACAAAAAGACAACAGTAAGAAATACACATTTTTAAAAACAGTACAGAATAACAACTATTTACATAGCACTTACATTGTATTATAAGCAATCTACAGATGATTTAAAGTATATGGGAGATGTGTGTAGGTTACATTCAAATGCTATTATTTTATTTTTTTAAGAGACAGAGTGTTGCTTTGTCACTCAGGCTGGAGTGCAGTGTCACAGTCACAGCTCACTGCAGCCTCAAACTCCTGGGCCCAAGTGATCTTTTCACCTCAACCTCGTGAGTAGCTGGGACTACAGGTGCACACCACTGCACTCAGCTAATTTTATTTTTTTTTTGTAGAGGTGGAGTCTATGTTGCCCAGGCTGGTCTCAAACTCCTGACCTCAAGTGAATCTCCCAAAATGCTGGTATTACAGGTATGAGCCACTGCACCTGACCCACGTTTTATATTGCCTGATCATCCACGGAGTTGGTGTCCAAGTGGTTCCTGCAACCAATCCCCCACAAATACCACGGCACCAGTGTACTGACGACACTGGTCAGTGACCCTAAAACATTACTCATGTGACTAGTACATGGATATTAACTGCTTGGTACACTTTGTTACTGATGTACAACGTATGAAATGTCTGTGGTGGTCTCTTTAGTCAGACTGATGTGTTAGTTTTAGTTTTGATTTTTAGTGAATGTGTATAAATCTATTGACATCAATAAATTAAGTTTCACTTGTGATCTTGAAGTTTCTTCATCCACAAATTCTCTCTCAAGGAGCTTTTAAGAACAAAACTATCACCACCAAGGCGACGAGAGAGAGTTGATATAGCCAAGGATAACAAATTTCATCTTTCTGCACCAACTCCCATAGGTCAGCAGCAACTTCTTGCAGTCCTGCGTGCGAACGGACCTCTGGGCCCAGCAGCTGTGATCTGTCAGCAATGCCTGCTCCAAGCATGGGAGGGAAGAGAGGCAATTTTTCTGGCAGGTACTTGTCAGCTTCCGGAAAAGCAAAGATAGACAGAGGCCAGGCCCTCCGGCTACAAAAATGAGTATTCCTTTGGGGCCTGTGACTAGACTCAAATGTCCTCATCTAAGAAGGAGCTGGACTCCTCCCACGCCAGAGTCCCTGGGCGCCTTGTTAGCTAGGGTGGCTCTGGCCAGTGATGTGAGAAGGCCAGGGAGGATTAAGACCAAGATTTGAATCTTGGACAGCCAGGAAGTGGCATCACCGTCACCAGAAGTCAGCAGCCCACCTTATGAAACAGATCCCGTCTTTATTTGAAATGTTGATAGTTTGTTCATCATGGATTTCTTTTGTTAATTTTGAGTTTTAAAATATGGCATTAAAATACGATTTCTCTTGATGACTGCGATTTTTGGTGCCCCTTCAATTCTGTGCCCAGGCCAGTGCTTCATTCTCCTCACCCCTGCTCTGCTCTGCCCCTCTCCGCCTCTGCTCCCAGCCTCACAAGAGCATTAAAAATGTCTTCCTCCAGTTTTCCCAGGACACTTCAACCCTTCCCTGCCTCTACTCCCAAACACAGCGCCCCATCTCCCAAGACCTGCCACTTTGAAATTGCTCTTGGCAGAGGACGCCTCAATGCAGACAGTCAGGTGAAGGCCACGTGCAGGGACAGGAATGAGTCCAAGAGGGGGTTTTCCCCAGTTGGATGCTTCCTCGCATGGAGGGGCTGTCTTCAGCTACTCTGACCCCACAGGACAGCCTCCAGAGCCAGGAGGAGGCCACAAAGGCAGATCCAGGTAAGGTGTCCTAGGAATTGGGAGGATAAAAATGGTCGTCACTAGACAGGAAGTCAGATACACACGGACACAGAGTGCATTAGGAAGGGGAGTCCCTTCTCTGGCGTCCGTGCCCTCCTCTCGGTCGTGAATATTCTGCAGCTCTGGTTGGCATCCAGGGAGGTGGGGGTGCCCCCTGGGCAGGATGCTGCTGGGTCAGAGGCTGGCCTGGAGGATGAAGGGGGATGATGAAGCCATTCTTGCCTTTACCTCTGGAGCTGCGAGGACTCCCCATGGCTCCTACCCGCCCCTCTGCTCTTTCTCCTCCACCCTCCGTGTCCAGGGGAACCCAAGAGAGCACGCGGGAAGAGCTGGGTGTCTACGCTTCCGCGACTTGGGCTGCAAAGATCAAGAGAAGTCAGGCTCTGGGAGGACGCGCGGCCGTCCAGGAATGGCAGGGAGGCCCGCTGGAGCCTGACTTTGGTCCAAAGGGACCAAAGCTTCGACGGAGCAAGGCCGAGTGTCCGCGGTGGCACCTCTCACCAGTGGACGCTGGCGAATAACTATGGGAACAACATTTAACAGCAGTGTTTTCTATGACAGGTACACAGCCACCTTGGAGTGGGTTGATAACCATGCCTATCTCACCGCGGGGCACTGAGCCGACCGCATACCCAGGGCTCCGGGCTCCACGGCTAGCTTACTCGCTCACTCCGTGAAGCATCCCCGCAGGAGCCTGAGCCGGAGCAGCAGCAGGGCTGGGCCCGGGGGCGCGCGCATGCGCAGGCCGTGCTCCAGGAGGGGCGGGGCACCGAGCCGAGGGGCGGGCGCCCGGCGGAGGGCCGGGGACTGCCACGCGCTCCGGGACGCCTCTGCGGTGACTGAGAACCGACTCCGCAATCCGCGGCCCGGGTAGGGGGAGTCTTGTGTCTGTCGCTGACCAGGTGCGTGACCTTGGGCAAGTCACTGAACCTGCAGGTGCCTCCGTTTTCTCGTCTGGAAAATGAGAGTCCTAGAGTCGCCCACCTCATAGGTCGTGGTAGCTCCGGGTGTAACTTACGCCGGTGGCAGGCACGGATGCGGGCTCTCTGTGCGGCAGCGCTGAGCATTCCTGTGGGCGCCTAGAAAGGGCTATTCTTACTCTTTTTATATTTCCTACCTAGTCTCAGCAAGATGAGACCCAAAAGGATTTCTCCGCCACCCAGTGCTTATCTTGCTTTTCCTCTACTAAAATCACTACTAACTTTTTGTAATTTGACAGGATACTTTGCATGTACGCCTTCTCACTTGACTGTCACACGAGCCTTTTGAGATAGATAAATTTTAGGATTCTCCTCATTTTCCGGATAAGGAAACTGAGGCTCAGAGATTTAGTGGCCAGCCCGAGGTCCCACAGCTAGAAAGTAAGGAAGCCGGCCGGGCGCGGTGGCTCACACCTGTAATCCCCGCACTTTGGGCGGGTGGATCACAAGAGATAGGGAGTTCAAGATCAGCCTGGCCAATATGGTGAAACCCCGTCCCTACTGAATATACAAAATTAGCGGGCGTGCTGGTGGGCGCCTGTAATTCCAGCTACTCGGGAGGCTGAGGCAGAAGAATTGCTTGAACCCAGGGCGCAGAGGTTGCAGTGAGCTGGCATCGCCCCACTGCACTCCAGCCTGGGTGACAGAGTGAGACTTGGTCTCCAAAAAATAAAATAAAATAAAATAAGAAGCCAAGACTGAAACCCAAGTCTTCTGATTCCAAAGCTGGGGTGCTGCTGGCTCGTTCTGAAAGCAAGCATGATGGACATCTTTCTAGACATATCAGTGGTGTAAGTTCACACTGAAATTGCCCTGCATAATCAAGGATTTTCTATTATTGGGGGGAGTGTGATAATACAGTAATATTACAGTTATACTTTGAAAAAGAGCCCTCTCCCTTTAGAGAGACACGCTGCAGTCTTCCCAAATGAAAGGATATGATGTCTGGTGCCCATTTGTTTTTAAATAATGGGGTGGGGGCGCACAGATTAAGCAAAACTGGGCATAAAAATTGTTGGAAGCCGGGCGCGGTGGCTCAAGCCTCTAATCCCAGCACTTTGGGAGGCCGACACGGGCGGATCACGAGGTCAGGAGATAGAGACCATCCTGGCTAACACGGTGAAACCCCGTTTCTACTAAAAAAAAATACAAAAAACTACCCGGGCGAGGTGGCGGGCGCCTGTAGTCCCAGCTACTCGGGAGAGGGAGGCAGGAGAATGGCGTAAACCCGGGAGGCGGAGCTTGCAGTGAGCTGAGATCCGGCCACTGCATTCCAGCCCCGGCGACAGAGCAAGACTCCGTCTCAAAAAAAAAAAAAAATTGTTGGAAATGGGTGATGGGCACATGGGCCCATCACATGAGTCTGTCTACTCTTAGCACATGTTTGAAGTTTCCATAATAACAATAAAAACAAATCACGTTTTCTTAAAACTTCTTAAGCTGAAGCACACCCATGTTGCTGGAAGAACTCAATCCCAAGATCTGTTTTCCAGCAACTGAGAACCGACCCCACAGTCCACAAGCCTAGGGGGAGTCTTGTCTCTGCTGCTGACCAGCTGTGTGACCTTGGGCAAGTCACTCCAACTGCAAGTGACTCTGTCTCCTCATCCCCAAATAAGGATCACAGGGGTGACCCCCTCATAGGGAATGAGACCCCTTGGACTGGATGCTGGGTCCTTGGAAGCCACTGAGCCAGGGGTCCCACACCCAGGGCCTGCAGGGCCAGGCAGGCAGCGTCATTGAGAGGAATGGCAGGTAGGGACAGTGGCAAGTGGAAATGTTCCCTCCAGCCTAATGCTGTGAAGGGGCCACATATTCTTCTCCAAGAAAGGTGGTGAGCTAGCTCTTGACCTGGCATTCCCTGGTTTCTAAAGGTTGGCAACCGGTTCAAATGTAACTCTGAACCAATTGCCTGTATGTGACCAATTTGCCTCCTGGAGCCTAGGCTAGCCCGTCTCCTCTTCCCCACACCCTTTGGAGAAGAGGAAACCAAAGCTCAGAGTAAGGAAAATCTCCCAGAGTCTCACAGAGTTAGATCCAGCCCTAGCACAAGACACGCATCTCCCCTTCCCTGGCCCACTCCTGGTTCCATATTTCTTTTTCTTTTTTTTTTTTTTTTTTGAGGCGGAGTCTCGCTCTGTCGCGGGGACTGGAGTGCAGTGGCCGGATCTCAGCTCACTGCAAGCTCCGCCTCCCGGGCCCGGGTTTACGCCATTCTCCTGCCTCAGCCTCCCGAGTAGCTGGGACTACAGGCGCCCGCCACCTCACGCGGCTAGTCTTTGTATTTTTAGTAGAGACGGGGTTTCACCGTGTTAGCCAGGATGGTCTCGATCTCCTGACCTCGTGATCCGCCCGTCTCGGAGGACCTCTCCCAAAGAAGAGACCACGGAGAGACAGAACAAAGAGCAAGCGCCAGATGACAACATCTAGGAGAATGTCAGCTCTGCTTCTGAACCCAAATTAGTGAATATGCCCCAACGAAGGCAAGTGGGGGCAAGGTTAAGCGGGGGAGGGGGAGGCCATCACTGTAGACCTTAAGATCAAATATTTGGGCCAAATGAGTTTTACTTATTACTTGGCTAGGTGGGTTTACTGAGCAAGTTATTTAACCAGGCATGACCTCTGTTTTCCCATCTGTAAAATGGGAGCATACAAACAGCTTACCCTTTTCTGTTTTATAATGGCATTTACATTTTATAATGTAAATATTACATTTACATTTTATAATGTCATTATTAAAGCTCGAAGCTTCTTACAAATTGTGGTGATGTGCTCAGAGCCTGCAGCCTTGGACAAGTGAGGGGCCACTCCAGTGTATCACTGTTATCACTATTAAGCACTATTATCAACACAAAACTGGAAGAAGAACAAGTGCCCAGAACTCATGGGTCTAAATGGCTGAGCTCTGGAATCTCTCTTTTCAGAAAGCAGCATCTTAGGTGAAGGAAAGAGCATCAAAGACTGGAAAGCAACAAAGACTCATAGTTCTCATAGTTCTCGTCACAAGACAGAGACAAGCCCGTGGGGAGAAGATGCGTATACACAACATTCCTCTTGGAGCTTTTCTGAGTTAGATAATGACATTTCTAACCCTGTGCCAATAGTGTTTGAAACATCACCCAGAACCAGCGACATGGCAAGAATATGGAGCTACAGAAATAAAACATGCTGAGCATAGAGAGGGGAGGGCAGGGAAAACAGAGAGAACATCTCAGATCCAGAGGAGGAAAAGCCACCTGTGACCCTGAAGAACGCTGGACTCTGCAACCAGCTCAAACTGCTGAAGACAGATCCAGCTCTGCCTTGCCCAGACGGTAGTCTCCCCAACACCCCAGAAACAGAGCTGCAAGCTGGCCCGTGGGACCCAACGGCCCTCCTGCAACTGCCTTCTGAGCTGGGTTTTCACTTCTGCAAGAAAGGAATAATGAGCTCCAACTTACGGGATTCTTGTAAGGGTTAAGAAGATGACTGTGGACAACCAGGAATTTTTAGAGACTCAGTAATTTACTTGCCAGGGTCACGCGGTGTCCAGGCTAGGGCCAGATCCAGGCCTCTGGGTTCTTGTTCCCAGCCTTGTGTTTGTTCACTAGGCCATCCTGCTCTAAGTGGCCTGACACTCTGTCACTTTATTAATCTACCAGGACAGAGTCACAATCTGGTGATATGAGAGACCATTTTGGTCTCCACGGCATTTGAATTTTTATTTGGTTGCTGGCATTTTTTTTTTAAGTGGGAAATTACACATAAAAGCACAGATTTGCAGCTTCCCTTGAGAAATTATAACCTCTGCAAATGCTGGGCCTGGTTCCCACATGGAGACAGCTGGCTGGCCTGAGAAGTAGCTGCCTCCCCCGGGCAGGTCCTGGGCCCTCAGCATCTTCCTCCAGGCCTGCTTCATCCACTTCCTTCCCCCTCGTGCCGCGTGCGCACTTGGATGTGGGACACACAGCCTTTTAGAGGGAGAGCCCTTGGTCTGCCTAGAAGAAGCCAGGGGGCCTCTCAACACCAGAGCCAATGAAAATTGCAAAGGTTCCCTCGAAATGCGTCCACGGCGATGAGCAGGCTGGAGATGTGACTTATGAAGAATGAACACAGGAAATGTGCCGACCTCGGCTGAACAGTGACATGGGCAGAGATGCGCTCCAACCATGGCCTCAGGAAGGAGCTGAGTTGTTAAAGAGAAGCCCAGGCAACTCAGGGAAACAGAAACTGAGCCGGGGAAATTTTCAGCTGAATTATCAGGACACTACCTCTGGATTGAACGCCTGCGCAAACGGAGGTATCGATGTAGAGAGGGAGGGGTAACTACCATTCCTGTTTCTTCCTGACTTCTCAAAAGAGGTCACCAGATCCATTCATTGGGCATTCAGGAAACAACTCTGCACAGAAGCTGTGTGGGCTGCAGACGTGGCTCCAGGAGGGGCCACTTCAGCGCCCAAAGAAAGTGGCAAAGTCAGGGTCACTGGGGCCTGGCCTGCCTTGACATCAGAAATAGAAGGACAGCACTGGGGGTGGATCCAGCCTGGCATAAGGGGCACAATGGCTGGAATATGCAGACAGTGTTGGTTATAGGCATGACCAAGGGATTCTGGTTTTGGAAGAGTAGCCTACTGAATAGGTGTCTCTTTTCAGTTGCAGCAAAAACCCAAGTCAAACTGGTCTATGTGCAAAGGAAAACTGTTGGCTTCCATAAATGATCACTTCAGAGGTAAACTGCTTCACGCATGGCTGGATCCAGTGGTTCAACTGACATCCTCAGGACCTGGGCTCGCCGTCTTCTAACTCTGCTTTCCTCTGTGTTGGCTTCATTCTCAGGCAGACGCTCCCCTGTGGTGGTAAGATGGCGTCCACCAACTCATCTTCAGATCCCATGAATCCCAGGAGACATCCTGGGAGCAACTCTTATTGGACTAGTTTTGGATCACATCCCAATCCCACAGCAACCAATCAGGTTGGTGTAGGCATATGGTGCTGTGATTGGCCATGCAACACTTGGGCCACCCATGGCACTAGGGTCAAAGTGGGGGCTCTATCCAAATAAGCTGCCTGTAGACTGGGGGTTCTCCATGGGAAAATTAACATGCCATTTCCAGAAGTAGTGGGGATAGAACTGAGAGGGCAGATAACATGGCAAGGGAGCAGAGGACAGAGAGTGGTATCAGGACCCAGCCAAGCAGGGCTGTCACCAAAGCTCTGAGGACACTCAGTGGGATCTGGAAGACCACCAGTGAGGCTGGCCCAAGTCTCACATTGGACCCTAGCCCCAGGTACCCCCACTAGCTGATAGGGCTGGGACCGTTAACATTCTGGTCCCTAATGTGGGCTGCCTCGGGGTCTGGGTGAGCCTGCATCTTAGAGGGGTCAATGCCCACTGCCAAGAAGAGCCTAGAGAAGGCGGGATGCTGGGATTTCAGGGTTCCAAGCCCAGAAGGGCAGGAGGGCACATCCCAGGCGCCCAAAGTGTAGTGTCAGAAGGGCATGGATTTCCCTCTCCTTGCCAGGGAGTGCCTGCCTTAGGCATGGGCATGGGCATGTGTCCCTGTTCTAGCCCACGACAGGGGAGGAAGGAAAGGCCTGGGCTACTGGACAATATTTTCCTTACTCATTAATAATTTAAATTTTAAAAAGTCCCATTTGAAGAGAGTCCAGTTTCCACCTTTGGACTGCTTTGAGTCTGGGTGGCATGCAGGACTGGAGTGGGCAGCCAGGCTGCAGCCGTGCGGAGATGCTGAGGGTGGCCAGGGAGCCAAGGAGCCAGGGCCTCTTGTGGTGGTGGCGTCACCTCAGAAAAGCCCATCAGGTAATGCAGTGCCCGTACTCGCTTTTGCAGCGGGTTAAGCAGCGTTTCTGTTGTCCGGAGCTGAAAGCAGCCTCCTTGACACCAGGACTCAGAGCTGAGATCAGCGTGAACTACGAGTGACAGGGGAACCGGACCGGCTGCTCCAGCTTCCTACTGGCCCTGAGCCAGCCCTGTGGCTTGTCTTATTGAAGACACATTGGTCAGTTTCTGCTGCAAAAAAACTGCTTTTTCCTTCACTTCTAGGTTATGAAGGGAAAACTGTTTCCTAAATAACTTTCTTACCCTGGTTTAAATAAGCCTCCCATAAAATGGCCAGAGACTGACATTTCCTTTCTACACAGTCCAAAAAGAAAGCTCCCCACCCGACTGTCCATCAATAGAGGGTAATTAAGTCCATTCAACTACAGCCATTTGATAGCTGTGTGCGCAGCTGCTAAACTGATGCTGACAGATGATGCTTAGAGACACTGGAGATGCTTTGTATATTACTATTAAATGAAAGAAAAAAACACAGGTTACAAAACTCTATGTATGCCGTATGATCATATATATATATTTTTTAATCTGCACACACATAAAATAAGACTGGAAGGAAACACCACAGTGTTTGGGTGGTGGAATTTGGGGTAATATTTATTGTCAACTTTATACTTCTGCATATTTTTCAAGTTTTTTACAATAAGCATATATTCTGATTGTAACCTGAGAACTGGAGTGAAGACTCCGAGGACACATTTGGCAACCCTGGGGGGAACACGTTGAGGGAGAGGACAGGAAAATCTTTCATGTTTCCATCAAGATCCAGGGCTCCAAGCACCCACAGATGCCACGTTGGGCCAGAGTGAGTGTCTGGGTGTTTCTGGCAAGTGCAGAAGGAAAAGTCAGAAGCACAAGATTCTGGGGTGCAGGAACCTTTCAGGGTGTGCAACAGCCTCCTCCTCTCCCTCTGCCTCTATCAAGGCTACCACCCGCCAGATCTCTGCGGTTCTCTCACTCAGACCGAGCAGCAGCAAAGCCCCCGTAAAAGATCTGGTGTCAAAGCTGACTTCGCACAGGCCGCTTCCTTGGGAGTCCCTCATACTCAGGGAGTTTGGCACGTGGGAGGTTAATTCTCTTATCAAAACTGTACAAAATCCTAATTTTGCAGAGTGGCAATTTGGGGGGAAAAGAAAACCCAGCAATGGGAAAATGTTGGTTATGCAGCACTCGACATTCAGTTCTCAGGGGATCAATTATAAAAACACTCATTCAGCTATTTCTATTTAAATGAACACCTGAAGAGGAGGCCTCAATGGTTTTAAAAGTGTGTGGATATTACTGGATAAATGTTAGTCCAATAAAAGAGATCATCATCCGCTATTTGTGTACATTTAAGTTGACACTAAAAAGATCTTTGTGGAGTATCGCTGCGGCTGCTTCTTTTTCTGCATGCATCTTTTTATCTCCTATTCCCTTAACACTTTAGCAACTGAAGAAAACAGACCAAATGTGGCTGGTCATGATTTTCTTCTTCTTCTCCTTCTTCCCCCAAGATTAAAGGGACACGGGTGTTGGGAAGGCCACACCTGAAGTGGGCAGCCGGGTTGCTCACACTTATGAATATGTAATGTCCTGCTTGGAGGCGCAGTCACGAACTCCTAATAAGAATTCACGAGTCTGTGTTTGAAAACAGACATTTGCATTTGCCCTGCGGTCATAGTACATGGACCATTCTTATTCAAAAATTTATTTATTTTTCCTTCTTTTTAAGGCCTGGAAATATTCTATGCCCTCTCTCCACACACACACACACACCCCTTTCTTTCTATGTTCTCTTTAAATGGAAATTAAGATACGGAAGCCCAGAAAGCCCAGCAGCCCCCTCTCCTGCAGCCACTGGGTCTGGGGCAGGAACTGCAGCTCCCAGAGAGATGGAGAACCCTCCAAACCTGCTTCAAGCAGATACTAGTTTTCTCCCAAGTCCAAGAGCTTTCTTGGTCCAGAATGAAATGCAGAATTTTTAAAAAGGGAGTAAAACAACATGGGGAGACTATGTTGAGGCTCAACAAGCCTGCTAAAGCAAAGCCAGGGTGTAATCCACTTGGCAGCTGTAGGAACCTGCCTGGCCCGGGGCTGGGACACTGTGCCCCAAGTTCCCGGGGGCAATTTGGTGGTGGCAGGCATTTCCTGGTCAGTGGCTGTGGTTTACGCAGTTAAATTTCCTGCAAAAACAGCACCCCACTGGTCTTTTTAAAAAACACTTTTAGGCCGGGCGCGGTGGCTCAAGCCTGTAATCCCAGCACTTTGGGAGGCCGAGACGGGCGGATCACGAGGTCAGGAGATCGAGACCATCCTGGCTAACATGGTGAAACCCCGTCTCTACTAAAAAATACAAAAAACTAGCCGGGCGACATGGCGGGCGCCTGTAGTCCCAGCTGCTTGGGAGGCTGAGGCAGGAGAATGGCGTAAACCCAGGAGGCGGAGCTTGCAGTGAGCTGAGACCCGGCCACTGCACTCCAGCCTGGGCGGCAGAGCGAGACTCCGTCTCAAAAAAAAAAAAAAAAAAAAAAAAAAAAAAACTTTTAAAAGGGGGCCTTTTTTGTCTGTGACTCCTGAACCTCTAAGTCATTATTAATGTCTAGAGGGCAAGGGTGCCACCATTTGAGGTACAAGGAACAGAGCATGAACACCCCATGTTTATTTGGGTCTCTTCTCCTCTGCAGCTTCCTCAATAAAGCACAAAGCTCCTGGCCTCTTCTACCCAGGGGTCCCCACCCTCCCTCAGTCCTCACAGGCCCCCCAGGCCGGCCACACTGACTGCAAGGACGTGGCTGCACTCAGCCTCCCTGCGCCCCTCCTTCCTGAGGGGTTGGCCAAGGTTAAATGCTGATCCCACAAACGTCTGGGTTTTGAGCATTCCTTCTAATTACAGGTGTTCAGAGAGCCATTTGCGTGCCTTGTGAAAACGGTGCCTTCAAAAAAAAAAAGAAAAAGAAAACAGTGATTTCTTGGGGGCCAGGCTGTGGTCAGTTAGTATCGTCTTTACTTTAGTACGGGTGGGCAATGTCCACAGAGCCAGGGAGACATAGCGTAAGAGGAGGGAGCGCTGCGCCCGTTCCGGGGCTCCCTCAGCCGGCCAAGCTGCTAAGCCAGGAAGATTCCTTTGCGGCTGCCCAGGGGCCGGCCCAACTAAGCCCCCATTTCAGGGCTAACAGTGACACCTGCAGTTTAACCTGCCACATGTCACTCTGCGGGACAACTGCCCTGGGAGGGGGCTGAGGGACCTTGGGCCACTCGGCCACCACTGCCCTTGCCAGGGGTCCCCAGGGAGAGGGCTGAGGAGACTGAGTTCTCTGGGCGTGGTGTAGGAGCCAGACAGAGGGCAGATCCACCTGCTGTTCTGGGAGGAGGCCACAAGGCAACAGTTTCTAGCCCTGAGACTCCAGAACCCAGCACCTGTGCCTGTTGCTCTCCCCAGTCAGCCACCAACCTAAGAAAGCCAAGGCCATGGGAACTTGCTGGGTGGGGAGGCAGCAGGGACCAGAGAACACCAGTCGCCACAGGAGCAGCACCTAAACAGGTCTTACTGAGAGCCAGCTCTGTGTGGCACTTTCTCACCTTCCCCCTGCTCCTCTCAGCAAGGCATGACCACCTGACCCAGTGCCCTCGCTTGACAGCCTGGAAGACTGAGGACCACAGAGGGCAGGTGGCTTAGTCAAGGTCATCTAGAGGCATAGCACCTAAGTCTGGTCTCCTGCCTCTGCCTACCTGCAGGACAGTGCTCAGGACTGCCATGGCGACATGCTCAGGACTTGATCAGCCGACATGCCCTTCCTGGCGTGGCCACCATGGGACAATGCATGCACAGCTTTCCATAGACCGTCTCCTCAACACCACCACCCACCCTCCCCCAGACACGCTCATGTGCTTGCACACAGGCACGCACACTGAGAAAAGACAGTAGGTCCAATATGAATTATCTGAATCCAGCCCCAGCTCCCAAGGCATGGCCCCAACAGCCGCGGCTCCATTTCCTCCCCTGCACTCGCTCACAGAAATCTGAGAGCCAGGACACAGGGAGTTGGGAATGAAAATGAACCGATGCAAAGATTTCTTTATAACTTTTCTCAATATTCTGCTGATTGCTAGCTCAGTAGCAGATGTGGTGTGCTTAATGATGCATAGACAAGAAGCAGCCCCTGATCCCTAAATGAACTTCTTATCTCTAAATATATACAGGGAAGGCTATATAAACTCAATTTAGCCCCTCTGCTCTTCCAGCTACCCTGATCGAGGAGTGGAAGGAGAGAGTGGGTGCCTGGAAGACCTGGCAGGGGCAGAGAGAGGGCAGGGAAGAGAAGGTGGGGAGGCTGCAGTGGCGTCCGGCCATTGTGCTCATGGCTCCCCAGTGACTGAGCTGGCCACACAGACAGGCAGCCCACCTTCCTGTTTCCCAGGGTGAGGGGGTGGTTTGAGGGGCTTCCTCCTGAGAAAGCCTTCAGTGGCAGAAGCAGCAATGGCAACAAAAACCTTCACCAGCAAAACCTCTATTTAGCCATTTCCAGTAAACATGCCGCATCTGTATGTAGCAAGACTCAGCAAGTTCTTAGAACTCAAGTTCTCGGTAAAGGGGTTAAAAGCACATGGGCCCTGAGCGTTCCTCGCTTGGTGGCATCCACTGTGTGCAGGTGCTAGGCCAGAGTCCCAGGGAGGACCCAGGGTCCAGCAGGGACAGATGTGAGTTCCAAATGCAGGTGTGTGCCAGAGGCAGGCACACTGGGCTGCAGGAACACAGAGGGGAGCCCTGGATCCTTCTCTCTGCACCCCCCACCCCCAGGAATGCCCAAAGGGCAGAAGAAACAGCAGGTGCGAAGGCTTAGCAGGCAGAACACCAGGCCTGCTCAGGAGCTGCGGTAAGTCTGGACATGGGATGATGGGTGTAACAGAGCTGCCCAGGGGCAGGGGAAGCAGGACCTCCGACACCATGTAAGGAGCCTGACCTTCATCCTGCAGGAGGTGAAGGGGATGCTCGGCCTAGTTCTAGGTCGCTGCTGATACATAAAAGCTGCTGCCACCATGCTGAGTGGATGGGCAGGAGGGCGGGGGTCGGGTTCAACACTCAAGTCCCAGAGTTCCCAAGAGGCGAGGCCAGCCCAGGGCCTGGCCAAGTCACTTCAAATAGCTGTTTAGCCCAGATGGCCTGTTAATCTTGAAGGAAACCTAAAGCAGCACAGAGACACAGTTGAAATGGGACTAAGAGCACCCAATGCCCATCCACAGCCAAAGGAAAGCTTATGCATATGCAAAATGGGCCCACTCTGTAGGCTTTTCCATTAGCCGCGTGGAGATGCCGTGACCAGGTTGGGGGAATCTATATTTCACCTTACGTTGCACACAGCTGGGCTCAGACTGGCACCACTGTTAATATGCAAACGAGGCAGTATCTGTATTCATCAGGGCTCTGAGAAGCCAGGATCCTTCTCTTCCAGAGCAGCAAACAAAGAAAGGTGGGTGGGGCATGCCAGAGGGGGCGTGGCTGGTAGGCAAAGACCAGGCAGGAAAGAGGCCACTGGAATGGGAAGAGAGACCAAATTATGTCACATCAGTTTTGGGGGGTGGGGAACATTCTCAAAGAGGAGACTTAGAACCCAAAGGGTTTTGGAGCCAGAAGTTCCTCCTCCGCCTAATGGTCTCATTTTATTGATGAAAAAACTGAGACCTAGAGAGGAGAAATAATTTGCTGAGAGACAAACACCTAATGGTAGGTTTTTGTTCATATGCGAATACAGCTGTGTTTAAATTTAGTTTTTGTTTATATAGGTAAAGAAAGATCAAGGAGATCCTTAGAAGATCAGTCCTATCAAGACCATATGAGCACCATGTGGAGAAAAAGAGAAGCCATGGTCCTTGCCTTCGACATGTAATAAGAACTCAAAGAATGGGGCACCATGCGTTCAAGGAGGTCATGAAGTGAACATGCTACCCGCCAGGTGTTGGCTGGGGAACTGGGTGCAGTTGGTGTTATCTCAGAGGTCCCCGGGCGGGTGGAGGAGCTCAGAGTCACACCCCACCCTGCACTTTCCTTCCGGCTCCGCTCTGAGCCCCAGTCCTGGCTCCCCTCTCCAAACCCCCTCCCTTTGCGTTTTCTGGGAGAAATGGGCAAAACCTCACCAGTCTGTAGAGATGGATACAGTTTCTCTAGCTGGACACAGCTCCGGTGGTTCTAAGTGTGCATCTCTTAAAAAGTCAACCGAGGCCAAAAAGCTTTCCTGTGCCCATCCCCTCACAACACTTAGCAAATCATCAGCACAGCAGTTGTCTATACTAGACACACAACCTATAAGCTAGACACCTCTTAAGCGAACTAGTTTCCTTATCTGTGAAATACAGTTTATGAGGCCTGTTTTCTGTGAGGAGTAAGAAGGATCAGGTATGTGATGACATTTAGTGTCATAGCTGGTATACCTGAAGCTAGCTGAAGTTACAGGCCTCTAGGATAATCTGCTGTGAGCTGTGAAAATAGGCACGTAAGCCGAGTGTTAACCACAAATGACACAGGAGACAGCCGTGAAGACCTTTGCTGTGCACCTAGAGGACAGGGCGTGACCTTGGTGCATGGGCTGTGTGACATTTCTTCCCAGAGCCTACAAGCCTTTTCTACTTACTGCTCAGTTCAGATTCAGGGCTGGGTTCCAGAGGGATGCAGGAACTGCAAGCCAGGCTTCCAGATAAACAAGCTTTCGTGTGTAGCACGGAGTGTCTGTCCTCCTTCCTGAGTCTTCCCTTCACCCTTTTTAATGCCAACTCCATTTGTGATGATCACAGAAATTACTCTTAAGTCAGCCTGTGCTCCTCGGAAGGACAAACTGTTAAAGCTGAATGTAAATTTGGCATTGCTCTCCCTTGAATGCTCTTGGCATCCGTTTAAAGAAATGAGAATTAGGGCAGTTATCGCATATTCATTTTTATAAAAATGAATTACAGACCAAGATTGGTTTCTTGAAATCCCATAAGTTACAGGTTAATTTCCTTCACCAGCACTGGTCCAGTCCTATGCTACACTGGCTTTGGCCACACTCACAAACTTGTTTAGCCTCAGTCACTTTATTCTGCAAAACCTGCCATAGCCAGAGAGGTGGTGGACTGGAAGATTTAGGGTAACCAGCCATGAGTCTTAATCCAAGAAAAGGGCTTTGACAGTGGCCCCTGAGATCTGAGAGGACTGTCCAGTTACTAATGCATCCCCATTAGCTGGGCTCCCTATGATGGTTTATTCAGCAAGTGACAGTAAGGAATGACATGTCAGGCCACATGTGGTGGTTCACGCCTATAACCCCAACACTGGGAGGCAGAGGCAGAAGGATCACTTGGTCCCAGGAGTTTGAGACCAGCTTGGGTAACAAAGAGAGACCCTGTCTCTACAAAAGAAAAAACTGAAAATTAGCTGTGCCTGTGGTGCCATGCACTGTGGTGCCAGCTACTCTGGAGGCTGAGGTAGGAGGATCACTTGAGCCCGGGAGGTCAAGGCTGCAGTGAGTGTCATTGTGCCACTACACTCCAGCCTGGGTGCCAGAGCAAGACCCTGTCTCAAAAATAAAGAAGAATTCTCATGTCAGAGCCCCTTTCCTGCAAAGTGGGAGAGAGCACAGGCAGACACAGCTCCTGCCTCGAGGGGCCCCCTTAGTGTTCAAGCTACGATACCTGAGAGTCCTCTCTTTGGGGTCTGTCTGCCTAAGAACAGCCAGAGGGTTTGCATCTTGGCTCCACTGCTTCCCAGCTGGTGGCCTTGGACAAGTCACTGACTTTCTCTGAATTCTTAGGTTCCAGGTAACAAAACCAGTCCTGCAGGGCTGTTTTGGGTACTAGATGAGAGGCGTGCATAGTACCCAACAGTGCCTAGCACACAGTCAGGTGCCTCTCTTCTCTGTCCTATCACCCTTAAACATTCCCATCATTGCGATTGGCACCACGGGTCCTTGGACAAATATTTCTCTGTGCCTCAGTTTCATCATCTGGAAAATGGGAACTGTAATATGTGTTTCAAAGGATTGTTGGGAGGATTCAGTGAGAGAGTCCATGTAAGGCATTTAGCACAATCTTTAGACCATGTGAAGTCTTCACACACACGAGCTCATATTCCGCTGGTACACGGGGAGCTCCTCAGGAAGACTTGGTCAAGTCCCTCATTCACTGAGCTTTCCACAGACACTGACAAGCAATTACACATCATGCACTGTGGCTACAGGCATGCATCAAGACACGGCCTCAGCTTTGCAAGAGCTGGTCCCACCTAGGGCAATACCGCAATATGGTAAGTGCTAAGAGATTTAGCTACAGAGTGCTTTGGGAGTGGAGATCTAACCCAGCCTGAGGGATCAGAAGACTTCTCAGAGATGATGATACCTAAGGTATATCCCATGGGATGATGAGTACAACAGGGGGTGAGCAGTGAGATGCAGGGGCAAGAACTTCCACGCACACAGAAGAGCATGTCATGGCAAGTGGGAGGGGGGACAGACTTTGGCTAACTCGTTGACACACCCAGAACTCATGCCAGGCACTTAGGGCTCAGGAGGTGTTGCTGAATGAATAAACAAGCTTGCTGTACAAGGTTCACATCCCCCCTTCCCACCTGCTGCTCCAGGTTCCAGGGAAGAGATGCCCGCTCCCTCTGGCGCCTAACCCAGAGCATAGCCAGGAAGAAGAGGGCAGCCTGTGGAGAAGTGCATCACTGGACATGCCAGGCCAGGCTGCCATGGGAAAGCACTCCAACCCCCAGAGGACTGCCCACACCCTCAGGTGCCCAGAATCCCATATTCTCAGTGAGAGGGACAGGCTGGGGCCCCAAGTGCTGCTGCAAGTGGACTCAAGTGGCTCGAGTTAAGAAGCCAAAATGCTAGGCAAGGTTGTCCAGGGGTAGGGGAGAAGCACCCTCCCCTGCCATGCAGTGTTTCTTGACGACGCAGGGGCCAGGTGTGTGAGCCTCACCTCGGGCTGCACTCCCATTACATCTTCCTAGCAAAGTTTCCAAAGCTTTGTCCTCATTTCTCCTCTTCCCAACCAGGCCCACCCCTCTTGAAATTCCCCTCCTGAGAGGTTTGTTGTTCACTGCTATACCCTCCCCTTCATACTTCTTGAAGGCTGTCATTAGAACCACCAGATAGACAGGCAGCGTCAGGAGAACAGGCACCTCCCCAGATGCCTGTTGGGTTGTTTTCTCCAATCTTGCACTTGAGCTACAAGTTGCCAAACACCTTGGGATAGGGGCCCTTAGGTCAAATAATGGTCAGTGCAAATGTCTCTCTTTGCCTCCACATTTTGGAGGCACTGAAAGGAATCCCGGCCTTGATTTCTCTCCATGGGTGGTAGAGACTGGAGGGCAGTCAACAGCATGCCAGAAACAGAATGAGGAGCAGCGCCTGGGCCAGAAGTTGGCTGTGGGCTGCAAGGTGGTGGTGGTGACTAATGGGGCAAGGGGTTGACTACATTTATCAATGAAAGTATGAAAGACTTAATTAAATAATGACTCATAAATATTCAGCTCAGCCAAGCTGAGCCCCACAATGATGGATGTCAGGGACTAAAAGGCTTTCAAGGGGAGGACTCTGCAGAGATGTGGGCCCCCAAACGTGTCAGAACGGAAAGGGTACACTGACCGCAGCTTCCGCTGGCTCATGACATATCATTCCCTCGCACCCGTCCTGCAAGCCAAATGCACTTTAAGGCAAGCGGTCTAGCTCCCTAAGGAAGAGACTTCTCCATCAGGACCTTGGAATTTGTAGTACAGTGATCCCCTTTATCCATGGTTCCGCTTTCTTTGGTTCAGTTACCTGCGGCCAACCAGTCTGAAAATGCTAAATGGAAAATGCCAGATATAAACAATTTCTAAGTTGTAAATTGTGCAGCCCTCTGGGTAGTGTGAAATCTGGCACTGTCCACTCCATCCTATTTGGGATGTAAACATTTGTTTTATCCAGTATGAGGCTGGATCTGGAAGGAAGGGAGGTACGAGAGCAAGCGTGCGACGGTGCAAGTCTCCAATATGGGGATATGGGACCAGGTACAAGCACGAGTGACCGAAGCCCAGGGTCTGTGTGTGTGTGCTCCTTATTCTCCTTTACTTAGCTTCTACCACCACTAAGAACCTGGACCACATCTGAATCATTTTGAGCTGCTTTGGGCCTCAAGATCTTTCTCAATAGGGCAGTAACATCTAACCTACTGCTCCCCACCTACCCCACCCAGTCACACACTAGCTTTGCTGGCTGCTTTGTTCTCTGACCTTGACATGCTCTCATACCCCGTGCCCTAGTGCAAGCCCTTCGCTCCGCTTAGCAGACTGTCTCCTCTGCTCTGTTTCCAGATCACAACCAAATTATCCATCAAATGGCACCTGCTCTCCCACACCCTCCCCAAGGCCACCAGGAAACTGCATGCTCCCTCAGCACTTCTGGACCTCTTATTATATTACTGTGATACATCTGGGCATTTACATGTCTCTCAACCCCCCCACTGAACTCTACAACTCCAGCACCTTCCTGTTCCTCTGCAGTTGCCAAGCTCCTTCCTGCTTCAGAAAAATGCTGCTCCCTCCCTCTGCGCCACCTTATTCTTCAGGTCAAAGCTTGTCCAGTTTGAAAGTGTGCTCCTAACCCTCCAGAAGCACTCTTATTTCCGTTCAGAGCCCACTAGTGACTTGCAGTTCATTTGTGTTGTCAGGCATCTGTATCCCCTGTGAACTATAAGCTTTCCTAAGCACAGGGGCTATTACCAGTTTTCTTCCTCATGTGTAACTAGGGCCTCTCCTTCACTGTTAAATGTGCCTCAAAATGGTAACAGCTTGGGCTGTAGAACCAGACAAGTTCAACTTATTACGGGCCTCACTGCTCTGTAACTACTCCCACGCAGCTGTCATGGCAGCTGAGTGTGACGCCCACCACTCAGAGTGTGCCAAAGTGCCTAGAACACACTCAGGGAACCCCCGTTCCCTCTCCTTGCTTGCCGCCTTCTCGCTGTAACAGCACCTGGTACATGATAGGGGATCAACGAACATCTGTTGAATGAATGAATCCTCACAGGAGGCAAAACCATGCCCATTAAACTACAAGAGCTTGCTTTTTTTCTAAGTTTCTGATAGGGGTATTCATTTAAAGCTAAAGCCGGTCATTGTTGCGAGCCTCCCTGATTCAACCCTCACCTGGCAAACCAGGGAGTCTTTCTCCACTATACCGCCTGGTTCCTTCTCCATACCCCTCCTAGGTCCAGGGCCCCCACATTTCTCCTCAGGCCTCAATCCAAAGGGTAGGTCCCCAGCTTGTGGAGACACACACAGGATATGCTTGGGTTTTTTGCTTTACATATTCAACAGCCATGACAATCTCCAGGGAAAATGCTTGATATAAAATTACTTACCTAGTATGACCTCATTTTTTAAAAAAGGATTATGGGTGAAGTTTCTTCTTTATGATTTTCTGTATTTTTTAAGTATTACAATGAGTATGTATCATGACTATAATTAGAAAAAAATCAACATTAACAAATTCAAGATAACATCAAATTTGCCTAAAACCAATTCACCTAATAATAAATTTGCCCAGTAACATGTTCACCCACAATTCACATTTTAGATATTTACCACATTCACATTTTACATACAACATAATGAAGCCCTCCCCACAAAAAAATTCATTTTTAGATGCCAATTTTTCTTTTTTTAAAAAATTAAGTATTGTTTTCATCTAATTCCTCTAAAAGTACCTCTGCCTTTGTTTTTAATAAACTTTGTCTAGTGTAATTAATGCCTTCAGATACGATAGGTAAAGCACCTCCTCGACAGCCTCTAAGGCATCTCTAGTGAGGTTTCATTTACTCTAGTCTTGAGTACTTTTAAGGATTTTTAGCATTTCTTTTAGGAGGTCTTCTGTTTTAATTGGGTTAAAATGAAAAACATTTCTGAGATGCAAAACTTCTCAAGGAGAAACCATCCCAACCAATACATAAAATTACTTAAACACCCAAATTTTAGTTAAAGCTATTAAGTGACTTGAGTGTGAACAGGTCAGTTCACCCCAAACTAGTCAGGACCCAAATCTTCCAGTACTAATAAATATAGTACACCAGTCTCATGAGAGCCCAGCTGTTCACTATCACTCTTTGCAAATCCCTCCCCCTCCTGACCTCCAGCAGGCCAGCTTTAAGGGCATCCAAAGAGCAGAAATGTATTTTAGCTGCTGAAACTAGAGGCATATGCAAAATAGAGCTAATTACCCTTGCCTTCTCAACGATAATATCCAAAGAGATACTAAGGCAACATTGAGTGGGAAAACACAGGGTCATATTTCAGGATTAAGTTTTAGAGTCAAACAGAACCAGGCTCAAATCCAATTTACTGTGTGACCCTGGGCAAGATACTCTGCCAAAATAAACCTATTTCCTCATCTGTAAATGGTGACACCAATGAATATATGTCAAATCTTATAGGTTGCTATAACAATTGGCCCTACCATTTAACACCTAGTAGATATACTCAATAAAAGGCAGCTACTGTCAGGAATTTTTCCCAGACCCACTCACTGCACTTGAACCCGTGCCAGAAGCAGGCAGGCACGCTCACTGCCTCCTCAGAAGCTGCGGACTGCATTTGTCTTGGCACTAAGGGAGAGAACGTTTTTTAATGAAAAGGTCAGTCTGCCCCAAACCCACATTAATTTTGTTTTGTTTTTAAATAGGGCTTTGCCTGACTCCACTTTTTTCTCCCTACTCTGGGCCTGCCCAAATTTCCTAGCAGGAAGACAGATTTGAGAATTAGCAGGGGTGGTTTGCCAGATGTTCCTTTGCAGTCTGCCTTTGTGACTGCCCTCTGACTAATTCAAACTAGGTTTAACCTAGTACTGGGAAAAAAAAAGTCTGATTGCTTAAACATGTCCTACCTGCTTGCTAATCCACATAAAGCTCCAATAAGAAAGATCTAAAGAAAAACTTAACATTTTCCTCAGAAACTAGGGGAAGGCGTTAAATAGCTTACCTGTGGTCACCAGACCCTGGAGGAGAGAAGGATCAGATTTGTCCTTCCTGAAGGCCAGGGCTTTTTCTTCTAACCACTGGACCAGGCTCCCTTTAGACATTAATCAAACATTGCACCACACTGGTGCTGGCTTCAGAAGCATAAGGTAGACTTCATGCAACTTGGAGTACAATTCAACTGAGAGGCCAAGGTTTGGCAATATTCAATTTGTACATCATAAAAAATATTTAACAATATCCAAGTCCTAGATTGATTGTATAATTCAGTCAGGATGTAAAACAACAGAATTTCTCTCTCCAATTCAGCTGCATCCCCTAAACTGGTTTATCTTTCCCTCCTTTTACTGCCTTGATCTTGTCTGACATCTTATTTTCTTATTTGCTCATAAATTGTCTTTTCTTTTCCTTCCTCCCACTCTTACCTGGGAACCTTCAATGGGTACTTAGGCTCACTCCAACTAGATATGCAAAAATTGTCTTTTCTTTTCCTTCCTCCCATTCTTACCTGGGAACCTTCAATGGGTACTTAGGCTCACTCCAACTAGATATGCAAAATTTCAAGAAACTAGCTGGTGACAGTGTTAGGCTGAAATGCGTTATTTACAAACAAAATCCACAACCAGGATGACCTAGACACAAACGTTAATGGAATCTCAAGCATTCAACCTCTTTCCAGTGTTAGATTTCCTCAATTCTAACCTGGACCAAAATTCAAACAGCCATAGATCACTTGGCTATCCCAAGTGAGGAAGAACTGTTCGTTAGAACACTTAAGCCAATGAGCGCTGAAGGGTGAATGCTCAGAGAGCATCAGGACACAGCAGTAACAGCTGCAGTATGAGGCTCTTCATTTACTTACCTTTTATCCTCACAATCACCTTAAAAGGACATTGCTCATCTCTGCTGAAAAGGAATACAAGCTTCAAAAAAAAAAAAAAAAAAAAATGCTGTAACTGCACGAGCTCAATAGCTAGTAAGTGCTGAAGTTAAGACCTGAATGCAGCTCTGCCTTGAAAACAGGCATTCTTTCCGCTACACACAGAAAAGTTGTGTACTAAATGTTTTAATTCAGCTGATATGATAAAATGGCAGTCAAGATGAACTGCCTGATGGGCAACTTTGCTGAGTATTTCTAGCGTGTGCCAAACCTGGCAGATGATGTATCCTATGGAATTTAATTCTTACAACCAGAAATTAGGCATCCGTACCACAATGCTAATGCCATCCCCCTTCCACGCAACAAAATGCCCACACAGACCTCTTCTTTTACATGCATCTTTATCACAATGCCAATGCCATTTCCCTCCCACTCAACAAAAGGCCTACAGAGACCACTTATTTTCCACGAGGCCCCAATCTTCTAGTTGGCCCCAACATCGGTCATGCCTCAAACTCCCTGTATTCTCCCCCATGTTAAACCAATATGGCAGGTTTCAAGTAAAACACCACTCAAGTCAGAGCCTCTAAGGTGCTTCAACTTCTAATCCTTCCTTCATGGAAGCACCGATGCTTTGGATAATATGATCTTGAGTGGTGATCAAAATAAGATTACAAACAAGAATTTCCAAAGAACTCAGAATTAATGAAGTCATGCTAATTTATATGGTGCAGCCACTTACTAGCCATATTACTAATTAAAATACAAAAATGTAACAAAAAAATTAATTTCCATTGGAATCTAATAGTTCCTTGAAGTCAGCAACCAGGAAGAGTTCAGGCACAGAGACAACTCAAAAACATTTTGTTGAAAAAAACAAGGGACGAGAGATTAAGTTATTTTCTCTAGGCTTCTGGCCTCACCTTATTGTTCAATAATTGTTTCCTCACATCCCAGTTACACTACCCTTCTTTAAAAATTATGTTCCTAACATGTGAAAATTCTACTTCAAACCCTTTTGAAAATGAAGATTTTCGTGCTTTCCTACAGCCTGTTTGGTTAACAGCCAAATTCAAAGCTCTTCATACAAGTACTGCAAGGGGCCAGGTGCAGTGGCTCACACCTGTAATCCCAACACTTTGGGAGGCCGAGGCAGGCAGATCACTTGAGGCCAGGAGTTCACGACCAGCCATGGCTAACATGGAGAAAGAAACCCCATCTCAACTAAAAACACAAAAATTAGCCAGGTGTGGCGGTGCGTGCCTGTAATCCCTGCTACTTGGGAGGCTGAAGCATGAGAATCACTTGAACTCAGGAGGCAGAGGCTGTAGTGAGCCAAGATTGTGCCACTGTACTCCAGCCTGGGCGACACAGCAAGACTCTAGACAAAGTGCTACAAGGCCAAGGGGGAGCTAAGAAAATACCAGGAGTCCTTGCAGCTCACCTTTCTTCTACCCATCCTGAGTCTATCTTATAGGGATTACGACTTAAGAGTCCATGAATAGAACTCTCCTTTCAAAAGCCAACTCTGGCAAGTCTGGCAGAGGAAACCCTTCTTTGGAGGTTTCTGAGAACAAATCTGGCCTCAGAAAACATGCTCTCAACATGCTACAGTTCAGTTTACTAAACCAGAGTCCTGTAAGACATTCCAGCTGACCTCTTCCCACATCAAAAGTGAGTCAGTAGAACAAATAATACAGAATAGCAAGAACACACTTTACAAGATGGTCAGAAGTAAATTACATGACCTTTGATGTCACTTGATAGTTTCTTCAACTACTGCCAATTACTGCTTTCATCTTCCTATCAGTGGATTTCTAGCTTAGCAATAGCTCATGCTCACCATAAACCTCGCAAAAGCCTACTGAGAAAACCTGGTATCACCCTAATGTACAAGTTGCTCCACTACACCCACAAGTACTACTTCACTTGGGGGATTTATCTTGATTACGATATATCTAAGGACATGAGCTAACCTTATTCCTCTCTTCAGGTGTGCGGTTCTTACAGAATGAGTGCTGTTAGACTACCACCAAATTCCAGGGAATTAGTGATGTGCTAATATACTCTGGTTATAAAACACATCCCTACATTTGACTTGGGATAAGAAAACCAGCTAGTGACTCCTGAGAAATGTTTTAAGGTCCCCTGTTAAATGAAGTAGAGATGGGTCATAACTTGCTTCTAAGGAAACTATGGGGATTAAGAAAATCACCTTGAGCCAAGCTAAAACTTCAACTGCTGCCTAGAGATGGCAACATGAAATACAGACTCCTCTCTCAATGGAAATGGTTGAGAAGAGGCCATCACAGACAAAATGAATGAGAAGGCTCATTAGGTGCCTTCTACTTTGAGATTTTAAAATTTAAATATTTTATATTTAAATTTTTAAAGAAGACTGGTTATTTATAAGGGAAAAAAAAAGTTATTCAACAATTTAGGCAGATGACAAAGACCATGCTTGGAAAACTAGCTTTATGGGAATTGTCATTGTTAAGAAACTAAAGTGTTCACGTTTGATTCATTCAACATGACAAAGGCCACAATGGTATCGGTTTCCTTAAAAGAGAAGTCTACTAAAATAGTCTCATATTTAAGAAAACCTAAGTGAAAAACATGTAACCTAACACAGCTTAAAAATTACAGGAAAAATCTGTACCTTTAAAGTCACATTAAAGAGAGTCAAAAAGATCTTACGGGTTATTAAGGAGACCACAAAAAACATGAACAGCTAAAGTGGATGGCAGTAGCCTAAGTTTACTAACAGTGATAGATGAAAAATACAGTTACAATAAGTATGGCTAAAATGTTTAATATCCCGTAACAAATGCTTATTGAAGCCAATGCTTATTCTTGAGCCAGGCTTTGTATGAAAAACTGTAGTAATAGTTTAAAACTTTTACTATTTTACTATAAAAGCCAAATTAGGATGAACTGAGTGCTTTAAAGAATTTTCAAAAATAATTATTTTACAGTTGGAAAGTGTGTGTCACATATGCAAAGAGATTTGTTCTGAGCATCTCAAGAACTTCAGGATAAAAATGGTAATGTGAAGTAAGCCAAAGCGACAGAGAGAGAGGTAGTAAGTAGCCTAATAGTGCAGTAAAGCTCCCCTAACAGTCTTGGCACAGTGTCCAGGCACGGTCGGTTCTCTGCTGGGGGCGACTTTCTTGGCTGTGAAGGCAGATCATGCCCTCTGTCACTCATGGGGAGCAGTTCTGCCCAACTGTCTCTTTTCGACAACTTTATCATCAATCTCTTTATTAACAGCTCCACTGCAGTCAGAAAACGCAAACAAGGACCAATTCTCATGCCAGATTTCTGGAAATCACATAGCACCAGGCATCACACAGTGTGAAAGTTTCTAAGGAGGGTGCCGTGCCAAGAGAGAGACAGCATCCACAAGAAGAACACAAAGTTGGGACATTTTACATATATATATATATATATATACACACACACATACGCACATACACACACACACTCTCTCACTTAATTTCAGATGCCTAGAGTCTGAAAAGAACCCCAATACCCACATATATGTGTATGTATGGGGATTGAGAGGGGCATGGTAGTGAGACAAAGATCACCTTAGTCCCCAGAAATAACTTTGCTATTCTGCACTTCCAGAAGTCTTTGAGCAAAAACAGTATTATACCAAAAAAAAAAAGTTTTAACTATTTTAGGACTACATGACATTATTAGAAAACACACAAGACTGAGATAAATGTCTCCAATGAGCTATAAAAAAAAAAACCCATAAAACTGAAATGTTTGAATTATTCAAAATATATATTTTCAGCATGAAATCTGTTGGATCAAAAAATAACATCCTACAAATTAATTAAAGGAAACACTTCTAAAAGGCTTGTGAAGTATTTTTAAGAGACTTAGAGATAATTTAAAAAAAAAATCAGGTCACAGTCATATCACTAATAAAAATCATCCAGGTTATGTGAAAAATGAGGATACCATCTATGTCGTTTCGAATATTGTGATGTGTGGTGATGAGACTTTATCATTTAACTACTAGTAACATTAAAACCAGCCCAAGACTAAAACCTACCATAACAAATCTGTTGACTTATTTCAAAAACTGACAAAAAGAAGAGTATTCAATGACTACAGAGGGAGACTCTGTAAGACTGGTTACTATATAACTGAATTTATACTGTTGCAAAATTTTGCATTTTGCTGTGGTATGTCATAACGTTCTGACACCTGTGCTCACGTGAAAAGGGAACGCTGCTGCTTAGACCAAGTTGGCAGTGCCAAGTTCAAGCCTAGGGCGAATCAGTTCTCTAGCATCCAGACTCTATTTATTCCAAAATGAAAAACAAAACCAGCACCCCCTTGGGCTTCCCCCTAGTCAATTCTGCAACCCAGTGAGAGGGAGTGTGAAGGGCCGAACATAAGTCCATTCTCACCATTAAAAAATTAAAACAACATATAACAAACAAACTAAGGTGGTGGCACAAAGCATTATTCTGTACCTTAGAAATATCAAAGCAAGCCAGGCACGGTGGCTCATGCCTGTAATCCCAGCACTTTGGGAGGCCGAGGCGGGTGGATGACCTGAGGTCGGGAGTTCAAGACCAGCCTGACCAACATGGAGAAACCCCGTCTCTACTAAAAATACAAAATTAGCCAGGCATGGTGGCGCATGTCTGTAATCCCAGCTCCTCGGGAGGCTGAGGCAGGAGAATCGCTTGAACCCGGGAGGCGGAGGTTGCGGTGAGCCGAGATCGCGCTATTGCACTCCAGCCTGGGCAAAAAGAGCTAAACTCCATCTCAAAAAAAAAAAGAAAAAAAGAAATACCAAAGCAAAAAATAATGCTTTGATACACACACACACACACAAACACACACACAGACACACTCACTCACTCTTGCTCACTCTTCTGTTCTTTACTTGAATAGACACATTTCCCACCTTACTGGTGGAATTTAAAGATACCCAAACCAGAGGAAAAAAATGACTGCACTCTTATTTACATTAAAGCATGAATAGTTTGAAAGTTAACATTTTAAACAGCAGGTAAACTCTATAAACTCAACAAAAACTGTGCCCTTTGTAGGTGTGACTCTTAGCTGGA
Organism: Trachypithecus francoisi; assembly: GCF_009764315.1. NCBI lineage: Eukaryota > Metazoa > Chordata > Mammalia > Primates > Cercopithecidae > Trachypithecus > Trachypithecus francoisi. The sequence goes on from NW_022681468.1 coordinate 10,242,454, forward strand.
TTAAAATAGAAAACATATTAAAAGATAATTGCAGAAAAAAAGCACAATAACTAAAATCACAACCTTTCACACAAATGTAAAGTTTCTGAAATGTGAGCTTAAGCACACTTACATTCTACCCTTTTAAGGAAAGGCCTATGAATTGGGAAGGGATGAAGAAAGAAAAAATGTACTTAAAATTCCATCCCTTTCAACAGAATACTTGTGTGGTTTGATCAGCTATAATGATGTTCCCAGAATGTTGAGACAAAAGCATGTCTCCAAAGAAGAAAAGAAGCTGAAATGATTTCCCAAGTATGTAAAATCACTTCTAGAATAAAGTACAATCACTTCTGAAATACATGGCTCAAAAACATTGAGGCTATCTTCCTTATTTGGTGCCAATAAAAGCTATGTAAAATTTAACAATAATTTTTAAATTGATAAAAGAATTAATTGATTCTATGAGAAACAGATATTAGAATTAAACAGACCACTTGTTTCTATATGACTGAAGGTCATATTTATTACAGAACATAATATTTCATTTACCAAATTCAGGTCTGAGTGAAGACAACATCCATTTGTGATGTTGGTTTAAAGAAAAGCTAACAAGCAAAATAATGTGGAGAAACAAAAATCAAAATAAAACATATAATTCGGGCTAAAAACCAACTAATTTTTCTTGTACTCATCATTTTTATTAGAATAAAAACAGGTAAAAGTATATCCAAAGGATTGCTCAGTGCTGCTTCAGGTAAACGGTTTTGTAATTTAAGTGCATTTAAGTGCACTGACAGTATTTCCAGGACTCAGTCTACGAGTCCATATATATTAAGGATTTCTCTGTTCATATGTCCATTACGACTTGGAGCTGCTGATCATTTATTGCCACCTTGAAGGCAGCCAGAATTAATACTATGCAGAGCTCTAAAACATTTTAATGTGTGGTGGAAATTGAAAAATAAAAACTTTATTCTAGAATATACCCACAGCCACAAAGCACAACTTTTTCCATTATAATTTTACTAATTCAGCAAGGTGCATGAAAATGCCAAGAGGCCATGTGGATGATAAAACTCAGAAACTGTGATATACAGTCCTGCATCCAGATGTCTACCAAAGTAGAGGAAGTACAGCCAGTCCAATTCTTTTAGTGTTAACAAGGGAGACAAGGGTAATTCCTACAATATTTTCCCTTTTACTGAATAGTCTTGGAAGTTAAATTTTGCTTTTACTAAAAAGTTATCCCACAATGCAGCCACATCTCCATTTTTATATATAGGGAAGGTTATATTAGAATTTTAAAATAGAATTTTAGAAATGATATATGAACAACTGCATGTCCTTCAGAACAATGGCTTTGACATAAAGAGGTCCATCTCTCCACTCAAAACACAAGATAACCATACCCAAGAGCTGACCATCACAAAATACACAGAGCAGCTCACTTCTACATCATGAATTAAGTATTCAATGCTGAGCATCTGGGGGATTAAGAAAAGCAATATCTGATTTACATTTAGTAAAATAAGAAACAGAATCCTGGTTGGTTGTGGTCTGTAATTCTAAATTCACTGAAAAACAACAGTGCCACCTGCTGACATTAAAGTGCTAAATGCTTTGAAAAGGACAGTACACTGTCTACAGGCATAGAATAAATATACAGATAATGTATGGTGTCTACAGACACAGAATACTTTAGAGGACGGAACAGCTAAAATTGAATTAATAGTAACTATATTAATGTTTTCTTCCCTAAAGATCAATTGTATGAAAAACAAACACCGAATTATTATCTGAGCTATAAATACAAGGCTGCTGCCAATGGCTTAAGTTAACCAGAAACAAATCTTTTCTAATGTAATCAAATTCTTTTGCAAATCTTCACTTAGAATCACACTATAAACTTATGACAGAACCAATTAAATTACTGAAAAAAAGTAGTAGTCAAAAGAAATCAGGCAACTGTGAGATTGTGCTGTTTTTTTTTATTGTGTTTTCAATGGAGAAATACATCATCTGTTTACAAAATAGCTCTTGAAAAATACAAGGAGTACAGATACTATAAAACAAAGCAAACTCCAGTCATGAGACACTACATACATCATGCGAAAGCAACAGTCTGATCTCCAGGTTATGAAAACTATAATTAAAAAGTCACTACACAGAAAAGGTCCAAGTTTCCAGCTTGGCAAAACTTGGGTGCAGTTACATGAAACGTTTAATAAACTGAATTGTTTTCCCCAATGTGTAAACAAAATGACAAGACTAAATCTGTGCCTGGTAATTTCAATCTAACTCTGAAGCTACACAAAACACACAGACACCTTGTACACTTCACCTGTTAGTATGACCAGCTTTTTTCTTCGGTGGTGGAAGGAAGGGCAAGGTGACTGTGTAAAGCAAAGATGTGGGAAGTAGAAATATTGTTTACTAGACATTATAAATCATGGTGAAAAGAAAGCTTCGATTAATGCATAGCCTAAGGGGAAAAAGACTACACTCCAACTTCAGAAAATTAATTTAGAAGGATAGGGGAAGAGATTAAGTAATTGCAGTTTAACATGAAAAATGCACATGTGATAGAATGGAGCACAATGGAGGATTCATAAAACATGCTCATCAGAAAAATCTGTTAAGTTTACTTTGTCCAGATTAAGAAAGAGTAAGCTTATCAACATCTGGCATCCCTCATACTTTGTAAAGATAGATCTTCTACTGCTTAATTATGAGAAATTATTTTATTCAAAGAAAGGAGCTCTTAATCTTTTGAAAAAAACAAAATAAAGAAGGAGTAGAGAGCTGACTAGATGTCAAGTGCTTGCTAGAAATGATTTTTAAAATGCTTCTACATGTAAAATGTACTGACAAATTTCGGTAAACCATTTAAAAATAAGAATCAGTTTTAAAATCTTGGAGAAAATGCCTTTTTGCCCACATTTAAAACTGAAAATCAATTTTACTATAGATAGGAGTTCTGTGGAGTGTACAAAATTCCTCTTAGAGATCAAATGGCCATCCCAGACAGATACCATGTTTCACAGGCATTACTTTTAGTCACCCTCAAGTTTCAGCCATGGGACCAAAATTTAGTGTTCTGTGCCACGTGGTCACAGGGTCATTGGTTTCACATCATGGCTTAAGAAAATACTGGCATTTTGTTTCTTACGAAGTAAGTCCTACCTTGTGCATACAAGCAAAAAGAAAAAGGAAGGGGAAGGCGCAAGAAGCTTTTTGTTTGTTTGTTTTGAAGACAACAGATTGAAGGCAGAAGAATACAGAGCTTTCATAAGCTCAAAGAAAAATATTTGCTGGCTGATCACTGATTTGTATGCACTATAAAACAATTCCATAAATAAAACCAATATATCATTTCTTAATCATGACCCTATCAAAACCAAGTTATTTCCTAACTAATCTTTCAATGTCAAATGTACCCTAGAGTTGATGTTTCATTTTTAAGGGTTACAGCTACCTCACAGGAACTGAACTAGATGTACTCTTACCCTTTCTCTGAAGTATAACAGTACACCACTGCACAACGGTATCCAATTTGAAGGCTAATGGTAAAGAAAATTCTTCAGGAAAAAATGAAAATCCATCAAGCTGAAACTCTAAAATTAGTTCTACTTTCTAATGAAAAATACATAAAAGTGCATCATCAGAATAAGTAATTCTTATGCCAGTTTGTATTGAAATTTTCCAAACAATGCATCAAACATAAACCCAATCCAGATGTCAATTATGAATACAAATATAGCTTGAGGTTGTTTTTTTAAAGGCAGTAATTTTTGAAATAGTTAATGCAACTGTTGCTAACACAATAATAATAGTACTCCTGGCTTCACATACTAACCTGGACTTCTGATCAAGTGCTGATTAGCCCAGTAAGGGAGGTCACCAAAAAACCCAAATCCATTTCAGTCATGTCTAGTCTTGTACCCTCCATTCTCCTTTTTTAGCATTTGAAGACAACAGGTTGAGTTGGCAGATATTGTTTATGGACCCCTGAGGTTGTTTTTACCGATTCAATCTCAGTTTTATTGAATTCTTGATAACAGGAATAGGATTTGCAGGGAGAGCAGGGATATCAGAAAGGTCTGTACTGGATGTTTTCTGAGAATGAAAGCAAAGAACACAACATTATTCAAAGCACCATAATTTAACAATGAGATGTATTTAAGAAACCTTATGAGAAAAGTATTACAAATTTAAAAACTCTATAATGTTGTCAAAATGGAATGTAAATATGACTATCACATTATTTGCTTAACAAATAATGTGTTCAACAAAGGAATTTTCAAATAGGTATATTTTAACAATATTTTAAAAACTCCTAAGTAATTTCAAATAGTTTTTAAAATTGTTCCTCTAAGAATCACCTATGACACAATGCTTAAGTTACTGCTAAACCGTATTCACTTATTACCACACTAATAGCGGTAATATTAACTAGTATTGGAGCACCCCCAAGTGGGAGAATACTTAAAGTTCATTTTATACAAAGCAGCAGCAGTAAATTTATTATTTTCTGACACTGTAAATTATACAATTAAATCTATACAGCTGAACAATAATTTAATCATCCTACATTTTAGGTAGATTATTTTCATATTAATTAGATTAAATCACAAGCTTTCTTTAACACTAAAAAAATACAGAGATGGATCTTTTAAAGTTTTATTACAGAAAATTCCAAACATACACAAAAGTAGAGAGCACTGTATAATGGATCCCCATGTATTCATTACCCAGCTTCATCAATTGTCAAATCTAAGCCACCGTCCTCCCACTTTCAATTCACCTTGTGTTATTCTGAAGCAAATCCTAGAGATCCTATCATTTCATTTATAAATATTTCCAGATTTATCTCAAAACAATAAGAATTCTTTACTAGGTATAGCCACAATATTATCACCTCCCCAGAAGTAAGTATGTACCTAACATTACCAAACATAGGAATGTATTTTTTTTTAAATCAACATAATCATTCTTCTTATATAACTGGGTGATTTTTCTCTCTATGGCTCTATGAATCCTTTCATTAGAAAGAAAATTCTACTCACTTATAAAAATATCTAAAAGGCAAATACCCATGGGTACTAATTACTACAGGGATAAATTCAGTAAGACAAAACTATGAAAATAAGTCCCTAGAGAGTATGTGGCAAACCAAACACATGCAATCACAGGACAGTTTACAAATGATAAACAAGTTTGTCCACGTATCAATATTAAGCATGCTTCCTGATGTTAGTTACTCCCCCTAAAGTTTTATTAGATTATGGAAAAGGTATTCTGGAAAATAAACATAATATTTATATATCTTTAGAGACTATAAAAGTTAACATCTAGCAAAAGCACATTTTTAAATGATCACGTTAAAATAACTCTGAGCTGCAAAGCAGCAAAATATCATCATAGTATCAGTACAGCAGCGGTTGTTATCTCAGTTACTTTGTAGAGATTAACCAGTTTTATCATCTACTAAAGAATATATCTACTTTGTGTCAGAGTTTGAGCTAGACGTTAGGGTTCATTCATGTGAAAGGATTCAAGAAGAAAATTATTTAACAAAATGAAAGTTCACAAACAAATCAGTGAAAAAAGATTCCAGATGCCTACTGTGAGATTCTGTATGTGAGGGTCTGTCACAAGTAGACTTGCTAGGACAAATGAAAAAGTAATTCTGAAGAGCTATGGGCTATATTAAATAACTAACTGAAATCAGTAGTGGAAAAATGAGGCAGAAATACATTTTTAAAATAAAAATAAATTAGCCTTTGCAAAAGAAATACATGAAGAATGTTTTTTAGTTCATTCCTAGTTTGAATTTCACTCTTTGACCTACAAATAAAACCTACATATGAAACCTGTATAAGTGACTAGTGGAAATTTAAATGATTTGCAGTATCAAATAATATATTAATATAAGCGGATGAGTTAACATCGAAACAGTCCCAGAGAACGGTTCTGTCAAATCCAGGGCCCTGCCTTAAAACTACAATAAATATGTTTATAGGCTAGTAAGTAATTACTTTCACAAAGATTAATTTTAATAGTCTTCTATGAACTCTCACTTTAATTCAATATACCACACTAATCTTCAGGACATTTACAAAATTCTCCTTGCTTTTTGCACTTAGTACCTGAGAGGCCAACAGAGAAGCCGCTGTCTGAATAGTTTCTGATTGAGTTGTACTTGTCTCTGTATCAAGTTGTTCCTGTGAGACAAAGAGGATGGGGAAGGGGGAAAAGAGACTTAAAAAAAGAATAAAAGAACATAACTGGGTTTGGTGGCTAATAAAGAAGACAAACTGGAAGACAGGAGGGATCAAGAGAAAGATGTGACTACATTACAAAAACACCTAGTGTGTAGATGCTGTAGGTTATTTCACCATTTCAGATATTAATAAATTTCTATTTGCCTACTTTAATCTTATAAGGCATCGGTCAAAACAGCTCATGACTTTCCAACCAGCTCCAACTTGGGACATTTTAAGCAAACGATAATTAAAAACACACATAGGCACATCATGAAATGTTGCCAGACAATAACAGAGCATAAACCCAAGGAAAGTTCTTAGTTTTGAGGGAGAAAAAAAAAACAAACTTATTCAACACAACTAAATAAAACAACCCCACATCTTTAATTAAAAGTGGAAAATATGTCTAAAAAAGATTTCTCCCTCCTTATGGTCTCTTCACCCCTCCTCAGTAATCAGTGCACTGATTCTACTCATCAGAAAACACAGGGTAAAGTATGTCATACCATTACTCTAAACTTTTTAAAAGCAGTACACAAAAGAAAATAATATATACACAAACATATGAAAATAAAAATATAGGTCAGACCCGGTGGCTCACACCTGTAATCCCAGCACTTTGGGAGGCTGAGGTGGACAGATCAGGAGGTCAGGAGTTCAAGACCAGCCTGGACAACATGGTAAAACCCCATCTCTACTAAAAATACAAAATCAGCCAGGCGTGGTGGTACATGCCTGTAATCCCAGCTACTCGGGAGGCTGAGGCAGGATAATCGCTTGAACCTGGGAGGCAGAGGTTGCAGTGAGCCAAGAATGCGCCACTGCATTCCCGCCTGGTCAACAAAGCAAGACTCCATCTCAAAAAAAAACATTTTAAAAAGAAAATAAAAATATGAAAACTTCAATTTCAATGAAACTATACCAAAAAAAATGAAACACTGCTTTCTCCTATGAAATTAAAAAAGGTAAATCAGATGTAAGAAGTAGGAATGGAAGACATGTAGCCTTCCTAGAGGACAACTTAGTGATGTATACCAAACTTTAAGCATACTATTTTCCTCAATAATTCTTCTTCCATTAATTTATGCTAAGTAAATAAACATGAACAAATGGCAGATATGATATTTAGCTGTAACCAGTATTACAGTAGGAAAGCACAGCTTTCTTTTTTAAATGGAAATAATTGCCATGGATAGGAAATTGGCTGGATAAAAATAATCACAGCCTTAAGACGGCATTCTGTGAAGCCATTAATAATTTTGTAGATACATAATGACACAAACATTTTTTTCTTGGTTTACGAAGTACATCGAAATTATAAAGCAAGGGCATTATGAGGGCACGCACAAAACCTAAGAGAGTATTTGTTAAAATATCCATCAGAGAAATCTGGATAATTTGGGAGAAGGGGGAGAATTTCTAATTTTTCCACAACAAAAGAAAGTTAAAAGCCTTCAATATATTTCAAATTCTAGGGAAAAAAATGAGTCTTTTACATTTTGAGGAAAAAAAATTTCTTCCACCCCATCTACACCTCGTTCAAGCCCCATGCACCCCAGGTTCTAGCCAAAACCTTATGCCAAAAACTGCTTTTGTAATCATACCACATTCTCAACCCAACAGAGAGAGATCATGATCTCAGCCTGGACTGTCAAAAATCCTATATATCCTTTGAGGCCACTTCAAATGCTACTTATTTTTTCAATGAAGACATTTACTGCTATTTCTGCAGTCAAAAATAACATCTTACTTCTCTTGCCCCTTGGCCCTCAGCCCTCAATTACTTTGATTTTCTTTGATAATGTAATTAATTACATTCATGACTTATCTTCTCTACTTAATTACAAGCTCCTTTAAAGGCACAGAATGTGTTTCACTCATCACTATATTCCCTTCAGTGTTCAGCATTACATAATTAACAGTAAAAATGAACAAATACTTCTCCATAAACAACACTAAAAACATCTAAAACCTATAGAACAAAATACAATATTTTAGAGACATTTCTATTACATCTTCTGAACTCTTAATTGTGTATGTATTCTAAAGGCTAAATTAGTATACCTTTGCTTCTGTTTTATCATGTCCACTCAAAGCAAGACAGTTAGCATCTTCACTTGTTTCATCCTGTTTTTAAAAAAAAAAGCTTTATTCTCTAAAATGAAAAATTTAGATTATTTGCCAATCAAAGCTTTACTTTATAAACTTTTTTAAAACTACAAAATAATTAAACCTGTAAGATCAACTATAGCCTTAAAATAGATAACTGGTTCCTCTTTTTAAATGTTTTTATCAGATTAAATTTGGCTTCAGAAGCTAATAAAATTTTAAAAAGCATCAGGAAAACTGTTACTGCAGATCACCACCTAAAGTACGTTTCCAAAACCACTAAGAGTTCATAGAAATATATTTTGTAAGGAAAAGAAAAAAAAAAAAGAGATCCTGATCAAACAACTTTAGGAATTTGGCATAGTTATCACCCCCATTCTGGGAGCCTCACACAGAGTGGCACGCAGAAGGTTCTAATCAATTCTACCAAGAAAGAACACCACCTTAATCTTCCTAAGCCTAGTTAACTAGAGAATCCTTGTTCCTGGTACGACCTACTAACATCCTACAGAACACAAGACTCGAGAAACGCCTTGCTTGGGTCTTAAGAACTATTTTGACACTATTTTCTCAGCACAATTAAAATTTAATTTTAAATGTGACTCTTAAAACAGGCATAGAAAAACCACAGGCTAACTTACAGCTTAGAAGAGATTTAATACAGTATCAATCAATTCCAATAAGGACTTTATTTGTACCCTGCAAATATGCAAACTTTAAAAATAGTAATGTGTCACAATTGGCCAAATCTGAATACTGACTGATATGTAAAACTATGGATTATCAATATTTGTGTGATAAATATACTGTACTTATATTTTATAGAAGTCCTTATTTTTAGATATACAAAGAAATATTTTTGGTTATTATGCCTGGGGTTTGCTTCAAAACAATGGGGAAGGAAGTGATGTGGGTATGTAGATAAAACAAGGTTGGCAGTGAGTTGTTAACTGTTGAAGCTAGGTGATGCAAACATGACAGTTCATTATACTTATGACATGTTTGAAATTTTCCATACAAAAAGTTTTATATATATGTGTGTGTGTGTGTGTGTGTATATATATATATATAGAGAGAGAGAGAGAGAGAGAGGGGGAGAGAGAGGTTAATTTAGCTATATAATCCAGGAAATAGAGCAAATATTTTCAATTTTTATTTTACATTAACATTTATATTTATTTGAAAAACCTTAGGATATGATGACCATTAAGCAGAACTAAACTATCTCAGAGTATCTAAAACTTTCCTATTTATATACATGTTAGTGCATTACTGAGTGAGGCCAGTATTTATTTCTGGTTTGCTAAAATTTCTAATACCGAGTACTCATTAGCAGAGAATAAAAGACCCAATCTAGAAGGGCTTCAAAATTAGGATTATTTCTACTACAGCAAATTTCTTTGACTAAAACACTATGAGATTTAGGCCTGGGTTCTAATCCTGCCTCTAACTGTAACTAGATCTGTAACTGGAAAAGCCACTAAACAGCAAGTTCTTCTGGTAGGAAATGAGATTAGCCCATGGAATAACCTAATATCCCTTATCTTCTTAAAATGCTATGTTTCTATTAATCAACTCCACAGAAATGCCATAAGCAAAATTCAGACTGAGAAAATATATACCAAAAAAAAAAAAAATTACAGGAAAAAGTGGGAAGGGATGGAGGAGGGAATCTGTATATTTTAAAGGACACTTACAGATATCAAACAATTGCAACACAGGGATCTTTTTCGACTTCCAGATTTGAACAAACGGCCTATTTTTAAAACAATCGGGACATTTGAGCGCTGACTAGATGTTTGATGATATTAATAAATTGTTAATTTTTGTGAGTAGGCTAATTTTACTCTTAATGCTTTCATTCTTAGATATGATTTTTAAGATTCCAATTAAACATGTCTAGATTTTGCTGTTAAGTAATTCAATCACAAGAGAAAACGAAAAAGGCTGAAAGAATTAAGATTACAAAGATTGGCAGAGAGTTAATTATAACAGAAGCTGTGTGATGGGTACACAGGTACATAAAATGACTCTTCTATATGTATTTTTAATTTTCCATACTTAAGGTTAAAAATTCTATATTCTTATTGCTTTTCTAAACCAGACAAGAAACACAAGTGTTATTCTACCAACGTAAGTGCAAATAAAATTGCAAAATACTGCACTAGTACAAACTTATTTAGAACTGTTAGGGTGCCATTTTTAACACTAAAAAAAAACAATCTTAAATGCATAGAATTATGCTTAAATACACTTTACTAATGTCAAAAGAAATCTGAATTCTGAAATGCCCTGACAACTTCAAACCAGTAACAGTAGTCTGAATGTGTAACTGACACAAAAATTTAGTATATTCTTAAGCTGCTGCACAACACAATCATGTGGCAGCGGGGCTCTTAGTAAGATCTCCAGGCCTAACTTCTAGAAGATCTCTGATTCAGTTCGTCTGGAGAAAGCCCTAAAATCTTTATTGAAAAACAGTAACAAAAAAACCCCCCAAAACTAATTCTGTTGCACAACCAACAAGGAAAATCACTGCCTTAAGAGATAATTACACAGACACAGATGAGTTTTCAGAACACATCTTCTAAGTTATGATGATTTACAGTGGGCCCTTCATATCTGTGGATTCCGCATCTGCGAATTCAACCAACCATGAATCAAAAATACTTGGAAAAATAAAAAATAATACAACAATAAAAATGACACAAATTAAAAAATACATCATAACAATAATTTAAACAGCATTTACATTGTATTAGGCATTGTAAATGTAATCTGAGGGGATTTAAAGTACTACACAGTACCCATCTTTCATTCTCATCTATCACCTTAACAGTGACAAAATTCATCAGATTACTTTTAGTTAATACGAGCTATTTCAAAAAAAAAAACAAGTCTTCAGAAAATAAGCTAAATAATAAAATAATTTTCACCATTCTTAATCAAAACATAATAGAATCCATAAGCAATCTAGAGGGTTTTTTTCCACTCTAAAGAAATTTTGTTGTAATAAGTAAATTACTAAATACATTCTTAGCTAAAAAAAAAAAAAAATCACAATGAAATTGGTGCTTTTAGACTGTCACCTCTGGGGAAATAGCGAATGCCTCATTGATTGGAAAACAACATGAAAGTGACTCGAGGGAGAAATAAAATTGTGTAACAAGACTACTTCTATTTTAAGACTCATACCAAATCAATGTACACTTTTAATGGTTTTCCCAAAACTAAGACTGTAACAATTGTAAACCAGCTAGTATAAAAAGTTAATACAAGCTCACAAAGCATAGTGGTTCCTGTGACCCCAACACTTTGGGAGATCAAGACAAGAGAATCGCTTGAGCCCAGGAGCTGGAGATAAGCCTGGATAACATAGCAAGACTCTGTCTTTACAAAAAAAAGTCTTTTTTAAAATTAGGCAGGCATGGTGGTGCGCAACTGTAGTCCCAGCTACTTGGGAGGCTGAGGTGGGAGGATTGTTTGAGTCTGGGAGGCAGAGGTTGCAGTGAGCTGAGATTGCTCCGCTGCACTCCAACCTGGGCAAAAGAGCCCAGGTTGGGCTCTTTTTTGTTTGTCTCAAAACAAAAACCAAAAAACTAAGCTGGGCATGGTGACGTGCACCTGTGGGTCTAGCTACGTGGGAGGCAGAAGCCTATGCCCAGGAGTTTAAAAAAAAAAAAAAATGCAAATGATGCTAGAAAGTTTAAGGGTTAGAGAGCTAACCATTTAAGGTTCAAAAACTAACGTGGCTGTGTGTACTTGTTTTTTATTCAGTAAGAATTCCCTGAGAACCTCCCATATTCAATGGTCCTATAATACCAAGTACAGTAGAGAAATTTCAAAACTCCATTTGGATCATAGAAGCAAAAAACTGTCCAGAGGACCATCAAAAAATCAGTACAAAAAAAAGACAGTCATTAGAGAATAGTAAGTTAAGAATACATGTAATTCCATGTTAAATTCTGTTGTAGACAATACCTGCTAACTACACACACTAAAGAAGTTTAAATGAGAGGGCACAGCTTTATGGCAGAGGTAGTTACTGAGAAGAATGGGAAAGGTGAAGAGAAACTATGGCACTAAAACATTACAGACACACCTATAATTTTCTAAAAGCTTTGTTCCTTGATCCTTCTCTATTTTGGTTCATAAAGTTTTCTTCCAATGGATTTAAAAATAGGCAGTTGGTGTTGCCATGGCTAACTAATATGTTTTTTATATATATACCTCTTCTGTTTTGGTTTTCTTGGGACTCTCTTCTTTATGAGGTGAGGATGTCCTCTTGACTCCTACTATAGGAGTAGGTATTTTTGTTGCTGCGTTTCCTGAAGTTGCTGCATTTCCTGAAGATCTAGGTGATGGGTTTACCAGACGTGTTGAAGAAACAACTCTGGAGACCGTAGGCTTTGGTGGTGGAGAAATGGCTGGCTGTGTGGCAGTTTGAGGAATGCTTTCACTCGATGTACCTAAGCAGTAAATATATGAGCATATACAAATTAAAATAACCATATCGGTATCAAGTTGTAAGTTTTTGTTTCTCTGAATTTGATTTCATGAATAACTTTACATGCAAAAAATAAACTGGCATTTAAAAAACTGAATTTTAACTACTTAACAAACCCACTTTTCAAAATGAAGGTTAAACCAAATATAATGTAAGAATTCTCAAACCTGACAAACCCAATCTCCTTACCCCCTGAGCTTTCACTGGAATTTACTTGTGGCACAGAAACTTCAGTAGCCTGTATGTTGGTCACAGATGCTGCTGTTACAGCTGGAGCAGGACTGTTTCTGCTAAAAAAATAAATAAAAATAAAAATAAAAATTGTCTCAAAATTTAAAAGTAGAAAAATAAATAAAAATAAAATACAATGATCTATAACATGCACAGAAGTTATTTTGTAAAGTAAATGATTCTTTGATTTTACTTCCTATACATACACTTTAGCAACTGACTTTATTGGATAAAGTATAACAACAGTAAAAAGTACACAAACCTTCTAAAGCAGCACTGTCTAATGTTACTTCCTGAGATGACAGAATGTTCTGTATCTGTGCTACTGGATACGGTAGCCACTATTAAAACATAGCTACTCTGTACTTAAAATATGACTAGTGAGAGACTGCTTAATTTTAATTAAATTTAAATTGTCACATATGGCGGCTGGCTACTATATCGCCAGAGTGGTTCTAAAAGATCTATTCTTAACTGATTTTGGCTAAGAGACTTAACTGAAGGATTTTTTTGAACAAAAATTATTTATTAATAAGAGGCCACGCATGGTGGCTCTTGCCTGTAATCCTAGCACTCTGGGAGACGAGGCGGGAGGACTGCTTGAGCTCAAGTTTGAAACTAGCCTGGGCAACACAGTGAGCCCTCGTCTCTACAAGAAAAAAAAAAAACCTATATTATTTAAAAAATAAATAAATAAAATAAATAAGTTATGAATGAGAAAATGTTCTGAGAAACAGAAAACAGAAATAAATTTCTGTATACAAAGTATAAGGGTTTTATAAAACTCTAAAAGCCCATCCAGTGGCTCAGTTAAACAAAAACCTTTAAGTGACAAGGGGATATTTCAATATTTTACTTTAAAAATAACTTATTTTAAACCCTCTTTACTCCCCTGAAGTTTCTCTCCCATTTTCTCCTCCTCATGTCAATCTCAAATGACCTTCCTATTTAACAACCAAAAGCCACTAGCCAAATATTACCCCAAATTCTAAGTATAAATATTAAAGAGACACACCTATTTCTATAATTAACCCCTATTCTTTCCTTATTATTCCTTATTACATAAAAAAGCCCAATCTATGTTCTAAATCTCACTAATTCCTGTCATCTCAAGAAACTCAAATCATCACTCCTTTACTCTCCCATCCAACTTTCCTGTCTCAAGTAAATTCTACACATTAGCATTTAAATAAACTCAAGTTTTTATTATCTCCTAAAAGAAAAACAAAAGCAGAAAAGTCCTCTGGTTTCTCTGTCTGTCTGTCTCTCTCAGAGCTACCACCCACACTCTGAAACTGGTGAATGATGACACCATAAGGAGGTACGCAACACTTGGAAGACTTATTTTTGGTACCTACATGACATCCATGTGGAACCACAGAGCAGTCAGCTTATTAAAGCTATGGATATCATTGGTACATGAATGTAAAATGTAGTCAACAGAGAAGGTGTTACCACTCAGGGACAATATGAAGATGGGATAAACAGACAACAGAATAATGAGAGAGCCCTCAAGGGCACAAATATTAAATGAATAAAAAGAAAAGGAGAGTTGGCCAGAGAACAATCACAGATGCAGGAGAAAGCCTGAAATGGCTAGCAAGGTATCTAGCACATAATAAACACTCAATGCTTGTTGAACAAATATACAATCATATTCTAAAAACCCAGAAGTTTTATTTACAGAAGTTACTTAGTATTACTTCAAGAAACTAAACTTCAAAACTAAACTGTGAAATTTAGTACAGTTGTACACATTTTATATTCATGCACAAACTCAAAGGACACAAAGGCTTTTACAAATCCCAAAATTCTTATTAAAAGCTTCTTCACTTAAAAAAAAAACAACAAAAAAAACTTTTAAAATGATAACACTTACAGGACATATTCAGGCCTGAAGTCTTTGGATTATGCATGATTTGCCTAAAACCATACCACACACGAGAAGTCCAAAAGAAAGAAAAGACATCCACGACACCTCAGCATTTTCTATTTCACATTCATCCAGGGAATCCTCCCCAGCCTGCACTTCTGCCATCGGTTATACGTTAACTGACAAACAGACTTCTAACACCGCCTTTTAAAAATTGTAATATAGGCCAGTCATGGTGGCTCATGCCTGTAATCCCAGCACTTTGGGAGGCCAGGGCAGGTAAATCACCTGAGGTCAGGAATTCAAGACCAGCCTGGTCAACATGGTGAAACCCCATCTCCACAAAAATACAATTAGCTGGGCATGATGGCAGGTAACGGTAATCCCAGTTATTTGGGAGGCTAAGGCAGGAGAATCGCTCGAATCTGGGAGGCGAAGGTTGCAGTGAGCCGAGATCGTACCATTGCACTCCAGCCTGGGTGACAGAGCGAGACTCCATCTCAAAACAAAAAACAAAACAAAACAAAACAAAAACAAACAAAATGTGTGTGTGTAACACACACACGTATATATAAATATATATTTATATATACACACACACACACACATATATATATATATATTTTTTAAAGACAGGGTCTCACTCTGGTTGCCCAGGCTGGGGTGCAGTGGTGGGACCACAGCTCACTGTAGTCTCAACCTTGCAGGTTCAAGCAATCCTCCCACCTCAGCCTCCTTAGTGGCCAGGACTACAGGTGCACACCACCACACCTGGCTAATTTTTTTACTTTTTTCTAGAGATGGAAGTCTCACTATGTTGCCCAGGCTGGTGTTGAACTCCTGGCCTCAAGTGATCCTACCACCTCAACCTCCCAAAGTGTTGGGATTACAGGTGTGAGTCACTGAACCTGGCTAAAAATTTTTCACTGCTTCAAACCCAGGGCAGTGGCATGCGCCTGTAGTCTCGGCTACTCAGGAGGTTGAAGTAGGAGGATCGCTTGAATCCAGGAGCTCAAGGCCAGCCTAAACAAAACAGCCAGACCCCATCTCTTAAAATAATAATAAATTTTTAAATTTTTAACTGCTGTGAATGTTAAGAGAGATACCTAGTTCTTCTAAAACAGGTTTCCCTAACTATCATAGATACATTCCCTTGTTACAAAGTTATAAGCAGCTCTAGGACAGAAAGGTGGTTTTGTTCCTTTTGTCTGTTCTCATTAGCATACCATTCAGTGCACTGTAGCAGTAGCCATCTAAACACATGAACTTGGACGGCTTATGTGCTAACATTCAGTCACATCTGACTGAAAACATTATTAGTCTCAAAAATAAAATGTTAAGTATGACAAGACAAAACCAAAAAGTACTATCCCCAAACCTAAGAATTAAATTGCTATTAAAAAAAAATAGTAGATGGAATGAAAATAACATTCTAAATAGATGACTTTAATAGCAAAATAAGAATGTATCCGATTGATTCAGCAAACAGCCACTCCACTTCTGTTTTCCTCTTTTTCCTTACCCCTGAGAGCTGCCAGAACTGTTCAATGGACTGGTCTTCGTAGCACTAGTAGGTGAAGGCACAGACATGCTGTTATCACTGTCCATAGACAAGTCAAGGCTGCTGTCATTGAGAGCTGTCAATTTGACACCTTCTGTTGAATGCTGCAAACAATGAAACATTTTACTGAATATATCTTTACTTCATCCAGATGTTGAAACACGGAAACCTTTTACTTAACATATATGATTTTTACTGAAAAGCACAAATCACTAAATCTACGAAAGTTAGATGTGCCATGCTGATTCTAAAAGGCAACGATTTGGGAGTCAAGTACTTTCTTCTAAGAAGGCCTCAACATTAAGTATAGTTCTTATGTGGGAGAAAAAAGGAGAAAGAAATGTTTTATTAAATGTATCCACTGACCATAAGATACAACACAAATTAAAAACACTGTAATATAAAACAAAAGAATCTCCAATCAGAGAACTCTAAATATATACACACACAAGAAAAAAATGTCTCAACAATAAACACGGTACTACAATGACTCTCTGTAAAGTGGGTCTAGAAGTGATTTTGTTTACATATAGATTTCTAATTATCCTACAATAAACATAAAATTTTTTAAATTTCAAACTTATTGCCACTCCTTACTATTTGTCAATAAAAAGAGCTTCTCTCAAAAGCGAGAGACTTTAGTGCTCTAACTGCAATTTAGAATTTTTTAAATGGCATGCTTAATACTGTAAATTATCCTGTGAAAAGAAAAGCAGAAATAATTTTCTGAAAACTAAACATAATATACAAATCCTAACGTTGGTCCTCCTTAAAAATCAAAGCACTCCAAAACAAATAAAGCAGAAAAACCAAAAACTATGGATGGTTTCATGAAATTAAAGTTGCTTTCTAGTAACAAAGTTTAAATTTTTGCTATTTGGTGCTACTGTAATATTACATTCAGCTTCATTTTTTTTTTCCAGAATGTTTAGCCTGGGTTCACTTACCTACACAAACATTTTAACGAAAATAATTTATACTGTTGACAAAAACACATTCCTTATATATGTGCCTGCATTCTGTGCTTTCTAGTTCCCCAAATAACAAAATATTCTTATCTTTGATTTAGCACTAGACATACCACTTATGTACATGAATGAAAATTGATCAAATGGGGAAGGTGAGATATGGTGGAAAGGAGAGGAAGAGAGAGTAACGCCATTTGCTTATGAAGTCAGTTGTGAAATAAAAGTACCTAATATTATAAATGAGTATCTCTTCTATTCAACAATGCTACCAATCTTACTCTCCACTAGATATGAGGATTTATTCAGTAAGTAAATTATACTGAGTTCTACAGTTACCTGCCTCCCTAAGTGACCAAATGCTGTGAGTTAACAGGCCACTGTTGGGGATAAATTGTGAAAGTTTAACTGGTTGGTCTAAACACAAAACAGCATTAAGCTACTTTGCTTTGTTTGCTTCTATATCCAGATCAAGTTTGGTAGCAAGAGACCTCAAAGCCAACTAGTCCTAAATATTCTATCATAATTTTTAATAAAAGATAAATAAAACAAAGAACATACTACAGAAAGAAACACACACACATACTTTGCAGTCAGACTTAGGTCCAATTCACAGTTCATACTACATGACCCAGGGCAAGGTTCTTAACCCCTCAGTTTCTGCTATTAAAAGACAATACCCATGGGTGCTGGAACATTAAATATAAAAAGGACTGGTACAGTGTTATGCAAATAGCAGTTAATAAAAGGAAGAGTCTATTTATAAGAGTCCAAACAAAACATTCATAGATCTTGATTCCTAGACACTTGTTACTTACTAGGCAAGAAAGTGCTATTTTACTAATGCAAACTTAGAAATACTCTAAATGATCTCAAATACAGGGTAGATTTAATCATACTGTAGCTAGATAAAGAGATATTAAACAGCCACTAAAAATATAATTTGGATAGATGGTCACGATATGTTAACACAAAAAAAAGCAGGTCACAAAATAGCAAATTTCATCAAAAACCTTTTAAAAATATGTATATGGTAACATGCCCTGAACAGTCTGTGTTTAAATAAAATGTTAAAAGTAGGTTTGCTGTGAAATTATAGTTACTTCATCTGACAGAATTTTTGGACTAAAAAACAAATTTCCAGTCATTAATGATTCTCTTTATATTCTAGATGACTATATTTAAAGAAATAATACCTTAAGAAATAATAAAACATCTTATATTCAAATTTACTTAAAATTTACACAGGATGGTTCCAAATATCAGTACTGTCATGGAAATAGAACTTAAAAAGGTAATCTGAATATAGGATTCTGAGAAATCTAATTATCTGTTATAAATAGCTGTTAATAGCTATTTGATTATGAATTAAATATTAATAATAGCGAAGTTCTAAAGAACAATCTACTTTCACTTCTGAAAACATAAAATCTTTATATACTTTTTTAAAAAAATTATTATTTTGTAAGAGACAAGGTCTCGTTCTGTCACTCAGACTGAAGTGCAATGGCACAATCATAAGTTCACTACAGCCTTGAACTACTTGGCATACGTGATCTTTCCACCTCAGCCTCTCGAGTAGCTAGGACTGTAAGACGCATGCCACCATGCCCAGCTAATTAAAATTTTTTTTTAGAGACGGAGTCTTGCTGTGTTGCCCAGGATGGTCTTGAACTCCCAGCCTCAAAGGATCCTCCTACCTCAGCCTCACAAGTCACTGGGATTACAAGCTTGAGCCACCATTCCCGAGTCCAAAGTGTTTATATTTTTTGTATGTGATAAATTTACATTTAAGTACAATTGATTTAATTAACCCTTAATAATACAACACTAAAGGACAATTAGAAAGGAAGTGTTTAACTTGATATTTTAGGTTTGTTTTCCTGAGGCTAATCTCTGCTGAGATAGATACTTTAGTTTTAAAATAAAACTGCTTGATGGAAAATTTTACAATAAATATATGTTAACATGCACTGAACAGTCTGTGTATAAATAGTACACTGAGAATAGTACATGTTTGTCAATTTTTATCTAGTTAACTAAATTTTTAGTAAACCATTAGGTTAAGAATAAAACATTTTTAAAATAACATCACGTTTAAGCCTTAAAAACTGATTTTACACCCGTCCTCATTTATCTACCTATCCCCAAGTTGTGAATAATAATGATGTTATGTGATAACAAAAGCCAATATAAGCATTTATTATATGCCAGGAGCTAGTCTAAACCACCCTTTACATGTATTGGTTCATCTAATCTTCATGAAATACCTAATAAAATAGGTAAAAATACTGCCACAATTTTCGAGATGAGACAAATCAAGAACAAGATGTTTGCCATGTAACTTGCTCAAATTTCACAGGTAGGAAAGAGTAGAGCCTGAATTTGAACAAGGCAGTCCACTCCAGAGTCCTTGCCTTTAATTAACTTCAATGCTTTTGTATCATAATATATTCTGTTTTAAGAAACAAAACATTATAAAATTAAAGTCTTTTGTGTATTAATTTCATTCCTTTCCTCCCAACCCCAATTCCAGACAACCAGCCATTTTCCTGAATGCAGTGGTTGTCATTCTGTAATATATACTTTTATTTCATATTCTCTCCTAAATACATTGTTTTTTAAGTTTTTAAACTTGTAAACTTTATATGGAAGTATCAAGTGAGACACACATACGTGTGCTTTTTTATTCAACATATTAGTATATGCAGTTGTAGTTCATTTATTTTCACTGCTACATACTGTGAAATATTCCATTATAAGAATAAACCATCTATTTTTGAAATCACCTAAAGAAAAATGTAATTTGTATCTGTGCACTAAAATTCCAATATGCTCACTAAAGTTCAAATAAGGAAAAAATAGCTCTAAGTTATTCAAAAGGAAGCACTAACACTAGAAAAATGTAATGCAAAATATTAACTCAGTGACCTCTGTTCATGACCTCCTTTATACTCAGCAACTTTTGGTTTTTAAATAATATACATGTTATATTTCTTACATTCATCAAAAAAAGCGATTTTCATTTTTTAAAAGCCTCACATAATTTACTTGACCCACATATTTCCTTACTAATTTAATTGAGTTTACTTTTTAAAGGAAAGAAAATTAAATACTGATGTGGGATTTTTAAATGAACAAGAATAAAAAGTGCTTAAAGAGAATACGGGTATATACAAAGTAAGGATATGAAGCATCACTACTAATCCTTCTAAAATCTGAAGCAACCGTGTGCAAGAAAACTGTTTAGAGTCAGATTTCACATAATGAAACTGTTCCATGAAACCCATGAAACAGATTCTTAAAAAGCTGTCATCTATTTCAAATAGGACTTATTAACTGAGCCTAAATTCTGAAATAATGATAGTCCAGATGCATAAAACATTATGTTAGTAATGCTTTTGTAAGTACTTTCTAAATTTACCTTTTTCTTTTTCTGAAGCACATGATTAGGTAGTAGTTGATGAAGTTGCTTTCTTTTTACATGCATTGCAGCAATTTTCATATCCACCTCAAACATCTTGCTGTTTATTGCTTGCCTATAAACTATACAATTAGGAAATTGTTACAAGAAATAGAAACATTTTAATAAAGGCAGTTAAACTCACTCCAGAGAAACTATTCTAAGTAGGGATCCTTTTTCCATCAATACTGCATACCTGTATATCAGTCAAGACCTATTCCTAATCCAACATAATTCATTGCCTGAGCAAACTCCTTTTACCACAAGATGCGCTGAATAAAAGCACAAAAAGTATTAATTCTTCCAGTGTAGTAACTCTTTAAATAGCTCTTAAAGTAGTAACTCTAAAGAGTAACTCTTTAAGAAATGGCAGAAATGAGGGGAAAAGAGTTTCTTAAACTCATACCCTTTTATGCTATCAGTACTATTGCTTAAAACTTTAACCAAGTATGTAACACATGCTGTAAAATAAGTCAAACTTATTAAACTATACCTATAGGTACCTTTACAAGAATCTGCAAGATAAAACTAAGTAATGACATACTTTCTATAGACAGTAATAACTTAAATGACAGAGGTCACAGGTACAAAAAGAAAATGCTACAATTAAATAAATTCAAATTATTTAGATTCAGAGGGCCCCAAAAGGTAAAAGTCGGTCATACAAAACATATTTAAGAAACATCTATACTTGATTCATACTGTTCTATACACTGGAGAT
Source organism: Trachypithecus francoisi (assembly GCF_009764315.1). Taxonomy (NCBI): domain Eukaryota; kingdom Metazoa; phylum Chordata; class Mammalia; order Primates; family Cercopithecidae; genus Trachypithecus; species Trachypithecus francoisi. Next base: position 10,264,132 of record NW_022681468.1, read on the forward strand.
AAGCAGTGAACAAAGACCAATGTAGCCTCAAAGGGTCTACATTACAGTAGGGAGAATAGAATAAATAAGAAAAAAATAAAACCTATAGTCCATGTCAGATGATGATAAGTATTACTGAGAAAAACCACATAGGATAGGAAGCTCAGCCTGGAAACTGAGTTGACATCTGACTGAAGATTTAAATGAACATGAGGATGTAAGCTGAGAGTACCTGGTGAAATAGCATTCCAGAGAGAGCAAACACCAAGAACAAAATACCCTAAGCAGGAGAAAATGCCTGGAACATTTGAGAAACAACAAAAATGCCAAAGGAGAAGATGAAAAGTAGAAATCCATAATCCCTTATGTGCAACTCTAAAATCCCAAAAACTCCCAACACACAAGTTTTTCTAAGATAGGAAACAAAATTCATCTGGTAACAAACCCTGTTCTGAACTACTTGTGGCTGTGGCTATTTGGTGTTTATCTTTTGCTCCATGTGAGTATCAATGATTCCCTGCAGAAATGATACTGTCTTTCAGTACCAAATGCTGCTCCAGGCCTCAAAGGGTATATTACTTACTAACTGTATTACCTTTCTGGCTCCAAAACTTACAAAGAAAGGATTGTGAACTTATAATAGGAGGTAAGGTCACAGACATGATGAAAAGGGCAGATCAGGCAGAAGCTTGCAAACCACAGCAAGGACTTGGACTTTTATTCTGAGTAGATACTCAGATACTCAAAGCTTTTAAGCAGGCAAGACATGATCTGGCTTAAAAATATCATTTGGACACTAGGTAAGAACAGCTGAAGGCGCAAGGGCAAAAGAGAAAGTTTTGGCAATGACAGTGATCCAACAGCACTACAGTGGCTAGGACTTAGGGTGAAAGCAGTGGGAACAGCATTAAGTAGCAGAAACCTCAATGTATTCTGAAAGAGGAAGCAAAAAGATTTTATAATGGATTAACATCGAGTAGGGTCAAAGACTGATTCCAAGGTCTCTAGGTTGAACAACCAAAATTACTTGAAAAGAAACTGGTAGGTGTTGGGAGTGAACATTTGTGTGCTGAATATGTGAAATCTGTTTTCTTTTAAAATCCCATAAAGTATTGGATTAAAGTGTTTCAATATACAGGACAACTGAATTTTCCTTCCCAAAATACCTAAAACATCCTTGAAAATCTTGATGGTTCATTAGTGTAATCTTTGATAAACATCTTAATCTGAATGCAAAGTACAGAACAAATTTCTAATCCAGGTAGGTATCCGTGACTTATTAGTTCATAAATAAGTTACCATCAGAATTTTTACTTCAGGAAAAAATACTTCTGTGGTGTTCAGCAGGTGGAGTATCACCCTACATACGACATTCTAAAAATCTGTAGAGGTATTTTTGTTGTTGTATTGATTAAAAGGTACTATGGCTAGAAATATATAGATATGTATCCTTCAATGTGGACAGTTCTACCCAACACAGAATTATACCATGTCCTTCCTACATCCCTAAAGACAAAAAACCTACTTAGCAATTATTTAAACAAGAATTCACTTCAATTTTACATTTTAAAAATGGAGTATTTAAAATAAAAAGAAAAAACAAACAAAAAATGGAGTATTTTAATTTGAAATTTCCAGGAATACAACTACCACCAAGCATATCAAAATTAGATCTCTTTTTATTTGCAACTTTCACTCTTACAAGGTGTCACCAATGCTAACGCTGCTGGTGATACCTGAATCACCACAGACAACACCTGTATCGATCAGAATTTATAGATATCACACTGCTGGTGAATCTACATAAAGTGTAATCACTTGACACTTAAGTTATCTTCTAGTGTCATTGTATCTGAGCAGTGACATATTGAAATACACACTTTTCCTTTTATTTCTCCTTTGTATCACAGTTAGTGCACGATACTGACTTTTTAACAAACTGGCACTAATTTTTTTCTCTCCTGTAACTAGGTAAAAAAATTCTTAATTTTAAGTCTGTATGTTCTCCAGGGAAAACTCCTCATAGTGAATAAAAATGCCACTTACATTTTTTTTTAATGAAGGAGAGAAGGACAGTGTCTGAGAGAGAAAAGGATTAGTCCTTAAAGTGGATGTGCAGTTGTCCCCATGTGTAGTATTCGCCATTCCCATGAAAAGTTATGCACCTACATATAGACTCATTCTCTCAACTACATCCACCATTTGGTCTTTAGTTAAAATGAACTACCTTTCATCTTAGAGTACAGGTCAATCTGAAATCTACACTTAAACAGCCTATTTCCCACCTATGCATTAACATTTGAATCTGTATTTGAGACACAGTAGGAAAATTTCTCCAGGTCACCACAAGTTACGCTTCATCGATTTCTGAGGTTCAAGATGATGAAGACAGTCAGACACAGATTCAGTCTAGACAACCATATATTCAAGTTGTTTCCCATTTCTTAGGAAATTATGGAGAAGTCAAGTTTGGAATGGTTCTACTTAACTTTAAGGTTGCCACAATAGAGAAAAATCATGTATATACAGGTTGAGTATCCCTAATCCAAAAATCTGAAGCTGAAACTGCTACAAAAAGCAAAAATTTGTGAGTGCCAACATGACACTTAAAGGAAATGCTCATTGAAGTATTCAAATTTCCTATTTTCAGACTAGGGATGCTCAACTGGTAAGTGTAATGTAAATATTCCAAAATCTGAAAAAAATCCTAAACACTTCTGGTCCCAAGCATTGCGGATAAGGAATACTCAATCTGTATTAGACTAATACAAAACCATTATTCTGATGACAGTTCAATATTCTCAAGTAATTTCAACAATTATTGTAAATATCACTATGGTGTGCATCAAGACAATTTCAAATATGCAAGAACTGAAGTGTTTTGATTATCCAAGTAATGACATACCTGTATCTGTGAAAGACTGAATATCATAGGTGAGATCAACACTGAGGTTTTCAGAGTTTTCTGTTTTTTTAAACACTAACCCAATCACCCACATCGTGCGAAATTCTTCCCTGCAAAGAAGAGCATTACCATAGTTTATCTGGATTTCATGAAAACGTAGCTATCAATGTGGTTGACAATCTGAGACATGGAAAAACTTGTAATACAAATGTATGAGCAAACTAAAAGTTCTAAGCCTCACCCACACCTGTCCTCTATATTCCTACTACAACATAAACAGAGATCCAGGAGAAATATACTCTTATTAACTGTACACTGATAGTCAATGTCCTTAATGATGATTCTAAAGAACCAAATCCACTGAAACCAAAGAAAAATTATCTTTAAACTAATGAAGTTTCGAAAAAGACTTTTTAGAAAGTCTGGGAAAAAAAGGATTTTCTAAATACAGAAATTTAACTAGAACTTAATAGCTATTTCTTAAACTTCAAAAATTCATTTTAAAAGGCCACATGAACAGAAGCATAACAACAGGAGTAATTTGTGATTTAGCTACTTTTGAACATTTAACAGTGTATCTACTGAATGGAACATCAAACAGTCTTGTAATAATTAAGATCAGAATTACCACAAAATGTAAAAAACCTCATCATATAATTACAAAATTAAAAACATCTATATAATCAGTAAGAATACTGTATAACACAAATTTAATAATCCTTCCACTTATCTTTTTTTAATGCTGCTTTATTTTTTAAAATAAGCTTATTACTAGTACTCTACAACTCTCCAATGCAACAAAGTATAGTCTAGTCTCATATTAACAGCAAACAATCAAATAAGCAACTAACCTATACAAATAAAAGACCCCTAAAAAGGTAAACTGACTCTGCTTTTACATACATTAGCTTCTCAACAGTCCAGAATCAAGCATAAATCAGATTTTTATAAGTTCATATCAAAATGTTCCCTTTTAACAAAAAATTAAGATAAAAAGCAAAGACTGATGTATGGTATACCAGCTATTCTGACAATTACTGTACAAAACAGGAGAAGAAAATATTAAGAAGGAATGGTAAAGACAGTATTAACGCAAAACTGTAGAATGTGAACTCTAGCTAATAGGCACCTCATCACTGGAAGAACATCAGAAAAAAAAATGTGTGCTGATTTTTCTCATAAAAGTCTTGCTCTTCAATGTTTCTGATCAGAAAAACTAAGTTACAAGTTCTAAATTGTCTATAAGCCATATGTAGTCAACAGAATAGTGACACTGGTTATAAAAATTGCCTGTAAAAGCTTCTATGAATAAAAATTGGATATGGGAAGAAGAAATTAAATTAGAAAAGGGCTTACTTGTCGGGATTTTCTTTGGGTGCTGGAAATGACTGGGGATTCACATGAGCCAGTGTAATAAATTCATTCTTCTCCAAGCTTCCAACCAGGATTCGGATTTTTGATTCCACCAAGCCCACCCTGAACAAATGTCACTTAGTATTAACAAAAAGTTTTGGTTAACTTAAAAATAAATTTTAAAATGCACATACCAGGGCATTTCAACTGGCTGAACTCCCACAAATAAAACCAGAAGCCTTATGTTCTACCCAAAATTGCCAAACAACAGGGAAAAAAGAGCCAAGAAACACTCCATTCACACCAGCAAGGTTGCAAAAGTTCTCCCCACAGAAATTTTAAGAAAAACAAGCTTTAAGTGCAATTTGAATATACAATTAAGAAATGATGCATGGATCTCTATAAAGCAAACAAAAAATTAAGTTGCATATGGATCCCGATTTCTATGCTTTCACTACACACAGTAAAGCAGCTCCATCTGTGAACAAATCAAACCAAACTAGAAGTTTTAAGGACTTCCTCCCATTTCCTACTGTGTTCAGTGGCTACGTGATTCATTCTGAAGTTTGCTTTTTCTGTAGTCTATTCTTATACTCACCATTCTAGGCGTTGTTTTTCTGTTGGTGCACTTGCTAGAAGTACAATATAATGCCTTTGAAGATAAAGACAACATGCTATTTATTTTATTTACATGCTTTGTGCTGGATATTAGACCATAAAGTAATAAGCTTCCTTACAATTATAGATCCACATCAATTTAGCAAGGGGCACTACAATCTCAATATGCACATAAAATCATATATGCTAAATTCTACTTTTCTAACTACTAGTGAGTTTAATTCTTCTGAAAAAGGCAGTGACTTTATGAATAATTACCAAAAAGCAGCTTAATTCAAGAAGTATAAATAAGCATTAATAGTTTTGCTCAATGACACCGACTGAGTGCTCTGCCTATAAAATTAAAGACTTGCTCACTAAAATATAATCTACTTAAAACAAAAATGTTTCAATAGAATCAAAACATCATGGCTTTAGACACAAAAATTTATCACTAAATACACATACTACAACAGTAACTTCAAAAACAGTATCGAACACATCATGCTTTTAAATTCAAATTAAATAGTAGTGAAAATTAAACTAAATACTACAGTTAGGCCCTGTGATTTTTTTCCCAATTAACAGTATACGTTTCTATAATCAAAAAAGAAAAAAAAGATCACTAACATGACAGCAACAAAGAAATCCGATTTTTATCCAAAACTCAATCCCATTCATATTAGACAAAAGCCAAGTTTTCACTTCAGAAAATAGCATCATGATCAAATAAATATTGAAGTCTTTTTAAAACAAACTATTTACAACTCAAATATAACTACTATGATTCAGTTTTCTAAGACTCAAAAAGTTCAATCCAATATACTCTTCTACAGTACCCAGTGCTGGGAGCCAAATTTCACACCAGAATCTCTACAGCAAAAAGCAAACTGACGTCATCTAGTATTGATACTAGTTTCAAAAGTAGCAGTATAACCAAAATTTTAAAATTATTTTACTCTTTGAAAAGTCTAAAACCTTCCTAATACTTTCTAACACATTTTATAAGTGTAGTTTCTAACCAAGAGCAAAAATCTGACCTAGACCCAGAGGAAAACTACCAAACCTATCTAAAAAAATGTATTTGAAAAATGGTTTCAATTCTTCACAGCTATATAATCCTAGGCAATTCTAAGTCTTGTGTACATCATCTGTAAAATGGGATAATAGTAAACATTCTACTGGCAGAGGTATGTAAAGCTCAATGGAGTTAACTTGAAGTCTATAAACTTAAGGAAACAGAGATAGATATATAAAAAACAAGGAATATAGGGCTATGTGAATATGCAGTCCAAACCCCTACAAACCAATACTTCCTTTACCAGTTTAATTTGCTCAGCATTATTTGGAAAATGTCAAATAAATGAGCAAGCACAGATGGCCCAAATAAGTCAACAAAAGTCATATAAAAGCATTAAAAATTCATATATTTTATGTATAGAAAAATCCATACTCGGAGTTCCAAATGCTCTTAAATCAAAATCCTAACAAGCTCAGTAACCTGATTTCTAGGTCCCTAAAATATTAAAAATGGCTAACTGGTTTAAAAAAAAAAAAAAAAGGTAAAGAACATGCAGAAAGAGTTCTCTCACAAAAGCACAGCAACTTATAACAGGAGACAATGAAGCACAGAAATCAGGCACGTACACAAAAACACAAAGCTGTCTGGGTTCATCTAAGGGCAGAGACAAAACTCCCGCAGTCTCTAAATCACTCTTACAACACATTATTAAAATGGAAATTCTTAATAACCATCTTCGTCTTCAACAAAACCTTAAATGATACACAACGTTCTTTATTTATAAGGAGAAAATATACAATCCATTTGGACACAGTTTTGTTGGCAATTCAAAGTTCTGAATCCTAGAGTTCAACATTACTTCTTACTGAAATCCAAAAGGGAAAGAGTACCTACTCTGTACATATCTTACACACAAATGCACATATTCACATACAGGTAGAAATGTTAATTCTAACAAGTATTTACGCTGAAGTTAAATGTCCTTTACTCAGCCACATTTAAACAAATTTGAATTGAGAGATATAAAATGCAATAGTTAAGTTTAATAAAAAATAACCTGCAAATATTTTGAGTCATTAGGAATTCATTTACAAAACAAAATTCCAACTGCATTCTCTAAATATCTCTATTTTTAATTTTTAAAACCAGGACTGGTACTCAATTCTTAAGGTCCCAATCAGACCACAGAAACCTAGTGTACATGTACATCTAAATTAGACTACATTTTGTTGATGTATCAAAAAACGATCCCCTATTTTACAAGTGCCATGTTTAAACTGTCATGTTTATGATGCTCAAATGCCTCCATGCGAGACTTTGAAATCTTAATGCAATTGCCATTACCTTTTCCTCAAATTAAAAAAAATTTAGTTTCCAATAAAAATAGTTTAAAATACAGTTAAAAGTAAATTTAACTATAAAAATGTCTCCCAAAATAATTAGTATTTATGCAAAGTGCCCTAAAAACAATTAATTTAGTTACTGTATTACCTAACTGCTATTTGCAAAACAAATTCTCTAAGCGAATCTCTTGAAGACCATTTCATCTCACCTGGGAAGATCATAACTCATAACTCAGATATGTACAATAAAAAGCTGGCACATCTTAGTCAAAAATGTTTGTAAGTCTCTATATATGTAATTCAAGACCAAGATTTAGTTTCCTGTTTTTAACTTTTTTAACAAATTTAAGGTTACTATATATACACATGAAATTATAAAATCATCTTGCACCTTAGAGAATACATTGGTCTTCCTAATACTTTTCCTTTATTCCTAGTGAAATCTAACACCTGAAGTAAGTATTCACATTTCCTAATGTTAGTGATTTACTGCTAGTTACTTGTTAACTCCAATTGTCTCAGAGGCGGCATTTAAAAAACTGTTTTCTTACAACTCCAAAAATTTCACAAAACAATGTTACCCCTTTTTGTTAAGGAACACTGACATGTCTTTCTGGAAGATGATTAGTTTGCCTTTTAAGACAAATGAGATTTTTCTCCGTGGTTCTGGCTCCTTCCAAGAATGTCAGGTATATTTCACATGATTTAAAATCCTACACATGTCAACAGGCAGTATTTCATGATATGCCTCAAATAAGATTGAATCAACTCTGACTTATGGGAAGACTAAACATATCCATTTGGTTGTACAGTCAATCTCTGGGGTATGTTACATGAGGATGTCTTTAAAAATTCAAATCTGTGAATACCTCCAAAATCCTAATGATAGTCATCACTTTATCTTAGACGCAAATTTCTGGAGAACAATTAAAAAGATAAATAGAATTTGGTATGGATAAAAATAGCCCACTGTCATATTTCAAAAGTTTCCACAAGACACTCAGCAGAAATGTAAATTTTCCTGATGTAATTTCCTATATTTGTTGCTGCTTCCTTTTTTATAACCTAAAAAAATTTGATTGTTTCACAAAAACTTCAGTGAAGATTAGGAACATATCTTTTAATCAGTCAAAGAACTTATAGGTACTATCCAGCAAGGACTGAAGCATAGTTTAAAACGTTTAAAAGAAACAGCAAGCAAGTTTTAGAAAAAGCACCAAAGTTCTAATAATGTGAATTTGAATAAAATGACATTGTTAAGGTTTGTTCAATGTAAACATTAATCTTTCTTAAAGTGAAAGAAGCCCCATCACAGTCCTATAAGAAAGTGAACAGAACAAAGTTTGAATCTAGTTTCATCATTGATTCCAGGAATTAAGGGGTACTAATACTTTCCTGTAAAACCAATTCCTTTATTATTCTCCTTACATGTAACTATGTCTCTTGTGTATCAAGTTTTAAAAGTATCTATATACATGTTTATTAGTGTAAATGTTCCAAGGTACTTCCTCTACATTGGTTAAAATAAAAACAAAGAAAAATTATATGTCAAACAGAAATCACAATTTATGGGGGAAGTTGTAATAAAATAAGAGTATTTAATGGTTATGCTACTTTAACGTTTACTGACAACACAGTGCTTCCTTACTGGCTCGTTACTGCTTTCTCATGCAAAAGATACAGAAACAAAACACAGAGACATCATGGAGGTCATCATTCTTGCTTTTAATTGGGGAATAGCATAAAGCAATCCTGCTTAGATTATTACAAAACACAATCCAACACAAGATCAAATGGTAAGAAAAGTTTCAAGCATTAAAAAAAAAAAATTGTTAAGTGGGACTTTGGCACATTTTCAGCCCAGGGCAAATAAAAGTGCAAGCCTGTGGTTTGTCTGTTTTTTTTTTTTAAATAAGATTATAACTTACATTTTTCACCAAAACTAACACAATTAATGAAGCTTTTAACCTGTACTAAGGCATTAAACCATTAATTAAAATTATTAACACCCACTTAGATTCATGAAAGATAGTTGCAGAAATATTTGAAGGGGCTTTATTAACACTGGGGGAAAATGGCAGGCCAATAATGTGCTGTAACTATTGAAAACATTTAATTAGCTATATATTGACATTTTATTAGCTTTGTCTTTGTTTTAAAGATTCTTAGTGATTAACGAGTTTCCAGAATTAGATGAAAATACTGTTATCTTAGTAGAGAATTATTAACTACAGATTTTCAGGATGCATCCACTTGCCACTACACAGATGTACTGTTTTTGTCATGACTGAGGTATGCCTACGGAACTGATGTTGCTACAAACGTAGCAGGAGTTCAGTTAAATGGAGCAGAAAAATCAAAGGGGCTTCACATTCATTACCTCAACCAAAAAAATCTAAGGAGTTCACTAAAAACAGTATGTCCTTGTGACAGGAAAGAAAATTCTACAGATGTTTAAAGGAAAATCCAAAACATTAATCCAGCAAGAAAGGTCTTATGTGCTACCATTAAACCATTACTTAAGAGAGCAACATGTCCGACATGCCTTAAAATACATACTTGTACTTTTGAAAGAAGTTTGGAGCTTCAAAAAGTTTGGACCACTCTGCCTTACTCAGCAAAATTTCATCTGTGATAGCAAGACCTAAATTAAAAACATATTAAAATGTTTGCATACTTCAGTCTATAATCTAGAATTTTAAATAATCTTAATCATACTACATGCACTCACTATAATCCTAAAACCAGAATTATAACATATATAGTTTTAGCTTATGATTTTAGAGCATATTCTTATATACATACATACTTTTTTTAAAAAGCTGGAAGATTTTTTCAGAACCAGGTTTCTGGTAAAGTACGATTATTCTAAAATGCCATGCTCATAGAATGACCTTCTTTCTTAAACACTCCAGTTACTCAAGAAGGAAAAATTTCCAATATACTTTGTTTCTTGTCTTTCTAAAAACAAGTTTCCCTGTTGTTTCTAAAGGGATAGAAGCATCTTCCCTTGATGGGCCTCTTTAAAGATGAAACTAAAGCATAAAATACTCAGGAATTTTAAATGTCTAAATTTAAAGCTAGTAGTCAAACAGCTGATTCTATTTCCTTTACTGTTTTCAGTCAAACCACTGTTTTCAGTCAAACTAATCTTGTTTGAGTTATTTCTCTCAAAGACTATTTGGTAGTAGCTATATCTTCAAATTAACAGCACAAGTAGCGTTCAAAAGTTAAAAGGTTCCTCCAAAATAATGGAATGTAATTGGGTGGTTTGGCCCCATTGCTGCTCAAAGTTCTTTCCCAGGAGTACGCAGCCTGCTAAACACCTCTCATTTCAACCAGTGTAGACAAACTGTTATCATTTATAATTTTACAAGGCAATAGTATGGAACTAAACCAGCCTACTGGTTTTTTTTTTTTTTTTCTTGAGACGGAGTCTCGCTCTGTCACCCAGGCTGGAGTGCAGTGGCACGATCTCAGCTCACTGCAAGCTCCGCCTCCCGGGTTCACGCCATTCTCCTGCCTCAGCCTCCTGAGTAGCTGGGACTACAGGCGCCCGCCACCGCGCCCGGCTAATTTTTTTTTTTGTATTTTTAGTAGAGACAGGGTTTCACCGTGGTCTCGATCTGCTGACCTTGTGATCTGCCCGCCTCGGCCTCCCAAAGTGCTGGGATTACAGGCGTGAGCCACCACGCCCGGCCTGCCTACTGGTTTTAACTGTTGGTTAATCTTCCAACTTGTTATAAAACATAAATTGGCTAAAAGGAATTTTTTGCAGTTCTCAAATATATACTGCAATAAATGAACACCAAAATCCACTTCAGTGAATCTCTCAATATAAGTTGCACAGTTGACTACCGGGTCTACAATGGTATGTAAATCCTTCGTGTATAAATCAGAGCATAAGGATAAACACTTACCTTGTTTAAACTCCTCAACCATGACCATCCGTGTTGAAACGGACACATTGTACGTGGAGTTCTGTTGTGGGTATGCTGGTGTAATTATAGGCATAAGATGGTACCTATCACTGGGGTTTACCTACATACAACAACAGCCAATCAGTTTCTTCAAGTACATATGCAACAGATACTTGGGCTTTTTACCCCTTGTTAAACTGAACCAATGATTATATTTTTTATTTCATTCACAGCTGGAGTTGAGAAAGAAAAACCATGTAGAGAGACATTGTTTTTATAGGAATTTTTATAGAATCAAAGATTGCATCTAAACTAATGATCTGTTTCAATTTGGATTTTGGCAACCTTACTAGAAAGTGTGCCTGGCTGAACAACAACAAAAAAGTTCTGCTTGGGAATCTACTGATGTTTAGTTTTTCTTTATTCAACAACAGAAATGGGGATGCACATACAATTACCTTTAGAGACATGTCATGCTACAATATGTTTTGTAAAGCTAATTTTCAACAAGATAGAAACCTAAGTTCTTACTATACCCTTAAACTATTAAGGAGTTCAAGCTTATTAACACACGGTGAAACTACATTATCCATGTTGAAATGTTAGGAGATAATGAAATGCTATACTGTTAATTTTAAATCTGTATATCAGGTAAGTGGCACATTTCCACAAAGGAAGTTGTAAATTCACATCCTCTAAAAGTAAATGCCTTGAGGCATTGGAAAACCTAAAAATGCACAGCTTGATGTAATTCAACAGAATTTAAAATTTTTGATATCGCAGTAAGATAAATTAGAAAAATAGGATTTCATAAACTTAGGAAATCTTATTCAAACCTAAATTTCTTTTATCAGTTTATAAAGTGCATGTTGTTAACATTTAAAATGAGTAAGCGGTAAATGTTGTAACTTCCCAAGAAACAGAATGGAAGGTCTTCTTTAGCCCAACCATGTTTTTATAATCTCTAAAATAATCTAAACCAATTTTTTTTTTTACAATTACATCATGGTAATTTAAAGTGAGACTGCTTAGAAGTTATATGCCACATGTAAACATTAAGTAACAGCTTTCCTATAACAACCCAACTTTAGCAAAATACTTAGATAAAATAAAAAAATACAGGGATTTTTAGTATCCTTTTATTTTTTTAAAAGCACAAATGCCCACACAACTTTGACTTACAAAGTAGTTCTATATAGAATAAATTAAAATGTTAGTAAAATCTGTATTAAAAACTATGTACAATTAAATGTGGTTTACAGGGTACATAATTATGCTTCTCACATCAATTATAGTTGAGGACAATTATAGTTGAGGTTATCTAAAAGAAAGTGTAATACGGACATGACCACTCATAAGTAAAAGGCTGGAAGTCTCCCTGGAGTTTATGCAGATGATTTTTACTTGTTATTGCACAGTGTGAATTGGTAGGGGAAAAAATAATACACTAACCCTTGGGTCCCATACAGGCAAATTAAGATTGCATTCTTCAGGCTGTTTCAATAGCACTGGATTTGGCCATTCCCTGTTTAAAAAGATTGTAGCACTTGATAAGACTATTGGATATTACCATCTAAACGTATTTTGTTAAACATACAGCATTTGTGAATGTGATCCTTCTTCATTCTGCCTTCTTGGTACATACGTTTTATTCCTTTCTGATGACATTAGACTACTCAAAAATCTTTTTCTCCTAACTATGAAATGAACTTAAATCATTTGGTAGTGTTCTCAGACTGAAACAAAATACATTCTCTGCCACTCAAAGAACGTTAGAGGACTATTTAAATAAAGAAGTACCATCCCAAGATAATGATGTGTCCACTTCAACTTTGAACAGAATAAATCTCCACTGAAAGACAAAATTCCTGCCTTTATACTAGTTCTATCTAAAGTCATCTGATAATTTTAAAAGTTACTTCTGATCATAACATAGGAGTATGAATAATTATGAAAATTAATTAGGATTCATGACTTAAAAGTCTTAAGACAAGTATAGAAGTAAAACTTGGTGGCATAAACACATTTTCATATGTGTTCCATATACTAGCTACTTTGGTCCCGTATGAAAGAAGTAAAAACTGGAGAACACCTGCCATTCTTAACATCAAGGTTAGCTTCTTAAAAACATTATTTGCTTATATATGTGTAGCATTAAGAGAACTTCTGACATTCTTTAATCTTATCACACCTGGTTATAAGTGCTACTAAATCCCCAAACAGCCAGAATGTGTACTGAAAAGTGTGGCATGGTTCTAAATTTTTTAAATTTTTCCTCCAGTTGAACACAGTTCTAAATTGTCTCAAATAACTCTAATTTTTATAAAACTACTAGAAAAGAACATCTCTTTTGCAGAGGGAGGAGCAGGAGTTCATAAGAACAGGAATGGACGATTTATCTTAATTTGATTAAAAACCAAGAACCCTCACCTATTGGGCCAAGGCAATTAATATAAAATGGCAGTAATCTTTTATCCTACTTTTTCTTAAATCATAGTTGACAAATGTGGAAATGAAATGAAGAAACTTAAAAAAAAGAAAAAAAAAACTCTCCTGGGTTAATGACTAATCTCAAATTCCTTTTTGTCCTGAAGCACTTAATGTTAATTTATTCTTTAAAAGCTTCTTATGAAAATTCGTATCTTTAATATTAGGCCAAAATAAATGCTGAAAGCAAAAAGAAAAGAAACAATCACAAGAAACCAATGGCCTATACTGACAGAGGATTCAAAGAGTGCAAGAGGTGGTGTGTACAACTTTTATCCAAAAGTATAGTAACCGATTTCCCAACCTATCAATACATTGGATCTTAGCTGCTAAAATTCAGAGTTTATTCAGGGGTAAGTTTATGCAAGGAAGTACAAATAGAATCTGCCTTACTATCCTGGCCAAACTAGGGAAAAGAAATAGAGTTTCAGTTTGCCATTTTAAATACAATGTGATCTCCAAGGCTGCCTACATGACTACATCATGAACTAAAATTTGAATCTGAAACCAGCTGCAGAAATGTCATAGAAATAAGACTAAACTTCAGTGTCTACAATCAATTTTATTTTAATATAATCTAAACACATACCATTTAGAAAATACCAAGAAAAATTTATGTACAAGAGTTGATGCTATTGCATTTGGATAAAGCTGGCAAGTTCTTGCTACTAGCATAGCCCAGGAAACACCACCGAGGAAACCTAATATATTGGAATAGATGTTGTGGCCTGTTGATAAGGGAAAAGCAAAAAGATAAGTTAGTGTTGAACAAAAGCTTGAACATTTCTAATAAGCCAGCCAACAAATTCTGAACTCACGTTTGGCCCATAGTTTGATAGCTCTCAGAGTTAACCTGAAGTTGTCAATGTTTGGTACTAGATGTAAAATTTCATCGGTTACCCTGCAACCTAATTAATAGGGGTAAAAAAAACAAAAAAACAAAAACAAAAAAAAACAGAACATTAAATCATCAAAAGTTTAATGGTAATGCTTCCAAATTTTCTGAGATTGAAGTTAAAAGTAAACATAAATTTTCATTTGGTAGAACCAGTAAAGCTAATTCAATTAAGAGGGGAAAAAAAAAAATCTAAAGCATTTATCTCCTATCATAAGCACTGACCAAAGAAACCAAAGTAAATTGTAACCTGCCTAATTTTGAATTTTAGACTCACAATTAAAACTTTCCACATATACTGAGGAAGACTTAATCCACTCAAGTTTCCAAGAATTGCTCTTCAAGAGCACAGTAACAAGCTATGCTAATATAAAATTGTACCAAAGTAGTCTTTCTGATCTCAGCAATGCTGAAAGCATTACTAAAGAATAACAGGATCAAAATTAATAAGGGTTAGGCCATGAAACCTAAATCACTAGCAACAGAGTACAAAAGCCAGATGGTCTTTTCAAGTGTCCTGAGTACCACTAATGACAGAAGAAATACAGTATAAAATACTCTAAGAGTGAAATAAACTACTACATACTCTTTCTGTAGTTTATTAGGCAAAGTACATTTTATTTAACTCACTACTGTTAACAATATAGCTATAAAAAGCTTCAATACAAAACTTGTGTAAAAATAACTAATATCTGACAAAAACTGAAGTACACAAAAGGAAGTAGGCTTTCTCATACCGTTAAGACTTCTTATACATCTGATATCTAAATTTTTAAGCAGACTGTCATCTCGTAGATCCAAATCTTCTGGAATTGTCTGCAGTGCTAATCTTGCAAACAAAATATCAATCTGAAACACAAACAAAACAACAATCCATATCTGTCAAACTACTTTTAAGGCATTTCTATTAAGAAAAAAAAAAAATCACAGCACTCTGGGAGGCTGAGGCAGGTGCAACACTTGAGCAAGACCAGCCTGGGCAACATGGTGAAACCCCGCCTCTATAAAAAAAAATACAAAAAAATTAGCCAGGAGTGGTGGCACGCACCTGTGGTCCCAGCTATGTGGGAGGCTGAGGCAGAAAAATCATTTGAGCCTGGGAGGCGGAGGTTGCAGTGAGTCAAAACTGTCCCACTGCACTCCAGCCTGGGTGACAGGAGTAAAACCCTGACTCAAAACAGCAAAACAAAAAACCTAATTATCCTTAAAGCCAGGATCTTTTCATTATCTATGAACATGACAATGTCCCTCCAAAAGTCCAAACTATATTATTTCATACCATAGGTATTTTAACCAGATAATTTTAAAACATGGGCCGGGCGCGGTGGCTCAAGCCTGTAATCCCAGCACTTTGGGAGGCCGAGACGGGCGGATCACAAGGTCAGGAGATCGAGACCATCCTGGCTAACACGGTGAAACCCCATCTCTACTAAAAACACAAAAACTACCTGGGCGGGTGGTGGGCACCTGTAGTCCCAGCTACTCGGGAGGCTGAGGCAGGAGAATGGCGTAAACCCAGGAGGCGGAGCTTGCAGTGAGCTGAGATCCAGCCACTGCACTCCAGTCCAGGCGACAGAGCGAGACTCTGCCTCAAAAAAAAAAAAAAAGAAAAAATGGCAATATAGGCTGGGGATGGTGGCTACCGCCTGTAGTCCCAGCACTTTGGGAGGCCAAGGCAGGAAGACTGCTTGAGGCTACAAGTTCGAAATCAACCTGGACAATATAGCGAGTCCCCATCTCTACAAAAAAATTTAAAAATTAGCCAGGCACGGTGACAAGTGTCTGTAGTCCCACCTACTTGGGGGGCTGAGGTAGGAGGATCCCTTGAGCCCAGGTTGAGGCTACAGTGAACTGTGATTGCAACACTGCCTCTAGCCTGCCTAAAGGGAGACCCTGTCTCAGGCAAAAAAAAAAAAAAAGGCAGTATTTTTAAAACAGAAACGGAAATGTACAAATACCTAGTCGTGAGTTTAATCACAATTATTAAGGTTGTTAAATCCATCTACTAGGTATACTAAGTCTACTAAATACATATACTGAATTAAAGTTATCTGTTTAGTTCTTCATCTATATGAATTATAAATTGAATACATACTAAAAAGCACCCAAATTTAGGCAAATAGCCTTATAGTTAGGCAAATAGCCTTATAGTTAGCCAAAAATACTTCTCAGTAAGGGGAGATCTCATTATACATGAGAACTTAAAAGTATTCAAATATAAGGCAAGCATCCTTATATTTAGCCAAAAGTAACTCTCAATAAAGAGATCCCATTGTATCTGAGAACTTCTGTGTCTGTAATACTACAGTATGTTTTTCCAGTTGAGTTTTAAGTAAAACAAAAACACTGGGGAAAGTACAGTCTAAAACAACCAGAGTTAAGGCTAATTTTGAAGACATAGAATTCAGCTGACAAAATTGTTTCTTTTCTAAAGGAAAGGTAAGAGTGCAAAGAAACAGCACAGATTTGGTAGTTATCCCTGAGGGTATGATTTCACGGTTCCAAAAATGCGGATACTGCTGTAAACAAGCCTTTTATAAGATCACTTTTTTTTTTTTTTGGAGACAGAGTCTTGCTCTGTCACCCAGGCTGGAGCACAGTGGCAGGATCCTGGCTCATTACAACCTCCACTTCCCGGGTTCAAGTGAGTCTCCTGCCTCAGTCTCCTGAGTAGCTGGGACTACAGGCGCACGCCACCATGCCCGGCTACTTTTTTCTATTTTTAGTAGAGATGGGTTTTCACCGTGTTGGCCAGGATGGTCTCGATCTCCTGACCTCGTGATCCTTCCACCTCAACCTCCCAAAGTGCTGGGATTACAGGCATAAGCCACTGTGCCCAGCTATTAGATCATTTTTTAAAAAGCAGTATTTTAGGAGCACATTTTAAAATATCATTTAAACACACCTACAGAAAAAAAAAATTGTACTGTTACACAAATAAGTACCTGTGGTCTAGGATAAACTGCCCAATGAAAAAGAACAGATTTCAAAGTCTAGTATCTCCCCCAATTTGGACAGAAATAAAGATTATAGGCTCATAAAACTAGATAACTGAAAAAACAACTCAGTAATAATACTAACACATTTTTTAAAGGATGGAATTACTTCAAAAAATACTGAAATGTGAAAATGATTACTAAATTTCCTAAAATTATGTTCCTAAAATACTATTTTTTAATATAGCATGTATAATAGAAAACTAACACATTAAATGCTTTAAGTAGCCATCTAACTTTCCATCTTGATCCTGTAACGTTTACAAAGTTAGGTCAGGTCTCCTCCCAAAAAAATGTTCTTTTTGTCAGTAATATTCTTTTTTTTTTTTTTTTTTTTTTTTTTGAGACGGAGTCTCGCTCTGTCGCCCAGGCTGGAGTGCAGTGGCCGGATCTCAGCTCACTGCAAGCTCCGCCTCCCGGGTTCACGCCATTCTCCTGCCTCAGCCTCCGGAGCAGCTGGGACTACAGGCGCCCACCACCACGCCCGGCTAGTTTTTTGTATTTTTTAGTAGAGACGGGGTTTCACTGTGTTAGCCAGGATGGTCTCGATCTCCTGACCTCGTGATCCGCCCGTCTCGGCCTCCCAAAGTGCTGGGATTACAGGCTTGAGCCACCGCGCCCGGCCAGTAATATTCTTTTAAGGAAAATGAAGCATCACCTTATACTTTATATTACAGATTATTTTTACATTTACTTAAAACACTGACAGTAAATCAAAACTACATGAACTTGATAATCTCTTACCAAATTTAACATTTTATGTCTACTTATTAAGGTCAGTCACTTGACTTTTCATAAAATACAGAGTTGAGCATCTTACGCAGCAACTTTAGATGCAGCCATTTTTTTTGCAAAATAGCACAACAGTGATTTATCTTTTTTATTTTTTAAAGAGATGAAGTCTTGCTATGTTGCCCAGGCTAGATTTAAGGGCTCAAGAGATCCTCCTGTAGCAGCTTCCTGATAGGTGCACATCACTGTGCCCAGCTTCAATAAATTATTTCTCTTACAGTTTTCAAAATGTTACAATCTTCACTTTATTATCTGTGACTTTCCAGTACTATTCGGTACAGCAAAAGTAATGAATTACTAAAGTTGCTTCACTGTCAACTTTATTCTCATCACTTTAATTATACACACCAAAAGCAGCAAGAAGAAATGAACATCATCTCAAGAATTTGAGTCTATAAATCCTCCCCTATTGGAAAACATTTCAGCACTGACACTTTCCTCCCAATTTTTAAATTAAGTCAAAGCAAAGTGTTACTTGCAAAAATACATTATGCTACTGCCTTAATCAGACTAAAAGCACACAAAACTGGCATATGGAAAAGCTACCAAAAAAACTTTTTTGTAATAGCATTTCAATCTTAAGGTTTCACTACTTCTGTTTTAGCTCCAAATTTCACTTCGTATTTTTAAAAAGACTTAAAATAATACATTCTACAAAGAACAGGCAGTCACTTCCATTTAAAAGCCTTAATTGTTAATATCAACCAACTACTAATTGTAAACTTTAAAATAAACCAAGTTTTTAACCTGTATCAATCACAATCAGTGACAGCACATAGCAAGAACTGTCAATTTGAACTATACCTTACCTCTATCCCATCAAAACAGAGTTTAATAACTGGTACGAATGCCTCTTCAACAGCCTATAAGAAAAGTAAACAAGTTTAGGGTCTCTGAAACTACACTGTAGGCCTCTACTAGTTTTAGTACGTTAGCAAAACACCTGACACAAAAATAGCTAGCTTTAAGGCTGAGCTCTTGAATCGGACAAATCAGATCAGAAATCAAGGTTCAAACATTTGATTTCACCCACTCATCAGATGTATGACTGCAGCCAGATTATTTCATATTTATTTTGTCTGTCTCAATTTCCTAATCTGTAAATGAGTTTGTAATTTTACACTTGCTGTAAAGAATAAAACACAAACACATATGCCAAGTGCTTAGAAGGGTTTGGTAAACTGCAAGAACTCAATAAATGATGGCTATATCATAAAATTCACTCAACTCACTAAATGAAAGTTCATAACTCCTCCCATTACACCCCGAACATTTACGCACTCTTAAATCTTTTACTTCTTCCTGTAATTTCAACTTATCATAGAATGAGGTGAAAAAGTCACTTCGATCAACATGTCTTGGTGCAACACACAACGCATCAATATCAGCACCTAAAAAAAATTAAGCCCATCAACCACTAATTAATATTACAAGAAAATTATTTTGCATCCTATCATGGTAGTATTTGATGTTGAGAATCTGTTTAACATATTGGTGAGCTTCTAGAAACTTACTAAAAATTACCAGTCAATGGAGGACAAACATGATTTTAATTGATGGGGTGTATTTTGATCCTGCAGCATCCTCTATTTATAGTGGCCCAGATAAACTGGGAGCCCAAAGAAAGACGGCTAGCAAGTACTTTCATGGAGAGGGAATTATTCAAACATACACCCAACATCTTGATGTCATTAGTCAAAGCCATGTTCATTGGTTAAACAAAAAAATAGTTTTCCTCTATGTACTACGTGTTTGGTGCTTATAGGCTCTCTACCAGGCCCCTAAATGGGACCTACAAAATAAACTTCAAGCAGAAGAATCCAAAGACGTAGACAATGGTAACATATTTGTCATTAATTCAGTGCTTGATAAGGGGCCAGCACTGAGTACATAGGCAGAATTTTAAAAAGGAGAATTAAAATCAACTAATTGGGGTCACAAAAGGGAGAGATTAATGTGGAATCAGGTCAACAGTCATTTTCCTAAAAGCCAAGATGTTGAGGTATGACTCTGAAAGCTATTTATTGTAATAGAATATTCAAGAACAGGAAGAAGGTTGTACAGCACACAGGATATATCAAAAGTAATGTACTAATGGGACAGAGTGATGGGAGATGGAGAAAGGGAATGATACTAGAAAACAGACAACACTAACCTGGCAGATACAGTTCATAGTTAAAGAATACAGCCTCGACTGGGCGTGGTGGCTCATGCCTGTAACCCCAGCACTTTGGGAGGCCAAGGCAAGTGGATGACTTGAGCCCAGGAGTTCAAGACCAGCCTGGGCAACATGGCAAAACCCTGTCTCTACCAAAATAAAATAAAAAAATTAGCCAGGCATGGTGGTGTGTGCCTGTAGTCCCAGCTACTCAGGTGGCTGAGGTCAGAAAATCACCTGAGCCCAGGAGGTGGAGGGTGCAGTAAGCCAAGCCTGTGCCACTGCATCCAGCCTGTGCAACAGAGCAAGACCCAAAGACAGTAGAGCCTCAGGATGTGTGAGTTGTCTCTACCCTGTCAGTAGAAGGCTGAGAAGAACTGTTCAAGATTTACTGCCTCTTTTAGTCTCAGGCTTCTGTTTGTTATGTGAGAATAACAGTACTGGAAGAACTAAATAAGATAATGAAGATCCCAGTGCTCGGTGAAAGAAAAGAAGCTCAATAAATGTTCTTTGCCGTGGTAACATTTTTATTGTGTATTTATCTGCACAGAGGAAATAACTACAAGCATAAACTATTAACTGATTATCAATGGCTATGAATACACATTTTTGGGGTTTTTGCTTAGCTATATTTTATAATTTGTCTATAAAGGTATTAGCGGGGGGCATCCACGAGGTTTTCTTAAAAGCTGGAATTCATTTTTGTTCTATTTCCAGAGTGATATTCTTCTGGTGAGGGAAAATGATATACATGTAGATAGCAGCACTGTCCAAAAGAGCTCTCCAACAGAAAAACTACTCTATATCTGTACTTTCCAATGCAGTAACCACTAGCCATATGTGGCTACTGAACATACAAAATGTGGCTACCTCTACTGAAACTCTGAATTTTTTATTTTTTATTTTTGTTTCTTTTTTTTTTTTTTTTTTTTTTTTGAGATGGAGTCTCACTCTATCGCCCGGGCTGGAGTGCAGTGGCCGGATCTCAGCTCACTGCAAGCTCTGCCTCCCGGGTTTACGCCATTCTCCTGCCTCAGCCTCCCGAGTAGCTGGGACTACAGGCGCCCGCCACCTCGCCCGGCTAGTTTTTTGTATTTTTTAGTAGAGACGGGGTTTCACCATGTTAGCCAGGATGGTCTCGATGTCCTGACCTCGTGATCCACCCGTCTCGGCCTCCCAAAGTGCTGGGATTACAGGCTTGAGCCACCGCGCCCGGCCTATTTTTGTTTCTTGAGACGGGGTCTTGTTCTGTCACCCAGGCTGAAGTGTAGCAGTGCACTCACAGCTCACTGCAGCTTTGACCTCCCTGGGCTCAAGCAGTCCACCTGCCTCGGCCTCCCAAAGTTCTAAGATTACAGATATGAGTCTTCACACTAAGCTAATTTTATTTAATCTTAATACTACTTTTGGACAGTGGCGATATAGAAGTCAGCATTATTTTACATCTTTCTTACTGAAAATTTAGACTCCTCAAAGCACTCTCCCTTCCACACAAGCATAAGCTATATGATACACACGTAACTGAGACGGGTATGTCATCATGTTTAAGAACTAAAGGGTCCCTTTCTAGGAAAAATGAAATAAAACTTACCTTTTGTATGCACTCCTAATCTGTAAGATCCAAATGTAAAAATTTTTCCTCCAACATTTTCAATTACAGATTGTGGAAGATTCTGTTGAAACAAAAAATGGTTATTTTGCCAGTGGAGCACAAGGGAAACTATTCAAATGATACTACACTTGGGTGGGGGAGTGCATCCCAAGAAAGATTACAGTGTAAATTTATATCAAGGGTATTCAAAGTCTATAAAAGCTCTTTAAAAATACCAGCCCCTCAGATCAATCATATTTGAAATTCAAACAATTTTCAACTTTTAAATAAGTTTATTCTTTATTGTTAGATTTTTGCCCTATTTCTAGAAACTGCTATAAAGAAGACTGTGATTGAGAAGATCACGTAATCCCACAGGAGCACATTAGAATCAGGGACTTTATTCATGACAAAGATGCTGTACATAAAATGAATCATCAATTTACAGTATAATAAAAACATATTCTGATCGCTTTAAAGAAAAAGATTAAGGCCGGGCGCGGTGGCTCAAGCCTGTAATCCCAGCACTTTGGGAGGCCGAGATGGGCGGATCACGAGGTCAGGAGATCGAGACCATCCTGGCTAACACGGTGAAACCCCGTCTCTACTAAAAAATACAAAAAACTAGCCGGGCGAGGTGGCGGGCGCCTGTAGTCCCAGCTACTCCGGAGGCTGAGGCAGGAGAATGGCGTAAACCCGGGAGGCAGAGCTTGCAGTGAGCTGAGATCCGGCCACTGCACTCCAGCCCGGGCGGGAGCGAGACTCAGTCTCAAAAAAAAAAAAAAAAAAAAAGAAAAGAAAAAGATTATATTCAACGATTTTTACCAAATATCCCAAAGCATATTAGAGTCTTTTTTTATCATATCAAAAGTGACTTGAAAGCCAATACCAGCCACGCGCGGTGGCTCACGCCTATAATCCCAACACTTTGGGAGGCTGAGACGGGCCAACTGCTTGAGCCCAGATTGAGACCAGCTTGGGCAACATGTGAAACCCGGTCTCTACAAAAAATGTTTTAAAAATTAGCTGGGCGGCCGGGCGCGGCGGCTCAAGCCTGTAATCCCAGCACTTTGGGAGGCCGAGACGGGCGGATCACAAGGTCAGGACATCGAGACCATCCTGGCTAACATGGTGAAACCACGTCTCTACTAAAAAATACAAAAAAACTAGCCGGACGAGGTGGCGGGTGCCTGTAGTCCCAGCTACTCGGGAGGCTGAGGCAGGAGAATGGCGTGAACCCGGGAAGCGGAGCTTGCAGTGAGCCGGGATCCGGCCACTACACTCCAGCCTGGGCAACAGAGTCAGACTTTGTCTTAAAAAAAAAAAAAAAAATCAGCTGGGCATGGTGGCGTATGCATATAGTGCCAGCTAATCAGGTGGCTGAGGTGGGAGGATTGCTTGAATCCTACAGGTCAAGGCTGCAGTGAGCCATGATCACACCACTGCACTCCAACCTGGGCGACAGAGTGAGACCCTGTCTCAAAAAAAGAGAAGAAGAAGGGGAAGAGGTGACGGGGAAGGGGACAGCACAGCAGAGAAGAGAAAGCTAATATTGGTAAAAAATTGCTTAGTTTTTTAGATTTCCAAAAGGCTTTGGTGAAGTAATTTAGAAACAGCTAAATTTACTTTTCTTACTCAGAAAGAGTAGAGTCATCAGGAAGAGGGAGAAAGCATTCAAAAACTGCCTTCCTAGCCCTGGCACTAGTGTAAAATCCCAGGCTTTACAGTTTAGTATTCAATGGCCCTGCTCATAAGAATGACAAGGTCTGTACAAACAAAAACAATCTTAGTAAGTGTTTAGTCAATATTTCCTCTTACCTAACTCCTTGGTATAATAAAATATCTATTCAGTACCAAAAG
The DNA here is from genome assembly GCF_009764315.1 of Trachypithecus francoisi. Classification (NCBI taxonomy): domain Eukaryota; kingdom Metazoa; phylum Chordata; class Mammalia; order Primates; family Cercopithecidae; genus Trachypithecus; species Trachypithecus francoisi. The sequence continues at coordinate 10,288,029 of NW_022681468.1, forward strand.
ATGAAAAAGACCACCCCCCTTCCTCTCAAAAAAGAAAAAAAGAACATAAAATGAAGTGTTATTTCATACTCCAAAAAACCCTAAAGACAAGTTCTAAAGAGTGAGATCCCACCTCAGCCACTGATTAGCTGGGACTATATGCATACGCCACCATGCCCAGCTAATTTTTAAAACATTTTTTGTAGAGACCGGGTTTCACATGTTGCCCAAGCTGGTCTCAATCTGGGCTCAAGCAGTTGGCCCGTCTCAGCCTCCCAAAGTGTTGGGATTATAGGCGTGAGCCACCGCGTGTGGCTGGTATTGGCTTTCAAGTCACTTTTGATATGACAAAAAAAGACTCTAATATGCTTTGGGATATTTGGTAAAAATCGTTGAATATAATCTTTTTCTTTAAAGCGATCAGAATATGTTTTTTAAGAGCATATTTAATCATCACTATAGAAAATAGACAAGTGGCCAGGCGCGGTGGCTCAAGCCTGTAATCCTAGCACTTTGGGAGGCCGAGACGGGCGGATCACGAGGTCAGGAGATCGAGACCATCCTGACTAACACGGTGAAACCCCGTCTCTACTAAAAACTACAAAAAACTAGCCGGGCGAGGTGGCGGCGCCTGTAGTCCCAGCTACTCGGGAGGCTGAGGCAGGAGAATGGCGTGAACCCGGGAGGCGGAGCTTGCAGTGAGCTGAGATCCGGCCACAGCACTCCAGCCTGGGTGACAGCGCGAGACTCCGTCTCAAAAAAAAAAAAAAAAAAAAAGAAAATAGACAAGTTATGTGTGTAATGCTGTCTTTTTTTTTTTTCCCTGAGACAGAGTCTCACTCTGTCCCCCAGGCTGGAGTACAATGGCACAGTCTCAGCTCACTGCAATCTCTGCCTCCTGGATTCAAGTGATTATCCTGCCTCAGCCTCCTGAGTAGCTGAGATTACAGGCGCACACCACCACACCCGGCTAATTTTTGTATCTTCAGTAGAGACGGGGTTTCACCATGTTGGTCAGGCTGGTCTCGAACTCCTGACCTCGTGATAAGCCCACCTCGGCCTCCCAAAATATTGGATTACAGGCGTGAGCCACTGTGCCTGGCTGTAATGTTGTATTTCTTAAAAGTAAGCAAAGCCTTTGTCTTCCTTTGTTTAGATATTTTAAAACCTCAATGGCAACGCTGACCTGGTTATTTAAAATTAGCCAGCAAGATATGTGCAGAAGTAGCCTACAAAGGAGGTGAAGGAGAAACTATCTTAAAACACTGGTCCACAGACTTCTCTATTAAGACATAACAATCTTTGAAGAATACTCTCCAATGGTACTTTCTGCAAGGATGTAAACATTCTGTCACTGCTACTCATCACTGTTGAGCACCTGAAATGTAACTAGTGTAGTCAAGAATCTGAATGTTTAAATTTTGATTAATTTTAATTTCCATTTAAATACTCACGTGGCTGGTGACTAGTATATTATAAACTACACTTTTAGATATTAGTATGTTTATACCTATTATCATCATTGTAACCCAGAAATTAAGATTTCTTAATTCAGGTCATGGAAAAACATTTTCACTTGCAAAATCTTTTTTTCATTTTTAAGTTCAGAGTATTAGATGTCAAACAAACCAAAAAAAAAATCTTATTTTCTATCAGAAACTAAAATCAGTAAGAAACACGTGGTATGTAAAGTCCACAATTTAGAATACTACATTTGCTGAAGTTTAATTTCTATTTTGAAATATACATATACACTGCTTTAAGTAAACAGTACTATAAACTTGACTAAAACCAAAAGACTACAACTTTTCTTCTAAGATGACACCCTCTCTCCCTGCTCTATGAAATTCTTCCTTTACCCTTGGTTCTCTTTTCAACCTTTCAGTTATATTATAGATTAAACATGGATTTTGCACTACCCTGGAAAAATTACCACTATTTATGTTATTTTTTTAAATGGGTCAAATTCCACACACAACTCTACAAAAACATTTTCTCTACCAGAAGAATGCTAGCCACGTATTTATGAGTTGTACGTATAAGTATTCACAATGAAGTGTTAGAACCTCCAAGGGGCCGGGCAGGGGCTGACCTCTGTAGTCCTGGCACTTTGGGAGGCCAAGGCAGGCAGATATCTTAAGCCCAGGAGTTTGACACTCATCTAGGCAACATGGTGAAAAGCCATCTCTACAAAAAATTAGCCAGGCTTGGCGATGCCCGCCTATAGTCCCAGGTACTCGGGAGGCTGGGGTGGGAGGATCGCCTGAGCCCGGGAGGCAGAGGATACAGTGAGCTAAGATCATGCCACTGCACTCCAGTCTGGGCAACAGAGGGAGACCCTGTCTCAAAAAAAAAAAAAAAAAAAAAAAGAAGAGGCTGGGCACACGCCTGTAATCCCAGCACTTTGGAAGGCCGAGGTGGGCAGATCATCTGAGGCCAAAAGTTTGAGACCAGCTGGTCAACATGGCAAAAGCCCATCTTTACTAAAATACAAAATTAGCTGGGTATGGTGGCACACACCTGTAATCCCAGCTACTTGAGGGGCTGAGGCAGGAGAATCAGTTGAATGCGGGAGGCAGAGGTTGCAGCGAGCCAAGATCGTGCCACTGCACTTCAGCCTGGGCGACTGAGTGAGACTGTCTCAAAAAAAAAAAAAAAAAGAAAAAAAGAAAGAAAGAGGTTAGGTGCAGTGGCTCACAGCTGTAATCCCAAGCACTTTGGAGGCCAAGGAAGGCGGATCACTTGAGGTCAGGAGCTCAAGACCAGAGTGGCCAACATGGAGAAACTCCGTCTCTACTAAAAATAAAAACAATAGCTGGGCATGGTAGCACCCGCCTGTAATTCCAGCTACTCAGGAGGCTGAGGCATGAGAATCCCTTGAACCTAGGAGGTGGAGGTTGCAGTGGCACCACTGCACTCTAGCCTGGGTGACAGAGTGAGACTCTGTTTCAATAAAGAAAGAAAAAAGAAAACCCAAAGAATGTTATTATAGAAAACTAAATAGGCCAGGTAGTGGCTCATGCCTGGAATGCTAGCCCTTTGGGAGGCCAAGGAGAGAGGACTGCTTGAGGCCAGGAGTTTGAGATCAGTCTGGGCAACACAGCAACACCCTACATATACCATTAGCTAGGTGTGAAGGGACATGCCTACAGTCCCAGCTACTTGGGAGGCTAAGGCCAGGAGGATTGCTTGAACTCAGCAATTTGAGGTTATAGTGCACTATGATGGTGTCACTGCACTCCAACTTGAATGACAGAGTGAGACCCTGTCTCTTAAAAACAAAAACACTAAATAAACAAATATTCAGTTTGAAAAATACCTGAAAATCTTTTTTAAAAACTGTGGCAGAATTTCTTAAAAGGCAACAAGATTCTCAAATATGTTTAAAGCACCTTTTTAGAGAAACATCCATTATTTCTGTGAAGAGTGTAAGCAGTTTACAATTACTGAGTTTCAGTTTTCAAATGTTCCAAACAAACAGTACTTATTTTTAAAAATCGCTTAACTCAGTTCAGTTTTTCCTGCTTCCAAATTAACTAGAAAAATAATGCAAAATCTGTTATCAATAGTCTAAAATTGACTCCACATTAAAGACTCTAAATCCATTCAAATAAGGACAGGTTACATAAGACACTTGCTGTGTTCAGTTGGCTATATACGACCAATTATTTCATACACAAAAAAGTTGCCTTACCTTGCTTTCACTGATTTCTCGTATCCACTCTTTTACCAGGTTATTTAGTTTTCCCAAAATTAAAATCCTGTTGATAAAACAATTATCAATCAAGTATTCCAGATCATTACTGATTAAGTTTCTTAAAGTTTTAAATAGGCATTCTTCCTAAATTATGATTTTTTAAGTGATCAGAGGCACAGTATATTGTAGTTAGCAAGCGCTCGCTCGCGCGCTCTTTCTCTCTCTCTCTCTCTCTATATATATACACATATACGGGCACTGTTACACTGAGTAAGGCATTCCTCTTTCTCCAGACAATTCATTACTATAATAACCAAAAGCATTAAAACATCAGAATTATTGCTTCAAAAAAATAAATAAGTAACATCAAAATTAAGGGAAGAGAACTCTATGCAAAAAATAAAGTTTTCAGCCAGGTGCGGTGGCTTACGCCTGTAATTCCAACACTTTGGGAAGCCAAGGCGGGCAGATCACCGGAGGTCAGGAGTTTGAGACCAGCTTGGCCAACATGGTGAAACTCCATCTCTACTAAAAATACAAAAAATTAGCCAGGCGTGGTGGTGGGTGCCTATAATCCCAGCTACTCGAAAGGCTGAGGCAGAAGAATCGCTTGAACCCAGGAGGCGGAGGCTGTGGTGAGCCAAGATCGCACCATTGCACTCCAGCCTGGGCAACAAGAGGAAGACTCTGTCTCAAAAAAAAAAAAAAAAAAAAAAAGTTTTCTCTCTTAAGTATCGCTCTTCTCCAAAAGATATATAGATCTGGGCAAACAACCCTGGCCTTCTGAGTACAGAATGCCTCAAAATCAGTTTAACATTAATAAAAATGTCTGAGTTAAAAAAATATAGAATATCTATTTACCTGCGCTGCAGTTCCTCTTCCTCTTCAAAAACCCCAAAGGGTTTCAATGTCTCAATTAGTTTCTGTGTAAGTATGCAGTCAGTCTCCTTGGGGGCTGCTAAGCTGATAGGAGAAGTAATGCCATAGTGCTTCTGTGGCGGCTGTGTTTGTTGTGATCCCTGTGTTGTAACTGGACTATAAATAAAATTGGATAAAATTACTCCCAAAAGAATTCTACAATTTGAAACAAATCAGCACGACCAGAAAAACTAATTTAGTAACACACATTTTTAAACATGATTGGTTCCCTGCAATTTTTCCCCAAAAATTTTTATGACAAAAAGTGACCAAAAGCAAGTGACCAAAAAGAGAAAATTCTACCCCAAGGATTTTAACTCTGTCACTACTTAAACACTTAAGTTAGAATCCAGACCAAATACACTGCTAGAGAAAACACTATCCAGAATATAGTAAACTTCTGAAAAATGTCACCTCTTGAAAATAAGCCAAAATCTGTTTCTTAAACATTGATAAACATGCTACAAAAAATGTTATTTTACCAATATAAGACATTCCCCAAATGAAACCTGGCATCTGACTCACAATGAATGAAGTTCATAGATAATGAAGCAAATAGCATAAACTTAAACAAAATTTGAAGGGAAAGAACTATATTCACCCTAGGCTTGTTAATGATCTTTTTGGGAGATTTACACTTCAATAATGATGCTAGTCTAAAAGGTTTCTTTTACACACACACAGCTACATTTTTATCCATTTTAAGATAAGTTCCAAATTTGTCAAAAGGTACAGCATGCTTTAAATGCTTTGGAAATAAATTTGACTCAATCTTTTTTCATAATTTTTTTCATTAAATTAACTTTAAAAAATCAACACAATATTTTTAAACTAACAGTTGAATAACATACAAAACCAAGTATATGATAAGGAAAGACCCCAAATCTGGATTAGTTATTTCTCCCAAATTCCATTCCTTAAGAAATTAAGTGTTTATAAGCCAGGTGTGGTGGCTCACACCTGTAGCCCCAGCACTTCAGGAAGCTGAAGTGGGAGAAAGGCTTGAGCCCAGGAGTCGAGGCCAGCCTGGATAACATGTTGAAACCCCGTCTCTACTAAAAAGAAAAAAAAAAAATTTTGTATTTTACACACACACACAGCTACTTTTTGTTTTTTGAAATGGAGTCTCGCTCTGCCACCCAGGCTGGAGTACAGTGGCGCGATCTCAGCTCACTGCAACCTCTGCCTTCTGGGTTCTACTGATTCTCCTGTCTCAGCCTCCCGAGTAGCTGGGATTACAGATGCATGCCATCACACTGGCTAATTTTTGTATTTTTAGTAGAAACAGGGTTTCACCATGTTGGCCATGCTGCTCTCAAACTCCTGACCTCAAATGATCTACTCCCTTTTGCCTCCCAAAGTGCTGGAATTACAGGCATGGGCCACCAAGCCCAACCACAGCTACTTTTTTACCAAGTTCTAAATACAATTTCTACTTTAAGTGTGATAATCTACATAAGCAATAAAGTGCTAAATCTAAGAATGCTATACAGATAAGGCTTATGATGCATTTACTACACAAATCCACTGGGTTCTGGTCTATACTAAGACTGCTAGACTGTTCTGTAATTTGTCTTGTGATATCAACACAGATCTAAGAATGCCAGGAAGCCCAAACTGCATGTTACTAATTAGCTGCTGGACTGCGTGTCACCTGTTTACTGTTGCCTGGTCTAGTTACATACTGTCTTAATTTTAATTCAGATTTTATAACAGCATTTACTGAATAATTATGAATCAGACATATCTCCTGCAGAAATTAATTCACGTTAGATCGTTTCCTCCTGCCCCTTTATTCTAAGCTGCACAGCTACTCGATATAATGTTAATCCACCTCAGCACTAAGCATTTGCTGAAGACTTGCCCAAGCATGGTGTCTCACACTTGTAATCACAGCAAACTTTGGGAGGCCGAGGAGGGCAGATCATTTGTGGCCAGGAGTTCAAGACCAGCCCAGCCAACAAGGCGAAAACCCATTTCCACTAAAAATACAAAAATTAGCCAGGTGTGATGGCATGCTGTAATCTCAGCTACTCAGGAGGCTGAGGCAGGCGAATCGCTCTAACCAGGAGGTGGAGGTTGCAGTGAGCCAAGATCATGCCATTGCACTCTGGCCTGGGCAACAGAGCAAAACTCCACCTTAAAAAAAAAAAAAAAATAGTATTTGCTGAAGACGAAATAAAAATGTTCTGTTTTCTAATCATATGTAGCATCTCCTAAGGTTAAAATATACACATGAAGTATAACTGAATTTATAACGCCTTGGTCATTACACACAGGTTTTCCTCCCCCTAGTTTTATTGAGGTATCACTGACATACCAAAAATACGGAACGTAATTAATGTATATAATTTGGTAAGTTTGGACATATGCGTACACTTGTAGTTCCATTAGCATAATCAAGGTAATAAATACATCCATTACCTCCAAAGTTTCCCTGTGTGCCCCTCTGGTTTTCTGCCGTAAGAGCACGGAACTTGAGATCACTCTTAAATTTTCAAGTGCACAATACAAACTATGCTTACCACCTATCCTAACATAATTGTATTATCTTGTGTTATTCATTGCTTCATGAGTTTTTCTTAATAAACTACAGTCCTTCACAATTATCCTGGGATTATGAATGCTTTCATAAATGATTTTAACATGAGTAAAGCCAGAAAAAAAAAATGTAAAAACTTCATTTTGTCTAGGCTAGATCTGGTTCAAGCAAGGAGAGCTTTAAGTCAAGTATAAGCTGAAATCGTATTTTTGTAGCCTCAAGCAATAAATCTCTATTTTTGTTTTGTGCAAGTAATATGTTTCTCTGTATTCTTTTCCATTCTCAAGGAATTAAATTCATTACCAGTTCAGTTTGGATCATTAAAAAAACAAAGAGTATCCACTGTAAGATTCCTCTATCTTTCCCATTTTTTTCTTATTCAAATCTTCAGACTTTCATTGTCACAATAAACAACGCTTGGAAAGCTCCTATCTACTTTAACTTTCTCACTAGAACACTAGAATACAGGCCCTGATTTCTAAATGTGCACAAGATTTGCTCAGCCTAATCTGAAAAAATATTGATTACACTAACATTTTGATGGGGAAATAAATCATATGCAAGCTGGAAATTTTTATTTACTTTATTCCAAATGTAGGCACATCATCCAGCCTCAGTATTACTTTGTGTCAATATAAAACCACATGTGTTCCACCTAATTCAAGAAAGAACATATATGGGCCAGGCACCGTGGCTCATGCTTATAATCCCAATGCTTAGGGAGGCACAGCAGGGAAAAATCACTTGAGGTCAGGAATTGACCAGCCTGGGCAACATAGCGAGACACCCATCTCTATGAAAAATAAAAATTAGCTGGGCTTGGTGGCACAAGCCCGTAGTCCTCCTAGCTACTCAGGAGGCTGAGGCAGGAGGATGGCTTGAGCCCAGGAGTTTGAGATAGGAGCCCGGGAGGGAGGGAAGAAGGAAGAGAGAGAGAGATGGAGGGAAGGAGGGGATGGAAGGGGAAGGAAGGAAAGAAAGTAAAGGAAAAACTATGTAACACAGACCTACCAAATAAAAAAAAAAACAAATGCATACTCTGAAATTTACAAGATACTTGTGTATCCAATAAAAATGGCTCAGCATGAGCTTAAGGAACTAGACTAAGAATTCCAGACTCTCAGATATTTCAAACGTCCAAAATGTCCAAAGTAGAAACATTAAACATTGTAACACTTTAAATGAAAGTGAAGATTTTCCATTTAACACTAGAAATTAAGTAGAATGATAAAACAGTTTAAGAAATCCTTTTGTTGCTGTTCTCCTTCCAACAAAACAAAATCTATATACTCCAATATTGGGCAATTTGGAACATAAACCTCCAAAGATTAAGGATTCTTCTGCCTTATATATGAACTGACACTCTCCTGGAACCATACACCAGACAGCTACCAACCAAGAATGCAAAGTTCTTCCTCCCATTTTTGAACGCACTAGACATCTATCTATTCTAGAAACATTTTACCAGTATTTAATTTTCTTCAGATACTATTCTACTTTGAAAAATAAACTTCTATAATTTATGTAACACAAAAACGAAAAACACAAACCAGACATATAGCTGCGGTATCTGTGATTCCTTAAAATGTCTTCCTGGTTTTTAAAATCAAGAACACTGTGCTTTGCTTCAGCAACTGGTCCATTTTCATCTCACCAACATAATTAGTATTCACCTTTAGGGTACTGTCTGAATTTTTAGAGTGCGACTGGCAGCCATCTATAAGCTCTCTATTCTATAAAAATACAAAAATTACTGTATTTCCTTAAGAATTACTTTTAGTAACCTAATTTTTTGCTCCATTGTGTATCTATCCTTATTCTTCCTTTTCATCCACATCTAATGCAAACATCTTGCCAGTTTTTAATATTATGACTAAAGTATTCTTAAAAGTCTTCATCCTTTCTGGATCAGAGTTACACATAAATACATACCTATATATAATAGTACATATATGAATTCTGCCCCCTCTCAAAACCACAAAAGGCAGCCAAACACTTCTCCCCTATAAACACACCTTTTGTTACTGGTTCAAAGTACTGTATAAAGAATTTTCAGAACTCTTCTCTCCTTAGAATATATGGAGTTTTCTTTACAATATTTAAATTATTTTCATCAAGGCAAAGTTCACATAGAACACATGCCTTTTAATTGTTTTAGCATTCTATATAACAATTCCTTTTCAACTATTCTAGTTCTGACTCCTGGCAATCTTGGTTCCAACGCCTTTCCTTCTACTCCTTTGTCACATGGTTCCACCAGGCATACTACTACTAAATATGTCTTCCTAAAATACAACTGTATACTAAAAAACTGTAACTTCTGGTAATGGTATTCAAGACAGACTACAAAGTCTGATCTCAACTCAAAAATAATCTGATAAAAAAGGGAGAAAGCAAGCCTGATTCTACTTCTGCTACTCGTCGTATTACTCTGGTTTCATTTCTGCCACTAGTTATATTATCCTTGGTAAGTTGCATCTCTGTGGATTTACCTTAGAATTATTATATCTCTTCGTTACTTTGGATAACAAACTAGGAATTTTACAACTACAGCATATAACACTAACGAGCAGTTTCCAAATACGAAAGTTTTTAGACCAAAGCTGAGACACAGATCTTTCTTTGCCCCATTCAGGGATGTCAAGATGACTCTAATTAGGATAAATATCTAGGAACTTAGAATAGTGACATTTTTGTTGACTGTTGGCTGTTTATTTTGGCAGGATATTTGTTTCAAAAGGTTAGACATTCAACTTAACTAATACATACAATCTCAACTATCAAGAACTACCTTGGTACAGCAGTTAGAAATCTAATGCAAACAGTGCAAGTTCCTACGATTTGTTAACTGGAGTTTAATGGTCATACATTCAAATAGGCAAAGTACGATCATCTTTGCACATATAAAGATCCCATTTTAAGTCAGTGAAGACAACTATGAAATACTCGAATGGCCTTGATTGCCCATAGTAAAATCTAAAACCCAGATGCTATTTCAAAAATATTTAAAAAGCATAAAGGCACTAAAAGATAAAAAACATTTTCAGAGGCTTAGTCAAGCAAGACACAAAACGCAAAAGCCATAAAAACAGGTTTACTTGTATCAAAATATTCCAACTTTTATATAGTAACAATATAGCACATAAGGAAAGTTAAAGCAAATGATAAAAGGAGAAAATACATGCAACTTATGTCAAAACAGCAATAGTCTGAATACATAAAGAATTCTTCAATCAATTTTTTTAAAAGTTTAACTGCATATCAGGGAAGCAAATTAAGACAACCAGATTAATGAAAAACAAAATTTAATATATGTGGTAAGAACGAAAGACCAAAAAACCTCCAATGTTGGCAATAGTGTAAAAAAAAAAAAATGAGCCCTTATCCATCACAATGAAAGCAAACTTGTTACATCATTTTAAAAAGCAATCTGGTATTTATCAAAATTAAAAATGCACATACCAATTTTAAAAGTTTGTCTAGCAACTTTATCTCCAGCGATCTATTTATTACAGAAATACCAGGACAGAAATACTAGGGCAGAAGGCTCAAACTGAAAGCCCTGAAATTGGAAAACATATTCTCTTTAATCACACATTTTTAAACTATAAAATACTACATAAAAAGCTAAATCCCCAGGCCTGGTGCAGTGGCACAGACCTGTAATACCAACACTTTGGGAGGCTGAGGCAGGAGGATCCCTTGAGTCCAGGAGTTTGAGACCAGCCTGGGCAACATAGGAAGACGCCATCTGCACAAAAAGTTTAAAAATCAGCCAGCTGTAGGGGGCATGCACCTGTAGTCCCAGTTACTCAGAAGGCTGAGGCAAGATGATCTCCTGAGCCCAGGAAGCTGAGGCTGTAGTGAGCTGTGATCATACCACTGCAATCCAGCCTGGGCGACGAGACTCCATCCCCCCAAAAAGCAAAAAACAAACAACAAAAAATATATAAATTTCCAGCCACTCCTAGAGTATGGGTGCAAAGACTGGAAGACAGACCAAAATAGGGACCCAAATTCCAGCACAACAGAAATAAGCTTGAAATGAGCAGTGTCTATGCCACCCTATCCCCTAAAAAGGGAGTTTGTTTGGTACTTAGTTCATTCATTTGTAAGTTAACTCTCTTGATCTCATAGGTTCTGGAATTTGAACTTTTCTCATAGAACGAACACAGAAAGGTATTCAAGGTTGTTCACTGAGCAGAGTATGCAATGAAGTAAAACTGGAAACCACCTAAATATCCATCAATAAAGAACTGGTTAATTACAGTACATGCTTACAACTTAAAACTATGCCAAAATAAAGAGACGAGATAGTACATGTAGCAGCATGTGTATCAGGACAAAAAAAAAGTAGCAGAATATAATTATGATCATATTTGCCATCTACTGAAATTTCAACGTATCCCACATATTTACACCATTCCTAATTTTTTCTAACAACTCTTACTATTAAACTAAGAAAGAAGGCTTGATTAAGTTTACTGGACCAGAATATGAACCTAGATATCTGATTTCATAGCCTATAATAATCATCTCTATACTGAGGCACCTCTGTACATCATTTACAATATGTAGTCATATAGATAGAGTTTTTTTTATTATTATTTTTAGAGATGGGGTCTTGCTCTGTTGCCCAGGCTGATCTAAACTCTTGAGCTTAGGTGATCCTCCCTCACAGCTCAGATTACAGGCATGCACCATGACACCCAGTTTTTTTTTTTAACTATTTGTATATTACGTCTATAATACATTCATAGAAACACAACCAAGCAGAATTGAGACCATAATATTTTATCTTATATTTTATAAACTTGTTTCAACTTGTTAAATTATTTAAAGTAGAAATTAATAATCTTGCAAAAGATGAAAGTCAACTAATTCTACCATTCACCATTAAATTAGAATAGTTATAGCAAGGAGGCTAAAATCACCCCCTAAAATGGCAGGGAGGGGCACCAAACAAATCCTCAAATTAAAATAATTCGCTTTTGGTTATTAGCTAAAAACTCAGTTTATGCTAATTAAAACACTAGTTTGTGAAATAAACCAAGATTTTTTAAATAGCTTTTTAGTGCAATACTCTAGAAATAGTAAATCCAAAGCAAATATTGCTTTATTTATTGCTCCAGGAAGCTGCTAGGCCAACCAAGGTTATTAAATATCAACTCAATTTTCCTAAAAGCACTTTTTTCTCATCTACCTTTTGTCAGAAAGTACAGTATTTATTAGGCTGAAATGTACCAAATTCCTAAATATGCATAAAAGACAATGCTAAATAAAATCAGAAATACAAAGATGCTTAAGGTAGTCTCTGTTTTCAATGACAATCTCAAATTTAGTCTGGGATTCAGATCCTTAAACAAGTCCAAAGTAGAAGCTTGGAAAAAAAAAAACATTAAAGAAACAAAGATAAAATCATGACTATGCCAGAAGGTTAAGGTGTACACAGTAAATGATGGGAAGGGAGAAGTGCAATCTAGACAGATGACTACTAACACACAAAAGGACAGAACATCATATTTCCATTGGTGTTTTCCTCAAACAGTTAATGTTTAAGTACTTTGCATCTCAATTTAAATTTTTTTTAACAGAGTCAGGGTCTCACCATGTTGCCCAGGCTGGTCTCAAACGCCTGGGCTCAAGCAATCCTCCCACTTTGACCTCCCAAAGTGCTGGGATTACAGGCATGAGCCACCACAGCCCGCCTGTGTCTCAATGTATACAAAGCTCATTAGGCACTACTGATTAATCCCCATCTACTGATAGTAGGCATTTGGAAGAAGTTGTGGCCCATGATATTAACAGAGTCAACTGTCCCAATTCATAGCTACTACTTAACAGAAAATGCTCAATGATGTGCATGATGGAGTTAAAACTGAAAGCCGGCCGGGCGCGGTGGCTCACGCCTGTAATCCCAGCACTTTGGGAGGCCGAGACGGGCGGATCACGAGGTCAGGAGATCGAGACCATCCTGGCGAACACCGTGAAACCCCGTCTCTACTAAAAAATACAAAAAAAAAAACTAGCCAGGCGAGGTGGCGGGCGCCTGTGGTCCCAGCTACTCGGGAGGCTGAGGCAGGAGAATGGCGGGAACCCGGGAGGCGGAGCTTGCAGTGAGCTGAGATCCGGCCACTGCACTCCAGCCTGGGTGACAGAGCGAGACTCCGTCTCAAAAAAAAAAAAAAAAACAAACTGAAAGCCAAACTTGCTAATCTTGTTCTTTGGAAGCCACTGGAGAGACTGCAGTAACTGACAGAAGGCACAATTCCCCACAGTACCAGGTGCTGCTGAAAGGTCTCCACCTTAACTTGCTCATTCGAAGGACACGAACAGAAAAGACACAGGGATCTCTTTAAGTATCTCACTGTGCATTAAATATTAATTCTGAGCCAAAATAATACAATCTCCTTTTTAACAAGGTATGCAGCATATAATGATAGTAGTTTAGAGGCAAGAATATTGCCAAAATAGCATATATGCTAAGAAATTAAAAGGCTGGTTAAATGGTCCACCAAGGTGTTCTGTGTAAGTGGTACTAAAAATATTTAGGCCGGGCGCGGTGGCTCAAGCCTGTAATCCCAGCACTTTGGGAGGCCGAGACGGGTGGATCACGAGGTCAGGAGATCGAGACCATCCTGGCTAACATGGTGAAACCCCGTCTCTACTAAAAAAATACAAAAAACTAGCCGGGCGAGGTGGCGGGCGCCTGTAGTCCCAGCTACTCGGGAGGCTGAGGCAGGAGAATGGTGTAAACCCGGGAGGCGGAGCTTGCAGTGAGCTGAGATCTGGCCACTGCACTCCAGCCTGGGTGGCAGAGCGAGACTCCGTCTCAAAAAAAAAAAAAAAAAAATTTAGACCCCACTATATTCTTAAAAATGTACTGCAGGTGGGCCATCCAGTCAATAGTTAGTAAAGCAGTAGCAGAGGCTCAAAGATGACATAATAGTTTGTTTACGCTCAAGGAGAATAAAGCATGTATGATAAAGCCCAAGGCCAAACTGAAAATTCAAGGTTGCTTACGCACAGAAAGGGTACTTGCTATTCAATTCCTACAATAGCCAAGTTATTTTTCCTCACTTCATAAGGGTACTTCCAACTGCCCCTTTGCGCACAAGTGCATGTATTTGTGTGTGTATGTCCCTCTCTCTCATATGGCTAGGAGAAACTTAAAAAAAAAAAAAAGTTGAATTGTGCACTCCTACATCAACTTGCCAAGTACAACTTGAAAATGAAAGAAATGTAAATTTAATGAAGTATGAAACAGGACCTGAAAAAGTATGAAAGAGTGTGAAAATGTATCAGAAAATAGTCATAATCATAGTAAGTCATAGTACTACAGACACTAATTTCAGGAAATGCAATTTAAATGTTTCTAAGGATCAAAATGACAGAAACACTGTACTTGATCAACCCAAAAATTATAAAAACTGCCATAAAATGCAAGAAGCCAATTTCTGGACAAAATATAGAGGGAATACAAATTTGAAAAATAATTATGTAACAAAAGAGGAAGAAAGAAATCTAACAGAATGCCTCTATCTTTTCTTCCCAAATCCTTAAGTTTCCACAAATGAGATTGCTATACAGTTCAGCAGGCCTACATACAATCCAAAGATTAAAAAAAAAAAAAAAAAGGCAACTCCCACAAAAGGTACAGGCCACAAAGTAGGGTCTGTAAGTGGCAAATCTGTGCATGGCTTTAAATAAGAATATATACACAAATAAAGTCACTAAAAGTATAGTCGTGTGCCACATAACAGCATTTTTCAGTCAAGGACAGACCACATATAGAACAATGGTCCCGTAACAGTATAAGACCGTATTTTTACTATTCCTTTTGTGTTTACATACATTTAGATACACAAATGCTTCCTAATGTATTACAACTACCTACAGTATTCAGTACAGTAACACGCTGTACAGGTTTACAGCCTAGGAGCAACAGGCCGTATCACACAGCCGAAGTGCATAGTAGGCTATACCATTTAGGTTTGTGTAAGTACACTGTTCCCACAGTAAAATCACCTAACACATTTTTTCAGAATACATCCAATCATTAAGCGACGCATAAGATCTCAGGTTCTATAGCATGTTACATTCTGTGTATACTACAAGTATATACTATATGTTACTTTGGTTTATATACTTTCATATGTATTTTTCACTATGTAAATACTTTGAGATTTAAATGTTATAAACACAAAAAACTTGAGCTTGAAAATTATTTCTACTTGAAACTATATAGAGATTCCAACTGGCCAGGCGTGGTGGCTCATGCCTGTAATCTCAGCATTTTGGGAGGCCAAGGTGGGATTGTTTGAGCCCAGGAGTTTGAGACCAGCCTGGGCAACGTGGCGAAACACTCTCACACAATAAAAAATACAAAAAATAGCCACATGTGGTGGTGCATGCCTGTAGTCCCAGATACTCAGGAGGCTGAGGTGGGAGGATCCCTTGAGCCTGGGAGGTCAAGCCTGCAGTGAGCCATGATTGCACAACTGCATTCCAGCCTGGGTAACAGTGACACCCTGTCTCACAAATAAAGACTCCAACTGAGCTAACCACACATGGTTCCCTACAGTGTCCACAGGAAATGGTATAGTGTACTGGAATGAGAATGGAACATGGAATCCAGAGCTGATTTAAGCCCCAATCTACAATTTAGTACCTTTATGACCTTGGTCAGGTATTCTTTTGAGCCTCAACTTTAATCAACTTTTAGGGGAACCAATTACCTCCTATAATGTTGCTGCTTTGTAAATCATACACTGGCATTGTCCAATTATTTAAAAGCTGCTAGGTAATTAGAACCCTGAACATACAGAATAAAAGAGATACACACACCCTCCCAAAATGAAAACTAGCTAAGAAGTCAAATGGTCTCATTTTACCTGAAAGAAGCTAGCTTTATAAACTTGCCTAGATAAAACTAAAGATGAAATTTAATTGTAATGTTAACCTAAAGTTGACTTAGTTAACCAGGAATAGAATGTTCTGATGAGTCAAAACATTTTTAAAGTTGTTATCAAGCCAGAACTGGCTTCTGCCTTAAGAAGGTGAGGAAAACAATCAGGGATAGGAACTGAGTAGGCTCATAAATTTACTCAACTCCCATACCTTGCCTTCCAACTTCTCTACCAAAAAATATGGACTAACAATCAGGGATAGGAACTGAGTAGGCTCATAAATTTACTTAACTCCCATACCTTGCCTTCCAACTTCTCTACCAAAAAATATGAACTGAAAATATGTTTCAGGTAAAACACCACATCTCAAAACCATAATCAACATTTACTGAGCAGCAATTCACTATAAAAACTCCAAATTTTAAAATCTGAGAATCAAAATCTCACAGTTCTGTTATCTTTCCTAAAGGTTATCTAATACATTGTTTCTCACTGACAACAACAAAAAATTTTATTTAAAATTGTTTAAATTTAAAACAGAGGGTTGGGGTGGAGTGGGGTGCATGTCCATTCCCAGACAGTGTTCAGAAAACTGCCAGAGACCGGGTGTGGTGGGACTGTAATCCCAGCACTTTGGGAGGCCAATGCAGGCAGATCACCTGAAGTCAGGAATTCGAGACCAGACTGGCCAATACGGTGAAATCCTGTCTCTACTAAAAATACAAAAATTAGCCGGACATGGTGGCACAGGCCTATAATCCCAGCTACTCGGTAGGCTGAGGCAGGAGAATTGCTTGAACCTGGGATGTGGGGGTTGCAGTGAGCCGAGCTAGCACCACTACACTCCAGCCTGGGCAACAGAGCAAGACTCCATCTCAAAAAAAACAAAAAAACACCAGAGGTGCTGCATGGGCAGCTCACACCACCACTGAAAAGCCTACTTCATCTTGGGGCAGCTGTTCTCAATCAGGATCTCTCAAGTTTTCAAACATTTTGGTCTCAGGACCCCTTTACAACTCTTAAAATGTACTGAGCACTCCAAAGAGCTCTTACTTACGTGCATTATGCTTACCAATATCCACTGCATTGGAAATTATAACTGAAAACCTTGTATTTATTCATTTAAATAGCAAGAAACTCATTACATGTTAACATGCTTTAAAAAACTGTTTTCCAAAACAAAAAATTTAGTAAGAATGGCATGCTTTTGCATTTCTGTAAATCTCTTTAATTCTGGCTAAACCAAAGATGGCTGGATTCTCATAGCTGCTTCTGCATTCAATCTGTTGCAATAAATTGTTCCAGTTGAAGCATATGAAGAAAACTTGGCATCAAACCAACATTATAACTGTTTCTTTTTGTTTTGTGGAGACGGCTATGTCACCCAGGCTGGTCTTGAACTTACAGGCTCAAACAATCCTCCCACCTTGGCCTCCCATAGTGCTGGGAGCAACACTGTAATTGGAAAAGAGCAGTATTTAGTCTTTTCAATTAATTATGGGTAGTCTTCTTTGATACTACACCAGAACTCCCCAAGTGGTAGTTTTGCAAAGATTAGTTACAATATGAAAGTTAAAACCCTATTAATAAACCCTCGGTACTCTGTTGCATTAAAATCTGGTTTGCCTTGCACTCTGACTGTACCCTTGAATGCATATACGATTTTATTACATCACAAATGGTCATTTGGAAAATACGGGTTCACTGAATTATACAGGCCTACCAAATATTAAAAAACGTTATTATTATTATTTTTTTTTTTGAGACGGAGTCTCGCTCTGTCGCCCAGGCTGGAGTGCAGTGGCCAGATCTCAGCTCACTGCAAGCTCCGCCTCCCGGGTTCACGCCATTCTCCTGCCTCAGCCTCCTGAGTAGCTGGGACTACAGGCGCCGCCACCTCGCCCGGCTAGTTTTTTGTATTTTTAGTAGAGACGGGGTTTCACCGTGTTAGCCAGGATGGTCTCGATCTCCTGACCTCGTGATCCGCCCGTCTCGGCCTCCCAAAGTGCTGGGATTACAGGCTTGAGCCACCGCGCCCGGCCAAAAACGTTATTTTTTTAAGCACACACTATACAGCATTGAAACTACATGCATTAATCCACCAATGTCAGCAGAAACATCTTTTAAGTATTGGGAAAAACTGTCAAGCTCATGATGGAAAAGCAAGCTTTCTAAAATTCTATATTTTGCTTGAAAGCTCAAATTTTTCACTGGCCAGGAATACAGTCAGTTGTTTACCTTGAAGTGACAGACTCGCTTTATTCTCATGTAAGTCTCCTAAATACTCAAATATGAATAGCCACAGTTCATCACTTGTTCTTTCAGATAAAAACGGAGCTCCATGAAAACACCAGCTTAGCTCACAAATCAACATACAAGTGCTCCTCAAAACCACCATTTTACTCCCCAGTATACAGCTTCACAACTACTTTCCATGGTCACAGTACATTAAAAAGATAAAGTGTCAAGATTTGATTAAATTAACCTCCTTTTACTGTTTCATCAAAAGCTTTTTTAAACTATGAGTGTGCAGTCTTTAAGAAATAAAATGTCTAATCCCAGCACTTTGGGAGGCTGAGACGGGCGGATCACGAGGTCAGGAGATCGAGACCATCCTGGCGAACACGGTGAAACCCCGTCTCTACTAAAAATACAAAAACTAGCCGGGCGAGGCTGCGGGCGCCTGTAGTCCCAGCTACTCGGGAGGCTGAGGCAGGAGAATGGCGTAAACCTGGGAAGCGGAGCTTGCAGTGAGCTGAGATCCGGCCACTGCACTCCAGTCCGGGCGACAGAGCGAGACTCCGCCTCAAAAAAAAAAAAAAAAGAAATAAAATGTCGGCCGGGTGTGGTGGCTCCCGCCTTTAATCCCAGCACTTTGGGAGGCCGAGGTGGGCAGATCACGAGGTCAGGAGATCAAGACCATCCTGGCCAACACGGTGAAACCTCGTCTCTACTAAAAATACAAAAATTAGCTGGGCGTGGTGGCGGGCGTACACCTGTAGTCCCAGCTACTCCGAAAGCTGAGGCAAGAGAATCGCTTGAACCCGGGAGGTGGAGGTTGCAGTAAGCCGAGATTGGGCCATTGCAGTCCAGCCTATCGACAGAGCGAGACTCTGTCAAGAACAAAAGAATGAAGGAACGGACGACAGAAAGAACGAACGGACAACAGCAAGAATGGAGGGAGGGAGGAGGGAGGAAATGACTATATACAATACCGGACCTCTGCCTTGATTGTTCCTACGATGGATACAGCATTTCCCACCACTGCTTTTGCACTATAAGTACAGATGTTGAAAGACAAAACATCTCAGGAACATGAAAACTGTTTTAACATTATATACCCTCTTTAAGATCTCAGTGGTCCCCCTCCCCAAGCATCCACAGATCACGCTCTGGGAAGCACAGAACATCCACCAGCAGGTACCGGTTCTGCTTGTTATGGTGATGTAAAACTACTCCAATTCCCTCTTTTTTGTGCAGCACCCGCAAATATTTGAGAGGAAAGCTATTGTCTCACCTAAGTCTTGCAGTAACTCTTTTTGGTAACTTCGACAACATTCTATGCATGAGGCATATAATGCTACTGATACTGGTTACTCTTACTTTACACCTTTTTATCATACGTCTGATACTCAGAACTGAGCTGATGCCAAAAATATCTGACCAACACAGAGTAGGGCAGAAATATATCTAATTTCCATAAGGGCATCACACTTTTTGTTAATGCCGTGGTTCTCAACCAGATTTTGCACCCCAGGGCACATCTGGCAATATGTGGAGACATTTTTGGTTGTCATTACTGGGGAAATGGAGGGGTGGAGCTCCTGGAATCCAGTAGGTAGAAGCCAAGGATGTTGTTAAACAAACTACAATACACAGGACAGGCACCTGCAAGGAATGAATCTGGCATAAATGTCAATAATGACTAGGTGAGAAACTCTGTTTAATGGATCCAAAGACTATCAAAACTTTCAGAAGGTTTACCACCATAGCTCTTAAATCAGACTATAATCTTTTCAAAAGTATGTTTGTAGCTACAAATGAAATCTAGACAAAATATGGACCCTTGATCAAAATGTTCTGTAATATCCTAAAATTCGATAATTTTGATTTAAATTCATTCTGACAACTCACCTAGGGTCCATGCCCCAATGCCACTCACCCATCCAAATTTAACATTAGGACAGGTGTCCCAAAAATGAAAGTCAAACACAATATAGCGGGGAAATCACAATCCAACACATCAAAAATACAAAATTTATGACAGTGTGACAGCAGTACATGAAAAACCAAGCAAATCCATGAGAAAGAAGCCCTATTTTTCTTTAATTCTTTGGTCTCTCTACTGTTCACTATAGTAATTATGGTATACTTAGTTTTTGAGTCTCTCTTTGTCGCCCAGGCTGGAACGAAGTGGCATGATCAAGGCTCACTGCAGCCTCGGTCTCCTGGGGCTCAAGCAATCCTCCCACCTAAACCTCCCAAGTAACTGGGATTACAGGCATGAGCCACCACGCCCAGCTAATTTATGTGTTTTTTTGTAGCGATTAAGTTTTGCTATGCTGCCCAGGCTGATCTCAAACTCCTGGCCTCAAGCGATTTACCTGCCTAGGCCTCCCAAAGTGCTGGGATTACAGGCGTGAGGCACCGCGCCTGGCCCCGTCTTCCATTTTACACACTTGAACGAACTCACGAAGAATCTGAAATACCTAAGGTCTTTCACAGAAATGTATACCTTCCCTCTTTAAAGAAGGGGAAAAGTAGGTATAGAAGTACTTTTAATTCCTAGAAAAAAGACACAAAATGACTTAATGTTATTTCTTCATTGAAGCCTTTTAAGGTGTACATCTATTATTTTTAATGCTAGTATGATTATAAGAAAAAGAAGTCCCTTTTCAAAGACAGCAAAATGTTAACTGTTAATAACGCTGTCATCACATGACATCACTGCAAACATTTATTTCCTACTGAACTGAGAACCACCACAAAAATCTTGCTTAGACTCAGTTCTCCTAGGGTCTCTTATCATTCCATGAAAGGGAAAAAAATCGATAAACAGAAACCATGCAGATTCCAAGATTTTAGACAAGTATAGTTAATTAAGTCTAACAAACGTTTTCATCACAGATGTGATAAACTTAATAACATTAAGGAGATGGGTGGGAGCCATGAAAAATCATTTTAAAATACATAATTTCGATAGAAGTCATGAGGGTCTGTGTCAAAGTTAAAGTCTCACCTGTAAAGAAACACACCGACACACACACGTGTAATTGTAAAACTACAATCGGTGATTATGTGCAAAAGAAATTATCCTTACTTAAAAAAAAAAACAGATCTGAGTTACTACATTCGACGTCTAGAAACCACAAAAATCTTTATCCTGAATTTAACCAAAACTTTGACTGTCAATTACATGTTGCGTTTTGAGGCTAAGATGAAGAAAACTCGGTCCCTGGTCTCAAAGAGGCACTCTTACGCTTCAATCTTCAAAAACCGAAGAAATGCGGTCTCACTATCTAGGCCTCTACAATGCTGTATATTTGCAGAAAAAAAAAATCCGTAATCTACTGGCAATGAGCTGCCAAATTATATCTCATTATCAGAAAGGGGGAGGGGAGAAAAAAACTTTTTAAAAACCCTCTAAGAAAAGAAAAACGCGTAGTGGGATTAGAAAGCATAGAGACTAGCTTTAAGCCTTACAACCAGGAGAAAAAAAAAAAAAAGTATCACCAGAGACAGAGAAAGAAGGAAGCAGAATGAAACCCGGTTACCCCATCAAAACAAAACAGGGAAAGCAATACATAAGTCGTTTCGGGAAGAGGGCACCCTGGGAAGTGCCCCCTTCTCCGACCGACCGTGAATGCTAGGGAGGACTGGGGCGGAGCTGGAGGCAGGGGGACTCAACGCTCAAAGCTGGGCTTTTAACTCGTGCTCCTACATTCAGACAAGGTCAGTGGAAAGGAGCTAACTCTGGCGCACAACACAGGCATCTGGAAATGGGAGAGTGAGCAAGATGAGGCAGACCAGGAACAGAAAAGCAACATCGAATGGGCCCGAGGGGCGCCGACAGCGAGCCCGAACCCCCAGTGCTGATCCCGCGTGGAGCAGGGTCTCGGTTCCCTGCCGCCAGGCAATGTTTTGTTTTGTGGTTGTTTTGGTTTTCTTTGTGGACTGGGCGGAGAAGCTGGAGTGGCCGGGCTAGTTAAGAGGTTCCTCCAGCTCTTCCGGAAGGCGAAGGCCCCCGGCCCGACGGCAGCTGACCCAGCCAGGAAGGGTCGGGGGACGCGGGAACCCAGCACACGAGAGAAGTGCGGCGGCGAGCGGACGAGGGAACAGGAAGGTCCCCAGTCCTGCCTGCCTCCTACCGGGGGGAGGGTCGGGCTCGCGTGCCACCCTCTGCGCCTACCCCTTCCCCTTCCCGGACGCCCCCCAAAGGCCCAGCCGGCGAGCGAAAGAAAACAGAATACAAATTACTTACAACGGCATCGTCTCCCGCGCCGGCACCGCCCAGTCACTTCCCCCCCGCAACCGCCGCCACTGCCGCCCTGGGCATGATCCACTGAGGCGGGAGGGAGGGGGGGGCCTGCCTCAGCCCTGGGTCCAACCCCTCTCCCGCACCGCTCCCGCCGCTTTAAGCGCTTCTCCTCCTTCCCCTTCGTCCTAACATGGCGCCCGAGCGCTACCACAGCAACGTTCTAGAACTGCTGACGCCACCACGCACGCCGTGCGCGCGCCTGCGCACCAGCGCCGTCCGCCGCGAAGCCTCACGGGAAGCGGAGTTCTTAACGGCCGCCGGCGGCCGGGCAATTATCACGCCGGTCTTCTCACTCTTAGTGGTGGGTGTCAGATGGTGGAAGGGAACGGTCAAGGAGGCTCCGGGAGATGAGTTGTGCCTTGGGCGGGGACGCTCTCATGGGCAATGCGACGTGGACGGCGCAAGGAAGAACCCGGAGAGATCCCAAACCCACGAGGCGCCGCTTCCGGCGCGTTGTGAGGTCCCACTTTTCCCGCCGCCTGAGGTCGCGGCGGCTGCTCTTTCGTGGAGCGCAGTCCCTGAAGGCGCTTGCCAGAGGGCTGAGGCACCCACGCGTGCACCGTGTGTACCCCACAGCGCGGCGCTTAGAACGACTCGCATGAGTCGCTGCCTTGGGTTGGAACCGGTTACTCAGCCGCTTCGTACTCGACTGCAAAGTAACAAGTACTTTACCGGGCAGCGGTGCCGGCCGCGTGTGATACGGCGAGAGGTCTTATCCCAGAGCCGACGAAAACTTGTCCCCAGTACTCCCTTTCCCTCCCAGACTGCGTCCCACCCAGTGGACCCAGAGGGAGTTTTCCGTCTGTTTTAACACCAGTGTATTCCTGATGCCTGACCCAGGCGCTGAAATATTTGTTGAGCTAATAAATGTGTAGGTTAGGACTGTGAGGACGGTTCCCGAATTCTGGAACACGGGCTGATTTTACTTTTGAACAAATGATGCACTGAAACTTCCTGACAGAGCTGACCTGTTTTATAGGAACATCAATGGCAGTCACCGCTGGCATTTTAGCAAAGGCTGTCTTGGTCGTCATTTTCCCTTGACTGTGTTTCCAGCCCGTAATCTATCTCAGGTGGGACCTGGAAGTCTACCTTCTCGCGACCTCTCGGCAAAAGTGGGAGAAAGTGTTTGTTTGAGGCAGAGCCTCCTCTCTCATATGCCCTCCATCTGCGAATTAGAACGAATTATAAGTTCTGCGGTGTCACATGGGGGTTAGTGGAGAGGAGGAGGGAAAGAACCATATACAGGACGCTGCAGTCACCAAAGTTTTAAACTCTACATGTAATAATACGCATTTGTGAGTCCTCAGGAAGTTTCACAAAGGCTTTCCCTTTTTTCACAGAATGTCTAGTAGGACTAGTGATTCCGAGTGGGAAAAGCACAGGACCTGTCCTTAAACCTGCCCTGTCCATTAGGTAGCCCCTTGGCCACTGAGGGCCACTGAGCACTTGAAATGAGGCTAGTTCGTTTAGGATGCACTGAAAGTGCAAAATACGCACGGGGTGTCAGTTCGAGGAATGTGAAATACCTCTCTGATCACTTTTTGTATTGATTGCACATTGAAATATTTTGGATATATTGCAGTAAAGAAAATGTAAACCGGGCACGGTGCCTCACACCTGTGATCCAGCACTTTAGGAGGCTGAGGTGGGAGGATCGCTTGAGCAGGAGTTAGAGACCAACCTGGGCAATATAGGGAAACCCCTGTCTCTGCAAAAAGTAAAAAAAAAATTAGCTGGGCATGGTAATACGTGCCTGTGGTCCCAGTTACTCTGAAGGCTGAGGTAGGAGGATTGCTGGAGTGGGAGGTGGAGGCTGCCGTGAGTCATCATCTCACTGCTGCACTCCAGCCTGCGTGACACGAGACCTTGTCTCAAAAAATGTATATATATATATATACTATTAAAATTAATTTTACCTATTTTTTTAAATGTGATGACTAGGAAATTTTAAGTTATATATGTGGCCTTCATTTCCATTAAATAGTGCTTATTTGGAAACAGACTTATGTTTGATTCTCATTTCTTCCAGTTAGTCTTGTTTCCTTTTGTCATCAAGGTGGCTTTGGCTGGGGACCCAGCAGCATAGTTGTCCCTAAAAGACTGAAAATCTGACATCCAGAAAATTCAATAATGTATTAAGGCTGTGGACTTAAAAGCTGCTTATAAAGCTATGCCCTGGGGCCTGGCACAGTGGCTTATCCACATCTGTAATCCCAGCTCTTTGAGAGACAGAAGATTCCTTGAACTCCGGAGTTCTAGACCACCCTGGGCAACATGGCAAGACCTTGTCTCTATTAAAAAAAAAAAATCAAAAAAATTAGCTGGGCTTGGTGGCACACACCTGTAGTCCCGGTTACTTGGGAGGCTGAGGTTGGGAGGATCACCTGAGGCAAGGAAGTCGAGACTGCAGTGATTCCTGATCGTGCCACTGCACTCTAGCTTGGCAACAGAACAAGACCTTGTCCAAAAAAAAAAAAAAAAAAATGCACTAATGATGTACTTTATGAATAAAAGAATGGGACTTTTTCAGCTTATGTTGTCCTCTGCCAGGCATCTCAGAAGGCAGTGAAGAGAGGGACGCTAAACATCCATGCTTTTGGTCTATAATTGCTTCAAACTATTTTTGTTTCAGCCTTCCATAGAATGAGGCCGCTAGATAGCCAGCTGATGAATATTTAGTACCTAGAATGTGCTAGATACCACGCTACTTGCCTAAGACATTTAAAAGGAACAATATCGAGGGTTGAGGATGGAGTCAAGGTAGACTTCATGTAAGAGGTCACTTCAGACATGTCCTGATATGTTAGGGTTTGGTAAGTGGACAGAAGGAGTAGAAGGGCATCTCAGGTAAAGAGAACAATTTTTAAAAATAAAATGAGGCCGGGCGCGGTGGCTCACGCCTGTAATCCCAGCACTTTGGGAGGCTGAGGCAGGTGGATCACGAGGTCAGGAGATCGGGACCATCCTGGCTAACACGGTGAAACCCTGTCTCTATTAAAAACTTCAAAAAAATTAGCCGGGCGTGGTGGTGGGTGCCTGTAGTCCCAGCTACTTGGGAGGCTGAGGCAGGAGAATGGCATGAACCCGGGAGGCGGAGCTTGCAGTGAGCTGAGATGGCCCCACTGCACTCCAGCCTAGGAGACAGAGCGAGACTCCGTCTCAAAAAAAAAAAAAAAAGAATAAATAATAATAATAATTTAAAAGTGCAAATAATTTATTTGAAGAAAGGGAGACTTTTGAAGTGACTAAACCACAAAATATTTAGTGAGGAGTGGTGAAAATAAAGCTGGAAAGTTAAGTGAGAGGCAGAAGGTAAGGGGCATAGTGGTGCACACCTGTAGTCCTCTATTCCGAAGGCTGAGGTGGGAGAATCATCTGAGCCCGGGAAGTCAAGGCTGTAGTGAGCCAAGATCATGCCACTGCACTCCAGCCTGGATGACAGAATGAGACCATGTCTCATAATAAAGGGAGTAGGGGGAGATGGGAGAGCATATAATGACTCCATAAATAGACAAGGGAATTATAGATTGTGATAAGAGGCATTAATAAACCAGGCATTAGAGTTATGGTGGAGGCCGACTTCAAACAGAGAAGGATTTCAGAGCAACTGACTTTTGATCTGAGACCTGAAGTTAATTCTGAGAGATTTAAAATTTTTCTTTTTGTGAATGGAGGAGCCATTGAAAGTTTTAAAACAGGAGTGAGGTTACATTGATATTTTTGGAAAGATGACTGAAAGTGTAAGGAATGAATTTGAACTAGGAGAGGTTTTGAAGCTGGAAGATGGATGAGGTGGCTCTTGCAATCGTTCAGATGAGAAATGAAATTTGAAATAAGGAAGAGAGGAAGGGAGCAATTTGAGAAAGATTTAGAAGGCATAGCTAATTCTGGATGTGAGAGGTAATGGAGAGGAAGAAGACCAAAGTGATTTCAGAGGTTCTGGGTGGGGGCAGGTGACAGTGATTGGAGCTACTGATAAATGAAATAGGAAATAGAGGAGTATAACTAGGTAAGTGGATGAGATTGAGAGAGTAGTAGCTATGTGTTGATTTTGAACTGTCTGTGAGACATTCAGAAATGTCTATGAGGTAGTTGAAAATATGCTTCCGGAGCTAAGAGGAGAAATTTGAGCTGGAAACATTATAAACTCTAAAAACAAGAATCATGGCTTGGAATCATGTTTCGGCTCTGGAAGGACCTTATATACACCCAGCAACTACTCCAACTCAAATTTCATGAATGAGTAATGAGCTAGATGCTCACAGCTAGCTCACAGATCCTATTTAGGACCCAGTTAAGAATAAAACTCTAGCCAAGGAAAGTGAAGAGTAAGATAAGACCAATTAATAGTATATTGGTACCAGTCTAGTGTTACCCTTGCCTTGCTTGTCCTGTGTCCTGCCCACACCTCCCTCCGGCTGCTGCTGGTCTCTGTTTTCTTCTGGCTGCAGAGAAGGGGGAAGATGTGTTCTACTGGAATTTTAAGTATAGTAGTCTCTCTTTACCCCCAGGGGATCCCTTCAAAGAGTCCCAGCACATGCCTGAAACAGGGTAGTGCCAAACCCTGTATTTACTATGTTTTTTCCTACACATATATACCTATGATAAAGTTTAATTTATAAATTAGGCACAGTGAGAGGTAAACAGCAACAATAATAAAATACAACAATTAGAACAATATACCAGCATCACTACTCTTGCACTTTGGGGCCATTATTAAGTAAAATAAGAGTGACTTGAACGCAAGCGCTGTAATACTGGACAGTTGACCCGATCATGGAGAGGGCTGCTCTAAGTGACTAACTGGCGGGCAGTGTATACAGTGTGTGTATACAGTGTAGAAACACCAGACAAAGGGATGAGTCATGTCCACCTGAGCAAGAAGGCGCAAGACTTTATAACACTACTCAGAGTGGTACGGAATTTTAAACTTATGAGTTGTTTATTTCTAACATTTTTCATTTACTATTTTCAGACCACAGTTGACCACAGGTAACCAAAACAGGAAAGAGAAACCCCAGTTAAGGGGGAACCACTGTATCATTCGGATTGCATTTTCCACAGAACAATGTCATAAATAGTGGAAAGAATTTCAAAACTGGTTCCCAGAGGCCCACAGTGCATTCAAACAAACAAACAAAAAATACACGAAAATGTTTTTGAGAGCAGAAACTCTTCATGTAGAGGGAACTACATGAATTGTGTTTTACTGTCATTTAGGAGTAGTCATAGGACATACTGTGTGACAGAGAGATTTTTATCCCAGTAATGAACTCTGATGATCCACTGGGCCAGTACTTTTCAAAAAATTAAAGACCAGACTTATTAATTACTAAAATAAAAATAATAATATAAGCATTTTTATCCCATGAGTACTATACTCTTGAGCAGTCCTTTCATTAAATTCATATCCCCTTTTATTTTATTTTATTTTATTTTATTTTATTTTTTTTTGAGACGGAGTCTCGTTCTGTCGCCCAGGCTGGAGTGCAGTGGCCGGATCTCAGCTCACTGCAAGCTCCGCCTCCCGGGTTTACGCCATTCTCCTGCCTCAGCCTCCAAGTAGCTGGGACTACAGGCGCCCGCCACCTCGCCCGGCTAGCTTTTTGTATTTTTTAGTAGAGACGGGGTTTCACCGTGTTAGCCAGGATGGTCTCGATCTCCTGACCTCGTGATCCACCCGTCTCGGCCTCCCAAAGTGCTGGGATTACAGGCTTGAGCCATTATTTTATATATCTATTTTTTGAGATAAAGTCTTACATTCTGTCACCCAGGCTAGAGTGCAGTGCTGTGACTGATCCTCCTGCGCCAGCCTCCCAGGTCGCTGGGACTACAGGTGCATGCCACCGTGCCCAGCTAATTTTTATTTTATTTTATTTTTAGTGCAGATGAGGTCTCAGCTACGTCACCGGGCTGATCAGGAATCCCTGGCCTCAGGCAATTCTCCTGCCTCGCCCTCCAGCAGGTCTCCTGCCTCACCCTCCCAAAGTGCTGGAATCACAGGAATGAGCCACCACATCCAGCCACTTTTTTATTTTGACTTTCACATTGAATTATATGCTCCACTTCAAAATAATTTTGTGTGCAGTATGAGATAGAGAACAAGGGCCGGGCGCGGTGGCTCATGCCTGTAATCCCAGCTCTCAGGGAGGCAGAGGCGGGAGGATAGCTTGAGCCCAGGAGTTTGAGACCTGCCTGGGTAATACAGCGAGACCCCGTTCTCCACAAAAAGGAAAAAAAAAAGAGAGAACAAGGCTTGGCTTTGTTTTTAATATGTGGATCTCTAGCTGATGGCCATGCACCATTTATTTAAAAGATCATACTTTCCTATCGAATTGCCATGGCACCTTTGCTGTAAGTCAGGTGACTATAAATGTGTGGGTCCATTTCTAGGTTCCTGATTCTGCTTCGTTGATGTATGTGTCTGTTCTAATCACTGTAGCTTTGTAATAAGTCTTGATATCTGGAGAGTTTAAGTCCTCTAGGTTTGTTCTTCAAAATTGTTTTGATTATTCTAGGTCCTTTGCATTGCCATATACATTTTAGAACCAGATTACTGATTCTCTTTTCTTTTCTTCTTTTTCTTTTCTTTTCTTTTTTTTTTTTTTTGAGATGGAATTTCGCTCTTGTTGCTCCAGGCTGGAGTGCAATGGCGTGATCTTGGCTCACTGTAATCTCCACCTCCCGGGTTCAAGCAGTTCTCCTGCCTCAGCCTCCCGAGTAGCTGGGATTACAGGCATGCACCACCACACCCAGCTAATTTTGTATTTTTAGCAGAGACGGGGTTTCTCCGTGTTGGTCAGGCAGGTCTCGAACTCCCCATCTCAGGTGATCTACCCGTCTCCGCCTCCCAAAGTGCTGGGATTACAGGCGTGAGCCACCGCACCCAGCCCAGATTACTGATTTTCATCCCCCCAAAAAACAAAGTTAGAAGGAAGCAAGCAAAGATGGAAGGAAAGAGGGAGGGAGGGAGGGAGGGAAGGAAGGAAGGAAGGAAGGAAGGAAGGAAGGAAGGACGGAAGGAAGGAAGGGAGGAAGGAAGGAAGAAAAGGGAGAGAGAGAGAAAGATACTGGGATTCTCATTGGAGTTACATTGATTCTATAAATCATTTTTGGGGAAGAATTGAAGTATTAACAATATTGGGTTTTATAAAGTATTAATATGGTCTGTCCCTTCATTTCTCCATTTATTTCATGTTTAATTACTATCAGTAATGTTTTGTAATTTTCCGTAGAGGTCTTACACATCTTCCTTAGGCTACCCCTACCTGTTTTATTGTAAATGATACCAGCTTGCTATGATTTGAATAGTTGTCCCCTCCAAAACTCATATTTAAATTTAATCCCCAATGTGGCAGTATGGAGAGGTGGGACCCTTAAGAGATGTTTAGGCGATGTGGGCCCTGTCCTCATGCATGCATTAACCCATTCGTAGATTAATGGAATCATGGGTTAATGGATTAATGGATGGTAGTGTTGGAAGGATGAGAAGCACAGAGACTCCAGATACGTTTTGAAAGTGGAACCAATATAATACATTGATGTATTGGATGGGGGGTAAAAGAAAAGAGCCGGCCACAGTGGCTCATGCCTGTAATCCCAGGACTTTGGAAGGCCAAGGCAGGTGGATCACCTGAGGTCAGGAGTTCGAGACCAGCCTGGCCAACATAGTGAAACCCCGTCGCTACTAAAAATACAAAAATTAGCCAGGCGTGGTGGCAGGCACCTGTAATCCTGACTACTCAGGAGGCTGAGGCAGGAGAATCACTTGAACCCAGGAGACAGAGGTTGCAGTGAGCCAAGATTGAGCCACTCTATCTAAAAAAAAAAAAGAAAAGAAAAAAGAGAGAGAAAGAAAAGGAAAAGAATCAAGAATGACTCCAAAGTTTTGGGCCTGAGCAACTGGA
Source organism: Trachypithecus francoisi (assembly GCF_009764315.1). Lineage (NCBI taxonomy): Eukaryota > Metazoa > Chordata > Mammalia > Primates > Cercopithecidae > Trachypithecus > Trachypithecus francoisi. Next base: position 10,318,522 of record NW_022681468.1, read on the forward strand.
AGGATGGAGTTGCCAATAACTGAGGTGGGAAGATGGGGGAGCAGCAGGTAGAGGGGAGGGAGGAGGGGGATCAGGAATCAGCATTGGCCATGTTAAAGTTTAGCATGCCTATGAGACATTCAGATGGAGGGAAGAAAGTGTTTCAAGGAGGAAATGATAAAATATGTCAGATGTTCAGAGACACCCAGTAAGATGAGGCCTGAGAATTACCAATTGAATTTGGAAATATGGAGCTGGCTAGTAACCTTGCTATATTGGGACCATAGCTGGAGGAGGATGTGGAGGTGTGGGAAGGTTTTTGCATTTTAATTTGGTTTTGTCTTGTTTTCAAGTACGGAAGCTAGTACCTCATGTTTAAAGCTTGGCATGATGATCCAGAAGGAAGGGAAAAATTAAGCTACGAGAGAGCAATTTTAAGAGTTGAATCTGATAATGTGAGGAGGGACAGGAGCAAGGGCAGAAGTTGAGGGCTGACCTCAGACGGGAGCACACACAGTTCTCTGTAGCAGATGGGAAGGCAGAGATAGGTTTGTAGTGGGAGAATGTAGAAGTTCTCTTTTTGGCCGGGCGCGGTGGCTCAAGCCTGTAATCCCAGCACTTTGGGAGGCCGAGACGGGCGGATCACGAGGTCAGGAGATCGAGACCATCCTGGCTAATACGATGAAACCCCGTCTCTACTAAAAATACAAAAACTAGCCGGGCGAGGTGGCGGGCGCCTGTAGTCCCAGCTACTTGGGAGGCTGAGGCAGGAGAATGGCGGAAACCCAGGAGGCGGAGCTTGCAGTGAGCTGAGATCTGGCCACTGCACTCCAGTCCGGGCGACAGAGCGAGACTCCGCCTCAAAAAAAAAAAAAAAAAAAAAAAAAGAAGTTCTCTTTTATTCTTTTTTTTATTTTACTGGTTCCATGCCCCATGAAGACAAAGAAGCTCTCTTTTGATGGCTTGTTTTTTGATTTGTTTTGTTTTTTTGGTTTTCAGTAAACCAGGAAGCAAGGTCATGAAATGAAGGCATGAAAATGTAACTATTATAAAGACTAATGATTTCAAACTGTGGAAAATGTATTCTTTTTATTGATATTTTTTATTAAAATATAAGGGTCGGGCCGGGCGCGGTGGCTCAAGCCTGTAATCCCAGCACTTTGGGAGGCCGAGACGGGCGGATCACGAGGTCAGGAGATCGAGACCCTCCTGGCTAACACGGTGAAACCCCATCTCTACTAAAATATACAAAAAATTAGCCGGGCGAGGTGGCGGGCGCCTGTAGTCCCAGCTACTCGGGAGGCTGAGGCAGGAGAATGGCGTGAACCCGGGAGGCGGAGCTTGCAGTGAGCTGAGATCCGGCCACTGCACTCCAGCCCGGGCGACAGAGCGAGACTCCGTCTCAAAAAAAAAAAAAAAAAAAAATATATATATATATAAGGGTCAAAAATAGGATAGAGTGCAGCCATAAAAAATAAATCATGACTTTTGCAGCAGCATGGATGCAGCTCGGGGCCATTATCCTATGCTAATTAACAGTGGGTACTCGTGGACATAGAGATGGCAACAATAGACCCTGTAGACTACTAGAGATGGGAGGAAAGGCTGGGACAAGGGTTGAAAAACTAACTATTGGGTACTATGCTCACCGCTTGAGTGATGGGGTCGTTTGTGTCCCAAACTTGAGCATCACACAATATACCCATGTAACAAACCTGTACATGTTACCCGCTGAATCTAAAATAAAAGTTGAAATTATAAAAAAAAAATAGTTTCCAAAAATAGTGCAGTGAAACAAAACCAAAAATAGGTAAATTAAACTTTCTCAAAATTAAAACCTTTTGTGTCTTAAAAGGCAGTCTCAACAGAATGAAAAGAGCCATGGAATGGGGGAAATCTTTGCAAATCATACGTTTGACAAGGGTCTTGTATCCATAACATGTAAAGAACTCTTACGATTCAACAACAAAAAGACAACCCAAATAAAAAGTGAGCAAAGGGCTTGAATAAACAGGCACACCTCATTTTATTGCCCTTTACTTTACTTCACTTTGCAGATACCATTTTCTACAAATTGAAGGTTTTTGCAGCCCTGCATCAAGCAAGTCTATCAGCACGATTTTTCCAACAGCATGTGGTCATTTCATATCTTTGTGTCATATTTTGATAATTCTTGCACTATTTCTAAGTTTATTATTATTATTCATTAGTGATTTTTTATGTCACTATTGTAATTGTTCTGGGGCGCCACAAACCATTCCCATATAAGACAGCAAGTTTAATTGATAAATGTGTTCTGATTGCTCTACCAACCAGCCATTTTACCATCTCTGTCCCTCTTCTTGGACCTACCTTTTCCCTGAGACACAACAATATTGAAATTAGACCAATTCATAACCCTACAGTGGCCTTTCACTATTCAAATGAAGAGTCACAAGTCTCTCACTTTAAATTGAAAGGTAGAAATAATTAAGAGTAGTGAGGAAGGCATATTGAAAGCTGAGATAGACCAAAAGCTAGACCTCTTGTGCCAGTTAGCCAAGTTGTGAATGCAAAGGAAAAGTTCTTGAAGGAAATTAAAAGTGCTGCTCCAGTGAACACACAAATGATAAGAAAGTAAAACAGCTTTCTTGTTAATGTGGAGAAAGTCTGAATGGTCTGGACAGAAGATCATACCAGCTACAACATTCCTCGAAGCCAAAGCCTAATCCAGAGCAAGGGCCTAACTCTATTTAATTCTATGAAGGCTGAGAGCGGTGCAGAAGCTGTAGAAGAAAAGTTGAAGCTGGCAGAGGTTGGTTCATGAGGTTTAAGAAAATAAACCATCTCCATAACCTAAAGTGCAAGGTGAAACTGATGTACAAGCCGCAGCAAGTTACTCAGAAGATCTAGCTAAAATCATTTAAGAAGGTGGCCACACTAAACGACATTTTCAACATAGCGAAAACAGCCTTATACTGGGACAAGATGCCATCTAGGACTCTCCTACCTAAAGAGCAGTCAATGCTCAGCTTCAAAGCTTCAAAAGACAGACTGACTTTCTTGTTAGAAACTAATGTGCCTTTAAGTTGAAGGCACTAATGTGCCTTTAAGTTAAAGCCTATGTCTATTTACCATTCCCAAAATCTTGGGGCCCTGAAGAGTATAGCTAAATATACTCTGTCTGTGTTCTCTTAAGGGAACAATGAAGTCTGGATGACAGCACATCTATTTACAGCATGGTTTACTGAAAATTTTTTTAAAAGACAGAGTCTCAGTATGTTGCCCAGGCTGGAGTGCAGTAGCGATTCACAGGTGTGATCATTGCACATCACAGCCTCAAATTCCTGGGCTCAAGCAATCCCCTGCTTCAGCCACCTGACTTGCTGGGATTACAGGCATGAACTGCTGTGCAATGGCTTGGTTTAATGAATAGTTTAAGTCCACTGTTAAGAACTACTGCTCAGAAAAAAAAAACAAAACTGAGTCCTTTCAAAATATTGCTGCTCGGCCGGGCGCGGTGGCTCAAGCCTGTAATCCCAGCACTTTGGGAGGCCGAGACGGGCGGATCACGAGGTCAGGAGATCGAGACCATCCTGGCTAACATGGTGAAACCCCGTCTCTACTAAAAAAATACAAAAAACTAGCTGGGCGAGGTGGCGGGCGCCTGTAGTCCCAGCTACTCGGGACGCTGAGGCAGGAGAATGGCGTAAACCCGGGAGGCAGAGCTTGCAGTGAGCTGAGATCCGGCCACTGCACTCCAGCCTGGGCGACAGAGCGAGACTCCGTCTCAGAAAAAAAAAAAAAAAATATTGCTGCTCATTGACAATGCATGTAGTCTCACCCAAGAGCTCTGATGGAGATGTACAAAGAAATTAATGTCTTCGTGTTATTAACTAAACATTCTGCAGCCCATGAATCAAGGAGTAATTTCGACTTTCAAGCCTTATTATTTAAGAAATACATTTCATAAAGCTAAAGGTGGCATGGATAGTGATTCCTCTGATGGATCTAGGCAAAGTAAATTGAAAACTTTCTAGAAAAGATTTACCATTCTATATGCCATTAAGAACATTTTGGGTTCATGGGAGGAAGTCAAAATGACAACATTAACAGGAGTTTGACAGAGGTTGATTCCAGCCCTCTTGGATGACTTTGAGGTGATTAAGACTTCAATGGATGAAGTAACTGCAGATGTGATGAAAATAGCAAGAGAAGTAGAATTAGAAGTGGAGACAAAAGATGTGACTGAATTGCTGCAATCTCATGATAAAACATTAAACAGATGAGAAGTTGTTTCTTCTAGATGAGCAAAGACAGTGGTTTCTTAAGATGGAATCTACCAGTGAAGACACTGTGAACGCTGTTGAAATGTACAACAGAGGATTTCGAACATTTAATAAACTTAATTGATAAAGCAGTATCAGAATTTGAGAGGATTGACTCAAATTTTGAAAAAATACTAATGTGGGTAAAATGCCATCAAACAACATGACATGCTACAGAGAAATTTTTCTTGAAAGGAAGAGTTCCGTTGATGTGGCAGACTTCATTGCTGTCATTTTTTTTTTTTCTTTGAGATGGAGTCTCACTCTGTCACCCAGGCTGACGTGCAGTGGCACAATCTCAGCTCACTGCAACCTCCACCTCCTGGGTTCAAGTGATTTTCCTGCCTCATCCTCCCAAGTAGCTGGGATTACAGGCACACGCCACCACGCCCGACTAATGTTTGTATTTTTAGTAGAGATGGAGTTTCACCATGTTGGCCAGGCTAGTCTCAAACTCCTGACCTGGGGTGATCTGCCTGCCTCAACCTCCCAAAGTGCTGGGATTACAGGCATGAGCCTACTGCGCCCACCCATTGCCGTCTTATTTTAAGAAATTGCCACAGCTACCCCAACCTTCAGCAGCCACCACCCTGATCAGTCATCAGCCATCAGAATTGAGGCAAGACCCTCTAACAACAAAAAAATTACAACTCACTGAAGGCTCCGGTTATTGTTAACATTTTTTAGCAATAAAGTATTTTTTTTTTTTTTGAGACAGAGTCTCGCTCTGTCACCCAGGCTGGAGTGCAGTGGCACGATCTCGGCTCACTGCAAGCTCCACCTCCCGGGTTCATGCCATTCTCCTGCCTCAGCCTCCCGAGTAGCTGGGACTACAGGCACCAGCTACAACGCCCGGCTAATTTTTTTGTATTTTTAGTAGAGACGGGGTTTCACCATGTTAGCCAGGATGGTCTTGATCTCCTGACCTCGTGATCCGCCCGCCTCAGTCTCCCAAAATGCTGGGATTACAGGCATGAAGCAATAAAGTTTTTTTTTTTTTTTTTTTTTGAGACGGAGTCTCGCTCTGTGGTCCAGGCTGGAGTGCAGTGGCTGGATCTCAGCTCACTGCAAGCTCCACCTCCCAGGTTTACGCCATTCTCCCGCCTCAGCCTCTCAAGTAGCTGGGACTACAGGCGCCCGCCACCACACCCGGCTAGTTTTTTGTATTTTTTTAGTAGAGACGGGGTTTCACCGTGTTAGCCAGGATGGTCTCGATCTCCTGACCTCATGATCTGCCCGTCTCAGCCTCTCAAAGTGCTGGGATTACAGGCTTGAGCCACCGCACCTGGCCGCAATAAAGTATTTTTAAATTAAGATAGGTACCTTGTTTTTTAGACATAATGCTATTATTGCACAGTTAACAGATAGTGTAAAATATAATGGAAAAATAACATATGCACTAGGATACAAAAAATTTGGGGTGACTTGCTTTATTACAATATTAGCTTTATTGTGGGGGTCTGGAGCCAAACCCTCGATAGCTATGAGATATGCCCGTATATTTCTCCAGAGAAGACATCGAAATGGACAGCAAGTGCATTGAAAGATGCTTAGTCACAATATGATGCCACATCACACCCACTATGATCACCATTAAAAACAATAAACAAAAACAGAAAATAACAAGTGTTGGTGAGGATGCAGAATATTGGAATCCCTCATACACTGCTGGTGGGAATGTAAAATGGTGCAGCCACTGTGGAAAACAGTGTGGCAGTTCCTCAATAAGTTGAGCATAGAATGACCACATGACAGCAGTTCCACTCCTAGGTATCTAGCCAACAGAACTGACAACCTGTGTTCAAATAAGAGCTTGCACACAAATGTTCATGCCAGTTATAGTCACAGTAGCCAAAAGGTGGAAACAACCCAAATGTCCACGAACAAATGAACAATTAAACAAAATGTGGTATATCCATACAATGGAATAGTATTCAGCTATGAAAAGGAATGAAGTACTAATACACTGTATGACATAGATGAACTTTGAAAACATTTTGCTTAGTGAAAGAAGCCAGACATGAAAGACCACCCATTGTATGGTCGTATTTATAATAGGTAAATCCATAGAGACAGAAAGCGGATTTGTGGTTGCCTGGAACTTGGGGGAGGGAATAATGGAGTGTGACTGCCTAATAGGTGCTGGGTTTCCGTTTGGGGTGATGAGAAAGTTCTGGACTAGATAGTGGTGGCTGCAGATCATTGTGAATGAACTTAGTGCCACTGAATTATATGCTTTAAAATGGTGACAGTGGTCAATTTTATGTTACATGTATTTTACCACAAATAAAAAATCAGGCAGTTATATTAGGTTACATTAATATTTAAAGGGATAAAATACATATGCTTAAACCTAGTTTCTCATTTAGGGTAATTCTAGGAATCTTATGGGATTTTTAGAACTGGAAAAGACCATAGGATTGATAACTTATGCCTATGTTATAAAGTGTGTTGAAAATATTTAGCAACTTCTTATCACAAAGATTGGAATTATCGGCTGGGCGCGGTGGCTCACGCCTGTAATCCCAGCACTTTGGGAGGCTGAGGCAGGTGGATCACGAGGTCAGGAGATCGAGACCATCCTGGCTAACACGGTGAAACCCCGTCTCTACTAAAAAATACAAAAAACTAGCCGGGCGAGGTGGCGGGCGCCTGTAGTCCCAGCTGCTCGGGAGGCTGAGGCAGGAGAATGGTGTGAACCCGGGAGGCAGAGCTTGCAGTGAGCTGAGATCCGGCCACTGCACTCCAGCCTGGGCGACAGAGTGAGATTCCGTCTCAAAAAAAAAAAAAAAAAAAAAAAAAAAAAGATTGGAATTATCCTGTTATGCAAATTTCTCTGCCTAAAGGTTTACAGTTTTCTCTGATTCATTGTCTGAGATCCTGACCCTGAACTCAAAGCCACCTTTCCCTAGCCATTGCTCCATCAAAAAAAAAAAAAGCAACCTTACAGACACCAATCTTGTCTGATTTACTGTGAGTCAACAGGCATAAACCACTTCAGTTTATTTCCATTTCTAATAACATTGTTACTGGGGCAATAACAAGTCATGTAAATTAGCCTACATGTTAGAATAATATATAGTCTACAATATATAGTCTGATTTTCTTCATGCTATAAATACCTATAAACATTAGTGTACAGAAGCGGTATATTTAGACCTAACGAATAAAATGTTCAATCGGTATTTGTCTCATGAGCTATGCACAAATGTCTTTATCAATTTACATTTCAAATACAGTTTTAATGACGTAGTCATTCATGTCATATAGCTTTTAATAGGGATTCTAGTTTATAGAATATTCGTCTACAAAAAAAGAATTTTCTAAGAACTGGAAAAGCATTTTTCAAAGCAGTTTTTCAAAGTACAATAAGTGATCTGTGGTTCTGTAAAGGTAGATAATACTAGATCTTTAAAGTTTCACTGCGCTTCAGGATTGTTCTTGAAGAGATATTCTGCCTACAATTGAAAAAAAGACAAGTCAGCAATTTGCAAGTTTTTATTAGTCATGTATTTGTATTAGTAACAATTTAAAAATCATCCAGGGCCGGGCTCATGCCGATAATCCCAGCACTTTGGGAGGCCAAGGCCGGTGGATCACTTGAGGTCAGAAGTTCGAAAACAGCCTGGCCAACATGGTGAAACCCCATCTCTACTAAAATACAAAAAATTAGCAGGGTGTGGTGGTGGGCGCCTGTAATCCCAGCTACTCGGGAAGCTAAGGCAGGAGAATCGCTTGAACTCAGGAGGTGGCGGTTGCAGTGAGCCGAGATTGTGCCATTGCATTCCAGCCTGGGCAACAAGAGTGAAACTCTATCTTAAATAAATAAATAAGTAAGTAAAAGTACATACATTTTTTACTTTCAAATGAATAATAAAAATCTTGGCCGGGCGCAGTGGCTCAAGCCTGTAATCCCAGCACTTTGGGAGGCCGAGACGGGCGGATCACGAGGTCAGGAGATCGAGACCATCCTGGCTAACCCGGTGAAACCCCGTCTCTACTAAAAAATAAAAAAAATTAGCCGGGCGAGGTGGCGGGTGCCTGTAGTCCCAGCTACACGGGAGGCTGAGGCAGGAGAATGGCGTAAACCCAGGAGGCGGAGCTTGCAGTGAGCTGAGATCCGGCCACTGCACTCCAGCCTGGGCGACAGAGCCAGACTCCGTCTCAAAAAAAAAAAAAAAATCTTACATGGGTTTGACCAATGAGGGAAAAAAATCTTATTATAAATGGCGAATGTATTAGAAGCTATTTCCCAAATAACCAGAAACATAATTTTGTTATCTCAACTGGTTTTCTCTTAAAATTCATGCAGATTAGGCTGGGCGTGGTGGCTCTCGCCTGTAATTCCAGCACTTTAGGAGGCCCAGGTGGGCGGATCACGAGGTCAGGATTCAAGACCAGCCTGACCAACATGGTGAAACCCTGTCTCTACTAAAAATACAAAAATTAGCCTGGGGTGGTGGTGCACCCTTGTAATTGCAGCTCCTCGGGAGGCTGAGGCGGGAGAATCGCTTGATCCCGGGAGGCGGAGGTTGCAGTGAGCCGAGATCCTGCCACTGCACTTCAGCCTGGACGACAGAGCGAAACTCCGTCTCAAAAAAAAATCAGGCAGATTTTGTTTTCTTTTATTTGTTTATTTATTTTTTTTGAGACGGAGTCTCACTGTCTCGCCCAGGCTGGAGTGCAGTGGTGCGATCTCGGCTCACTGCAACCTCAGCCTCCCGGTTCAAGCGATTCTCCTGCCTCAGCTTCCTGAGTATCTGGGACTACAGCGTGCAACACTATGCCGGCTAATTTTTGTTGTTGTTGTTGTTGTTGTTGTATTTTTAGTAGAGATGGGTGGGGTTCACTATGTTGGCAGGGTGGTCTCTAACTCCTGACCACAACTGATCCCCCGACCTTGGCCTCCCAAAGTGCTGAGATTACAGGTGTGAGCCACTGCACCCGACCACAAACTGATCTTTTTAAAAAAATTAAATATTTTACCAGAAAATCAACAGGGTCTTCGGGTCGGACGTTGCAACATTCATTCAGGCCCTGAATAAGAGTTGGCATCACGTAGGTCATTAAATAGTTTCTCAGGGGAATTGATTGAGCCTCCAGTAATTCTCTTTCTTCTCTTTTCACTTCCTCTAGTCGTTTATTCTAAAATAGAACGTTTGGGGGCAAAGTAAATATATAGTGAGAAAGGGGAGAACACTCACACAGTTCACCTTAGAGTGCACTGAGACACTGCTAGAAATAGTCACCCTCTATGATACAGATGGCATTTCCAAACAGCAGGGAAAAGACATAAATGGCGTTATAACAACTTAGTCTTTTGGAAAATAATAAATTGGATCACTTCTTACACCAAAATAATGTCTAGCTGCCCAGATGAAGCAAAATAGAAAGAAAAAAAGAAAAAAAAATGCCACTAGAAAGTCTGGAGGGCATTGGGATAGTGACGTGTACAATTCTTTGCTCAGCATACAGCCACCCTCTCTTGTGGGAGTCATAATTCCAGATTTCTTTTGAGAAATCTTCCTTCTCAGCCTAGTGGTTTAGTTTGAGTGGGATTTAAGCCCATCATCCAGCCACCTCCTGGCCATAGATTCTAATTAAGGATTGGCACAACATCAAAATTGGTTACAATTCACAATACCTAAATTGTAAACAGTACTAGTACAAATACATGACTAATAATAACTTGTAAATTGTTGACTTGTCTTTTTAAAAAAATTCTAGTTAAAGATGAGCACATCAAGTGCCCTGCCATGCATGGTAGGTGCACCTAAGAATGAAGCCTCCCATGCAAGGCAGGACAGAGAGGGGGATCCTAAGTCCTTGGCAACATCATTTGAGCCACTATATCACACCGTACCTGAAGCCAGCCCTACCCCTGGACTTTTCTGGTTTTCTTTATGGTGAAGTCATTTTGAGTTTGCTTTTATATCACTTGCAAGATAAAGAGTCCTAGCTGATATTTGTTTGAAAGGAGGTCTTGGCAAGATTGCCAACCCAGAAATCAAAATGGGAAACAGGTGGATGGATTTGACTACATATAAACATGAAACTTTTGTGTGGTCAGAGAAAATATCATAAATAATGTTAAAAGATAAATGATGAATTGAGAAAAACCACAACACATTATAAAAAAGATGTGATGAGGATATTACGTGATGCACACTACTTGCCAGGCACTGTGCATAGTTTACATATATTACCTCTTTAGTCACCTCAATGACTGTATGAAGTAGGTACTATCATTATCCCCACTTTACAGATGGAGAAACTGAGACACAGAGAGGAGCCTGCACAAGGCCACATACCTACAGAGAGAGTGGGGTGGGATTTGAACTCTAGCAGCATGACTCGGGAGGCCAACTGGAGCCATTCCTGTTTCTATTGAACTAATTTATCAGGAGTTCTTTTTGAAAAATAATTAGAAAAAGACACGCAGCCCAAACATGGGCAGAGAAAATATGCAACATGAGAAGAAACATAAATGCTTAACCAACATAGAAAAAGCTGTAAGATTAGTGATCAGAGAAATGAATATCAAAACAATGAGAACAGTTTTTATCAGCCTGACATGTGCGAGCAAAATTGAGACAGTAGGTTTAGAGAAGGTGTGGGGAAATAACCACCTGTTAGATGATACATAAACTGGTACCATTGCTGGAGGGCAGTTTTAAAATATGTATCAAAACTTAAACCATGTCTAGTCTGACACAGCAAACTTTAGGAATTTAAGATTAATCAGGCACCCAAAATGTGTGCATTGGGCCTGCCTCCCTCCCTCCATCCCTCCCTTCTTTCTTCCTTTCTCCCTTCCTTCCTTCCTTCCATTCGTTGAGTGCCTGTTACATGCCAGGCACTATTCTAAGCATTGGATATATGGCAGTGAACAACATAGACATCGCTGTCCTCATGTAACTTAAGTTCTGTGCAGAGAAAAGGCAAGAAACAAGGTAAATACATAAAACGTAAAATAGGTAGAGTAAGTACAAAGAGGAAAATTAAAAAGTGTAAAAGGGGATGTGACAGGTTGTGGGAAGGGGTAGGCACTGAATTTTACAGAGACCAGGAAATGCCTCACTAGCAAGACAACTTCTGGTAAAGATGCCACGTGTCTGTGAGGCAGTGAGTCATGCAGATGACCATCATTGGTGCACTGTTTGAAACTGGGAAGTCTCAGAAGCAGCCAGGTCACAAAGGACCTTGACCACAATGACAAGTTTGGACTTTTATCAAATTGTGATAATCGAGAGCCTGTGAGGAGCTGTAAGCAGAGGATGGCCATGGTGGGTCTGCAGTTTGGAAGGATCACCCGGCAGCTGCTTGGGAACAGACTGGAGATGGACCAGGGTGGAGTTGGGAAGGACAGTGAGAAAGCACTGTATAATTTGGATGAGAAACACTCAATCTCCCAGGCTCAAACAATCCTCCAGGCTTAAGCAATCCTCCCACGTTAGCCTCCCTAGTAGTTGGGGCTACAGGCATGCCACTATGCCCAGCTAATTTTTATTTTCATTTTTAGTAGAGTCAAGGTCTTGCTATGTTGCCCAGGCTGTTCTTGAACACCTAAGCTCAAGTGATTCTCCAGCCTCACCCTCCCAAAGTGCTGGGATTACAGGTATGAACCACCATGCCCAGCCTAAGAGTGCTATTTTTGGAAGCAGAATTATTTGCTAGACTCAGTGATTTGGGGAATGAGGAGGGATTGAATGAAGCTGACCACCTGGGTAGGTTACATGGGTAAATGGAGGAAAATAAAATAAAATAATGAGGTCAATGCATAGTAAAATGTTACACATTTACAGGAATTTGTATTACTAACACACCTGATAATGGCTAGTTTTTGTTATTAATACTAAGCAAGCTGGGCACGGTGACTCACGCCTGTAATCCCAGCACTTCGGGAGGCAGAAGCAGGAGGATCACTTGAGATCAGAAGTTTCAAATCAGCCTAGCTGGCCAACATGGTGAAACCCCATTTCTACTAAAAACAGAAAAATGAGCTGGGCTTGGTGGTGCACACCTGTAGTCCCAGCCCCTGGGGAGGCTGAGACAGGAGAATCACTTGAAGCCGGGAGGCAGAGGTTGCAGTAAGCCAAGATTGCGCCACTGCACTCCAGCCTGGGCGACACAGCCAGACCCTGTCTGAAACAAAAAGAAAAAGAAAAAGGAAAAAAACTAAGCAAAAGACCATGGATATCCTTTTTCAAATGTTACAAGTGACAAAAAGCAAATGCAAATTTGTTTGGGGTATTTTCATGACATTTCCCTAAAGCAGGATGGGAAATGGAACTGGCCTAAATGGCTTTGCCAGGCACCGCACCCCTGCTCCGCACACGCACAGACTCACACACACCACTCACCCACTCCTCCCAGCGAGCTATCTTCTCTGCCATCTCCACGGTCTCCTGGTGCTCGCGTTCTGCTTCCTCAGCAGCCTCCCTGGCCAGCCGCTCCTCTGCAGCCTTCCGCTCCTCTTCTGCCTTTTCTTCGTCTGTTAAACCGTAATTTCGAGGCTCCCCAATCTCTTTGATGAGCTGTTTGATAGCAAGTCTATTCTGAGCATCTTCAAGTTTTCCTACATCTTTAAATACCAGGAGAGAGATCAACACATACTTATATTCTACGCCTGCCTGCAATTGGGAAAATTCTTTATTACTATAAACTTGTGATAGTCAATTATGTAAATTACCACATGGGGCTTTCTTTTCTAATTGCCAGCATAGTTCAGACTTTTTTCACTCATGGGCAAATATCAGACCAGAGTCTGAGAGTCGTGGGTAGGAAAATTTGGACTTGGGTCTATGAGTTCTAACGATGACTTGATTAGAGTGGTTGGATGGGGGAATGGATTGCCTGAAAAGTAATGAGCTCTCCATGCCTGAAAGTATTCAAGCAAAGACTGGGACACTTCTTTCAGAGGTTTCTACAGAAGGAAGTCCTGCACTTGTGGGAGGCCAAACAGGGTGACCTTTCTGAAAATCAATGATTCTGGGATATGTTTTCAATTCATAAAAAAATAACCATTTCAGTGAGTCTACTTGAATAGCAAAAAAAAATCCAGACTCTAGAATATCTGAAAAATGTTAGTATCGAGACCGAAGAGAAGAAAAAGAAAAATGGTGTATTGATAAATACTGAGATCTCCACGGTCACTGAGGTGGTAAATTCTATACCACTTTCTTAGGGCTGCTTGGAAGGTGTCTGCAGAGAATGGTGTGCAGCGGACAAATTTTGGTACTAAGCCCCTTCAGACCTTCCTCTGGGCAACTGCTTACCCCACTCCCATTCATAGTCACTGCTGTGCCCACCCCACCCATGTTTGTTTTTTATTGTTTTGTTTTGTTTTTGTAGAGACAGGGTCTCCCCATGTTGCCCAGGCTGATCTTGAACTCTTGAGCTCAAGCAGTCCTCCTGCCTCGGCCTCTCACAGTGCTGGGATTACAGGGATGAGCCACCACCCCTCCCATGTTTGTATGACCTTGACCTAGACCAGAAGCACCACCAGGTTCTAACATGGGAAGAGGGGAGGGCCAGAGCCAATGCACTAGTTGGTGAACAGAAGCAAGCCCTTAAAAAAGCAAAAAACAGCTGGCCACGCTGGCTCACACCTGTAATCTCAGCACTTTGGGAGGCCGAGTAGGTTGAGGTCAGGAGTTCAAGACCAGCCTGGCCAACATGGAGAAACCCCATCTCCACTAAAAATACAAAAATTAGCCTGGCATAGTGGCGCACGCCTGTAGTTCCAGCTACTTGGGAGGCTTACAGGAGGATCACTTGAACCCAGGAGGCAGAGGTTGCACTGAGCTGAGATTGAGCCACTGTACTCCAGCTTGGGTGACAGAGTGAGACTTTGTCTCAAAAAAATAAAAAAGAAAAAGTCGTATCGAGTAGCTCCTCATTGCCTGACCTGTGACATTTAAATGCATTTCTCACTGGGTGTGCTGGTTCATGCCTGTAATCCCAGCACTTTGTGTGGCCGAGGTGGGCAGATTGCTTGAGGCCAGGAGTTTGAGACCAGCCTGGCCAACGTGGTGAAACCTGTCTCTACCAAAAATACAAAAATTAGCTGGGCATGGCAGCGTACGCCTGTAATCCCAGCTACTTGGGAGGCTGAGGCAGGAGAATTGCTTGAACCCAGGAGGCGGAGGTTGCAGTGAGCTGAGATTGTGCCATTGCACTCCATGAGACTCTATCTCAAAAAGAAAAAATAAAATAAAATAAAATAATATAACATAATATAATATAAATGCATTTCTCCCTGATTACTCTGAGTAATTACAACCTTGATATCACTAACTGGACACCTTTGAGAAGGTACTCAGGAATGATTCCCCCTGGCAATATTCCACTCTGACCCCAGAGCCGGGCCACTGCTGATTAGACTGGGGTGGGGCACCTGAGCCCAAACTGTGACCAGCAGAGTTGCCCTTCAGGGAATGTGGGACTGGACAGAGTCAAGTCAGCTCTGGCCTTGGCTCCCAGTGTAGCATCGTAACTCTGGGTGTGGGGTGGCCTCAGCCTACTACACAGGCCACAGAGGGGGAGAGAACCCTGGCCCAAAGAGAGAGACGACAAAGAGACACTGAGAGAGAAGCAGAGTCCAGAGCTGATGAGAGGATGCGATTCCCAGCATCTTTCCAGGGCCCCACTCCAGACCTTGCAGAGGCTGGGCTGCATCCCCTACTGTGAGATGCCCTCCCCGCCTCCCATCCTTAGGATGCATTTCTCCCCTATGCTTTTATATTCTCTCCCAGTTGTCAGCTGCAGATGAAGCCAAATGAGATGGGCACAGGATGAGATGGAACACAATGGCCACTCATTCATTCCTCCCTGTTATTTCTTTTTTTCTCAACATTTTTCCCTGGGCTCTCCTGATCTTCCTGTAAACAGTTTTTTGGACCTAACTGAAAAGATGACAGTCACTATTTTTCTGAAATATATTCTTCATTCTTTCCTAGTTCTCTAAATAATGTAAACTAATTTCCATATTAGGAGGTGCAGAACCCTTAGCTTTTACATATAAAGCATGTCCAACATGCAGAAACATGTCTAGATGAGAACAAAACCCAGTGACTGCTGAGGGTGCAGACAAGAAGGATTTGCAGATTTACAAATTGTTATTTTTATATTTCCTTTTTTTTTTTGAGACGGAATCTCACTCTGTGACCTAGGCTGGAGTGCAGTGGCATGATCTCAGTTCACTGCAACTTCTGCCTCCTGGGTTCAAACGATTCTCCTGCCTCAGCCTCCTGGGTAGCTGGGATTACAGGTGCGCACCACTACGCCCAGCTAATTTTTGTATTTTTCTTAGAGATGGGGTTTCACCATGTTGGCCATGCTGGTCTCAAACTCCTGACCTCAGGTGATCCACCCACCTTGGTCTTCCAACATGTAGGGATTACAGGCATGAGCCACCACACCTAGCCATTTTTTAATTTCATAATAATATGTCTTTTTATGCCTCAGTATTGGTAGGAATAACAAAATGACCACTTGTTGAACTCCTTCAACGTGCCAGGCACTTTGTATCTCTCATCTCTACCGTTTATAACAATCCTGCAAGCCTGATTATTTTCCTATTTCACAGATGAGAAAACTGAGGCCCAGCCACAACTGGAATTAGCTCTCCTTCCTCCTGCTGACATTATCCCTTAGCACTAAGCCTCCGGATACTCCAGGGCCCAAATGCTGTCCCATTGGGCAGTTGGGGGTAGAGAGCAGCCCCTGGAGTCCCAAGGGTGGGCCTGGCCAGGAAGCTTCCACCAGGCAGAAGCTGGTTCTTTCTCACCAAGCCCAAAGAAGGAATAAGTGTCAAGGTCCAGAAAACCAGAAAGGTAGGTCAGGTGTTCAACAAGCCCAGGGAAGTAGCAGCAGCTGTGAAAGCTAAGAGCTGGAGCCAGGAATGATAATGGTGATGATGAGGCCGATGTGATGCGGGATCACAAGTGCTTGCTGGTGCTAAGCTCAGCACTGTGTTTACAGGAAACAAGAAGGAATGTGGTGAAGAGCTATTTGCTCTTCTGGGTAGCTACGGGGATGGGCTGGCCAGTCAGAAGGCCAGGAAAGGGTCTGGAAAAGCACCAGTGCCCAATAATTTAACAGGGACAGAACACTGCCCCCAAGGAACCTGGGGGAATGGCCAAGCAGCCAGCACCAAACACACATTTCTTTTTTAAAAAATGAGTTTGTTGGCCAGGCATGGTGGCTCACACCTGTAATCCCAGCACTTTGGGCGGCCGAGGTGGGCAGATCATGAGGTCAGGTGTTGGAGAGCAGCCGGGCCAACATGGTGAAACCCGTCTCTACTAAAAATACAAAAATTAGGCATGGTGGTGCATGCCTGTAGTCCCCGCTACTTGGGAGGCTGAGGCAGGAGAATCACTTGAACCTGGGAAGCAGAGGTTGCAGTGAGCCAAGATTGCACCACTGCACTCCAGCCTGGGCAACTGAGCAAGACTCCGTCTCAAAAACAAGGATTTGTCATTTGACTTCATAATATACCCATAAATTCTCATGCAATAATAACACCCTCCCACCACCAAATCCCCACGTAGAATGACTCCCCAGGAGGAGTGCCCTGTGTATTCCATGGCTTCCTGTGCCCCAATCCACGGTTATACTCCCCACCCTCCCCCAGCCCCACAATTACAGCTAGACCTGCACCAAGCTTTACTGGGGGTCCTGGACATTCACATTATCCTTGAATTCATTTAATACCAATATGTATCGGGTGAATTTCAATTTCATCAAAATAGTTGAAGACAGTCTCATCTTCGATATTGATGTCCCGGTAGTTGCTCAGAGCCCGGAGGAATCGGTCTTGGCTATAGTGGGTCCCGGCCACGATCCTCTCGGGAAGGTTTATCACACGCTCCTTCAGAAACTCATCCGAAGCATCCAGTGCACAAACGAATTCTGGGGAGAAGGAGAGACTCCAGAGTTGGCACAGTACAGCGCAGCTAACTAGCAGGGTGCTGGAGAACGCATGGGCCCCTGGTAACCCAAGTGTCTGGTTACCCGCCAGGACCTCCTGTTGCCACAAATAGCCTGTCCAATTGGCTTTGCTGCCTCTCATGGAGGATAAATAGATGAAAATCACCCCATTTCCAGAGACCACCCTATGAGGCCCAATTGCTATTTTGTGCAATCTATTATTTTCCCTTTCTTCCTCCCTCCCTCTCTCCCTTCCTTCCTCCCTCCCTTCCCCCACCCTCCCTCTGTCCTTCCTTCCTTCCTTCCTCCCTCCCTTCCCCCACCCTCCCTCTGTCCTTCCTTCCTTCCTTCCTTCCTCCCTTCCTAATAAAAGCAGCAGAAATCATAAGTAGCAAATCTCAGATAACTCTGTGATATCAGCTTCCTAGTTAATTTTCAAATTGTCTCTTTTCTGTTTTTAAAAATATATATACATATATATGCATATATGTATGTATATCGATCTTAGAGAGAGAAAAGGTCTCACTATGTGCAGGCTGGTCTCAAATTCCTGCCTTAAGCAGTCCTCCCACTGTGGCCTCCCAGAGTGCTGGCAGGGATAGGCCACGGCTCCTGGCCTCACAGTGCCTCCTGTCCAGCACAGTTATCACAGGCTTCCAAAGAGAGCTATGGCTACAAGCAAAATGCTTTGATGGCCAGTTTGCCAAATTAATAAAAATGGGAACTCCCCTTGGAATTTTCATGGATCCAGCTCTTTCCTCAATGCCATTGACTATGAAACACGTTCAACATGATATGGTCAGCGCTTATCAAATTCAACACACAGATCATGTTAATAATGACCATTTTACCCACCTGTGATTTTCTTTTAAACTGTGAAAGCAGCTGTTCCTTCAGCTTTTAGTACAAATTCAATGGATAATTGTTGAGTGAATGAGAGATTCAAGTGTGGATCAGTGAAATAAACTTTCGAAGGTGAGTTGTGATTCTTGGAGGTTCTCAACTACAAGACCAGTGTACACTGGTGCCCAGATCAGGGGCTGGGTGCATCACAAATACCTTGCTATCTATTAGAGCTCAACAGAACTTAGGAATGATTTGATTTTTGTTCTAAAATTGTATTGGCTTGTAACATCATAATGCCATTCTCATTTACTTGTATTCTAATAAGCTTCCTTGAGTGGGTGAAAAGGGAAAGCGTACTGGGGAAAGCCCACAGGAGGTGTGTCCCCGAGGCAGGTGGACATATGTGAACATCATCTGCTGCAGATACTAACTGTGAAAGCAAAGGCTGAGACAGCCTGTGGAATAAGATCCTGTAAATTCCTAATAGTTTGATACTACCTCCATTCTGCATACAAGAGGCATTTTCGCAAGTAAGTTGTTCTATCTTTTGCTCATCTTTTACCATTTGATTGTCATGATTTTCATGAGTGGCTGCTAATTTTGAAAAGGAAGGTAGACATCTGAACCCCCAAATGCTGGCACGGTACTGAAATCAAAATGATGTCAACAGATTTGCTGAAAATTGAATCCATTTAAGCTCTGTGATGTCAGACATCTATATGAAAACTTTCTTTTTTATTTTTTTCCCTAACATGATACTCATTTGTTAGAAAATGTGTGAATTATGTTAATAACCTGTGAATTTCAAAAATATATTCTACCTTTCTTCCAAGCTGATTGGGAGGTATAAGATTCCAGTTAATCAAATAATGAGTAACATCCTTGGCTTTCCAATTTGCAAAGATTTTTTTTTTTTTTTTTTGAGACAGAGTCTCGCTGTGTCGCCCAGGCTGGAGTGCAGTGGCGCGATCTCGGCTCACTGCAAGCTCCGCCTCCCGGGTTCCCGCCATTCTCCCGCCTCAGCCTCCTAGTAGCTGGGACTACAGGCGCCCGCCACCACGCCCGGCTAGTTTTTTGTATTTTTAGTAGAGACGGGGTTTCACCGTGTTAGCCAGGATGGTCTCGATCTCCTGACCTCGTGATCCACCCGCCTCGGCCTCCCAAAGTGCTGGGATTACAGGCTTGAGCCACCGCGCCCGGCCTGCAAAGATTTTTAATATGATAAAATATACTTCTCACTAGATGATTTTTTTTAAAAATGTTCATTCATTCTCTTTGTGACTCACAGAGAACTTCAAGATTCTGCAGTATCTCAAGACAGTTAATCAAAACGTCTGTCGTCCTTGCACTGGCTAACTGTGGATAGCAAGTAATAGATTTCTGCTTGGTGAGACTGTAGATAACAAGGAGGTCACTGTATTTGGCTATCTGGAATCACATGAAAAATCTATGGAGTTTTTTTTGTTTTGTTTTGCTTTGTTTTTAGGCAAAGTCTCACTCTTGTACCCCACGCGGCAGTGCAGTGACGCGGTCTCGGCTCACTGCAACCTCCGCCTCCCGGGTTCAAGTGATTCTCCTGCCTCAGCCTCCCGAGTGATTATAGGCTGGGATTATAGGCATGCACCACCATGCCTGGCTAATTTTATATTTTTAGTAGAGACGGGGTTTCACCATGTCGGCCAGACTGGTCTTGATCTCCTGACCTCAGGTGATCTGCCTACCTCGGCCTCCCAAATTGCTGGGATTACAGGTGTGAGCCATCGTGCTGGGCCGAAAAATCTATGTTTTAACAAATTTCCAAATATTCATCAGGTAGGTACAACTTTAAACTTATCTCCTTCAACTAAGAGGTCTTGAAAGAATCAAACTGGACATAGGCTAACAGCAGTGGTAAAATGCAGTGGCTTCTCGCTGGGAGCGAATACCATCTAGAACTGGATTATCATAGGTTGGAATGTGTTTCTTTTATTTTCTGTGTCTTATGCTTTAATTTCTTTTTTCTTTTTTTTTTTTTTTTAAAGAGACAGGGTCTCACTCTGTCACCCAGACTGAAGTGCAGTGGCGTGATCAAGGCTTACCACAGCCTTGACCTCCTGGGCTCAAGAGATCCTCCCACCTCAGCCTCCTGAGTAGCTGGGACCACAAGCACATGCCACCACACCTGGCTAATTAAAAATGTTTTTGTGTGTGTGTGGAGATGGGGGTCTTGCCATGTTGCCCATGCTGGTCTCCAACTCCTGGACTCAAGCAATCCTCCTGCCTTAGCCTCCCTGGGATTGCAGGCGTGAGCCACACACCTGGCCTGTTTTGATATCTTGAGGGGGGCCTTACAGATCTGGGGAGAGACTGCTGCCCTTCCCAGGCCTAGCCAATACCTAAAGATAATAACAACTTACTTGGGAATGCCCCTCCTATGCAAGCCACTCAGTCCGTTAATCTAATCTCACACAGCAAGCCAGTATTTCCCTTGCCCTAAATCATCCCAGGACTAGGCCCCAGGCAACTAGAGACCACCCCTAAACTCAAACTAGCCAGTCCCGAATGGTTCACTGTGGCCTGTCTTGGCTTTCGCAAAGAAACCCCAACAACGGCTTTGATCTAGACCTTTCCCTTTGTTCTTGCTTCTGCCGCCTGACCAAACCTGGCATATCCCCATGTGCCCCCATCTCTAGGGAATCCCAAGCAGGAAGTTATTTCAATGGCATTGACCTTTCCATGTTACCATTCAGTTCCCTCCCTCAATTAAAATCCCACAGGTATTTCTTTTAGGGAAATAGAAAATAAAGACGATTTCTGGAAAGAGGGTAGTTTGCTAACAACAGATTAACGTTCCAAATAGATTACGTCTTAGACGTGTTTGCACTGTGTCCAACAAAGAGGACAGCCCAGTGGCCTGTGTTTAAGAGTTCTTGGTCACTTGACCTCTGTGCTTCCATTTCCTTATCTTACAGGCAGGTTTCGTTAATTCTGTTTTGGAGGTAGTGGAGTGAGAAGACCTGAGTTTTAATTTAATCCCCCTACCATTTACTAGTGAGTGGACTTGCATACATCTCTGGGCTTTAGCTTCTGGAATGGGTAAACATGGGTGTAATTCCTGCCTTGCAGGATTGTGAAAAGTTTCAGTGAGTGCCCGGCACATGACAAATTGCACACGACAAATTGCCAGTTGAGCTGAAATGTATCCAGCTGCCCCAGTGAGGGTGTTATGATTTAGCACGGAGTTTGCAATGAGTGAATATTGCCTAGAAGTAATAAACATACGTACACTGGACATACCTACCCAGAATCTAATAATCAAAAATAAACTTTACTTTTTATTTTTTTTTAATTAATTTTTTTGAGACAGGTTCTTGCTCTGTTGCCCAGGCTGGAGTGCAGTGGTGCAATCAGGGCACCTGCAGCCTTGATTTCCCATGCTCAAGTGATTGTCCCACCTCAGCCTTCCAAGTAGCTGGGACTACAGGTGCATGCCACCACCCTGGCTAATTTTTTTGATTTTTTTTTTTTTCTTTTTTTTACTAGACATGAGGTCTCACTATGTCGTCCAGGCTGGTCTCTGACTCCTGAGCTCAAGAGATCCTCCCACCTTGACCTTCCAAAGTGCTGGGATTACAGGCACTGTGTCTGGCCAATCAACTTTAGTTTTTAACTTTTTCTGAGGCATTTGCCTAAATTAATGGGAAATCTGAGACAAACCATCCCTGTGGCATTTCATGCCTCTGCCATTGGCTTCAGAGCCTACAGGCAAACAATAAATATCCATCCCCAAGGATGACTGCTATCTGGTGGTCTCAGTGCTTCCAGAAGCTTCTCTGCAAACTGTGCTGGACCAAGAGAAGGTAACAGCCACAAGCTGCCTTCCTTGGGGACTCGATACCACTGAGCAGGCAGGCCCTTTTCAGTTACAGCCTGTCCTAAGTTGCTGAAAATAGCTTTTCTTCTAGTGATCTTACGACCCAAAATGATTCCCTATGAATATACACCTCAAGCAAACTGACTGAAAACAACACTTGTTAACGTTTATAGGAAGGTCACAAGAAATGCCTGCTCAGTACTAAGTAAATCCTGTTGTGTACAATAAATTGCTTATGCCTTGCTTTCAAGAGTACTTTGTGAAATCCCGTGTAAATATGTGATGGAATAAAACCGCTGTGGAGTTAAGAGTGAACTGAAAAGCTTTGGACCTGTGCACTCTCAAGTCAGAAGCTGAATGTCTTGATGATGGCATGGTTAGCACCAAAACCAGGGCAGGGAAGGAGCCTACGTGATCAGGAAGTCAAGCTATCAATAGATTTGCTACCTTTTGCTTTGTTACAGGAGAGAGCAGTGGAAGACAATGTTCCCACAGGGATTTCTATTCATTTCAGCAATTTAATATTCCTCATGTTTATCCCTCGGTGCATTCTCTAGTTTGCAAGTTTATGCTTGAGAATATCTTTTAATTTTTTTCCTAAAAAAAATCTTACTTTATTAAACTCAAAAAGATTGTTTTGGCACAAAAGGGGTATCGGGGCTACTCTAGGCACACTGCCTATGGTGTAGCCCTGCTCCTTAAGGAGTAGTTAAAAAAAAAAAAGAGGCTGGGCAAGGTGGCTTACGCTCGTAATCCCAGCACTTTGGGAGGCCAAGGCGGGTGGATCACCTGAGGCCAGGAGTTTGAGACCAGCCTGGACAACATGGTGAAAACCTGTCTCTACTAAAAATACAAAAATTTGCTGGACATGGTGGCAGGCACCTGTAGTCCCAGCTACTGGGGGAAAAAAAAGAAAGAAAAAAGAGACAGGTATCAGACAGCATTCTTCTTTTTTTTTTTTTTTGAGACGGAGTGCCTCTCTGTTGCCCAGGCTGGAGTACTGTGGCGTGATCTCGGCTCACTGCAACCTCCGTCTCCTGGGTTCAAGTGATTCTCCTGCCTCAGCCTCCCAAGTAGCTGGGACTACAGGCGCACACTGCAACACCCAGCTAATTTTTGTATTTTTACAAAATTACTTTTACCTTATCAGTGAATCCGCCTCCTCCTCTCCCTCCTCATCCTTCTCCCCTTTCTCCTCCTCCCCCTCTTCCTTCCCTCCTCCCCCCTCATTTTACATTCTTTTAAATGTGATCTTGG
The DNA here is from genome assembly GCF_009764315.1 of Trachypithecus francoisi. Lineage (NCBI taxonomy): Eukaryota > Metazoa > Chordata > Mammalia > Primates > Cercopithecidae > Trachypithecus > Trachypithecus francoisi. Next base: position 10,341,700 of record NW_022681468.1, read on the forward strand.
GAAAATAAACTTACCAGGTATAATTAATTTATCAAAGGGAAACATTCTGCCTCTGACTTCATCTTCCTCCTCCTCCTCCTCCTCTAAGAAAACAAAATATTCTTCATTGTGTTTATTAATATATTATTGCCATGGATCACAGCAAAAAAATCCAAATATCTTAAGTAGCAAGCACTAATGAAAACTAGCCATAAAGAGCACATGTATTTTTAGAAATAGTCTCACAAACTAAATGTACATTGATAGATGCATGGATAAAGAAAATGCGGTATAGACATCCAACAGAATACTATTCAGCCTTTAAAAAGAAGGAAATGGCGGGGCACCATGGCTCACACCTGTAATCCCAACAATTTGGGAGGCCAAGGCAGTAGGATCACCTGAAGCCAGGAGTTCAGAGATCAGCCTGGCAACAGAGTGAAACCTCCAGAAACATTTAAAATTAGTTAGGTGTTGTCATGCATGCCTGTAGTCCCAGCTACTCAGGAGACCAAGGCAGGAAAACCGCTTGAGCCCAGGAGGTCAAGGCTGCAGTAAACTGTGATCATATATATCACTGTGCTCCAGCCTGGGTGACGAATGGTCTGCTTTTTTTTTTTTTTAAAGGAAATTCTGCTTTATGCAACAACAAGGATGAACCTTGAGGACATTATGCTAAGTGAAATCAGTGGCAGAAAGACAAATACTGCATGATTCCACTTAAATGGGGAACTTGAGCAGTCAAATTCAAAGAATGAAAGTGTGGGATGGTGGTTGCCAGGGGCTGGGAGGGGAAAAACAAAAGTTACTAACCAACAGGCATGAAGTTTTAATCCAGAAAGATGCATAAGCTCTAGAGATCTGCTGAACAACCCAGTGCCTATAGCCAATGATAATGTATTGCACACTTAAAAACCTGTTCCGAGGGCAGATCTCATGTTAAATGTTTGTGCCACAATACAATACAATAAAATTTCTAAAAATTTGTAAAAGGCTATGCACCTTGAGCCATCATCGGGGGGAAAAATAGAAAAAAAAAGCTACCTAATGAAAGGTGAGCCAAGGCTCAAAAATAAATAGTCTCTCTAGTTTTCTGTTTACTTTAATTGAGTGACTATTTCTCTGAACAATAAAGTTGCAACTTACCTGAATATAAATACTCAAAATAGAACATTCAAACTTACGATTGAACAGGTCTTTTGCTTGATCATAGGTCTTTGGGAATCCATCCAAAATGTAACCTTGATTCCTGCAAGGCATTGATTTTAGCTTTTCTTTCATAAGTCTAATTATATATTGATCGTCTAGTTGACCTGATAAAAAAGCATATATGTATATATTACTGTGGAGTCACATTCTATGTAAGAGTTGTTTTAAAGTTATCTCAAAAATTGTGTAGTCAAAGGTACTATTGAAAATCCCTATTTTGTTTTGCTTTGCTTTTTTTTTAAGAGACAGGGTCTCACTCTGTCGCCCAGGCTGGAATGCAGTGGTGTGGTCATAGCTCACTGCAGCCTCAGCCTCCCAGGCTCTGCAATCCTCCCACCTCAGCCTACCAAGTAGCTGGGACTATAGGCGCTTGCCACCACACCCAGCTGATTTTTAAATGTTTTGTAGAGAAAGGGACTTGCGATGTTGCCCAGGCTAGTCTTGCACTCCTGGCCTCAAGCAGTCCTCCCACCTTGGCCTCCCAAAATGCTGGGATTACATTTTGGCCCTTAAAGTAAAAAATATGTGATTTTGTATTTTGAACATGACGTGAATTCTAATGCACAATAATGTAGGAGAACCCAGTGAACTCGTCTGCAAGAAAGAGCATGGGTGAGTGCTGATGTCTGCACTTTCAAAATGTTCTATAATCCCAATTTTTGGTGAAATTGATTGAGGAGCGGCAACTGGAGCAATGCAGAGAGCTCCCCGCAACCCCCTGCAGGGTTTCTGTTTTGATATTACACCTCTGTAACCTTACTATACAATAATAAATGCTTCTGTTGTGAGAATTGTGAGATAGCATTCATGGATGTTGCTAGCACACGATTTACTAAAAGAAGGTGCTGGATTTGACTAACAATCAAACTTGACCTGACCCTCAAAGGCACTTTTCTCTGTAACGCTTCAGAAAAGAACATGGCTCCCTTCTCCCTGTCTTTTCCACTTGGCATTTCTGACCTCAGCCCCACTGAACAGTTCCCTCTCAAGCCCTGACACTGGGTTCCTGGCACTGCTTGGGGAGGATGAGAAGGGAGGAGTTTGTTCTAAAACCAGTACAGTGGTTTAATAACAACATGCTGCAACTCCACCACAATATTCATCTACCATTCCATCATAATTATCGAACAGCTACAATGTTCAAGACACAGCCCTATCCTTACCTTGCTTAATGTGTACATTATGGTAATGTAAGTTTGACACAGAACTTGATCTTCAAAGCTCTTGCCAGAGTTTGTACTACTCTTTTACCTTATCAGTGAGTCCTCCTCCTCCTCTCCCTCCTCATCCGTCTCCCCCTTCATCCTTCTCCCCCTTCTCCTCCCCCTTCTCATCCTCCCCCTCCTCCATCCCTCCTCCTCCCTCATTTTACATAATGTAAAATAAATAAGTTCAGGCTTCTTTTTATTACTCTATCAATGACAATAAACTGATCTAATTAAAACACATCCCCCAGCGGTGGCTCACACCTATAATCTCAGCACTTTGGGAGGCCAAGGCTGGCTGATTACTTGAGGTTGGGAGTTCGAGACCAGCCTGACCAACATGGAGAAACCCCCGTCTCTACTAAAAATAACAAAATTAGCCGGGCGTGGTAGCACATGCCTGTAATCCCAGCTACTCGAGAGGCTGAGGCAGGAGAAGCGCTTGAATCCGGGAGACGGAGGTTGTAGTGAGCCGAGATCACACCATTGCACTCCAGCCTGGGCAGCAAGAGCGAAACTCTGTCTCAAAACAAAAAAACAAAAAAAACACCTCTCCCTTCTTCTACCTTTCAGTGTCACACCACCCATAAGGCAGTAACACGTTCAGAAAATAACTGTTGTCTTTCAGAAATTTAAATATTATGGCTAAGACAAAAAAAGATCTTAAGTAGTATTTAACATAATGAAATTCCTCTGAATGATTCTACATTACTTCCCAGTAAGGTTCACAGGGGTGCCAAGAAATGAAGCCAGGCCGGGCGCGGTGGCTCAAGCCTTTAATCCCAGCACTTTGGGAGGCCAAGACGGGCGGATCACGAGGTCAGGAGATCGAGACCATGCTGGCTAACCCGGTGAAACCCGTCTCTACTAAAAAATACAAAAAACTAGCCAGGCCAGATGGCGGGCGCCTGTAGTCCCAGCTACTCTGGAGGCTGAGGCAGGAGAATGGCGTGAACCCGGAAGGCGGAGCTTGCAGTGAGCTGAGATTGAGATTGCGCCACTGCACTCCAGCCTGGGCAACAGAGGGAGACTCCGTCTCAAAAAAAAAAAAAAAATGAAGCCAAATAAAAACGTGTCAAGGGATTCACTAATATTCTAGGTCTGATTTTATTTAAGCTGTCTATTTTCTTTTTTGTTTGTTTGAGACAGAGTCTCACTCTGTTTCCCAGGCTGGAGTGCAGTGGTGCAATCTTGGCTCACTGCAACCTCTGCCTCCTGGGTTCAAGAGATTCTCATGCCTCAGCCTCCTGAGTAGCTGGGATTACAGGTGTGCATTACCACACCTGGCTAATTTTATTTGTATTTTTTAGTAGAGACAGGGTTTTGCCATGCTGGTCAGGCTGGTTTCAAACTCCTGACGACCTCAGGTGATCCACCCGCCTCACCCTCCCAAAGTGCTGGGATTACAGGAATGAGCCACCACACCCGGCCTAAGCAGTCTATTTTCATTTTTTAAAGGCTTTGTTATTAAATTAAAGGCACTTAATCTAGAAATCTAGCTGCAATTCCCTTCAATGCCTCCCTCAGTTTATTCCAGGCCCTGAGTTTAGCCATTCATTTCTGCTTGATTCGGAACGAAAGTGCTCAGTAGTTAAGAAGGGACCTTCAGCAGCATTTTTTGGTAATTATGGGATGCTTAAGAGGCATGACCCAGTACACGAAGGACCCAGCCCAAGTGCCTTTCTCTTGAGAAATGTGATCTCTTAGAGATAATCCCATGACCTTTGGCCAGGGTTCAGCTCTATGGCCGGCAACTGCGCTGTTTGAAAATGAATGAGCACAGCCCTCCTACATAGCTTTTAAAAACGTCATCCTTTTCCTAAAAAAACATTTGGCCGGGCGTGGTGGCTCACGCCTGTAATTCCAGCACTTTGGGAGGCCGAGGCGAGCAGATCACGAGGTCAGGAGATCAAGACCATCCTGACTAACATGGTAAAATCCTATCTCTACTAAAAAATACAACAAAAACTAGCCAGGCGTGGTGGCGGGCGCCTGTAGTCCCAGCTACTCAGGAGGCTGAGGCAGGAGAATGGCGTGAACCCGGGAGGCGGAGCTTGCAGTGAGCAGAGAGCGCGCCACTGCACTCCAGCCTGGGCGACAGAGCAAGACTCCGTCTCAAAAAAAAAAAAACAAAAAAATTTAAATGTATCTTTCAAATACCAGTAATATTCAAAATGTTCATATTAACACATATTCATAATTACTAAAACATGTTTAAAAATAGAGAGCTGTTCCCCTGAGCAGTGGTGGGAATGTGAGGGAATGCATTTGGGATTACAGCTTGGCTTCTGTTCCCTCATCTCCAGGAAACTGTACTGTCTTAACTGATGATGACCAAACAGCAAGCAGTGATTTCGGAAAGGAAAGAGTCCAACAGCTATGTATTTGTAGGAAATATGCCTCATGGGAGAGATCACTCTTTCTTTTTTTTTTTTTTTTTTTGAGACAGGGTCTTACTCCTGTCACTCAGGCTGGAGTGCAATGTCGGGATCTTGGCTCACTGCAGACTCAACCTCCCGGGCTCAGGTAATCCTAGTGCCTGGTGCACCACCATGCCCAGCTAATTTATTTTATTTTATTTTTTTTTAGAGACAGGGTCTTGCTATGCTGCCCAGGCTGTTCTCAAACTCCTGGGCTCAGGCAATTTTCCTGCCTCAGCCTCAGCCTCTCAAAGTGCTGGGATTACCGGCGTGAGCCACCATATGTGACTTTCCTTTTTCTTTGTAGAAGCAGAAGCAAAAATGTTCCACTTGGGTCCCAGTTTGAGTTTGGTAAATAAATGTACCTTAGAACTAGAATTATCCATACAGCTATTCTTAAAGATAACTAGAAATGAAACAAAATGAGTGGCTCTTTACTCAGTTCACCAGGCAATGGGTAAAACTCCATTGTTTGCTGAGGTACAAAAGTTTAAAAATCTACATCTCATCCAGGCAGTTTGATATTTGGATAAATTTGTCTAAATCAGGTAATGTATCTGTAAGCAGCTCAGGAAAGAAATACCTTAAGAAGAAGCGGCCAGCAGGGTGGCTCATGCCTGTGACCCTAGCACTTTAGGAGGCTGAGGCGGGTAGACTGTCTAAGCTTAGGAGTTCAAAACCAGCCTGGTCAACACGGTGAAACCCCATTTCTACTAAAAATACAAAAAAATTAGCCGGGTGTGGTGATGTGCATCTGTAGTCCCAGCTACTTGGGAGGCTGAGGCAGGAGAATTGCTTGAACCTGGGAAGTGGGGTTTGCAGTGAGCCGAGATCGCAACATTGCAGTCCAGCCTGGGTGACAAAGTGAGACTCCATCTCCTAAAAAAAAAAAAAAAAAAAAAGCAGTAAAAGATGGCTCTTGGAAGAAATTTTGGAATCTTCAATTTGATCTAATATGGACACATCAATATTCCCAAATCTTTCATATTGCACTAATTTATTAAAAGAACTGTGTATTGGAGTTTGCAATTTAAAACTAACTGAGGCATGATGGACTAGTTTAACATATTTTACTTGATTATACATATACACTTTCCAAAATTCTTATGTAATCTCTAGTGAACTTTTAACTGGTCAAAACTTGTGTTAATGTGAACCTTTTTTTTTTTTTTTTTTTTTTTTTTTACATATTCATCTACACTTACAGATTTCCTCAGTAATATTTTCAGTTGTTGGTTATTTGCTTTCAGTTGCATTTTTTATTGTGCATGCAGAATGTCCATTCCTGCCCGTGACTTTAGGTTCATTATAGGTTTATTTGGGCAGTATTAGAAAAAAAATACTATAAATCAAGAGATACTCTCCAGCATTTTAATAAGGCCAAAACAAAGTTGGTGATCTAAAGGCTTATTAATGGTATGGAGTTTCTACATGACATTAGTGAAAAGTGAGGTTTGTTTTCTATTAGGAAAATGGGCAACTCTCTCCGGCTGTGTATTTTTCATGTTAATCCCGACAGTTCACCAAATAGCTAGTCATGAAGTATGTAGGCAGCTAATATCCCTCCAGGAACGGGCCAGGTGCTCACACCTGTAATCTCAGCACTTTGGGAGGGTGAGGCAGGAAGATGGCTTGAGCTCAGGAGTTCGAGACCAGCCTAGGCAACATAGGGAGATCTCATCTCTATTAAAAATTTTTAAAAAGGCCAGGTGTGGTGTCTTACGCCTGTAATCCCAGCACTTTGGGAGGCCAAGGCGGGTGGATCACGAGGTCAGGAGATCGAGACTATCCTGGCTAACACAGTGAAACCCTGTCTCTACTAAAAAATACAAAAAAAATTAGCCAGGCGTGGTGGCGGGCTCCTGTAATCCCAGCTACTCGGGAGGCTGAGGCAGGAGAATGACGTGAACCTGGGGGGGCGGAGCTTTCAGTGAGGCAAGATCGTGCCACTGCACTCCAGCCTGGGTGACAGAGAGAAGACTCCGTCTCAAATAAAATAAAATAAAATAAAGTAAATAATAAAAATAAAAATAGAAAACATTAGCCAGGCATGGTGGCTACTTGGGAGGCTGAGGTGGGCAGATTGTTTGAGTCCAGGAAATAGGGTCTGCAGTGAGCTATGATTGCACCACTGCACTCCAGCCTGGGTGACAGAGCAAAACCTAACCTCCCCCGCCAAAAAAAAAATTCCTCCAAGTATCATTCCTTCCTATGTTGTGTGTGTGTGTATGTGTGTGTGTATCTATATATTTATTTTATTTTATTTTTTTAATTTTTTTTGAGATGGAGTCTTACTCTGTCGTCCAGGCTAGAGTGCAGTGGCGTGATCTCTGCTTACTGCAACCTCTGCCTCCCGGATTCAACCAGTTCTCCTGCCTCAGCCTCCTGAGTAGTTGGGATTACAGGCACCTGCCACCGCACCTGGCTAATTTTTGTATTTTTAGTAGAGACAGGGTTTCACCATTTTGGCCAGGCTGGTCTCTAACTCCTCACCTTGTGATCCACCTGCCTTGGCCTCCCAAAGTGCTGGCATTACAGTCATGAGCCACTGTGCCCGGCCTCTTTGGTTTCTTTTACTCACCTACTTGAGTACTTGGGTAAACCATTCACCAGTTTAATCCTTTTATTTTAATCCTTTTACATAAAATAATCTGAACTCTGACAAGTTTCATAAAAGCTTTTTGGCATTAATCTACTTTTAGTGTATTGATAAAAACAAAAACATGATTTTCCTTTACTTTGACAAAGTAATGTAATTTTTACCTTATTTGTATGGAATTCCAGAATTAATGTGGACATTGATTTATATGATGTTTGTATTTTTAGTCTTTTTTTTTTTGACCGAGTCATTGCTCTGTTGCCCAAGCTAGAGTGCACTGGCGCGATCTCGGCTCACTGCAAGCTCCGCCTCCCAGGTTCTCGCCATTCTCCTGCCTCAGCCTCCTGAATAGCTGGGACTACAGGCGCCCACCACCATGCCTGGCTAATTTTTTTGTATTTTTTAGTAGAGACGAGGTTTCGCCGTTTTAGCCAGGATAGTCTCAATCTCCTGACATCATGATCCGCCCGCCTCTGCCTCCCAAAGTGCTGGGATTACAGGCGTGAGCCACCATGCCTGGCCTTATTTTTAGGTCTTTAATACAGTGTTTCTGCCTCTCATTTGTAACTACATGCATTATTCTTGAAAGTAAGTAAACTCACTGAATTGTTGTGTAATAGTTGTTTAATTATTGCCTGTACAAATGTATATTAAGGTAAAATAAAACTGACAAAGTATTTCTAGGGTACAGTTGGATCCTTACTAAGTGGCTTGTCAAGCTAGATACATCCTTAATGGGTCTGGAGACTTGGTCATGAATATCCTTTGTCCTAACCAGAGTGACTCCATCTTGAATAAGGCCAGATAAAGCCAAACCTGCTGGGTAGCATTCCCAGGGGGTTGAGCACTTTGGGTCACAAGATGTTTATGGTTGAGGGACCGAGTTAATGATGCTAACTAACTAAAGACCCAGAACTTAAGGAAATGTCCTGATATTTCGAGAACAAAAAGCATTCTTAGTTTAAGAATAGGTTTTGCTTTAAGTAGTACACTTGTAAATTCCCTCTGAAATCAATAGTAACATAGCATACTTATGTTCTTAAGTAACATAAGAAACAATACTAATAGCCTGTCACAAGTTGATCATAAGCCTTTATAAAAAAGTACAGTATTCTCTCATTCTCTCCTTTTTTTTTTTTTTTTTTTTGGAGACAGGGTCTTGCCCTGTTACCCAGGCTGGAGTGTAGTGGTGCAATCTTGGCCACACTTACAGCCTCGACCTCCCGGGCTCAAGGGCTCAAGCCATCGTCCTGTGTCCGCGCCCAAGTAGCTGGAACTATAGGCACGCACCACCACACTTCACTATTTTTTTGTATTTTTTGTAGAGGTGGGTTCCTGCTATGTTGCCCAGGCTGGTCTGGAATTTCTTGCCTCAAGGGATCCTCCCACCTTGGCCTCCCAAAGTGCTGGTGTGAGCCACTGCACCTGGCCAAGTACACTGTTCTTAACAACCTGTACAATCAAGCGCTGTTTATAGTATGGCCTTCCCCCTCATGCTTTCTGAAGACGCCCTACTCTGTGACAGAGTAGCTTTCAATAAACTATCTCTTCTCACTATGGGGTGTTCCTTGTCTTGTTTTCTGAGGACACCCTACTCTGTAATAGGGTAGTCTCTAATAAACTATCTTCAGTTCACTATACTCTGCGGCTCACTCAATTTTTTCCGGCGTGAGCTATAAGAACCTGCTCCTGGGATCTCGGATGAGACCCCCTTTCTGGTAACATTGTGCCAGGATCGAATTCTCAGTGACTGTAATGCAGCCACGTCCAGGCTTCCATGGACACAGACCGCTCGGTGGTGATTCCCACCCTTCCCTGTTATTGGAGATACTGTACTCTGTGTAAGTTTTGAGAGTTTACAGTGCAATTTCTTTCATGTTCCCTTAGTTATCATTATGTTATCCTCAGTTAATCCTCCAAGCTGGTGGATTTATTCTGTCTTCTCCTCTCCTCTTTTCTTTTTCTTTTTTTGTTTGAGACAGAGTCTCGCTTTGTCGCCCAGGCTGGAGTGCAGTGGCGTGATCTCGGCTCACTGCAAGCTCCACCTCCCAGGTTCACACCATTCTCCTACCTCAGCCTCCTGAGTACCTGGGACTACAGGCACCCACCACCACACCCGGCTAATTTTTTTGTATTTTTAGCAGAGACAGGGTTCCACTGTGTTAGCCAGGATGGTCTCGATCTCCTGACCTCGTGATCCGCCTGCCTCGGCCTCCCAAAGTGCTGGGATTACAGGTGTGAGCCACCGCGCCCGGCTCCTCTCTCTTATTATTATTATTTTCTTTAACACAGGATGAAACAGGTTCAGAGAGAGGCAGTGACTGGTCTGAAGTCAGGAACTAAGCAAGTGGTCAAGCCATGCTCTGTGACTTCCAAGTGCATTCTTCATCTTCTTGTTTAATAAAGTCTTGTGGAAGATGGTATGTGAAACAGTGAGTCTCAACAGCAGAAAAGAACGCAATGTTAATTCATGACCCATGGTTCTGATTAGACTTCCACTGCCAAAGTTAACTGTTTTTTGTTTGTTTGTTTGTTTTTTAAGGCCAAGTCTCACCCTGTTGCTCAGGCTGGATTGCAGTGGCACAATCTCAGCTCACTGCAACCTCTGCCTCTAGGGTTCAACTTGCCTCAGCCTTCCGAGTAGCTGGGATTACAAGTGTCCACCACCACACCCAGCTAATTTTTTGTATCTTTAGTAGAGACAGGTTTCACCATGTTGGCCAGGCTGGTCTCGAACTCCTGACCTTGTGATCCGCCTTCCTTGGCCTCCCAAAGTACTGGGATTATAGGCGTGAGCCACTATGCCCGGCCAACGTTAACTGTTTTAAGAAACTTTGCCTTGATTACAGTAATATGTGTTTTGTTTTAAAAAAGATAGCTGCAAACCAAGCTTTTACAATGACCCATGTACAGTAGAGACATCAAGTTGGTACATTTACAGACTTTTCTTCCCCTTTTTATTTTCAAACTCAGAGAAAAGTTTAAAGACTAGTCCAGTGATCACCATGAATCCTACCAACTAGATCCAGTAATTTCACAATGCTTTTGAAATATGTAAAGTGAGCACAACATCTGCAATTAGCACACTCTATGGTGTAACAAAGCCCTTATTTTGCTGCACCGTCAGGGGCCGATGGGAGTGGAGTTAGGACATGGAGGGGCCTCACTGTGGGACTGGGAAACTCATGTTGCTAGAATCATTGGAATCATGTGGTAACAAATACAGCCATGTGAGGGAAAAGTGAGCTGACCTCAGTGCCATGGGTTCAAAGGTCTTGTTTTGTTCAAACATAGGCAAGGTCTATGTTTTCGTCTCAGGTAAATAGGGATCGGAGGGATTTTTGGACACACCTGAGAAAGTGAAAAGGAATTGAGTGATTCCAATCTTGTAGGAAGTTGGGGAGCGGAGAGTCACATGTGGGAGAGCAGCTTCGAAGGATGCTGGCTGTTCTAAAGACTTATCTTCCCCGCACGACCACTTCCTCTGCCCCCTCCCAGGGCCCCTCTTACATCTCTCCTGACAGAGGCTGCTGAACCTGTTTGGCCTGTCACATCTGGGGGAAGAACAGAGTGCGAGGACAGGCCCTTTAGGAGCCTGGGGGCCTCAGTGAGTGTTCTCAGCTCGGCACTGTCTCTGCTCTAATTCTTGTTCCATGTGGTCACCTCCCCAAGCATGAAAAGAGCTCAGTTGGTGCTTAACTGTTAGGTTAAGCCTTGGATAAGATTTTTTGGCCCTTGCAAAGGCCAATTATATAGGCCTCTGTCAATAAATAATGTTCAGCCAAGCACAGTGGCTCACACCTGTAACCCCAGCACTTTGGGAGGCCAAGGTGGGCAGATCACTTGAGGCCAGGAATCCAAGACTAGCCTGGCCAACATGGTGAAACCCCATCTCAACCAAAAATACAAAAAATTAGCTAGGCGTGGTGGTGCGTGCCTGTAATCCCAGCTACTCAGGAGGCTGAGAATTGCTTGAAGCTGGGAGGCGGAGGTTACGGTGAGCCGAGATCACACCACTGCACTCCAGCCTGGGTGACAGAGTGAGACTCATTCTCAAAAATAAATAAATAAGTAGATAAATAAATAAAGTTCAATGTTTGCTGAGTCCTGTTAGCCTGATTATTAGACATTCTTGTCTCTCCTTAGGGGGTGGCATAGTTCCTTGCTCCTGGCACCCCGTTTCTAGCCTTACACCCCAGCTGTAAGCTTTACTTACACATGGCCATGTACACTGTGGCTTCCTAAAACTCCCAGCCCCACACCCCTCAATGTGGCCTTGACAGATTTCCATCCACAGATGTCCTCATAATGGAATGTCTTGTTTTTTTCCACCTCACCCAAAAGGTGAGCATCAGAACTCTGCTAGACTTTTTTTTGTAGGCATGAGGGGTCTTGCTATGTTGCCCAGGCTGACCTCAAACAATCTTCCCACCTTGACCTCTCAAAGTACTGGGAATATAGCATGAGCCCCCATTCCCAACTCCACTCTTTTAGACTCTCTAAAACCAAAATAGTGATCCCCAAATGCCTTATGGGAAGGCACAGGCAACGTTACACCCCCAAGCATTCATCTGTGCACTCCTTTCCCCTCTGGGAAATCTCTCTGGAATTCCAGATGCCATTTCCTTCTGGTGCAGCTCACAAGGAAGCAGAAACCAAGACTCAGATGATGGGCTGCTTTCAGCGGACACTTGGTGTTTGCACGCAAAACCACCTCCTCCATCCCAGAAAACTAGGTTGATCTGGTAGAGGGGAAGAGGAGAGAGGTTCAGGGCTAACCTGGCCTTCAGAGAAAGGGTCGGGGGATTAGAGACCTCGATGGAAGCGGGCAGTGACAAACATAAGGAACGAGGACCAGGGACCAGAGTGAATCCTCCTCAAGCTGGCCAATGGCACATAGCCCCCGGACAGTCGCGGGTTCCCTGAGTGGAACGTGGGTGACGTGGACACCTGGTAGGTAATAGGATGAAGTTAGGAGAGGGAAACTAGGTCTCCAACCCAGGTGGAGGTGAGTAACTGGGAAGAGGGCAACCTCTGGGACGAAGGCGTGGAGTACCAGAAGAACAGTGATGGCCATGGAGGCGGTCAAGAGCCATGGCCCAGCGGTGCAGTGGGCAGTTCTCAGTGGGAGAATCTCAAGAGCCCCTGAGAGATGGCGAAGGAGCAGTGAGCATGCCGTCTGTCATCTGGTGCCAACTTACATCTGAGTTGGCCACATCCGTCTCTGTCCTTCTCCCCTGTCCTTGATCCCTGGAGGATCAGAAATGGCCACCAGCAAGAAGGGAGGAGGAAGGAAGAGGAGAGGAAATAAAGGTGATTGAGAAGTCGGCAAGGGGAGAAACTGCATTAGATGAGTCTGAAGGCGATACTACAATAACCAGATGATGGAGGATCTCAACTGTCCAAGTGTAAAAATGAAGAAATGGCTTTATTTTTCTAATAACTGCTACTGACTGCTTTCCTGCAGGTAGCAACATCCCTTAGAGACCTCTCAGCTCAAAACCCAGTTTGTAATTATTTGATTGGAACAGACTTCCTAAAGCATGAATAAACAAAGAGGCTACTCACTATCTAAGAGTTGCAATGGAACCAGCCTGAAATTCTTTCCAAGGGAAGAACGAATCCAGTCTTGAGTTGAAAGCAACACCTTACTGTGATTACTCTGTTCAACGAACTGGTTACAATTAATGACTAAGTGAGTAAGAATAATTTTCCATTTATTTATACATCTTCCTGTATTACTTATTGGCCCATTTCATTAATCAATTTTTTTCTTTTCTTTTCTTTCTTTTTTTTTTTTTTTTTTTTTGAGAGGGAGTCTCACTCTGCTGCCCAGGCTAGAGTGCAGTGGCGTGATCTCGGCTCACTGCAACCTCTGCCACCCAGGTTCAAGTGATTCTTCTGCCTCAGCCTTCCAAATACCTAGGATTACAGGTGCCTACCACTGTGCCTGGCTCATTTTTGTAGTTTTAGTAGAGATGGGTTTCATCATCTTGGCCATGCTGATTTTGAACTCCTGACCTCGTGAGCCACCGTGCCTGGCCTCATCCATTTTTTTTCTATTAAGGATTTCATAACTCGCTTATCAATTTGCCTGAACATTTTCTATATTAAGGATATTAATTTATCCTATCAGTGTCAATATTTGTTCTGGGTTTGTCCAATTTATGAACACGTGTGATTTTGTTTTTCTTCTTTTTTTTTTTTTTTTGAGACGGAGTCTTGCTCTGTCACCCAGGCTGGAGTGCTGTGGCACGATCTCGGCTCACTACAGCCTCCACCTCCTGGGTTCAGGTGATTCTCCTGCCTCACTCTCCCGAGTAGCTAGGATTACAGGCACGTGCCACCACGCCAGGCTAATTTTTGTATTTTTAGTAGAGGCAGGTTTTCACCATGTTGGCCAGGCTGGTCTCGAACTCCTGACCTCAGGTGATCCACCCACCTTGGCTTCCCAAAGTGCGGGGATTATGGGCGTGAGCCACCTCACCCAGCCGATTTTTTTTTCTTTTTAACTTAAGAAGTTCTTCCCCATCCTACCAACAGATCATCACCAAAATGTTAACAATGAGATTATGAAGGATTTTTTTTTGTTATAATTTCTGTACTTTACTTTTTTCTTTTTCTTTTTCTTTTTTTTTTGTCTGTTGAGACAGGATCTTACTCTGTCACCCACGCTGGAATGCAAGGGCACGATCATGGCTTACTACAGCTTCAACCTCCCGGCGCAAGTGATCCTCCTGCCTCAACCAATAGCTGGGACTACTGGCAATGCCACCATGCCCAGCTAATTGTTTTTTTTGAGACAGAGTTTCACTCTTGTTACCCAGGCTGGAGCGCAATGGCATGAACTTGGCTCACTGCAACCTCCGCCTCCCAGGTTCAAGCGATTGTCCTGCCTCAGCCTCCTGAGTAGCTGGGATTACAGGTGTGTGGCACCACACCTGGCAAATTTTTTGTATTTTTAGTAGAGATGGGGTTTCACCATGTTGGCCAGGCTGGTCTCAAACTGATGACCTCAGGTGATCCACCTGCCTCGGCCTCCCAAAGTGCTGGAATTACAGGCATGAGCCACTGCGCCTGGCCTTGCCTAGCTAACTTTTTTTTTTTTTTTTTTTTTTTGGTAGAGATGGGGTTTCACCATGCTGCTCAGGCTGGTCTCAAACTCCTGGCCTTAAGTGATCCTCCCGCCTCAGACTCCCAAAGTGCTGGGATTACAGGCATAAGCCATGGCGTCCGCCTGTACTTCACTCTTAATAGTAAACAGTCTTTTATTTCTCTTTATTTTTGTAAACAGTCTTTTATAACCAGATTTTTAAAAATAGCCACTCTTCACAAGAGCGGCGCGGCTCTCTGCTGGGTGTGCATTACCTGCGTTCTGCTCCATGCTCTCCTTGATGCCATCTAGGAGCTCCTGTGCATCTTCCACATTCTCCTCCTCCTCTTCCTCTTCGACTTCTTCTTCTCCTTCCCCTATATCCTTAGGGGCAACAATCGTCTCCTGCATACCACAGGGATATTCACATTGGTTGATGCCCCACATTGATTTGCTACTCACAAATCAGCTGGCAGGTGATCCTGGAAAAAGCTTGGGACCCAAACAGGACATGTACCCTATGACAGCTGTCATGCAACATTTTGCAGGATGCGCATATCCACAAAGACACATGAGATCCTTGAGGTTTTTCTTAACAGCATATTTAAGAGATAAGTATATTTTTGTGCTAATGCTGGAACTGCTTGAGTCAACATTTTTCTAATGTGTTATTCTAAGGTATTGGGTTGTATCTTCCTTGAAGGAACCACATGTTGTAGAAATCAAGACTTTTAATAATCATTTATGAAAACTACCTCAGTATCAGCCATTTCCAATAAAATGATAAAAAGCAGTTTATAAATAAAGTTTGATAATACCCTGAGAAACATACAACACGAATAAAACACCTAAAAGTGTTCCAGGCAACAGAGAGAACACAAGCTATACTTTGAACCGCAGCTGGAGGCAGACTACATTTCAAGGGCAACCCATGGAAGCTGCTTCCATCTCAGAGGAAAGCCCTGTAGAGTTTTGTGTTTTCATAACTGGGGGCAACAACAAAATTCAATGAAAATAACATCTCCTGTTTACTGACATATGAAATCAGTTGCTTGTTTATTATAAAACTAAAAAAAGCATTTCTAAAATGTTAAAATTCCCAATAAAGTAGTTAAAAGCCATTTCAGGCTGGGCGTGGTGGCTCACACTTGTAATCCCAGCCCTTTGGGAGGCCAAGGCGGGCGGATCACCTGAGCTCAGGAGTGTTCAAGACCAGCCTGGCCAACATGGTGAAACCCCGTCTCTACTAAAAATACAAAAATTAGTCAGGCATGGTGGCACGTGCCTGTAATCCCAGCCACTTGGGAGGCTGAGGCAGGAGAACTGCTTGAACCCAGGAGGCAGAGGTTGCAGTAAGCCGAGATCGTGCCACTGCACTACAGCCTGGGCAATAAAGTGAGACTCCGTCTCAAAAAAAAAAAAAGAAAAGCCACTTTACAAGATGGCTCTGAAGGTAAAGAAGGAAGATCCTTTCTTTCCCTAAGCCAAAGCAAAAGCAAAATCTTTGAAGGCCAAGAAGGCAGTGCTGAAAGGTGTCCACAGCCACAGAGAAAAGAAGATCTGCACGTCATCTACCTTCTGGTGTCCCAGGACACTGTGGCTCCAGGGGCAGCCCCGATATCCTCCGATGAGTGTCCTCAGGAGAAACCAGCGTGACCACTGTGCCATCATCAACTAACTTCCCCCAGCCTTTGAGTTGGCCACGAAGAAGAGAGGAGACAAACACACACTTGTATTCAATGTGGATGCCAAAGCCAGAAAGCGTCACATCCAACAGGCTGTGAAGAAGCTCTCTGACACCAGTGTGGCCAAGGTCAACACTCTGCTCAGGCCTGAGGGGGAAGAGAAGCCAGATGTTCCCCTGGCTACTGATTAGGACGCCTCGGATGTTGCCAACAAAATTGGAATCATCTAAACTGCGTCCGGCTGGCTAAGTTGAATAATGTACATATTTTCACCCTCAGAACAATACAGTAATTAATTGAAATGCCCAGGAAAGTAGTTTAAAGTGTTACCAGTTTTGCTATGGCTTCAGAAATAACATCTTTCAGTTGGATGTGATGCAGTTTGTAGTACTTGGCCAATTCTTCAGCAATACTGGATTTTCCCACAGCAGGGGGACCGAGAATGCAGATCTTGATTGGCTGAAAGAGGAGAGAGTAAGGAACATAGGGCAAGCTATGAATGATCTGCAGATAGACAGAGTGGTTTTCTATTTCAGGGGAGTGCTTTTTTTTTTTTTTTTGAGACAGAGTCCAGTTGCTCAGGCTGGAGTGTAGTGGTGTGCATCATCTCACTTACTGCAACCTCCACCTCCCAGGTTCAAGCGATTCTTGCCTCAGCCTCCTGAGTAGCTGAGACTACATGTGTGCACCACCATGCCTGGCTAATTTTTGTATTTTTTGTAGAGACAGGTTTTCTCCATGTTGGTCAAGCTGGTCTCGAACTCCTGGCCTCACATGATCTACCCACCTCGGCTTCCCAAAGTGCTGGGATTACAGGCATGAGCCACCATGCCCAGCTGGGAGTGCCTTTTGAAAACAAAGTCTCTGGACCCTGCAGGCTAACTGTCACTCCTCTGTGGAGACTCCAGAGCCACGCCTCCACCCCCGCCACCACCACGGTGGCTGCCACATCATCCCTAAAGCGTCTGCCCCCTGGTCAGACAGTTCATGTTCTGGTTCATGTCCAGTCATTCAGTAGGTATTCAATAGGCACCAACTACGTGGGCTGATCTGGGGCTGTGGATAGGACCACATAAGAAGATGTGTCAGGAAAAACTCAGATCACTAAAGAGTAAGTGCTCAGGAATTACACGCTACCAGTTTCACAAGACAGTGCACAGTACAGGGCATTTTGCTACCTTTGTAACAGTAACAAAGCAAAGAATTTCTGGTTCAGTGTGCAAGGGGCCTAATTTACTGCCTGAATACTATTTCTGTACTGAATTTGGTCTTTAATTATTTGTTTTGTTTTGTTTGTTTTGTATTGAGATAGGCGCTCCCTCTGTTGCCCAGGCTGGAGTGTAGTGGTGCGATCACAGCTCACTGCAGCCTCAAACTCCTGGGCTCAAACTATCCTCCCAGCTCAGCCTCACAAGTATCTGGGACTACAGATGCACACCACCATGTTCGTCTAATTTTTATACTTTCTGTAGAGATGAGATCGCACTGTGTGGCTCAGGCTGGTCCCAAACTCCTGCACTCAAGCAATCCTCCTGCCTCGGCCTCCCAAAGTGTTGGGATTACAGGTGTGAGCCACTGCACCTGGCTTGGTCTTTTATTATTATTATTATTATTATTTTAAGACAAAATTTTACTCTTATTGCCCAAACTGGAGTGCAATGGTGCAATCTCGGCTCACTGCAAGGTCCGCCTCCCGGGTTCAAGCGATTGTCCTGCCTTAGCCTCCTGAGTAGCTGGGATTACTGGTGCATGCCACCACACTCAGCTAATTTTTTGTATTTTTAGTAGAAATGGGGTGTCACCATGTTAACCAGGCTGGTCTTGAACTCCTGACCTCAGGTGATCCACCCACCTCAACCTCCCAAAGTGCTAGGATTACAGGTGTGAGCCACCACGCTTAGCCAATCATTTTTAGCACAGTTAATTTATTCTAATTTTTAGGCCAGGCATTGTGGCTCATGCCTGTAATCCCAGCAGTTTAGGAGGCTGAGGCAGGAGGATCCCTGGAGCCCAGGAGTTCGAGGCCAGCCTGAGCAATATAGGGAGGTCCCCGTCTCTACAAAAAACGAGGCCAGCTTCAGCAATATAGTGAGATCCCCATCTCTACAAAAAAAAAATATTTTTTTTAATATTGGCTGGGCATAGTCGCATGTGCTTGTGGTCCCAGCTACTTGGGGGCCCAGGCTGAGGCAGGAGGAGTGCTTAAGCCCAGGAGGTCTAGGCTGCAGTGAGTCGCAGTCACACCACTGCACTCCAAGCTGGGCAACAGAGCAACACCCTGTCTCAATTTTTTAAAAATTTATTCTAATTTTTAAAAAACATACTCATTAAAAAAAAAACCACCATTTCTCCTGCTGATAAATTTGATTGAATGCTAAAGAAGCCCTGTGGTGTTCCTAATCAGTGAGTAAATATTCATTTCTAACAGAGGTCAAAATATCAGTAACACAGTTATTTATTTCAAAAAGATCCAAACAGTTGTGAAACTGAGGGCCCGTATTTTGCAAGGTAAATTTTGGAATTGTGCTCATGAAAAGGATTTCCATTGGTAGAGTCTCCGTATGCTTACAAATTATATAATTTCATCCACCAAGTTGGTTATTATCATTACTACCATTTGACAGGTGAGGAAACCAAGATGGCGAAGGAAGTAGGCAGCACACAGGATGGTTCTAGTGAGGAGTGCGGTCCTGTCAGATAGGGATGATGGATGGTTCTGGTGAGGAGCACTATCCCACCGGATAGGGATGATGGATGGTTCTGGTGAGGAGCACGGTCCTGTCAGATAGGGATGATGGATGGTTCTGGTGAGGAGCACGGTCCTGTTGGATAGGGATGATGGGTGGTTCTCGTGAGCAGTATGACCCCGTCGGATAGGCATGATGAATGGTTCTGGTGAGGAGTGTGACCCCATCGGATAGGCATCATGAATGGTTCTGGTGAGGAGTGCTGTCCCATCGGACAGGGATGATGGATGGTTCTGGTGAGGAGTGTGACCCCTTCGGATAGGGATGATGGATGGTTCTGGTGAGGAGTGTGACCCCTTTGGATAGGGATGATGGATGGTTCTGGTGAGGTGTGCAGTCCTGTCGGATAGGGATGATGGATGGTTCTGGCAAGGAGTGTGACCTTGTTGGATAGTGATGATGGATGGTTCTGGTGAGTGCAGTCCTGTCTGATGAGGATGGATGGTTCTGGTGAGGAGTGCAGTCCCATCAGATAGGGATGATGGATGTTTCTGGCGAGTGCAGTTCTGTCGTATAGGGAGGATGGATGGTTCTGGTGAGGAGTGCTGTCCCATTGGATAGGGATGATGGATGGTTCTGGTGAAGAGCATGGTCCCATCGGATAGGGAGGATGGATGGTTCTGGTGAGGAACGCAGTCCTGTTGGATAGGGATGATAGATGGTTCTGGTGAGGAGTGCAGCCCTGTCGGATAGAGAGGATGGATGGTTCTGGTGAGGAGTGCGGCCCTGTCAGATAGCGATGATGGATGGTACTGGTGAGGAGTGTGGCCCCATCAGATAGGGAGGATGGCAGGCAGCTGAAGGAGGCAGTTCCGGAGCTGAGTCCTGATGAGCAGGGCTGGGTCCCTGGAGAGGTGCAGTGCATTCACCAAGGCCTGAGATCCGGCTGTCAACTGAGCAAGTTCAGGTGTCTCATTTGTCCATGGACCAAGAGTGGGTCTGACCAAGAGGAGGCTCACTTTATCTGGGTGTAAAACCAGGATGCCAATCCATTCATTTATTTACAGTGAGAAGTATGACTGCCACTGAATCAAATGACTGCCACTGAATCAAATGACTGCCACTGAATCAAATGACGGCCACTGAATCAACCACTCCAAGTTCACATGTTTGGTACATTCACTCCTTTTGAGCTGACGGACACTGGGAGCCAAGTCTTACAGGGCTGCTTGATGAGCTTTGATGAGAACAAGGGAAGTAGGATGAACTAACTGGAGGCAATGGGTCAAGGTGGCTTGATGTGTCTGTCTCTGAAGCAGCAATGACTTTTCCTTGCTAAAGGAACTGCGATCACGCAAGTGCGTGGCTTGAGACTCCATCTTTTGGGGATGTCTCTGGGTGACACCTGTGGGTCTACACTGGCCTCGGTAGTGTTTCCTGTGGCTAACTGACCCTAGGGACAGACATACTCTATTTAGTTTTTAGATATACTATTCCCTCTATCATGTTCTTGTCCAGTCTTGCTCATCAGGAACCATACGGTCTCTTCAAACTGTCTTGTCATATTTCTACTCTGTGTGTTGTTGTTACAGTTGACCTAGAGAGGACATTAGTCTGAGGTATATCTCAGGATAACCTCCCAGTACAGCCACCATGAGGATCTTAGATGCTTAAAGGGATCATTATTTCTTTAGCTAAGTGGTACATGTTTTGCTTATTCTTTTTTTTTTTTTTTGAGACGGAGTCTCGCTCTGTCGCCCAGGCTGGAGCACAGTGGCCCGATCTCAGCTCACTGCAAGCTCCACCTCCCGGGTTTACACCATTCTCCTGCCTCAGCCTCTCGAGTAGCTGGGACTACAGGCGCCCGCCACCTTGCCCGGCTAGTTTTTTGTATTTTTTTTTTAGTAGAGATGGGGTTTCACCGTGTTAGCCAGGATGGTCTCGATCTCTTGACCTCGTGATCCGCCCGTCTCGGCCTCCCAAAGTGCTGGGATTACAGGCTTGAGCCACCGCGCCCGGCCGTTTTGCTTATTCTTAACTAGACATGCTTTTCTCCCAAGAGAATATGGTTCTAAGGATATGACGGTGACACTATACTTGCTTATGTAGAGCGTTCCCTTCAACAGTGATAATTATGATTATGATGACACCTGTTACTCACATATGCCATTTTACAGTTTTCAAAACGCTTTCTTGTGTATGACCTACTTTTGTCTTTAGAATGTTTCCCTGGGACACAGCCAAAGCTCTACACAGGTGCTTCACTGATCTGATTTCAGAGAGCCAAGTGTGGCCGCCCTGCAGTTAGATGTGGACATTCTAGTTACGTCTGCATCCTACCTAGTTTGAATCTCTGACTAGCTGTGTGACCTTGAAAAAGTTGCTACCTACTCAGGAGGCTGAGGCAGGAGGATCGCTTGAACCCTGGAGGCAGAGGTTGAAGTGAGCCGAGATCACGTCACTGTCCTCCAGCCTGGGCTATGGAGTGAGACTCTGTCTCAAAAAAAGAAAAAAAAAAGAAAGAAAAAGAAAAAGTTGCTGCAACCAGGCACGGTGGCTCAAACCTGTAATCCCAGCACTATGGGAGGCCAATGCAAGTGGATTGCTTGAGGCCAGGAGTTCAAAACCAGCCTGGTCCACATGGTGAAACCCCATCTCTACTAAAATTACAAAACTTAGCCAGATGTGGTAGTGCATGCCTATAGTCTCAGGTACTGCTCAGGAGGCTGAGGCATGAGAATTGCTTCAACCCAGGAGGCAAAGGTTGCTGTGAGCCGAGATCACACTGCAGGACTCCAGCCTGGGCAACA
The DNA here is from genome assembly GCF_009764315.1 of Trachypithecus francoisi. Lineage (NCBI taxonomy): Eukaryota > Metazoa > Chordata > Mammalia > Primates > Cercopithecidae > Trachypithecus > Trachypithecus francoisi. The sequence goes on from NW_022681468.1 coordinate 10,363,387, forward strand.
GAGTGAGACTCTGTCTAAAAAAAAAAAAAAGAAAAAAGAAAAAAAAAAGTTACTTCATCTCTCTGAGCCTTAGTTTCCTCATCTATACTATGGAGATAAGAATATCTACTTTTCACCATAAAAAATGGTAAGTGTGTGAGTTCACACAGATGTTAATTAGCTCGATTTAGCCATTCCACAGTGTCTACATATTTCAAAACATTATGCTGTACAGGATACATGTATGTAATCTATTTGTCCATTTCAATTAATTAATTTTTTAAAAAGAATATCGACCTTGAAAAGCTGTGATAATTAAAATGACCAGTGAGTCCTCTAACCACTTAGAAAGAGATCAAAGTAGTAATCAGGCTTCTTCTACCTCCCACATGTATACCTAGGACTGAAACAAGCCAGCCAGTAAGGCACTTGATATTTTTCCCTATTTAATATTCTTCTTTGTATGGACAACACTGTGACATCACTCGAGTTTTCTATCATGTGCAATTTGCATACATTATTATCTATGTTAACTTTAAAACTGTTCATGTTTGGTTGACAAGTATTAATTTAACATACACGTAAATTTGTTAGACCTGGACAAATTTGTCAAATTTGAAAAACAACTTGAAATTAGAAATTTGAACATTTGACAAAGCATATACTTCCATTGGCATCATCACACTTAGAAGTCTGATTTATTTCGCTTGAATCAGAAGTTTCAACGGGAATCGGTGATAGTTACCATTAATCCTCTGCTTTGCTTGTACTCTTTGAGGATATTGTTGATATTTTCCACAAATCCTGTTTGGGCTGCCCACCGGATATTAAAATTCTCCTTCACAAAGAGCGCTTCCATTCTTAAGTTGACCAGTAAGTGGTCAAGACAATCTTGCTAAAAGATAGAGGAAAATTAGAGATTTGTCTTTTTTTTTGTTTAATTCTGACTGTCATAACAGACCAAAATCACTACGGTTATTAAAGAAGACAATATCCATTCACTAAATGTGGAAGTCAATTAATCCAGCACTGAGTATTTACAGAGCACCTGTGTGATACTATGTTACTTCTGAACAGTCTCCATGTCTGTTCAGACATGGCGGGCCACATTCTGGCTGAAAGAGTAGGAAGATACTGGAAATCCAAATTTTCTTTTTAAAATATTTTAATTGCATCTACTTTTTGAATACTGCAGTTTCATGGTTCAAAATCCAAAAGAACGAAAGGTGTAGAGAAAAATATTCCCACGGGGTGGGGTGGCTCACACCTGTAATCCCAGCACTTTGGGAGGCCCAGGTGGGCAGATCATGAGGTCAGGAGGTTGAGGTCATCCTGGCTAACACAGTGAAATTCCGTCTCTACTAAAAAATACGAAAAATTAGGCCGGGCGCGGTGGCTCAAGACTGTAATCCCAGCACTTTGGGAGGCCGAGATGGGCGGATCACGAGGTCAGGAGATCGAGACCATCCTGGCTAACACGGTGAAACCCCGTCTCTACTAAAAAAATACAAAAAATTAGCCGGGCGAGATGGCGGGCGCCTGTAGTCCCAGCTACTCGGGGAGGCTGAGGCAGGAGAATGGCGTAAACCCGGGAGGCGGAGCTTGCAGTGAGCTGAGATCCGGCCACTGCACTCCAGCCTGGGCGACAGAGTGAGACTCCGTCTCAAAAAAAAAAAAAAAAAAAAAACGAAAAATTAGCCGGGTGTGGTGGCAGGCACCAGTAGTCCCAGCTACTTGGGAGGCTGAGGCAGGAGAATGGCATGAACCCAGGAGGTGGAAATTGCAGTGAGCCGAGATCGCACCACTGCACTCCAGCCTGGGTGACAGAGCGAGACTCCATCTCAACAACAACAACAAAAAATTCCCTCTGACCTTTGACCACCACCAACCCAGTTCTGCTTCTCAAGGCAATCAATAGTATCAGTCCTTTCAGAAACATATTCGAGTGCAGTGTTTAAATGTAATTTATTCTTAAAAAGAATTGCATTCTAATGCAAGCTTAAAAAGCACACTGCAAAAAACCCTATTTTTTTGTTGTTGTAATGGAATTGGAATCTCAGCCTGCTGTTTGAATTTTAGAAAGAGGCCAAAGAAAATAATTCCCAGTGTTTGAATGGCATTTTACATATCAAATAGCTTCCAAATACATTTTGTTTTGTTTCTTCTTTTTTTTTTTTTTGAGATGCAGTTTCTCATTGCCCAGGCTGGAGTGCAACGGTGCGATCTAGGCTCACCACAACCTCCGCTTCCTGGGTTCAAGTGATTCTCCTGCCTCAGCCTCCCAAGTAGCTGCGATTACAGGCATGTGTCACCAAGCCCAGCTAATTTTGTATTTTTAGTAGAGACAGGGTTTCACCCTGTTGGTCACGCTGGTCTCAAACTCCTGACCTCAGGTGATCCACCCACCTTGGCCTCCCAAAGTGCAGGGATTATGGGCATGAGTCACTGTGCCCGGCCCAAATCCATTTTCTGACCACGACCTCTGGGGGTTTTTCAGGAAAGACAGCTGAAGACAAGAGTAAGTTGTCTTAGGGTAGAACACCTGGTGTGGTAGGAGTTGAAGATGGCATTGGAACCTAGGCCTTCTGACTCCAAATCCCTCACAGATCAATGTTATTTAGCCAAAACCTATCTGATATTAAAAAAAATAATAATATTATTGAGAAAGATAGTTAAAAAAAAAACAAAAAACACCTCATATACTAACCGTTAAGTCCTTGGTTAGGTATGCATTTTCTCTGGGTATTTTCTGGATTTTTCCAGGGCCAGTATTTTTACTGATACACTGTTAGAGGAAAATTGAAATATTATTTGGTTTACCTGGAAGGCTTTACTTTATATAAAACTCAAATGGACCAGGCACATTTGCTCACGCCTGTAATCCCAACACTTTGGGGCGCCGAGGTGGGCGGATCACCTGAGATCAGGAGTTCGAGACCAACCTGGCCAACATGGTAAAACCCCGTCTCCACTAAAAATACAAAAGTTATCCAGGTGTGGTGGCACGTGCCTGTAGTACCAGCTACTCTGGAGGCTGAGACACGAGAATTGCTTGAACCCAGGAGGTGGAGATTTCAGTGAGTCGAGATCACACCACGGCACTCCAGCCTGGGTGATAGAGCGAGACTCTGTCTCAAAAACAAACAAATAAACAACCTCAAATGAATGTGAACATAATTGGATTTTTTAAAATAGCATAATTTAGTGCCAGGTAGTGGAGATAACGATGAGCCTGGCCGGGATCTGCCCTCAAGAGCTCCCAGTGTGAAAAGAGAGACAGAACTGTACACAGATAATGATCATGTGGAGTGTCTGCAGCTCAGCAAAGGGGATTCTGTGCTATAGCCTGAATGTCTGTGTCCCACAAAATTCACATGTTGAGATCTTCACCCTTAAGCTGATGGTATTAAGAGTTGGGACCTGGCCGGGCGCGGTGCCTCAAGCCTGTAATCCCAGCACTTTGGGAGGCCGAGACGGGCGGATCACGAGGTCAGGAGATCGAGACCATCCTGACTAACACGGTGAAACCCCGTCTCTACTAAAAAAAATACAAAAAACTAGCTGGGCGAGGTGGTGGGCGCCTGTAGTCCCAGCTACTCGGGAGGCTGAGGCAGGAGAATGGCGTAAACCCGGGAGGCGGAGCTTGCAGTGAGCTGAGATCCGGCCACTGCACTCCAGCCTGGGCGACAGAGCGAGACTCCGTCTCAAAAAAAAAAAAAAAAAAAAAAAGAGTTGGGACCTTTAGGAAAGTGGATCATGAGGGTAGAGCCCTCAAGAATGAGATTAGTGTCTTATAAAAGGACCCCAGAGAGTACCTTCGCCCCTCCACCATGTGAGGACACAGGGAGAAGGCGACATCTATGAAGCCAAAAAGCGGGCCCTCGTCAGACACTGAATGGGAGTACAGGTGTGAGCCACTGCGCCCAGTCAATTCCTTTTCTTTTTAATCTTATTTTCTGTACGCTGCTGTGTGTGTGTGTGCATAAAATAAAACTACATTAATAAATTATAATATATTTATAAATATTAATTTTAATCTACAATATATATTAAATAAAAACTAAGTAACCATCTGTCATTTTTTTTTTCCCCACAGTTTTTTTGTTTGTTTGTTTTTGAGGCAAGGTCTTGCTCTGTCACCCAGGCTGGAGTGCAGTGGCACAATCTCAGCTCACTGCAACCTCTGCCTCCCAGGTTCAAGCAATTCTCCTGCCTCAGCCTCCTGAGTAGCTGGGATTACAGTCATGCATCACCACGCCTGGCTAATTTTTGTATTTTTAGTAGAGATGGGGTTTCACCATGATGGTCAGGCTGGTCTCGAACTCCTGATCTCAAGGGATCTGCCTGACTCGGCCTCCCAAAGTGGGATTACAGGCATGAGAAGAGACAAGGTCTTGTTCTATTGCCCAGGCTGGAGTAAGGTGGTGCAATTATAGCTCACTGCAGCCTTGAATTCCTGGGTTCAAGCAATCCTGGCACCTCAGCCTCTCAAGTAGATGGAACTATAGATGTGTACCACCAAGTCTGGCTAATTTTAAAAATTTTTGTAGAGAGGGGGTCTCACTATACCCAGTGCTGGTCCTGGACTCCTGGCCTAAAGTGATTCTTCCACCTGAACTCTTAAAGTGCTGGAATTACAGGTGTGAGCCACTGTGCCTGGCTGAATCTGCCTTGATCTTGCAGTTCCCAGCCTCTGGAACTGTGAACAATAAATGTCTATTGTTTATAAGCTGCTTGGTTTATGGTATTTTGTTGTAGCAGTTCAAACAGACTAAAACAACCTGGGATGAAGACAGACACCTGTCCCATGCAGGAGGTGGGAATGAGGCAGGGAGGGTGCACAGAAAGATAGATGAACTGAATTTCTTTTCTTTTTTTCTTTTTCTTTTTCTTTTTTTTTGACAGGGTCTTGCTCTGTCACCCAGGCTAGTGTGCAGTGGTACAATCTTGGCTCACTGCAACCTCTGCCTCCTGGGCTCAAGTGATCCTCCTACCTCAGCCTCCTGAGTATCTGGGGCTGCAGGCACACCACCATGCCTGGCTGATTTCTGTATTATTATTATTTTTTTTTGGTAGAGATGGGGTTTCACCATGTTGCTCAGGCTTGAGCTGAATCTTAAAAAATGAATAGGGACTAGCCAGGAGAAGGCTGCCTTAGCTGGGCCACATGGTAGCTGCTTTAGCCAGAGCAGCCTGGACTGGAAGAGGAAACTCTCCCAGATCTAGACTCCTGAAGCTGGGCACAATGGCTCACACCTCTAATCCTAGCACTTTCAGAGGCCGAGGTGGGAGGATCATTTGAGCCCAGGAGTTTGAGGTTGCAGTGAGCTATGATCACACCACTGCATTCCAGCCTGGGTGACAGAGCAAGACCCTGTCTCTAAAAAATTAAAAACAAACAAACAAACTTAGCCAGACACTGTGGCTTACCCCTGTAATCCCAGCACTTTGGGAGGTTGAGGCAGGAGGATCACTTGGGCTCAGGAGTTTCAGACCAGACATGGTCTGGTCTCATGGTGAGACCTCATCTTGACAAAAAAGAAAAAGAATGAAAATTAGCCAGGTATGGTGGTGCATGCCTGTGTTCCCAGCTACTTGAAAAACTGAGGCAGGAGGACCTCTTGAGCCCAGGATGTGAAGGGTGCAGTGAGCTATGATCACACCATGGCACTCCAGCCTGGGCGACAGAGCGAGACTCTATCAAAAAACTAAATAAATAAACAAATAAATAATATTAAAAATAGAGCTCCTGGAATTGGCCAGTAGGTTGGTGAACCTGACCATATCAACACTTTGGGGCAAGTGCCTGTTGGTGGATTTCAGGGTTCTGGTGTGTCAGCTGCATGTGTGTCTGGGGTGCAGTGATCGCCATCTTCTTAACCTGAGCCTTACAGTGGTCTTTCTTATTTCCCTCTGTGCATATAAAAGAGAAAGGATATTTTGGTAGTAACGTTAAAGTATACACTGCAAATGCAGATAGTGAGTTTGGGTTTTATGGATATTCTACTGAGGAGTCCCAGTTTTGCTAGAACAACTGATTGTATAACTACACTCCAGGAGGCAAAACTTCTTTTTTGTTTTGTTTTGTTTTTGTTTTTTGAGATGGAGTCTTGCTCAGCAGCCCAGGCTAGAGTTCAGTGGCCCAATCTTGGCTCACTGCAACCACCATCTCCTGGGTTCAAGCGATTCTCCCGTCTCAGCCTCCCGAGTAGCTGGGATTATAGGCACCCGCCATTCTGCCTGGCTAATTTTTGTATTTTAGTAGAGATGGGGTTTCATCATGTTGGCCAGGCTGGTCTTGAGCTCCTGACCTCAGGTGATCCGCCCACCTTCGACTCCCAAAGTGCTAGGATTACAGGCGTGAGCCACCGTGCCTGGCCGGCAAAACTATTTATGATATGTCATCAAAGTATGGGATGAAACCACTGTACCTTGACTATATCTTCCAGGGTATGAACAGACTCATCCACAGCAACCAAGTAGTGAGGCTTTGGCGTGTGATCTATGACGTTTTGTATCACTCTGCAGACCCACAGGTAAAATAATCATCAGAGGGAAAAGGCGAAAGAGATGCAGTAAACTAGAATTCACTGACCACCACCCCCATGACTGGGGGTGGGGTTTGGTGCTTTGATAAGTTATCTCCATTTTCAGTAAGGTCAGGGTTGGGATGGTTATCTGCATTCTCCACATGAGGAAGATGCTAAAGAGTTCGGTGACATTTCTCAGGCTGAAGAGCTATTGCGAAAGTGGAAGAGCTAGCTTTTGACGTCAGATCCATCTGTTTCTGGACCTGTCTTCTTTCTAGCATACTGCCCTGTCTCCCAACAAGGGGACCTGACCTCAGTAAGACCCCAGTTTATGAAGCCTTCCCCATCTAGTGGCTCACGTGAGCCTCACAACAGTGCTTTAGGGAGCTATTTTACAAACTAAGACACAGATTTAGACAAGCTGTGGCTCTTTTAAGGAAGTCACGTAGCAACGGTGCCTAAGCCTGCTTTCCTATTCCGAGTTGCCAAGGTTTCCGAGTGCTTGCCTCTGTGCTGAGGGCGGCACAGGTGTGATCCCACTGAATTCTCACAGCCCTAGTGTGTAGGTACTGCTGCTATTCCCGTAAGTAACTTTCCCAAATTCACACAGCTAGTGAGAGGAAGAGCAGGGATTAGAACAAAAATTAAATAATTCCAGAGAGAAAAAAATAGTGAATAGATGTCTATCACAATGACTTGTCAGTTAGTTCTACCTCCATCTTAGCTTCCTTTCAATAACATGAAAATAAATCGGATCCATGCTTCCAAATACGCAGTTCACATTTATTTTGTATTTATTTCTTTTTTTTCTATATTTATTTATTTATTCATTTATTTATTTATTTTGAGTCTCGCTCTGTCACCCAGGCTGGCAGGCAGTGGTGTAATCACGGTTCACTGCAGCCTCAACCTCCCAGGCTCAAGTGATCCTCCCACCTCCGCCTCCCAGGTAGCTGGGACTACAGGCACGAGCCACCAAACCTGACTAATTTTTGTATTTTTTGTAGAGACAGGGTTTCACTATGTTGTCCAGCCTGGTCCCGAACTCCTCGGCTCAGGCTATCCTCCCACCTTGGCCTCCCAAAGTGTTTGGATTACAAGTATGAGCCACTATACCTAGCCTATTTTGTATCCATTTCTCAGAACATTTCAGCTTTTTGCTTTTTCCTCTGTTAAATATTTGACAATCTTCAAAGAAACCTCTGGAGGGGGGGAATGCTACTTAAATGGGCCTGTCAAAAGATAAAATTATAACACATCTAGTTAAAGATTTCAATTGGCTTTATTTGTGATTCTAGAATCAGGCAACATTTCATTCCATAAAATAGAACAAGTGTGCCAGTGAAATGAGCAGAGGCGGGTGGTTCGACAGGCAGAAAGGGCTGCAGAAAGCAGATACAAAGAACAAGAAGCACATTGGTCATTTCAAAGTTACTTTCCTTGTAAGACAGGGACAGGTAGAACAACAGAAAGATAACTAATGGGGCTGGGCACAGTGACTCACACCTGTAATCCCAGCATTTTGGGAGGCCGAGGCGGGTGGATCACCTGAGATCAGGAGTTCGAGACCAGCCTGACCAACATGGTGAAATCCTGTCTCTACTAAAAATACAAAAATTAGCCAGGCGTGGTGGCTGGCACCTGTAGTCCCAGCTACTCAGGAGGCTGAGGCAGGAGAATCACTTGAACCCAGGAGGCAGAGGTTGCAGTGAGCCAAGGTTGTGCCATTGCAGTCCAGCCTGGGTGACAGAACAAGACTCCATGTCAAAAGAGAGAAAAAAAAAAAAAAAAAGAAAGGAAAGATAACTGATAGGTTAGCACCAAGTTACTTCAGGCTACTTTTTGTCATAAGAATGAAAACACAGAGAGTTTTATTATCATAGCTATTGAAGACTGAAACTGGCTTGTTTGGGAAAGTAGCTTTCTCGAAAGGTCAGATAACAGCTTAGTTTCAGTTTGGTGCTGGAACTTTAGCATGGGTGACTCCATTTTGATTTTCAGTCTGGCCTGTTGGGGCCTAGTACAAGAACTTAGTCCAAAACAATGGCCTCCTATAACTTGTTTTTAACAGGCCCCAAGTCCTTCTGTAATGGGAATAATTTCACCCTCTAATTTATGTTTGGAAGTAATATGTTAAGGACTAATGCCAAGTTAAGTTATATTAATAATGTAAAAGACTCTTCTATATCTTTGAAATCCAGTAATGTCATAATGTAAAATCTCTGCAGAAAAAATGGGTATGTTTCGGCCCCTCCATCCCCAGGGATGGAGCAGATCCAGGGTTTTGTAGTGCCTGAAGCTTAGCCCATTTACAGCAAGCTTGTCAAACTGCGGCCTGTGGGCCACATGAGGCCCAGGATGGCTTTGAATGCGGCCCAACACACTTTGTAAACTTTCTGAAAACATTATGAGATTTTTTTTTTTAAAGCTCATCAGTTATCGTTAGTGCCAGTGTATTTTATGTGTGACCCAAGACAAATCTTCTTCCAATGTGGCCCAGGGAAGCCAAAAGATTGGATATCGGCCGGGCGCGGTGGCTCAAGCCTGTAATCCCAGCACTTTGGGAGGCCGAGACGGGCGGATCACAAGGTCAGGAGATGGAGACCATCCTGGCTAACACGGTGAAACCCCGTCTCTACTAAAAATACAAAAAACTAGCCGGGCGAGGTGGCGGCGCCTGTAGTCCCAGCTACTCGGGAGGCTGAGGCAGGAGAATGGCGTAAACCCGGGAGGCGGAGCTTGCAGTGAGCTGAGATCTGGCCACTGCACTCCAGCCTGGGTGACAGAGCAAGACTCCGTCTCAAAAAAAAAAAAAAAAAAAAAAAAAAAGATTGGATATCCCTGACTTAGAGGATCCTCCTTTAAGAAAAATAATAAAGTGGGACGCGGTGGCTCACGCCTGTAATCCCAGCACTTTGGGAGGCTGAGGTGGATGGATCACGAGGTCAGGAGATCGAGACCATCCTGGCTGACACGGTGAAACCCCATCTCTACCAAAAATATAAAAAAATTAGCCGGGCATGGTGGCGGGCGCCTGTAGTCCCAGCTACTCGGGAGGCTGAGGCAGGAGAATGGCGTGAACCTGGGAGGCGGAGCTTGCAGTGAGCAGAGATCTTGCCACTCACTCCAGCCTGGGGGACAGAGTGAGACTCCGTCTCAAAATAATAATAATAATAATAATAAAAATGAGGTTCAGGGTCTCGGAAAGGGATCTGCTCAGGGGCATGGCCCTGAAGTTTAAACTTCCTTCATTTCCCAGTAAATCTAGAAATTCATCTGAGATTGTGACTAATTTACCAGTGGCCAGTGGATGAGGGAAAGAGAGGGAATCTGAAAACCAGAACCTCGGGGAAGTGCAGAAATTGCTCCCTTCTGGGCATGTGCCATAGAGGTGACAGAATGAAGTCCCCGGAAGCTGGAGCTGATGAACCACAAACACAGTGAACCAGCTCATTGACCTCACATTTAAGTCAGGGTCTTCAAAGGAGGAGAGAAGTTTCTGGATCTGCCTGAATACAGGGTTTAGATACTCTGTGAGTATAAAAAACATATGTCAACTTTACCTACAACTGTCAAAGAAGAAAAAAGCTTCAGGTTTACAGTTTTCCATCTGAATTCTAGAACTTAAATTGGTGGGTTAGACATATTAATCTCATCTGGGACAAAGGAGTAAGAAACTATATCCTCAGAATGCACATACCAAATTCTTTCTTTTCCAAAATTGGAGGGCACTGCTATTCTGCCGATAGTTTCTAAGAGATGAACCTGAACTTGTCACCAGAAAGTAGAACTTTTGAACAGTGGACACTATTTCTTTAGATGCAAAATGGAGAAGACGGTACCTTCTGCATAGGGTTGTTATGAAGAACAAACACAATAATGCATGTAAGGGTCTTAGCACTGGGCAGATGCTCAAAAAGTATTAGCCTACAAACAAACACATTAACCAATTCTATGAAGGTCATGTCTCTGGGAGAATGCTTACCCTGCTAGATCAAGAACGTGGATTGTTGGAATTACATTTGTTCCATCGCCAAAAACTGGTAATGCAGGAATCTCACCCAACCAAGCCATCTGAAAGAAAAGCAAAATCATGTCCCCCAGTTATACATGGATGGCTATTACAGCTCACACATAAGTCTACAGTCAGAGACATCCAAAAGGCCTAGCTATCTGCTTACGTAATTTCCTCCAGGGGGTGTTTTATAAATCAGTCCTGATGAGATTTAGGATCAAATTCTGCCAAGAGAAATAACGTGTAGCCTTGGGACTGAAATACTTTTCAAGAAATCTACAAACAGTTGTATTTAGTAGCTATACGCATGCCATCTACATAGAGAAGAAATGTTTTCACATGCATGATGTCTTAATTCTCACAAAAAAGACACATTAAAATTTAAAATTACCCCCACCAGTAGGGATGAAGTGACGGGAAATAATTACCATCAGTACAGGAGCGAAATGCTTAGTGGATAAAGTAGCGTGCAGGAGGTTACACTTGTGAGAGCTTGGACTGGAACCCCAATCCTCAGAGTCCAAATCCTCGTCTTTTCTTCTCATTAAGTATTTCAGTAACCAAACAGACATGCTGAGTACTGTTTAAGTGTCACGTATTAGATTATTTTGAATTGTTGTTGAGTGAAAGATGTAGGGGTGGGGGTCACAGTAGACCACTGGGTCTTGTAAGGTATTTTGGACTTCGAGAAAGTGTTGAAGGGTTCTAAGCAGTGACGTGACACCAGCAGGCTTGCTTCTGTTGCCTTGTGGAGAAGTGGTGGGAAGGAGAGTCCGATGGGGAGAGAGAGATGATGGCAGGTGTGCAGGCGAGATGGGGTAGCCCAGCTTGGAGGTGGGAAGTGCATGGAGTGGGGATGGAGAGAAGGGAGATGTTGAGGAGGCTGACTGTAGAAACTGGGAATTTTGTGATGGGTAATGTGAAAGGAAAATAAATCTTGGGACCCCCAAAATCACTAAGCCAAAGGCAAAAGTCAAGCTGGGAACTACATAAAGCAAACCTGTCTCTCGTTCAAAGATTTTATTTTTGTTTCCTTTTTATAAATTATTATTTTTTGAGATTTTGAGATGGAGTCTTGCTGTCACCCAGGCTGGAGTGCAGTGGCACAATCTTGGCTTACTGCAACCTCTGCCTCCCAGGTTTAAGCGATTCTCCTCCCTCAGCCTCCCAAGTAGCTGGGATCACAGGCATGTGCCAACACATGGCTAATTTTTGTATTTTTAGTAGAGATGGGGGTTTCACCATGTTGGCCAGGCTGATCTCGAACTCCTGACCTCAGGTGATCCACCCGCCTCGGCCTCCCAATATGCTGGGATTACAGGCATGAGCCTCATTCAAAGATTTTAAAAGCTACATACCTTCCTCACAATTTGCCTACTAGGAAATTATTTGTAGGCCCCCAGAGCTTTACCCGAAAACAGTTCTGTTGAATTTCACCCTGACAATGTAAATTGACAGCTTATCTTCACAGGTACAAGACAAGGACAGAACTCAAAGTCATCCCTAGGCTCACCTGACAAATGCATATCTGATTGCTTCCTCTGCCCTGTGTTTATTTTATCTTACGTAAAAATGCAGATTCGCTGAGCTAGATAAATGCATAAGTGACTATTCCTCTACCCTTCCCTCATGTTGAACAGCTGATCAAAGACTCAAAAGAATACACCCGCTTGCCTCTTATCTACCCACACCTTTTATTTATTTTTTGTAGACACAGGGTTTCACCATGTTGCCCACGCTGGTCTCAAACTTCTGGGTTCAAGCCATCCACTCACACTGGCCTCTCAAAGTGCTTTACTGGGACTATAGGCATCAGCCACCATGCCTGGCTTACCCACATCTTAAAAAAAATTCTTCCTCTTTCTCTAATATCTACCCTTTTCCCTTTAAATACTGAAGCACTCTAAGTCATCTTTGGAGAAAGGCACAGGCCTGTCTCCTTGGCATGCATCCTTATCCTTGGCACAATAAACTTCTAAATTGATTGAGACATGTCTCAGAAACTTTTTGGTTTGCAGTAAGGCGGGAGGAGTTGGATTCTGATCATGTAGCTGGTTGGAGGGTTGCCCCATTTTCTGAGATGGGGCCTTGGAGAAGGAGCAGGTTTGGGGATGACTGTAGGTATAGTTTGGATTTGGGAAAGACATCCAAGTTTAGGTGCTGAATAGGCAGCAGGACCTACAGAGCTAGAACTTAGAAGAGAGAGAGCCTTGCTGGAGACTGAAGTCTGAGTCATTGGTATCAGTCATAGGAATAAACAGACCAAGGGAGAGAGAGCAGAGGGTGAAGAAAAAAGGTCTAGGGCCGAGGCCTGAGAATGCCAAGATTCAGTGAGCAGGCAGGTGAGAACAGCTGAGAATGGACAATGAGAAAGAGCTTCCTTGAGCTTCTCCTCTGCAACTGTCATATCTCTTGTATTAAAAAAAATCAGTTCAAGGCTGGGTGCGGTGGCTCACGCCTGTAATCCCAGCACTTTGGAGGCTGAGGCAGGCAGATCACAAAGTCAGGAGTTCAAGACCAGCCCGGCCAATATGGGGAAAATCCGTCTCTACTAAAAATACAAAAATTAGCCGGGCATGGTGGTGTGCACCTGTAATCCCAGTTACTCAGGAGGCTAAGGCAGGAGAAATTGCTTGAACCCAGGAGGTAGAGATTGCAGTGAGTTGAGATTGCATCACTGCACTCCAGCCTGAGCGAAAGAGATAGGCTCCCTCTTTAAATAAATAAATAAATAAATAATCAAATAACAATTAAAAATTGGTTCAACCAACCTTTCTTGACTACACTTTTTCCTTTAACTCCTGCCTTCTTTCTTTGCACCTCTTCCTTTTACAGGAAAATTCCTTGAAATATTTTTCTATTCTAATGTCTTCAATTCCCCTCCAGCTGTTCCCTCTTAAACCTACGTCTATTAGACTTTTGTTCCACCCAGTGCCAAAAAATTCAGTGGCCAATTTGCAGGTTTCATCTTAGTTGATTATCTGCAGTATCTGACACAATTTGTCATTATTTCTTTCCAAAAACTTTTTTTTTTTTTTTTTTGAGACAAGAGTCTCACTCTGTCACCCAGGCTGGAGTGCAGTGGCGCAATCTTGGCTCACTGCAAGCTCACACCTGCCTCAGCCTCCCGAGTAGCTGGGACTACAGGCGCCCGCCACCATGCCTGGCTAATTTTTTATATTTTTAGTAGAGACGGGGTTTCACTGTGTTAGCCAGGATGGTCTCGATCTCCCGACCTCGTGATCTGCCTGCCTCAGCCTCCCAAAGTGCTTGGATTACAGGCATGAGCCACCATACCAGGCCAAAAACATTTTTTAAATAATTATTTACTCTCTGTTATTTCCTCTCCTGCCTCCTGCCCACCTTCTCAACCTCCTTTTCTAATTCCTTCCCATTTCCCTATAACCTCCAATATTGGAGGGTTCCAAGACTCAGTCCTCAAGCCCCTATTTCTTCTCCATGTTCACTCACTAGTTTATGTCATCCAGTCCCAAGGATTTAAGTACCCACTGTATACTGACAGCTTCCATGATTATGTCTCCAGACCTGACCTCCCCCATGATCACCAAACTCTTTATATCCAATTGCCTACCCAGTATCTATACTTGGATATTAATTATCTCAATCTTCCTGAACTTTTCATTGCATTGTACCCCAACCAGCTCCATTCCCTGACTTCCTCATCTCAATAAATGGCAGTGCCATACTTCTAGTTGCTTAGACCAAAATTCTTAAAGTTATCCTTTACTTTGTTTCTGTCATCCTTACCTCCAAGCTTTGAACGAATCCCATTGACTCTCTCTTCAAAACACGTCTGAAATCTGAAGTTTCCAGTGTCCCCACCATTCCCACCCAGGTCTCAGGTACTACCCTCCGCGCTGGTTTCCTTGCTTCCTGCTCCTGCCCTTGCCCCAAATAGTACATCCCCAGCACAGCAGAAGGAGAAAGCCATCCTTTTCTATCACATGGATTATGTTGCTTCTGTGCTCAAACAGTCTAATGGTTGCCCAACTCACTCAGAAAGAAAGCCAGGGAGGGCTTCACGAGGGGCCACGAGGCTGGGCTTGGTCTGACTCTCTCATTACCGCTTTGAACTCATTACCACCGTTCTCCCATACTTCAGCTAGATTGATCTAGATTGGCCTTCAAGTGTAGCCAGCACATTTCTGCCTCACGTCTTTGCAGTTACAGTTCCCACTGCCTGGGATGTCTTTCTTCAGAAAGCCGATTAGCCAGCTCCCTCATTGCCTTTCCCTTCCTACTCAAACGTCACATCGTTGGAAAGACCTTCCTCAACCTTCCTATATAAGACCTAACACCCCCCAGCCCCGCCAACTTACTCCCCAGCACTCTCTGCCTTTCTCTGCTTTTTTGGTTTGCATACCCTGATTCAACATCTGAAATACTCAATATTTACTGACTTGTTTATTATCTATCTCTTTCTCCACCCCGCCAGAATGTAAGCTTCGCAAGAGGAGGGACTTTATTTTTTTACTGTATCTCAAGTACCTACAACAGTTTCTAGCACCTGGTGGGCACTAGATCAATATTTGTTTCATGAATGAAAGGAGATACATATTTTTCTTTATTATTTTGAGAGTGGTGAATACAAGTTAATAATGGGAAAGAAACGTAGGTCTTTGTGGTCACATCCATACTTTCTTTCAGTTTCTGCTATTCTATTGCACTAACCACATCCAAAGCAATCAGAAACACCTTCCCTTCAAATTGTGTATCTTTATCGTAAGACACTTTTAAACATTCCATGTCATCACTGAAAAGCCATACCTTAAAAAATGTGTGTAACATGCCTCCTTCTGCTCCATACTGGAGTCCAGCAGCAACTACGTAAGTTGCAAATTTTCTGGTCTATTAGATAAAATACAGAAGAAAAAAGCTGGATGTAATATTATTAATCATATTGAACCAGATTATTTTAGTAGTTAAAATGAGCACTTTTGGAACTTCCGTCAACTCTTGCAGGTTACTGAGGTATTGTTCGGGATAAAATCGTATCTCTCAAAGGGAGAAACAACACCCCACGCTATTCAGGAATACCTCTGACCGCTATTAAAATTTAACAAGGACTCCTAATTAAATTAAAGCCTGGGTTTTTGTGAAAACTTAGTACCTGTAAGCTGTATGCTGGGCACTGAGGGGGAAAAGAAGATAGAAAAACAGGTCTTTCCATGAGGATCTTTAATGATCTAGTACATGAAACCAAGAAGCTGGTGATGGGCCTTAACATAGGGATGGAAATTCACATGGATTGTCCACTTCACCCTGGACGAGCAGTTTAGGCACTGTAAGAACTGGCCTCAATATTTCTTTATTTTTAATTTTTAATATTTGTGGGTATATACTAAGTATATATATTTATGGGGGTGTATGAGATGTTTCAATACAGGAATGCAATGTGAAATAAGCACACCATGGAGAACGGGGTATCCATCCCTTCAAGCATTTATCCATTGAGTTACAAACACTCCAATTACACTCTTTTAGGTTATTTAAAAACCTACAGTTCAGTTATTACTGACTATAGTCACCTTGTTGTGCTATCAAATAGTAGGTCTTATTCATTCTCTCTAACTTTTTTTGTACTCATTCACTATCCCTTCCTCCCCCCACCCCCAGTACCCTTCTCAGCCTCTACTCTCTGCCTCCATATTTAACCAGATAAGCTCAAAATACCATCTTTATTATTGATATGAGCTCTATTTGAGGCCATGCCTTAGGTGAGCTATGATGATGAGCTTCCTAACCCTGAATCTGGAATAAAATTAACTTTTCCAACCAGTCCCAGGCAACACTGGACAACGAGGGACTTCTCCACATGGTGGCCTGCTGCTGTAAGTCTCAGGGCATGAGGAAGGTGAAATGCACAGTAGCCACCATCCGTGGAGTCCCAGAGAGAAGGGAAGGAGGAGGGGCCAAGCTCACATGGCCAGGCCCTTCCCAAACCCACCAATCAGAAAACTCGCTTGAGCTTCTTCAGGCGAACAGGGGATGGTGCAAGAAGATAGGAGTTTTTTGTTTGTTTGTTTTGAGACAGAGTTTCACTTGTTGCCCAGGCTGGAGGGCCGTGGCATAATCTAGGCTCACCGCAACCTCGGCCTCCTGGGTTCAACTGATTCTCCTGCCTCAGCCTCCCAAGTAGCTGGGATTACAGGCGAGAACCACCATGCCCAGGTAATTTTTGTAGTTTTAATAGAGACAGAGTTTCACCATGTTGGCCAGGCTGGTCTTGAACTCCTGACCTCAAGTGATCCGCCTGCCTCAGCCTCCCAAAGTGCTGGGATTACAGGCGTGAGCCACCATGCCCAGCCTACAGGAGTTTTTAGGAAGAATGTTACTCAGGCTCTTGTGGGAAGATAGTGATCCCACCTCACAAATATTAGGCCTGAGAAGGGGGACATAACCACAAACACGATAGAGATTTTAAAAGTTATAAGAGAGACTTATGGAAAACTTTCTGCCAACTAATTTGAACATTTAGCCTAAAGGGCTCATTTCTTGCCCCCAAACTCCTGCTAACTGCCTTCCCACAGTCCAGGACAGTTTTTCAACCAAAGTCTACCAAACAGTCAAAGGATAAGCCCAGAGGCAGAGCAAGATGGTGGGACGGAAGCCTCCCTCGCAAGGACAATAACTATCTACACAGAGAAAAGCTTCATAAGAACCAAAAATCAGGTGAGCCCTCATAGTACCTATTTTAACTTCATATTGCTGGAAGAGGCACCGAAGAACCAGAAAAAACAGTTTGGAATCGCCAAAGCCACCCACCCCCGCCAGCAGGAGAGCATCTCTGGGCGCTGCAGGAGGGAGAACACAGCATTGAGAGGCATTGAACTCAGCACTGTCCTGTTAGAGCAAAAAGGAAAACCAGACCAAACGCAGCTGACACCCGCCCAGCCCACGGAAGGAGCATTTAAACCAGTCTGAGTCAGAGGGGACTTTCTGGTATCAGTGGTCAGAACTTAAGTGCCTCCAAACCTCGCCACCGAGGGCTATAGCGCTCTGTGTCTCCAAGCAAACTTGAAAGACAGTCCAGGCCCTAAGGACTGCAACTCTAGGTGAGTTCCAGTGCTGAGCGAGGTCCAGTGACAGTGGACTGGGGAGGGCACACAACATACCGAGACACCAGCTGGGGCAGCCAAGGGAGAGCTGGCACCACCTCTCTAACGCCAGGCTGCACAGCTCGCGGCTCCAAAGAGACCCCTTCCTTCCACGTGAGGAGCAGAGAGGGAAGAGTGGGGGGAACTTTGTCTTGCATCTAGGACATCAGCTCAGTCACAGCAGGAAGGGGCACCTGTGAGTAGGGAGGCCCTCATTCTAGGCCCTCGCTCCCAGATGACATTTCTTGACACAACCTGGGCCAGAAGGGAACCTGCTGCCCTGAAGGAAAGGACCTAGTCTCGGCAGCATTCATCGCCTGCTAACTGGAGAGCCCTTGGGCCCTGAATAACCAGCATTGATACCCAGGTACTATGTTGAGGGCCTTGGATGAGACTTGCTGGCTTCAGGTGACATTCAGCACATTCCCAGCTGTGGTGACTACGGGGCAAAACTCCTTCTGCTTGAGAAAAGCAGAGGGAACAGTAAAGGGGACTTTGTCTTGCACCTTAGGTGCCAGCATGGCGAAAGTTGGGTAGAGCACGAAGCAGGCTCTTGGGGTCCCTGCCATGACCTGACTCTTGAATGGCATTTCTGGACCTGCCCTGGGCCAGAGGGGAGCCCATTTTCCTGAAGGGTGAGTCCCAGGCCAGGCAGCAGTCAAGACCAGCTGACTTAAGAGACCTTGGACCCTAAGGGAACATCAGCACTAGTCTGTCAGTACTCCTTGTGGCCTGGGGTGGCTACTGGGTGAGGCTCCTCTGTCTTTGGAAAGAAGAGGGAAGACTGGGAAGGACTATGTCTTGTGGTTTGAGTGCTAGCTCAGCCGCAATACAATAGAACACCAGGTAGACTTAGTTTATCACTAAGGTTTATCACTGTAGTCCCTGACTCCCAGATGGCACTTCTTAACCCACCTGGGACCTGGGGGACCTTGCCACCCTGAAGGGAAGGACACAGGCCTGGCTGGTTATGCGACCTGCTGATTGTGGAGCCCCAGAGCCCTGAGTGAACAAAAGCAGTAACCAGGGAGTGGTTACAGCAGGCCTTGGGCAAGATCCAGTGCTGTGCTGGCTTCAGGTCTGACCCAGCACAGTCATAGTGGTGGTGCCTACAGGGGTGCTTGTGTCACTCCACCCCCAGCTTTAGGTGGCTTAGAACAGAGAGAGAGAGACAGAGAGAGAGAGAGAGAGAGAGAGGAGAGAGAGAGAGAGAGAGACACTCTGTGTATTTAGGAGAATGTAAGGGAAGAGAACAAGAGTCTGCCTGGTAATCCAGAGAATTCTTCCAGATTTAGTCTAAGACTATCAGGGTAATACCTCTATGAGTCTGCAGGAACTGCAGCATCACTGGGCTTGGGGTGCCCCCTAAAGCAGATACAACATAGATCATAACACATAAGTCCTTTCAAATATCTGGAATGCCTTCCCAAGAGGGACAGGTACAAACAAGCCCAGATAGTAAAGACAGCAATAAATACCCAACTCTTCAATGCCCAGACACCGAAGTACATCAACTAGCATCAACACAACCCAGGAAAGCATGACCTCACCAAATGAACTAAATAAGGTACCAGGGATCAATCCTGGCAAAAGAGAGATATGTGACCTTTCAGACAGAGAATTCAAAATTTAGCTGTATTGAGGAAAGTTAAAGAAAATCAAGAAAACACAGAGAAGGAATTCAGAATTCCATCAGATGAATTTAACAAAGAGATTGAAATAATTTTAAAAAATCAAGCAGAAACTCTGGAACTGAAAAATGCAATTGCTATACTGAAGAATGAATCAGAGTCCTTTAATAGCAAAATTGATCAAAGAAGAAAGAGTGAGCTTGAAAACCCCCTATTAAAAAATATAGTCAGAGGAAAAAACCAGAGTGCTTCTTCTCCTCCAAAGGATCACAGCTCCTCACCAGCAACGGAACAAAGCTGGATGGAGAATGACTTTGATGAGCTGACAGAAGTAGGCTTCAGAAGGTCGGTAATAACAAACTTCTCCAAGCTAAAGGAGGATGTTCGAACCCATTGCAAAGAAGCTAAAAACCTTGAAAAAAGATTAGACAAATGGCAACTAGAATAAACGGTGTAGAAAAGACCTTAAATGACCTGAGGAGCTAAAAACCATGGCATGAGAACTACGTAATGCATGCACAAGCTTTAGTAGACAATTCGATCAACTGGAAGAAAGGGTATCAGTGATTGAAGGTCAAATTAATGAAATGAAGTGAGAAGAGAAGTTTAGAGAAAAAAGAGTAAAAAGAAATGAACAAAGCCTCCACGAGATATTGGACTATGTGAAAAGACCAAATCTACATTTGACTGGTGTACCTGAAAGTGACGGGGAGAATGGAACCAAACTGGAAAACAACTTTCAGGATATTATCCAGGAGAACTTCCCCAACCTAGCAAGGCAGGCCAACATTCAAATTCAGGAAACACAGAGAACACCACAAAGATACTCCTCGAGAAGAGCAACTCCAAGGCACATAATTGTCAAATTCACCAAGGTTGAAATGAAAGAAAAAATGTTAAGGGCAGCCAGAGACAAAGGTCAAGCTACCCACAAAGGGAAGCCCATCAGAGTAACAGCAGACCTCTCAGCAGAAACCCTACAAGCCAGAAGAGAGTGGGGGCCAATATTCAACATTCCTCAAGAAAAGAATTTTCAACCCAGAATTTCATATCCAGCCAAACTAAGCTTCATAAGTGAAGGATAAATAAAATCCTTTACAGACAAGCAAATGCTGAGAGATTTTGTCATCATCAGGCCTTCCTTACAAGAGCACTAAGCAAGGAAGCACTAAATGAGGAAAGCACTAAACGAGGAAAGGAACAACCAGTATCAGCCACTGCAAAAGCATGCCAAATTGTAAAGATCATGGATGCTAGGAAGAAACCGCATGAACTAACAGGCAAAATAACCAGCTAACATCATAATGACAGGATCAAATTCACACATAACAATATTAATCTTATATGTAAATGGGCTAAATGCCCCAATTAAAAGACATAGACTGGCAAATTGGATAAAGAGTCAAGACCCATCACTGTGCTGTATTCAGGAGACCCATCTCACATGCAGAGACACACATAGGCTCAAAATAAAGGGATGGAGGAAGATCTACCAAGCAAATGGAAAGCAAGAAAAAGAGCAGGGGTTGCAATCCTGGTGAGAGAGGGAATGCCCTCTCTCACCACTCCTATTCAACGTAGTGTTGGAAGTTCTGGCCAGGGCAATCAGGCAAAAGAAAGAAAAGGGTATTCAATTAGGAAAAGAGGAAGTCAAATTGTCCTGATAAAACAGACTTTAAACCAACAAACATCAAAAGAGACAAAGAAGGTCATTACATAATGGTAAAGGGATCAATTCAACAAGAAGAACTAACTATCCTAAATATATATGCAGCCAATACAGGAGCACCCAGATTCATAAAGCAAGTCCTTAGAGACCTACAAAGAGGCTTAGACTCCCACACAATAATAATGGGAGACTTTAACACCCCACTGTCAATATTAGACAGATCAATGAGACAGGTTAACAAGGATATCCAGGACTTGAACTCAGCTCTGCACCAAGCAGACCTAATAGACATCTACAGAACTCTCCACCCCAAATCAACAGAATATACATTCTTCTCAGCACAACATCACACTTATTCCAAAATTGATCACACAGTTGGAAGTAAAGCACTCCTCAGCAAATGTACAAGAACAGAAATCACAACAAACTGTCTCTCAGACCACAGTGCAATCAAATTAGAATGCAGGATTAAGAAATTCCCTCCAAACGGCCGGGCGCGGTGGCTCAAGCCTGTAATCCCAGCACTTTGGGAGGCCGAGACGGGTGGATCACAAGGTCAGGAGATCGAGACCATCCTGGCTAACACGGTGAAACCCCGTCTCTACTAAAAGTACAAAAACTAGCCGGGCGAGGTGGCGGGCGCCTGTAGTCCCAGCTACTCGGGAGGCTGAGGCAGGAGAATGGCGTAAACCTGGGAGACGGAGCTTGCAGTGAGCTGAGATCTGGCCACTGCACTCCAGTCCGGGCGACAGAGCGAGACTCCGCCTCAAAAAAAAAAAAAAAAAAAAAAAAAAGAAACTCCCTCCAAACTGCTCAACTACATGGAAACTGAACAACCTGCTCCTGAATGACTACCGGGTAAATAACAAAATGAAAGCATAAAAAAAGATGTTCTTTGAAACCAATGAGAACAAAGACACAACCTACCAGAATCTCTGGGACACGTTTAAAGCAGTGTGTTAGATGGAAATTTATAGCACTAAATGCCCACAAGAGAAACGAGGAAAGATCTAAAATCAACACCCTAACATCACGGTTAAAAGAACTAGAGAAGCAAGAGCAAACAAATTCAAAAGCTAGAAGAAGGCAAGAAATAACTAAGATTAGAGCAGAACTGAAGGAGATGGAGAAACAAAAAGCCCTTCAGAGCTGGTTTTTTGAAAAGATAAACAAAACAGACCACTAGCAAGACTAATAAAGAAGAAAAGAGAGAAGAATCAAATAGACGCAATAAAAATGATAAAGAGGATATCACTACCGATCCCACAGAAATACAAACTACCATCAGAGAACACTATAAACACTTCTATGCAAATAAACTAGAAAATCTAGAAGAAATGGATAAATTCCTGGACACATACACCCTCCCAAGACTAAACCAGGAAGACGTTGAATTCCTGAATAGACCAATAACAGGCTCTGAAATTGAGGCAATAATTAACAGCCTATGAACCAAAAAAAGTCCAGGACCAGATGGATTCACAGCCGAATTCTACCAGAGGTACAAAGAGGAGCTGGAACCATTCCTTCTGAAACTATTCCAATCAATAGAAAAAGAGGGAATCCTCCCTAACTCATTTTATGAGGCCAGCATCATCCTGATACCAAAGCCTGGCAGAGACACAGCAAAAAAAGAGAATTTTAGACCAATATTCCTGATGAATATCAATGCAAAAATCCTCAATAAAATACTGGCAAACTGATTCCAGCAGCACATCAAAAAGGTTATCCACCAAGATCAAGTTGGCTTCATCCCTGGGATGCAAGACTGGGGTTCAACATATGCAAATCAATAAATGTAATCCATCACATAAACAGAACCAAAGACAAAAACCACATGATTATCTCAATAGATGCAGAAAAGGCCTTCAACAAAATTCAACAGCCCTTCATGCTAAAAACTCTCAATAAACTAGGTGTTGATGGGACGTATCTCAAAATAATGAGAGCTATTTATGACAAACCCACTGCCAATATCATACTGAATGGGCAAAACTGGAAGTATTCCCTTTGAAAATTGGCACAAGACAGGGATGCCCTCTCTCACCACTCCTATTCAACGTAGTGTTGGAAGTTCTGGGCAGGGCAATCAGGCAAGAGAAAGAAAAAAGGGTATTCAATCAAAATTGTCCCTGTTTGCAGATGACATGATTGTATATTTAGAAAACCCCATTGTCTCAGCCCAAAATCTCCTTAAGCTGATAAGCAACTTCAGCAAAATCTCAGGATACAAAATCAATGTGCAGAAATCACAAGCATTCCTATACACCAATAGCAGACAAAGAGAGAGCTAAATCATGAGTGAACTCCCATTCACACTTGATTCAAAGAGAATAAAATACCTAGGAATGCAACTTACAAGGGATGTGAAGGACCTCTTCAAGGAGAACTACAAACCACTGCTCAACAAAATAAAAGAGGACACAAACAAATACAAGAACATTCCATGCTCATGGACAGGAAGAATCAATATCATGAAAATGGCCATACTGCCCAAGGTAATTTATAGATTCAATGCCATCCCCATCAAGCTACCAATAACTTTCTTCACAGAATTGGAAAAAAAACTACTTTAAATTTCATATGGAACCAAAAAAGAGCCCACATTGCCAAGACAATCCTAAGCAAAAAGAACAAAGCTGGAGGCATCAGGCTACCTGACTTCAAACTATACTACAAGGCTACAGTAACCAAAACAGCATGGTACTGGTACCAAAACAGACATATAGACCAATGGAACAGAACAGAGGCCTCAGAAATAACACCACACATCCACAACCATCTGATCTTTGACAAACCTGACAAAAACCAGAAATGAGGAAAGGATTCCCTATTTAATAAACGGTGCTGGGAAAACTGGCTAGCCATATGTGGAAAGCTGAAACTGGATCCTTTCCTTACACCTTATACAAAAATTAATTCAAGATGGATTAAAGACTTAAATGTTAGACCTAAAACCATAAAAACCCCAGAAGAAAACCTAGGCAGTACCATCCAGGACATAGGCATGGGCAAGGACTTCATGACTAAAACACCAAAAGCAATGGCAATAAAAGCCAAAATAGACAAATGGGATCTAATTAAACCAAAGAGCTTCTGCACAGCAAAAGACACTGCCATCAGAGTGAACAGGCAACCTATGGAATGGGAGAAAATTTTTACAATCTACCCATCTGACAAAGTGCTAATATCCAGAATCTACAAAGAATTTAAACAAATTTACAAGAAAAAAAAAATAATCAAACAACCCCATCAAAAAGTGAGCAAAAGATATGAACAGACACTTTACAAAAGAAGACATTTATCCAGCCAACAGACACATGAAAAAATGCTCATCATCACTGGTCATGAGAGAAATGCAAATAAAAATCATAATGAGATACCATCTCATGCCAGTTAGAATGGCATCATTAAAAAGTCAGGAAACAACAGGTGCTGGAGAGGATGTGGAGAAATAGGAATGCTTTTACACTGTTGGTGGGACTGTAAACTAGTTCAACCATTGTGGAAGACAGTGTGGTGATTCCTCAAGGATCTAGAACTAGAAATACCATTCAACTCAGTGATCCCATTACTGGGTATATACCCAAAGGATTATAAATCATGCTACTATAAGGACACATGCACATGTATGTTTATTGCAGCACTATTCACAATAGCAAAGACTTGGAACCAACCCAAATGTCCATCAATGATAGACTGGATTAAGAAAATGTGGCACATATACACCATGGAATACTATGCAGCCATAAAAAAGGATGAGTTCATGTCTTTGGAGGGACATGGATGAAGGTGCAAACCACCATTCTGAGCAAACTATCGCAAGGACAGAAAACCAAACACCACATGTTCTCACTCACAGGTGGGAATTGAACAATGAGAACACTTGGACACAGGGTGGGGAACATCACACATTGGGGCCTGTAGTGGGGTAGGGGGATGGGAGAAGGATAGCATTAGGAGAAATAGCTAATGTAAATGATGAATTAACGGATGCAGCAAATCATGGCACATGTATACCTATGTAACAAACCTGCATGTTGTGCACATGTACCCTAGAACTTAAAGTATGTGTGTGTGTGTATATACACACACATATATATATAAAGTAAACAGGTTTTCAAAGCTCTCTACATGCAAACTTATACAATTATCCCTTTAATTTTTATTTTCATATATATATATACATGATCTACTTGTTTCTGAGTATAAATAAAACTATATGTTCTTGGCAAAAAAAAAACCAATATATATATATGTATATAGTCAGAGGAGACAAAAGAAAGAAAAACAATGAAACATGCCTATAGGATCTAGAAAATAGCCTCAAAAGGGCACCTCTAAGAGTTATGGCCTTAAAGAGGAAGTCGAGTAAGAGATAGGTATAGACAGTTTATTCAATGGGATAATAGCGGAGAACTTCTCAAACCTAGAGAAACATATCAACATCCAAGGACAAGAAGGGCACAGAATACTAAGCAGATTTGACTCAAACATCATGATACGGCTTGGGTCTGTGTTCCTGCCCAGATCTCATGTCGAATTGTAATCCCCAATGTTGGAAGAGGGCCCTTGTGGGAGGTGATTGGCTCATGGGGCCAGATTTACCCCTTGCTGTTCTTGTAATAGTGAGTGAGTTCTCATGAGATCTGGTTGTTTATAAAAGTGTTTAGCAGCTGCCCCTTCACTCTCTCTTCCTCCTTCTCAGGCCATGTAAGATGTGTCTGCTTCCCCTTTGTCTTCTGCCATGATTGTGAGTTTCCTGAGGCCTCCCCAAACATGCTTCCTGTACAGCCTGTGGAACTGTGCTGTGAGTCAATTAAATCAATTTTTTTTTTTTTTTGAGATGGAGTTTCGCTCTTGTTCCCCAGGCTGGAGTGCAATGGCATGATCTCAGCTCACTGCAATCTCTGTCTCCTGGGTTCAAGTGATTCTCCTGCCTAAGTCTCTTGAGTAGCTGGGATTACAGGCATGTACTACTACACCCGGCTAATTCTGTATTTTTAGTAGAGATGGGGTTTCTACATGTTGGCCAAGCTGGTCTCGAACTCCCAGCCTCAGGTGATCTGCCCACCTCTGCCTCCCAAAGTGCTGGGATTATAGGCATGAGCCACCACACCCAGCCTAAACCTCTTTTCTTTATAAATTACCCAGTCTCAGTTAGTTCTTTATAGCAGTGCATGAATGGACTAATACAGAAGACAACCTATAGGCATATAATAATCAAACTCAAAAGGTAAAGGATTAAAAAAGGATCCAAAAAGCAGGAAAAGAAAAGAAACAAATAACATACAATGGAGTTCTAATACATCTAGCAGCAGATTTTTCAGTGGAAAACCTTACATGCCAGGAGAGAGTGGCATGTCATATTGAAAAGTACTGAAGGAAAAAAACTTTCACCTAGAATAGTATATCTGGTGAAAATCTCCTTTAAGCATGGAGGAGAAATACTTTCCCAGACAAACAAAAGCTGAAGGATTTCATCAATAGCAGACCTGTCCTACAAGAAACACTAAAAGGAGTACTTCAGTCAGAAAGAAAAAGACATTAATGAACAATAAATAATCACCTGAAGGTATAAAACTCACTGGTAATAGGAAGTACACAGAAAAACACAAAATATTACAACACTTTAACGGTGGTGTGTAAACTATCTCATTCTAAGTAGGAAGACTGGGCCGGGCGCGGTGGCTCAAGCCTGTAATCCCAGCACTTTGGGAGGCCGAGGCGGGCGGATCACAAGGTCAGGAGATCGAGACCATCCTGGCGAACACGGTGAAACCCTGCCTCTACTAAAAAATACAAAATACTAGCCGGTGAGGTGGCAGGCGCCTGTAGTCCCAGCTACTCAGGAAGCTGAGGCAGGAGAATGGCGTAAACCCGGGAGGCGGAGCTTGCAGTGAGTTGAGATCCGGCCACTGCACTCCAGCCTGGGGTGACAGAGCGAGACTCCGTCTCAAAAAAAAAAAACCAAGTAGGAAGACTGAACAATGAACCAATCAAAAATAATAACTACAACAACTTTTTATGACACAGTACAATAAGATATAAATACAAACATCAAAAAGTTAAAAAATTGGGGGATAGAAGTAAGGCATAGAGCTTTTAATTAGTTTTCTTTTTGCTTGTTTCTTTACACCAATAGCCTTCAGTTGTTATCAGATTAAAATAATAGGTTATAAGACAGTATTTGCAAGCCTCATTGTAACCTAAAAAAAAAAAAAAAAACCTTACAATGGATGCACAAAAAATAAAAAGCAAGAAACTAGGCCGGGTGCAGTGGCTCACGCCTGTAATCCCAGCACTTTGGGAGGCCAAGGAGGGCGGATCACGAGGTCAGGAGATCGAGACCATCCTGGCTAACACGGTGAAACCCTGTCTCTACTAAATATACAAAAAATTAGCTGGGTGTGGTGGTGGGTGCCTGTAGTCCCAGCTACTCAGGAGACTGAGGCAGGAGAATGGTGTGAACCTGGGAGGTGGGGCTTGCAGTGAGCCGAGATTGCACCACTGCACTCCAGCCTGGGTGACAGAGTGAGACTCTGTCTCACAAAAAAAAGCAAGAAACTAACTAAATCATATTACCAGAGAAAATCACCATCCCTAGAGCAAGATAGGAAGGAAAGAAAGAAGAGGAAGATAAGACAATAAAACAACTAGAAAACACATAACAAAATGGCAGGAGTAAGTCCTTATCAATAATAACATTGAATGTAAGCGGACTAAATTCCCTAATCAAAAGACATAGACTGGCTGAACTGATGAAAAAAAACAAGACGCATTGATCTGTTGCCTACAAGAAACACACTTTACCTGTAAAGACACACATAGACTGAAAATAAAGGGATGGATAAAGATATTCCATGCCAATGGAAACCAAAAAAGAGCAGGAGTTGCTATACTTATATCAGACAAAACAGTTTTCAAGACAAACTATGGCCGGGCACGGTGGCTCACACCTGTAATCCCAGCACTTTGGGAGGCCGAGGCGGGTGGATCACCTGAGGTTAGGAGTTCAAGACCAGCCTGGCCAACATGGTGAAACCCTGTCTCTACTAAAAATACAAAAATTAGCCAGGTGTGGCAGCAGGCACCTGTAATCCCAGTTACTCAGGAGGCTGAGGCAGGAGAGTCGCTTGAACTGGGTAGGCGGAGGTTGCAGTGAGCAGAGATCACACCACTGCACTCCAGCCCAGGCGACAGAGTGAGACTGTCTTAAAAAAAAAAAAAAAAAAAAAATTCAATGCAACTCATTAAAAGAGGAAAGCAATTTTGGTATCAGGCAATTCAGGACTATTTTAGCAACTTGTATAATTATTAGGGTCTCCTCTTTGCCTCAAAATACTGAATAGAAGTCCATCTTTTGTGTGTGTAATCTTGTATATGAATGTGCTGACTGAGGATGTGATAGCAGTAGATAAACACTTGACAACCAGCCTCTGGGGTGCATAGACTGTGTCTGCTTTATCAAAGGCTGTGAGGACAGCTCCTCATCACAGTGCCTGGTCCGTAACTGGATCTAACTGGACATTTGTTAATGAATGTGTTAAATGATGATTTCCAAGGGTCTATCTCCCAGATGAAGACATTAGCATCACTGATCAAAAAGGATCATTGGGATGACCAAATTGGCCGAATCAATCTTATTAATGGTGTAGAAAAGAGTGATTAAGAAAGTTGGGGATAAAAAGAATAGATTTTGACAATGAAATTTTGATTTCATTATTTAAATGACAAGTGTAAGGTTTTGTAATAAAAAAGATATTAAGTTGATCATACTTCTCATTTTAGACTGTTATTTACTTAAATCAGCTTTATATGTGTGAGAATACATTTTCAACCTGTAAATTAAACATAAATGATCAAGAAATCATGGGTTCTAACAAAATAATAGTTATGGAATTTGGAACTGGAATAAATTTAAATCTAATCTAGCCCCTTTACTTATTGTACGCCCAAAAGTGTAATAACTAGGCTAAAGTCATATGGTTATGGACAGAAAAAGGGCTAGAATTCCTAATTTCCTGTTGTTTCTTTAAATGTTTTATGCTCACAGTGTTTTATTGGTAAAGTGCTTTTTATAGTAGGACAGAAGTTCCTATTGTAATATTCTCTGAGACCACTAGGTGTCATCTTAGAACTAGTATTAGAGTTCACTTAGCGCTGGTCTTCCACTAATGGGAACAATGTAATGGCACTTTCAGAGGGTCTGGGGTTTTCTCCAAGTTAAATGAGGATGATAGTACCTACCTCACAGAATTTTGGGAATCGTATATGAGACTCTTGAAGATGACATGAGATACCATGAGTAAAACACTGAGAACTCATGAGCTATCGAGTAAAACACAGATGACATGAGATACCATGAGTAAAACACTGAGAACTCATGAGCTACCATGAGTAAAACACAGATGACATGAGATACAATGAGTAAAACACTGAGAACACTGAAGTACGCTCTCCGTAATTTTTCAGCTGGCGGAGACTCCCGTGTCGCCACTGCCGGGGGTGGACCTCAGCCAGTGGTCCGGGCCCTGGAGCCTTCAGCAAGTGGACGAGCAGCCACAGCACCCGCTGCATGTCAGCTGCACTGGGCGGCGGTGGACGAGCGGGGCACAGTGCCGACCCCACCCAGGTGAAGAACAGACCCACCAGCATTTCGTGGGTTGTTCTTGATTCGGGGAAACTCTACACCTGGGTCTTGACAGACCTGGATGCTCCCAGCAGGAAGGATCCCCAATACAGGGAATGGCATCATTTCCTGGTGGTCCACCTGAAAGGCAGTGACATCAGCAGTGGCACAGTCCTCTCCAGACTATGTGGGCTCGGGGCCTCCAGGGGGCACAGGCCGCTAAAGTATGACGAGCCCATCCTCAGCAACCGCTCTGGAGACCACCGTGGCAAATTCAAGGTGTCGTCCCTCCGTAAAAAGTACACGCTCGGGGTCCCAGTGGCCGGCACGTGTTACCAGGCCGAGTGGGACGACTATGTGCCCAAACTGTACCAGCAGCTGTCTGGGAAGTAGGGGGCAGCTCGGGGACGTGAACCGTCCCGGAGGCCCCCAATTGTGTTCTCCAGGTCAGTGGTGCATGTTCAATAGCTTTCTCCTCTTCCCGCTCCCCTTTGGACAGACAAGACCTGAGCACTGAGATGGTGGCTCAGGGTGACTTTTCCCGCTGCCTGGCCTTTATCATTCTAGTCACTCACTCTGGTTTATGTTTTGATCAAATTTGAACTTTGTTTTGGGGGATATTTTGGTATTGTCATGGGGTCATCAAATTGTTAATATGAAAATAGCAACCCAGAATTTAAAGAAAAAATTTGGCAGAAATAGACCAGGTCTACAGTAATAGAGTAAAGCATCAAAGAATCTTTAAGGGAGGTTAAAAAACAAAACAAAACAAAAAGCATTGGTTGCCTCTGCCTTTGTGATCCTGAGACCAGAACTGTACACAGTGTGTTTTTATGGCACCGTCGCTAGACAACCAGAGGCTGGCACTGAGGCTCAGCCCCAACACGGGCCTCTCAGATGCCTTAATAGGTGTCAGTATCACTCTGGTTCCTTTAGAGAGCGATCCCGGAAAGAGGAGTGGGGAGAGTGGCTTTGCCGTTGTTGGGGCATGGCCTTCTAGATGCGCAGCAGTGCTAGCTGACAGCTTATCAGGAATCCCTACGTCTGTGTCGGTTAAACTGATTGTTCTTCATGGAGGTAAGAAAAGCTGGTCTGGAGTTGCTGAATGTTGTGTTAATTCTGCTGTTTGCTTATAGTTGAATAAAAATAAAAACCCTGATTGAAAAATTATCCATCATAATTTTTCAGCTGTCACTACTTATTCATTGTCAGATCTTTCCCATCATCTGTTCTGAAGAAAGGCAAGAGAAATAAAATAATTTTATAATGGACGTGTCAAAATGATGAATTTTGCTGCAACAGAAGGGATCAGGCACGGTGGCTCACTCCTGTAATCCCAACACTTTGGGAGACCAAGGCGGGCAGATCACAAGTTCAGGAGATCTGGACCATCCTGGCTAACATGGTGAAAACCCACCTCTACTAAAAATACGAAAAATTAGCCTAGTGTGGTGGCACGCACCTGTAGTCCCAGCTACTCAGGAGGCTGAGGCAGGAGAATGATTTGAACCTGGGAGGCTGAGGTTGCAGTGAGCCGAGATCACACCACTGCACCCTAGCCTGGGCAAGAGAGTAAGACTCCATCTCAAAAAAAAAAAGCTCCAGGAATGTCTTAATGACCAGTGAGTGACGAAGGATGTCTCAAGATAAATTCTACTGAATGATGGGGTTTTGGATTCCAAAGAAAGAAGCAAACCCCACAGGCTTTGGTGGCTGATGGCTCTCAGTCTGAATCTCAGCACCACATCAGGAAATGCGCTGAAGACAACAATGTGCATAGAGAATAGCCTTTTTAGAAAGAGTAGATGAGTCAAGGCTGAGATGTGCTCAGGACAGTGTTCAGTAAATCCTAGTTATGTGACCTTGGACAAATTATTTAACCTCTGGAAGCTCCCATCTCCTTATTCATAAGAGGAGGTTAATAGGCACTTTTCAGAGTTCAGAAACAAATGAGATAGATTCTGGGAACAGGGAAAATGTGGTTCCCAGGTTCCCCATTCCAACTCTGAGTTATTTGCCTCTTTTGGGCCAAACAGCTTTTCAGACACACTGACTCCTTTGTAGGTGAGGGCTCAAGCTCGGCTGAGTGTTGATACAGGGCTTTCAACCCAGTGTGCTGGACCAGAACCTGGGCCAGGACCCCTAAGGACAGTGTGTCCTGGGATGAGCCTAAAGCTCAGACATCTGCGAGTGCAAGTCCCGGGAAACTAAACAAAGAGATGTTTGAAGACTTCAGGTGATGTCCGTGTTCCACTATGCCAGACTTACCTTTCTTCCAAATTTGAGAATCATTTTTTCAGCATTTATGTGGTCCAGAAAATTAGGATGAGACTTTCTTCTTCGATAATCTTCTTCAGTGAATGGAACCTCAGAATCCTCCTATTATAAGAAAGAAAGAAAAGGTACAGACTTGGTGAATTAGAGATATGTATGACTTCTAAGACTAAAGATATATTCCTTTAAGCTCAAATAAAGTTTTAAACTACAGTTTATTTTTTTATTTTTGAGACAGGGTCTCGCTGTGTTGCCCAGGCTGGTCTTGAACTCTTGGGCTCAAGCAATACTCCTGCCTCGGCCTTCCAAAGTGCTGGGATTATAGGCATAAGCCACCGAGTCTGGTCATACTGCTTATTTTATTTTATTTTTAATTTTATTTGAGATAGAGTCTTGCTCTGTTGCCCAGGCTGGAGTGCAGTGGCTCACTGCAACCTCCACCTCCCAGGTTCAAGTGATTCTCCTGCCTCAGCCTCCCGAGTAGCTGAGATTACAGGTGCCTGCCACCACACCTGGCTAATTTTTGTTTTTTTGAGACAGAGTCTCGCTCTGTCACCCAGGCTGGAGTGCAGTGGCACGATCTCGGCTCACTGCAAGCTCCACCTCCCGGGTTCACGCCATTCTCCTGCCTCAGCTTCCCAAGTAGCTGGGACTACATGTGCCCGCCACCACGCCCGGCTAATTTTTTGTATTTTTAGTAGAGACAGGGTTTCACTGTGTTAGCCAGGATAGTCTCAATCTCCTGCCCTTGTGATCCGCCCGCCTCGTCCTCCCAAAGTGCTGGCATTACAGGTGTTAGCCACCACACCCAATCATACCACTTATTTGAATAGTGATTGACTTTTCTTAAAAATGCTTTAGGAGGCCGGGCGTGGTGACTCACGCCTGTAATCCCAGCACTACTACCTATAATCCCATGAGCTACTACAGGCTGGGGCCTGTAGTTTTATTTTTTTTTTAACCTAAATTGTTTTTTCTTTTTTCTCTTTGCCAAACTGGCCCTCCCCAAAATAAATAACACATTAAAAAGAACATTGCATGTGCAAGTCGCTGGCTCAGGCTTTAAAAACTGGTTTCACTGGCTAAGATTAAGTACACCCTGGGAATGAGGAATGAAAAATATTTCTTGACGGTTCACTGACCTGTACCTAATATTCAGTCTCTTCCACCATCCTGTGCAGTCCCATAGAGGGATGCAACCAAAATAACTACATTAAAACCTACTGGAATCGGAAGAAAAAATTGAGAGCCATGCAACAGCATGATTTGGTAAAAATTCTTCCAAATTCAGAGATCCTTGTTGGAGCAGGGTTTCAGGGTTTTAAAAATACAGTGTTCAATACGGAACCTTTCAATCACAACACATTGGTCTAAGTTAAATAACCAATCCAAAGTTTTGAGCCCAGAGCTTACAAGGAAACAACTGAAAAGGGAGGAGAAACACACAATGAAAACACTACTGAGGCTAGGTGAGGTGGCTCACACCTGTAATCCCAGCACTTTGGGAGGCTGAGGTGGGTGGATCAGTTGAGGCCAGGAGTTCAAGATCAGCCTGGACAACATGGTGTAACCCCGTGCTCTACTAAAAATACATAAGTTAGCTGGACATGGTGGCGGGTGCCTGTAATCCCAGCTACTCGGGAGGCTGAGGCAGGAGAATCACTTGAACCTGGGAGGCCGAGGCTGCAGTGAGCCGAGATTGTGCAACTGCATTCCAGCCTGGGAGACAGAGCAAAAATCCTTTCCAAAAACAAAACAAAACAAACAAAAAAAAAACCCTACAGAGGTAGGAGTACGATTGCTCCTGAGAAAATGACTGGAGCCAAGCTGGGAACTGGTAGGGGATGCGGTAGGTGATAGCCATTTATCAGGGTTTCTGAACCATGCTGAGGAGTTGCAATTCATTCCAATAGCAACAAAAGGCTATGGAAGGGTTTTAAACCTCTTTTTTAGACAAGATCTCACTCTGTTGCCCAGGGTGGGGCGCTGTGGCACAATCACAGCTCACTGCAGCCTCAACCTCCTGGGAACAGCTGAGTCCACCTGGACTCCTGAGTAGCTGGGACTACAGACGCTTGCCACCATGCCAGGCTAATCAAAAAAAATTTTTTTTTTGTAGAGGCGGGCTCTCATTGTGATGCCTAGATTGGTCTCAAACTCCTGGTCTCAAGCAATCCTCCTGCCTTGGTCTCCCAAAGTGCTGGAATTACAGGCTTGAGTTACGAAGCCCAGTTGGATTTTACGCTTTTAAAACAGGACGGCAACATGATCTGAATTTATTTAATTTAATATTTTGACACATATTTGAATATATCACAGTGCATATATTTGGGGTACATGTAATATTCCAATACATGTATTTCTTTTAGCCACCTGGTTTGCTATTGATTGATACATGT
This sequence comes from Trachypithecus francoisi, assembly GCF_009764315.1. Lineage (NCBI taxonomy): Eukaryota > Metazoa > Chordata > Mammalia > Primates > Cercopithecidae > Trachypithecus > Trachypithecus francoisi. The sequence continues at coordinate 10,397,634 of NW_022681468.1, forward strand.
ATTTTTAACTTGACATATCACCCTTGTACAGATTCTGGAGGTACCTGTGATATTCTGATGCATGTTTTTACTGATATATCAGAGTTGTGAATGACATTTCAACAAGATGGCTGAGGCAGTGCTATGGAGGATGGATTGGAGGGCACAAAGTTAGGCTACAACTGCACAACCACTTGAGTAGTTCAAGAAGCTAAAGGCTGAGGCTGGCTAGAAAGTTGCCATAGATACAAAGAGAACGAAATGTGTGTATGATACATTTTGTCGCCCAGGCTGGAGTGCAGTGGTGCAATCTCTGCTCACTGCAACCTTAGCCTCCTAGGTTCAAGCGATTCTTCTGCCTCAGCCGCCTGAGTAGCTGGGACTACAGGCGTGAGCCACCACGCCCAGCTAATTTTTGTATTTTTTGGTAGAGGTGGGGTTTCACCATGTTGACCAGGCTGCTGTTGAACTCCTGACCTCAAGTGATCTGCCTGCTTCGGTCTTCCAAAGTGTTGGGATTATAGGCGTGAGCCACTGTGCTGGGCCTAATTTTTCTTTAAAAAAATTAAAGTTTTTGCTTTTTATTTTAGTTATGTAATCCAACTGGAATCGACTTTGTGTGTGTCATGAGGTAGAGAATTTTGGAAAGTGATAAAAGTGTTCTGTATCCTAATTGTTGTGGTGGTTGCACAACTGTATGCAGTTGTTGAAACTCAGGACTATAAAAGGTTAACTTCACTATATACAATACAGTAAATTTATTTATTTATTTGAGGCAGGGTCTCACTTTGTCACCCAGGCTGTAGTGCAGTGGAGTGATCTCAGCTCACTGCAGGCTCGACCTCCCCAGCTTAAGCAATCCTCCCACCTCAGCCTCCTGAGTAGCTGAAACTACAGGTTCGCCACCACACCTGGTTAATTTTTGCAATTTTTGTAGAGATGTGGTTTCACCCTGTTACCCAGACTGGTCTTGAACTCTTGAGCTCAAGCAGTCCTCCCGCCTCGGCCTCCCAAAGTGTTGGGATTATAGGTGTGCACCACTACACCTGGCCTAGTACATTGATTACACCTTGATAAATCTTTTAAAACCACCATTTGTCATTGGGGAAATGCAAACTAAAACCACAGTGAGAGGATGAGTGCATGCCACAGGACGGGAGCTACACAGGAGCCATTGCCCCATGTTTTCTTTGTGGAACTGTCTCTTCCCCATTCTCTAGTAAGCCCCCATTCAGTGTAGGGGGCTTACTGGAGAGTGAAGTCTACTCAGAGCAGAAAAGAAACCATAAAAGAAAGAGAGAGAGTGTCAGTGAACGTTGAGGACATTGTTGAATCCTCTGTGCCCAGCTGTTCCTGAAGTCTGCTATTGAACTTATTCATTACTTTGCTTACTTTGGTTGGGACAATCAGGACGCTAGCACAGCGGTCAGCCAGTCCATTGACTTGTAATTGTTTTATGGTGGACGCCTAGCTGGACGCTCTGAGGAAAGGGATTATAACAGGAATAAAATGACCATGACCTGCTCCTTGAGGTGATGGCATCCAAAGTAGGTGAGTCAACTTTACAAGGAAAGAGCATGAAACCTGTGGTCCCTGCCCTCAAGGGGTTCTCAGTCCACCAGGGGAGAGACAGTTAAACAAATACATAGCATTTGATGCAATAAGTGTGATGAATGCCTAAATATCTCCTGGTTATATATAATATATTCCATTGACCATATCATGCACTTTTTCACATTTAACATTTCTGAAATTAGAACATATCTGGGATCAATGGTTTATCATTGTGGTCAGCCAGGAAGCACTGGCAATGTTGCTGCCAGTGACTGTGACCTTGAACACACCATTGCTATTGTTATCACTTCAACTTGAGTCAGGTGCTACTCCTGTTGATTTAATTGCCTTTTAAAAGAGTGTACCGTGATTCAGCACTGAAATGGAAAGGTACTGCATAGGCACAAGGCACCGGAACAGAGCAGCAAATGTCAATTTGACATTAGTCAAGGGAGTAAGCAATGTTGGAAGAATGTCTGTGGCTCATGTTTTCTTGCAACGTAATAACCACGTACTTTATAGGAAAGTACTACAAATAAATGACATGATTCAAATAAATGACATGAGTTGTGTGGAAAAAGACAGAATGTGGTGTGATTCAGAGATGGACACGGAATATGAGGAACTTTTGGGAATACTATAATCACTATATTTACTTACATTTTCTTTTGCTTTTCATTTATTTTATTTATAAATAAAATTTATTTATTTATTATTCACTCTGTCGCCCAGGCTGGAGTGCAGTGGCATGATCTTGGCTCACTGCAACCTCTGTCTCCCGGGTTTAAGCGATTCTCCTGCCTCAGCCTCCCGAGTAGCTGGGATTACAGGTGCCCGGCACTATGCCTGGCTAATTTTTGTATTTTTAGTCGAGACAGGGTTTCGCCATATTGGCCAGGCTGGTCTCGAACTCCTGACCTCAGGTGATCCACCTGCCTTGACCTCCCAAAGTGCTGGGATTACAGGTGTGAGCCACTGCCCCGGCCTATATTTTCTTTTTAATGTATGCACAAGAATGTACATGACAAAAAATATGGGTCTAAGTAAGTCTAAAAGAGAGTTTTTCAGTATGTTTAAAATACAAAGCAGAAGTGATAAGCAAGCTTTGCTATAGTGTCATAGGCAGCATATTTTTCTTTCTTAGAGGCATATAAAACGATGAAATCCCTTAGAATTGAATGTGCTTAGAGTCAATGAACTCTGTTGGGTGCTTATCATGGGATAGGATTCCGGAGTGTGAGAATACACAACTCGCTGTAGGAAGTTCCCTCCGCACACAGATTACAAGGTGTTAAGGGTGAAATGTTACCCAAAGGAAAGCTAACGTTCTACTTACGGGGTCCAGGGCTTTGGATCGTGCCCAAGTCATCACTGTGGATAGTAAAATAAATATCTTTCGCTTTTCAAAGTGGCTGACTTCTTCACTGAGTGCTGTGGGGTCAAAAAACAGAATGGTTATTTGGACCCATGCACAACTTGGTTTCTAAATCACGTGTACTATTAGTCACCAGTAGGAGCCACTTAACACCAGGGTGCTATTACCTCTGATGCTTCTTTGACCTGTTCCCATCACCATTCTTCAAATTCCCCCTCCTTCTCGCCACCTGTATCTCAATTGCGGATCCCCGCAGGCTGGCAGGGTGTTCACAACTAAGCATTTCAGCCTCATCAGTGCTCTCCACTGCAGCCCTTTCTCTCCACTATGCTCATCAGTTGCTTGATCCCTTCCGAGCTGAGCTCAAAATTGTGGCCCCTTCCTGTTTTCTGGCCTCTGGCCATGTGCTTTTACTTTTTGGGAGGGCTGGTGACAGTAAGGATCATAGGAGCATAGCTGACATGAATTAGAACAACTCACGGGCTTTGTTGAATTTCCCCCACTGGGAGATAGGTATTCTGGGTTACAGGTGCGGAAACCGAGGCACATTTTGCCCAGGATCATAGAGGGAAGTGATGGGGCAGCGAGTCCAATCCAGGCTGTCTGGCTGCCAGGTCGGTGCTGTTCCCATCATGCCACCTAGCCAGCTGCCCAAAAAGGGAGCAGGCTGGGGATGGGGCAGCAGAGGCCCCACATCAGAAGGGCCTCTTAGGAGTTCTCATAAGGCAACGCTGTTCAGTGAAAGCCATCACGGAAGGAAGTAATTCAGGGTGTGCCCGCCCTTCCCACTCCACCCCTGGGGCTGTGGGCTGTAGTGGAGAGCACCGATAAGGCAGAAACGTTTGGTTATCAACAACTTGTAGGGATTCATATTTAGGATAGAGGTGGAGGGAAAGGTGAGCATTTTATTTCCAAAGGGTTTGTTGCTTTGCAAAAAGGCTCTCTACACATTTAAGCATTGAATCTCCTTGAATGTATTTGGCTAAGGGATTCCATTAACATATTCTTCGTGATGTATAATTTTCAAGAAACATATTGAAGCTGCAAAGTGAGGTCTAATTAAACTGTCAGAGGGGCTAAGTGGTGCAGGTGCCATAGTATGATTTTAGTATCATGAGGTGATTCCCCAAACAAGCGACAAAATGAAATGCTGATATCCTGGATCTAAGAAATGTATGGATTTCTACCTTAAACAAGAAAGTGTTATTGAATGAAGTCTACGAACACTATGATCATGTAGTATTCCAAACTTTAAGAGTTACTTTTGTTTCTATTTTTAGTCTAATAACAAAAATTGTCCCTTCAATTTAATTTTGCTCTTTGAACCTTTCTGCTCTGCTGAGCTTCAGTTTGGCCTGTTTTGTGAATACTTGGCACACTTTGAGGTCCTCTAACTGGGTTATTCTTTTTTATTTATGATATTTATAATAGGTCTAGAATGATCTGCTCGTTCCCCTTTGAACACATCCTTCGTCTATATGCAAATATTTTCTCTCCTTTCTAATAATGTATTCCTTTCTCTTCGTCACCCTGCCTTCCTTCCATAGTATCTGCAAAAGGCAAGGTAGGAGAATTCTAAGACATTTAAAAATAATTTAATAAAACATTGTTAAATATAATACATAGCCGGGTGTGGTGTTTCATGCCTGTAATCCCAGCCCTGTTGGAGGCCAAGGATTGCTTGAGCCCAGAAGGTGGAGACCAGCCCGGGCAACATGTCTAGACCTTGTCTCTACAAAAAGTTTTAAAAAAATGGTTGGATGCACACCTGTAATTCTAGCTACTCAAGAGGCTGAGGCAGGAGGATTGCTTGAGGCCAGGTGTTTGAGGCTGTAGTAAGCTATGATACACTACTGCACTCCAGCCTGGGTGACACAGCAAGACCCAAGCCTGTAATCCCAGCACTTTGGGAGGCCGAGACGGGCGGATCACGAGGTCAGGAGATCGAGACCATCCTGGCTAACACGGTGAAACCCCGTCTCTACTAAAAAAAATACAAAAAACTAGCCGGGCGAGGTGGCGAGCGCCTGTAGTCCCAGCTACTCCGGAGGCTGAGGCAGGAGAATGGCGTAAACCCGGGAGGCGGAGCTTGCAGTGAGCTGAGATCCGGCCACTGCACTCCAGCCCGGGCTAGAGCAAGACTCCGTCTCAAAAAAAAAAAAAAAAAAAAAAAAAAGAAAGAAAGAAAGAAAGGAATACATATCCATTGCGAGAAAAACAAATTCTAAGACTGTGCATTAGGTAAAATGACAAAGTCCCCATCCCTTACCAACCTCATGCCCTACCAACCCCATACCTCCCAGGTGACTCTGGTGACAGACTGAAGGATATCTGACTATACTTTCTTGCAGACACAAACAAACACTCTATATCTCAAAAAGGAAGTAATTCAGCTAAAAGTTTTCCTCTAAATAGAAAAGTAAAATTTTCTTGATTATTTGAACCTCTTTATTAGAAGGAAGCAGTAAAACACTCTACATTTTAACGCTCATGAAAGGAAATGCAGTGTCAAAGCTTGATAAAAGGTTACATTTCCTTGAGGGGGAGAAGGTGGTCCTAAGAAAGGCCGATGCCCATCTGTCACAGCAAGAAGTCAGTGGTTAATGTCTGAAATTCACAATCAAGAGGCACCTATGGAGGCATTTTGATGTATTAAATGAGGTTGCTTGGCTGGGCGCAGTGGCTCATTCCTGTAATCCCAGCCCTCTGGGAGGCCAAGGCAGGCAGATCGCTTGAGGTCAGGAGTTCAAGACCAACTCGGACAACATGGCGAAACCCCGTCTCTACTAAAAATACAAAAGTTAGTTGGGCATGGTGGCACATGCCTGTAATCCCAGCTACTTGGGAGGCTGAGGCAGGACAATCACTTGAACCGGGGAGGTGGAGATTGCAGTGAGCCGAGACAGCGCCACTGCATGCCAGACTGGGTGACAGAGCAAGATCTTGTCTCAAAAAAAAAAAAAAAAAATGAGGTTGCTTTGGGGGAGCATGAATCACAAAAGCACCATCTTGCTAAACACCTCTTTGTTCTCTTAGACTTGAGGTCCTTACAGTTCATTACATTTTTCAAAGCAAGATGACGGAGCAAGATCTTGTCTCAAAAAAAAAAAAAAAATGAGTTGTTTTGGAGGAGATGAATCACAAAAGCATCACCTTGCTAAACATCACTTCGTTCTCTTAGACTTGAAGTCTTTAGAATTCATTACATTTTTCAAAGCACTTTCATAATACAAGCATTCTCTACAAGCTTTTCCTGACCTTTGCCATCAGGGAACATTTGTTGAATTGAATCAAATATTTAGAGTTAGAAATAATTTCTCCCCTCTTAAAGTCACGTGCCTTTTATACATAACTTTCTTGTGAGCACATCCCCCTTTGTTGAGTTAAAGTTTCTCTTGGGTGCCTTGTCTCTTATGTGATGACTTGTACCTTGGGGTGCCTTTTCTTTTGAGACGGAGTCTCGCTTTGTCACCCAGGCTGGAGTGCAGTGGCACGATCTTGGCTCACTGCAAGCTCCGCCTCCCGGGTTCACGTCATTCTCCTGCCTCAGCCTCCGAGTAGCTGGGACTACAGGCGCCCGCCACCACACCCGGCTAATTTTTTGTATTTTTAGTAGAGACGGGGTTTCACCGTGTTAGCCACTATGGTCTCGATCTCCTGACCTTGTGATCCGCCCATCTCGGCCTCCCAAAGTGCTGGGATTACAGGCGTGAGCCACCGCGCCCGGCCGGGGTGCCTTTTCTTATGTGTCTTTGTATCTCCCCAGGACATTCAACCCCACCTCCTTAAGCAGTGCCTATGGAATGAGTCAGGTTGAATTTTAAAAGTTAAATGTTTTGGCCAGGCATCATGGCTCATGCCTGTAACTCCAGTGCTTTGGGAGGCTGAGGCTGGAGGATGGCTTGAGGCCAGGGGTTTGAGACCAGCCTGGACAACATAGCAAGTCCTCATCTCTACCAAAAAAATAAAAAATAAAAATTAGCTGGGTATGGTGGCACAAGCCTGTAGTCTAGCTACTCAGAAGGCTGAGGCGGGAGGATCTCTTGAGCCTAGGAGTTCGAGGCTGTAGTGAGCTATGATCAGGTCACTGCACTTCAGCCTGGGTAATGTTTCATTAAAAAAATACGTTTATTTTATTTTATTCTTTCTGTAGAGACGAGGTCTTGTCATGTTGTCCAGGCTGGTCTTGAACTCCTGGGCTCAATAATCCTCCCACCTCGGCCTCCCAAAGTATTAGGACTACAGGCATAAGCCACTATGCCGGCCTCCATTTTTTTGATAATTAAAAATATTCTATTCTTCAGAAGTATCTATTCATATTATTATCATGGATTTCATACTTTAGGTACGTCTCAGACCAGTTTTTCTATAGCCCTACTTTGCCTAGTGTTCCTAGATGACTATTAGGTGAAGTAAGCAGCACTACAATAGCATCTCTGGAGATAAAAGAGTACACCTCACTGACCAGAGACTGCCCAAATGGCTTCCTCCACTTGCTGTGAGCTCTCAGTGATGTTATAAATAATAACGTCGCACTCCAGCAGGCGCATGAGAAGGTCTTCTCGGGAGATGGCCTGAAAAACAGAATTGACAGCCATTTGCAGCAGGCAGCTAACAAGGTAACCTTAATATTTCGATGAAATGATAATTTTCAAAATAGGTATGCTACACCGAAGAGTCCCACAGGAAATGCTTGCAGGAGGATTTCTATTTAAAATGAAATTGTGACTCTCTTCTGTGTGTAGTTTTCAAGTAACAAAGAAGTTTATGAAAACAGCTTGGAGCAGATGATTTAAAAATTGCATAATAATCTTAGGTACTATTTCTGCACGCTGTTTAAACTCCAGTTCAGAAGGGAAGAATTAGCACACACTGAAAGAAAATGAGTGAGGCATTTAAAACTAATTCAAACTCTATGCAAGATTACTTGAGCAATTAGATATCACGAATCACTCAGAAGTGCTGAGGAATGATTAATGTGGATTGTCTTACAATTCTCAAGATGGATTTAATCTGTTCTCTTTCTAGATGTAAGGTATCTTATTACAGTTGACAGCTGGGAATATTTTAAAAATACAGAAACTTTTAATGATTAAAAATGTGAAGTTTATACATTAAATAGAAGTAACTTTGCTGATCATTTTCGGTGCTTTTTTTTTGTTAATTTGAGACACAGTTTCACTCTGTTGTCCAGGCTGGCGTGCAGTAGCGTGATCTCAGCTCACGGCAACCTCTGCCTCCCAGGTCCAAGTGGTTTCATACCTTAGCCTCCCAAGTAGCTGGGACTACAGGCACACGCCACCATGCCTGGGGTTTTTTTTTTTTTTTTTTTTTTTTTTGTAGAGATGGGGCTTCACCATGTTGACCAGGCTGGTCTCAAACTCCTGACCTCTGGTGATCCGCCCACCTTGGCCTCCCAAAATGTTGGGATTAGAGGCGTGAGTCATGGTGCCAGCCGGTGATCACTGTGTTTTAACTAGTCATTCCTTGCTGCAAGAATGCCAGTACACTTCCCAATAGTACAATACCTTGAGTACATTAAGAGAACAATAAAAAGACCCTGCATTTCCAAACCAAGATTTGCATTATTTGTTATTCCCATTGTCCTGAACATCAGCTATTTTCCACAGTTCCTTGACCAGCTGTATTAAAATAGAACGTTTTAAACCAAGCTGAAGAACAAAGGGAAGTTGATGCGTTTCCTCAGGAAACGACAGTTCTGCTTTGGCAAGGTAATACATCCTTGTTAAACTCAACAGCATGCACTAGGTTGCTAGTTTCTCCAGCCCTGTTCCCTAGATCCTTTTGGATGAATCTGCATTAGTTTTCTAGGGCTGTTGTAACAAACTGCCACAAACTGCATGGCTTGAACAACCAAAGTCTCACTGTTCTGGAAGCTAAAAATCCAGGATCAAGGTGTTGTAGGGTTGGTTCCTTCTAAGGGCTGAGAGGGAGAGTCTGTTTCGTGCCTCTGCCCTGGCTTCTGCTGGTTTGCCGGCAATCTCTTCCTCATCTTGTACATGCATCACCCTGATCTCCGCCTTGATATTTACATGGTGTTCTACCTGTGTGCCGTCTGTGTCTAAATTTCCCCTTCTTATAAGCTCACTGGTCATACTGGATGATAAGCCCACTTAAATGACCTCCATTTATTTATTTAATTAATTTATTTATTGGAGACAGAGTCTCTCTCTGTTGCCCAGGCTGGAGTGCAGTGGCACAATCTCAGCTCACTGCAACCTCTGATTCAAGCAATTCTTCCGGCCTCAGCCTCCCAAGTAGCTGGGATTACAGGCACCCACTATTTTTGTATTTTTCGTAGAGACAGGGTTTCACAATGTTGGCCAGGTTGGTCTTGAACTCCTGACCTCGGGTGATCTGCCCGCTCGGCCTCCCAAAGTACTGGGATTACAGGCATGAGTTACCATTCCTGGCTGATGACCTCCATTTAATTGGATGTCCTCTGCAAACACCCTATCTCCAAATATGGCCATATTCAGAAATACTGGGGGTTAGGATTTCAATATATCTCTTTGGGGTGTGGGAGAAACAACTCAACCCATACCACCAGCCATTCAGTTCCTTCTCTCGACTGAATGTGCAAGAGGAGAGCCACTGGCAATCCTGATCCAAACATCCATTTTTACTTTACCAGTAGCATGACAGTGGGAAAGGACACTACCTTCCCAGTACACCTAGGATGGATCAAGATCCAGAAATAACACGTGAAAGAAAAGAAGAAAACACTGGGAGAATACAAGGACTCAAAGATGTGTATTCTAGATGTGGTCCCAGAGAAAGGAGCTACAGCATCTATGTTTCCAGCTTGTAAAAGCAGGTGCGAGTGCTGTCCATAGAAAAACATGCACACGTGTCAAATTATGGTTGGATCTATTTAAGACGAAACAGCCACATTTTCAAGAGAATGGTTGTCTTCACCCAATGTGGAGTGACCATTTTTGTGCATTCATTTGTTCACTCAACAAACATTTGTGGGCCCTGCTTTTGACTGTAGTAAAAAAGGCAAAAATGAATAATATATAGCTGCTGATACTAAGGAGCATTTTGTGTGTGTGTGTGTGTGTGTGTGTGCATGCGCTTTCTTGAGAAGATTTATACCAAATAATTATGGTCTAATGTAGACAAGGACCCAACCAAGCACATATGAAGCCCTTGTACAAATGAGAAAAAAGGTAACCTGTTTGGTGAAAAAATTATAAGAAGGGCTACACTCTGGGGCCCAGGACAGCCAACATAACAGGCTGCTTTTCAGCCCCTACTCACTCACTCCCTTAGCCAGGCACTCTTGTACAGTGTGCAACCTGTACAGCCAGCCCCAAATGTGGAAAGGGCTGTCATCGATAGAGGCACATTTGAGGTTAAATGGACTAAGAGAAAGACATGATTATGTCTCATAGGAGAAGATATTTGAGTTGGGCTGGAAGGATGAATACGAGCTCACCTGGTAGAGCCCAGAATGCTCAGGGAACAGTAGGTGGCTTGTTGAGCCAGGTAGAGGCACCTTTCCTAACCTGGACTAGGCCAACGGTCTTCATTCACAACAGTGAGACTCAAAGAGATGCTTTCCATTCTCACCTCTCCCTCACCTTTTCTTTTCTTTTCTTTATTTTTTGCTGGTCTTCTCTGTATCATTCCAATTTCAGCATATGTGCCACTGAAGCGAGCACTCTCCCTCACCTTTTCTGCCACTTTTGTGTCTTCTCTGTGGCTCCCCATAGTCCATGCTCTTTCTCTGCCACAGCGCACCATATACTTTCCCAGGCATTCCCCCTTGCTTGGTGTTTCCTTCCTCCCTTACCTGTCTGGCAAGCTCCACTCAACCACGGAAGACCAGCCTCAGCCCTACCATCTCCAGTAGATCCCAACCTTCCAAGGGAGGGCCATCTGCAGGACTTTGTGCTAATGGACGCTCCAGGATCTCAAGATCAGAGCATAGGAGGCCTCAATCTGCTTGGCAGGGAGCTATTGGAAGCTTCATTTGCCTGTCTTTCTAGATAGGACTGAGAACTCCTTAGGTGTCCCTTTCAGAGAGCCTTGGGTGATGCTCTGTGCACGCCTCTGTCCCCACATTTACTGTCACAGAGTCCCTGCCAAGCTGTGAGCTCCACGTCCATCTGTAGATCCTTAGGGTGCACAGGAAACATTCGCAGAATCAAATTCAGGTGAGTAGTGAGAGATGCTGGAGACCGGAACTAATGCACATGGCTATGAGAATGGAAAGGAGGGGCAGACTGGACACCTGACAAAGATGTGCTGAGGACCCCATGACCAATAGGATTCAGGTGTCAAGGACAAGTGAAGAGCCCACAGCTCTCTGAGGGTTTCAGCTTTGATGGAAGGCAAGTGCATAATGAATGGGATAAAAGACACTGTTGTTGTCTACAAACTTGTTTCCTCTTCCTTTTCTCCAACAGAACCCCAATTTTGCTTCAGATATTCCTCAGCCTGCAGGAAATTAACTCCCTCTTCTGGCTTAAAGGATGAGCCTAATTGATCTAAGGGTAAGTGCCTGTCTCAGGAAAGGGACGACGACTTCATTCACAACAGTGAGACTCAAAGAGATGCTTGCCAGGGACTGCTGGCAATGTCCGTCTTCCTTTCTTTGAGACCTTCTGGAAGTTCGCTTTGCCAGAGTGTCACTGTGTATGATGAACTAAGGCCCTGGACTGTTGCAGCCTTGCTGCCAGCCTGAAGATAAAGTCATCCCCCAACGAGGGCAGAGCCCAGGAAGGGGCAGGAAGAGGAGCTGGAGCCTGTGGATCAGCTCTGAAGCTGGTTCCACTTCTGCGCCACCAGCTACCTAAGCTGATGAATTTCCTTATTTATTAAGCCAGTTTGGGTCACCTCTGTTTTCTACAACATGCAGTCCAAGACAGCCCCAATTGATAGAGATAGCAAGGTCTTTAATACAAACCAGTAATACAAAGTCATACAAAGAGTGGTTTGGGGCTGGGCGCAGTGGCTCATGCCTGTAATCCCAGCACTTTGAGAGGTCAAGGCGGGCAGATCACCTAAGATCAGAAGTTCAAGACCAGCCTGGACAACATAGTGAAACCATGTCTCTACTAAAAATACAAAAAATTAGCCGGGCGTGGTGGCACACGCCTGTAGTCCCAGCTACTCGGGAGGCTGAGGTAGGAGAATAGCTTGAACCCAGGAGGCGAAGGTTGCAGTGAGCCAAGATTGTGCCACTGCACTCCAGGCTGGGCAACAGAGCCAGACTCCATCTCAAAAAAAAAAAAAAAAAAAAAGAGTGGTTTTGTGGGGGGTCTAATAAATATGATTTTGGATATGTTGATTTAGCAATGCCTGCAGGACAACCGGAGGCTGGTCTAGGAGGCAGTTGGATTTGGAGGCTACAGACAGGTGAGAGAAGCATTAGCTATATGCAGAGCTAAAGCTATAGGCCTGGATAAAATTTAGGCAGGTCACCTGTTGTAGGAAGGGAGGGAGCTCTGGGGAAAACTGCATTTAAAGGGTAAAAAGAGGAAAAGGAGCGAGAGAAAGCAGCTGGGAAGAAGGGCTTGGGCACGTAGTCAGTGCAGAGCCGAGGCACAAGAAGGGAAGGCGAGTTTCTCTTGGGAAGCCAGGCTGCTGCTGTGAAGCCAGGTGAGCTAAGCCCTCAGGAGTCAGGGGACTGCTGGTGACATTGGCCAGGGCACCTCCTGTTAAGTGTTGTGGGCAGGGCCAGCCAGTATTGGATAGACCAGTGAATGGTGGGGGTGAATGGGTGAGGCCTGCAAATGAGGGTGATCTCCTGAAGTTCAGTGGTGGCAGGGGCCAGGGGCAGAGAAAGAGGCTGGTGGCCAGCAGGGAGGTCAAGTTAAGTGCTTTTTACAGTAGGCATGATTTGAGCATATGTGTAGGTGTAGAGGAAGAAGCCAGTGGCAAGAAGAGAGAGAAGGGAGGTGAATGAGAAAGAATACCCAGAAGACAGAGGAAGGGGGTGAATGGGAAGGTCCTAAAGATGTCTGGAGGGGATGCATTTGTCCATTCCACTAGTGTTTATTAAGGCCACTTTGTGGCAGTGGCTGTGTTAGGTGCCACAGATCCATGGATAAACACGGGGATAAACAAGGCAGGGTCTCCACCCTCACTCAAGGAGCTGACAGTCAGTGTCCATGGACCCCACGATACACAGGTGGTAACAATGAGTGTGAAAAGCATTATGATCTAGGCAGATAAAGGATGATATGGGAGCTCAAAAAAGAGCTCAGAATCCAAACTGGGAGGGAGAAGTAGGAATCATGAATAGCTTCCTGGAGGAAGTGACACAAGTCTTGAAGGATGAAGAAGGTGGGTTGGGTAAAAAAGAGAGAGAGAGAAGGCTGCTCCAGGGTACAGCATGTGGAAAGCTGTATGGTAGGCTCCAGAGAGGAGCAGGCAGGGTAAGGGAGGAGTTGGCCCAGGAGAAGAAGAGGCCACTCCTTCTCAGACATTTAAATATCTTAGGACTAGGACTGTGTTGAATTTGTCATGTGGAGACAGCATTGTTTCTGGAGACAGCAATGGTATATTATTCCTGAGTGGCACATTACCAAAGGATGTTTCTCTTAAAAAAATTATTTTCATAAATATAAAATAGAGACAGGAGCTTGCTATGTTGCCCAGGCTGGTCTCGAACCCCTGGCCTTAAGTGATCCTCCCTTCTCAGCCTCCCAAAGTGCTGGGATTACAGGCATGAGCTGCGCCCGGCCTATTTCTCCTTCACAGACAGCATCCATCATGGCACAGACTCATCTTGGATAATCCTGGGCAGAATATGCTGGAGAGGAGAATTGTATGAGTCTGAAAGTCCAAATTAGATCCATCCTTTCCAACATTATCTAATTTAAACTCTTTGCTTTGGCCCAAAATTGAAAGTGGGATCTACGAGGTAAATCTCCATCACAGCAGAAAGCCATTCCCTCAACCTGGCCATGTCTGTGGAAGAGAGGGAAGGGGAGACAAACAGTAAAACAAGTTGTCAAGGCATTGGAGCCGAAGGCGACTCTTTCCTCTGTCTACTCCTGGCAAGAGCCTCCGAGACTTACAGAGTATGTCTCCACTGCAAAGTCAGGCCGCGGGCTGGCAGGCTTGGACAGCGTGCCCACAATCTGGAATGTGCCTTCCTTCACTTTGGCTGAGGAAGCTTCCAGCGTACTTGACTTATTTTCATCTTCCTCTTCCTCTTCCTCTGTAATTTCTTCAAGTGAAGCCCCAACTACACAGTTGGATAGAAACTGCAAGGAAACAGAAATTTCCCAAATGGTAAGAACAAATTAGAGTCAGGGAGCCTGTGAATGATGATTCTAGAAACTTACCTTTCCTGAGTGCTTGCTGGTCACCACCAAGGCAAAGCAGATGCTTTGCACACTGTCATTTCATTTAAGTTGATTGAATTCCTGGAGGAGTGGGTACTGTTATAATTCCCCATTTTACAGTGAGGAACTCAGGGTCAGAGAGCTTAATTAACTTGTTTCTGGATACTGCACTCCTCTAGCAGTAGGCAGAGCTGGGTCACAGTGATGATATTTGTGTTGTCCAACAGAAATGTAGAAATGTAATAGGAGCCACATAGGTTATTTTATTTTATTTATTTTTAAAGATGTGGTCTTGCTATATGTTGCCTAGGCTGGTTTCAAACTCCTGGGGTCCTCCTGCCTCAGCCTCCTGAGTAGCTGGGACTACAGGCACTTACGTAGTTTTAAATTTTCTAGAAGCAACATTTTAAAAAGTGAAAACAAAGGGTAAAATTAATTTAAATGCTGTGAGGTCGGGCGCAGTGGCTCATGCCTGTAATCCCAGCACTGTGGGAGGCTGAGGCAGATGGATCACGTGAGGTCAAGAGTTCGAGACCAGCCTGGCCAACATAGTGAAACCTCATCTCTACTAAAAATACAAAAATTAGCTGGGCGTGGTTGTGCACACCTGTAGTCCCCGCTACTCGGGAGGCTGAGACAGGAGAATTGCTTGAACCTGGGAGAAATGCTCACCTGCAGTGAGCCAAGATTGTGCCATTGCACTCCAGCCTGGGCAACAGAGCAAGACTCTGCCTTTAAAAAAAAAAAAAAATGAAATGCTGTGGTATTTAATGCAATATATCTAAAATATTATCAACTTAATATGTAATCAATATAAAAATTATTGAGATATTTTACTTTTTTATTTGAAATTCAATCTGCAGTTTACACTGACAGTACATGTCCATTTGGACTAGTCACATTTCTTTTTTTGAGACAGAGTCTTGTTCTGTTGCTCAGGCTGGAGTGCAGTGGTGTGAGCATAGCTCAATGCAACCTAAAACTCCTGGCCTCAACCGATCCTCCTGCCTCAGCCTCCTGAGTAGCTGGGACTACAGGTGTGTGCCACCATGCCTGGCTAATTTTTTATTTTTATATTTATTTTTGTAGAAATGGAGTATTACTGTTGTTGCCCAGGCTGGTGTGGACTAACCACATTGAACACGTAAGTGTTCAATGGCTACATGTGGCCAGTGGCTACAGTATGGAATAAAGAAATAGAAAGAAGTTGGCAGAGTTTCTCTTCCTGTTTTCCAAAAGCTATCCTTAGAAGTGGCTTCTGTGGTGGTGAAGAGTTTCATCTGTTTATATGTCAATAACTACTTATATATGTCCACAATCATTTTATTTTAATTTATCTATTAAGCATATATAAATAACCATGGAATTACCATACCTTGGGAATAAAAAATAATAAAACCAAATAAACAGAAAGTCCCATCTCATTTATTTTGATAGAAAACAGTCCAGGTTAGCATTCAAGATTGCCAGCTTCAACCTCCTATTGGAATATATTTCTCCCAAGTAAATTATGTATGTTTCCATTTCATTTATCTCTCAAACATACATATTCAATTTTATTATCCCCTTTCACAGTTGAGGAAATTGATGCGCAGCAAAAAGAGATAGGGCTGGGGTGGCATTGCCCAACTGGGCTGTAAGCCTAACGACGAGACACAGCTTCTTTTTCTCTTATATTCCTCATATTCCCACTCCCATGTTCCTTGGAGGAAATGATCAGTAATTACCTGGAATTTGAGAAAGGCCCTGATTAATTAGGACCAACTAGAAAATTCTGTTATTGAAAAGCTTTTGAAAAAGATCTCTGTACAGAGCGTGGTGGCTCATGCCTACAATCCCAGCATTTTGGGAGACCAAGGCAGGGGGACTGCTAGAAAAAGATCTCTGTATACTAAAAGAAGTTTCATTATAAAAATATTGTTATAAAAAATAATCAAGATCTTTGAGAGACCAAGGCAGGCAGATCACGAGGTCAGGAGATTGAGACCAGCCTGGCCAACATGGTGAAACCCCATCTCTCCTAAAAATACAAAAATTAGCTGGGCGTGGTGGCACACGCCTGTATTCCCAGCTACTCAGGAGGCTGAGGCAGGAGAATCGCCTGAACCCAGGAGGCGGAAGTTGCAGTGAGCCAAGATCGTGCTACTGTACTCCAGCCTGGCAACAAAGCGAGACTCCATCTCAAAAAAAAAAAAAAAAAAAAAAGAATTCAAAATAAAGGGGATTAAGGAAGGAGATAAATTCCCTTCCCTCATTCTTTTTTTTTTTTTTTTTTTTTGAGGCAAGCTTTTACTCAGCCCTATGTATACCTCCCAGGCTGAAATGTAGTGATGTAATCACAGCTCACAGCAGCCTCGAACTGTGCTCAAGCGATCCTCCCCACTCTGCCTCCTGAGCAGCTGGGAAGGTAGGCGTGTGCCACCATGCCTAGATTCTCCTTCATTCCTAATCTCAACCATGTTCATGTCCCCTCCCTTTTTTATACAGGTGACCCTTAAGCCGCACAGGTTTGAACTTTGTAGGTACACTTGTCCACTTATTTTCTTCCACCTCTGCCACCCCTGAGACCAGCCCCTCCTCTTCATCCTCTGCCTCAGCCTGTGCAACATAAACACAAAAAGGATGAAGACCTTTAGGGCAACCCACTTCTGTTTAATGAATAGTAAATATATTTGTCTTCTTTATGATTTTCTTATAAACATTTTCTTTCCTCTAGCTTACTTTATTGTAAGAACGCAGTATATTTTATATGTACAAAATACATGTTGACTATGTTATTGGTAGGGGTTCCTGTTAACAATAGGTTATTAGTAGTTTAGTTCTGGGGAGTCAAACGTTATACACAGCCTGCAGTCCCAGCTACTCAGGACACTGAGGTGGGAAGATCACTTGAGCCCAGGAACTCGAGTCCAGCCTGGGCAACGTTAATGAGACCCACGTCTCTAAACATACATAAATAAATAAGAGTTATGGGCAGATTTTCAACTATCTTCTCTATATCTGTATCTTTTTGTTTCTTTTGGCAGATTTTTACTCTGTCACCCAGGCTGGAGCGCAGTGGTGCGATCTCGGCTCACTGCAAACTCTGTCTCCCAGGTTCAAGTGATTCTCCTGCCTCGGCCTCTGGATTAGCTGAGATTACAGGCGCTAGCCGCCACATCTGGCTAATTTTTGTATCTTTAGTAGAGATGGGCTTTTGCCATGTTGGCCAGGCTGGTCTCGAACTCCTGCCCTCAAGTGATCCGCATGCCTTGGCCTCCCAAAGTGCTGGGATTACAGGCGTGAGCCACTGCATCCTATATCTGTATCTTTTTGAAAAACAAAACCCCTAGCCCCTGTGTTGTTCAAGGCTTCCCACTGAATTTAGAGTATAAATGAAACTCCTGACCAAGGCCATCCATGATCTGGCCCTCTGTGCTAGCCTCTGCTCCACTACTCTATGTAATACATTTCTATGGAGCACAGACCGTGAGTGCAGCCCTGCTTAGGAGCTGACTGGGCCACATTCTGGGCTCCGTGGGCCCTCTCCTCCATAAAAAAAAAAAAAAAAAAAAAAAATTAAACATTATATTTCTCAATTGCATGCTATAGAGACAAACACATTCATTGACTCAAGATTTGTTTCCTTCTGATTTTAAAAGAAATTAACACACTTTTTGTGGGCCCCTAAAAGTCTCATGGGCCCTGGGCACAGTACTTGCTGCACCTAATGAAGAAGTGGGCCCAGGAAGCCTGGTGCACTGCCCCCTAGCCACTGTGCATACAAAACCCGCCAACCCTATGCCTACTTCGGAACCTGTGCCTTTGCTGTGTCCTCTGAGAACTATTTTCTCTGGCTTGAGCCTTATCCTGTGTATGTTAGATTAAATGTCACCTTTTTGTTTTTGAGATGGAGTTTCA
The DNA here is from genome assembly GCF_009764315.1 of Trachypithecus francoisi. Taxonomy (NCBI): domain Eukaryota; kingdom Metazoa; phylum Chordata; class Mammalia; order Primates; family Cercopithecidae; genus Trachypithecus; species Trachypithecus francoisi. The sequence continues at coordinate 10,415,766 of NW_022681468.1, forward strand.
CTCTGTCGCCCAGGCTGGAGTGCAGCGGCGCAATCTTGGCTCACTGCAACCTGCACCTCCCGGGTTCAAGCGATTCTCCTGCCTCAGCCTCCTGAGTAGCTGGATTACAGGCGCCCATCACCACATCCAGCTAATTTTTGTATTTCTGGTAGAGACAGGGTTTCATCATGTTGGTCAGGCTGGTCTCCAACTCCTGACCTCAGGGACATTTTCTTTTTTTTTTTTTGAGACGGAGTCTCGTTCTGTCGCCCAGGCTGGAGTGCAGTGGCCGGATCTCAGCTCACTGCAAGCTCCGCCTCCCGGGTTTACGCCATTCTCCTGCCTCAGCCTCCCGAGTAACTGGGACTACAGGCGCCCGCCACCTTGCCCGGCTAGTTTTTTGTATTTTTTTTAGTAGAGACGGGGTTTCACCGTGTTAACCAGGATGGTCTCGATCTGCTGACCTCGTGATCCGCCCGTCTCGGCCTCCCAAAGTGCTGGGATTACAGGCTTGAGCCACCGCGCCCGGCCCTCAGGGACATTTTCTGTGTACAGATAAATCATCTGTCTTCTCTATGTATTTTTTTTTGAAAAACACAAATAAGATTATACTACACCTGTGTGGTAATGCTTCCTTTCTTTTTTTTTTTTTTTTGAGGCGGAGTCTCGCTCTGTCGCCCTGACTGGAGTGCAGTGGCCGGATCTCAGCTCACTGCAAGCTCCGCCTTCCGGGTTTACGCCATTCTCCTGCCTCAGCCTCCCGAGTAGCTGGGACTACAGGCGCCCGCCACTTCACCCGGCTAGTTTTTGTATTTTTAGTAGAGATGGGGTTTCACCATGTTAGCCAGGATGGGCTTCCTTTCTTTAAAAATATTTTGTTACAGTTTTGTTTGGTCTTTGCTTCTTCTTTCCTACCTTTTCTGATAATTTGGAAGATGTATCATGTGTTTAGAGTCCCTTCTGGTAGATATAGGTCATATGTAATATACATATATATATTATCTTGTATAATTACATGCCATATATATATAAATATATATATACACACACCTAAATTATATGCCTTAATCTCTGGTTTTTGTTTTTTTGTGTGTTTTTTTGAGATGGAGTTTCGCTCTTTTGCCCAGGCTGGAGTGAAGTGGTGCAATCTCAGCTCACTGCAACCTCTGCCCGCTGGGTTCAAGTGATTTTCCTGCCTCAGCCTCCCGAGCAGCTGGGATTATAGGTGCTCACCACCATGCCCAGCTAATTTTTGTATTTTTGGTAGAGACAGCATTTCACTATGTTGGCCAGGCTGGTCTCCAATTCCTGACCTCAGGTGAACCACCCACCTCAGCCTCCCAAAGTGCTAGTATTACACCACGCCCCACCCTAAATCTCTGTTTTTTGATGGATGCATTTTAGAAGGTATACAGGGTTGAATAGTGTCTACCCCCACCAAATTCCTGTCCTCTTAGAACCTGTGAATGTGGCCTTATTTGGAAATAGGGTCTTTGCAGATGTAATCAAGTTAAGATGAAGCCATATTGGATAGGGTAAGTCCTAATCCAACAACTGATGTCCTTATAAGAAGAGGGAAGTTTCGACACAGAGACACAGGGGAGAGAATACCATGTGAAAAAGGTGGCAGAGACTGGAGTGTACTAGCCAAGGGGTGCCAAGAATTATTGGCAACTACCAGAAGCTAGGAGAGGGGCAAGCAACAGTTCTTCCCCTGGAGCTGCCAGTAGAAACCAACCCTGCTGACACCTTGATCTTGCACTTCTGCCCTCAAGAACTGCGAGAGAATAAATTCTGTTTTAGAAAGTCACCCAGTTGGTGGCAACTGGTTACCACAGCCCTAGAAAACTAATACAGATGGTACATACTGTAGCCTCATCCTATTTTAAACAGATTTGTCCTGTTTGAAAGTGCAGTCATTGGCCTCAGAGAAGTCTGTTCATGGTGAAGTTAGATTTCTCTGTAGCTCGAGTACAGAATTAAGATCGATGGGTCCTACCCACGGGGAATGATAAAATCATGGCTTTCTTTTGACAACTAACTGGTCTTTTGAATATCTTCATTTTCCAGAGATAAAGACAGAGAAAGGTGAGAAACTTAATGGAACTCAGGGACCCAAACAGTGTCTGGTCCATAATAGATGCTCAAAAACCATATATTGAAGGGATGGATGAATGAAAAACGCTTCATGGGCAATATAAAAAATTTGATTTACTCGTGCCTGTAATCCCAGCACTTTGGGAGGCCGAGATGGGCAGATCACGAGGTCAGGAGATCGAGACCATCCTGGCTAACACGGTGAAACCCGTCTCTACTAAAAATACAAAAAAATTAGCCGGGCATTGTTGTGGGCGCCTGTAGTCCCAGCTACTCGGGAGGCTGAGGCAGGAGGATGGCGTGAACCTGGGAGGCGGAGTTTCCAGTGAGCCGAGATCGAGCCACTGCACTCCAGCCTGGGCAACAGAGGTAGACTCCATCTCAAAAAAAATTGATTTATTTTCTCGTTTAGCTGCCCGCTTCAAAATCGATGGAGGGGTAGAAAGAGAACCTAGTAGGAGGCAAGAGACCTGGACTCTGTCCAGGTTCTGGCCTCAACACTCTATGTGATCTTGGGCAAGTCCTTTCCTCCCTGTTAGCCTCCGTTTCCCCTCATTAAAAGGAGGAACAGGGGATGGACCAGTAATGTCCAGACACCTGGGCTTCCACGTAGGATCCCCTGTCCAGCCTGGGTGCAGACTGTGGTCCAAGGGGCATTGGTGGTGCCCAGGACGCGGGACCCTCCCTGAAGAAAGGCCCCGACAGCGCCCTGGTGCGCAGACCCTCGCTGGGTTTGCGTACCGGGGCCCGAGGGCTGGGAGCTAAGAGCTGGCGTGAGGCTCTGGGCCGCCGCCGCCGCTCACCTTCCCGATGTTTCCGCTGCTGTAGGAGTCCAGCAGGTTTATAAACACCCTCTGGATCCGGATAACTTTCTCCGTGGGAGCAGCAGTTTCCTCTTCTTCAGCCATGGTGGGAGCCACGCTGGTTGCTAAGGTGAAAGCGTCACTCCTCTTGCCAAGGAGGCGGGGCCCGGGCCGGGGAGGCGGGGCAGGTTCTCCCTCTGGGGGCGGGGCCTGGGCGCCGGGCACAGCTTGCGGGGCTGGGAGGGGCGTGTCGTAGACGAAGCAGGGAGAGCTGGGCGCTGGGCGGGGCGTGCCGGGCGGGGGAGTGCGTGTCATGCCCGACGCTAATCAGGGCGTGCCAGGCGGGGCGGGGCGTGTTGCGCCGGTCGCTGGGCGGGGCGAGCCGGGTAGCGAGGGGCGTGTCGTGCCTGGTAGGGCGGGGAGGGGCGTGTCGTGCCCGGGGGCTGGGCGGGGCGTGCTGGGCAGGGCGGGGCGTGTCGTGCTGGGGGCCTGGGCGGGGCGTCCCGGGCAGGGCGGGGCGTGTCGTGCCTTGGGCTGGGCGGGGCACTCCGGGCGATGCGGGGCTCCGGATTTGCAGTTGCGCGCGCTCTCGGTTGCTGGGCGCCAGGCGGACGTTCCCGCGAGTGCTCTCCGCGGCGCCGCGCGTGCAGCCCGGGTCTCACCCTGGCTTGCTGCCCACTGGGAGCCCTTGGGCAGTGCACGATTTCTTTCGGAGTCTCCCTGGGCGTCTGTCCCAGGGGGCCATGTGATCGCTGTGCCTTTTTATCTCCATTGTTCGTAAAGTCTGGAATCACATCCCAGTGTCCGCTTGACCCGATGACTAAAAATAATGAGGAGTCTGAAGAAGAGGGAATGCCCCACAACCTAGGCCTCTCCCCGACACGTGGGAGTTTCTGAGTGCGCTCCCATGGGGTGCTCCGGCCTGGGTGACGAGACGTAAGCCTCAGCTGCGAAGAAAAGCTGTTGCCATGGAGTTTCGGGCTGCGGAACACCCGAGCGACGCTAGCGTGGTCCCGCCGTGCGGCAGTTGCGGCTTGGTCCGCGGGCTCAGCTCCCCTGGGGGTTGTTTCCAGACGCAAGTTCCAGGAAGACCCCGGTGTTGGCTGGGGGCGACCGGAGGCCGTGGGTGCCCAGGATTCGCTCACATTTACCAAGGGACGAAATTTAGACTTGACCGTTCCACACGAGATTATACATGCAGTTGCTGAGATAAATCCACAAATTAAAAGATAACATTCAACTCGGTGATCGCTGGACCATAAAGGTTGTGGTGGACTAAGAATACATCCCGCAGTTCCCTTGGAATAGCCTGATCATATTGAACTGGTTTCATGCCTTAAGCATTAACTCGTCAAATGTAAATATTTAACACTTGCAGCAATTGTGTGTGCGTGGTTTCTTCTCGTTTTTATATTATTATTTTTAATAGAGACAGGGTCTCACTATGTTGCGCAGACTGGTCTCTGACTCCGGGGCTCAAGAGATTCTCCTGCCTGGTCCTCCCAAAGTGCTGGTATTATAGGTATGAGCCACGGCACCAGTCTTCTTCTTCTTTTAATTTTTCATTTTTTTTTTTTTGAGACGGAGTCTCGCTCTATCACCCAAACTGGAGTGCAATGGCATAATATCAGTTCACTGCAAACTCGCCTCCCGGGTTCAAGCGATTCTCCTGCCTCAGCCTCCGGAGTAGCTGGGATTACAGGCGCCTACCACCATACCCGGCTAATTTTTCTATTTTTAGTAGAGAGATTTTCAGCATGTTGGCCACGCTGGTCTTGAACTTATGACCTCAAGTGATCCGCCCGCCTCGGCCTCTCAGAGTGCTGTGGTTTACAGGTGTGAGGCACCCCACCTGGCCTTTTTTTTTTTTTTTTTTTTTAATACTGGTTGTTTCAAAAAACGGAGGTGGCCCACGATCTCTAAAGAGCTTGAAGGCTCTGGGCTTTCACTTAAGAGACTTGGCTTTGAGTTTCAGCTCTCCAGTCATTTGTGGGAGGCTGGGACCAATCTCTTAACTTTCCCTAGGCTGTTAAATTGCCTGTAAAATAGGAGTGATACCACTAGCCTAACAAGGCTGTTAGGATTAAATAAAACACATGTGAAGCATTTTCTGAAGTGGTCTCCAAAGGTGAAATTATTGCTTTTTTTTTCCCTGCAAGGCTAAGGAACACTTCTACAGATGGGAGCCTTTATATTTCTTCGTTTTTCTGTCCCCACCCCATTTTCTTTTTTATGCATGCAAGTCTCATTAAAACTTGTTTTGAAAAACTAACACTTTGAGGTTTTGCCAACTCAATTTGGGAACAGTTTGCTCATAGCAAATTTATTTTTTATTTTTTTGAGACAGTCTTGCTCTATCCTTTAGGCTGGAGTGCAGTGGCGCGACCTCGGCTCACCACAACCTCTGCCTCCTGGATTCAAGCCATTCTCCTGCCTCAGCCTCCTGAGTAGCTGGGATTACAGGCACGTGCCACCACACCCGGCTAATTTTTCTATTTTGAGTAGAGAAGGGGGGGGGTTTCACCATGTTGGCCAGGCTGGTCTTGAACTCCTGACCTCGTGATCCACCTGCCTCGGCATCCCAAAGTGTTGGGATTACAGGTGTGAGCCACCAGGCCTGGCATTTTTTTGCTTTTTTTAAATCAACAAGAAAGTGTCAGTTTAAATGTAAAAGTATTCATGCAAGATCAGTGCAAAACTTAGAAAATATACTTCGGCATTCTTTCAAATGACTTACTAGTTCAACTATTCTAAAATTCACCTCATTCAAATTTTTAGTTTATCTCTGCATTCCTTGTTAATATGCAGTTAAGCAGGTACTTTGAAAGTTATTCAACCAGTCATGTTACAATGAAATGTTATAACTTACCTCTGTTTCTTTCATGAAATGAGCTTGCCATAGTTACAGGGGAGATGGCTTCTAGATAATTTTATATATATTGATAGGTTAGAAAAGGAGATTCTTTTTTTATTTATTTATTTATTTATTTATTTTTTTATTATACTTTAAGTTCTAGGGTACATGTGCATGACGTTTATATCATGTATAACTCCCCAATGCAATCCCTCCCTCCTCCCCCCTCCCCATGATAGGCCCCAGTGTGTGATGTTCCCCTTCCTGAGTCCAAGTGATCTCATTGTTCAGTTCCCACCTATGAGTGAGAACATGCGGTGTTTGGTTTTCTCTTCTTGTGATAGTTTGCTAAGAATGATGGATTCCAGCTGCATCCATGTCCCTACAAAGGACGCAAACTCATCCTTTTTGATGGCTGCATAGTATTCCATGGTGTATATGTGCCACATTTTCTTAATCCAGTCTGTCACAGATGGACATTTGGGTTGATTCCAAGTCTTTGCTATTGTGAATAGTGCCGCAATAAACATACGTGTGCATGTGTCTTTGTAGTAGAGTAATTATAATCCTTTGGGTATATACCCAGTAGTGGGATGGCTGGGTCATATGGTACATCTAGTTCTAGATCCTTGAGGAATCGCCATACTGTTTTCCATAATGGTTGAACTAGTTTACAATCCCACCAACAGTGTAAAAGTGTTCCTATTTCTCCACATCCTCTCCAACACCTGTTTCCTGACTTCTTAATGATTGCCATTCTAACTGGTGTGAGATGGTATCTCATTGTGGTTTTGATTTGCATTTCTCTGATGGCGAGTGATGATGAGCATTTTTTCATGTGTCTGTTGGCTGTATGGATGTCTTCTTTTGAGAAATGTCTGTTCATATCCTTTCCCCACTTTTTGATGGGGTTGTTTGTTTTTTTTTTTTGAGACGGAGTCTCGCTCTGCCGCCCAGGCTGGAGTGCAGTGGCCGGATCTCAGCTCACTGCAAGCTCCGCCTCCCGGGTTCACGCCATTCTCCTGCCTCAGCCTCCCGAGTAGCTGGGACTACAGGCGCCCGCCACCTCGCCCGGCTAGTTTTTTGTATTTTTTAGTAGAGACAGGGTTTCACCGTGTTAGCCAGGATGGTCTCGATCTCCTGACCTCGTGATCCGCCCGTCTCGGCCTCCCAAAGTGCTGGGATTACAGGCTTGAGCCACCGCGCTCGGCCAGGAGCCAGGAGATTTTTTTTTTTTTGGACACTGAGTCTCACTCTGTCCATCAGGCTGGAGTGCAGGGGGCAATCTTGGCTCACTGCAACCTCCACCTCCCGGGTTCAAGCAATTCTCCTGCCTCAGTCTCCCGAGTAGCTGGGATTACAGGCATGTGCCACCACACTCAGTTAATTTTTGTATTTTTAGTAGAGACAGTTTCACCATGTTGGCCAGTCTGGTCTCAAACTTCTGACCTCAGGTGATCCACCCACCTCAGCCTCTCAAAGTAGAGGTGTGAGCCACCGTGCCCGGGCCAGAGATTCTACTAATTCTATTATACCAACTAATATATGTTTCCTTTGTTATTATTTCCCTCTTTTAAAATCAGTTTTCATATAAACACAAAGTTAACGTGGGCTTTTACTGACACACACTGTATGGGGGACAGCCAGTGGAGTCAGAAGACTTGGGTTCTGATCCAACTGCACTGCTCACAGGCAGTTGCTGAGCAAGTTGCTCAATCTATCTCACCCGTATCATCCAGACAATAAAGGGATTGGAAAGAAAGTTCTGAAGTCAATGTGGCATCTATCAGAATCTCAGTGTTTTCTTACTATGTTCCTCAACATTCAAACAGCACATTTTCTGTTTTCGAATACTGGGGAGAGAACAGCACAGTGTGCAACAGAAGCAGCTAATGGTTGTAAGTACATTAGTAACAGCCGGACCTGGAGGAAAGGTGGGAAGAGTGTCATTATGGGAAATGAGATGTGCACTCTTCTCTTCATAATCATACTGCCTCTTCAAGGATCCTGGGAGCAGATACAACTCAGCAAGGCTTGGTGCTTTTGCTAGACAGCCTCTAGCTAGCTTAAACCCCACATCTATTGCATTTCCTGCTTCTAATTAGTACATACAAGCTAATGTATAAAATGTGAAAAAGCATTAAGAAAATGAAAATTACCTATTTTATCACCTAATGATGACTACTAACAGCCTATAATCTTTTCTTTGTTACATATACAATTATTTTTGAAAACGCAGTATGTATAGTTTTATGTCCTTTTTTTATGTAGCATAATTTTTTCCCATTGCCATTTTTTCATGATTGTTGGTGGTTGCATATTTTTCCATCAAAAGATGTAGCATAACTTTACCACTCTTTAGAGTCTTCCCAATTTTTCGTTAGGGAAAATGAACATCCTTATATAATTTTTTTTGCTGAATCATTTCCCTATGCTAGATTACTAGTATTATTACCAATTCAGAAGTTATAAACTTTGTAAAGGATTTATTACCAATGTTTCCAGAAAGATTTCACCAATATACCCTCCAATAGACTGTAAGAGTGCTTCCTCATTAAATCCTTACTGGTATTAAGTTTAAATAAGAAGAATCACAAAATTAGTAGGTGAAATAACCCAATCACTTAATTTTTTCTTTCTTAATGGTTGGGTTGGACCTCTTTCAAGTAGTTACTGACATCTGTATTTTTTTTTTTGAGTTGATCAATATTATTTGCCCACTGTTTGCATTTTTTCTTCCTATTGATTTGTAAGAGTTATTTACATAAAAGGTTTTTTTTTTTTTTTTTTTTTGAGACGGAGTCTCGCTCTGTCGCCCGGGCTGGGGTGCAGTGGCCGGTTCTCAGCTCACTGCAAGCTCCACCTCCTGGGTTTACATCATTCTCCTGCCTCAGCCTCTGAGTAGCTGGGACTACAGGCGCCCGCCACCTCGCCCGGCTAGTTTTTTGTATTTTTTAGTAGAGACAGGGTTTCACCATGTTAGCCAGGATGGTCTACGATCTCCTGACCTCGTGATCTGCCCGTCTCGGCCTCCCAAAGTGCTGGGATTACAGGCTTGAGCCACCGTGCCCGGCCTTCTTTTTTCTTTAGAAGTGAAATCAAGGCTTAATTTATCTGGTTAAGTTTTGTAATTTTTTTTTTTTTTTAAAGACACGGTCTTGTTCTGTCACCCAGGCTGGAGCGCAGTGGCACGATCATAGCTCACTGCAGTCTCCAATTCCTGGGTTCAAGTAATCTTCCTGCTTCAGCTTTCCTAACGGGCTAGGACTGCAGGTGTGTGTCACCAGGCCACACTTTTATAATTTTTTGTAGAACTGGGATCTATGTTGTGCAGGCTGCTCCTGTACTCCCGGCCCCAAGTGATCCTCCTGCCTGCACCTCCCAAACCACTGGAATTGCAAGTGTGAGCCACCACACCTGGCCTATCTGCTGGTTAAGTTCTTTAAACAAAACAGGTAAAATGGAGGTTTTAATATCTGGATTCTCATGTGTATCTGTGTAGTTTTATTAACGTCCTCTCCTCTTGTTCCTCATTCCTCTTTCATAGTAATAACAACAGAAAGCTCACTTCAGTCACTTCAAATCCAAATGTAACAATGCAGAATTAAAAAATGGAAACAAACTCTTGGAATTAATCATTTATCACAAAATGAACAATTTCAATTCTTAAACATACAATCACTTTTCTTCATACTAACTCAAAATGAGTAAACAGAATTTTATTCAAACTTTACAAATATCATTTACATTTAGCCTGAGATTAAGCATGAGAAAGTTCAACCTGAAGTTAGACTTCATTGCCCAGTTAAGCATCTGAAAATAAAGCTGAGAATGAATATACATCATCAAACAAAGCATTCCAATGAAGTCTGGCAATGAATTGTGACACAAACTGAACTTTAATTTGCTCTGGTCCACATGATCTTCAGAGCCTAAAAGTTCCTATTTTTTAATAATGATGGAAAAATATCTGCAAATGACAAATGCATGAAGGTGTGACCAGATGCAAAATTTTAGTTCAACATTTCTACAGCAGCTGCTTTAGGTGACCATTAAAAAACAACTCCCCAATCCTTATTGTTCAACATGTACTTGAAAACATGCGGCAGCATGGTACAGTTTATTAAATTTATAAATATCAGTACGTGTAATAAAATATAAAATACTGAGTATCCCTTTTTCAAATATTAAGTCTCTGAATGCTTCATTCATCCTTTGGTTTCAAACCCATACAATGCACTCATATTACATTGTAGATTTTGCATGGAGACAGAACACTGTACATCTGTTGGGGAAGGTGGGGTGCTGTGGGAATACCAAAGCACTACATCATAGAAAGTAAATGTTGAAGCAAAAATACTTTCTGAATATATACTGTACATTATGTAAACACACATTCAGAATAAGAATCAACACAGGCCAAAATATTGTTTTCTAGGAAACCAGAATCTTCTTTCTTTTAAATCACACACTGAAGATGCTTTTTGTTAAGAAAAAGAATGAAGTCTGTTCCTGTATTTGCTTGTGTGCTTAGGTATCTTGGAAATGAGTAATTATTACATTCATTGCTAACCGTTTATCCTCTGCTTAGTTGGCTGGCTGTTGCAAACACGGAATACAGAACTATTTCAGTCCCTGTTTTTCATTTAATACTAGTTCAGTAATATATAATTAAATAATCTTTATTAATCCATTATTTCTAATATAAATAGATTAAGTGAAGCAGTGAATTTCAAAATTTGTGCAGGGGAAACTAGTTGATAATTTGTTTCCAATAAGGCTAGTAGCAATTAATTACTACAAAGTTTCTCCAAGCTAGTAGTGAACCCCTGATTTAGCAGGTTGAATCAAACTGTATAGTTAGGTAATTCTAATTCCTCTATTACTGTGCAAATCTAGAATTTTCTATGTAAAAGACAGTGCTGGCAGCATCAAAGCCCTGTAATAAGAGTATGAAATACTGATTAGGATTTGAAATGAAGAGATATTATATGAAGACATGTGAATGTCTTAATGATGGTATCATAGCAACGGCCTCAGAATTCCCTTACTGAAACAGAAACTAAGACAAATCATTATTCAATAATCTTCTGAGCCAAAAGCCTAAGTTGAAAGCAAGTGATAAAAACACAAAACCAAAGATGCATTTTCTATGACCATATGCAAGAATTTCAAGCTTTATATCAACATTCTGTACCAGCACCAGCCCCTCTGAAAGGAAAAAGCGTAGTCATGACTGTCCATCCCTTTTCAAAGCTTCCAGTCTTTGAAGGAGTGCGTTTCCAAAGGCTTCCCGGTAGGCGGGGCTGAGTGTATCCAACAAGGAGTAGACTGTTTCATGGTAGGGAGTCTGTAAATGATCATCCACCTGGTCAAAAGCATAGCCTACCACCTACAAGAGAAATGCAACAGTGAATTCATTAGTTTTCATGCTGGTACAGAAAACAAAATCCAAGTGTTTACGTGAGTAATCATCCTTTCAAAAAAAATTATTTTTTTTCCTAGCCACTAGACCACCAGATACATGGATAATTATTGAGTGACACTATTTCTCAATCAATGTCAGAGTATGCACATTTTAAACACAACCTTTAATACTTCAGCAACTTACAATGTCTAACACAGAAACAAAACCACTAAAATGCTCCCTATAGAATTTTCTTTAAAATTTAAAAGGTTTTACTTAGAATCTCAAGGAAATGCAGAGAATTTGAAAAGCTACACAAAAACCGTTTTATTTTCATATTCTAAGACATGCATCTATTATTTACCCTATTTAATTCCACATATACTGAGGGTCCACTACATTAAGTACTGTAATAGGTAATATATCATTAGTTCATATTTTTATCATTTTTTTACTCCTTTTATAAATAGAATTCTAGAAATTATTCCTAACAATTTAGTTTTAATAATTAGTTGTTAATTTTAATAACTGTTTCATTAATTGGTTTAATAATTTGTTTAATTATTCATTTTAATAACTGCTTAGCTTTATTATTAGTAATCTGAAAGGCCACTTTCACCTAATATATTTCTTATCTGACAGGGAATAAATGCTCAACTCTGTGAGATAAAAGGGAATGTTACTGTGTTTTTTTTTCCTTGGTAGGGGTACACTATTTCTGGAAGTATTGCAATACCAGGTCGATGAGTGAAGTGAATGGAGCAAGAGCCTATTCTATCTCCCTGCTCCAAAAATCCATTTAATATATTGTCCTTGCATAGAGGACAAACATATTAAACTGATAAGAGATACTCCAATTGATCTAAGGCTAAAGGCTGAGAGGCAATATGTTTTTGTTTTTGTTTTTTCCTGTGACCACAGCTACAACTTTTCTTTTTGATGAGATTATAAGGTATATCATGGTTCACCATCACAATATAGGGCAAAATTAATTTAGTTTTTGCTGACTTAAGTTTGTACATTCCCTATATAAATCCTAAATTTTTATGACATCTACTTAAGCCATAGAAGGTGAAAGTTTATGTTAGAAGCTGAGTTTTTTTTTTTTTTTTTTAATGAAAAGCAGAGGCAGACACCTAAGGAAAATGAATCACACCTCTTCAGATCCATGCTCGATTACTGTACTCTCTACAGTGGAGTACAGTTCAGTTTGCCTTCTTCCTCTTATCCCTGCTAGACTGTGATCTTCCTGGTGGACAGGGATCATGTCTTATTCATGGTTTGATTTTCAATTGCTGACACAGGATAGTTGCTCAATAAATGTTAACTGAATCAGACTGAAAAACAAACAAATATTTGAGCACCTACTACATGTCAGGTTTTACAAATGGTTCACATTTTTCTGTATCACACAGTCATATAATCATTCCCCAAATCGTTTTAAGTTTTTGTAAATCTCCAAGTTATAGATTAAGAAGCAGGAACTCTCAGGGGTAGACAGACTCACCCAAGATCATTTAAATTCACATTTAAGGCCGGGCGCGGTGGCTCAAGCCTGTAATCCCAGCACTTTGGGAGGCCGAGACGGGCGAATCACGAGGTCAGGAGTTCGAGACCATCCTGGCTAACACGGTGAACCCCCGTCTCTACTAAAAAAAAAATACAAAAAGCTAGCCGGGCGAGGTGGCTGGCGCCTGTAGTCCCAGCTACTTGGGAGGCTGAGGCAGGAGAATGGCGTAAACCCGGGAGGCGGAGTTTGCAGTGAGCTGAGATACGGCCACTGCACTCCAGGCCGGGTGACAGAGCGAGACTCCGTCTCAAAAAAAAAAAAAATAAATAAAATAAAATAAAATAAATTCACATTTAAGACTGCTGACTCTCTGATCAGAACTCCTTCTATCTCTCCATAGCCAACTTAGAATTAACCAACACAAGACAGAATTAGCTTACTAATTCTGTCATTTATCTCTATTTCTGATTTAAGATTCACCTCTAAACGCTCTGAGTTTTTAGTACAAATTTAAGGATGTGTAAAGAAGTGCACAAAAATTAGTTAAATCAGGTACTACGCTTAAAGTTAAGCAGCTATCTTTGTGGCAGCTGTGAGGAAATTGAGGGTGGTACAGATGCTGGCCTTGCAATTTACTCCATCAAGGAATATACAGTATACACGACTCATCTTCGGCAAACTGAATCCAGTGAAGTAGAGAGATGTTTATGTACTTAAGATAGTATCATGTGACATTCTTACTTGCTTAGGTGGGCCTTGCTCACCACCTTATGATAATGTACAATTACTTTGAACAAATATAGAAACACAGAAATGTATGACATTTGTTAAGACTGAAGATTCATTGGTTACTAAGGTTAAAACTAGATTTTAGATTTTCTAATGTCTATCCCTCTGTTCAGTAGGTCAAAGGTTTTTATAATAGTTTTTTTTTTTTTTTTTTAAAACAGGGTCTGTGTACCCAGGCTGGAGTACAGTGGCCCAATTCTAGCTCACTGCAACTTCGGACTCATGGTCCCCCTCCTAAGCCTCCCAAGTAGCTGGATTACAGGAATGTGCTGCCATGTTGGGCTGATTAACAAAAAATACATTGTAGAAACAGGGTCTTGCTATGTTACCCAGGCTAGTCTCGAACTCTCGGCCTAAAATGATCCTACCAGCTTGGCCTCCCTAAGTGCTAGGATTATAGGCAAGAGCCCACAGGCCTGTCCTATAGTTTTTTCTTTTTTAATTAAAAGTTGCTCTCAGGTGATGTTTTCTACTATTCTAAATTCATGATTTTGGTTTAGAGAATGGAAAGGTTAATCTGCCTAGAAGAGCTCCCATAATAAAGAGATATTCATAATAAAGGGTTAATGGGACACTTAGAAATCTGGGGGCGGAATGTTCTGCTCTGATTTACTTCTGATCTAAGAGTTGGAAAACAGTGTTGTCAAGTACGTTATTTTAACAGAAGAGACATTTCCAAGAGGTTGACGAAGATCTTTTCAACACAGTAACTGCAAAACCCATTCAACGCAGAGAATGTATATATAATTTTGGTGAACACATTTAGCTATAGATGAGAAATAAATTAGTTTTGGGGGTCATGATTAAAACAAAGTCACACCCTGCAAATCAAATGGTTTTCAAAAAATTCGGTTGCCCTATATCCATCAACAGCCTTTAAAATTAATAAAAATTTCTAGATAAAAAGTTTTTCTTAAAAAAATTTAGAAGCTACTGAATATTCAGTTCCCATGTAACACTCTTTCCCTCCACACTACCTCTCTTTTTGATAAAGTGGTGAAGACATAAATTTTTTTTTTCTAAAAAGAGAAGTGAGTTACCTTGAGCCCTGCTTCAGTGAGCTCTAAGCAATATCTGTTTCTTTCCTTTGTTTCCACATTGATATAGGCCACATCATCTGCACACCGCAGGCTTTTCGAGACAAACATGTTGTTAACAGCAAAGAGAACATCATTTACAACTGCTTCAGCTTCTAGCCTCATGTCTTTCATGTCAGTTCCTTCAAAACCATTAAGCTCTGAACCTTCTTCAAATCCTGACATACTGCTTAGCTCCATGGGATTACAGTCTGTTTCCATTCTCTGAAAAAAAGCAGTTATAAAATTTGTTTATAGAAAGACATTCAAAATACTACATTTGATTAAAAATAGCTATGCCTTACAATTGCTACTTAGTACAAAACACTAGCTAACAATTTTTAGGAAAAATACTATCTAAAAACATTTCTAGTGTTTTTTCACAGCAAAATCACAGACACCTATAGATTTTCAAAAAAAGAATCTCCCTTCTCCACTTACCCCCAACAGGTCAATTTCCATATTGATAAGCATTTAGAATATATATATATATACACACACACTTTTTTTTTAAGCTATTTTGAATAATGCCTCAGTAACAATCCTAGTACATATTTTTAAATGTATAATTTTTCTCTAGGACAGATATTTAGAACTGAAATTGCTGAGTCAAAGGACATACTTATTTTACTTTTTTTTTTGAGATGGAGTCTTGCTCTGTTGCCCAGGCTGGAGTGCAGTGGTACAATCACGGCTCACTCCGCCTCCTGGGTTCATGCCCTTCTCCTGCCTCAGCCTCCTGAGTAGCTGGGACTATAGGTGCCAGCCACCATGCCCAGCTAATTTTTTTGTATTTTCACTAGAGATGGGGTTTCACCGTGTTAGGTAGGATGGTCTCGAACTCCTGATCTTGTGCTCCGCCTGCCTCAGCCTCCCAAAGTGCTGGGATTACAGGTATGAGCCACCGTGCCTGACCTATTTTAACTTTTAATATATACTGCCAATTTGCCCTTCAAAAAAATACAGTATGACTTCACTGACAGAGTATGAGGGACTGGACTTTTTCACCTCTTTCCAATTCTTTTAAATTTTTGCCAATTTAAGAGGTGAAGAATGATAGTTCATTGTTGTAATATGTATTTCCTTGAGTAAATATATTTTTGGGTGTTTGTAGGGTATTTTTAGTTCTGAGATCATATAGTTGCAATAAGCAGAAATGGAAATAAATCTAAATTGCATGAAATCAGAGGGCAAGTCTTTACCTACCACAGTACACTACCACTCAGTAGTTCCTTTTATGACTTCTAGATTGGGGTTCTGCTCTAGGCCTTACCCATCCCATGATTACATTTTAAAAATCCCCTAAATTCTTGTTGTATCTGAATTTAACTCTTTCATCCATCTGGAATTTATTTTGCACAACTTTATTTTCCAGATGGATAGCCAACTGTCCCAACACCACTTACTGAATAACTCACCTTTTCACCACTAACTTGAACTGACCCAAATGTTATATTTTGAAAAATATTTCTAATTTCTCATGTTAACTGGATCCAATATAACTGCCAGGCTGCTATGTGGTTTTAGCTTTTCTGTGACTGGGGTTAAAAAAGATCTTCCTGGCTAAATGTATTGTTAAAATTTGAAACGTATGAATGAGAAAAGTTAATTAATGTGAAAGTGCTTTGGAATGTAAACAAGGCTTTACAGAACAAACTATGGTGAGCTATTGTGCTTTCTTTTTGCTTGGCAGGTTTTAAAAGTAAAGTTTCACTTCTCTGATACGGAGTAAGCATCTGCCGTCGTGAATGAAGCATAACTCTTCATTCACTCAAGTGAATTCAATCAACCTTCATTTCCTATCTACTTGAACACTGTGGTCAAGGTCTAGTCCCACCCCCTAACCACACTGGGGTTAGATTAGACTGGTAATAAATGGTAATAAACTCACTGTATTTTAAGAGACAAGGTCTAACCATGTTGCCCAGGCTGGAGTGCAGTGTGTGATCATTGTGCACTATAACCTAGAACTCCTGAGCTCAAGCCATCCTACTACCTCAGCCGCCTGAGCAGTTGAGACAACAGGCTCGAGCCGCCACACGTGATCCTTAAATGCTTTTTTAGAAGAAGTCTCAGTTTTTTCTGACAATATGGACAATTTTTATGGGCATTTATTTAAACCACTGATCTGGTACATTACACAGTCCATCGCTATTCCAAGTTATGCCCTATTTGTGTAATATTCAAAATCCTTCAAGATAGTGACATTTAAAATTCTTTAAGTTAGTCAGTAGACTTACTTGTAAGAGCTTATAAAATTATAGATACACTTTCATCACTGCAGAAAAACAAAATCAAAATCAAAAATCTCTGGAAGACGAGTTATTTTTTTCAGAGCTCCTGAGCGATTTTGCTGTGCAGCCACTGCTCTAAATTATCAGCAAAATCTTAAGAAGCTAGAGTTCCTACAGCTGAATGTCATTTCCACACTACAAAAGTCAAAACTACTTGCCGAAGGCAATTTATAACATATGTAAAGCTATTTCAAAAAATTACATAGCAAATGTATAATGTATTCCTCCAATCCTAATTCAATTAATAATATGTTTTAAAGACTCTTTATCTTGTCTCTCATAGCACTTTACAGAATTAGTCACTTGCTACAAACAACAGAAGTTAATTATAAAATTACCAATTATTGCTGGAGCAATCTGTCGGGTAACTGAAAGCTCAAATTGACTTATAGGAAAAAAAATTTGGTTTTCCAAATTTTACCTTATTCCAAAAATAATCAGTACACTGCTTAAGATTGTATTTGGTTTTATATATATAAAATGAGCCCTTTCTTTTTTACTAGTTTTGAAGATTTAGAGATGACTGACTACTATAAATCTCTTGACACCATGAATATCAAACATCTTAATTTTGCTTAAGTTATCAAGTACTTCAATTAGAGATGTCAGAAATAATGATCATTACATAAAAAGATGTTTATATGAGAAAGTTTTACATTTATAAAGCTTTTTTTTTTTTAAGCAAGAATCTAATTCATTGCAATTAGGATCTTGATGCAGAAAGATCAAGAATCCAGTACTTAAAGGGAAGAAATCCTCACAGGTCAGTGAAGTAGGTCACCAAACAGTTGTAATAATCAGCACCAAGCTGCAAAAAAAGAGGAAGACACCTTTCCTAAGACTGAACTTTTAAGACACTTTCCCTGAAATGTCTTTGAGTAACATACAATTTAGACCTTTTGATGACACATACAAATTAAAGTAATGGAGCATGACATAAATAACATTTTTAGCCATTATTTTAAGGTATGATTACAACTTGTTTTTTGTTGGTTGAAACAGGTTCTTGATTATTTACCAATATCCTTTTCCCTGCCTACGACCACCCATATTTTCCAAGGGCAACCATAACGCCCCCTTCCCATACTAAGTAAAGTAACCAAGAAATTTGGCTGAGATTGACTCCAATCCCCAGATACAGACTCTTCCAAACTAATGAATACATGAAATTCTTCCTGGTTACTTTATTTTTTTGAGACAGAGTCTTGCTCTGTTGCCCAGGCTGGAGTGCAGTGATGTGATCTTGGCTCACTGCAACCTCCGCCTCCCGGGTTCAAGACATTCTCCTGCCTCAGCCTCCCGAGTAGCTGGGATCACAGGCCTGGCTAATTTTTGTATTTTCAGTCGAGACAAGGTTTCACCATGTTGGCCAGGCTTGTCTTGAACCCCTGGCCTCAAGCAATCTGCTGCCTCAGCCTCCCAAAGTGCTGGGATTACAGGCATGAGCCACCATGCCCAGCCTTCCTGGTCACTTTAATCAGAATAGTTCAGTCCCAGCACACAGCCCAAGCTGTTCCAGGCAGCCACGTTGAGATGGGGCCACTAGCCCAAGCACGATGCTGACAACGGAAAAAAACAGAGCCAAGAGATTCACAGAGAAATGCGGCCAGAGTCCACTCTGGTTTCCCAGCCTTTGCACTTCTCAGTTATTGGAGCCAACAAATTCCTATTATCTTACTGGCAACAGAAAGCATTCTACTGGATTTAGGAGTCTACCCATGATGAAAGGCAGTGATTGATTTCGCTCTACAACAGCCCTATGAAGGTAAAAAGGTTTAGAAAATGGAGCTCAGATGATGATGATGACTATTTTTGTGCCTGTCATGTAGAAAGTGCTTAATAAAAGCTTTATAGAATCTAGATATCAACAGTTTCCTATTGCTTCTATAATAAATTACCAAATTAGTGGCTTAAAATAGCACACACTTACTCTCTTACAGTTCTGGAGATGAGAAGTCTAAAAGCAAGATTTCAGCAGGTCTGTATTCCTTCTAGAGGCTTCAGGAAGAAATCTGTTTCCTTACCTATTCTAACTTCTAGAGGACATCTGAATTCCTCAGCTTATGATACCTTCCTCAATCTTTAACATATATAAAAACATTCAAATGCCTTCTTTTTCCGCTCTTCCTTTTTTGGAGAGTTATCTATTTACGAGACAGGATCTTGCTGTCGCCTAGGCCATAGTGCAGTGGCACAGTCTTGGGCTCAAATGATCCTCCCACCTCAGCCTCCCAAATAGTTGGGACTACGGGTGGGTGCCATCAGGCCCGGGTAATTCTATATTTTGGAGAGACAGGGTCTTCCTATGTTTACCCAGGCTAGTCTTGAACTCCTGGGATCCAGCAATCCTCCTACCGTGGTCTCCCAGAATGCTGGGATTACAGGTGTGAGCCACTGCGCTTGGCCATAATTTATTTTCAGTGAACACATTTGATGGGCAACATAAGGTGGTAGGCAGTTTACATGCTTCTCTTAAAAGGAGGCCTAGAATACTTGCCAAGCCCACTGCCTTCTCTGGAAAGGTTTCTGAATCATAGGTTTCATGCTTTGTATTTTAATTCCAGCATCATCATAGCAAAATGTACTCGGGATGGGTATTTCAATTAAAGGCACCATCTCAAGGTTGGCAAGGGGTTTATTTATGTCTTAAGTCAAGAGCTTTGTCCAGCTACTTCCGGATGGTGGTCTAGCTAATCAGATTCTCTCTTAAGGAGTTTGAAGAGACAAAAACCATGAAGTCAGTTAGCTGGTGACGACAGCTAACTGTGATGACAGTAGTTACAGAGGAAGAGCAGTGAGCAGCTAGGTTGCTATGTTGACGGACACTTGAGAAGCAGCTTCCATACTTCGGATTATGTACCCCAGAAGATAAAAATATTTTGAGCAGACATCTTTTTTTTTTTTTTTTTTTTGAGACGGAGTCTCGCTCTGTCGCCCAGGCTGGAGTACAGTGGCCGGATCTCAGCTCACTGCAAGCTCCGCCTCCTGGGTTCAGGCCATTCTCCTGCCTCAGCCTCCCAAGTAGCTGGGACTACAGGCGCCTGCCACCTCGCCCGGCTAGTTTTTTGTATTTTTAGTAGAGACGGGGTTTCACTGTGTTCGCCAGGATGGTCTCGATCTCCTGACCTTGTGATCCGCCCGTCTCGGCCTCCCAAAGTGCTGGGATTACAGGCTTGAGCCACCGCGCCCGGCCGAGCAGACATCTTATTATAAGCATTTATATAAATATTCTACCACAATTAAAATATTTAAGACATATAAATACACATTTAAACAGAAGGTAAAGATGGAATATAGATATATTTTCTGCTCAATGGATTATCTGTGTACCTGACTAGAAGCCTGTACCATTGAGGATGAGAAAATACAGGCCCATTTCAGTGAAGGAACAACCACTGGAATTACTACTGACACTTTAGAATTGCCATCAGGTTACCAGAATGGTTGACTCATCAATGTGAATCCTGTAAAACTCTTTGCTTTCCCTTTTTGTACACAAAACAATTTATCACCATATAAGAAATTCTAGATGAACAGAACTTTCTGTGATGATGGAAATGTTCTTTATTGTTGTCCTCCAATACAGCAGCTAGTAGCCATCTGAAGTTTGGCTACTGGGATGGAGAAATTGAATTTAAAAATTTATTTAATTTTGGTTCATTTAAATTTAAATAGCTAGTGGCCACTGTATCAGATGGCACAGGTCTAGACCTCTGTGAAAACTTGCAGATAATATAATAAGCAGAGTTTATACTAAGGCTGAAAAATCTCAGCGGATGTAAAGGCACTGAATCAAACTTCATATGAGTAGCAAAATTTGGAAATTGAGATATAATTGAATCCTAACTACTGTACGTAAAGGAATCAATCATCGCTTCAAATAGTAAAAACTAATGAATCATTATCCTATGTTTTATAATCTTGTCTACTCGGATTCTAGGTTTATTAATCAAATATCATAATCCACTCTGTACCAGCATTTTTTTAAGCACTAGAATACTAATAAAAGATGTCTACTGGTAGCTTACAGTCTAATTTGGGAAAGACAGGCACATAAAATATTTGCACAAATATTAATGCCATGCACACACATCATAACTATTCTCCCCAAACGTACTTAATTGTGAGTGGTAGATAATTACAGAAAACAACGATACGTCTTGGTCCTACTACACTATCACTAAACTTGTATGAAACTGAGTTGGCCACATAATCTCATTGGTCTCACAGAGTTCTCATCTACAAAATAAGGTAAATGGGCAGAAAATTCTTTGCTGTTCTAAGAGCTTTGACATTCTATAATCTATGACATAGTGGTTAGTTACGATAGGGCTTGACTAAGGGGACAGGTCAGTCAAAACTGGTCTGGCATGAACACAAATAAAGAGTTATAAATAAGCAAAAAGGTCTTGAGAATTGTGAGAAATTCTGTGTAGGGAACAAAACATAAGCAAGGTCAGCACAGGGTGTGGCAGGAACTAGTTGGGCTAAAGTACAAGGATATGCAGGGGTGGCTCAATTTGACAGCGTGCTGACACCTAGAGAGAGGAATTTGATTTTGATATAATAGGCTGTTTTAAGGTCTTGGGAATGGAATATCTTTTTATTTAATACAGGTTTCTTATTGGCAGTATGTAGTGTGGTCCTGCTTTTTTATCCATCTGGCAATCTCTATCTTTTAATTGGGGTGTGCTATGGTAAGAATATTTGTCCCCTCCAAAACTCATGTTGAAATTTAATTTCCAATGCAACGTGGCAGCACCAAAAAGTGAAGCCTTAAAAAGGTGACTGGGTCATGAGTCACTTCCCAAAGAGTGGATTAATCCATTTACCGATTAACAGTTTAATGGGTTACCATGCAAGTAGAACTGGTGGCACTGCAAGAAGAGGGGGAAAAGATGTGAGCCAGCACATTCAGCCCCCTTGCCATGTGATGCCCTGTGCCACCTCAGGACTCTGCAGAGTCCCCACCAGCAAGAAGGCCCTCTCTAGATGTGGCCCCTCTACCTTGGACTTCTCAGCTTCCATTACTCTAAGAAATAAATTTCTTTATAAATTATCAAGTTTCAGGTATTCTGTTATAAGCAACTGAAAATGGACTAAGGGTGTTTAGACCACTTACATTTAATTTGATTACTGTAATTATTGATATAGTTGAGTGTGAATTTGCTATCTTGCTATTTGTTTTTAGTCCCATCTGTACTTTATTCCCTTTTCCTTATTTTCCTCCTTGCTTTTGAATTAACCACTTTTTAGGATTCTATTTTATATCCTTTGGTTCTTATTATATTTTTTGTTGCATGTTTTTGGTGATTGCTTTAAAGTTTATAGTAGACATCTTTATCAAAATGTACCTCCAAATAATACTATACTATTTCATGTATATGAACTTTACAAGACACTACTATATAGCATTTGCTATTTTTGTCACATATTTTACTTCTACATAAATTATAAACTTCGTAACAATATTATTCTTGCTTTAAACAGTCAATTATTTTTCAGAGATTTAGGTAATAAGAAGTATTTTATATGTAACGATATAATTACCATTTTTTGTGCTCCTTCATTTGTACTGATGTATAGCTACATGTATTATCTGTATCATTTTCCTTCTGCCTGAATAACTTCTTTCAACGTTTCCTGTAGTGTAGGGCTGCTGTTGATGAATCCTTTCATCTTTCCTATGTCTGAACTAGTCTCCCTTTCACCTTCATTTCTGAAAGATATTTTTGCTGGGTAGAGAATCCTAGGTTGACAGTTTTTTTTTTTTTCAAGTCTTTAAATATGCTTCTTGGGTGCAGTAGCATGTACCTGCAGTCCCAGCTATTTGGGAGTCTAAGGTGGAAGAACTGCTTGAGCTCAGTTCATGACCAGCCTGGGCAAAACAGTAAGAGCCTGTGTCTCTAAAAGAATGAAACAGATGTTTCTCAACTATCACTTTGCTTGTCTTGTTTCCCATTTGACATTTGATGTCATTGTTATCTTTGTTCCTCTTGGTGTAGTTTTTTCATGCTTCTTTTCCTTAGGTTTCATTGAGATTCTGGAATCTATAGGTTTATAGTTTTCAACAAATTTGGAAAATTTCTGGCCATTATTTTTTCAAACATTTATGTGTCCCTACCCTCTTTGTGGACTCTAATTTTATGTATATTAGTCCAAGTGAAGATGTCCTATTCCTCACTGCTGTATTTTTTTCACTCTGTTTCATTTTGATTTATTGATATGTCTTCAAGTTTGTTAATCTTTTCTTCAGTATCTATTCTATTTGTGTCTTTTAATCTTTTAAACACATTTTCCATGTCTTTGCTTAATTTGCTCAATCTTTTTTCTAGTTTTTTTAATATATAAAATACAGCTGTAATAAGTGTTGTAATGTCCTGCCTACTAATTTCAAGTATTATTTCTGGGTTAGTCTCAACGGACAGATTTTTCTTCTCAATTATAGGCTATATTCTGCTGCTCTGCATGCCTGGTCATTTCTGACTGGATGCCAGACATTGTGATTTTGGTGCTGAATGTTTTTATATTATTTTAAATATTATTGAATTCATTTGGTTAGACGCATGGTGAGAAAAAGTTTAAAAAGTAATAAATATTATTGAGCATTGTCCTGGGAGGTAGTTATCTGGAAACAGCTTGATCCTTCTGGGTCTTGCTTTTAGGCAAGATCTGTATTTAATCTCTAGTTAATTTTGTCCCATTACAAAGGCAAAACCTTTCTGAGTACTCTACCCAATGCCCTATGAATCACGAGGGTTTCTATTCTGTGTGATATGAGAATTATCCCTGGTCCTGCTTTAGCTCAGAAAATTGTTTCCTCTAATTATTTTTTTTAATGGAAGAACAGAAACGATTATTAAACACATGAAAATACACTCACAGTTAGAAATCATAGAAATAATTAAAATGAGGTAACATGCCGGGCGTGGTGGCTCAAGCCTGTAATCCCAGCACTTTGAGAGGCCAAGATCGGCAGATCACGACGTCAGGAGATAGAAACCATCCTGGCTAAGACGGTGAAACCCCGTCTCTACTAAAAAACACAAAAAACGAGCCGGGCGAGGTGGCAGGTGCCTGTAGTCCCAGTTACTCGGGAGGCTGAGGCAGGAGAATGGCGTAAACCCGGCAGGCGGAGCTTGCAGTGAGCTGAGATCCGGCCACTGCACTCCAGCCCGGGCGATAGAGTGAGACTCGGTCTCAAAAAAAAAAAAAAAAAAAAAAAAAAAATTGAGGTAACATTTAACATCTTGCAGATTGGCAAAACATTTTTCTTTTTGAGTCTACACATGAAAAATTTTCTAAATCAAGTATTATTGAGGACGCAGAACAGAGAACATTTAGACACTGAGTGGGAGTGTAAACTGGCACAACACTTTGGAAAATGATTTGATACTATCCAATAAAGATGAAGATCCAGCAATTTAGGCTCCAAAGAAATGAGAAGATTTATAATTTTCATATCACCTCTGCTTTAGAAAGTCCCAAGCTGAGTATCCTCCTCTCTTTTTTTTTTTTTTTTTTTTGAGACAGAGTCTTGCTCTGTCACCCAGGCTGGAGTGCAGTGGCACTATCTCAGCTCACTGCAATCTCGGCCTCCTGGGTTCATGTGATTCTCCTGCCTCAGCCTCCTGAGTAGCTAGATTACAAGCAGCCACCACCGTGCCTGGCTAATTTTTGTATTTTTAGTAGAGACGGGGTTTCACCATGTTGGTCAGGTTGGTCTCAAACTCTTGACCTCAAGTGATCCACCCACCTCAGTCTCCCAAAGTGTTGGGAATACAGGCATGAGCCACCCCACCTGGCCCCTCCTCTAATTCTTTTTGGTAGTTCTTTCCCCAGCCCAGGGCAGTGAACTCAGAGCCATGAATCAGTATTCAGCTGCAGGCTGGAGGGAGGTCCTTTGTATATCTTCATAGTCCTTGCTTTCTGTGAAGCTATTTACTTTCTAGTACTCTGTCCCAGCTGCCCTGGCCTTCTTGGGTTTCTAGCTCTATGTCCTCAATTCAGGGAGACCATCAGGCTTTACCTGGTTTTTTCTTTCCAGTGCCATGACTGGCTTTAGGCAATACACTGGGGCAACAGGCTCACCATATTTGTATCACGCTTCTCAGGCATTACTGCCCATTACCTGATGCTCAGAAGTCTTGAAAACATTGTTTCATATATTTTGCCCACTTTTTCTTTTCTTTTTTTTTTTTTAAATTAAGGTGAGAGTGTCCTTGTTAGTCTATCTTGGCCTTAAGGGGAAATCCCAATGATCAGTTTTGAGCTAACTTTGCAAGCCTATTTTATTAGTTTCTCTTTTACTGACTTTGGTCTCTCCTATACCACTCTGAACCAACGTTTACCGTCTTGCTGTTTCCTTCATTAATGAATTAAATGCATCTGACACATGCTCACCATATGTTTTATGGCATCCATGTTTTTAACTTGAAAAAAATTATTTTAACACTACTTTGAAGACTTTTAGACCTCTAAAATTCAGCTCAGACAAACCTATTTCAGGATTCTGATTCTGATCTCAAGATGGTCAATCACTGTATCTTCCTGAACAGTATCTCTGTTTTGGTACTGCTGTACTTAAGCCTCATGGCAAATAATTTTTGTGTCTGTACTACTACAGATCCATGAAGATGGGAGCCTGTGATATACATATCACCAGCACAGTGTCTGGCATAAAGGAGGACTTCGTTGAATATTTTCTGAACGAATAAAACACAGAGAAAATTCTGACTCTCTGCTTCTCAAGTGTGATACTTGGCTCTGTGACAAGGAGTATACAAAGACTCAGGACAAACATGGCAGATATTCTTGGAAAATACACATCGCTCTTACTATATCAATATCAGGAAATATTACAAAACTGCCTAGAATTTTAATGAAAAGGTACACAAATGTTTGGATGTCTCAAGTCATATCGTCTTTAGGTTATACCCCATGCGTCTAGGGTTTCCTTTGCCCCTAAAAGGTACATCTGAGTGAGGATTATTTCCATGAAAAATAAGTTTGAGAAGTATAGCCCTAATCCAAGGAATTAATTCAAGAAGAGGAAAATTTCAGGCATTGTGTCTGGCAGTATAAAGTTAAAAAGCAGAGGCACGAGCTGGTAAAAGGATACAAGGTTAGGGCTGAGTTAGGCTTTCTCTAAGTTTTTGCAACTCTTTCCACTTCAGTTATGCTATTGCTCTGTTAAAAATTAATTGTTAATAGTTTTGGCTGGGTGTGGTGGCCCACGCCTGTAATCCCAACACTTTGGGAGGCTGAGGCAGGTGGATCACTCGAGGTCAGGAGTTTGAGACCAGTCTGGCCAACATGGCGAAACCCCATCTCTACTAAAAATAGAAAAAATTAGCTGGCCATTATAATCCCAGCTACTGAGGATGCTGAGGCGGGAGAATCTCTTGAACCTGGGAGGCAGAGGCTGCAGTGAGCTGAGATTGTGCCACTGCATTCCAGCCTGGGTGACAGAGTGACACTCTGTCTCAAAAAAAAAAAAAAAAAGATTATTGATAGTTTTAATTTTTTAACATTCTAATTTTCCTATGGTGAAAAGAAAATGACTGTTTTCAATAAGAAAAAACAATTTAAAAATTGCGATCTTTTGGAAAGTACAGGGTGTAGGAAGCAGAAATCTTTTTCTTAGAGAAATCAGGCTATCATTCAGACACTTAAAATAACTGGTAGCATTAGTTGCAAATAAAACAAGAGCTCTGAATTTATCTGCATTTCCAACAACTGTTTTGAAAGTAAAGATGAATAAAGTTTATTAATTATTATCAGCAATTTAGAATTTAGGCAAAGCTAAAACCCAATTTAACCTTTGTTTTCTGTAACACATAACATTTAATGTTTTCAATATCTTACATATATATTTATTTTAAATAAAAAATTTTAATTCAGAATCATGTGTAGTATCACAAATACCAAGTATTTGTAATTCAAGTAAGAATGGCTATTTTCCCTTTTTTTTTTTATTTTTATTTTTTTTTGAGACGGAGTCTTGCTCTTTCACCCAGGCTGGAGTGCAGTGGCACAATCTCAGCTCACTATAAGCTCTGCCTCCTGGGTTCAGGCCATTCTCCTGCCTCAGCCTCCCGAGTAGCTGGGACTACAGGCGCCCGCCACCAGGCCCGGCTAATTTTTTTGCATTTTTAGTAGAGACGGGGTTTCACTGTGTTAGCCAGGATGGTCTTGATCGCCTGACCTCATAATCCACCCACCTCAGCCTCCCAAAGTGCTGGGATTACAGGTGTAAGCCACTGTGCCCAGCCTATTTTCCCATTTATACACTAGTTTATAAAATTATTCTGCACCCTATTTTCAGCAATGACACAAACATATATATATTCTAGTAATTATAAATCTAGACAACAGAATTGTGCTTATCTTAGTCTCTCTGTATTGCTATAAAGAAATACCTAAGGCTGAGTAATTTATAAACAAAAGAAGTTGATTTGGCTCATGGTTCCACAGGCTGTACACGAAGCACAGTGCCAGCATTTGCAGTGGCCTCCAGCTGTTTCCATTCGTGGTGGAAGGGGAGCCAGTGTGTGAAGATCACACAGTGAGAAAGGGTGGAGGTGGAGGAGATACACAGGTAGGTAGGTAGGTAGATAGAGAACAGGACACCCAGGCTCTTTTCAACAACCAGTTCTGTCAGAAACTGAGAGAGAAAACTCACTCATTCCTGGGAGAAAGACACAGAGCCATTCGTGAGAGATCCACACCACTCCCACCTCAAACTGACACCCCCACCCCACCCTGCCCCAACACCTCTCACCAGGCCCCATCTCCAACAGTATGGATCAAATTTTCACCACAGACTTGGTGGGGCAAAACAAACCATATCCAAACCATAGCCTTTCACTCTTCGCTTCTCAAATCTGATGTCCTTCTCACATTCAAAATACAACCATTCCATCCCAATAGGCCCCAACTCTTAACTTGTTCCAGCACCAACTCAAAAGTCCAAAGTCTCATCTGAGACTCAAGGCAAGTTCCTTACAGCTGTAAGCTTGTGAAGTAAAAATTCAAGTTATTTACTTCCAAGATACAATGACAGAATAGTCATTGGATAAATGCTGTTGTCCAAAGGGAGAAATTGGCCAAGAGAAAAGGGTAAGAGGCCCCATGAGAATCTGAAACCCCTGAGGGCAGACATGAAACCTTAAAGTTCCAAAATCTCCTTTGAGCATGTCCTGCATCCTGGGCACAGCGGTGTGAGGGGTGGGCTCCCAAGGCTTTGGGCAATCTCATCTCCATGGCTCTGCTGGGTGCAGCTCATGTGGCTGCTCTCATGAATTGGAGTAAAATGCCTGAGGCTTTTCCAGGATGAGGGTGCACACTGCCAGTGGCTGTGCAATTCTGTGGTCCCCATGGCATCCCTGTTCCCACAACTCTGCTAGTCAATACCCCAGTGGAGACTCTCCATCGGGGCTCCAACACCACATTTCTGCTTGGCAATGTCCTAGCAGAGTCTTTCTGTGACACCTAGGCCTTCTGATATATCCTCTAAAATCTAGGTGGAAGCTGCCAAGCCTCTGCCACTTTTGCATTCTGTGCCCTGAAGTCCTAACAACACATAGAAGCTGCAAAGGCATACAGCTTGCAGCCTCAGCTGAGTACCTGGAGCCCTTTGAAACAGCTGGAGCTGGAGCAACCAGGATGCAGGGAGCTGCATTCCAAGGTGGCAAAGGACAGTTGCGCCCACAGCTTTGACTGTGGAAACCATTCTTGTCTTCTGAGGCTTCTGGACTTGCGAAGAGAGGGACAGCCTAGGAGATTTCTGAAATGCCTTGAGGGCCTTTTCCCCATTGTCTTGGCTATTAGCACCTGGCTCCCTTTTATCTGAACTGGATTCTTCTCCTGAAAGTGCTCTTTCCTTCTTTAACACAAGGCCAGGCTGCAATTTTTCCATATTTTTATGCTCTACTTTCCTTTTAAATTCCAACTTTAGGTCATTCCTTTCCTCCCATATTTCATTGTAAGCTGTTAAAAGGAGCCACGCCACTTCTTGAACGCTTTGCTGCTTAGACATTTCTTCTACCAGATACTCTAGGTCATCACTCAAGTTGGGCCTTCCACAAAGCCCTAGGGCATGGAAGCAATGCAGTCAAGTTCTTTGCTACACTGTAACAAGGGTCACATTAGCTCCAGTTCTCAATAAGATCCTCATTTCTCTCTGAGCTCTCCTCAGCATGGCCTTTACTGTCTATATTTCTATCAGCATTTTGGTCACAACCATTTAACCAATCTCTAATAAATTCCAAACATTCTTTCATCTTCCTGTTTTCTGAGCCCTTCAAGCTCTTTCAACCTCTGCCCATCACCCAGTTTCAAAGCTGCTTCCGCATTTTCAGGTCTCTTTATATCAACACCCCACTCTCAGTACCAATTTTCTGCCTTAGATGCTTCCACTCATGACAGAAGGGGAGCCGGGATACTCAGATCACATGGTGAAGGAGGGAGGGAGGGAGGGGAAGTGGGAGAGAAAAAGGGAGTGGGGAGAGGGAGGGAGACATATACAGAGAGAGATAGAGAGAGGAGGTAACAGGTTCTTTTCAAAGACCAGTTCTCAGGGGAACTAAGAGTGCGAGCTCTTTCACTCTCAGAAGGGCACCGACCCATTCGTGAGGGATCCACCCCCACGATCCAAATACCTCCCACCAGGATTCACCTCTAACACTGGGGATAAAATTTCAACATGAGGCTTGGTGGGGCCAAACCATTTTCAAACCATAGCAGTGCTTTTGTTGATTAAGGGGGGAACTCAGGATAAAGAAATACACAGGGTTAATTTGAGTTTTTACAAACTGTAAATAAACAGCAACACTGACTGGGTGCTGTGGCTCATGCCTGGTAATCCCAGCATTTTGGGAGGCTAAGGTAGGTTGATTGCTTGAGGTCAGGAGTTCGAGACCAGCATGGGTGACATGGTGAAACCCTGTCTCTACCAAAAAAACACAAAAATTAGCCAGGCATGGTGGCACAAGCCTGTAGTCCCAGCTACTTAGGGGCTGAGGAAGAGGATCGGGTGAACCTGGGAGGTTGAGGCTACAATGAGCTATCGCACCATGCACTCCAGTCTGAGTGACAAAGTGAGACTCTGTTTCAAAAAAAAAAAAAGTGTAGCAATACAATCCTGTAAACTTTTCCTTGGAAACCAGAAACTGTAAATAAGACTCTAGGAAAAAACACTCAAAAATGGAATGTTAAAAAAAAAAAAAAATTCAGGTATGACAGTTTCTTATTTCTATATAATCCTCTAGGAAATAAGTATTACTTGGCACTATATTTAAAGTACATTCTAACAAACATAATCAATATCTACAGAGACATAAAGTAGAAAACCTCACTGCTTTCCATTTAAACTACAAATTGGTTCTCTACCAGATCCTGAGCAATATGCTGTTCCTTGCAAAGAGACAAAAATTGGAATACTTTACACTTGCTATTATTTATTCTGGTAGATTGTATCACTTGATGTAAAGTTTCCATAAATGATTCCTTAAAACATCATACATAAATTGTTTAGGAACCAGCTCTTTCTCCATCTGTTGGCATCATTTTTGGGTCATGTTCGGGTGTTTGTGTTTTTGGAGGATTCATAAAACTGGTTATTATGACACTGATTACTAAATCGTTGATTCTTTACGTCCTAATTTATTAGACTATTTTGTTTCATTACGAGTTCAGAGCATCAAAGAGCTTTGTCCTTGATGACAAAAAAAATGGGTAAAGACAGTCATATATACCTAGCCTGACAAAAGAACAGTCCCAGAAAGATTTCAGGAGCTTTACAGAGACTGCAAATTTTTACCTTCAAAGTCTGACCTTTCAGTTGACATTGTAACAGTCAGCTGAGGGCAGGATACAGTATCTTAATCATGATTACCTTTATCTGTAAAACACACTACAACCTGGAAAATCTTCTCAATATGAACAAGAAGGGGCCAGTAAGGTGTGATGGTTAACAGGCTCTCAAGCAGACTGGGGCTAGGATTTTAGCTCAGCCACTTAATTTACTCTGTGATTTGGAAAAAGACATTTTAATCTTTCTCAGTTACACATTCCTCCTCTTTAAACTGATGCTAAAATAGCATCTACCTTTAAGTGTATACAGAGAACTAAATGAGTGAATTCATGGAAAGTGCTTAGAACTGTGCTGGGCAAACAGCTGAAGAAATATTATCTATTCTATTAAAAGTATTTAACACTATCTTTCAAGAAGAAAGCCTTGCCCTGAAGCTCAAGCCATGTGCCTCCAAGTTACATTATGTGCTCTTTACATTATGCAGGAGATTGGCTGCTGCTGTGTTGCTCTTCCTTCAAGAGCCATAAGGTATGGAGACCTGACAGCATAGTCCTGTTACCTCAGGTGCAAGTCATAAAAAAAGGTCAACTACATCTCCTTGGCTTTTCTTTCATTTCCCATGTTAACAGATTTCTCTGAAGGACGATTATTTTGACATGACCCATTTAGCCTCTGGCATACAGCCTCTTACCTGTCACTTCAAACTTTTGTATAATTCTTAATAAGCTGACAATATTCGATTGGGTAATTATTTTCTTTTTTGCTAAATTTATTTTTATTTTTTGAAATAGGGTCTTGCTCTGGCACCAAGGCCGGTTTCAAACTCCTGGTCTCAGGTGATCCTCCCGGCACTGGCCTTCCAAAGCGCTGGGATTACAGAGACGCTTCACCACACCTGGCCAGGGTAATTATTTTCATCTTCCTCAATTAATGCAAGGTGTTAACATTTTGTGACAGGTACTTTGTCTTTCACAAAACCAAAACGGCACTGTGAATTGGGATGAGTTTGTTCCCTACTGTATCATGATGACAGGTCCTAAACCTGGACATTTATACTGAATTTCTCCTAGAAAGCATAAAGTTTACAAGGCTACACACAATACTCTGAAGAGAGCATATTTGTTATCGCAAAACCTTCGTTTTAATTTTCCTTTCTGATATTTGAAATTGCAGGCACTATATGGATAGCCTGAATGCAACTGTATATTGAAAAAGGAAACCACTTATTTAATAGCTGCTGAAAGAAGTTCAAATCGTATCTATTTGTCAGAAGTCTATTTCAAACCTTTCAAAGCCTATTCTAATTTATTGCCAGA
Organism: Trachypithecus francoisi; assembly: GCF_009764315.1. NCBI lineage: Eukaryota > Metazoa > Chordata > Mammalia > Primates > Cercopithecidae > Trachypithecus > Trachypithecus francoisi. The sequence goes on from NW_022681468.1 coordinate 10,447,707, forward strand.
TAAGATCCCACCTTTGACTTTTCATACCACCTTGCTTATATTCCTTTTATGGCAAATATTAGAATTATTATTTGCAAACATGTTTTATCTTCAAAATATATCCAGAATCCAACTGCTTCTAACTAATCATCTTTACTGCTACCACTTTGGTCCAAACCACTGTCATCTTTTCCTTGGATTACTACGATATCCTTCTAACTGGTTTTGTTGTTTTCACTCTGGTCCTCCCACTTCCACACCAGACTATTCTTAACATAGCAGTTAGCATGATCCCATAGAAACTTAGGCCATATTATGTCACTTCTCTCCTAAATCCACCTCACCCAGAGTAAAGGCCAAAGTTCTTTTTTTTTTTTTTTTTTAAGACAGAGTCTCACTCTGTTGCTCAGGCTGGAGGGCTGGAGTGCAGTGGCATAATCTCGGCTCACTGCAACCTCCGCCTCCTGGGTTCAAGCGATTCTCCTGCCTCAGCCTCCCAAGTAGCTGGGATTACAGGTGCATGCCACCACACCTGACTACTTTTTAATATATTTTTGGTAGAGACAGGGTCTCACCATGTTGGCCAGGCTGGTCTTGAACTCCTGACCTCAAGTGATCCGCCCGCCTTGGCCTCCCCAAGTGCTGGGATTACAGGAGTGAGCCACAGTGCCTGGCTCCAAAGTTCTTATCAAAGGCCCAGGAGGCCCTACATGATGTGCTTCCTCTGCGCCCCCAGCCCCCAACTGCCCAGCTTCTTTTTCCTTGACTCACTCCTGATGTTCCCTAAACTCATCAAGCATTCTCCTGTGACAGCGCGTTGCACTTGCTGTTCCCCTTGTGTGGAAAACAACTCTTCCAGGTATACGTGTGCCTCACTTCCCAGCTTTCTCCAAGTTTCTGCTAAAATGTAATCTTATTAAATAAGTGAATTTCTCTTACCATCTCATATAAAAATGGCAAGTCCCTTCTCTCTTCCCCATCTCCATTCCCTTTACAATGCTTTTGTTTTTCCAACAGCCCTTATCACCACAAAGCATATTATTCACTCATTTATTGCATGTTTCTCCTCCCTTCAATAAAACGTAAGTTCTAGGAAGGAAGAGACCTATCTGTTCACTGCTCTATCTCCAGCACCTAGAACACTGCTTGGCACACAGAATGCAATCAATAAATATTTACTGAATAAATGAACAAACATCCACTTTATTTATTTTTTTAAAGAGACAGGGTCTTGCTCTGTGGTTCAGGCTGGAGTGCAGTAGCATAATCGTAGCTCGTACGATCCTTTCTGATATTTGAAATTGCAGGCAGTCTATGGATAGCCTGAATGCAATTCTGCAGCCTCAAACTCCTGGGCTCAAGCGATCCTTCCGCCTCAGCCTCCAGAGTAGCTGGGACCACAAGCAGGCACCACCATGCCCAATGACCTTCCACTTTAGAACATAAACTCCTTGAAGGTTCTGCCTGATTCTTGGTACTGTTCACATCATCAACTGTGGTGACATTCATTTAATAGACCTTAACAAACTTTTTGAGTGAAGAGCAAGGGAATCTAAGTTACTGAGAATACTTGGGGTAAGTCTACAAGGAATTAGGGGAATCAACAATCCAAGCAACTGCATACAGAGCACCCTGGTTCTCAAACGAAAAGGTGGTTGTGGAAAGCGGAACCAGATGTTTCTCCATCTACCAACATTTTGGGCAGTATTTCCAAGGCATTCATGAAAGTTGCCGAGACAGTAAATATTTCACTCCTTAAATTCCTCGTCTTAATTCACTGGGATTAAACAGCTCTATGTTTCAGGACTCTGTTCAGGTTCGTGCCCTACTCATATCGTTTAATCTTCCTAATAAATCCATGCACATAAGATTTTAATCCACTGACACTGGGCAAAGGAGGCAACGTGGGGTCGGGGAGGGTAGTGGCCGGCTCATAGTGGCTGGGCTAATAGGTGTCAGGGCCAGGATGCTAACCCAGGACATTTGGCTTCTGGGCCATCGAACACCCGCATCCAGGCCTTTTGAGGTTGACTAACTTAAGAGCCGGCTCCGCCTCTGCAGGAGTTGCCTCCCAAAAGGCAGAAATACGATTGCGCAGACGAACAGAACAGCCCAAGTTCTTCACCCAGGTTCCCGCGGGATCAGGAGCCTTCAACATTTCTCAAGGAATGCAGTTTTGCCCACAGATGCTTCGAAAACCCAAGTTTCCTGATCATTGGTATGACACACCCAGGATTAAGCGAGCGTATGCGAGAAGCGCTCTGCAAACGGCCAGGCGAACGGCAACGAAGAGGAAGCCTCGGAAACAATACCTGAATGAGGCGGGGGCTGAAGAACTTGCTGACAATGGGCACCGGTCAATGCTTGGGGGCGGGCGGGGATGCTCGAGAAGGGCTCCAGTCCTCCCCGCGGAGACGGCGGAGCCCCAAGTGTGCGTTTCTGGGGCGCCGAGGTCTGAGGGGGGCCGGGAGAGCCAGGTCGGTCTTAACACGCCCCCAGACCCCTCTTAACACGGGCGCGGGGCCCCTGCAGCCTGCAGCCCCTCTCGGCCCAGCCCGCTGCGTGGCGTCGCGTCCCCGTCCGGAAGGCCCCACGGCCCGCCGGCGCCCCGAGCCCCTAGCCCTTCTCGGAGGCCACCCCTCGCCCGCAGCCCGCCCGGCGGCTGCTTACCTGCGTACCCGGCGTCCTCTTCTTCTTCCCTCCGGAGGCGAGTGGAGCCGACCGGCGGTGCCGCCCCCTCCCTCCCCGCCCTCGCCCGCCCCGCCCCCTCGGAGCCGGAACTGCTCCAGCTCCCGCCCTTCTGCCCGCCTTCCGCGGCCCCCTGTGTGGTGTCACTTCCGCCAGCGCCCGCCGGCGCGCCGGGAGTCTGGGTCTCGCGAACGCGCCAGGAGCGTCCCTATAGCCGGGAACGCGCCTCTCGGATGAGAACACATTCGTCGCGCGTCGGCAGTGGAGGTGTCTGCCTCAGCCCTTGCCGCCTTCCCTCGCGCTCTCTTGCACTCTCTCGGAGCCGGTTGGGATCCCCCTCGGAAGTCCTCTGGCCTGGGGCCAGGAGGACCCCTCTGCGTCTTACGTCCGCCAGGCCCAGCGCGAGCGGCGCGGCGCGGGCGATGGGTTCTCCCTGAGGAAGTCCCGGCGCCAAACAGGGATGAAGGGGCCGCCCCAGGCTTAGGCCCCGCCGCGGCCTGGAGCCGGAGTAGTTACCCTGAGGCCGGAGCCGCCGCCACCCGCAGCCGCAGTCAGACCAGCTGCTAGCAGTCACCATGCCTTGGCCGTTTTCGGAGTCTATCAAGAAGAGGGCCTGCCGGTACCTCCTGCAGAGGTACCTGGGCCACTTTCTGCAGGAGAAGCTGAGCCTGGAGCAGCTCAGCCTGGACCTGTACCAAGGCACCGGGTCCCTCGCCCAGGTCCCTTTGGACAAATGGGTAAGAGCTGTCGGGCAGCCAGCCGGGCGGGGCTCGCTCCCCTCTTTAGGGCGCTTTGAACTAGTGCCATCCAAGATTGGTGACAGTCAGTCCCTCCTTGGGAATTGTTTGGACCCGAGTGTGGCACGGCTCAGAGAAATGTGTTAGAGTGTTGTTTAATCTGTTTGTAACAAGTTTGCTCTCCTGAATCACGTGTTCCGGAAACTTAACAGATGTAATGGAATCTACACTATGGGAATAATTGAGTCAGTGCTTCGGGGGGTCTATGAAGCAGGCTCAGTAGGTCCGTGGGAGGAGGTGACCAGAACTGTCCCTTGGGATGTGAGGGGCCGCAGGGTTTTGTGGCAAACAAACCCTGCCTCGTGGGATGACATTCTGGAACGATTAAGGATGAAGAGGACCTCTGGATGTCAGAATCCCTAGTTATTGGTTTTGGGTTGGCTACTTGCACACCATGTTTGCCTTGTTTGTCATCGTGCAGCGTTTGGCATGTGGAAGAAAGTTAGGTGAAGGCCTCCTGTGCCGGTTTGCCTGCTTTTGCTTGATTATATGTTTACAAGATAGGTTTGTGTACAGAGCCTATGAATGGTCGTGTGGCCCTAGTAGTGCTGTTGAGTTATGCTTCTTTGCTCCACGTGACAGATCGTAAAAGCAGGTGTTGCAAAAGCGCTGAAGCTGCAATTTTCAGACATTTTAAAACTTGTCTTCTACTTGTCATCTAGAGGCTGTGAGTTCACTCATTGCTATACAGGTGCTTCATCTGAATTTCAACTCACCACATACAGTTGTACCTGCATTTGTGTGTTCAATGCATAGTATTTTACTTAAAGTATATTCACTTTTGGGTTTGACAGGAATAGAGTGGCTTCTACCCTTTGCCCAACCCTTACTTCCTTAGCCATAGAAAATCTTAAATTGTGGAAATACCCTATTATGACCCTTAAGTGAATTTGTGCTAGAGACTGTAAATCAGTACATAATTTTATCAGTATGTACATGACTTAAACTAGGGAGAGTACACAAGATAGTGGAAAGAGCCCTGGTTTGAGAGCAGTAAGACCCAGTCCCTCACCAGGAGGTGAGAGTCCTACCCTTGGAGAGACTCTCCAGTCCGCCACAATTAGCCAAGTGATAATGGACTTAGCAATTCACCTGAGTTCAGTCAACACTAATGGAGCATACACTTCATCTCTGTGTCGTATTATGGTATGGTATTGCTGTAATTCTTTAAAAAGATAGGGATTCTGATGTATATTTTTGAATTCAGCGACCCATGATTCTATACTTTTGGTACAGTTATGAATAGATTATCTTGAAAAAAGAGGGTTCAAGATTTATTAATGCCTTTTGTGGGTGGAAGGACTTTATATGCATTATTCTTTAATGACTTTAACCCTATAAGGTGGGCATTAATATTTCCATTTTACAGATGGAGTTAAGCAATTTGCCCTGTCACGCATCTAGCAAGTATTACATCACATGGCCTAAGATCAAAAGAAAGGCAGTTAATGTTTATTGAGTATGTATTTATGTCAGGCATTGTACTAGGCACTTTCATTTGTGAGGTGTTATTTAGTCCTTATGGGAAGTCAGAGGTAGTGATATTTTAACTTTATAGTTTGAGTTCAGAAGCATTGGCAAAATGATTTTTGACAAAACTTAATCTGAGGATTATGTTTTGTTCTTGATGGGTGGGTTTTGTAAACTAAAATAATGTTAAAGCATCCAGTAAACATTTCCTGTTGCTGATTTTTTATTTTCATGTGCTGTGTTGATGGTTAGGATAAATCTTGGTGTAACCCTTAGATACAGCTATTCAGAGTTCTGATTCCAAATTCAGTTTATTTTGACACTTGATTTTTTTTTTTTGGTAGAGGATTCTCTTGCTTTGTTGCCAAGGCTGGTCTTGAACTCCTGGTTTCAAGTGGTCCTCCCACTTCTGCCTCCCAAGTGCTCAGATTACAGGCATGAGCCACAGGACCCAGCCAGATACTTGATTTTAATGACTTTCATGACTGGAAAAAAGGTACTTTCAGAGATTCTTAGATCCTAATGGAAAAACTGATCCTAATTGAAGAATTGCTCTACTCCTAATGTTTCAATTCTGAATGATCAATTATGTGAAGAATTGTGTTGAACTTGGCAGTGACATTCCTTTCATTCCTGATCTCAATCAGTTTTTCTGTTACTATGACTAATTGACATTGCATATATACACACAGGTTTAAAATTCAATTTTTCAAGCTCTTTGTTCAGAAGACTTAGATTGGTTGAAATAGTCTTTACATGTTTTTAAACATTTTGTAAACTATATAGATAATGACTTAAAAAATAAGCAATGTTTTTAATAGACATTGTTTTCAGCAACAAAATTATGGAACAATGGAAACATTTCCAAATACAGTTTTTCAAATGCTCTCCTCATAGTACAAGTAGTCTTTGAAAAGTGGTTGCTTTCTTACTCATTATTAAAGTGCTATCTTTATTTTGAAACGACAGATTGTGTTTTGTTTTTTGGAAAATATCTGCTAGGGAGCATGTACCACTGATAGTCCTTGTCGTAAATACATAAACAATCAGTGGAGAATTCTTCTCTGTGTAAAAGGAAAATGCTTATCTTTAAATCCAACCCTTACACACTTGGCCGTAGGAGAGACCAGGAAACCAGAAAGTAATTGCCATTCACTGTCTCTTTACAAAAAGATTCTACTGTTTAAAGATCTGTTTTTATTCTGTAGAATGTATGTGGAAATGTTTCAGTGTGCAGAAGTGGAAGGAACATCCAGCTGAGGGCACCACTCTTAATCCTTCCCTGTTGTGGAACTACTAGTCTTCTCTTTGTACCAGTTTGATATGTGGCCTCAAGGAAGGTGCCAGTGCCCATTTGTATATTAAATATAAGTACAACTTTTTAATCTAAATTTGGAAAATGTGGAATGTCTCATTTTCTTCTCACAGCCTTATGAATCATCTGATAATACTTTAGGATATATACATCCAGTTTTGGAGATTACTACCTTAAATGTGGCATGAAGTGGAGGGAGGGATAGAGGCAAGGGGTTTGGGATTGTTCCATCATTGGAATAGGCTGTCTAAAAATTTCATAAACTCCCTGTCCTTAGAAGTGGTTGAAATGGCAAAATGTTGAAAGAAGGAAATTCTATTTGGGTGGGAAGTTGGATTTAATGACTCATTACTATTTAACTCTTTATGACTGTGCCTTTATTTTTGTTTTTTAAATGGAATTTCTTTCATTAATCGATTCAATACATTTATTGAGCTCTTAGCATGTGCCACTGTGAGGGGCTGGGGGATATAGCAGTGAACTAAACAAAGACCCTTTTCTTACACGAGCTCAAGAAGATAGACATTAACAATTTATTACACTGAGGCCTTTTATTTTTTTTTATTTTTGAGACAGGCTCTCACTCTGTCACCCAGACTGGAGCGCAGTGGCGTGATCTAGGCTCACTGCAGCCTCAACCTCCTGGGCTCAAGTGATCCCCCTACCTCTCCTCCCCTCCCTGCAGTAGCTGGGACTACAGGTGCTTGCCACCACAGCTGGCTAATTTTTGTGTTTTTTTGTAAAGACAGGGTTTCGCCACGTTGCCCAGGCTGGTCTCGAACTCCTGGACTCAAGCAGTCTGCCCACGTCGGCCTCCCAAAGTGCTGGGATTACAGACGTGAGCCACCTTGCCTGGCCACTGAGGCCTTTTAACTTCAGTTTAATAATGTTTCGATTGCTGCTTATATTCTCTTGGTGTTTAATAAAATCATCTTCAGTTCAAGAAACATTGATTACTGATTGTCTGTCAAAGGCCACCTGGAGACTAGAATGTTCCCTTCACTTTTTCTGTTTATATGCGTGAAACTCATTGGTGATAATTGAAAGCTTAATGCCCTTAAACAGAATAATAAAAAGCTCTAAAGGACTCTATAGTGGGACATTTATTTGCTGAGTAGTTGAGGTGGCTCCACTTTTAGTTTAAGAGTTATTTTCTTGTAGTATAGTGGTAACTAAAAAAAAAAGAAATACTTCATAGGACTGGTGAGGAAACACTTCATAGGACTGGTGTGGAAAATGTTGCTTGAGCCAAGTAGGTTGAGAATTTTTACTACTCATACATTATAGTAGCCTTGGATTTTCACAGGATGACTGAATTTCAGGGTACCTTATGCTACAAGATACATGGGATTTTGCCTAAGTGGTTATAAGACTGGACATAAATATAACCTATTTAAACATCTTATACTTAGGGAAATTATTTTGTAGCTTAGGGGTACAATGTAAATTATGAAACTGTTGACTCTCCAAAACTGTTAACATTTACCAGTTTTTTTCTTTTTCTCCTTTTGTTTTTTTAGAGACAGTCTATGTTACCCAGGCTGGAGTACAGTGGTGTGATCAGCTCACTGCAGCCTCAAACTCATGGGTTCAAGCGATCCTCTAGTCCAGCCTCCTGAGTAGGTGGGGACTACTGGTGTACACCACCACATCCAGTTAATTTCTTTTAATTTTTGTGGAGACCAGATTTCACTATGTTGCCCAGGCTGATCTTGACCTCCTGGGCTCAAGTGATCCTCCCACCTCAGCCCCCGCAGTTGCTGGAATTATAGGCATGAGCCACCGTACCAGGCCCCTTTAATATTACTCTTCACTGCTGTAATAAACCTTTCTGTATTTAGAGGTTTAAGTTTATTTCAACTTCTCTGCCACAAAGTTGGGACGGAAAACTTGGTGTTTACTGAGAAGAGTTCCATCAAGTCCCGTTTCTTACATGGTTGTCTGAGGTTGACAGCTCTCCACTTTGCAAAGGCTAAGTCATTGCCTACATGTGCTTTAAAACACTGTTAGGTTTTTAATTGTTCATTTTTAACTGTAAAATTAATATAAGCTCATTACAAAAAATTCAAACAGTAAAGAAATATATGAGGTATGAAGTAATAGAGCTTAATCCCATCTCTTCCAGAGATGATAATATGGTACAAAAGTTTCAAACTTTTAGTTCTGGAAATACTTAATACATGAAGCAAGCAGTTCTACTTAACTTTTTTTTTTTTTTTTGAGACGGAGTCTCGCTGTGTCCCCAGGCTGGGGTGCAGTGGCGCCATCTCAGCTCACTGCAAGCTCCGCCTCCTGGGTTTACGCCATTCTCCTGCCTCAGCCTCCTGAGTAGCTGGGACTACAGGCACCCGCCACCTCGCCCAGCTAGTTTTTTGTATTTTTTAGTAGAGACGGGATTTCACCGGGTTAGCCAGGATGGTCTTGATCTCCTGACCTCATGATCTGCCCGCCTCGGCCTCCCAAAGTACTGAGATTACAGGCTTGAGCCACTGCGCCCGGCTACTTAACTTTTTACGTATTTTATGATGGGCCTTTTTTTTTTTTAATGGAATGTGTCAGACATTCTTAAAAAAAAAAAAACAACTTTGAAAAAATCTGAAAAACACAAGTAGAGGGAAGAACCTTGATGTCCGTAACTTGTGGTACCTAGTTGCTGTGAAGTAGGAAATTCTAGAGAAGGAGCAGGTTTTCTCCACTGTCTGGAGTTGGGAGTGGGAGGGGGAGATTGAGATTGGAGAGAGAATAAGTTTTACTGTATTGATTTTTGAGGGGACTCTAGAATGTGGGGGCTTTAGAATGTGGGGGCTTTAGATTCAGGTAGAGAGGCTCAGGAGGCACTGGGAAGTATAGGAAGATTGCAGTTGTGAAGATATGGGAGTTATCCGAGTGTCAATAGTGAATAACACAGTGGGAGGAGATGGAACTGCACAAAGTGCATGGGTAGTAAGTAGATTAGCTTGAAAAACAAAAAAGGCTGAAGATGAAACTTAGACGAACTCCAACATGTTAAGTTGTAAAGGATCAGAAGAAAGACTGAGATGAACTGTTATAGAAGTCAAAGGAAGTTAGAATTTCCTCTACCTAGGAACTAGGTAGAGATGAGAATTCAAGAAAGACGAGGACTGAATATTGTTCATTGCATTTGTCATTTTAATGGTGGTTACGAGCAGTTTCAGAGGAGCTGAGGGTTAGAAGGTCACTTGTAGTTTGCAGTTTGAGCAGATAGCTATCTTGACAAAGAGAAAATGGGGTTGATGGCTAGGGGAAACATGGAGCAAGGTAGGGGTTTTAGTTTACTTTTGAAGATAATAGTAATCATTTATTAAATACCTTCCATCTCTATATACTGTACTGTGTGGGTGCTTTTACATACATTATCTCACTCTAAATTGGGTACTAACTTTCCATTGACTGTGAGATTAAATAACTTACTCAAGCTTAGTATTAAACAGTGCAGCAAGATTTGAAACCTGTCTTTCTGACTTCTATATCTTTTTTTTTTTTGTGCACCACACTGCCCCAGATTCAAGAAACTTGAGCTTCTCAGACATAACAGCACTGGGTTCACCTGGGAATTTGCTGACATTCAGGCTTCTGGCTCCTTCCATACAGATTTTGGCTCTAGAAATTCAGGAATCTGCATTTTTAATAAACATCCTAGGAGATTCTGATACACGTGGTCCTTGACTGCGTTTTTAAAAGCACTTGCACTAAAGGAATGGAGAGTTTTTCCATTGTGTTTTAAAAGCTTGTTTTATGAGCCAGCCCCAGACCAGTACTACATTAAAAAAATTATGATATGTTAACACATGATTTTGCTTAGCCTCCTGCAAAATCTTCCATTGTGAAAATATATTTCTCTTTTTCTTGTTGTGTTTCTGCAGTGATTAATTGAAGACCTTTTGCAAATTACTTAGGTTTTCTGATCCTCAATTGCCATATTTGTAAAGTAGGCGCAAAAATACCTAATTCAGAGGGTTATTGTGAAGATTTAATGCAGGTATAAATATGGGTATAAAATAGTACACTCTGGTGTCCTGTATGTAGTAGGTGCTAATTAAATGTTAATCTAAATTAGCTAATGCACTTTTTTTTTTTTTTTTTTTTTTTTTTTTTTGAGACAGAGTCTCGCTCTGTCGCCCAGGCTGGAGTGCAGTGGTATGATCTCGGCTCACTGCAAGCTCCGCCTCCCGGGTTTACGCCATTCTCCTGCCTCAGCCTCCCGAATAGCTGGGACTACAGGAACCTGTCACCACGCCCGGCTAATTTTTTTTGTATTTTTAGTAGAGATGGGATTTCACTGTGTTAGCCAGGATGGTCTCCATCTCCTTACATTGTATCCACCTGCCTCAAGTCTCCCAAAGTGCTGGGATTACAGGCATGACCCACCGCGCCTGGCCAGCTCATGCACATTTTTATGCTTTGTCTTATCTCGATTTGAATTCTGATGCCTTCGTTTAAACTAATAAAGATGTATTCTTTGCCTACTTAATCTATGGAACTATGTATTAAAAAGAAACATATAATTTAATGTTTGCTTTTCTTCATATTGTCAAGCACACCTTGAGTTCCTTTACAGAGCTCATCATTGTACTAGGTAGGTACTGTGAAAGAGAACAATGGCCCACATTTACAAAGTGTTTGCTTAGTACCAGGAACTATTAATATGTTGGTAGTTTTATATATATTACCTCATTAATGGTCACAGTAACTCTGTGGCGTTACTATTTCTATTTTATGGATGAGGAAATTGAGACTTGGAAATTAAGGATTTGTTCAAAGCCACCCAGCTAGCTAGTAAGTAACCTGAACATATGCTGTTTTAAAGGAGTGGGCTTCTCACACCTGCAACTATCTGATCTTTGACAAACCTGACAAAAACAAGCAATGGGGAAAGGAGTCCCTGATGGTGCTGGGAGAACTGGCTAGCCATATGCAGAAAATTGAAACTGGACCCCTTCCTTACACCATAAGCAAAAATCAGCTCAAGATGAATTAAAGACTTATAAAACCCCAAACTATAAAAACCCTAAAAGAAAATCTAGGCAATACCATTCAGGACATAGGCATGGGCAAAGATTTCGTGATGAAGTTGCCAAAAGCAATTGCAACGAAAGCAAAAATTGAGAAATGGTTATCTAATTAAACTAAAGAGCTTCTGCACAGGAAAAGAAACTATCATCAGAATGAACAGACAGCCTACAGAATGGGAAAACACTTTTGCAAGCTATCCATCTGACAAAGGTGTAAAATTCAACATCTACAGGGAACTTACACAAATTTACAAGAAAAAAACAACCCCATTTAAAAAGTGGGCAAAGGACGTGAACAGACACTTCTCAAAAGACAACATACATGTGACCAACAAACGTGAAAAAAAGCTCAACATCACTATCATTAGAGAAATGCAAATCAAAACCACAATGAGATACCGTCTCTCACCAGTCAAAATGGCTATTATTAAAAAGTAAACAACAACAAAAACAAAACATACATGCTGGTGAGATTGTGGAGAAAAAGGAATGCTTTTACACTGTTGATGGGAGCATAAATTAGTTTAACCATTGTGGAAGACAATGTGGTAATTCCTCAAAGACCTAGAGGCAGAAATACCATTTGACCTAGCAATCTCATTACTGGGTATATGCCCAAAGGAATATAAATTGTTCTGTTATAAAGATATATGCACGCTTATGTTTATTGCAGCACTATTCACAATAACAAAGACATGGAATCCACCCAAATGCCCATCAGTGATAGACTGGATAAAAAAAGTGTACATATACACTTTTTGTGTATGTTTACATATGTACTACTGTGCAGCCATAAAAAGGAATGAGATCATGTCCTTTGCAGGCACATGGATGGAGCTGGAAGCCATTATCCTTGGCAAACTGATACAGGAACAGAAAACCAAATACTGCATGTTCTCAAGTGGGAACTGAATGATGAGAACACATGGACACATGGTGGGAACAACACCCACTATGGCCTGTCAGAGGGTGAGGAGTGAGAGGAGGGAGAGCATCAGGAAGAATAGCTAATGGATTCTGGGCTTAATACCTAGGTGAGGGGATGATCTGTGCAGCAAACCACCATGGGACACATTTACCTGTGTAACAAACCTGGATGTACTACATGTATCCCTGAACTTAAAAGTTGGAAAAAATAAATGAAGGAGTGGTCTTTAAACATGTTTGCCCAATTATCTCTGAAAATTTTTTTAAAAACTTCATATTCCTTGTATGTTAGAATTGACTTACTTTTTAAATTATAATTTTAAGTAGTTGTAGAGAATAACTTCTGTTTAAATATTGATATTAAAATATAACTTTTGTCATCCAGTGGGATTTAAAAATCATACACATTATCCATTAAAGAATGCTTGAACAATCTCTTCATTGAAGTTGGAAATTTAACGTTGTATTTTTTTCCATTGAACTCCTATGTCCATTTTACTTTCTTTGCAAGATTCTGTTGTAATTGATATAGTTTATGCTTGTCTTTTATTGATCATGCTGTTATTTCTCTACAATAAAAACATATATAAATTGAAATTGTTTATATTACATTTTTTTCTGTTGCCATTAGGCTTTCTTTTGCATTAAACAAATATTTTCTAGTGTAACATTTTAATTCCTTTAATGATTATATATGTATAATTATTTTGAGACAGAGTCTCACTGTGTCTTCCTGGCTGGAATGCAGTGGCACAATCGTGGCAGCTCGCTGCAACGTCAGCCTCCCGGGTTCCAGCGATTCTCGTACCTCAGCCTCCTGCGTAGCTGAGACTACAGGCCCATGTCACCATGCGTGGCTAATTTTTTGGGTTTTTAGTAGAGATGGGGTTTCACCATGCTGCCCAGGCTGGTCGTGAATTCCTGAGCTCAGGCAATCTGCCCGCCTCTGCCTCTCAAAGTGCTAGGATTACAAGTGTGAGCCACTATGCCTGGCCCAGAATGTATTTTTAAATTGTTTCGTAGGGGTTGCTCTAGGGCTTACTATATTCATTTTATCAGTACAGTCATGGGTTGCTTAATGACAGGGATATGTTCTGAGAAATGGGTCATTAGGCAGTTTTTTTGTGTGAACATCATAGAGTGTGCTTGCCTAAACCCAGTGGTATAGCCTACTGTATATATAGGCTATGCAGTACAGCCTATTGCTCCTAGGCTATAAACCTGCACAGCATGTTACTGAATACTGTAGGCAACTGTGACACAATGGTATTTGTGTATCTAAACATAGAAAAGGTATGTACAAATATGGCATAAAATAAAAAAATTTAAAAAAGATAAAAGTTGATATGGCTGTATGGAGCACTTAACCATGAATGGAGCTTGCAGGACTAGCAATTCCTCCGAGTGAGTCAGTGAGTGAATGTGAAGGCCTAGGCCATCACTCTCCACTACTGTAGACTTTATAAACACTGTACACTTCGGCTAGACTATATTAATAAAGGCATCTTTCTTTTTCAATAATAAGTTAACCTGAGGTTACATTAACTATAAACTTTAAAAATGTTTTAAACTTTTTGTTTCTTTTGTAATAACATTTAGCTTAAACACACATTGTACAGCTATGCAAAAATATTTTTTCTTTATGTGCTTATGCTATAAGCATTTTTTTTCTATTTTTAATTTTTTTTTTACTTTTTAAACTTTTTTGTCAAAAACTAAGACACAAACACACACATTAGCCTAGACCTACACAGGGTCAGGATCATCAATGTCACCACCTTCTACCTCCACATCTTGTTCCACTGGAAGGTCTTCAGGGACCCTAACATGCATAGAGCTGTCCTCTCATCTGATAACAATGCCTTCTTCTGGGTACCTCCTGAAGGACCCGCCTGAGGCTGTTTTACAGTTAACTTTTTTTTTTTTTAAGTAGGAGTATATTCTAAAATAATGATTAAATAGTATAGTATAGGTATTAAATACATAAGCCAGTAGCATGGTTGTTTATTATCACTCTCAAGTATTACGTACTGTATGTAACTGTTTGTGCTAGACTGGCGGAGCAAGAGGTTTATTTACATCAGCATCACCACAGACATGTGAGTAATGTGTTTTGCTATATCGCCTTTTGATGGCTATGATGTCACTAGGTGATAGGAATTTTTCAGCTCCATTATAATCTTACAGGACCACTATCCTACATATGGTCTGCCGTTGACCAAATGTCCTTCTGTGATGCATAACTTTATTTCCTTCAGAAAATCATGGGGCTTTAAGTGTTACTTTTCTTCTGGATTGTCTTGTAATTGCAATTATTGTTAAGTGTATAGTTGATCAAAACGGTATAAATTTATGCATTTTGATAATTAAGATCAAAACGGTATAAATTTATGCATTTTGATAATTACCCTTTTTTTTTGTTTGTTTTTTGAGACAAAGTCTTGCTCTCTCACCCAGGCTTGGGTGCAGTGGGTGATCACAGCTCACTGCAGCCTTGAGCTCCTGGGATTGAGCGATTATCCCCACCTTAGCCTGTCAAGGAGCTGGGACTATAGGCATGGGCTACCATGCCATCTAATTTTTGTATTTTTGTATTTTTTGTTTGTTTGTTTGTTTGTTTTAGATGGAATCTTGCTCTGCTGCCCAGGCTGGAGTGCAGTGATGCAATTTCAGCTCACTGCAACCTCTGCCTCCTGGGTTCAAGTGATTCTCCTGCTTCAGCCTCTCTAATAGCTGGGATTATAGGCATGGGCCAACATGTCCGGCTAATTTTTGTATTTTTAGTAGAGATGGGGTTTCACCATGTTGGCCAGGCTGGTCTCAAACTCCTGACCTCAGGCGATCCGCCTGCCTCGGCCTCCCAAAGTGCTGAGATTACGGGCTTGAGCCACCGCGCCTGGCCAATTTTTGTATTTTTTGTAGAGACAGAGTTTCACCATGTTGCCCAGGATGGTCTCAAATTCCTGAATTCAAGCCATCCTCCTGCCTCAGTCTCCCAAATTGCTGGGACTACTGGCATGAGCCACTGTACCCAGCAAACATATAAACTTTTATTGGAAATACATTTCTTAATGATAGAGGTTGGTTGTGATCCGCTCCTCCCTAATTTGTTAGTGCATCCGTAGGTGAATATGCTTAGAGCTGGAATTCAGTAGGGCTCAGCATACATTTTATTCTAAATTTAAAAAATAGATACAAGCTTGAGAAATACCAATGTTATAAATCAGTAGATGAGAACTGAGAGATTTTGCAGGAGCAACATCACTTAGTTCTTTGAATTTCTGAGTGTCATGCCAAAAAAAAGTATAAGATGGGAAAAGATAGAAAATGTACTGCTAGCCCTGTCTGGAGGTTTTTATACCTTAGACAGTACATAAGGGAGAATTTCTGAAGGGAGAAAAATACGACTTTTTTGGCTAAGTGGGAGAAGGAAGATTGTACAAGGAACTATGGGACAGGAGACCCAGCATAATGCCACCACTGTCTGTAGTCTGCTCAGTCGGTTTTAGGAAAGAATATGTCTGGATGTTTATACCTTAAAACCATCCATGCCCATGTACTACTGGGAAAGTCTTTAGGATTAAACAAATATCAGCATGAAGAAAGCCTTTTAAAGTAGTAATCTCCAAAAGTAAAACAAGTTGATCCAAGTCTCACTATTCAACACTAGGGTGTAATACGACAAAGAATGATAATACTACCCTATGCAATATAGCATGCAGGAAGCACTTTACATATAAGCTGGCATTTAATAAATATTTGTTATTTAAATTTGAAAAGTAAATTGTCTTAAAAAAATTGCATTTACGTTCATTCTGCCTGTCTCCTGTTGTAGTCTAGTTTGCCCCACCATGCCACTGAAATTGCTTTTAATGGGATCACCAGTACTTTAAATATCACTTGAGTACAGTAGACATTTAAAAATCTTTGACTTCTTGTTAGCTTTTGTTGAGCTTGACCACTTTTCTCTGTCATGTTGTTTTTCCATGATTTTCTGGGACATGAACCTCTTTCAATTTTCCTTCTACCTCTCTGCTTTTTTCTAGTTTCTTCTGCATGCTCCTCTTTCAAAACCCTTTTCTTAAATATTGGTGTCTGTGAGTTCTGTCTTAAGCCTCCTCTCATTTTACTCTATAAAAGTTCCCAAACATTTCTCTCCTCATGCTGTGGCTTCAGTTACTCATTTGTTTATTATTTTATTTTATTTTTGAGACAGGGTCTTACTAAGTTGCTCAGGCTGGAGTGTAGGGGCACAGTCTTGGCTCACTATAACCTCTGCCTCCCGGGCTTAAGCATTCCTCTCACCTTGGCTTCTCGAGTAACTGGGATTACAGGCATGCACCACTATGCCTAGTTAATTTTTGTATTTCTTGTAGAGACAGGGTTTTGACGTGTTGCCCAGGCCTGTCTCAAACTGCTCAGCTCAAGATCCTCCTACCTCAGCTTCCCAGTGTTGGAGTTAAAGGCTTGAGCCACCATACCGGACCCATCCTGTGTGTTTGTAATGTTAATCTGTATCTCCAGCCCAGATGGCTCTCCTGAGCTCTAGCTGGAGGAAGCTCCAGCTTCCTCCTTAGCACCTGTACCTAGATGTCTCCTTAAATGTGTACTTTGGAACTGAACTTCTCATCTTCCCTCTAACCTGCTTCCCTGTGTTTCTGTATCTCAGTAAATGATACCTCTGTCTAAGCAATTGCCAAAGCCAGCCTCCTGAGTGTCATTCATAATTCTTCCTTTCCTTTACCCCTCATAATGCCAATTAATTATTCTACTTCCTAAATATGTTACAAAAATTTATCCACTTCTGACTGTCCTCAGTGTTGCTATCTGTGCCAAACCAACCTCTCTAGCTTCTGTTACTCATAACAACCTTCCTGTTGGCATCTTCCCTTCATGCTGTACATGGCAGCTGAAGGGGCCCACTCAAAGTTTGAATCTCATCATGGCATCCTTGCTTAAAGCCCTTCAACGGCTTCACATCACCCTTGAGATAAATTTCAGACTCTTTAACATGCATTACAAGGCTCTTTGGATCCTACTCTTCCTTATCTACATAGCCTTGTCTCTGGGTCTTCGCCCTGGCACACTAAAGCCTAACGCAACTTTTCTTTTTCAAATACTGTGGTGTATCAAATATGTGTGCGTGTATTTCCTTGACTTCTACTTTCTTCGAATCCTTCCACATGCTTTGTTTTTGCTTGGACCATTTTGCCTGATTAACTCCTTCTAGTCCTCTGGTCCCAGCTTAAAATAGCACTCCCTCAGGTGGACTGCCTTGAATCTGCCGGTTAGGTTCTATTAAGTGTTCAAATAGCACAGTGTATTTCCTCTGTATGTAATCATCACACTTTAATTACTTGTCTCTTTCATAGTATACTATTTTGTAAGCTTAGCGAGGACCGGGATCATCTTTATCTTGGTCTCTGCTTTCTGTTTAATTTTTAACTTTCAGTTTTTGTGGGTACATAGTAGGTGTATATATTAATGGGGTACATGAGATATTTTGAGACAGGCATACAATGCCTAATAATTACATCAGGGTAAAAGGGGTATGCATCACCTCAAGCATTTATCGTTTGTGTTACATATAATTCAATTGTGCTTAGTTATTTAAAAATGTACAATAAATTTTAGACTGTAGCCACCTTGTTGTGCTGTTAATTACTAGATCTTATTCATTCATTCATTCATTTTTTTTTTCTTTTTTTTCTTTTTGAGATGGAGTCGCCTGTCACCCAGGCTGGAGTGCAGTGGTGTGGTATCGGCTCACTGCAGCCTCCGCCTCCTGGGTCCAAGTGATTCTTCTGTGTCAGCCTCCCAAGTGGCTGGAATTATAGGCACGTCCTACCATGCCTGTCTAATTTTTGTAATTTTAGTAGAGATGAGGTTGCACCATGTTGGCCAGGCTGGTCTCGAACTGCTGACCTCAAGAGATCTGTCTGCCTCAGCCTCCCAAAGTGCTGGATTATAGGTGTGAGCCACCATGCCTTGGCCCTTGGGCTTATTCATTTTAACGATATTTTTGTACTCATTAACCACACCCCCACCCTACTACCCTTCCCAGCCTCTGGTAACCATCCTTCTACTCTCTATTGCCGTGAGTTCAATTGTTTTAATTTTTAGCTTCCATAGGTAAGTGAGAACATGCAAAATTTGTTTTTCTGTGCCTGGCTTATTTCATATAACATGATGACCTCTAGTTCCATTCAGGTTGTTGCAAATGACAGGATCTCATTCATTTTTATGGCTGAATTGTACTCCATTGTGTATATGTACCACATTTTCTTTATCCATTAATCTGTTAATGGACACTTAGGTTGCTTCCAAATCTTGGCTATTGTGAATATTGCTGCAATAAACATGGGAGTGTGGATATCTCTTCGATAAACTGATTTCCATTTTTGGGGGCTATACCTAGCAGTGGGATTGCCGAATCATATAGTAGTTCTATGTTTAGTTTTTTTGAGGAACCTCCAAATTGTTCTCCATAGTGAGTGTAATAATTTACAATTCCACCAACAGTGTACGAGGGTTGCCTTTGCTCCACATTCTCTCTAGTATTTGTTACTGCCTGTCTTTTTGGATAGAAGCCATTTTAACTGGGGTGAGATGATATCTCGTAGTTTTAATTTATGTTTCTCTGATGATCAATGAACACCTTTTCACATGCCTGTTTGCCATTTGTATGTCTTCTTTTGAGGAATGTCTATTCAAATCGTTTGCCCATTTCTTAGTAGGATTATTAGATTTTTTTCCTGTAGAGTTGTTTGAGCTCCTTATGTATTCTGATTAGTAATCTCATGTCAGATACATAGTTTGCAAATATTTTCTGCCATTCTGCAAGTTGTCCCTTCACTTTGTTAATTGTGTCCTTTGCTGTGCAGAAGCTTTTTAACTTGGTGTGATCCCACTTGTCCATTTTTGCTTTGATTGCCTGTACTTGTGGAAGTCTCTGCTTTCTTTATACCTAGGGCCTAACACATATGGGGGCATATTTGACGCCTTTGAATAAGTTCACAACTTTGTGTTCTTGTTCTTGTGATTCAAAATGAACCTGTTTTTTTCTCCTTAGTGTCTCAATGAGATCTTGGAGTCGGCAGATGCACCCTTAGAAGTCACTGAAGGATTCATTCAGTCAATTTCCCTGTCAGTTCCATGGGGCTCTTTGCTGCAGGATAACTGTGCACTAGAAGTGAGAGGATTAGAAATGGTCTTCCGGCCTAGACCTCGCCCAGGTTGGTGTGTTGTGTGTTTCTGTTTTGTGTGTTTCTATTTTCATTCTTCAGAGACTGGGAAAGTAACCTGATTACATTAAATTTAGTATTTAATTTATTATTTTGCTTTGTATTTGTGAAATTTTCCGTTGATAATACATTACGACTGGGCTCTTTGTATAATGTACATGTTTACACATTTAGAGTTGTTTCTTTCCCTGATTATTCACAAAAACTTTAGTATACAGATTATTTGGTTTATTTAATTATTTGTTACCAGTTATCTAAAATGAGACTTGGGTTTTAAAGATTCAAAATTATTGTGCCAGAAAGCAAGGAAGAATGCTCAAAGATTGATGGAGAAATGTTAAAGGGACACAGGATTGGGTGTCAAGGGGCTTCCATTGGCCAAATTTGGGAAAATTTGAGTATTACAAAGAATGATGACAGTAATGGTTTGTAACACATGAAATAAAACATCTCTAGGACCATACTGATACAGATAAATAAGTATGTAAGGTGGGCAGGGGGAAGGAATGCTCTTCTTTATAGCAGAATAGCTACTTGTAAATATAGAAAAACATGATAGAATTAGATAGAATTGACAATCTAGGTATGTTGGTATGCAGTGATAGAATTATAATCCCAAGTGCTGCCCAAAACATGGAAGTTTAAATTATATTTAGTAGAGTTAAAGTGAAATTCTGTATTTTGAAAACTGACATTGCATGCATGGAAATCGTCTTTAGTAATCTGGCATTTAATTTACAAGGTTATTCTATCTTTTAACCATGATTAGTGGATATAATATTTTTCTATGGGAAGGCAAACTTTCAAATATTTTTCTCTTTAAAACATTCCATTAGAAAGACTTTTAAATTCCATTTTGGAAGGCAATAATTCTTGCGATCTCTGTCACTTTGCTTTGAATAATGTAGGGAAGTGTGGGGAGAATTTTCTCATGAGGGAAGATCTGGAAATGATTTTTCACATCTCATATGCTTCCTCCTCCAAGGATGCTCTTTTATTTTATCTACATTTATACTAATTTCCAAAGCCTGTGTCATCTGCTACTTCTGCCACATTTCCTGTTAATTTTCTCAGCTAGAAGGGAAGAATTAACTAAAGAAGAATTAATCTCTTCTTTTAGCTTTCATAATGTTTTCTGTTGACATTCAATAGTTGTCTACTAATTGTATCTTATTTCTTTATATAGTAGGTTCTCTGAGGGCAGAATTTACTATTATTTTTTCTACTTTCTACAGCAGAGTTAGCAAACTGTAACCTGCAGGCCAAATTGATCCTGTCATCTGTTTTTGTTAATAAAGTTTTATTGGAACACAGCCATGCTTATTTGTTTATTTACTTTAATGGCTGTTTTGCGCTCTAATATGAGAGTTGAGAAGTTGTGATATAGACCATATGGTCCACAAAATAGAAAATATTTACTGTCTGACCCTTTACAGAAAAAGTTTGTCAACCCCTGCTTATAATATTTAGAACAGTTCCATGCATCTGTAGGATACCCATTAAGTATTTGTTGAATGAATACATGAATTGATATTTGGTAAAATATAGCATGTTATGAGAGCACATTCTCTGGACTTTTTTCTGTGATTTTTTTTTTCTTCTTGGTTATTATAAGGTGATATTTAAATCTCAAGAGTACTTTCTAGAATATTGTGTACCTGGGTAATACCATGATGTTAAAAATCTCTTAAAGGATTAAGAATTTATCTATTTGAAATGTGTTATTTTTAAGAACTGGCATTGTTATAACTCTGAGAAATTATTTAGGATTAATTTATATTTTCCGCAGCAACTGGTTCTGAACCTATGTATTGGTCAAGTTTTATGACCAGCAGTATGCAATTGGCAAAAGAATGTCTTAGCCAGAAACTAACAGATGAACAAGGAGAAGGATCCCAGCCTTTTGAAGGACTTGAAAAGTTTGCTGAAACCATTGAAACAGGTTTGGTGTTACGGAGAATTTTTTAAAAATTTAGATTTGATTTGGTAGTTTCGTGCCTTTGTGTAATAAGCTTTGTATGAAGCAAATCCATTGGAATGGATTTTTAAAAGAATTACTGTTCCCACTTCAGAACTTTAGAATGGAGATATTTTAAATATTCCATTTAATTGCGTGGGTTTTTTTTTTTTGTACCTTAGTTTCTCCATTTATTACGCTTGCATAGTGAATGGATTAGAATACAACAAATAGTGTTAGTCATTATCCCAAGCATCTGTTGAGATGTAACATGGTTAAGTGCTCAGTAAGGCAAAATATTTATCACAAAACTCAGGATTTAAGGATTTTAATGGAAAGAAATTCAGCTTCTTTATTTTGTAAACGAAAGTTCTTATCAAACTTTATTTCTTTGGAGGTTTTATGTAGTATATATGTGGTCTCTTATGTTGACAATTACTTGTTCACTTTAGTACTAAGAAGAGTAAAAGTCACTTTTATAGATACTGTTTTGAGAATTGAACATGTGCCAGAAAATTCCAAAACTGGAACTGCACTTGAAATTCGAATAGAAAGGTAAGAATTCTTATGTCTGAAAATAAATGACCCTATTGTAACTCTTACATTACATTTTCAGGGAGGTTTTGGAGATTAGAGGTAATGATATGAAAATATTGCATAATTTCAGAGTATAGTGCTGCTCTTCAAGTTGTGTTTTAATTTTATTATTCTAATTCCATTATTGAAAACTTGAAAGTGCCAGTTGCAGTATAATTATGTCTAATACCATGTTGAATTTAAAGCAAGTTATTCTGTTTTAGTTAATAGCAAATCAGAATAATAAGCATTTGAGTGCCACTAAATTTAAGGCATTCCTGTGGGAAAGTTTCAGTTTTTTCATATTAACAATGCAATATTTAGGCATATTTCATTAACATGAAAGACATTTTTGTTTTGCTGTGCTTAATCTAAGTGCTGCTTTAGTGAGAAAGGCTAAGGCCACTGTTTTGAGGATCCTATAAGGATTATGTTAAGGTCAATACGCTCAATATTTACTTAAAAAAATATAAATACATGGGTTTTAGTTTTTTGTGTATGCCCACTTGAAGCCCTTATACATAGCTGTAAAGCAAGGTTAATTTACATACATACACCTAAGCATTGATTTGAGGGAGTAACTGGTCACCCATGTGTTAATGCTGTATGAACTGCCAACAGAAATGAGCAGGATGAAGCGCGTACACTGCATGAGCACCAGAGACACTTCGTACATGGATCTACTGGGAGTCTCGACTGAATTTTAAGCAGCTGTGTTATGGTTTCTGTCTTTCACAAAACACCTATTAGTAAAACAGTTATTGTTAGCAGATCTTTGGAATTAGGGTCCATTGCCTTAAATAGTAGATTTTTAAAAATCTAAAATCTCATGCATTTAGAACCACATTATGTGTTTTGTTTAAACTAAAAATTAGTCACATGTAGAAATTCAAGAAATGTCTTTTGTGACTTGGAGCCAAATGCTGTCACACTGTTACCAAGAGATATTTTGTGGGGGAGTACAGGAATTGTTTTCCTTAAAACTAACTTTAGGGAGTTAGTTTTTTTTCTCTCAATTTAAGCCTCATAAAGTTACCTTTTTGGAGTTAAGACCTCTTCATGAAAATATTTACGGTAGTAAAGCACGGTGAGACTGACCCACATTATAGGCATATTCTAAGAAGTGCTAACACTTGAAAAAACCCTTTAACTTAAAAAAGCTATGTGCATTTCTTATTGTAAATAGGTTTTTCTAGGAGCTTTTTGTAAATGCTTTTTAAAAAAAATTTCAGAACTGTATACTGTGATGAAACTGCTGATGAATCCTCAGGAATTAATGTGCATCAACCCACTGCTTTTGCTCACAAGTTACTTCAGCTCTCTGGAGTGTCTCTCTTCTGGGATGAGTTTTCTGCATCAGCAAAATCTTCCCCAGTGTGTTCAACTGCACCAGTGGTAAGAAAAACAAAACAAAAACCCTAAAACCGTAATCAAAGATTTTTTAAAAGGTTTGAATGGGGGCTATTAAATTTTACTAGGATATATAATATGTCTGAATGAGTCTCTGTCTTGAGATTTAATGCAAATATTCAGTAATGGTAATATGTATTTCAGAGATTTGAAAATACTAATATTTATATTCCTACCAGTGTGCTGTGTATTAGTCTGAAAGAGAAATGTTGGGTTCTGTATGTTGGGGGGAAATGGTGTTGAAGTTGAGGATCCCTTATTCAAAATGCTGGAACTGTGTTTCAGATTTTTGAATATTTTTATAGATATAATGAGATATCTTGGGGATGGGACCCAAGTCTAAATACAAAACTCATTTATTTATTTATTTATTTATTTATTTTTTTGGAGGGAGTCTCCTGTCGCCCAGGCTGGTGTGCAGTGGCGCAATCTCGGCTCACTGCAGCCTTCGCCTCCTGGGTTCAAGGGATTCTTCTATCTCAGCCTCCTGAGTAGCAGGGATTACAGGCACCTGCTACCATGCCCGGCTAATTTTTGTATTTTTAGTAGAGACGGGGTTTTGCCATGTTGGCCAGGCTGGTCTCGAACCGCTGACCGCCTGCCTCAGCCTCCCAAAGTGCTGGGATTATAGGCATGAGCCACCACGTCTGACCCATTTATGTTTCATATATGCCTTATACACATAACCTGAAGGTAATTTTATAAAATATTTTCAATAATTTTGTACATGAAACAAATACTTGACTGCAACTCATCATGTGAGGTCAGGTGTATTTTCCTGACCTTGCGGTAGTGTCATGTTGGCACGCAAAAACTTTTGGATTTTGGAGCATTTTGGATTTTGAGTTTTTGGTTTAGAGATGTTTAGCCTATATTACATCTATTTTTTTTTTCAATAAAAACTGGAAATTAAGCAGTGTTCAAATTTACCTTACATAGTGACTGTATTGATGAAACTTTATTCTACAAATCGTATCTTTAAAAAGCTTTATAATTAAGGAACTCTGTTAAATCCCTTCTGAGAGGAGAGTCTTTTTATAAGTCAGTCACTCTATAATTTGCCTTTCATGTTATTTTACAAATCAGATTTTCTTAATTATACAGTGCCCATTAGGTTTTCTTACTGCTGTAACTTGAGGAGATAGTGTGCTTTTTTTCATGAAGTCCTTTTTCATGATTTGCTTTTATTACCAGTGGACTGCTAACATATTACTGTGTTTCCTTTTAGCTATAAGATACTGGTTTGTCCATTGTAACATCATACAGTTTTACATGTCAAATATTTTATTCTTCTTAAGTTGACATTTATATTTTACGTTTCATTTTATTTATGTAAAGTATTTTAAATAATTATTTTTGTCACTTTATTATAGGAAACTGAGCCAAAGCTGTCACCTAGCTGGAACCCCAAAATTGTTTATGAGCCACACCCACAGTTAACTAGAAATTTACCAGAGATAGCACCCTCTGACCCAGTGCAGATTGGAGGGTTAATTGGTAGGTTGGAGTTGAGTCTCACGTTGAAACAGAATGAAGTACTTCCTGGAGCTAAGGTCAGTGTTTGTTTCACTTTCTATAGTAAAACCAAAGTAAAAGTACAAGTATTCTTTATTCTATGCAGTGATTCACTGATCACTGCAGATTATCCTGTCTCTAGTGTACCACTGTCACTGAGTTAGCATTTTTACTCTCTGTTGATGCTTCTATCCTAGGTCACAAAATTTACGTGAGGACTGCCTTTGCCCTACTGTTGCAGCTCAGGTGTTATAAAGAGCTGCCTTCTACACTCACTCTCCCCTATTCCGACAATTTGAAACCGAGAAACCTCTCTTTTTGGCATTAGGTGTAGTTTCATTAGTTCAGATGACTAGGAATTTATTTAAAAAATTATTTCTATTGTCATAAAACTAAGTTTAAAGGAAAAGAGATTTGGCAAGCAAGAATTCTGTAGAAGATGTTTTAAAATTATATATATGTAAAAATACCCATCTATTTTGAACAGAATGACCATTTTTATATAGTTGTGTAATATTTGTGAAAAGAGAGACTTTTCCCATTGTCTCATAGCTTTAAAAAGTTTTGACATAAAATAAACCTATATAATATATCATCTTTACTTTTTGTTTTTGAGATGGGGTTTCCCTCTGTTGCCCAGGCTGGAGTGCAGTGACAAGATCTTGGCTCACTACAGCCTCAGCCTCCTGGGCTCAAACAACCCTCCTACCTCAGCCTCGCAAGTGGCTGGGGCTACAGGCACATGCCACCATGCCTGGCTAAATTTTGTATTATGATTTTTGTAGAGACAGGGTCTCGCTATGTTGCCGAGGCTGATCTCGAATTTCTGGGCTGAAGCAGTCCTTCTTGCTCAGCTTCCCAAAGTGTTGGAATTATAGGCATGAACCACCTCACCAGGAACCTTTACTATTTTTAAGTGTAAGTTAAATGATAATCAGCATATTTATATTCTTTTTCCCTTCATCTCCCCACTGTTCCCAGCCTCTGGTAACCATCAGTCTACTCTGAATATTCGTGAGATCCCCTTTTTTAGCTCCTGCCTATGAGTGAGAATATGCGTTGTCTCTTTGTGCTTGACTTATGTCACTTAACGTAATGACTTCTAGTTCCATTCATGTGGTTACAAATGACAGGACTCCATTATTTTTTATGGCTGAATAATATTCCATTGTGCATATATACCACATTTTCTTTATGCATTCATCTGTTGATGGATATTTAGGATGAGTCCATATTTTGGCTGTATTCACACACATCACACTATGTGAATAGTGTGCTGTAAACATGGCAGTGCAGATATCTCTTTGGTATATTGCTTTCCTTTCTTGTGGGTATATACCTAATGTGGAATTGCTGAATCATATGGAAGTTCTATTTTTAGTTTTCGTTGTTGTTGTCCCTTTGTTTTCTTTTTTCAAAAATTTCAATGGTTTTTGGGATACAGATGGTTTTGATTACGTAGATGAGTTCTTTAGTGGTAAATTCTGAGATTTTAGTGTACTTGTCACCTGAGCAGTGTACGGTATACTCCATATGTTGTCTGTTATCCCTCACCTCTCTCCTAAGCTCCCCTCCTCCTGAGTCCCCACAGTCAATTATATACCTCTGTATGTTTTTGCATTCTCATAACTTAGCTCCCACTTGTAAGTGAGAACATATGGTGTTTGGTTTTCCATTCCTGAGTTCCTTAACTTATCATAATGGCCTCCAGTTCCATCCAAGTTGCTGCAAAAAACATTATTTTGTTCCTTTTTATGGCTGAGTAGTATTTCACTGTGTGTGTGTGTGTATGTGTATACATATATGTACACATATATTTGTATGTGGTGTATATATATGTGGTGTGTATATGTATGTGGTGTGTATATGTATTGTGTATATATGTACATGGTGTGTATATGTATTGTGTATATATGTATGTGGTGTGTATATATAGTGTATATATGTGTATATACACACACTGTGGAATTGCTGGCTCGAATGGTAGATCTACTTTTAGTTCTTTAAGGAATTTCCATACTGCTTTCCATAGTAGTTGTACTAGTTTACATTCTACCAGCAGTGTAACAGTGTTCTTTTTTTATGACATCTGTCCCAACATCTATTGTTTTTTGACTTTTTAATTATGGCTGTTCTTGCAGGAGTAAGGTGATATCTCATTGTGTTTTTAATTTGCATTTTCCTGATGATTAGTGATGTTGAACATTTTTTCATGGTTGTTGGCTATTTAAGTATCTTCTTTGAGAAATATATAATCATGTCCCTTGCCCGCATTTGGATGGGATAATTTTTTCTTGCTGATTTGTTTGAACTCCTTGTAGATTCTGGATATTAGTCCTTTGCGGGATGCATAGTTTACATATATTTTCTCCTGCTCTGTAGGTTGTCTGTTTACTCTGCTGATTATTTCTTTTGCTGTGCAGAAGCTTTTTAATTTAATCAGGTCCCATTTATTTTTGTTTTTGTTGTGTTCGTTTTTGGGGTCTTAGTCATGAATTCTTTGTCTAAGCCAATGTCCAGAAGAGTTTTTCCAATGTTTTCTTCTAGAATTTTTATGGTTTCAAGTCTTAGATTTACATCTTTGGTCCATCTTGAGTTGATTTTTGTATAGGGTGAGAGATGAGGATCCAGGTTCATTCTTCTACATGTGGCTTGCCAGTTTTCCCGGCATCATTTATTGAATAGGGGGTCTTTTAAACAGTTTATTGTTTTGCATTTGATGAAATTCAGCATCCCTCTATGATAAAAATCCTCAACAAAATAGGCATAGAAGGGACTTACCTCAAAGTAATAAAAGACATATATAACAAACCTACAACCAACATCATACTGAATGGGGAAAAGTTGAAAGCATTCCCCCCTGAGAACTGAAACAAGACAAGGATGCCCACTCTCACCACCTCTATTCAACATAGTACTGGAAGTCCTAGCCAGAGCAGTCAGGCAAGAGAAAGAAATAAAGGACATCCAAATTAGAAAAGAGGAAGTCTGACTAGAGCTGTTCACTGGTGCTATGATCATATACCTAGACAACCCTGAAGATTCATCTAAAAGGCTCTTAGATCTGATCAATGAATTCAGTAAACTCCCAGGTTACAAAATCAATGTACACAAATCGGTAGCAGTGCTATACAGCAACAATGACCGAGCTAAGAATCAAATCAAGAACTCAGTCCCCTTTACAACAGCTGCAAAATAAATAAATAAATAAAATACAATACCTAGGCATATACTTAACCAAGGAGCTGAAATCTCTCTACAAGGAAAACTACAAAACTGCTGAAAGAATAGATGACACAGACAAATGGAAACACATCCCATGCTCATGGATGGAAATAATGCATATTGTGAAAATGACCATACTGCCCACAACAATCCATGTATTCAGTGTAATTCAAAATACTGTCATTTTTCACAGAACTAGAAAAAACAACCCTAAAACTCATATGGAACCAGAGAAGAGCCCACACAGCTGAAACAATACTAAACAAAAAGAACAAATCTGGAGTTAATCACATTACTGGACTTTAAATTATACTACAAGGCTGTACTTAGCAAAACAGCATGGTGCTGGCATAAAAATAGGCACTTAGTCCAATGGCACAGAATAGAGAACCCAGAAATAAAACCAAATGTGCACAATTAACTGATCTTTGACAAAGCATACAAAAACATATTTTTACTTTTCTGAGGAACCTCCATACTGTTCTCGATAGTGGTTGTACTAATTTACATTCCCACCAACAGCATATGAGGGTTCCCCTTCTCATAGCTTTGACACTGTATAAAGTCATTGTATAAATACAACTGTGTTTACCTCTTAGGGAATCATATTGATCAGTCTTATGGAGAACCAGGAAATTTGCATTTACTTAGCTAAAAATGTGTTTGTCAAGCATTATTTTCACACCTTGAAAACAAATTTTCTATATAATCTGTATAAAATGTAGTTTTAATTAAGAAGATACCAGGATTTATTCATTTGTTTATGTACTGATCTCCCTAGGTGTAGATGTTCAAGTGACTACTGTATGCCAGCCACTTACCTGTCCAAGTTCTTGGGACAGATGCAAAGATGAGTAGAACACAATCTACCTTGGTAGAAGATACAGTAAGGGGTATGGAAATTGCTATGGGGACATGGAAGAGGGAGCCACTAAGTACATGTCAATATACATAAAATGATTTTTCAGAGGATTGAAGTATCTCTGGAAATCCCTCCTTGGATTGGAACCTCTGACTAGAGTTGGAGGAGGAGGAAAGTAGTTAGAATGAAGACACACCTATTACTGATTACTCAGGCCCCTTTTGTTTACTGCTGTGTCCTTCCTCAGATGGTGCAAAATTCTTTCACAATATCATAAGGCCCTTTATAAGTAATATGTTGGGATTGTTAGCAGAACAGGTAGTCAAAGGGTTATGTAAACTCTACAGGGAATCCTCTGCTGTGGTAACATCCTTGGGAAACTAATACTAATAATATGCTTATGTCTCTGGGGAATGCATTTGCCATGTCTGTAAGAAGGAGGAAGCATAATAACAACTTTTTAGTTCTGTTTTGGTTAATTATATATAGTCCTCCATATTTGTATAATTTTATATTTATGTAAACCCAAACTTTTGCACATAATGTGTTGATTTGTACAAATGTCTTTTATAATAAAACATTACGTATGCATTTATACAAATGTATAAATATATGTTACTTTTAGAGTTCTGTATATTAGGTGACAAATGAACATCTGGAAAAATTGCATAGTGGCATTGTGTGCCAGCCAGTATTTAATATTTAGAGGTACTATCTTTTCCTATAGAGTAATTTTTGTGTAATGACTTATATTTGAGTATAACTTGTTTTTATTTAATGCAAATGATGCTAAGTGGAAAAAGATAAATTCTGGATTTTAGTATTGAGGAACATAGATCTCATAAAATGTAGTGTAGATAAAGATGGCATTAATTTGGGGTGCTGAAAACGTCAGATCTTTAGTCTGTTTCTGATGTACGTTAGACTTAACTCTTTCAACTGCAGATTCAAAATATTATGAAACATTTCATGTTTTTTTTTTTTAAGTTCTCAGAATAGTATTCCCTTGAGTAGTATGTAAGTCTGTGTTTCATATATTCAGTTTCAGCCTATGTTTTTAGGAATGCATTTGTATGAAAATTGGAGACTGCCCATATTGAATTTAGAGATGTTTTGTTTCAGTTACCATGTTACATTGAGTTGAGATTTGTTTCTTAGTTATGTTCTTTTATGTTTCCAAAAGAAAGTAATAAGTACTTTGTTCTTTTTATGCCAAACTCAGAATGTACAAATAATGAAATATTTCTATGAAAATTTTAGTTTCAATGAATTAGAAATGAAACTCTTGATTGTCCATTCTAATGAAAGTCAGAGATTATGCTTTCAGTACAACAATTGTGAAATTATAAAACAATTTTTAAATTTGGCATGTAATTAGAAACACATTTTCTCCTCTTAGCCTTAGGTTGGCTCATGGCTTGGGATGTCAGTAGTCAGGAAGGTGCCCCGTAAAATAAGCTGTCTGTGGGCAGAACAGGGGAGCCATGCCGTTGGAAGGAGTGAAGGCTTTCCCTCCAGGTCAGCCTAGCTGAAAATCCAGGTCTGGATCTGCTACATGGCCTTGTGCAATTTACTGAATCTTTGTCAACTAATTTCTTCACCTGTGAAACAGGAACAGAAATAAGAATTAGAGGAAATATATATAAAAGCACTTAGCATGGTACCCCAATGCTAAAAAACAAAATGTGATAGTAATGATTAATTTTACTGGATAATGTCTTCTTAGGTCGTAGAAATTTCTCAATCATTATGTAGTTTATTTATTTATTTATTTTTTAGAATCAGAAGGAATCCCTTTTCCTCCTGGGGAAGAAGTGATTTTCTAGATATGAGTGTTTTGTTAATTCTATTATTTTTCAGTTGCAAATAATATAAAAATAATAGGAGTCAGTGTTAACAGGAGGCAAATGAAAAGTAAGGCAGGGATATTCTGCTTTTTAGAATGTAGTATAGACAATAGAGTAATTGCTTTTGTCAGAATATTCAGGAATCATCAGGAGAGTGGGATGGAGCTTTTATTTCTAGATGGAAAAGTGGGCAAAGAGTTGGAAAAGAGAAAGGAAGTCTACATAAGCACCATCTTCTATCCACATTTCTGTACTGGCTTCCCCTCACATGCAGAGCAGGCTTTGTGGACCACAGGAGGTCCTGGGAGGGCACAGTGTTGGTGGAGAAGGTCCTTACGTGCTCTGCTAGAGTATGATTGATAGCATACTTAAGAAAGCCAACTTTATTTGTTCTTGATATGAATCAGACTTTAAGGATTATGATTTTAGTCTTTTGAGAGTCAATGAATACTGTACTATTGCTACCTTAATATTCATCCTTGAAGACTATGTCTTAAGTCCTCCTCAAATACTTTAAGTACTCAGAAGACTTGAAGAGACACAAAATATAACATTGTACTTTTCAGCATGGAATTTCTCAGGAGGATTTTTCCTTTTAGAACAACAGTTTGGTGGCCTTTAAATCTTTTCATTTAGATGGTGTGAATTAGTAGAGAGAATCTCAGATGAAGGACTCCAAGACTAAAGACTCAGTATTCATCTCAGTTCACTAAACTAAAATATACTGACCTTTATGGTGATAAGGTGTTATAAAGAATACTCCTCCTGAATAGTTTTTTTTTCCCCCCCTTAAGTTGGATGTTGATGGACAGATAGACTGTATTCATCTACTCCTGTCACCGAGACAGGTGCACTTGCTTTTGGATATGTTGGCGGCTATTGCTGGACCAGGCAAGTATAATTCTGTTATTATATATACTTGTTACTTTTTTAAATTTTAAAAAACTTTAAAATATGTAATGTATGTACATGTAGGAAAGTCTCTTATTTTTGAATATGTGAATTGAAAGAAGCAAATAAGAATCTTAAGTAGTTAAATTTGATTGGGTGTTTTGAATTGTGTTACCGTGGAACATATTCACATTCAGATTATGTGTGTCACATTCTTAACTTTTCTAAAATTGTTCTGAGTTCTTTGGTTGGGGATAGTACTTCATACAACCAAGAAAGTATAATTCTTGAACACAGTAAGTGGTGCACGTTTTAAAATATTTTCAATGGCTTCTATCTATCAGAGATAAGATTTTGGGATTCCTGGCTAGTTGCTTAAAGCTATTGCTTAGAGCTCTGACTCATTAAATAGCAGTGGTTTTGCACTATGGTGTTAAGGTCCCATTGTTGTTCCATAAATGGGTTTTGGGAAAGAAATGCTTAATTAACTCCAAATTTAATTACTGTTTTGGTTTCCTTTTGTATGCTTATAGAAAATTCTAGCAAAATAGGGTTAGCTAATAAAGATAGGAAAAATCGACCCATGCAGCAGGAAGACGAGTATCGAATTCAAATGGAATTAAACCGGTATTATTTGAGAAAAGATTCCCTCTCTGTGGGTGTATCTTCAGAGCAAAGCTTTTATGAGACAGAAACAGCTCGTACACCTTCTAGCCGTGGTAAGCAACTCAAACAGTTGACACCAGAATCATATATTATAATCATGGATACAATTACATTTAATTTTGGCTCCTGTGAACCGAAGTTTAGGAATGAAAGAACAAAAATATCCACGTTGTAAGAAATCCACAACTTTTCATTTATAATTAATCACATTACAGTAATGCACCAGCACATGGGTGCTATAGTATATTTTTTTGATTTTGATTGTGTAGTTTTGTTTTGTAAATGATTTAGTCTAAGGAAAACCAATTTACAAAAATGTAAATTTGTGTGAAAAAGTAGGTAGCTGTATATTTTGTCAAATTATTATGTGCTCATGTAATGATTTACAGATTAAGAAACTGCTAAACTACTAAAGTTTGATAAGGAAACTTTCCTCTATTGATCTTTCCATCAGTTTTATGTAAATAATAATCTCTACCCAGCTTACTTTACATTTATAGATGTTTCACAATGTATAAGTGCTAATAACATAAATAATATGAATCAATTTAAGTATGCAATGCTGGACAAAATAAGAAATCAAAGCCTGCTAAAAAAAATTTTGGCCATAATAAGCTTCATTTGCATGAGGGTAAAACAATCCCAAAAGAAGGAACTGAAATGTAAATGGAATTCCAAGTAATGTTTTTGGCTCTGAATAAAAGAAATAACTGTATCCAGATGAAACTAGAGGTTGCAATATATTTATACTATTTTAAAATCTGATTTTAATTCCTAAACTGGCATATCACATTAAAAATATACCAAGTAATACTACATTTATATATTTAAAACAAAAGAAAACATATTCGTCAGTAGGATAGCTTCCTTTTTCATTAATTTATATTGAGTTTTTACTATGCCATTAATATTTTGGATTCAAATAAATTACTCCACTGGAAGTAACATAGAATTTGGGACATCGCTATATCTCACATAATCTGAAGGAAGAGGATTGTATTAACGTATATTAACTTACTTAAAAGACTTGAATTGGTGGGATTACAATACAAGTGACATAGTTTAATTCTCTCTAGAAGAAGAAGTATTCTTCTCCATGGCTGATATGGACATGTCTCATAGTCTCTCTTCTCTTCCACCCCTTGGGGACCCCCCAAACATGGACCTTGAGTTATCATTAACTAGTACATATACAAATACCCCAGCAGGATCTCCGTTAAGTGCTACTGTGGTAAAGTATTACTTAATTTTTCTTCTGGTCTTGAAACGTTGCTTCTAAAATTCTACACTTCATTCATGTGCTTTAAAAAAATCTTTTATAGCTTCAGCCCACTTGGGGAGAGTTCCTTGATCATCATAAAGAACAGCCAGTAAGAGGGTCAACATTTCCATCCAACCTAGTTCACCCAACATCTTTACAGAAGACATGTAAGTAAAAATAAGACATTTGTTGTTAGTTTCTGCTGGAATTTTAAAAATGCCATTCTACTGGTGCTTTTCTTTCCTTTTTTTTTTCTTTTTTCTTTTTTTTTTCTGGTCTTGGCCATTTACAAAGTTGAGAAAGCAAAAATGAACCATTGTTAAACAATTCACTTAGAAGTGTTTTAGAATAATTGCTCATTTATTGTATTCTTTGTGTATTTAAATACTTAAATATTTTTAGTTAAAATTGCACTGTTAAGTTTCATATTATTATTGCAGTTTAGGACCCTCAATCAATCATGTGATTTTTGTTTCGCTGTTTACATTTTCCTTGAAAGAGAACCTCAGGTTTCTTTTCTGCCAAATTTAATTGATATACACTCAAGGCTTAAAGGAAAATTTGGTGAGCATACTGGAAAATCTTGAGTTTTCCAGTATGTTTTTATTAATGTAAAAGTTGTACATTTACTGTTGTCATGTACTCTTGTACTTCAGTACAAAAATCTTAGATATAAGATGCAGCAAGATAGCAGTTGGTTTTACTTACATTAATTGTTTAATATCATTCCAACTGTTGTATGGTCATCTTTTTTAAAGCTAATAAATGAGTATATGTTTTATAATTTTGATATAATAGTTTTATGTATTAAATTTTATGTATATAATTTTAATACTTGTATTTCAGCTCTCCCATCTAGATCTGTTTCAGTGGATGAATCCAGGCCTGAACTTATTTTTAGACTAGCTGTGGGAACTTTTTCAATCTCTGTGCTTCACATTGATCCTTTATCTCCACCTGAAACGTCATTGAACCTTAATCCATTGACACCTATGGCAGTAGCTTTCTTTACTTGTATAGAAAAGATTGATCCAGCAAGGTTTTCAACAGAAGATTTTAAGTCTTTCCGAGCAGTGTTTGCAGAAGCTTGCTCACATGATCACCTTAGGTAAACTCTCACATATGTATTAATGATCCTTTAAACTTCCACATATGTGCTAATGATCCTTGAAAAAGAACCACATGTGGACTTTTGTATCTGCCTATCTGCATTTGTTTTTCTAATTCACACTTTGTTTGTAAGTAAATGGAATGAGTGAAGTTTTCTTGCAATGCTGCAAAGATGTTTATTGTAGAATCTTTCATTCAGGTTATTTGGCATGCGGAATGACAGATCTAGATAACAGGAGTTTTCTAAGTCATCTCTTTAGCACCCTGCCCAGCTCTTGTCAACTTTTTTTTAACCGCATTCTGCCATCATCCCTACTGTTTGCAATTGTGAAAACAGTTTTTATCATCACTGGCATTAGCAGAGATGACAGTAGTGATGAAAAATAAAAAAATACTGTTGGAACTGATCCATATGCCACTGGCCATAGGGTGGGAAACATTACCAAGGCTGATAGTGAACTTGGATGCTACATTTCAACTTCTGCTTAAGAAAAATCAAAGCAGGCCGGGCGCGGTGGCTCAAGCCTGTAATCCCAGCACTTTGGGAGACCGAGACAGGCGGATCACGAGGTCAGGAGATCAAGACCATCCTGGCTAACACAGTGAAACCTCGTCTCTACTAAAAATACAAAAAACTAGCCAGGCAAGGTGGCGGGCGCCTGTAGTCCCAGCTACTCGGGAGGCTGAGGCAGGAGAATGGCGTGAACCCGGGAGGCAGAGCTTGCAGTGAGCTGAGATCCGGCCACTGTACTCCAGCCCGGGCGACAGAGCCAGACTCCGTCTCAAAAAAAAAAAAAAAAATCAAAGCTATCCAAAATAGCCAGTGAGTGATTCTTTCATGGGTTGAGTCAATAGATGAGGAGATAATTGAATTTGTAATAATAGTTTTTTTTGTTTGTTTGTTTTTATTTTTTGTTTTGAGACAGAATCTCACTCCATCACCCAGGCTGGAGTGCAGTGGCACAATCTTGGCTCACTGCAACCTCTGCCTGTCAGGTTCAAGCTATTCTGCAGGCTCAGCCTCCTGAGCAGCTGGATAGTTTTTGTATTTTAGTGGAGATAGGGTTTCACCATCTCTATTAAGACTCACCATGTTGGCCAGGTTGATCTCGAACTCCTGACCTCAAGTGATCCACCTGCCTTGGCCTCCCAAAGTGCTGGGATTATAGGCATGAGCCGCCGCGCCTGGCCGTTAGTATTGTTAACGAGCAAACTCTGTTTATTTTAATGTGAAGGTGGTCTATAAATTGTTGAATGACGTCTTATACAGTGGTTTAAACGTATCATATATATTAGTATTTTTAAAAAATACTTTGAGCTTTTATTTAATCTTTTTAACTTTTTTTAAGTATGAAAATTGATATGAAAAGTAGTTTTACACCTAATACAAGAAAAACTTTACCGTTTAGGATTACAGTATTTGTAATCAAACTGTAAAAACATTTTGTTTTCTTCTACCCCTCCTTTTTTTTTTTTTTTTGAGACAGTCTTTTGCCCTGTTGCCCAGGCTAGAGTGTAGTGGTGCAGTCTCAGCTCACTGCAACCTCTGCCTCCTGGTTCAAGCGATTCTTGTGCCTCAGCCTCCTAAGTAGCTGGGACTACAGGCCTGCAACCCACCCCCAGCTAATTCTTGTATTTTTGATAGAGACGGGGTTTCACCATATTGGCCAGGCTGGTCTCGAACTCCTGACCTTAGGTGATCCGCCCACCTTGGCCTCCTAAAGTGCTGGGATTACAGGCATGAGCCAGTGTGCCTGGACTCTTCCCCCCCCGCCCCCCATTTTTGACAAGGTTTCAAGTATCTGCCAGTAGGAAAATATAACAAAAGCAAGATCTGAAAGATTTTATCTTTGCAATGTAAATTTTTAAATGTGGAAGAGGAAGGGCAGTATTGGGAAATAAATAGATCCTGGACAATCTTCCATCAACAGAACTGATTTTTTATCTTAAGGAAAGGGAAATTTGAAGCAATCTTTCTGGTTAATTTCCTTAGGAGTATTAATTATTGATAACAACTTGAACTTGTCAGACTAGGTGGATAATTGTTATATGTTAACACTTTGTTCTATTCTTTGTCTACTTGCACATTGTTTAATCTAGAAGTATATGAATAATCTTAAATGGTGCATCTTTTATAATAGATTTATAGGTACTGGCATTAAAGTATCCTATGAACAAAGACAAAGATCAGCTTCCCAATATTTTAGTACTGATATGTCCATTGGGCAAATGGAATTTTTGGAGTGCCTATTTCCAACTGATTTTCATTCTGTTCCTCCTCACTATACAGAGGTAAATGTTGAATACTTTTTCTTTAAGATTATTTTTTAAATCTATCTTGCTTTTTAATAATTGTATGAGTCAGTGATTTTCTTTAAAAATGTGTAGAAAGTCATATAGGAGGAATATTGTCATTTTCTTTTTGCATTTGTGTTCTATTAAAACATTTTTAAGAATGTCACTCAACATCGTTATGAGGATCTGTTAGAATTTTAGAGTTGACTTGTTTAGGAGTGACAGGTGGGTTATGAGAGAAATGACTTCATTTCACTCATGTTCAAAGCACTCTTCATTTCAGAAGAGTTTGATTATTGAATGTCTGTTGTGTGCTAAGCACTGTTCAAGACAAGTTAAATGTTTTGTGTTCATTTACCATTATTCTGATATTTTCCCTAATGTAAAAGTGTGACCTAAAGAAACTTTAGAAAACTGTCAAAGTTACATTCATTGCTGTTACTTTGACCCTATACTGTTTTATTTCAATAACCCTTTGTTGGAAATGAATTTACTTGAATCCTCGCTTACATTTTACCATGAGATATCGCAGGAGTTAACTAACTTGTCTAAGGTTCACATTGCTAATAAGTCACAAAAATGAAACTTAAAACCAGATTTCTGACTTCAAAAAGCCTTTCTCACTATTATATGGGCACCTCTGTAAATTCATGTGATTAATTGTAGGTTAATCTTACCTTTAATTTATCTTTGTCTTTGCTTTTAAGCTTTTAACGTTCCATTCCAAAGAAGATACTGGTTCCCATTCCCCGGTGTGTCTTCAGCTTCATTATAAGCATTCTGAGAATAGAGGGCCTCAGGTAAGAGATCTTTTTCTATAGTTGCTACCTGTAAATTTTCATCTGATATATGTTTTGTCACAATTATAAGATTTTAACCCAATTTTATAGTAGTTTTTAGTGATTGTATTAATGCCCCTTTTTTTTTTAAAGGGTAATCAAGCAAGACTTAGTTCAGTTCCTCAGAGGGCAGAATTGCAAATTAAATTAAATCCAGTGTGTTGTGAGCTGGATATCAGTATTGTGGACAGGTTAAATTCCTTGCTTCAACCACAGAAACTTGCCACAGTAGAGATGATGGCATCCCACATGTATACTTCATATAATAAGCATATTAGTCTGGTAAGTATTCAAAAGCTGCAAATACTAATCATAATTATGGTTAGCTAATAGGGTTATTGAGATAATTTCTGAACTTAAGTATTTTTAATAGATTAAACAGTATATATTATTAAAACAGCATTATTTGTAATAATAAAAAAAGGAGACATCTGTTAT
The DNA here is from genome assembly GCF_009764315.1 of Trachypithecus francoisi. Classification (NCBI taxonomy): domain Eukaryota; kingdom Metazoa; phylum Chordata; class Mammalia; order Primates; family Cercopithecidae; genus Trachypithecus; species Trachypithecus francoisi. The sequence goes on from NW_022681468.1 coordinate 10,486,052, forward strand.
GTCTTGATAGTAGACTAGCTAAATAAGTTTTGATGTACACTGAATGAAATGTTATGTGGTCATTTAAAATGATGGTTATGGCCGGGTGTGGCGGCTTATGCCTGTAATCCCAACACTTTGGGAGGCTGAGGTGGGAGGATCACTTGAGGCCAGTTTGAGACCAGCCTGGCCAACATGGCGAAACTCTGTCTCTACTAAAAATACCAAAATTAGCTGGGCATGGTGGCACCCATCTGTAATCTCAGCTACTCAGGAGGCTGAGGCATGAGAATAGCTTTAACCCAGGAGGCGGAGGTTGCAATGAGATTGCATCACTGTGCTTCAGCCTGGGTGACAGAGTGAGACTCTGTCTCAAAAAAAAAAAAAAAGAAAATGATGGTTATGAAGATGGTATAGCAACATGAAGAAGGCTCATCAAGAAGGATTAAGTGAAAAAGTAGAATATATTGCTTTATGTAAACTTGTTACACCTGTGTAAATAAAATTGATGTATAGAAAAAGAATGCCTGGAAATATGCCAGTCAGTAGCATTGTTTATGTTATAGTGGAATTCGGTTTTCGTTACTTTTCCATGTCTATCTGAATTTTTATAAGCTGTGATTATAACGTCTTCATAAAATTTTATCTATTTATACATTTGATAAATTACTTGAACTACCTAAAACATGTAGCCCAAACAATATGAGATATACTTTTGAAAATAATCTATTGAACATCACATTATATCACTTTTACTTGGATCTGGTGCCTGGGGTCTTTTCTAAGCAAATTAAGTCAGTCAGGTTTGCAAGAAGTCTATTAGGAATTTTGGGGCCAGAGGACCAGGATCAGATGGAGACAACCTTTGTTAGAAAACGAAAAAGATATTTTATTTTTCTACTTCTTTGCTTTTCTCTTAGTACTGAGTATTCACATCAAATTAGCATTTATTATTATTATTATTATTATTATTGTGACAAAAATCTGTTGCCCAGGCTGCAGTGCGGTGGTACGGTGCTGTGGTACGGTATCGGCTCACTTCAGCCTTGACCCCCTTGGCTTAAGCGATCCTTCTACCTCAGCCCCCCAAATAGTTGGGGCTACATGCATGTGCCACCACACCCAGTTAAGTTTTTATTTTTTGTCTCCCTATGTTGCTCAGGCTGGGCATTCTGTATTTGTTACTGTTATCAATTGCTAGTCATTTTAGTTTCTGTCGGGTAGTCTCTATATTAGCTGTTAACTATATATGCAATCGGATGATGGTTTAATCTGTTGGGTTATTTTTGCCTGAGAGTGGTGGTTAATATTAGCAAATCAAATGGGGAAGAGTTAGAATAGATTTATTAAAAATCCAAGTCTAGATGGGTGTGGTGGCTTGCACCCATAGTCCCAGCAACTCAGGAGGCTGAGGCAGGAGGATTGCTTGAACCCAGGAGTTTGAGACCAGCTGGGTGATACAGCAAGACCTGTTTCAAAGAAAACAAACACACACAAGATTTGTACGTCTAGCATATGAAGGGAATTTTCTAATCATGGAGGTTAGAAATGGATTGAAGAAACTGAAGAGTGTTACAACCTAGAGTGGAATAAAGCTTTTTAAGTTTCAATGTATTTTAGAGAAAAAATAGAAATAGATTTATTTTTGAATGACATGTTCTTGGACCCTTCTATTATAAGATGGCTTTGGGTAAATGGTGCATACATCTTGGTCTGATAGAGCCATTTGATGAGATCATGCCCTTGGATTGGATAGGAGCTCAGGGTGCATCATTTAGTGAATATTTATTTAGAACCTGTGATGTGCCAGCCTCTGGGTTTTATCTTAGAAGTACAAAGTTGAGTCAGAGATTGTATTTGGCATAATTTATCTGATTTCACATTGAGTCTTTAAAGTCATATATTGGTAGAAAAGTCTTTCAAACTGAATGTTGGACACTATAGTGATTTTAACCATATTGAATTTGTTGGTAGGCTAATTTACACAGTATTCTTTTGCAGTAAGATAAATATTAATCTATAGTGCCTTTGTCTTCACTTTGGCTCAGTTTTTAATTTGATTTTTTATTTCAGAGTTTAACTTTTGCCAATAGTTTTCACTTTTGCCAATAGTTGTTGGATTATAAATTTTTTTTACACTAAATTAATATGGTAGTGGTTAATTTGAATTGACTTTTAATGCATTATACCAAATGGGGAGATAGTGATGATATATATTGTAATGTTGAATACTGTGTCATTTATGTTCATGTAGTTAATTTAATATTTTGGCGTATTTTTGATGTTTTGTGTTTTAGCACAAGGCTTTCACTGAAGTGTTTCTAGATGATTCACATAGTCCTGCGAATTGTCGAATATCAGTGCAAGTTGCCACACCAGCATTAAACCTTTCTGTTCGCTTCCCAATACCTGATCTTCGATCCGATCAAGAAAGGGGACCATGGTTTAAGAAGTCACTTCAGAAGGAGATCCTTTATTTAGCCTTCACAGATCTAGAATTTAAGACTGAATTTATAGGAGGATCAACTCCGGAACAAGTTAAATTGGAACTTACCTTTAGAGAACTAATTGGTAAGATTGAATGTGTCTGTAAAAGAACCATACTGGATAACAAACAACTGCTACTGAAACTTACATCACAAAAGTATCTGACAGCCCCAAAATATAGTAAAATTAAAGCACATTATGTTAAAAAAATCAAGAGCAACAATGTCTTTCTAGTATTGTATACAAATATATGATATAGGTAATTTTTTAAAAACTTAAGGATGATGATTCATTCACTTTGTTAAAATTCCTGTTTACCGCAGGAGAATATAGTACTTTAACCTACATTTTTATTATCACTTCTCATTTATTTATTGTAAGACTGATAACAGAACTTGTTGAGTATCACTGTATGTTAGATATTATGCTAAGCACTTGATACACATTGTCTTGTTTTTTTTTTGTCATCATAATCACCATATGTTTATTTTTCCAATTATTTTTATAATTTAATAGATGAGACAATCTGTGGACTTAGAAGGAAGTATCTACCAAGATCATTTTGTAGTCAATGGCAGAATCAAGATTTGAACCCAAGTCTGACAGTACTTGAGCTTGAGCTTTCAACCATTATACTAATTGCTAGTGACTTTTATTTGTAAAACTCGTTTTGATTTTTTCTGTATTACTTTTTGTCAGTTAATGAAGGGAATTTATAAAAACTTTAAAGTGAACCAAGTCTATGAAGACCTGGAAGACCTTTTATCCTGTAGTTCCTAGACCACCTACCTCTGCCACGATACCCTCTCTCTGCAGCCATACTCCCACCGCGCCGTGAGAATAGTTTGCAAAAGTTCCCCTTCTCTCTCAGCTTTACAGATCTTAAGAGATATTTAAAATGGACGTTTGTCAATTATGACCTCATGAAAGGGCCTTCAGGTGTTGTGGGATCATCCCTTATTTCCAGCGGTGAGAAACTCATTATTCTGGAGGAAAGCCATTTTTCATTTGTAAAATGGATTGAAAAAACACATGTACAATTTTTTGTTGTTGTTGTTGTTTTTGTTTTTCAGAGTCTTGCTTTGTTACCCAGGCTGGAGTGCAGTGGTGTGATCTTGACTCACTGCAGTCTCCATCTCCTGGGTTCAAGCAATTCTCGTGCCTCAGTTGGACGCCACCACACCCAGCTAATTTTTGTATTTTTAGTAGAGAAAGGGTTTTGCCATGTTAGCCAGGCTGGTCCCTTAACTCCTGACCTCGGGTGATCTGCCCACCTCAGCCTCCCAAATACTGGGATTACAGGTGTGAGCCACCACGCCCAGCCCATATAGAATTATTTTGAACAGAGGTATTTCTAACAGTGTTTCATGCAAAATACGTATTTAAGAAATGTAGTTATTTTTCTAGTGGTGGATTATATAGACTTTATGAAGAAATAATCACTAATAGCACTTAGTAAGTGATAAGTGCTTGCTGTATTTACTGTGTCATTATGCACTTTATGCAGTATACATTGGTACTTAAGAATTTGAGTTTGAACACAGAATCTTTAATTTATTGGCTCATTTTGTCTACTACATGTGCGCATGAAACCAGAATGATTGCAAAATGCTGTAGAACTTAAGGTAGCATTATGTTCCTGATTGAGAGGATCTTGGCTCCTCCATCTCTTCTTTTAGTACTTGAAAAGAAGCGCATTTCAGTAAATCAGTCTTGTTTTCTTAGGATCATTCCAGGAAGAGAAAGGAGATCCATCTATTAAGTTTTTCCATGTGTCTAGTGGAGTAGATGGAGATACAACATCATCAGATGACTTTGACTGGCCACGGTGAGTAAGCAAGCACATAGGTTTAATAGGATTTTCCTTTTAACAATAAAATATTCTGTTAAATCAACATTTTGGCTATTAAATATAAGCTAAACATGTCCATCCTTGATTCTTTTGTGGTTCATAAGTGTGATGATTGGGTGTTCACATGAATGTGTGGGATGTGTCACCTTCAAACCTTGTGCCATTTTTCTGCCTGCCTTGCTTTACTCCTCCTCTCCACTGTTAAGCTGATTCGATTCTTAGGACAGGTGTTGCTCATATACACCTGGTAATTAGCATGAGTTTGGAGCACAAGTTTCGTAAGAATTGGATCTACTTCTGTTAAGTAATTCAGAAGCACTATTTACATTGGGATATGTATCAATTTGGACAAAAGCCTGTGATCATTTACGAACCAAATAGCACCACTACCTAGGAAATAAGAGTTATAGTTGCAGCACAGCTATTCTCTTTGAGGGTTCCATGCCTCCTTATAACAATGGGTGGATATGGTCATCAAAGGAGAATGAAAAGTCTGTGCTAGAGATGTTCTGTAGAAGCTTAGGAAAGGAAAGGGATTACTCTGGAGTAAAAAGCTCATTAGTTTTTGTAGTCATAGGCTGCATTAACTCAGTCGTCTTTAGATTTTGTGGCTACAAAACAGCACCAGCCCTTTATTATTGAAATTCCTAGAGGAAAAGATAACTTCTTTGTTAGAGTTTTGAAACTGTTTCCTAAGTTTCTCCCTTTTCCCTTTGAACAACTGATATAGTATGAGGTTGATATAACATGAGGTTTCTTAGGTAGACAAGTATTTTATTATAGCGGAACAAACTATATGTGAGAGGATTTGGGTTAATGATAACTAGAATCCTTAGGTAAAATTTGCTGACTTTTAATGAAATTTAAAAATAACCTTTTTGCCCCCAAAAGGTCAGACCTTCAGGTAGCCAAGTATAAAATGTTGATGTCCTTCTGTTACTTACTTGTTTCAGTTCCACACTTTCAAGTTTACAACATGTTCATAAGTGGGTTACCTTAGACATAATTAGACTTTGTAGAGAAGTTTAATTCTATCATTAAGATTTAACCAGTGGTGTTTGTATTAATTTGCACAAAAGTTAAAGTTTTGCTGTTTACACTGAGATCTTGGTCTTTTTAAAATTGTCTTTGGTATCAGAATTGTACTGAAAATAAATCCACTAGCCATGCATTCCATTTTGGAGAGAATTGCAGCTGAAGAAGAAGAGGAGAATGATGGTCACTACCAGGAGGAAGAGGAAGGAGCTGCTCATTCCTTGAAAGATGTTTGTGATCTAAGAAGACCAGCCCCATCTCCTTTTTCTTCTCGTAGAGTAATGTTTGAAAATGAACAGGTAAGATAAAAGTGTGAGCAAGCTACAAAGGAATAATATTATTATTCTCTGTCATAGAGCAATGCTTTTAGTTTTTTATTTTAAAAAAATGCTCTTTGTACTGTTTTTGCTAGGTCTTAAACTTCATAATTAAATAATATCTGTTTTTTCTTGGTGTATATTTTCTCTAGCTAAATGTTTCATGATTATTTATTTCTCACATACCAAGTCCTATGGATAGCCTAAGAAGATGCTACTACTATTTTAAACATAAAATGGTTATTTGATGCTTTTTTTTGCACTAAACTATTATGTTTTAGATGGTGATGCCAGGAGACCCTGTAGAAATGACAGAATTTCAGGATAAAGCAATCAGCAATTCTCACTATGTGCTGGAACTTACGTTACCAAATATTTATGTAACACTGCCTAATAAGAGCTTTTATGAGAAGCTTTATAATAGGTGAGTTTATACCCATTTAGTTGAATCTTGGGAATCAGACTTTCTAATTGCCTCCCTGATTTTCCTCTTCCCCCTTTCCTTTCCTGGCCTGAATATTATTGGCCATCTCTCTGTGCACTTTGTGTGGTGTTGGTGGTGACTATTGCTGTTATGATGTTCTATTGTCATAGCAGAGTTTCCTAACTAGCGTGGTGCCGGGTGTGTGAGATACTGATTTCCTCAGCCCTGAGGTTGGCTGATTGCCCTCTGTCAGCTTACTGCAGGTTACCGATCCAATACGATTTTTTTTCTTCACGTGCGGTGACATGAAGAGTTAGGAGATACTAATACAGCTAGCCAATGCTGGAGTAGAATCAGAACCCCAGTCATTGTACAAGAAGCATCTTTTCCTGAACAGTCAAAAAGATATCTTGTTGGAATTCAAAATTCTATGAACATTTACAAAATTTAAATTTATTATATTTAGATACCCCTCAATATTTATGCCAGGCAGATATTTTGATATAAATGGAATTCTAGGTCATAGACTCCGAAGGCCTTGCACAGTTTACCTAGCCTCCATAAGACTCAGCATTCTCATCCGTAAAATGGAGATGATCCTGGCTCCCACCTATAAGGGTTGTTTGGAGGATTAAATGATACAACACTTGGAAAGTTCTGAGAACAGTGTATGGCATATCATAAGCACTTAGTAGTTGTCTATTATAATTTCTACCCACTGAAGGGATTTCTCTGTAGCATACCTGAAAGATTGTCATGTGGGTTTCTTTGTGGGTTTCTAGAAAAAGAAGTCTTTAGTGTTTGTCATCACTAGCTTCCTACATGTAGACAAGTTATTCTAGTTTCCATTAATCTTCAGAAACTTCAGACTGTTGTTTCTCTTACAGGATTACTTGGTATCAGATATCACTCGGTATTTATTCCTTAAATGTTAGTAATAAACCCTGGGTTTTCTCACTGGGTGTCAATGACTTTTGCTCTTAGAATCAGAAAATTAAGTTCTAGGATTCTTCTAGGGTTCACATTACTTCAGTGGTCTTGAAAATGAGATTCAGAGAACAGTCCACTCGGGTATAGGAAGAAAATGTTCGCACTTATGTTTAACTTAAAAAATAATCTTTTAAAATTTATATTTTTATATTTGTTTTATAGTATACATTATAAATAGCACCTAATTTATATTAAATTCACATTAGAGAGATTTCAAATTGTTTTTAAATGTTGGGGTTTGTTTATATATGATCTGCAGTTTGGAAATGACTGATCTCTAGGCTCCTCCTTTTATTTCATAGTTTGGGGCCGTCTGCAAAGAGCTGATATATGTGCAATGCTGAGATTGAGGGAAATGAAATGACTCTTTCAGGGCCTAGCCCAGAGATCAAAAAGACTTGACCCATTTTTTTTTTCTCGTTCTGCACTGACTGAGCAGATTGCTTTCGATTAAATCAGGGTATCAAGAACAGTAGTAATACATACCTTAAACATTCACTTTATAAATATATATTTATTTACCACTTCATTTCTAAATACAGGACAAGGCCTTTTCTTTGAGTATGAGCCACTGATTGGAAATCTATGTTGTCTTTTTTTTTTCCTTTTTTTAAATCCTGCATGTGGCATCTGACTACTTTGTCTTTTTTTTTTTTTGCATAAAGTGTAGCCAGAAGGCATTGTGTACTGTTTTTAGTTCCAGTTTCTTTAAAGTGGAGTGAAAAAAATTTTTTCAGAGATATGTGAGAGGAGAATCTTTGTAGGTTTTTAGGACTTTTTTTTTTTCTTTTCCCTGTCTGCATTAACTAAAACAGCACAGTTTTTATTTAAGCTATACTTATATTAACAATTACAAGCAGATTTGGCAAGTATATAAAATATATAACTCCACTGATGGGAAGGTTCTCAGCTCTGCTAGAGAGACGTCCAGCAGCAGCAGGCAGTTAGCATACTGAAGGCTTCCATTGTTGTGGCACTTTGGAGTAATTGGGTAGGTGACTGCTTAAGTCAGGGAGTATATGTATTAGAGCGTGTATTAGAGTATGTATCTGTTAATCTGGGTAGTTGGTTTAATGGATTGCTTAAGAGAGTTTCTATTCTATTAAATACCTTCCACTAACCACTTTTTGGTCTCTCAGGCCCCTGGAATTGCATAAATACTGAAGCACTCCCTCACTCTCTGGGATCGTATAAATCTTTTATCTAACTTCCTCAGGGTTTGCATCCTTTGCCCGTTATTCGGCTTTGTATTTTCAAATTAATACGTTTAAACAATTTTCAAACATTCTCAGAGAAGATTTGCAGTACAGTACAAAGAACTCCCTGTGCCCCAACCATTTAAGAGTAAGTGGCTGACCTGAGTCCCTTCAATGTTTAGTACTTGAAGGCATATTTCCCACATACAAGGACATTCTACGTTAACTGGCAATTCAGCTCTCAGAAGCAGGAAGCTAAACTGGATACATACTACCATATGATCCTCATACCCCGTTCAAGTTTTACTAAATATGTCAACACTGTCCTTTTATTTATTTATTTTTTCTGAGCAGGAGTTATAACCAACTTTGCCTTTATATATTTAAAATGTTGGTTTACTCCTTTAGTGCCTTGGTCAACAGGCTCTTTTTAGCAATATAGTTTTAGGTAAAGGAGAATTTTTTCTGTATCAAAAATTGTTTAAAATAGAATGTAAAAAAGAATTCTCATTGCTTTCATTAAATACGTATTGAGCATCTATTTTGTTTCAGCCTCATAGACACAGAGTCATGGTGATACATCCTTACGTATCTTAAGCATTGTTTTGTTTCTTGATATTTCTTGATATTACAAGCACCATCCAATATTTGATAGTACTAATGGTATCAGGACTGTGTTTAGACAAAAATATAAATAAGGAAAAAATAATAAGTGGGTGGATTATAATCTCCTAAGAGTTGCAATCCTCAGTCCTGGTGTACACCTTCTAGTAGGACTTCAGAAGCTCAGGAATTGGCCTGGCAGTGGCTTCTCACAGAAGGGGGCAGGGCTACCTCACCATGTGGCGCCTTGACTGGTATTCACACCAGGCTTTACGATGAGTCTGGGTTTTGGCAGCACTTCCATGTGAGTCATGCACTGTCCTCACCAACTGTCTGTGCCTGGTATGTGACAGCCACTGTGCTAGGCGCATGTAGAGATGATCGACACAAGTCCCTCTCTTGGGTGGCTTGCAGTCTGGAAAGGGGAAATGAGGAAATTCAGCAGGGTGCTGTAGGTGCTGTGATTTAAGTGGGCTGTGTGAAGGATGTGCTGTGGGTCCAGATCTTACAATGGGCTTCCTAGAAGACACGGTGAAGTTTGAGTTTTCTTGAAAGCTTTGAGGATGGATGAGGGAAGGAGGCTAGGACAGGGAAGGATGAGGGAAGGAGGCTGGGACAGAGGGGCATCTGAGCAGTGACAGGTAGTTCTTTGTAAAAGTAGGATGTGGTGACAGCCTAGGTATAATATATGCCTTCCCGTTGGTTGCCAGTGTTGATGGGGCTAGTCTCGCTAGTCATAAGGGTTTTTCTCTCCTTATTTTGTGCTCCATATGCATTCTTCATCTTGTGAAGTCTTCCCAGTGAAGCTGTGCTTTCTGTTGTTGATGAGAGAAAAAGGTATTTCTAGGGAAAGAACTGAATTGATCCCACAGTTAAATACTTGCCTTAAAAAAAATAACTGAATTGGGAGCTGGATGTAATCTACATAATCTGGACTCTCATCCCCATTTTTCCACTAATTAGCTATGTAACCTTGGGAAGGTCACATAACCTTTATGAGACAGTTTCTTCAAGTGTAAAGTGAGAATAATGATTCTGCCCTGGACGCCCCACAGGACTGAGGGGAGGGTCAATGAGATGATGCGGGATCAGTTCCAGTTTACAAAGCATTCTCATATAGGTGAGCTGTCTTCCTTTTTTGTTCTTTGTAGGTTTTTATTTTTCATGAGCTTCTGTCTCTAAGGTGTATTTTGAAGTATAATATGAATTTGTAATTTGATGTATATAACACAGGTAAAATTAGGCAAATATCTAGTTAGGTATCTAATTGTGCAGATTCTTTTGTCACTGCCCTGCATTATAGCCATATGGGTTATTTTTTCATTGAAATAATGCAGTTGTTATTTTTGTTGTTTTTCCAAATTCTTGTAGGATCTAATTTCCATTTTGCCATTTAAAAAGTTATTGTTCATGTGATCTTTTAAAAGGTTTTTTTTTTTTTTTTTTAGTTTGCCTTCTGTTGAACTAGGAGTTATGTATTTTTCAACTTTTGTCTTTATAGGATCTTTAATGACTTGTTGCTATGGGAACCAACAGCTCCTTCACCAGTGGAGACATTCGAGAATATTTCCTATGGCATTGGGCTTTCAGTAGCCAGTCAGCTCATTAATACTTTCAACAAAGATAGTTTTAGTCCATTTAAATCTGCAGTGCACTATGGTAATATATTTTTAATTTGTTTTGATTTAAAATGCCTAGTTTATCAATTAACAAAGTACTAACCTTTCAATTGTGGATTTAAAAATCTTTATTTTTCATTGTAACTGTATTTTGTAATTTCTTTTAGTAATGTATAAGAATGTTTCCTCATTTCTACCTGTATATTGAGCGTATCATCACTTAAATATGTTATCTTTAGAATGATAGTGTGTACATTGAAGTTCAACGCTAAAGAGAAAAACAAAATATATTTCTATGTTCACACCATATTCTTTGTAAAACTAAGCAGATTATAAATATAAAATATTTTCATGATCATTTTTAAGTTATTGTTTTAATAAGCTATCAGAACTGTGTAATTGTATGTTTATTTCTCATAGATGAGGAAAGTGGATCTGAGGAGGAGACTTTACAGTATTTTTCCACTGTTGATCCCAACTATCGTTCTCGCAGGAAAAAAAAATTAGACTCTCAGAACAAGAACTCTCAGAGTTTTCTCTCAGTTCTTCTGAATATTAATCATGGATTAATGGCAGTGTTCACAGATGTGAAGGTGAGGTTTACAAATCCAAAGTATTTTTTCAAATGTATCTTATTTTAAATAAATCTACTAGGATATATATCCAGTGATTGAAGTATTTGATTTTTTTTTTTTTTTTTTTTGAGATGGAGTCTCGCTCTGTTGCCCAGGCTGGAGCGTAGTGGCGTGATCTCCACTCACTGCAAGCTCCGCCTCCCGGGTTCACGCCATTCTCCTGCCTCAGCCTACTGTGTAGCTGGGACTACAGGCGCCCGCCACCACACCCAGCTAATTTTTGTATTTTTAGTAGAGACGGAGTTTCACCGTGTTAGCCAGGATGGTCTCCATCTCCTGATCTCGTGATCCGCCCGTCTCGGCCTCCCGAAGTGCTGGGATTACAGGCGTGAGCCACCGCGCCCGGCCAGTATTTGATATTTTGAGGTTGTTTCAGGGACTGATGAAGACCAGTGTTCTGGGGCAAACCATGATGACAGCAACTTTGGGGATTTAGCTTTCGTTGCAGATCAAACTTTGTGTGGCTCTCCCTTTGGAAAACAGGTGCTAATTCTGCTTCTGGGGTAACAACAAAGTACAGAGATTCATCTGATAGAAGAGGTTCCACATAGCATTTAAGTTATCCAGTTTTATTTTTCACCATGATATTGAATGGTTCAAGGATTAGACTGCTTTGCTGCAATATGGGAGATTTTCCTAAGCTGAACCAACAAAGAGCATCTCAAGGAACATGCTTACTTTTCTGCATTTAAATAATAACTTATGTGTTTTTCTGATGTTTTTACTAGCAAGATAATGGAGATCTGTTGGAAAACAAGCATGGTGAATTCTGGTTAGAGTTCAATAGTGGTTCATTATTTTGCGTGACAAAATATGAAGGTTTTGATGACAAGCACTACATTTGCCTTCATTCTAGCAGTTTCAGTCTATACCACAAAGGTAGGACAAACGTGTCTTGGTTTCTTCTCTTTTGACATGTTTAAATTTCTTGTTTAACAAAGAAAATCTATTGAGAACAGAACTTTGGTATTAGAAATTATTTTCTCTGGAGGGTTCTGATTCTGCTGTCAAAGTAATATTTACAAATTAGAAGTCAACTTCAGGTTCTTTTTTTGCAATAGCTTTGTTGAAATATAATTCACACACCATACTCTTTTAAAATATACCTTTCAGTGGTTTTTAGTATTTCACAAGAGTTGTGCAACCATCACCAGAGTCAATTTTAAAACATGTTTATGCCGGGCGTGGTGGCTCAAGCCTGTAATCCCAGCACTTTGGGAGGCCGAGACCGGCGGATCACGAGGTCAGGAGATCGAGACCATCCTGGCTAACACGGTGAAACCCCGTCTCTACTAAAAAATACAAAAAACTAGCCAGGCGAGGTGGCAGGCGCCTGTAGTCCCAGCTACTCGGGAGGCTGAGGCAGGAGAATGGCGTGAACCCAGGAGGCGGAGCTTGCAGTGAGCTGAGATCCGGCCACTGCACTCCAGCCTGGGCAGCAGAGCGAGACTCTGTCTTTAAAAAAAAAAAAAAAAAATGTTTATTACCCCATGAAGAAATTTCATACACTTTAGTGATAACCTTTCGCCCCTTCCACTCTCTCCTTCCCATAAACACACTAATCTACACTCTTATTTCTATGGATTTGCATGTTCAGAAGTTTCTTATGAATGGAATTATACAATATTTGGCCTTTTTGACTGGCTTCTTTCATTTGACACGCTTTCAAGGTTCATCCAAGTTGTATCCGTACTTCATTCCTTTTTATTGCCAAATAATATTCCACTGTAAAGATAGATCAGATCTTATGTATCCATTCATCAATCGATGAGATTTTATGTTCTTTATTCTCCCTTAAGGAATATTTCCTTTTGGTTCCAGATATAGAACTTACCATTTTTTGAGCAGTTACCTGAGTTTACCTTGTTTCATAGACATGAAATATTTGTGATAGTTTTCTATTTAATTTTCCTAGCATTTCAGAATTTTTTGTTTCTCTAAACTGTGCACTGTCAGTCATACTAACATTAGCAAAGAGTAGTAGATTATTAATGCCATGCTGGTTTTTGTCATCATGCCTCCTTAAGTTATATTCAGTGGAAGTATGTGAAGTTTTGTTTTGAGTCATGTAAGTTGATTAGCTAATTTCAAGTTATCATTTTGTTACTGTTTTTACCTCAATGTGGATCTCTAGGCATAGTGGATGGAGTGATACTCCCGACAGAAACACGACTGCCCAGCTCAACCCGCCCACACTGGTTGGAACCTACTATTTATTCCTCTGAAGAAGATGGCCTCAGTAGAACTTCTTCAGATGGAGTTGGAGGAGACAGTTTGAATATGCTGTCTGTTGCCGTTAAAATACTGTCTGATAAATCAGAGTCCAATACAAAGGTTTGTGTTTAGTACTTTTATGCCGTTAAGTACTTGCTGTTGATTTGATTCTAGTTAAAAATAATTGCATCGGCCGGGCGCGGTGGCTCAAACCTTTAATCCCAGCACTTTGGGAGGCCGAGACGGGTGGATCACGAGGTCAGGAGATCGAGACCATCCTGGCTAACACGGTGAAACCCCGTCTCTACTAAAAAATACAAAAAAACTAGCCGGGCGATGTGGCCGGCGCCTGTAGTCCCAGTTACTCTGGAGGCTGAGGCAGGAGAGTGGTGTAAACCCGGGAGGCGGAGCTTGCAGTGAGCTGAGATCCGGCCACTGCACTCCAGCCCGGGCTACAGAGCGAGACTCCGTCTCAAAAAAAAAAAAAAAAATTGCATAAAAGGCAACATATTTATTTTCTTGGAAAAACTTCTGAGTTACAGGATTACATGTGGTAAATGTCATTCTTTGTATTGTTCTGTATAGGAATTTCTCATTGCCATAGGACTGAAAGGAGCCACACTCCAGCATAGAATGCTTCCTTCTGGGCTTAGCTGGCATGAGCAGGTAAGAGAGCTATTATGTATGTATCAATTTATTTAAAAATTTGTATTGACATCTAATACACATACTGAAAAGTTTGTAAGTCATATATGTTCAGCTCAGTGAATTATCATGAAGTGAATACTACTGTGTCACCACCTTTTAGGTTAAGAAATAGAACAGTATTGGCTGGGCACTGTGACTCATGCCTGTAATCCCAGCACTTTGGGAGGCTGAGGCAGGCGGATCACCTGAGGTCAGTAGTTCGAGACCAGCTTGGTCAACCCTGTCTCTACTAAAAATATAAAAATTAGCTGGGCATGGTGGCACACACCTGTAATGCCAGCTACTGGGGAGGCTGAGGCAGGAGAATTGCTTGAACCCAGGAGGCGGAGGGTACAGTGAGCTGAGATCGCGCCACTGCACTCTAGTCTGGGTGAAAGAGTGAAACTCTGTCTCAAAAAAAAAAAAAAAAAAGCAAAGCAAAGCAAAACAGTATTATCACCTCAGAATGTAATTGGTTTTTTACCTTAAAGTGTGGTCCTCAAAACCTCTCAATGACAGAGTTATCTTTTATGTCATTAAAGGAAGGAAAAGGACTCTGTATCCCAGGACTTGTAGAACACCTGGCATAGAGGAGCAGTGAATGGTGTATTGAATTGCTTTTATAATCAGAAGTTCTTTAAGTGCAGTATTTTATATAAGTCCCTAGGCCAATAATATGATGTTGCTTTAAAGTATTTTACCATTACTTCTCTCATTAATTTCCAGTTGAACAACATTTTATGGTAATAAAATACAATTGGTTATTTTTCAGAGGACACTTTGAGGAAGAAGTTAGCTTTTCCTTATGTGAGAATGAAAACTAGTGCACTATGATTGCTTCTCATGTTTCTTGTAAAGGGGAACTTCTTAATTGTGCTGGGAAAAGAATACATTATTTAAAAACTTGAATGTTTTCAAAATGCTTTTCTCATGAAAGCATTTGGGAAACATGAGGATATCTGTCTGACTTTCTGTCTGTCTTGTAGGAGTAGAGAAGTGGTTAGTGTGAATAATCAGCTGGAAGGGAGACATTTATCTGAACCTCCTTATTTGTTTGGATTAGCAATATGAGAGAATAGATGTTGGTGAGAGGGACTGGTTTTTAGACTGAGCTAGGTATAAATTAAGGAAAAAGAGCTTCCTTCAACAATGACTTATATGGAAAACCAATACCCCCACACACAATGAGTTATATAGGAAGCCAGATTAATAGTTTTAAGTAGTCTTCAGCAAAATTTATTTTCTCTAAGAATTGTTCCAAGCCAAAAAATATGAAATTATATTATGCATATATTGTTATTAATTTCATAAGGTATGATTTTTCTAAGATTTCTATGCATTGGAGTTGTCGGATAGGCTTCTTCATTTCAAATTCTAATTTGCAAATACTTTAAAAATTTTATTATATATAAAGTGAATAACATGTTTTGATATACATTGTAAAATGATTATTATAGTCAAACAAATGAACACATCCGTCAGTATCCATTACCTTCTTTTCTGATGCAAGTACTTTTTGAAACTAATTCCTTCAAAATGATGATTTTCCTTTTACCGTTATGATTTTCCAATTAAATGATTTTTTTCTATGAGATATTCTGGTTTACATTGGTATTAAAGATATTATATGAAACCTTTTTTTTCTTCTAAAGCAGGGCATTTTAATTTTTTGTGATTATAGATTTTATACTTCTTGAATATTGCTGATGAACCTGTTTTGGGATATAATCCCCCAACTTCCTTTACAACTTTTCATGTTCATCTTTGGAGCTGTGCACTTGATTATAGGTAAGTTCACAAATGGAACAAAATAAAGTTTTATTATTTAAAATACATACTAAATTTTGAAAAAAATACATAATTCAGTAGAGTTAAGGTGCAAATTTTTGTTGTTTTTAAAAGAGTTTCTGGAGCCATATCAAATTGACGTTCTTTTGTTTCTCTTTGGCATTAGACCCCTTTATTTGCCAATCCGATCTCTTCTTACCGTGGAAACATTCAGTGTTTCCAGTAGCGTTGCATTGGATAAATCTTCCTCTACTCTCAGGTAAACTTCACTGTATACTAAACATGGCTGTTCAAAACATACCAATTGATATTTACCTAAACCATTTTATTAAAGTTTCAATTTTTTGTTAAAATAAACGTTCTCTTACTAATAGTGATAACCTTTTACCCAAGTTACCCAGTTTTTCTCAGGTGACATGTTTCATCTACCCATTTATTATTGCATTTCATTTTTAGGGAAGAAATTCTGGAGATTCTTTAAAAAGTTTGCATTTTACAACATATGGTAAACTTCCCATAGTACCTGTTACACTTTATAATTTTTATTTAATTTTTTTATATTTTAGAGACAGGGTCTTGCTCTGTGTGGCCCAGGCTGGAGTGCAGTGGCACGATCACAGCTTATTACAACTTTCAACTCCTGAGCTCAGGCAATCTTCTGCCCTCACCCTACTGAGTAGCTAGGACTAGAGACGTGTGCCACTATCCCTGGCTGATTGAAAAAAAAAATTTTTATTTTTGTAGAGAAGGGGTCTTGCTATGTTGCTCAGGCTAGTTGAGAACTCCTGGTCCTCCTGCCTTGTCTTCCCAAATGGCTGGGATTACAAGTGTGAGCTGCTACATCTGGCCCACTCTATCTTTATACTATAGTTTAAACCTTGTGAATTTGGGCATCTCTTTAAAAACTGCCAAAAATTTAGAATTAATTTGAGTAGATGATTTAATCTAATTCTTCACACAATTTAAATATTCCTAGCGTTCATAAACAGTTTTTAAAAAATGTTAGATGACAGTTACTAAGCTAGAAACTGCCTATAATTTCAACAGTGTTCATACCAGAAACAATGATGCAATTAAGCATATAGTGATTATGGGGTATGATACTCAAAGCTTAGTTTTTCAGATGTTGGTTTTATCTTTCTTGCCTCAGAATAATCTTGGATGAAGCTGCTTTACATCTATCTGACAAATGCAATACTGTCACTATAAATCTGAATAGAGGTAAGAGTTAAAAAAAACAAATGGAGTAGATGAAGTGTGAATAATTTTAAAGCATTTTAACTCTGGGATAATGCTAGTGAACTAAGAATCTTATTAAAGATCCTTAGAGATTAAAGGGTCTTTAAGTATATAGTGATCGTGTGGTATATATTCACAGCTTGGTTTTTCAGATGTTGTTTTTTCAGTTTGAAATTGTAATGTTCTTATAATGCTAGTTAAGTACATCAAATTACTGTATATGCTACAAATTTTTGTTTAAGATAATTTTTGTTTCTAACAAAAAATGAAGTGAATTTTAGGACTTTTATGGGATGAAACTGTATTTTCATCGCATTATAATTATTTGTAGTACTCTACAATGAATTTTAAAGGAGTCCTAGTTGTATTGGGTTTTGGTTGGACACACATTTTTGAAAGCTGTACTCAGAGATTTTCTTAATTTAAAAAATTTTAGATTATGTTCGTGTGATGGATGTGGGGCTTTTGGAGTTAACCATTACTGCAGTGAAGTCTGATTCTGATGGAGAGCAAGTAAGTTATTAAAATAAACGAAAATTTTAAGTTCTATTTTTTAAGAGATTAAAAAATTGAGTTTAACATTTTTCTGTGTACCTAATTTTGGTCAGAAATAAATATATTAAAAATGGGTTTATTTAAATACTTTTTTAACGTAGCGAGACAGATTATCATATATCTTATTTCATGTAAATCTGTGCAAAAAAAGAAATTTCTGTCTCATTTGGAAACCATTTTCACCCCTTTTTCTGTGTCTCGTCCAGACTGAGCCCCGCTTTGAGTTACACTGTTCCAGCGATGTCATCCATGTCAGAACGTGCTCAGACTCTTGTGCTGCGCTAATGAATCTCATTCAGTACATTGCAAGCTATGGTGACTTGCAGACACCTAACAAGGCGGACATGAAGCCTGCAGCCTTTCAAAGAAGGTCTAAGGTACAGTCAGCAATGTTATTCCTCCAGTCCCTGCCATGTCGTGACATGTTTGCATTATTGAGGTCTTCACGACAGTCCTAAGGTAGAAAAGAAACTTTGAATGTCATTCATCTGTTCTTTACCTTCAGAATAATGGGGTCTGGAAGGGTGATTTCATGGGCCTTTTTGGAAAACCATTTGATATTCTTTGTCTCCATTAATCTTCTTAACAAACATCATACTTTTTCTTTTTCTAGACTTAAGTTATTTTCATCTGTCCTAAGGGAAGAAAGAAAGCATTTATCATGTAAAAGCTTGTTCTATGCAAGTTATATGTAAAAATGCTCTGAAAAGATAGATGGCAGGTGTTAGTATTGTTACCAGAGGACTTAATTTATATCATCATATTTTCATTTTTCTTATCTCTAAGACAATCCAGTTTTCAATGTACTTTCTCATATGTGACTTCCTTTTCCTTTCATGATGACCTGGTGAGATAGAGAGGTTAATGATTAATAAGACCCAGAGAATTTAGATGATTGCCCTAATGAACAGCAGAAACAGCAGCAAACCCAGATATTTTGGTGTCTAGTTCAATGCACTTTTCTGCCCCAAGTATCACCTTTCTAACTTCTCTTATGTCCAAATTGAAGAATGTCCAGTTTGTTTAGCATTTTTTCTTTTTCAGTGTTATTCTTTGTGGTCTCTCTTATGAACAGAATTCTCAGTCCCTTTATGTTCTAGAGCCTCTGTTATGTACTCTAGTAAATGCCTGACTGGCATTGTGTTTGTTTTCTTTTGTTCAGGATTATTTTACACTTTATTTGTGTTACATTTCTGTTTGTGACTCCTTGTTCCTGCTGTATTCTCATGATAAGGTGATTTATGGCACCCCTCCTACTGTTTATTCCCTTTTAAAAAACATTCTTCTTATTTTAAATTATCCCTTTCAGCTTGAAACTTGCTATTTTAGAGTCATACTCACATGTAAAAAGCACAATCTGGGTTTAATGAATTTACAGTTCACTAACCAAAATGGTTAGGTATGGGTGTTGGAACTGAACTCTGAACCACCATTTAGTAGCTTTCCCCTGCTGTTTGTTTCCCCTACTGTTGTTAGGTGTCCAAGAAATGAGGCTTCAACCTACAGGGACTTTATGTCAAAGGGATGAAAGTCATTGCAACCATCAGAGTTGAGGAGATCAAACTTATTTAGTTATCCCCTTTCCTAGCTTTATTGCAGTTTGTTCACCTTCCCTGTTTTCTTTTTTTTTTTTTTTTTTGAGGCGGTGTCTCGCTCTGTCGCCCGGACTGGAATGCAGTGGCCGGATCTCAGCTCACTGCAAGCTCCGCCTCCCGGGTTCACGCCATTCTCCTGCCTCAGCCTCCCGAGCAGCTGGGACTACAGGCGCCCGCCACCTCGCCCAGCTAGTTTTTTGTATTTTTAGTAGAGACGGGGTTTCACCGTGTTAGCCAGGATGGTCTCGATCTCCTGACCTCGTGATCTGCCCGTCTCGGCCTCCCAAAGTGCTGGGATTACAGGCTTGAGCCACCGCGCCCGGCCCCCTGTTTTCAAATGCATTGCCTCTTCAAGATCCCAATTCACTGTGCTCACTTTGAGGTGATGACACATTTGTTGCTCTTTGCCAGTATCTGTTAGGGTGATAATACTAAAAACTTGAAATATAACTGCTGCTGGGCATAGAAAAGTGAGTGGGTTTCTATTTCTGATGTTTTTGTACAGTGTTTCTGGGATAAAAATAAATGTAAGTAGTTTGCTTCTTAAGAGCATTTTCAGTTATTTTTAATTAGGTTTTTTGTCTGTAGGTAGATTCCAGTGGTCGATCATCCTCACGTGGTCCAGTACTTCCTGAAGCAGATCAACAAATGTTAAGAGATCTGATGAGTGATGCTATGGAGGAGATTGACATGCAACAAGCCACCTTGTCAGTAAAACCACAGGCTAATGGTAAGACCAGGACTCTTCTCAGGGAGCACTGATGTTAATGTTGGGGCTTACATTATTTGTGTTCTCATAAACTTAATAAGTCACTTATTAAAGATGCATATGAGTTTTTATAGATATCTGTTAATCATTCAGCTTGTGTCTGCTCAGTGTCTAGTAAGTAGGTAACTCTGGCCAGGATGGTGTCGGGGATGCAGAGGGAGTAGAAGGCAGAGCTTATGTTTTCTGGTAGCTTGTAGCCTAGTAAAACAAATGGTCACAAGACTGGTGCCAATACTTAGACCGATTGATAAATGATGTAAGAAAACACTTCAAATGTGGTATATCCTCTGCTGTTCGGAAAGGATTGGGATAATTTTATTAGACTTTAGTAAAGTAAGATGGCTTGGCTTTTTATAAGTGGATGGGATTTAGGTAGGTAAAGAGGGAGGAGAAGGTAATCTTGGCAAGGTCACTAACATCAACAGAACACAGACAAAGGCATGCATGAGCCTCGGTTGTTTAGCCATGATATTCGGGCTGTTACTGAAACAAAAGTTCCCTTCTTGCTGAAAAGAATTAGATAATAAAGTTGGATAAGCAAAGAGGGACCCAGGTGATTCGAGATCCTTGAAAGCCAAATGGAAGCAGGTAAACATTTTAAAGCCTCTATTTCAACAGTATTTTTTTCTAATTGAATGGTCATAGCTATATGTATATATTGGGAAATCTTAGTTAAAAAATTATTTCATGGTGTTTTAAAAGTCTAGTGTTAACTGTTGCTTTCTTGCTAATTTAGGATAAATTAGAACTAAGGAAGCAAACTGGGACTTCTAGTGTTCTGTGTACTACAATATTTGTAATAATATTAGCAGCTAGGCTGGGCACAGTGGCTCATGCCTGTAATCCTAGCACTTTGGGAGGCTGAGGCAGGTGGATCACTTGAACTCAGGAGTTTGAGACCAGCCTGGCCAACATGGTGAAACCCCATGTCTCCAATTAAAAAAAAAAAAAAATAGTTCGATGTGGGGTGTGTTGGCAGGCACCTGTAGGCCCAGATACTTCGGAGGCTTAGGTGGGGTGGGAAGATCACCTGAACCCAGGAGACGGAGGTTGCAGTGAACCAAGATTGTGCCACTGCACTCCAGCCCGGGTAATAGAGCAAGATTCTGTCTCAAAAATAAATAAATAAATAAATTTATATATGTATTTATATTATATTTGTGTGTGTGTATATATATATATATATGTAGATATATTAGCAGCTACCTTAATTACATGGGAAGGAATATTTAGTGTTTATTTACTGGGTGGCTTCAATATACAAGATTCTGTACTAGGCCCTGGGTACCTGTAAGGATGAGTAATTCTGAGGTACTGCTGTAGAAGAATTTGAAATCTAATCTGTGAATCTCTTGAAGCCAAAATGTATCTTGATTCAGCTTAGTGTTCTCAGCCCCATCACAGTGTTTGGTTTTAATGAATGAATGGGGAAAGAATGAGTATGAGTGACTCTTAATATGTAATATAAACATATTAAAATATATGTTGACATACAGATTTTGGTGCATGTGTAATCTTTTGCGATAGCTGCCTAAGATTAGGTGTCCAGTTTGGGTATCCCAGGCCCCAGGAAGTGGTCGTCTTTTCTTACTTGAATCGCTGTCTCCTCTGCCACCTAATGCTTGCTCGACAGCTACTCTTCTTTCCCCTCAGCAAGGCTCTGCTAAATGTAACCAGTTTCCCCTCCCATTGTAATATTGTCCAAGAAGTTTCTTCCAGAGCTCCGCCCATAGGACAGAATTGTCAAAGGTGAAATCCTGGCTAAAGCAAAACTCCGCTCAACACTAACTAGCAACTGCTGAAGTCCTGAGCTTCCCCAACGCCAACTAACTGAGAGGAAACTGTCTTTATGACATTGCCATTTCAAATTTATCATTAATCTTTTTATTAGGGTTTTTTTTTTTTTTTTGACAAGGTCTTGCTCTGTCACCCAGGCTGGACTGCAGTGGTGTGATGTCAGCTTACTGCAACCTCCGCCTCCCGGGTTCAAACGATTCTGCTACTTCAGCCTCCCAGGTAGCTGGGACTGCAGGTGTGCACCACCATGCCCAGCTAAATTTTGTATTTTTAGTAGAAACGGGGTTTCATCATGTTGGCTAGGCTGGTCTCTTAACTCCTGACCTCAGGCAATCCACTCACCTCAGCCTCCTAAAGTGCTGGGATTACAGGCGTGAGCCCCCATGCCTGGCCTTTAAAACCTATTAGGTTAGAAAACCTATTAGTGGTTTTTGATGTATTTCTGACTCTTGCTGAGGTGTTTTGGTTCATGTTACTTAAGCTGTCTTTAAGCCTCAGATTCATAGACTTATTTTAAGAAATAAATGAGATATTGCAGATAAAAGCACACAACATATATCTGACACATGGTTAAAATGCTTGTTGTTGATATTTCAAAGTGTGCCAAAATGTTGTAATCTTTTTATCTAGGTGTTTTGGATGAAAAATCTCAAATTCAGGAGCCATGTTGTTCAGACCTCTTCCTATTTCCTGATGAGAGTGGGAATGTATCCCAGGAGCCCGGCCCCACCTATGCCTCATTCTCTCACCATTTCATCAGTGATGCAATGACAGGCGTACCCACTGAGAATGATGACTTTTGCATTCTTTTTGCACCAAAAGCAACCATGCAGGTAATAAATTAATAACATTATTGAAGTCTTGAATGGTGTTACAAATTGGATTGACCAAAGGGGTACCTGGAGAAAATTCTGTTGATTTTGTCAATTCTTTATAGTTCAGAATTACTTTGTTTTTTTAATATACTATTGACAGTTTGTAAATGGTTACTGTATTTTACTATTTCTGTGACACATCTGGAGACTCAGAGAAGAATGTTATTTGCAAAATTTCCAACATAGATTATTGAACTCCAGATTTTTTATGTAGTAAGATGACTCTTCAAGAATCGTGAAATTAAATGGCAGAAGGATCTGCTGCACAGAATTGCTAGAACAAGAATTGGAAAAGATAAGATGTGGTTTGTGTGAAGGCTGATGGTTGGGGTGTGTTTGTGTAGATACAGGGCCGTGTGTGTGTGTGTATTTGGAAACTTTCCAGGAATTGTCCAGTTGGTGACTGTATTTGTCTACTAAGTTCTGAGAACCTTCTGGTTAAATTTTTAAAAATCCAAACAATCAAACTCAGGATAAACCTGTTATTAAAAACATGGTAATATCATCTATATGTTGAAATTTGTTAACTTTTGGTTTGCAGTATTGACTTTAAACAAAAAAAAAAATACCCATACAGTACATTTTTGTTTTTTTATTATCAAACAAGTAGTGAAAGCAGAATTGTAAACCATAAAAAATCCTTGTGGAGTGGTTTACGTAGAACAAAGACAGTTTATTTTATGGTTAATGAGGCAGAATATCTTTGTGATGACTAATGTCGGTAACCAGCACGTTATTTTATATATTGGAATTATTAAAAAGAATGTAGAAGCAAGAATGCCCCTTGAGATGCGCAGCATAATCAGTTGTTTCTAATTAGAAAAGAGAGTATGTGTTACCTGTTTGTTTATTTTAGGAGAAGGAAGAGGAACCAGTTATAAAAATCATGGTTGATGATGCAATTGTGATAAGAGACAATTATTTCAGTCTGCCCGTTAAGAAGACCGATACGAGCAAAGCCCCCGTACACTTTCCCATTCCTGTGATTCGCTATGTGGTGAAGGAGGTCTCTCTTGTCTGGCATCTTTATGGAGGAAAGGATTTTGGAACAGTCCCTCCCACTTCTCCGGCTAAAAGTTATATGTAAGTTCATTACTATATAAGTTTATTTGGCAGGCCAATATATTCTTTTCATAGAAAAATAAATAGAATTTTCCATTTCCCCTTTAGAGGGAAAAAAATAGAATTTATCGTTTTAAGAATTATTAATAAAGTAGTATTAAAAACTGTAATTTAAATGTCACTCTTACAGTTTTCCAATTGTGAACTTATTTGTATTATTCGTAGTTTTATTAAAATGTTGACTTTTGTCATTTTCATTCAGCAGAAATTTTCAGGTATCTACCATGTATTTACTTCACAAAAATAAGTAAGTCCTGTGAGTCATGTGAGTGACAGAGGGCAGTGAAATGCAGAAAGTGTGTCAGGAGGCAGGGCCCGGGCATACCCTGTCCCCAGCATCCAGCAGGGCACTGAGCAGAGAGTCAGTGGTCATTGAGCGCCTGTGAGACAAGTGCAGTGTGCCAGTCGCTGGGAGAGAATCAGGTGGACAGAATCTGTGTAGGGGACAGACTTCCTTTTTGAGGTGGGGCATGGCATGGAGGCTGCATGGAGCAGTAACATTTGACACAATGGTTCAGCAACTTTTTCTACTTAAAAGTGATTTTAAAACACATCGAACTTTACTATAATTATTTTGTGTATTAGTTGGGATTCCAAGGACGTGTGCTCTGACTATAAAGGGTTTCCAAAGTAACAAGAAGCTCATAAGGAGGTCTTATTTCTACGTGTATCCTGTGATATGGATCCCAGCATCATGATTAGCTTTTCCGGTAGTTTTGAGTATTGAGCAAGCAGATGATTACTCTAATGACAATAATAAAATGTGTGCTTTCAATGTCTCCAGAGTAAAGAAGATACGGTTTTGGTTTCTAGTAATTTGTGGCAGTGTTCTGATAGCTCTGTACTCTTACTTTGTCTTTCATCTTATCGTTTTCCTTAATGTGATTCATTGACTTTCTTTGAATATTCCTTTAACAAAAGGGTTTTTTTTGTTGTTGTTGCTCATTTTAGTAGTCCGCACAGTTCGCCTTCTCACACACCCACAAGACATGGACGTAATACAGTATGTGGGGGGAAAGGAAGGAACCATGACTTTTTAATGGAAATACAGCTCAGCAAGGTAAGATGGCATTTGAAAGGAAAAATCCGCTTAAGTAGGACATTGTGGGGGTTCTTTTCTTATCCCCCACCATGTAGTCTTGAGCCTTAAGTCCCAACCCTTTGGATTAGAAAAGTGCAAGGATCTTGTATAAAACTCTTACCTCATTTTCATTCTCAAATGTTCTAAGAAGACTGAGGTGTTTTTCTTTTATTTTTGTTTGCATGGGCTACCTGTAGAGCACTGGTTGTCAAGAGTTGAGCAAGCTCAGAATCCCCTGGAGGGCTTATTAAAACACAGGTTTCTGGACTCCACCCCAGAGTTTCTGATTCAGGAAGTCTGAGGTAGGGTCAGACTGAGGAGATGCCGCCCTAGAGCATCTGTCTGGGAAAGCCTGTGTTTGGACAGTGCATCTGGCAGGTCCTTTGTAAATGACTAGAGACCAGTAAGGCCAGACCACTGATGGCATCACATGCATTTAATTCTACCAGCTTGTCTGAGATTGTACCAAGTGTCATATTTTAGGATAGTTAACATAGTAATATTGTAGTGATGACAATTCCATGTATTTAATCATATCTGTGCCTCCTTTTGGAACTTGAACCCTGCCTCTGCTGATTCATTCTAAAGCAATTTCATAGGTATGCAAGATAATAATTTTATGTCTTATTCCTACTGAGAATTTTCCTTGGAAATAGGGATTTTACCAAGGTCAAATAAGAAATATTAGTCAAGCTTCTCTGTGTATGGTAGGGTCCACATAGTCCCCCTTATCCACAGGCATACATGGTAATAGTCTCAGTGGATGCCTGAAACTGCAGATAGTACTGAACTTAATGTATACTGTGTTTTTTCCTGTTTATACATACCTAAGATAAAGTTTAATTTCTAAGTTAGGCACAGTAAGAGATTGACAACAATAATGAATCATAAAATAGAACAGTTATAACAGTATACTACAATAAAAGTTATGTAAAAGGTGTTTCTCTTGGTCTCAAAATACTGTAATATTTTTGGACCTCAGTTGACCATGGGTAGCAGACTGTGTAAAGCGAAACCGTGGACAAGCAGGGAGCACTGTAGATTAATAAATGAGTGAACAAGTGAAGGAATGTCATGTTGTTGATTTTTTTGAAGGTGGAATCATAAGCTGAGGTAGAATTCAAAGGAAAGATGAGTGATATTTTGCATTTTAAAGAGAAAATACAATTTAATAAAATGTAAAGAATTTTTCCACGTTCGTTCTCCTTATCTGTTAAGGTGAAGTTTCAGCATGAAGTCTACCCCCCATGCAAACCTGACTGTGATTCCAGCCTCTCAGAACACCCGGTCTCCCGGCAAGTGTTCATTGTTCAGGATCTTGAGATTCGAGATCGTTTGGCAACATCACAAATGAATAAATTTTTATACCTGTATTGTAGTAAAGAAATGCCTCGAAAAGCTCACTCCAACATGGTAAGAGTTAACCTCATTGTTTTGTTATGTTAGTTTTGGAAACGTGTTTTTATTACATCTAACTGCAGGAGAGTTAAAGTAGGGAAAATTACTAGGTATCTTTTCTCATTTTAATGTGGAAAATCCCTTTTGAATGTATTGCTTAAAGTTTTATGTTTAAAATATTATTTTGTATGTCACTTCTAGGGTCCATTAACTCTAATTGCTAATAAATTGATATCTGAGGAAAACTAGAAGTCCCTAGTGATCTATACAAAATATGTAGTATTGCTGAAGGTGTTCCAGATTTCTAACACTCTACATCTTGGTAAGGTAGAAATGATTCATTCAGGACTTTGGAGGTCCTTCATAGAATTTGATTTTGGAATATGGGCCTATGGTTAGCTTCAGGGTTTCAGTAAACTCCTGTTACTAAGTACAACATTATCCATTTGCAATTTTTCCTCTAAAGAGAGTCTATATCTTTAAGCAGTTCCCCTCCCCCCACCGCCCCCGACAGTGTCTCACTCCAGTAACCCAGGCTGGAGTGCAGATCATGGCTCAATGCAGCCTCGACCTCCTGGGCTCAAACTTCCTCCCATTTAACCTCTTGAGTAGCTGGGACTACAGGCATGCACCACTATGCCTGGCTAATTTTTTGTTTTTTTTGTGGAGATGGGGTTTTTGTATGTTTCACAGGCTGGTCTGGAACTCCTGAACTCAAGTAATCCTCCCACCTTGGCCTCCCAAAGTGTTGAGATTACCGCCATGAGCCATCGTGCCCAGCCTTTAATCAGATTATTGATAGGGGCATGTGACCCAAAAATGTTTGATTCAGTCTTTTAAGAAAAGAAGGTGAACAATTCCTCTTTTTCTCATACAGTATAGGAATAGGAATTTTTCTTTTTTTTCTCATTTTTAAAGAGAAGAAGGTAATCATATTATTGTAGAAAAATGCTATTCTCTTTCTTGCCTTGTAGTTGACAGTGAAAGCCTTACACGTGTGTCCAGAATCTGGCAGGTCCCCACAGGAGTGCTGCTTGAGAGTGTCGCTGATGCCGCTCCGCCTCAATATTGACCAGGTTTGTAGCATGAGCGTGATAACTGCTGTTACAGTTAGATATAGACTGCATGTTCAGAATAAGGGAATTGCGATGTTTATCATTATTGAACTTTTATGGCGGTTACATACTTAAAGCAAACTTCTGATAAAGAATAGGGCAAATTCATTAGATGTTTGGAATCTGAACTATGGGTGAGTAAACATCATTAGATGTTATTCCGCAGTCTCCTACTCATGGTGTGATGTAGACCTTAATGCCTGCTTCTTGTTCTCTAATCCTTAAGTACTGTACTCCCAGTTCAGATATGCATATATTTTCAGAGCGTATTAGAGGATTCCCTGATGAATTGAATGCTGCTCTGTCTTCATTGAAGCATCTGGAAGAGAATTCTTTCTGTGCTGGGCAAAATGAGAAATGAGTAAATTGGTATACATAAAGAAGTCAGAAACAACAGAGATTTAGACTTTCCCTAAAAAAAAAATTGGGATTGGGCACAGTGAAATCCACTTTCCCATATTCTAGCAGGCATTCCAACAAATTCTGGACTTTGCTTTGACCCAGAGAGCTGTTTAAAACATAGCTGGTACCTCTTCCAGAAACTTCTTCCCAAGGTGTATGAAAATAGGATGTTTAGCCAAGGTATAGTAATATCATGGTGAGAAACATGGGTTTGGAGTCAGACCTGGGTTCCAGTCTTAGTTCTGTAGCTTTTACTAAGTTGTATGGCTTTGGGTAAGTTACTTAACACCTCCAAGCCTTAGTTCCTTCATTGATAAAATGGGAGAAGTAGTGATACGTGTATCATAATGCTTTTAAAATGAAGTTTAAATAAGTCAGTGTGTGAAAAACATTAGCTGGGTGCCTGACACACTAGATTAGGGATCAGTAATGTTAACTGTTGTTATTTAATAATAACATAGCATATGATAACTGCAGAACATAAATGGAGTTTTTAATCTGCTTTTAAATAACAAAACCCTCTTGACAGAAATTGTGTTGATATGAGCTCAGGTTTCGAAGTATTTATTTGTGGAGTGGATGTTATTAATTTGTTTAAATAGTACTGATTGAATAATGTTCATTAGTTGTTTAAATAAAACTTGAATAAAAGCATGTAACAAATATTTCAAGAATGAGCTTAAAATAGTATTTATAAACAAAAAGTAGGCACTATCTTAGAGAAAATGTACTGTGAAGTACAGAAGCTTAGCATAGCTCTACATTAATACTTATAGCCTCTGAGCTAGATTAGACTTGCCAGTCAGTACTTTTGGTTTATGTTTTATCATTATGAAAAGAAGATATTTTGATATCCATACTTTAACTAAATTTATCCGTATATTGATTGGTCTAGTGGAAATACAATGAAATATTTGTGGGAAAATTGATCTGTGGAAATCACCAGTGTGAACAAGACTTTGGGTTAAGATACATCTTTCTGGCATGACTTTACCAAACTTAGGAAACCCAATTTTCTTTCTTTTTTTTTTCCCTCGACAGTGTCTCACTCTGTCACCCAGGCTGGAGTGGAGATCATGGCTCTCTGTAGCCTTGACCTCCTGGGCTCAAACTATCCTCCCGCCTCAGACTCCTGAATAGCTGGGATTACAGATGCATACCACCATGTCCAGCTAATTTTCTATTATTATTTTTTTGTAGAGACATGGTCCCATTATGTTGCCCAGACTGGTCTTGAACTCCTGGGCTCAAGTAATCGTCTCACCTTGGCCTCCCAAAGTGCTGGAATTATAGGCATAAGCTACTGTGCCCACCCTGATTTTCCTTAATAGACTTTTTAATTTAATATTGAACATAATTTCTTATTTAGAACTATAAGGCATTATGATTTTAAAGTGGGGAGTTACTAATCTTAGAACCATCAGGGAAATAAATTTTATGACTATCCTGAGGAAGAATGAGAAATAATTCATTAAGACATAAAAGCTAGGAGAAAAGCCACACTACAAATATGTAAGTGTTAATGAGCTATATCACCTAACACAAAAATTCTTTTTAGTTTGCCTCTTTTAAGATTGCTATACCATATTTTGGGATAGTAAATGGTCATCTGAGTAGAAAACCAAATGTTTTTGTTTATTTTTTCTTGTGAAAACAAATCAGTTGGTGAATGATAATGCTTTGAGTATTATTTTTCTAACCAAGTACATCCCCACTTACTCATCTTAATTGAATCATGTGAAGTATGAAAGCAACACATTATTCTTTCATGTTTTGGAAAAAGCTGCATTGCTATTGAAGTTAAGTGCAACTGCTTCCAAAGCTCAGTGTTCCCATAGGGCAGGCAATAAGCATTGCAGACGGAATGAGTCCCATCTGGTGGATAAGTGGATGATGGAGGTCATACAACTAGGCAGTTTGAGATTCAAAATAGGAAAGGGGCCAGATTTCCTGACTCTGCTAGCATGTTGTCCATTTCAGTTTTGTACTGCCGGGAACTCTGCAGGGAAAGTGTATCAATTCATTCAAAACCATTTGGTGAATACCTACCTTGTCCTAGGTTTTATGCTAGGATGCTGGGGATACAAAGATGAATAAGACATCTCTATCTTCAAGGATCTCTTTATAGAAGACTGACATAAAGAGATAGTTTTGATGTGCTGTGATTGAGTGCAAGTGATACAGATAGGCATGGGATGGTATGCCTGACCAGAAGACGGCTCTTAACCTAGACTGGGAGTTTGGAAGGGTGAGGGATGCTCAGGAAAGGCTTTCTGGAGGTGGTGACATTCAAGGTGAATCTTAAGGAGTGCAGTGGAGCTAGGCAGGGGAAGATTTTTGTAAAGGTACCAAAAGCTTTATTCTGATTGTGGACTGGGATTGGGAGACCATTCTGCTAAATAAGATAAGTAAGTGCTCAACCCAGGCTGTATAGGGTGAATACAGAGCACCAGTTTGCACAATTGTGTTTTTCGTCATCATTGCTTCCTTGATTGTGACATTAAAAGGAATTCTTGTAACACTGTAAGTCATAGTGCAGTATTAATATCATGTATCATAGGATCTTCAAACTAGACATATTTTACAGTCAAAGTTTAGCATAAACAATTTTTTTTAAAGTTTTAAAAAATTGATTGCATTGCGGTATAATTTACATATACTAAAATGCACAGCTTTTAAGTGTTCAGTGGAGGTTTCACAGATTTACACACTTGAGAAGCTACTACCCCAGTTGAGATATAAAACATTTTCCTTACCCTGAAGACTACACTCATGTCCCTTCGTAGCTCATCTTCACCATCCCAAAGTGACTACTGACTGATCTTTTGGTCACCATAGATTAGTTGTCTCCTGTTCTGCAACTTCATGTAAATGGAATTGTACTTGACTTCCTGTACTTACCCTTAAGTCTTTGAGATCCATCCATGTTGTAGCATGTATCCACATTCATTTTTATTGCTGAGTAGGATTTCGCTGTGGATATACCACAGTTTATCTGTTTACCTGCTGGTTCACATTGAGGTTCCTCCATGGTATTGGGTCTCAGGAATAAAGCTGTTAGGAAATTTATGTAGAAGTCTTTTTATGGGCATACGTTTTCATTTATCTTGGTTGAATAAATACACATGTAAGAGTAGAATTTCTGGGTCATAAGATAGGTGTATGCTGAGCTGTCTTAAGAAGCTGCCAAACAGCTCTTCACAGTGGCTGCTGCATTGCACATTCCCACCAATAACCATGAGAGCTGCGGCTGCTTCATAGCCTTGCCAAACTTGGTATTGTCGTTTTTTAAATTTGAGCTGGTACGCTTTGTGTACACTGTGGTTTTAAATGGAATCTCCCTGATAACAGGTGATGCTGAGCATCTTTCTATGTGCGTATTAGCCATTTGTGTATTTTCTTTCGTGTTTGTGAAGTGTCTGTGTCTTGCTAGTTTTAAAATTGGGTTGTTTGGGTCGGATGCGGGTTACTCATGCCTGTAATCCCACCACTTCGGGAGGCCAAGGCAAGAGGATTGCG
Source organism: Trachypithecus francoisi (assembly GCF_009764315.1). Lineage (NCBI taxonomy): Eukaryota > Metazoa > Chordata > Mammalia > Primates > Cercopithecidae > Trachypithecus > Trachypithecus francoisi. The sequence continues at coordinate 10,517,345 of NW_022681468.1, forward strand.
TGAGCCTAGAAGTTCAAGATCAGCCTGGGCAACATAGTGAGATCTTGTTTCTACAAAAAATAGAAAAAAAATTAGCCAGGCATGGTGGTGCCTGCTTGTATTCCCAGCTTCTCAGGAGGCTGAGGTGGGAGGATCGCTTGAACTCAGGAGGTGGAGGCTGCAGTGAGCCATGATCACACTATTGTACTCCAGTCTGGGTGACAGAGCGAGACCCCCATCTGTAAAATAAAATAAAATAAAATAAAATTGAGTTGTTGAGCTTACTGATTTGTAAAGAGTTTAGCATATATACTAAAATCAAAAAATTTTGAGAACATTTTAAAAAGCTGGTGATTAGCATCTCTTTATCTGTTGTTTTGTGCATTTGTGGTGAGAAATGTGTAGAAACTATTGTCTCTTTGGTTCCCCCCCTTTTTTTCTTAAAGAGCAAATTGATACCTGAAAATTTGCTGTTTTTTTGAAGATAATCATGGAGTCCCACCATTTATGGCATTAAAATATCACCATCTAGTGGCCAAAGAATAGTATTTTGTGTGCTGTTAAACTGTAAACATGTAATATTTGGTGTAATAGGAATTATATATATTAAATGCATATAGTGGAAAAATATATAAAATACATACATGAATATATATGTAAAGCATAACAATATAATGAACAATTCATGAACCCACTACCCTGCTTCAGAACCAGAATATTTCCCCTACTGTCGAAATCACCTGCTTGCTCTGCAGTCCATTGCTTAGTCTCCCGTATGCACGTTACTTAGAATATCCTTCTCATTTGCATCATTTGTGCTTCTTAGCTATGTGATCAGTAGACAGAGCTTTTGGAATTGTCAAACTGTTTTGGTGTGCCACCAAATATTTTGACCCTTCACATTGCATTTTGGCACAGTGTTAATGTTTTCTGTTAGTTTAGGTTTTTTTTTTTTTTTTTTTTTTGAGACGGTGTCTCGCACTATTGCCCGGGCTGGAGTGCAGTGATGCGATTTCTGCTCACTGCAGCTTCTGCCTCCCAGGTTCAAGTGATTCTCCTGCCTCAGCCTCCCGAGTAGCTGGGATTACAGGTGCCTGCCACCATGCCCGGCTAATTTTTTGTGTTTTTAGTAGACATGGGATTTCACTGTGTTGGCCAGGCCAGTCTTAAACTCCTGACCTCCTGATCTGCGTGCCTCAGCCTCCCAAAGTGTTGGGATTACAGGTGTGAACACCACACCCAGCCAGTTTAGGATTTTTTTTAATGAAAGGAAAGAATAAGATCAGGCTCAGGCATGTATACAAATATGTCCTCAAAGATATATTTGTCAGTTTGAGTGAGATAGGCAAAACGAAGCTGCCAATAATGGGCAAATATGGCATGTACATACAATGTGAAGATGGAGCCATGCAGTTTTTGTTTGTAATTATGTAATTTCAGGAGAGACCATACTGAATGGATTATTTTGATTATTTTGAATATCATGTTCAATGATGAAATGTATTAAGGCAATATAATGTATGATAAAAGCAGAAGTAAGTAATTTGGAACTTTGAAGACACTTAAAAGTGTACACATGGTGAAACCCCGTCTCTACTGAAAATGCAAAAAATTACCCGGGCGAGGTGGCGGGCGCCTGTAGTGGCAGCTACTCGGGAGGCTGAGGCAGGAGAATGGCATGAACCCGGGAGGCGGAGCTTGCAGTGAGCTGAGATTGCGCCACTGCCCTCCAGCCTGGGCAACAGCCAGAATCCAGCCTGTGCAACAAAGTCAGACTCCGTCTCAAAAAAAAAAAAAAATGTCCAGCACATGATTGTTGGTAATATTATCACCACAATGCAGAATGAGAGCTAGTGCCAAGAGTGAGAGTGCTCCATTTCTAAGAAAACTCAAATGTACTTTGATTTAGTCCTTTTTACCTTTGTAATCTTTAACTTCTGTCTCTCAATTTTCATACCTATAAATTAATTTCCTCATAGAGTTATGAGAATTAAAAGGGAAGTGTGTATCTGTGTGTGCGTGTATGTGGTCGGGGGAAGAATAGGAATAATGACTGGCATAGAGAAAGGATTCAGTAAATTGTAACTATATTTGAACAATGAGTAAAATATATGAGTTTAAGATACTTTGTTTCATAGTTTTAGAAATAGGTGATTTTTTTTCTTCCTTAGTTAAAATTACATCTCTTAATTTTAGGATGCCTTGTTCTTCCTGAAGGATTTCTTCACAAGTCTTTCTACAGAAGTAGAGCTTCAAATGACTCCAGATCCCGAAGGTATTAAATATGTATAGTTTGAAAAGGCTATAGCAAGTACTTGGATTGATTTTAATTGTTATGAGGCTTTTTTGAGACTGTACTTATAATATTTATTCCCACTTATGTAAATGTGTTCTGTGTTTATTTTTGTTGATTTTTGCGAATGCTGTTTATATAAAAGTAATAATTTAAAAGGTGAAAGCAAATTTTCTCTGTAGCAAGAATCGTATTTTGATTAAATAAAATGTAGGAAAACAAATTAGATCAAGATTGATTTAAATGGTTGCTCAGAAGAAGCATATCTAATTTTTCAAACATGCACATTACATTTTCAGTTAAAAAGTCTCCTGGAGCTGATGTCACCTGCAGTTTGCCAAGGCATTTGAGTACCTCAAAGGAGCCAAATCTAGTTATTTCTTTCCCTGGGCCAAAACAACCTTCCCAGAATGATAGTGCCAATTCAGTGGAAGTGGTGAATGGCACGGAAGAGAAGAACTTCTCTGCTGAAGAAGCATCTTTTAGGGATCAGCCTGTGTTTTTTAGGTAACTAATTTAGTTTTAATAACAGATGAAGTTATTTTAGACTTTTGAAGATTGTTCTGTGATGTGTGTGTGCTGGTAATTGTGAGGTTCCATCAGCTTTTCTTTGCACTGCCAAATCATCAGCTGGTGTATTTATCTGTATGTGGTCCCCATCTAATTGCATCCCCCTTATTTGCACATAGTAACCTGGTTCAAAATTCATCTCTCTTTCGATTCCCTGGCAGGAATTTCCTTTTCTTCTAGCTTCTTCCTTCTTTTTCTCCTCTGTCCCCTCTTTCCAGCAGTGTTATGGCGTGTTTGTACCAGACCAATAGGATATCATCCTTTTGCTTTTTTTCCTTTACGTATCTCAACCTGGCTATACCTGTCTGTCTTTTCCTTTGCGGGGATTTTCTACCTGTTTTCTCTGTCAGCCCTTCCCAGTCGTTGTATGTCTTTCCTGACCCTTCCCTCCCCGCTCAGTGGGCACTCTTGGGGGACCCAGGTCCCCAGTGCTGCTGCCGTCAGCTGTGACTGCTGCCCAGCAGCTGGGCCAGCTCGAACACAGCACACTGCAGTTTCCTCATCTCCAGACCTGTTCATTCTTCTCGTCTTCTTTCTTTTCCAGCCCTTGGTGGTAGGGATGGTGGCTTGGCCCTATGGGAAAGAGAAGGGATTGAAGATCAGTGCCCCCTTGTTATGAGGAACAATTACATCTTCCCTGATTTTCTGTGCTTGCTTTCTCACACATCCCAGGTTCCTGAGTTCTTTCTCTCTAGGTTCTGAAGTTAGACTTTAGGTATGGGCCAAAGTCAGCAGTATTACTACTTGGAAGGCTTGTCACGTTTTAAATATTTTGCATAGTGATAAAAATAGGTAGAAGAAATGGAATATGATAATTGGAAAGATCTTGGAATAGATGATTTCTGGTGATTCTAAATCTTTCCACCACCAAAGGAAGGACCTTTTAAAATTAATTTCCTACATTGATCCTTTTATTTTTACAAAAACAGATATCTTAAGTGGTAATTTGCATTCTTATTTTATTAGTCACATTTATAAACTGCCAATTTGATTTTTGTAAACATGGGCCTGAAAGCAAAGAATTTTGCCTTTTTCTTTTTTTTTTTAGCCCAAAGGAAGTTGGGTTGCTCATGTATTTACATTTAAAAAGTACACAAGCCCTATACTTACTTAAGTAAATGTTTATTTTTTCCATTAGACTATTTAAAATACTGAGAATAGCTTATAGATTTTCATTTGTACTCTCAAAGACTCCTAAATCAGTGCCATAGTCTAAATTACAAACCTTACAAATGAGTAAGTGAATGCCCAGAGAGATGAGTTGACTTGCTTAAGACCACAGTTAGTGGCCAAGGAACAACTAGAACACAGATCTTCTTATCCCCAATCCAGAAAATCCAGTACAGTTTTTAGTGATGTCATGAGAGCCCCCTTCCTCCAAACATTTATTCATTTTACAAATATTTATTGAGCACTTTAACTGTATGCCAGGTTTTGATCTAGGCACAAATGAACAAAGTAGAGAAAATATTTAATTGAGTTTACAAATTGAGATTACAAATAATTAAAATAAATGGTTTGTCCTATTAATACGTGCCATGGAGAAAAAAAAGAGTGAGAAAGGAGCGTATTGAGAGGGTACTGGCCAGACAGCCAAATGGAGCTGAGTATTCAGGGGATGGGCGTGACCTGAGGTCTGAGACTTCTTGTAGTGATTGGTGTAAATATAGCATCTCCATTTTGTTGTAGGCGAAGTGGACTTTGGTGAGATGGCTTAGGATGTAACCACCAACATTAATTCTGTGGGAAAACTGTGTTTCAAGTTCCAAACATTGTTTGCAGCCAACTTTTGGAAGCCAGATCATTTTGTTAGATGTGTATCATCAGTATACAACCAGCCCTCTATATCTACGAATTCCACATCTGAGAGTCAGCCAAAATATTAATGAAAAATGACAATAAAAATAATACAAATTAAAAATACAAGAACGATTTGCACAGCATTTATGTTGTATTAGATATTATAAGTAATCTAGAAATGATTTAGAGTATATGAGAGGATATGTGTGGCATATATGCAAATACTATCCCATTGTATATAAGGGACTTGAACATCAAGGGGTTTGATATCCATAAGGACCCTGGAAGCAGTCCCCTTCAGAAACCAAGGGATAGCTGTATAATTATAATTTCATTCTCACACTGTTCCCTGTATCTGCTTGTCAATATTCTGTTTACTTAGAAGCATTAGTTTCAAGGATTCTCACAACATTTAACAATGTAGGTGGCATTTTAACAATTTCTGAAGACTGAGCAGCGGAGAGTTTAAGTGACTGGTCCACAGTTGCATCTCATAGATGAACCTGGGGTTCATGCCAGGATTGCTAGCACTTCTTCACCAGATAGTCAAAATAATTCCTTAGGCTTTCTCTTTTTATTTCTTGGTAATGACTGTCTGGTTTAATCTTGAGGGTTGCTTTTATTAATTTGTTCTTTGAATGAATTAAGAATATATGTAAGAATAAATTTTTTTGTAAGTGTACATTATTTCATAAACTGAGAAAAGTTTTCTATTACATTTTATTTTTGTATTCTTTTTTATTTTTATTTTCCCACAAAATATACAGACATAACTAAGAAAAGCTTTTTGTGAGAAACACAAATATAATAATATATGAACGATTAACATCTGTTTAATTGTTATATTAAGAAAAGATAGAGCTAAAAGACTTTCTCTTTTATTTAGTTCTTAAGATATTTACATGATTAATTTTGTGGTTTTGTTTTTATTCTCCAATTGAACAAATTAATGTATATCTAATTTCACCTATTAGTAATTGTAAATGTAAATAACTCCCCTCCTTCCTTTATCTTCAGAGAATTTAAATTCACGTCAGAAGTTCCCATTCGACTTGATTATCATGGCAAACATGTATCAATGGATCAGGTTGGGAAACTCTACAAATATACTCTACAAAATTATCTTATGTTTCTCTAATGAACTCGTTTTTATTTTTAACTTTGCTTTGTCATAGTTTATATATATGTTTGAAATGAAGTGCAAGGTTTTTAAATTTAATTGTTTTTAATGTAAATACTCAAGTCCCATGAGTAAAACTTAGTATAAATTGGGTCATATGTATTGTAAAATATATATTTTTGCTGTAAATATTTTAAGTGTTTTAGTATCAATAATGACTACTGCTTTGACTTTCAAAATAACAGTGATTTCAGATGTTGAGTCTCTTAATTTGCAGGTTAATTTGGCCTTTTTTAATTTTGAAGGGTACGCTAGCTGGGATTTTGATTGGTCTGGCTCAGTTAAACTGCTCTGAACTAAAGCTCAAGAGGCTTTCCTATCGACATGGGTAAGTGAATTTATTATGTGAAGCTTTAAGTGAAGTTACCAAAGTTAGTTTCCAACAAATTTAAAAACTGAGTTTTCTTAGCAAGCATACACAATTTTATAGTATTTTAGAGAGCTCATTTTTAGAGGACTCTTACAGATTTAGGCACTGATTTCTATTCTGAGGGATGAGAAGTAGTTTGAAAAGAGTAATATTTGGAAAAAACAGTTATAGTTTAGGATATTTTAAATAATTTTCTAAGGTTGTAAATTAGCTTATTCAGTGAAAAGATTGGAAGTTCACAAGGTAGTAGTGGTTCTTAGTAGCAATTATTGGCAATTTAGAAACTTTGGGTTAATCCTTTGCCAAAGCCTGAGATGTTCAAGAAATAAGAACAGTGGGAAGACACACTCTTACCTGAGTCTTGTAGAAATTATTAACATTAGAATTGGATTTTATATATGTGTGTATATTATATACACACATATATATGTGTATATATTATTTTATATATGTGTGTATGTGTGGGTATGTATATGTATATTTAGAGAAATTCAGGTTGTGAGTTAAATGCATGATTTATATTTCTTTTTGTTTTGAAAAATGTTTTGCTATTTTGAAGCATCTGTAATATTTGTCCTTATAATTTGTAGATTTTAAGTAAAAACCCTCAAACCTATGTCTATAAATGTATTTCTCCTTTTGACATACTAATAATCATTTGCTCTAGTTTACTAGGTGTTGACAAATTATTCTCATATGCAATCACTGAGTGGCTTAATGACATTAAGAAGAACCAGCTGCCTGGAATCCTGGGAGGTGTTGGACCTATGCATTCACTAGTACAATTAGGTGAGTTTTCTTTTTTTTTAATCAAAAGATAAGTTATTTTTTCAGATCAATAATTCTTACCCTTTGAGAATTTATGTGAGGACCATCAGTCTAGAAAACTCACATATGTACTCGTACACACAAAACTTTACGTCCAGTTTTAGGAGTTAAAAACGCCAGGCTTAGAATGATTGAAAGGTCTGAACTCTGGCACTGATGTTGATTTTGTGTTGACTGTTCTAGTACAAGGCCTAAAGGACTTGGTCTGGCTCCCAATAGAGCAGTACCGGAAGGACGGCCGCATTGTCAGAGGGTTTCAGAGAGGCGCTGCTTCCTTTGGTACCTCGACAGCAATGGCTGCTCTAGAACTCACAAACAGAATGGTTCAAACCATACAGGTATCTTTCCTTAGACTGCCTTAGTCTATCCAAAAAGAGCCATTGTGAAATGGTTGGGTCTTTTTGTTTTTAAAACAATACTGTGAAAATATACAAAATGTTGTGAGTAGATACTTCATTTGTAATGATTTAATGTCATGCTTGTTTTATTGCTTAAATGTTTAGTGTTAAATAATTAGAATAAAGCAGTGGAATACAGTGTCAGATTTGTTTGCATGTTTCAGGTAAATTGTAAACATTAAGTTAGCAGAGGATTTATTTCACCACATTTGTATGAAAGGATCATAGCTAGGTTTGAAGAAGGTGTTGTAGATTAAACAGAAGTATTGAAGGTCCTTCTAGTAAGTATTAAGCTCCATAGACTGATGTGGAAATGTTGAGTGTTCTCAGTGAACAGAGGAGGGGCTAAAAATTTACCTCAATCCAGGTGTTAGTTCTTAATTTATACTTTTATGTTCTTGTTATAAAAGTCATCAATTCTTGTGGTAAAGAATTCGGATACGCAGAAGTGTCTTCATTAGGGCTTATGAGTTCCTCTCCTCTTCCTCACTCCCTGTAGGAAGTGCTCTGCTGGTCCCTAACTCTTCAGACTTTCTTCTAATTCATTTCTTCCTTTTGACAAAATGATCCAGGCAGCTGCAGAGACTGCTTATGATATGGTGTCTCCTGGTACCCTTTCTATTGAGCCCAAGAAGACCAAAAGGTTTCCTCATCACCGGTTAGCCCACCAGCCAGTAGACCTGAGGGAAGGTGTGGCCAAGGCCTACAGTGTTGTGAAAGAGGTAATTGAATACTTGGGTGGACACATCAGAACCCGTCTTTGTGCTTCCCCAACTTTCACGTAAAGAGCATTTAATGGCTTAAATTTATTCTGTAGAAATCCCTGGGAGCGGAATGGCAACTGCTGCTAATAACATGTGCCCATATCTGTGTGAGGTGATGGAAAAGGGCCAGTCTGGGACCAGCAGGCTTGCAGGAAGACTGGTGATTGTGTGGGTGGACCGATTCGCTCTCTTCACCTGCAGAAGCACTCAGGGAGTGATAGAAACAAATGCCATGTGTTCGCTGTCTAGGTTTAACACATTTATGCTCTGCCCTGCTTACTTCAGATGTGCTTAAGAACTAGAGCTTTTCAGATGAATCTCCCACCCTGATGCTATGGTCATGCCTTCACTATGCTGAACATGGAACATATGTTTTTATATAGTTTTATTATATAAGTATGTATTCATAAGCAAAACATACTAGTGTTTATATTTTAAAAGTTTTTCCATAAATGGTGTTACGTGTCTCATTCTGCAACTTATTTCTTTCAAGACAGATCCATATTAATCTTAATCCATGTAGGTCTAATTTCAACAGTTTTATGGTATTTCACTATATGAATATATCATAATTTATTTATTTTCCTATTGGGGGACATTCAGTTTCCATTTTTTCCCCTAAAACACCACTCTGGGGAGTGCTCATTTAACTGTCTTTTTGTTCATATGTACAATAAATTATTTAGGGTGCAACTGGGGAGTAACTGTTGGAATCTTGAGATTTATTAAGCATTGCTGAATTGCTCTCTGACACAGCTGTGCCAGCGAACTCTGTTTTTTTTTTTCTGGGTGTTGTCAGGGTCATTCCTTGGCATACTCTTTTTGACATTCTTTTTAATATGACATAAGGGAGTTTGAGGTCATTTGACTTATGATTTGTGTTTTAGGATTTCATGAAAGATATTTTTCTCAGTCATATTCTAACAACAGTCAGACGTGCCTAGGACGGTCTTTTACTTGAGAAAAGTAGCCTCTGTGGTCCCAAACGGCAGGAAGTCCACGAAGGTAGGGCCCCAAGAAATGTATTAGTGGATAAATAAAGGTAAGACCAATGGTCAGCTTGGAAAAAAAGATTTACTGGGGAGAATAAAGAGATAATTACCAGTCAGACTTGCTCCTATAGATGTCAGAATTGGGCCAGCTATCAATAGGTTAAAATTAGATCTGTGAAACAGACATTGGGGTTAGTAAGGGCAGTGGGCAGTAAGATGTAATAGCAGTTTGATATTTAGCAACTTGTGAAATGGTTGCCTAATTGAATCTATATTAATTTTAAAATAAATGTGTGCTTACTTTGTGCCAAATGTATGATAATCGCCATTAGAGATAGGCGATATTTCTAATTTACAGATAAGGAAATGGGTTCCACCAGACAGTGGCCTCCCCCAAGTACCACAGTGAGAAGGGAGTGGAGCCAGGATTGGAACTGGGTATTTGGGTTTAAAGTGTAGTTCTCTTTCTCTAAGCTGTCACTAGGAAGAATGAGGGAAGGGAGGGTGAGATTAGTAAGTGTGGATTGAGATGGTAGGATGTACTTGTTTGGACTTACTCTGGATTCTCTATTAAAGTTAAAAAAAAAAAAGTTCCTAAGTGGCGATTGGTATTTCTTTTCCATTTTAGATGTCAGTAAGTCAAAGATGAAGAGAAAATGCCAATTGTGTGTCATAGATAGGCTGATCTTTTAGATCAGACGTCGGCAGACTAGGCTGCAGGGCAGACCTGGCCATGCCTCTTTTGTATGGGCCTTTGAGCTAGTAATAATGGTGTTTATAATTTTAAAGGACTGTGAAACAAAACAAAAAAAACAAAAAATAAGTAACAGAGACCATGGCCCACAAATACCTTCTATGTGGACCTTACAGAAAAAGTGTGTCAACTCCTACTTCCGTCGTTTTATTTGGTGGTAGTCAGGCACTTATGAGGGTGGTAGCAGGAATTATTTATTGAACACTTACTGTCTTCCAAACTGTCAAGCTCTTGAGATGAATTATTCTAACAATCACCATAGGAGGAAGGCAACATTTTAATTTCCTGTTTAAATGACTGGTCACACAGCTAACTAATAGGGCTGAGATTGGAATTTACTTCTGTTGTCTGCAAACGTAGTGGTGGTCAGCCTCGTACCGTACTTATCTATTCCTGTTTATCTCGGATGGCATAGGGAGGAGAGCTGGTGGAGAGGGGAGGGAGATGGTGCAGTGAAATGTATAATTTGTAAACATTTTTTTTGTTGTGCTCATGGTTTCTCATTGGCTATTCCCTAGATAGGTTTTAAGGTAGTACTTATTATTTCTTTGAGTTTTTCTGGACTTTTTTTTTTTTGAGACGGAGTCTCGCTCTATCACCCAGGCTGGAGTGCAGTGGCGTGATCTTGGCTCTCTGCAAGCTCTGCCTCCTGAGTTCACACCATTCTCCTGCCTCTGCCTCCCAAGTAGCTGGGACTGCAGGCACCCACCACCACGCCCAGCTAGTTTTGTGTATTTTTAGTAGAGACACGGTTTCAACGTGTGTTAGCCAGGATGGCCTCGATCTCCTGACCTCGTGATCACCTGCCTCAGCCTCCCAAATTGCTGGGATTATAGGCGTGAGCCACCGCACCTGGCCTTCTAGACATCTTTTTTTTTTTTTTTTGCTCTGTGGTATTACATGTTTTTGCCACATGTACTGGGTAGGTAGGACACTCTTGTTAACTTGCCAAAATGATGGCTAGATTCTGGGTTAGGATAAGGTCCTTGATTTCCCTGGAGAATTCAAAGTTCCTTTATGCTGTCCCCATCACTGAAGCTGTCACAATAATATAATAATAATAATGTAATAATAATAATAATAATGGAATGTTGCTTTGAGTTCCCTGGGGATTTCTGAGTTAGATAAATGGTAAAGATTCAGAAGGCACATGAAGTTTTACCACATTGGTTTGACCTACATGTTTGTATATTCAGCTTCAAAGCTTAGCAGTCATTATTAGCATAGAGACTGAGTAAACAAAAAGAAAACTTAGCAGTCATCATTATTTTATTGTTATATGTTGTGAGAAAGATGGAAAATGCTGTTGAAGTTTTGTTGAGAATTATTAAACATATTCCTGCTTTTTGTTCTCAGAATTTGCTAGTCCAATAAAATGTTCGATTTAGCTTTTTATCGTAATTGAATTTTCCATTTTTTTCCTAATACATAGCCAGTAATTTAAAACAAATTAAGTAATTTCCCAGAGCTTAGTAGAATTAGGTGTTTTTATGTTGAATCAAAGGGAACTATCACCATATTTCTTTAGTAAGTGTATTCAAGAAGGTTTGTTTGCCAAGTTTAACTGGAGTGATTAATAGTACCAGCAAAGCCCGTATTTCTGTCTTCCCAATGCGAAATTTTAGTTTACCTACATTTTCCACACACTAGTGTCATAATAAAATACTAAATCATAATTGCCTCTTTTCCTTATAGTTAGAAGTCTGTCATTAAAAATAATCCTGGGTTATCAAAAAGCATGGCAGTTTTTGTTTTTTTTTTTTTTTTTTTTGTCTGATTACAAACATAATGTTGATTACCTGCTTTAAAAGTGTGTACTGCAGGATAGCTTGGAGAGTTTTCCGACCAGAGTTTGTTCACTGCCCTCCTCTCTCCTCCCTCTCACCTCTATGCAGGGAATCACAGACACGGCTCAGACCATTTATGAAACTGCGGCTCGAGAACACGAGAGCAGAGGGGTGACTGGTGCCGTAGGCGAGGTTCTGCGCCAGATCCCTCCGGCAGTGGTGAAACCTCTGATTGTTGCCACAGAAGCAACGTCAAACGTGCTGGGTGGCATGAGAAACCAAATTAGGCCAGATGTCCGGCAAGACGAGTCACAGAAATGGCGCCACGGGGATGACTGATGGCTCGGAACTGACAGCGTGAAGATAAGGAGAGTGGAACCAGGAGCTCAGCGTCCCGAAGGCAGCTTCAGAAGAAGCTTGTTTAATTTTATTATGCTCATCTCAGGAACAAAAGCATTTTTTAGTTAAATAATTTAATGTCAAAACAACATGCAACCAAAAACTTCTGACATTTAGGGCTAGTTGATACTTGCCTATAGAAATGTTTGGTGGCTGGTGTCAAAGTTCCTTAAAGCATTTGCTGCCAAGTTAGTGGAAGGCTCACTTTTGTTAAATGACTGTAATTCTCCTTGTTACCGACGAGAGATCATTGGAAGCCACCTTCTAAGACACTATTTGTGTAGCTCTGTGGAGTGAGTTTTCTTAAGGTTTCAAAAGAATCACAGCTTCAAAACTTTAATTGAAAATGAGAGACAGAAGCCAAGGGGAAGCAAAGCAAATAGGATTTTTAATATAAATACCAGTGTGGAAAAATAACCTATTCTGTTGAATTTAGTGTTCATGCACTTGAGAACAACATTATTTCCATTTACTCCAAAAATCCTTCTGTGGGGGTTTGAGAAGGTGGATGTTGCAGACGTGTTCTCTTGTGTTGCACTTTATCCTGTGTGTGTGTGTGTGTGTGTGTTTCGATTAATTAAAGTTGTGTGCTGTATTTCTTGTATAATTTACGAAGTTACACAAAATACGAAGAGCAGTAAACTTGTCTGAAAGTTTTTGGCAAAGGAAAGTAACTTAAATGTAATAGCTTCCTTTAAGAGTACAGGAAAATATGCATTCTGTAGTGAAGTGGGGCCCATGTAATTGTTTATATTTTTAGTTTTAAGCAGCTATAGTGCAAGCTTGTTAGGAATGTGTGGAAGAGGAGATTGGAAGTGATTTTTCCTCTTTTAAAAGTAAACAAAAATTCTTCACATATGCCCTAGTTAACTATTTCAGCATACCATTTTTACTTGGTTAACAGTGTACATTTTGATAACCTATCAGGAGTGAATAAAGTATTTTTATTTAAAGGCGATATTGTTTTATGCTTCCATGAATATTTTGCTTTTCTTAGAGCATATTCATAGGTGCAGTACCATGATTTACCACAAGATAATTGGGAACAGTTTCTCAAAATTGATTTTGCTTAGTGTCAGGTAAATCATTACCTAGGAGTAAGAGGGAAATTGTTCTCAATTCCTGACTTTAGATTGATCCAGCAGAAAGAAAAGGTGGAACTTTGTGCACATCCACTGTTTAAAGTTGCATGATGTGACTTCCTGTTTTCTAAAGTTGGGGGAATATCATTGAATTTCTATTTCAGAACTGCATGTCAATTTGGGACTTGGAAAATGAAGTTAAGTCGATTTCATTCTCTAAATTTTCTAAGCAGGAAAGCAATGTAAACCAAAAATCAAAATGTTTAGAATTTGTAAAAATGGGGTTATATAGCTTTTAATTTTAGTTTCATTTTTACTGCCAAAAAAACTTTAAAAAGACAACAGTGTCATCACCTGTTTAAGCACTGTGGGACCATCTGCTATTCGGTTCTGGGTAGAGCCTGGTCCTGGCGACACACTAACAGGAAGGAGTGCTGTGTTACCGGGAAGGCACCTCTGGCTGTGGGGTGCGTTCTGATGCCAGCATTCTCCATTTGCCCTTAATAAGGAAGCTTGCTATGTGTGTTAACCCGGTTATGATTAGTCAAACTGGAAAACGATCAAACTTAAAATTGTAAAATCTCTCTAACTTTTAAATATACTTTCCGTATTTATACTTAAGTTCAGTTAACTAAAGTATAGAGACAAATAATTATTCTCTTCTTTGCACCCTGAGTTGCAAACAAATTAAGTTTACAAATCTCATTTAAACATATATCTTCATAATGTAACCTCTATGGTTCTTTCTTTGTTCTGTCCTCCTGCGCTTGCTGTTGATATAATCATTTTGGGAACAGAAACATTGTGTCTCAAAAAGATTCATTGTCAGTTCAGCCAAGATGTTCTTTACCTGAGATTCTGGAAAGATGTTTATCTATATCTGAACACTTCTACATTATTAAATGTCCTTAAGTTTTTTCTTTTTTACAAGTGTCTTTTCAAACGTTTGTGTTATGATGACACAGCAGAAAGAGTGTGGCTAGAATCCGTGGTTTGCCACATCTGTAGCTTACCAAACGATGACTTGTCCAGTACGCCTGATCCCTGTAAGCCTCAGCATCCCTCCTGGTAAACAGAGGGTTTTTTATGACAAAGCCCAAGGTGGGGTTTTGGATGATTAGTCCATGTGTGTGTGTGAGAATGATTGCATGTGGCGTCATGCTTTGTACAGAACCTCAGACCACTGGGCCTTGTCCAGTGAGAGTCCTCTCTCAGGTGACATCACACACGGAGCAGCCAGGGGCCACCTTAGATCTCAGATCTCAGAGCAATACTTTTCTGAACTGCCACTGTGCCTGCATGGTTGGGTTTGGTGTCATGCTTCTGATGAGAGTAGATCGCGCGTGTCCACCAGTGATACGTTGAGTCCTTACAGTTGCCCCCCCCCCCACCCCATGGAGTTCTATAAGCAGCTCCATCGAGATCTGTCAGCAAGTTGCAGGACCCTACAATGTTCTGACACATTAAGACCACCTTACATCATGAGTAGAGAGGCAGCTGAGGCCACAGCCATGTCTTCCTCTTGAATGGAGCTAACTTGGAACCCCCCATTTTTCCTTCCTGTCTGCCCGCCACTGAACATTGCCCTTTAGATAACTCAGTGTTTCTTCTAGATGTCATAGCAATAGACTCACTTTCATGAAGTTTGGGTACAATTTGGATTCTCAAGTACATATATTTATCAATATTTTTATAAGGCAAAGTTCACTTAAAAAATCTTTCCAAGTAGCAGTGTGCCTAAGATGGCAACATACTAAAAACCAGTGTTTCCTGCTCCTGTTGTATGTCACTTTTCAAGCCGATTGAAACATTTCTGGCTTGTAGGGCATTACTTTTTAACCATCTCCTTTATAAACAATGTTCTGTAGGTTTAGTGTATAGTGTCTTTGTTCAGTTCCAAAAAATGTCCAGACAACTGTGTCTGCCCTGCAGAGGCTGCTCGTTCAAAGGCAGCGTGTGCTGCTTCCACTGGGTCGCAGACAGCAGGGGAGCTGAATTCTAAAGCAGCGACTGAAAATGAGGAATCCACACTTACACTAAAAGGTTTCAGGATTGACTAATCATTGTCTTAAGATTAACTCAGATTTTTGATGTGTAAACAGCTGTGTGACTTGGCGTCTGAGAGATCACTCTGCTTTGCTTTGCTTCAGAGTTCTTGCACCCACATCCTCAGAACCGTGGGGCATGGTGGGCTCTGACGAGCGCTCCCCTTCTGTTTTCCTTCACTACTTTTGACCTACTTAAGACTTCAGAGAGAATGTCCTTCAAGTTCTTTTCTCCATCAAGTTCTTTAAGTTCTTTGAAAGGAAGGGACTGTGCAAACACAAAGTGATATTCTTTTGTATCTGCAAATGCATCAGCTGGACATACAACTTGGTATCAAATAGAATAAAATCAAATATAAATTTTTGAGTCTTAGGTTAAAAAGGAAAGTTATTTGTATAGTTTATAGATAATGAAGGAAAAAGATTTCTTTTTCATTGCAGGAAATCTTGTTTACTGGAAGATAGAGTCACTGTTTTCATATAAGACAAATAGTGCTTTAATGCCAACTTACTTTTATCTCAACATTTTCAGGATCATGGTAGGCACACTGCCTCCTTGAATAGACATTATATGCACAGCTGCAAGTCAGCCAATTTTTTTTATTCAGAAGTTTTTTCCCTCCATTATAGTGCCTGCATATCTGAGGTACAAAAAGCATTCAACACACTACCATAATAGGCTTCTTTGGGGATGAGAAATTTGAGTCTCAACAACTCAGAATTTGTAATGTCAGCGTTTTTGGTAAACGTAGGTGTTAGAGGTATATTTTGCTTTCCTACAATTGTTGGGCCCTTGATTCCAAGCATGTTGTTTCATAGGAAGCACCAGAGTGCCATCTGCTGTATTTCAAGAGATTGTAAATGTCATCTCAGCTGGCTCAGTTATATCTCTAATGTCCCGGGTAGCAGCCCTTCCCTCTACAAAAATGTTTACTTTGCTGTTTCACTTGTATTTTGTGTATACGAAATGGCAGCTTCCGATTTCTAGTTGGATTTGTCTTGCATTGTTTGTATAACTTGCTGGTCACCCAGGGCTATTTGCTTTTTCATTGAGAAATTTGGTAAGGGTGTCTAGTTCAGCTTTTATGTTGATCCATCCTGACTTATTGTAGACATTGAATTTATCTCACCACAAGTAAAAGAACATATGTGTATTGACTGTCTTTGCTAACTTTCCTAATTTTTCCTAATTATGGCAATTACGGATGTGAATAAGAATACTGATGCAGTACAAATATTTTTGTGGAAATGTACCATGTTAATGTGACTATTTAAATAATATGAAAATAAGAATACTCTTGAAGAAAAAATTAAAATATTTACTCTTTGGATTTTGCTTTAAACACTCTTGTCTTTCACCAAGAAGTGTTCCCAGAACTTGTGTAAAACACGTTTTGGGGTGGGGATGTACAAATGCGTCAGACCTTGTGATTGGGAAATGATGCTCCAATGCCCCGGATGTTTCTGATAGCGGATCTCAGGTCTGTCTGCTACTGATTGCTGAGCTGTATGGAGTTTTAACAGTTCTTCCCTCCCCGCTTTGGATTTTGGTCCCTCTGTTAGTTATCCTATCCCTGCAATATGGACTTGGTGGCAAACACATCTCCTAGTTTGATCTCACAAAACTGATAACTATTTGGAGGAGTATTTTTACTTGTGAAGGAAATATTTAAAAGACATATTTATTTTTATTTTATTTATTTTTTCAGATGGAGTTTTGCTCTTGTTGCCCAGGCTGGAGTACAATGGAGCAATCTCAGCTCACTGCAGCCTCCGCCTCCTGGGTTCAAGTGATTCTCTTGCCTCAGCCTCCTGAGTAGTTGGGATTACAGGCACCTGCTACCAAGCCCAGCTAATTTTTTGTATTTTTAGTAGAGACGAGGTTTCACCATGTTGGCCAGGCTGACCTCAGCCTGGTCTCGAACTCTTGACCTCAGCCTCCCAAAGTGCTGGAATTACAGGCATGAGCCACTGTGTCCAGCCAGACATACTTATTTTTAAAGGCAATTTACTTTAAAAGATTTTGTTGTGACAGATGTCACTAACATCCACTTTGAACAATTAGGGAAAAATGACAAGTCACACTTCACACATGGCTCTTGTTGAAGAGAGGGATGGGGACAATTGTGAGGTGCTCACTGTGTGCCAAGTATCTGAGCCCCCGCTCAGAGGCAGTTTAACTAGAGTGCCTGTTTTCCAGATGAGGAGACAGGTTCAGAGAAGTCAAGAAACTTGCTCACCATCACATGGTTTGACTCCCAGACCTCATGCTCTTCCCAGGACTTCTTTTAAGAAAAGCTTGGAGCAGTTACCTAACTTAGCAAAATCTCCTCACTAATTGTGAACCCACAGAATTTTGCGAGAAGATTGAGATTAAAGGCTTTTAGAATATTTGAGCAAGAAAAGGATGTGCTTGATCTCTTCCCAGCGTCTCCAGCCCTTCTCCGCTCTTCTGGCTGTGCTTAGCCACCCTAGCGGTTCAGTTCTGCATGCCCGTGAGGAGGGGTTAGCGCCTCCTGGAAGACTTCTTTCTAAATGCTGCACCGCAGGACACAGTCAACACTGATTAAAGCAAAATCTCAGAATGGGGCTAAAGTGGGGTTTCTCCACCTCAGCACTTGACATTTGGGACCAGCCTGGGCATTGTAGGATGAAGGGGATGTTGCCACCCTCCCACCCCCCGGTGACCTCTGGCCACTGGACACCAGTAACAAACTCCCCTACCCCAGTTGTGACAACCAAAGATGTCTCCAGACGTGGCCAAATATGCCAAATATGACCAAAATCCCGTTAGAAATCACTGCGCTAAGAGCTCTCCTGGGGAAAACCATGCACAGCGTGGGGCAAGAACAAGCACTATGGCTGCCCCCACTTGGGTGCTT
The DNA here is from genome assembly GCF_009764315.1 of Trachypithecus francoisi. Lineage (NCBI taxonomy): Eukaryota > Metazoa > Chordata > Mammalia > Primates > Cercopithecidae > Trachypithecus > Trachypithecus francoisi. The sequence goes on from NW_022681468.1 coordinate 10,535,468, forward strand.
CCGTCTGGATCTCTGCCTGCTCCTACCGTCTCAGCCCAGAGGCTCCACTTCCAGGCAGCCTGGCCACCCTCCCTTCCTCTCTCTTTCCCACTATAGCATGCTGTCCTTTTCCTTGTTAAACTTTGCAGCACTCCTCGCATACTGTAGATCCATGTCTGTTTCCCTGTTTGACTTCCTTCAGGAGGGCAAGGGACGTAGGGATCTGGGGCCTAGCACAGTGCCTTGCCCAGAGTCAGGATCAGCGAATGGTGAATGAATGAATGAGTGAGTGAACCTGAGCTGTCATCTAGTCCTGTTTGCAGGTGAGGAAACTGAAGCCTGAAGAGGGGAAATTCTTTGCCCAAGATCACATGATTACTACTTACGGATGTCCTTTATCCAACGTAAGCTCACATTTTCTTGGTTTTAGCAATACTTGTAATAATTTAAAAAATATAAATATATATAAAATAAAAGTTCAACATCGATTGAATATTTCCTATGTGGAGACACCTCTGCTAGGCACTCGACAACACTCTTGGCCACTGTGTCATGATTCCCAAACTTGTCTGCACATTAGTCCCCTGGGGACCTTTAAAAATACACCCCAGGGATTGGGATTTAGCTGGTCTTTGGTGTGGGCTGCGCTTTGGCATTTTTGAGAGATCCCCTGGTTCTTCTCATGTGCAGACAAGTTCTGAGACCTGGTGCATTACACTGCCCTGCCCCATTCACCAGGGCAGGGGGACATTCACATTCAGTATCAGCCAGGGTATGTAACATTCACAATTCAGTATCAGCCAGGGTCTCAGCAAGAGATGTGACCGCCACCTGTGACAGGCAGATGCTAGGAAGGAAATACTCAGCACATGGTGGGCAGCACAGGGTAAGGGAAGCCCACAGGCACCTCGTGGCTGTCTCTGAGCCAGGTGAAGACTTGGTAGCTCTTCTGTAATCCACTTTCAGCTTTGGGCCTGCCTTGGCCTCAAAGTCATGTGAGCCAATGGCCATTCCTCACCTTTTGTGGCTCTCCTTGTGGGAATGGGATTAGGATGCCCCTCCTTCTTCATCCATCTCTCAAGAGACTGAACACCAGGCACAGCCACAGTCCTGAAAAGACTAAGGGAGCAATTCCGAGAACTTACAGCTGAAAGAGGGCTGTCCGACTGGAGCTATGACCCTAGTTGGAGGGAAGGAGCCAGAGGGATAGACCCCCACCCCCACTCTCCTGCCCTCCCATCTCCTGCTGGAGCCTCCCATGGGTGGGACCTGACTCATGCCCAGTCCATAAGGCGCAGGGTCCTGGGCAGAGGGCAAGGTGGAGAGGGGCAGAAAAGAGGAGAGTGAATCTACTTTGCCTTGTTCATATTTGTACCATTATTTGTATTTTGCAGATGACACAACTAAGGCTTAGGTTAAGTAACCTGTCCCAAGCCACACCATGTACTTGTTAAGGAATACGAGTCACTAGTGACAGCTAGATCCCCAAATCTCAGCAGCTTAACAAAAAGAGAGGTTTATTTCTCATTTCCAGAAAGTCCAGTTGGCATTCTGGAATATCTGAAAGCTCTCCTTCAAGCAGTGATGGAGGAGCCCAGGTTCCTTCCATCTTGTGGCTCTGCATCCCCTGGAACCTCAGAATCCCCAGCTGGGATCTCTGCACAGGAGAGACAGGAGGACCCCTTTTATGGCCAGGACATAGCCAGGGAGAGAGGAGCAAACATCACTTATGCCACCATTGGTCAAAATTCTGTCACATGGTCACAACCAACAGGAAATACAGGTAATGGAGTCTACCTGTGTACCCAGGAAGGAATGAAAGTGAGGTTGGTGAGCACCTGGCCTGACTGCTACCTGCAGATCATAACCAGCCCATTTAGACTCTGAATGCAGGAAATCTGACTGCAGATCCATGTGCTTACATGCTCTATTGGAATAACATTCTGCTGCACTCGAAGATAATTTGCTGTTGCCAGAGTTAGGATTTTTTTCCCCTGGGCTTGTTTATATCCCTGAAAGCAGTTCCACACAGAGCAAATCCCATTCAGCAAACATCTGCTGGTGAATGGGGCAGGGCAGTGTAATGCACCAGGTCTCAGAATTTGTCTGCACCTGAGAACCAGGGGATCTCTCAAAAATGCCAAAGCGCAGGCCACACCCAAATCCAGCTAAATCCCAATCCCTAGGGTGTATTTTTAAAGGTCCCCAGGGGACTAACGTGTAGACAAGTTTGGGAACCATGACACAGTAGCTAAGAGTGTAGACGTAGAGTTAGGCTACATGGGGCCGAACTCAGGCTCCATTACTTCTGATCTGTGTGGCCTTGGGGAAATTACTTAACCTCTCTGTGCTTCAGTTCCCTTCTGTATAAAATAATAATACAATTGGTAGGAGGATTCAAGTGCTTTGAACCGTTTCTCTCTGGCACACGGTAAGTGTGATGTAAGACTTGGATATTGTTACTGTTTTTTGAATGCCTACAGTGTGCAAATGCCTGTGCTAGAGAGGAAAGAGATGGTCCTTGCTCCCAGGGAGCTCAGAATCCAGTGAGAAGACATCAAACTCTCCACACCATGGAAAAGGCAAAAGAAAAGAAAAAAAAAGAAAGATGTCAAACTGTAATATGCAAGAGATGAAACACAGTTAATCATCCCAGCCATTTGTTCCTTACAAATGTAAATCAATTTGCTTTGCTCCCCAAGAGATTTGAGTGGCAGTTCACAATGCTGAGGAAAGGAACATACACCACTGAGAGCAGTGTGAAAGTTGGAATTCCTGGTTTTGAAGACACCACCTGGTCTCCTCCTGTTTCTGGGCGTCTGGACTTCTGCTTCCCCGACATTTAACACAGATCTGGGGTGGCATCGGGGTAGGTGGGGGAGCCAGCTCCTTTTTAGCCTGATATTTAGGATTGTCTACTTACAAGGAAATCTGCTCTTAGAGATACAAAAATAAATAAATAAAAATAAATTTCAAAAAGGGTGTTGGAGGCCAAGTTTTTTTTTTTTTTTTTTTTTTTTGAGACGGAGTCTTGCTCTGCCGCCCAGGCTGGAGTGCGGTGGCCGGCTCTCAGCTCACTGCAAGCTCCGCCTCCCGGGTTCACGCCATTCTCCTGTCTCAGCCTCCCGAGTAGCTGGGACTACAGGCGCCCGCCTCGTCGCCCGGCTAGTTTTTTGTATTTTTTAGTAGAGATGGGGTTTCACCGTATTAGCCAGGATAGTCTCGATCTCCTGACCTCGTGATCCGCCAGTCTCGGCCTCCCAAAGTGCTGGGATTACAGGCTTGAGCCACCGCGCCCGGCCTGGAGGCCAAGTTTTTTTGCGATTTAGAATAACTGAGAAAAATGAACACTACTGCATCCTTACAGTAAGAATTTCTAAGCCTACCAGAAGAGGACGAACCATTCTTTCAAATTTGGATTCCACTGAGGTATAGAGGAAAACGCAACTGCTCAGTGCAAAGTATTCACTTGACTTCCAGAACTCTAAAGTGAACATTGTGTCCAGTCCAGATGTGGCCCAGTTATTTTCAGTGATGGAGACTTCAAGGCAATCCCTCCATAAACTGTTTAACATTTAGTAAAAGATGAGTGAAAAAATGCCAACATCTATGCTATTTTCAATACAGTATCAACGTTCTAATGCTGTAGACAGAAATCCTCCTTCCATTAATAATGAACACTTCAAAGGCCAAATACAGTTTCCCTCACGCCTCCATTTCAGTTTAAAGTACACTAAAGTGAAACTTTAGTTGTATTTGGCCCCTTCAACTCCCACTCTTTCAGGACTTAACTATTTCTTCACACCAGATTCCGTTTTAATTTCTTCTTCATTGTCCATACCTGGTTCCATTTGGAAAGCAATCTTCACGCGGCCCAGGCTTTGCTTCCATTTTCTTTGGTGCCAATGAACTGGAATTTCAGCCAAATCTCCGCCCTAAAGGTTCACCTTGAGCCACTTAACTTTGCTGCTTCTCCATTTCTGATAAGTATATCTGATGGATAAATCACTATAAGGGTAACACTGTGTCTATGGGACACCATTTGAAATTTGGGTAGCTATTGTCAACTGCCTTCCCATAGAAGTTGTATTTATTGACATGCCCACAAAACAGGTTTATTATCTTTTTACATTTTTTTTGAAGATATCTTTAAACAACACCCTTCAAGAGGCATCGTTGCCTCGTCCTGTTTCTGTGTTCTGTTTCACTTTGGAATGGATCTGTAGTGACCCCATGTAAGGGCTTGCTTTGAAAGAAAGTGTGTGCAGAATCATGCCTGGGGAAAGAGCAGTCTGCCCTTGACGCCAGCAGGGGGCGCCCGCTCTCTTCTCAGTGGAACTTTGGTTTGGAAATCACCCCCTCCCAAGCATGGCACCCGAGCCTGTGCAAATTCCGACCCCACGCGCCGTGGGAAGGATTTGGAAACATCCTAACTATCCTAATTCTTTCACGAGGCTTGTCGGTGACAGCTTCCTCTTAGTCAAGGACACTGCATAGATTAAAAAGAAAAACATCACGTTATTCCATGATTAATTTCTCCCTGTAAACATGAGGCTGGGGGCCAGCACGCCAGGCCCTCTCTCGACATGAAAATTGCCCCTGGTGGCACTTTCACGGCAGATTGATAAAGCCATATTTGGGGCATGAGAGAATAGAAATGTGCTTTGTATACAGATAAAGAGCTTCTGTGGCCTTCTCTGAGGGGTGTCTACAGATGCGTGTGAAATAGAAGCCTGTGGAAGCTTCTCTGCCAGATCTCTCTGCTGGAAATGCAGCCCCCCACCTTCCCACTCAAGGTGGGATTAGGGTGAGGCAAATGAGGCTCTCGCCTGGGCGCAAAGTCTAAGGCGGGAGCACATCTGTCACCAAACAATAATGCAAAATTTTAAAAAATCAAAATTAATGCAAAACATCCATGATGAACAAAACCTCAAAAGTTTAAATAAAGACATGATTTGACATGGCATCTCCATGCTTGATTTGCTTCCCTCAAGGTCACCCTGGTCCCATTGGATCCTGATTGTTCTAAGAACGTTGGCATTTTGTTCATGATGGATGAATCCCATTCTTCCTTTCTCATCCCTTCCCAGTCTTACATTTTCCCTGCCACAAGGTTGGCTGTAGGACAGTGAAGGGAAAATCACACTGGAAGAAGCCACAAGGCATTGGCTGGGGCGTGTTGTGAAACACCAGGGAATGACACCAAAATCAATAATAGCGACCTGTTGGAAGTTGACGCCACATATTGCACTTGCAGAGAGATTCTGCTCTAGTGATGTTAGCAAATACTTGTATGTGCAATGCATGCCAGAGATGGTTCAGACTGATTGTGCATGATTGGCTATGTCATCATTCCAGCTGCTGTTCGTGTGATCCCCCTGCTACCCTGCCATCCCATCAGCGCCTGCCTCCAAGCCTCCCTTTGCTCACTCTTTCCTTCCCAGCAACCACGGCCTCCCTCCTCCATTTCGTAAAGTCCAATTCTTCACGGGCAGAAGTCCTCTAAATGAGTACCCCCATTTTTCTAAGAGAGAGTGAGCTGGATTTTTTAATTATTATTTTCTTCTTTTCTTTTTCCCCCTTATCTCCTGTTCCCCACTTCCTACTTAGCTCTTTAGAAATGCAATTTATAACCTTCCCTTCAGCAGACACTCACTACAGGGCAAGCTTATCTAACCATGTACTTGCTTAGAAGCTCCAGAGCCTGGCACCTCTCCCACCAGGAGACGGCCTCCAGAGACATTAGTCAATTTACAACATCAAGTATGCCTGCTAGGAAACTCTGTCCCACCTGGACAGTATCTTGAGACAGTGGGCCACCTTACAACCTAGTTCTGCTCTGCCAGATGGTTGAGCAGGCACCATCGCAGGCAGAACTGGAAGAATCACGTTGTCCCCCACCTGCCGGCTCCCTCCCCTACATGCCGTTCATGCCAAGTCCCACTTTAACAGCCCCAGCTTTCTGCCCCAAAAGTAAAGTGGTACCCTTGAGGCAGGAGCTTGTACTTCTTCCCCTAAGTGAAGCTTGGGAAATAAATCACTTTCTTTATACCAGGCCTTGCTCTTGTTAATTGGACTCTGCCAGCAGCAAGTGACTGAACTTGTGATTAGGTTTCAGTCCCACCACCTCCAAGAAGTCTTTCCAGACAACCAGGCTTTCCTTGAGGCTATTGTTGAATGACTTGATCAGATAAGCTAAAATGTGGTTCTCAGCTGGGGAAGGGGGTGATTTTGCTCTGTAGGGGACATTTGTAAAGTCTTGAGACATGCTGGTTGCCACTACTGGGAGAGGAAGGCTGCTCTGGGCGTCTAACACATAGAGGCCTGGGATGCTGCTAAACATCCTATACTGCACAGGACAGCCATCTGTGAGAAAGAACTATTGAGTCCAAAATATCTATAAGGCTAATACACCCTACATCAGAACTCACTAGGATATTTATAAGGATTTTGTGAAAAATCTCCCATGAATCAGATTTGAAGTTCACCAATAAGCTTTCTCCAAGGGATAACAGATATTTGGAATTTGCATCCTCTATAGTTAGAGAGGGACAGGATGATAGGAGCTGGGGTGTGAAGACACTTCTGTTTTCCCTCATGAGTTCTGCACTAAAGAGGCAGATGGTGGAGTCAGGGCACAGGGCCTGCACTCTCCTCTTTATTACTGATAAGGGCTAGGTTGGAAGGTATCACTCAGGCATGTGACTACAAAATGGACTTTTTGATGCTGAATCCCAGAATCAGGCCTGACTTATGAAGGCCCAGGCAATGCTGATGACTTCCGCACTAGGGCAGAGCCTTTAACTCTATGCTTACCTTATGGACAAGAGAAGACCAATCTGCAGTCAGGCACTTCCCAAAGACTGAGAATGGAGGAAGGAACTGAGCTCCACAGGCCAGGCCCAATTCTTTTTTTTTTTTTTTTTGAAACTGGACAATCAGAGGAGTCACTCCTCTTCCAGGGAGAGGAGTCAGGGGTGGGGAAGAAGCCAAGGGTTTAGGGAGCAATCCCTCTTCATCAAAACCTGATGAGTCAGACAGGATGAGCTGAGTTCTGCTGCAGTAACAAAACCCTCGACTCTCTGTGGTTTAAAACAACAAATGTTTGTTTTCTCCTCACCTACATTTTTGATGTAGGTTGGTAGGGAATTTGCTTTTCCTAGTCACTCAGAGGTTCAGGCCGATGAAGTCCCCAGATCTTAATGATATCACTATCTTAACATAGCTTTTCAGGTTTTTCTACAGCAGAGAAAGAATGGAGGTCTATGATCTTGAATTCTCTTCTGCCTAGAAGTGACACACAATTTTGCTTCCATTGGCCAAAGCAAGCAAGAAGCCATTCTTAGTCTCTATAGGGTGAGGAAGTTCAATGCCTTCAACCTCCTATTTTTCAGAAGAAGAGGAGAACTGGAATTCTCAGTGAGCAGTAGTAATGCCTCCCACAGAAGAATGAGAAAGAAGAATTTTCTGCCCTTCACCAGTTCCCAACCACAAATCAACATTGACCAAATGGTACTTCTATTCTAAAGACAAGCTGCTCAGGAACCATTTTCTAGAGAGCACTATGCGTGGCTACTGTACTCAGAGTAGAAGAGCTGGCACTTGATCCCAGACCTCACACTGATGAAGTTGCTCTATCAGAATGCAAAGCATTCTGGGCCTCAGTTTTTCCATCTATAAAATGGGCATGATGAGCTTTTTTTTTTATTTTTATTTTTGTATTTTTTTTTTAAATTTTTTAATTTTTTTTGAGGCGGAGTCTCGCTTTGTCGCCCGGACTGGAGTGCAGTGGCCAGATCTCAGCTCACTGCAAGCTCCGCCTCCCGGGTTTACGCCATTCTCCTGCCTCAGCCTCCCGAGTAGCTGGGACTACAGGCGCCCGCCACCTCGCCCGGCTAGTTTTTGTATTTTTAGTAGAGACGGGGTTTCACTGTGTTAGCCAGGATGGTCTCGATCTCCTGACCTCGTGATCCGCCCGTCTCGGCCTCCCAAAGTGCTGGGATTACAGGCTTGAGCCACCACGCCCGGCCGCATGATGAGCTTTTTCACGTCCTGTGAACTCACTGAAGGTGGGATTTTTATATTTTAGTTTTACATGCCACGTATTGGACACTCAGTAAGTGCTGGACACACAAAGCCATGAATGAAGAAGCTGCTTTGATTCTGTCTTAGATTGTGGAGGTCAGGATTGGGGTACTCCCTAGTCTGCCATCATTTCACCTAACCCATTAGTGTTTTTTTTGTTTGTTTTTGTTTTTTTTTGAGATGGAGTCTTGCTCTGTTGCCCAGGCTGGAGTGCAGTGGTGCGATCTCAGCTCACTGCAACCTCCACCTCCCAGATTTAAGCCATTCTCCTGCCTCAGCCTCCTGAGTAGCTGGGACTACAGGTGTGCACCACCATGGCCAGCTAATTTTTGTATTTTTAGTAGAGATGGGGTTTTACCATGTTGACCAGGCTGGTCTTGAACTCCTGACCAGTGATCCACCTGCCTTGGCCTCCCAAAGTGCTTGGATTACAGGTGTGAGCCTCTCTCGGCCCCATCAGTGGGCTTTAATTCCATCTGATGTTGACCTTGTGCTTGCTGCAGCCTCCTGCCCATTCTCCAGAAGCAAAGTGACTAGTTGCCTGGCTGCTGATCACAGATTCATGAGTAAGCCCAGCCCAGACCAGTAGAAGAACCACTCGGCTGAACCCAACCCAAATGGCCAATTACAGAATTATGAGTTGAAGTGGTTATTTTAAACCACTAAGTGTGGGGGTCGTTTGTTATGCAGCATAGATAACTGATACACTGTGCAAGCCATCATCCATATTCTAGTGAAAGTGATCTCTCTGTAATGCAGTTCCAAACATGCCACTTCCTTGTTCAGTCTTCACTGACTCACATGGCCTAGAGGGCAACAGTCACTCCTTGGGATTGGCATACATCTTCCAGCCCTTGATTTTGTTGACTGAGAACTTGGGTGAGGGAAAGGTTGCAGGTGGCCAACACTCTCATTGTCCTACTTAACTTTAAGATCCAGCTCAGGGAACCCCCTTTCCTTCTGGAACTCCTTGCAGTAGACTTCGTCACCTCATGACGAGACATCTAACACTGAGGGATGATCTCTTTTCTTTTCTGTCTCCCTTATATGCAGTGAGCTCCTCAAGGGTGAGTGTGCAGTAGATGCTTCCTGGATTCTTTCGCAGGCTTCTGCCAAGAGATCCTGCAGCTTTGCTGGGCTCCTCCAGAGACCAGGAACCCATGTAATTGAAGGCCATCAGTTCTATCATGGGACAGCTCTGCCTGTCAAAGAGCCCTTCCTTAAATTAAGACAGAATGTGTTTTTCAGGAATTGTTTTCTCTTTGGTCCCTTTGGGGTAACACTAAGTGCATTTGTTCCTCTCTCTGCATAAGTCTTATCTTCTGTGGTAAGCCCTCTGCCGCTGTGTGTCTGGAGGGTGTGCTGTTGTGTCCTCTTACCAGTCTGATCCCTGTCTTTGGAATCAGCCAAGAACTGGACACAATACTCCAAATGGACCCTGTCCAGTGCTAAATTCATGGAATATCACCTCCCTCATTTTAGAGGCTATACTCATTGTAATGCAGCTGAGAACTGGCAGCTATTTTGGCAGTTACAGTACACCAAGCCCCTTGTTGACTGAAGCCCTGAAATGTCTTGCTGTCATACTTGCTGGGTCCCAACTAATCCTTTCTGATAGTTTTCTGTCCCCTGAAGCTCCTGGAAAGTAGGCTTGGCTTCCTGTTTACTGCCTTAAACACAACCCCTGCCATAGGGAGTCTCTGCCACCATCAGGGCCACTCAAATGGGATCCCTGGCACTCAGGCCTCTTCTCTGACCTCAGCCTGAGACTGAGACCTGTCACAAGGGCCCAGCAGGCATCCTGGGTCTGAACAGAGCCCTTCAGCAGGAGCCCTGCTTACTCGGTGACCTTGGACAAGTCTGCTTGTCTCTGGACCTTGGTTTCCTCATCTGTAAGGCAGAGTGGGTATAACTTAATTACGCATTCTTTTTAAGGTTTTTAGTGGGTTTGCATACAGTGATAAGAAAGATGCCTTGTACTCATTCTTTTTTTTTTTCTGAGACAGGATCTCACTTGGTTGTCCAGGTTGGAGTGCAATGGCACGATCATGGCTCACTGCAGCCTCGAACCCCAGGCTCAACTGATTCTCCCGCCAGTCTCCCGAGTAGCTAGGACTACAGGTGTGCACCACCGTGCCTGGCTAATTTTCGTATTTTTACTAGAGACAGGGTTTCACCGTGTTGCCCAGGCTGGTCTTGAACTCCTGGGCTCATGTGATCTGCCCGTCTCGGCCTCTCAAAGTGCTGGGATTATAGGCATGAGCCACTGTGCCTGGCCCCATTACTCTTTACTCAGTTTCTCCCAATGGTAACATCTTACACAAGGATGGTGCCATATCACAACCAGGAGAGTGACACGGACACCATTTTTGGGATTTTATTCAGACTGCTTTGACATGCACTCATTTCAGTCATAGTGAAAGCCTCTTCTGCTCATAGGAGAAAATGGTTGTTGGTGTTTGCTGGGGTGGGCCCTGTCCTGGTGTCTCACACACGTCTTCAATCTTCATCTTGTCCTTTCTCGCCTTTCCTTCCCTTTCTTTGCTCATTACCTCTTCCAAAAAGGGAATAAGGCAGTCCTTTGGGTCACTTAATTTTCACAACAACACAGTGAGGCACTGCTCTTCTCATTCCCATTTGACAGATGGGATGCCGAGTTTCTGCGGTCGGCCAGGCTCATGCGGTGGTGGAGAGAGGACTGGAACACTGGCCTGCGTGACTCTGAGCCCTGGGCCTCTTACCGGCTGCACTGTGCACTGGGCAGCCCCGCGGTGAGGCCCTTCTTTGGCAGGGGCCTGAGCTCGGGGGATCCGGGGACGCATGAGGGTGCTGAGAGGGAATCAAGGGGGTCTGGAGAAAGGGGCTGGGCACAGGGAAAGAGAATGGCAGGAAGGAGCTGAAGGTACACAGAGGCCAGAGCGGAGCTCAGCCGGAGCCAAGGGCTTGGATCAGCCCTGGTTGGATGCCCAGGCTCCTGGAAGCTGTGGTGGGAGCAAGGTTGGGGAGGCACACTTCCCAGGGCTGCTTCCGATCTGCTCCTCGTCAAACTTGTGACTCATTTCCGGAGAACAAGAGCCTGCTTGCGGCCATTGCGACATCAGGGAGTTTCCCCAAGGCTGGGATTTGGAGGGCCTTAGCGCCGCCCACTCCCCATGATGGATTATTTGGAGGGCCTTAGCACCGCCCACTCCCCATGATGGATTATTTGGAGGGCCTTAGCGCCGCCCACTCCCCATGATGGATTGGGGTGATGACGGGGTGGGGTGGGGGCAGTTTTCTTACTTTCCCACTGCAGGGAGCAGTGAAGGCCACATATGGCATCTGATCATGCGGTTCTGGAGCCCAGGACAGACCCAAAGCTGGAAGCGGATTGGAGCAGAAGCTCCTCCCCTCTCTCTACTTGGCCCTTCTCAGGGAGAGAGTGGAAGCCCACATGGGTGCCAGAGCTGGGGATGCTGGAAGACTATTTGCTAATTCCTCCCTCCACCCCAGGTGTTAGCACCACAGGTACGGCCTGGGCCTGGCCCCATGTGGAACACGCCAGGTGAACCTGTCGACCAGATCCATGGGAACTCAGATATATTACCTTTTCCCACAGCATCGATCCTTTTAGTCAAGGCAGAAATTTCTCCCTCTGCAAATGAATAACTGGCCTTCACCACAGAAGGGCAACAGAATTCTACGGTATGGGTTTGCCAGTGTCTCTCCCGCTGTGGGGCCATTTGCTGGGCTTCAGTAAACGTTACTTATGTGCATCTCATAAATCAGGTGTCTGACTTCTCAGAATGTGGCTGCAGCCTACTGTTGAATTAGATCCTGTGAGCAATGCTGTCTGATTTCACTGGCCAGCACATTCTTCTCGAGTGTGGGATTGGTTTTTGCAAGCCCTAGAAAGGATTTTGATAAGCCGCCAGCTTCAGGCAGGCTGAGAAACAAGAAAGGAGAGGGCATACGTGGGTCAGTTCACTTGGAGTAGAAGAGGGATCAGGTATTATTTTCCCTTTCCCACTCTCTATTCCTGCCTGTTCCTGCCTATTTTTGCCACTTTGCCACAGATCCTTTGCCCAATGAATTCCTGCCTGGGGGCTTGGAAATCACATTGGTGTTGGAGTCAGATGAGTTGGGTGAATCCAGCCTCTGCAGTCTGAGCAAGCACTGCCTTCCTTAGCCTCCTCTTCCTCACCTAGAAAGTGGACCTCCTGAAACAGACCTCACAAGGGAGTCAGGTGATTAAATGAGATGACTGAGCCTATTGCTGTGTGTGGCTGCTGTGAGTCCTACTGGGTGTACTTGGGCAGGTCTTACCGCTCTGTTTCCTAGACTGCACAAGAAGAGCTGGTCCGGATCAGGGGTTGCAAACCCAACCTTCCATAGCTGCCATGTGTGTGAATCTGATGGGAGGGCGCCCTGTTCACGGGGCTTCTGCTATGCAGCACCAAAGAATTGGAGCTCTGGGGGGACCCCGGAAAGTCAACTCCAAGGAGCCCAGGGATGTTCCTCTCTTTTGTTCACTGCCATATTCTCAGTGTCCACAACAGTGTCTGACAAAGTAGATGCTTAATAAATATCTGCTGAATGAATGAAATTGAATCAGTGTTGCTGGATCTTCCAAACATTCAAGAGAAACTGGAAAGCTGGCTCCTTGTGGGGAGTTTCAGTACTGGCAACCAACTCAAGAGCCTGGGAGCTTGGAGTTCTAAAAAATGCCATGTGGTCTAAATTAAACACCTGTGCAGGCTGGATCTTGCCTGTCGGCTCAGCTCCAGGCCTTCTGACCACACTCTGCTCTCCAGAAAACCTGCAGGGGCTGGAGCACTGATCACAGGGTTATCACTGATGAGGTCCCGGTGGCCCAGCCGCTGCCAGCCTCTCACACCCTGTCTCCAGGTTGCAAGAACATAGGATTTTCTCCATTCCTGGAATGAATGAGTCTTTGCTGCTGTTCTGTGAGGACCAGCCCTTGCCGTGCAGCTGTGGGGACTGCCATTCTCCCCATTCCCCCAAGTGTCTTGGAGTCCAGTCAGTACATCCTCTCCCTGACTCCATGGGAACTGACCTTGGGATGGCCTCTTGGCCCACAGACTCTCTCCTCCCCAGGGCCTGACAGTGTCCCGCCTGCCTACAGGGGCCCAGTGGAGGGCCCACCCACCACCTGACCTCTCCATTCGCTGACTATGTTGTCTCCAACCTCCTTCTTCTTCCCTCTATTTCAGCCACCTGGTGTCAGGGATATATTTGGTCCTTGTCATCTCCTGGGATGTCTCTGCCTCTGGAAATGTTCTATTCAAACATTCCTGCTCTGTGGCTATGACTTCCTCTCTCTCTTTTAATGAGACAGGGTCTCACTCTGTCAGCCAGGCTGGAATGCAGTGGCACAATCTTGGCTCACTGCATGTAGCCTTGACCTCCTGGGCTTAGATGATCCTCTTGCCTCAGCCTCCCAAGTAGCTGGGACTACAGGTGCACACTACCACGCCGGGATAATTTTTGTATTTTTTGTCTAGATGGGGTCTTGCTATGTTGCCTAGGCTGGTCTCGAACTCCTGAGCTCAAGCCATCCACCTGTCTCAGCCTCCCAAAGTGCTGGGATTACAGATTGCACCCTTTGTGGAAATCAGGCTCACGACTGACTCCCTTCACAGTGTACAGAAGATCGTGCCCGGCCCTTCTTCTCTTTCTTGCTCTGTCACCCAGGTTCTCTCATTACACCCATCCTTTAACACACTGATCTCACTTCACTTCTTTCTCTCCCTGTGCTCGTTTCTTCCTTCTCCATTATTTCCCAGAGTCTGACCAGGATCCCCAACTCCCATGACGTATGGCCGTCTGTCTGGCTAAACCCTCCTCCAGAGCAATCCTTTCCTGGGTCTGTCAAGCATTATGAGAGTAAATTCACACAACACAGCCATGCTTTCCAGCTTCAAGGGGGCCCTCAAAGCCCCCTGGAGCCCACCATGCTTCCTGGGTGAACTGTCTTTGCCAGCTGACCATTGTGGACCCAGCCTGTCCATTCTCCTCCAGCCCCAATTCCCTTCGTGACCCCCCTCATCCTCTGCCGTCCTTCAACCTCTCCCTCCTAACCTGTAACCCCACCTGCCTCTGGGCCTACTTTGTTCCTTCTGTCTGGAACACTCCTTTCCCCCATTTTGCTTGGTCATCTTCTCATTTTTTGGGATTCAGTTTATGTGTCTCTTCTTCCAGGAACCCCTCTATAACCATCCCTCCCGGCCACCCAGACTGGAGCCCTGCTCTGGTTCTCACGGCACCCCTCACCCTGATGAAGGTGGGCACCCTGCTCTATGACAATCTCTTAATTATTGTCCCAGTTGCTGTGAGTCCCTGGAGGGTAGAGACACTGTTAGGTCACCTTTGGGTCTCTCGTAGCAAGACCCGCACCAATGCCTTACACATTCAACAAGAGCATGCACAAGCATTCTTTTGTGAGCAGCATCCCCTTTCCTGCCTCCGCCAGCCCTTCCTCCCTGTCTCCACGTATCCAGATTGCACCCTTTGTGGAAACCAGGCTCACGGCTGACTCCCTTCACAGCGTCTTCTCTGCTAACCTGAGAGGGAACCCATCCCCTTTCTCTCTGAAGGAGAAAGATGCTGGATCCGTGGTGTGCTCAAGCAATTTCTCATTTCATTTTTTATATGATAATATGTAGATGTATGTAAGTTCCTTGGAGATAGAACTTCTAGCTGTACCATCCCTGTATTCCTGGCAGTTAGCCTAGAAAGCTTTGAAAAGACAAATGGAAGTGTAATAAGAGAGGCCATTACCCAATACTTGTTATCTGTTTCCTGCTGCTGCTATGACAAATTACCAGAAACGTGGTGGCTTAAAACACAAATGGGACCAGGTGCAGTGGCCACGCCTATAATCCTTGCATTCTGGGAGACCAAAGTGGAGGATCACTTGAGCCCTTGGGTTTGAGACCAGCCTGGACAACTCAGGAAGACCCCATCTCTACAAAAAATAGAAAAGTTAGCCAGGCATGGTGGTGCACACCTGTAGTCTCAGCTACAGGAGGCTGAGGTGGGAGGATCCCCTGGGGAAATTGAGGCTGCAGTGAGCCGCGATTGTGCCAGTACACTCCAGTCTGGGCAACAGAGCGAGACCCCATCTCAAAAAAGCAAAGCAAAGCAAAGCAAAGCAAAGCAAAGCAAAGCAAAACAAAACAAAACAACAAAACACAAATGTATTCTCTAACAGTTCTAGAGGCCCGAAATCCTAAATCTGTTTCCCTGGGCTGAAGACAGGGAGTTGGCAGGACCCATTCCTTCTGGAGGCTTCTAGGGGAAGCCATTTCCTTGCCCTTTACAGCCTCTAGAGAGTGCCTGCAATCCTTGGCTCACAGTGGCCACCCTGAATTCCTATGGCCTCTGCTTCCAGAGTCACATCTCCTGACTCTGAGCCTCCTGCCTCCCTCCTATAAGGACCCTTGTGATTCTATAGGGCCCACCTGGATAATTCAGGCTCATCTCCCAATCGCAAGACCCTTAATTGGTAACAGCTGTAAAGTCCCCTTTATCATATAAAGTAACATTCATAAAGTCCAGGGATTAAGTACCCCCCAACCGATGGGAGTAATTATTTCGCCTACCACAATAGCATTCATTATGTCACAAAGAATTGATAAGAAAGCCAGGCTTCCTGGTTTAATGCTGTTTTAATTCCGCCAGAAAAGTTGGAAGATTTCTTTCCTGTGGGATGAAGATATTGGAGCAAGACTTTTAGGGGTGCATTGTTTATAAAGTTCCCAGACCTTGGTCCTGAAGAGCCGGCCCACAAAGACATAAATGACTGGATTCAGGGAGCTGTTGGTGAAGGCAAAGAAGTTGGCCAATTGCAGGCCCAGGTCAATGAAGTCCTCCCAAAAGCAGCCTCGGACTGCTTGCACCTGGAATAAGAATTCCAGGAAGGCAAAGAAGTGGTAAGGGGCCCAGCAGACCAGGAAGGCCACCACAAGCGTGAGGATCAGTGCTGTGGTCTTGCTATCCTTGCGGCCCCCGCACCTTGTCCTGCTGACCTCCTCCCGCCCTCGCAGGGAGGCCAAGATGTGGTAGTTGAAGAAGACGATCGCAGCCAGTGGTAGGAGGAAAGCCAGAATATTTAACTCCACAATCCTTGCGAAGTGCCAGGCCTCATGGGGGAGGAGCAGGATGCAGGCAGTGATGTTCAGATCTGGGACGGCTTGGATGGATCGCAGCAGGAATGTGGGGATGCTCAAGAGGCCCCCCACAACCCAGATGAGCACGCAGGTGACCCGGGCCTGCCTCCGCCGCTGCCGCCTCCGGCTGGCCATAGGGTGCACCAGCATGCAGTAGCGGTCCTGGCTGATGGCCACTACCAGGAAGATGCTGATGAACAAATTGGCCTTGATGACCCCGTTGATGACACGGCACAGGAGGGCTCCGAAAGGCCAGTTAAACTGGTTCCAAATGTTCTCTGCCCAGAAAGGCAAACCCAAGACAAACACCAGATCAGAGGCCGCCAGGTTGGCCAGGTAGATTTCTGCCACGTTCAGTCGCCGTCTGGGCAGGAGGAAGACCAACAGGACAAAAAGGTTCCCTAGGAGGCCGAAGGAACAGATGGAGATGATAAATGTCGGCAGCACTCTGTGCAGCAGGTCCCAGGCTTCCGGAGCATTGTCACAGGCTGTAGCATTTTGAGGGAACAGCTGGCTCTGGTTGGAGGACTGCAGCTCTAGAGGGGGCCAGGATGCCATGCACAGTGACCTGAAATGAACAGCAGGTAGAATAAAACAGGAAGTGGCAGACTACAGCCTATGAGCCAAACCAGCCTGTCACCTGTTTTTGGACAATAAAGTTTTATTGGCACAGAACCACACCCATTCATGGACACATTATCTACGGCTGCGTTCATGCTACAAGGGTGAGTCGAGTGCTTGTAACGGAGACTGTCTGGCTTGCAAAGCTGAAGATATTTACCATCTGTTCCTGCAGAGGAAAAGTTTGCTGACCTCTGGTTTAAGGGATGGTGCCTGAGTCCAAATCCTGGTACAATCACTCAGTGTGAGCTACTTAGACCCATGGACTTTCACTTTCCTTTTTAAACATTGGAGAGAATCGTGTCTCTCTTGTGGGATCATGGGAGGGCTGTTGTTAGGATCTACAGGGTGCTTAGCTCCGTGCCTGGCATAGAGGAAAGACTTTGGAAGGTAGTGATTAGTCTTAGTAACAACTGTACTATTATTATTATTATTAATATTAGGGTTTTAATGGCATTTAATGAGCATCTACCTCACACCAGCCCCTTGCCAGGCACTAGAGATATGCAGGACAGAGTAGCCCCAGCCTCATGGGGCTGCAGACATGGAGGCAGAGGTCATGGCTTGAAACAGAACTGAGGGAAGCCCGGGAACAGCAAAGGAAGCTGACCTGTTGTGGCTGGGACCAGTGTGGCGGAAGGGATGGGGGCAGTGCTAGGAGGTTCCTTTTATGGGCCTGAAAAACATGAGTGCTGGCCGGGTGTGGTGATTCACACCTGTAATCTCAGTACTTTGGGAGGCCAAGGCAGGTGGATCAGATGAACCCAAGAGTTCAAGGCCAGCCTGGCCAACATGGTGAAATCCTGTCTTTACAAAAAAAATACAAAAATTAGCTGGGCATGGTGGTGCACACCTGTGGTCCCAGTAACTCAAGAGGCTGAGGTGGGAGGATCGTTTGAGCCTGGAAGGTCAAGGCTGCAGCCAGCCATGATTGTGCCACCGCACTTTAGCCTGTTTAGCCTGGGCCGACAGACTGAGACCCTGTCTCAACAACAACAACCACAACAACAACAAAAAAAAAAAAAAAAAAAGAAAGAAAGAAAGAGAGAGAGAGAAAAAGATAAAAGAACAAGGAAAGCATGAGTAATAAATAAGGATAACAACTACATTTGTTAGATGGTATTAATGGTCTCTGTGTTCCAGGTGCCATTCTAAGTGTTTCACATTTAAGTATTTTCTCATTTAATATTCCTAGCAGTCATTCAAGGTAGGGGCCATTGTCATCTCCACTTGGCCAATTAGAAAATTGAGTGCTGAGACCCGGAGTCACCTGTCTGAGGTCACACAGCTGGTCAGTAGAGCCTGGATTCAAACCCAGGCAGTCTGATTTGAGAACCTGATTGACAGCCTGTGCTTCTTTCTGCTCTCTTCTGCTGCACCTGTCCCTGCTCGGTGAAAGACAAAGCCAGGCTGAGAGAAGTTAACCAGCTTGTCGGAGAAGACCTAGGTGGTGCGCTAGGAACCTTGGTCTGCATGGGCCCCAGAGGCCGTGCTCACAGCCATGCAGCTGACTGGCCTCCTACGCTTGCTGGAGGAGCTAGAGCTGGTAGGCACAGTGTACGCTATGAACTTTGGTCTGCATGCCCCCGTAGTTCACGTTCACAGCCACGCAACCAACCTGCCTCCCATGCTCCCACACTGAGTTTCACCAGGAGAGGGACAGAACATTCTGTCTCTTTCCATAGGGAAGACTGTGTCTCCCAGCCCTCTGTGGTCCCACAAGGGGTAGAGCCCATCCTGTGCTCATGGCTTTGTGGCCTCCTGCCTGCAAAACCGGCCACAGCCAACTCAGGGACCCACAGAACACTATCTGCAGAGTGAGCAGCTGCCTACATTGTGGGATTTATGGGGCTCCAGACGATCTTCAGAGCCTAAACATTCTTCCACAACTTGGATAGGTTAATATACACCCAGTGCTTAGCAGGGTTCCTGACTTATCGTAAGCACGTGGCAAATGTTAGCTGTCACCATCATGATTGTTATTACTGGGTGATGCCTGAGATTGCTTCAACTCCGCAAAGCCTCACAGATACCAACAACAGCTATTGTGTAGCAGAGAATTAATCCTGGAAGAGCATATTTGTCTGTGTAACCTCGGGAGAGTCAGTTCATGTCTCTGGGCCTGACTTTCCTCATCGAAGGAAGACACGATGTCCTCAAGAGGCTCTTCTAGCTATGACAGTCTGTCATGTCACTCACATGGAGTTATTCACACAGGGGTATAATTCACTGGTTCCTCCAGTCATTTATTTGCTGGACAAGTATTTACTGAGATGTACTATGTGCCAGGCACTGTTCTAGGTATTTAGGACAAAGCAGTGAATACAGCAGGCAAAAACCCCTGCTCTCAGTGTGCGTATAAGCCTAGCAGGAGGAAGGAGTTGATAAACAATACACACACTAAATAAACATGCTGGCGAGTGACAGCTGGGGAGAGTAGCAGTGCAGGTAGTGAGAAGCGATCAAACCCTAGAGGTGTTTTGAAGGTAGTAACACCATGATTTTCAGTTGGATCTGGGTGGGAGAAAGGAGAAATCGGACAATGCCAAGGTTTTTGCACTGAACACCTGGAGGTATGAAGTTGTCATCAGCTGAAATGAAGGTGACAGAATGAAGATGAAGCAGTTTTGTTGTGGGGGGTGAGGAAGATCAGGAGTTCAACTTTGGAATTGTTAAGGTTGAGATGTAAATTGGACATCACATGGGGACATCCGGTAGGCAATTAGATAGACAAGTGTGGTATTCAGGGACAAGATCTGGGATGATGAGACATGACTGGGAGTTGTAACCACAGGAACGGCATTTAAAGTCATGCGGCTGGATGAAATCACCAAGGGAGAGAGTAGATAAAAGAGCAAAAGCTGCAGAGCTGCCAGTTGACAGATCAACAGGAGACAAGGGAAACTACGATTTGGTGGTTGTGAAATATACATGGCACATGGAAGCTGAGCAGTCCCCACTCAGAGTATAATATGGAGGAGGCTGGAGGCTCTTGTTATAATAGTTTGGTCATTTTTTGCAGGGCATAAATCCAAAACTATGTTTATTTTATCATTTGGCAATACTTAAAGAATTTGCAATAAGCCTTTTTGGAGTGATGAGCTAAAAAACAAATGTTTAATGGAAATTTAAGTACTGCATTTCTGTTGCTCAAGGAAGTTGCTGATGAGCAGATAGCTTGCACAGAATATTTGTTGACATCTGCATCACTATGGGGTCTGTAGCAATTTCACTGATTGCAAGAAAACCTGACACAGAGCTGCTACTTTAGAAATTAGTAATTTTAAGAACATTGCACCAGGCCAGGCATGGCGGTTCATGCCTGTAATCCCAGCACTTTAGGAGGCCAAGGCAGGTGGGTCAAGAAGTCAGGAGTTCAAGACCAGCCTGGCCAAGATGGTGAAACGCTGTCTCTACTAAAAATATAAAAATTAGCTGGGTGTGGTGGCAGGCGCCTGTAATCCCAGCTACTCGGGAGGCTGAGGCAGAGAATTGCTTGAATGTAGGAGGCAGAGGTTGCATTGAACTGAGATCATGCCAGTGCACTCCAGCCTGGGTGACAGAGTTAGACTCTGTCTCAGAAAAACACAAAAAAACAAAAGAACATTGCACCCTAAGACATGGTTCTCATCCATGTAGTTGCAAAAGATGCTGATATAAGATCATTCTGAGAGGCATGACTTTTCCCTTAGATCAAACGACTATTCTTTAAGTTAACTCAGCTCACATTTAAGTCCAGCTTTTCTTGTGCTTGTGCAACAGTGGAAGTGATGGCTGACTGTGCGTTGGCTCCATAAGAAGAACGTCATAGAAAGCAAAATGGTGCCCGCTCAACACCAGTATCCTCAGACTCTTCAGACAGAAAAGCCTGTCAATTCCAATCACAATTCATTCTTTCATTCAGCTCATGGAAGCAAAGCAGGGCTTTGCAACATTCATTCTGGCAAAGTGAAACAGTTAACTGACTTTTTGTGAATGCTATTTTAAGTTGTTTAAATTTTCCACATTGGAAATAAAGTCATTGCATTTTTGTGAGGATAAAACACAAATTTTGGTGGAGTCCAGTGTCATGGCAACAACAATATTCCTACTAAATTAAGACACTAATGAAACAGAACTGTGACTGGAACAGGTCATGGTGCATACACAATTTGTTACTGCATGTAAATAAATGTCAATATTCTATAAATAGAAATAGATGTACGTGACAAAATTTATAAAATGTTAAAACATGTGCACAGATTTACTGAACTACAAAGTTGATGTGATAAAGTTGTTCATGAATTTTTTAAAAAACTCGACTTTCACATGTGTTTTCTCTTTTATTTTCCCATTATCAATCAATTTTGGAGGACATTGAATCTCCGTGCCCTAAAAAGTTATTAAATAGTGTGTTGAAACAGATCTCTAAATTTTTGTTGAATTCTGTTCCAAATCAGTTGGAAATATTTAGTCAAGTTATTCAATAAATAGAGCACCAAAACATTAGCTTTCAAAGCTTTTAGTGAATTATAAGCATTGAAAACAAAGCTAGTATGCAGAAAAATTATAAAATGTATCAGAAAATGATCAAAATCAAATGCTGTACAAGAGTTAATTTTGAAATTCTAAAATGAGCTCTGGAATATTTCAGTTTGTGGGAAAAATCTTTTTAATTGGATAAATTCATGTTCTGTACGGAAATGAGATGAAATTGAGAAAACCAGTGACTTGCAGTATCTGAATTTGACAAAACATTCAAAACTTATAAGTAGGTACAACTTATTTGAAAGGTTTAATCTGGTAAAAAAAAAAAAAAATACTTGTGGGCTGGGCGCGGTGGCTCATGCCTGTAATCCCAGCACTTTGGGAGGCCAAGGCGGGTTGATCACCTGAGGTCAGGAGTTCAAGACCAACCTGGCCAACATGGTGAAACTTTATCTCTACTAAAAATTAGAAAATTAGCCAGGCATGGTGGTGGGCGCCTATAATCCCAGCTACTCAGGAGGCTGAGGGAGGAGAATTGCTTGAGCCAGGGAAGCGGAGGTTGTGGTGAGCTGAGATAGTGCCACTGCGCTCCAAACTAAGGCACAAAGACAGCACTTGTGAAAATATCTGGGCTAAAATATTTATGCAATTCCATAGGCAAAGAATTGGACTTGAGAGCAGTGTCTGCCTGGCAGAATTTGCTGAGAGCTTATCACTCAGAACCTGCAGAGGGAACATTTTCTCAATATATTCTGGTTCAAGAGAAGAGTCAATTGAAGGTACTAATTTAAATTTGTTAATTGTAAAATTTGTGGAAAAAAGATTTCAGGCAATTATATGGAAAAATTAAAAATAACAAGACCATATTGAAGAAAATACATTATTGGGAAAAATGCCAAAGACATGGTATCAGTCAGGTACAAGAAACCGTAGCATGTGAATATGCAACAAGAAAAATTATTTTGCTTATCTTATTTATTTATTTTTTGAGACAGAGTCTGGCTCTGTCACTCAGACTGGAGTGCAGTGGTGCGATCTTGGCTCACTGCAAGCTCCGCCTCCTGGGCTGGCACCATTCTCCTCCCTCAGCCTCCTGAGTAGCTGGGACTACAGGCGCCCACCACCACGCCCGGCTAATTTTTTGTATTTTTAGTAGAGATGGGGTTTCACCATGTTAGCCAAGATAGTCTCTGTCTCCTGACCTTGTGATCAGCCCATCTCCGCCTCCCGCTTATCTTATTTTTAAATGTTCAGTTAATTAACATAAAAATGTTTTATTTTGCTTTAATATTCATAGGTGCATGTATATGTATTTAAATACTTTTTTGAAAATAGTTTTTATCTAGAACTACTTTATAACATCATCAATATAATATAACAATTTTGTTGGATTTTTTCCTCCCTCCCTCCCTCCCTCCCTCCTTCCTTCCTTCCTTCTTTTCTTCCTTTCCTCCTTCTCTCCTTCCATCCCTACCCTCCTTCCCTCCCTCCCTTCCTTCCTTCCTTCCTCCCTCCCTCCCTCCCTCCATCCCTCCCTTCCTCCTCCCTCCCTCCCATCCTGCTTCCCTCCCTCTCTCCTTCTTCCCTCCCTCCCTCCCTCCCTCCCTCCCTCCTTCCTTCCTTCCTTCCTTCCTTCCTTCTTTCCTCCTTTCCTTTTTTCCTTCCTTCCTTCTTTCCTCTCTCTTTCTACCTATAAATACTGATTTTTGGGGGAAATAATTTTTGACTATTGGAGTGCCCTGGCAGTGTGCACAACACATGGCCTGGCCATCCTTCTCCTAGCTATCTCTGATGATGGCCAGGAAGCTGAGGTCTATGGTAACAGAGGTTGGCCGGTGGGAATCGGTGAAATTCCCCTGTGATAGGTTGGGAATTCTCAGGGCGAAAGGAGGTGAGATCCTGACCTATGGTGGAGGGGCTGGGGCATTGAGAGTTTGAGAAGAGACAGGAGGGTGCTGAGCACTGATATGGTTTGGCTGTGTCCCCACTCAAATCTCATCTTGAGTTGTACCCCATAATTATCGTGTGTTGTGTGAGGGACTTGGTGGGAGATAATTGAATCATGAGGGTGGAGAACAAAGCCAAGCCAATATCTTGACTTTAGCTCAGCGAGACTGAGTTTGAACTTCTGATCTCCAGAACTGTAAGACAATAACTTTCATCGTTTTAAGCCATTAACTTTGTGATAATTAATTACAGTAGCCTTAGGAAACCAGCACAGGGGGTGAGGCTGCATCTTGCCCAGGAAGCCAGAGACGACCAGCTATGCAGGGACTTTAGCTCGAATCTGATTAAGTCAGTGGACACTGCCCCCATTCCCAGGACTGGGAGGTGGCTGGAGCCACTGCAGCCACAGCATGTGTCTGCTCACGTGGGGCTCATTTTTAAAAGGACTGTCCTCACCTGCTGCTGTCTGTGTTTATAAAGTTGGCCAGAGAGGAGAAATCTTCCTTTGCCAGGTTTAGCTTTAGCTCTGATATTTGCCTGGAACATAGTAGGTGTTCAATAAACAATATCTATGGATATTGTTAGTAATATGTGACCCTATTTGAAGAACTCAGAAGGGGCATTGGGCAAGTCTACGAGAGAGGGAGATTCTGTAATTTCTGTGTGGTATTTTCTGGGTTCTGCACATTTTAACCCTGGCTATGAGAGAGTATGACTTTTTTCAACAAATTAGTTAATTCTTCAAATTAACTCCAATTTCAACAGCATGGTGATGATAAAGGTGTTGGAAATCTAGCCACAGATGTTAAAGACCGTCAGCACGGTCACATAATAAGATGCTACTTTCAAGCCACGAATAACCCAACCAGTTATTGGTCTTATGAAACCTTGTAAGCCATCCCAGAGAGACTAATTTAATTTTTATGATTCAGAATTTGCAGGCTGTAACTGGTCAGAGTCCATGCAAGCTCTGGTGGCTGTATTCAGCCCTGACATGTTTCACTTGATTTTGATAGAAGGAGTTACTGGAACCTTCCCAACAGTTCTAAAACCTTTCCCTCCTCCTCCTGTTCTGGAAAAGCAATTAAGACCCAAACTCGACATGAAATAATAGTCTCTTAAATTGATTTAGAGTTATTTTTAAAAAGTACCCTCACAGAAGCGGAACATTTTGCCAATAGGTAGGTGTGAAAGGAAGTTTTTTGTTTTTCTAAGAGACACAGATTTCCCCTTATATTGTACTCTTATAAAAGAGAAAAAAGGTGGTCATTTACTTACTCAGGCAGAAAAGGAAGGCGTTCACAACTTTAGTTGGGCTTTCAGATAGTGAGAGCTGCCTTTGGAGGTGTTTTCTCTTCTGGGAAGCTCTGTGGAAATGTGGTCGCTTTAAATTATATAACCTCCTCTCCAATGACGTCATTGTGGGGATTGCCGCAAAAATGAGTCTTTCGGGACTCACTCCAAGTGGATTTGGAAGGAAAAATCCACTCTCATTTCACTTTGCACTTTGGGGATGATGACAGATTATTCAGTTACCATCTCCTCTTTTACTTTGGTACCATCTGCAGAGGCCTGCAATCCTGCCCAGGACCTGTACATTGGCAAATATGCCCTAAAAACACGTTTTGGCATTGCCAACTTGCCCTAAGGCTCGCAAAGTGTCAGTGAACATTGAGAGACGGCTTTTGACCCCTTCACTGTTGGCTTCTGAATGTCTGGGGGCTCTGCAGCTGCTTTTGTGGGAGCCACATTGAATGGCCTCTTTTGAATTTTGGTCATGAAAGATACATTGCCAAGAATTCATCAGAGTGGACCCATTACACAGAGAGCTAGGAAAATGTTTGACTCATGCAATGTTCAGAGTTGAGTAAGACCAGATACACTTTTTCCTAATCCTCCTTGGAGGCTCTGAAATTATGTTGGCATGGGTCGAGTTGAACTACTCAAGACCTCATGTTTCAGACAGTAAGATATTTTTGGCTTTCTTTGAGAATCAGGTGGCAAGATTCTCCAACTGAAGGCCCCTTACCTGCCATCTTAAAAATTAAGATCTTCCCAGGCCACCCCCTACATGTAGGAGAACTCATTCATGCCAGAATTCAGGGCTTCGAGTCTGACTTCTGGAAAGGTGACTCTCTAAATGTTTGGAGCAGAAGGTGTTACCTCGGTCTTCAGAATCTTGACTTTTCCTTGTGTTCCCTTTTTCTGCTAGTGACATCTCTGTGGGAGCCAACTGTACTTCAAGTTTTCCTGCTATTTTCTCCTGTTGCTGAAGACCTTAAAATTGTCAAAGTAGGTGGAACAAATAGTATTCTGAGGCTCAGTAGTGGATGTACATTTCAGGGAAGAAGCTGGAATTTGCCTTAGAAGATGGTTCCTTCCTATCAGGAGAGAGACCTCCTGGGTGGGATTTGTAATAAAAAAAAAAAAGGTCAACATCGTTCTGGGGATAGATCTGAACCAGAGGAAGGCTCCAAATCTTAGCCTTTCCTGTTACTTAGTAACATAGGTAGGGGTCTCTCTAGCCTGTGGCTGGCTTATGCTCCCTTCAATATGAGTTTAGACTATAATGTTTCTGAGAAGCATTTATTCTTAGGAGATGTCTCCCCGTTTATTCACCCAGGAGCACACATAAGGCCAGCTCTGCCACGAAGAGCACATGAAGGTCTGATCTCTGCTTTGCCTCTCGCTGGAAGACAGGCCATGAAGAGAGCTGGCCTGAGTGAGCTGGACTTCGGAGATGCATCTGGCCGCCTTGCCAAGGTGGTGGGCTCAGGGGAGCAGAGGGTCTCCTATTGTCTCCAGAGCTAAGGGAGTGGGGCTGAGGGTAGGGGGAGGGGACCCCAAATCTGTGAAAGAAAAGCAGGTCCCTACAGCGTGGCAGAAGACAGTGGGGGGCTAAGAAGTGGGAAGGCATTGAGGATCCTGTGCTGAGGCTTCGCTTGCCTTTTCTTTTTTTTTTGAGACAGAGTTTCACTCTTGATGCCCAGGCTGGAGTGCAATGGGGCGATGTCAGCTCACTGCAACCTCTGCCTCCTGGGTTCAAGCGATTCTCCTGCCTCAGCCTCCCAACTAGCTGGGATCATAGGCTCGCACCACTACACCCAGCTAATTTTGTATTTTTAGTAGAGACGGGGTTTCTCCATGTTGGTCAGGCTGATCTTGAACTTCCGACCTCAGGTGATCTGCCCGCCTCAGCCTCCCAAAGTGCTGGGATTACAGGTGTGAGCCACTGTGCCTGGCTGACGCTTCCCTTTTCTGAATTCAGTTGTTTGTAATTCCCACAGCCTCCTTAAGGTTTGGTTAAACCTTACAGTCTGATGTGCACTGTGCTTGATGAAGTCCCCTGGGTACTTGGGTGAAGAGGTGGCCACAGAGGATAAAGGGCTGCCTCTGGAAATAGAGGACAGGCCAACCTTCCCTGGGGTGTCCTTAATGCCAGTGAGGAGACACTTCAGGCAGGCTGGACTCCCTGTAGTATGCATCGGCTTGGACCATACTGGATGTGTATTCAAAGGAAGGTGAGCTCTGGAGTTTGAGGCTCCTGGGGACATGCAGTCCCAGTGCCCACTGTGACATCAAGGGCCCCTTTCCAGTTCTCTAGTCAATCAGTCCTGGAGTTTTTTTCTCCTTTACTTTTCTAGTCATATCCAGCAGGTTCTTCAAAATGAAAGATTCTGGTACATGTCACCCAGCACACCTCTACAAATAGCACCCAGATGCTAAGCCTCTCCAGGGTTCATTCTTAGTCCTTACAACATCTGATGTCTCCAGTGTTCTCCCAATTGTAGATGTAGGACAGAAAGCCACAGCTGGGCAGAATTCTTGCCAGGATGAAATGCAGCACCCTCACTATGGTCTGGCTCGTGTCCTTTCACCCCTGACCCCAAGGCTGTTGGCTGTCACACCTTTCTTCCCATCGCAGGGTTTAGAAACTCATGCAACGTACGTACAAGTCTGCAACAAAGGGCTGTAAACCAATCTCCCGGCTTTCCGATTCCTTTCCTTCAGTCTATCCTTCTGCTGGATTAATATTCTGGAAACACCTGCATTTTGTCAGGTCACAGAACAATGACCCAACCCCTTGGAATTCACGAGTTCCCCCATAGTCTTGCTGTAACATCCAGAGCCACCCTCCACGCTGAGTGACTGACTCATGTGCTCCGAATGCGTCCTGCTTGTGAGCATTTGCTGAAAATGACCTCACCCTCCTTGCTCTGTTCAGTGCTCATCCATCACTTAAGTACTGGTGTAATCCTCTGCTCTTCTGTAAGCATAGTGTCTGAGTGCTTTCCCCTTTATTCTACAAACATGTATGGAGCACCCACTGGGTACCAGGCAAATGCCACCCTAGAAAAGTATGTGTGTCTGGCACATAGGAAGCAGGGAATGGACGGGGTGAACAGAGGGGGTCAAAGTGTAAGGGGGGCGTAAGCAGAAAATCACAAATGTACACTTAGCAAAGCACAAACACTTGGAGATCTACAGGATGACAGTGTGGACATGAGCATGTCCTGGGCATTCAGGCAGCTCCAGGTGCTGCCTTGGCCTGGCAGCCAGCCCTGAAGTGAAGGGTCCTGGGTGCTGGCTCTGGGGTGGGAAGGTGCCCACTTAGCAGATAAAGCTCCACTGGGCCAGGGGTTCTATGGGCTAGGAAAGTTAAAAAAAAAAATCCATATGAAACTCCCTGCCCTTGTGTGGACCTGCATTGGAAGATGAAGGCCTTCTCGCCCGGGCAGAGCAGGGGATCTCCAGACCTTACTCCTTAGGGAGCCTCGAGAATCCCAGGAGTGCACACGCACTCAGAAGGGGCTTGTACCAGGACAATCAACTGCATTTCTCTGTCTCCTAAAGCCGAAGCTAGGCCATGTCAAGTCTCTTCTCAGACTCCTCTGTTGCTGTCTCAGGCCCAGGAAAACACACAGACCTGACATCGGCAAAGCTGCACATTCGCAGACCCAGCTGCCTCCCAGAGCACATGCGCAGACCCCGCTGTCTCCCAGAGCACATGCGCAGACCCCACTGTCTCCCAGAGCACATGCGCAGACCCGGCTGTCTCCCAGAGCACATGCGCAGACCCAGCTGCTTCCCAGAGCACCCGTCTCATGGTGCCTGGGTGCACTGGCTTTCTGGAGCTGTGTTTTTTTTTTTGTTTGTTTTTGACACAAGGTCTCACTATGTCGCCTAGGCTGGTCTCAAATTCCTGGGAGCCCAATCCATCCTCCCTTCTCGGCCTTCCAAAATGCTGGGATTACAGGCACTCCCCACTACGCCCAACCTTTCCTCTCTCTGTTTTGGATGTGTCACCTTCTCTCCCACCTCAGGACCTTTGCACGGCCCGTTCCTCTGCATGGAGCACCTTGCCATTGAGAACCCCATGCTTGCTCCCCCAGGTCCTTCTGGTCCTCACCAATCCCCCCTTGTCAGAGAGCCCTTTCCTGAAATAACCTCTCCTCCTCTTGGCCTGCTAGGCTGCTCTTTACAGCCCTATCACCACCTGCTCCACCAGGCAAGGGATTTGTCTCTTTTGATTAGGTTCATCTTCCCAACTCCTACAACAGGGCTGATATGTAGCAGATGCTTAAATATTTGCTGAGTATATTCATAACCATATGTATTATAAATAAATATATAATAGCAATAGCTTGTCTTATGTCAACATACATGTCCCAAACCCCTTGTGAGGACCAGGCCCTGTGTGGGCATGGGGGGTGCAGAGATGAACACAGCCCACTCCCTGCCCACTTAAGGAACTCTTGGCATGGCTGAGGACAAGGACAAGCTGACATCCAGTGACAACATGTTGTAGAAAGCAGAGTGGCAATGAAGCTCTGAGGCTGTGTCCGAGTGTGAGGTTTGAAAAAAATGAGTTCTGCTCGAGGTGGAGTGGGATAGGTAATTTATGTGTCGTGCTGACTGGGCCATAGGGTGCCCAGACATTTGGTTAAACATGGTTTCTGGGGGTGTCCGTGAGTGAGTTTAACCTTCACAGGTTAATTCGAATGATTAATGTTGGAATTGGTAGACGGAGTAAGGCAGATTGTCTTCCCCAACATGGTGGGTGGCATCCAACCTGTCGGAGGCCTGAATACAACCAAAAGGAGCAGCAAGGGAGAATTGGTTCTCTCTGCCTGGCTGTTTTCAAGCTGAGACATCTGTCTTCTCCCACCTTCTCACTGGCCGTCCTGGGTCTCTGGCCTTCACACTCCCACTGGAACTACATTACTGGTCCTCCTGGGTCTCCAACTTGCAGATAGCAGATGGTGGGATTTCTCAGCCTCCATAATTGCATAAACCAATTCCTTATAACAAATCTATCTATGTTTATCTATTTTCTGTTGGTTGTGTTTCTCTAGAGAACCTTGACTATTACGCAGAGTTGGGGAAGAATTTGTGGCAGAGGATTATATAAACTGGGTTTTCAGGGCTGAATAGGAGTTTGGAAGGCAAGCAAGCTGAGAAAACCATCGCAGGTGTGTATTGTAACACACACATGTTCATAAGCCTTTGTGGAAGGCTCACTTGGAACTTGGAGTCAGAAAGCCTGGGTTCAAGCTCCACATCCCAATTACTCATTCTATCCATGAATATCCCATATCCCCTACCCTCCAGCAGGCCCTGTGCAGCTCTTGGTTTGGTTCAGGGAAGAGAACTGAGTGATAGTTTCAGCCCAGAGTAAGGGTGCTTTGAGAGAGCAGGTGCAGAAAGTTTTGTCGCTCACAGAAGCAATTTCCATTTCCCTGTACTTGGAGTTTTATAGCTCTAACTACATGATCTATTCTAAAGATAAATGCTCACAGCAGGTGGAGTCCACCTGCAGGGCTTCCAGAAGAGGGCCGGGGTGGCGGTCCTGGAATGCTCTGGTCCTACCTGCTTCTGAGAGTTGTTGTTAGGATCAAATAACTGTGTGGGAAATGTCAGTATCGTGCTGTATAGATGTTCCTAGGATAAGATGAATATGTACATGTTGATCCATCTTTTCTCAGTTTTATGATCTTTCTCTCTTAATCTGGCAGCAAGTGCCATATGGAAAATCTCTTACATCATTTTTCAGTCAGCCTAGATGCCTAATTAACCCATGTGTACAGCAAAGAATGGAGGCATGGAATAAGATGTTTTCCTTAGAAACCAGTATTTCCTTTATGATGTTTAAAGAGATGGAATTGGATTATAGAGTTGATGCTGTGAACATTTATCTTTCATATAAATCATGTTGGTCCCCATGATGGAGATGCAAAACTCTGGGTCCGGGGAAACTGAAATTTCTTCTGTAAGCTGCAGAACTCTGAGTATAGGGGAACTGAAATGCTGAAGATAATCATAACTTTTCTTGAAGACTTGGGGTCATTCTTGACTGTCCCAGCCCTCATGGGGCCTACAGACTTGGGATAGAGACAGACTAACAGAGAAACCTGTACAGGATTGTGATTGTGAGTTCTGTGAAGAAACAGAACAGGATCCAGTGGTCTTCAAAACAGAAAGGCATGAGGCTCTGTACAGCAGTTTCCCCTTAGGCATGGGGAAAACATTCCAAGACCCCCAGTGGATGCCTGAAACTGCAGATGGTACCAAACCTTATAACACTATGCTTTTTGCTATACAGTAATTGTGGGTAGCTTATGCAGCATGGGTACATTGGACAAAGCGATGACTCATGTCCCAGGTGGAACAAAGCAGGATGGGGCGAGGTTTCATCACACTACTCAGAATGGTGTATAATTTAAAATGTATTAATTGTTTATTTCTGGAATTTTCTATTTAATATTTTCAGACCTGTATTGGCCACAGGTAGTTGAAACCATGGATAAGGGAGGGGACTACTGTACTTAGAGAGGTCAGGGGGACACTGAGCAAATCTCATTGCAAAAGCAAGTCCCTGGTCCTTAAGGTCTGATTTGGAAGTCTGGGCAGGCAGGTGTATGGTGTGGAGCTGCCTCAGCAGGGTTGACACCCTAGCTCCATCACTGCTGAGAAGGTGAATCTGGACCATTTTCAATTCCACCTTCCGGAGCCTCGGTCTGTAAAATGGAGCACATTGCAGAGTTTGGGAATCGCATGGGATAACGTGGTGATGCAACTGGCCTTTGGTAGACACCCCACAGTAACTGTTCCTGATTTTATCATTTTACTGTTGCACAAGACAATGGTAGTGTCATTACAGGGAGGGCCCACACACGCTGTGCTCTGTCTTGGCCAGAATTGAGGAGATGAGACAGACACTCATTGCTCGCCGGCTGAGTGGACTACAAAGAGTGACTCAGCATAAAGGGAGGCATCCAGAGAGTCTCAGAACCCTGTCTTTGGCCATCTTTCAGGGTTGTCTACAAATAGCCTCCCACCTGGGTGGAGTTGGTGGCTGGGCTGTCTGGCAGCTGGGAGCTGGGCCATGAGGCTATTTATTTATTTATTTATTTAAATCCTGGTCTGAGACTCCTTGAATTGGTCTGCCTTTTGGTTCTGGGGAAGGAAGAAAGAATCAGCAGATCACAGGTCCCAGGTTCGCAGGGATGGGCGTTTACACTCAGCACCTCGGACCCATGATTCACTCTCTGGGGGCTCGGGCTGGCCCGCAACATAGGAAAGGCCTCAGTATCTTCCATTTGAAAAAAAATTCTCTACAGTTCAGTAAGATTGCATTTCCTATTATTTCTTAGGAAATCTGTGCTAACAAGTATCTCTAACCCTAAAAAGATCCGAGAAAAACATCCAGTGTGCTCTCTCATTGTTGAGAGAAGGCGTCTGCAGGTACCTTAATGGGAAACTTGATGGTGAGCATGTGCTCAAAAAGACTAAACACCTGAATCCATTTGCTCAGGCTGCCATACAAAGTATCAAAATCTAAGTGGCCTAAACAACGAACATTCGTCCTCTCACAGTTCTGGAGGCCAAGAAGTTCAAAATCAAGGTGCTGGCAGTGTTGGTTCCTCCTGGAAGGCTCTGAAGGAGAAGCCGCTCCTTGCGTCTTCCTCACTTCTGGTGATTCTGGGCAATCCTTCACATTTTTTGGCTTGTGGAAGCATTGCTCCGGTCTCTGCCTCTATCTTCTCACGGCCTTCTCTCTGTGTCTCTGTGTGTTTTTCTCTTCTTCTTATAAGGACACCAGTTATTGGATTTAGGGGTCACCTTAGTCCAGTACAGGTTGGGTATCCCTTATCCAGAAATGCTTGGGACCAGAAGTTTTTGTGTTTTGGATTTTGAATGTTTTCAAATTTTGGAATATTTGCAGAATACATACCAGCTGACCATCCTTAATCCAGATATCCAAAATCTAAAATATTCCCATCACATGTCCTTTGAGCATTATGTCAGTGCTCAAAAAGTTATGGATTTGGGGGCATTTGTGATTTCAGATTTTTGGATTAGGAATGCTCAACCTGTGTAACCTCATCTTAATTTAACTACTTCTACAAAGACCCTATTCCCAAATAAGGTCATATTTGAAGTTCCATGTGGACATGAGTTGGGGTGGAGGGATACTCCTCAACTCATCACAACATCTTTATCAGACTGAATCTTCACAATACTTGGATCTTCATTTAATAGACGAGAAAAAAAGACACTCAGAGAAATTCACTGACCTTGTTCAAATTCCCACAGCTGGGAAGCGGCAGAGGTGAGATGTGAACCAGGAACCTGCCTCCAAGCCCCTGTACCATTGGTGCTGGGGCCTTCATAAACTATAGAGGACAGCATCAACATCACATAAGGCAGTCCTTGGAGACTACTGGTCTACATGCCAGAAGTCTGTTAGAGTCATGACTTATTATCTCTCCATTTGACAGATGAGCAAACTAAGACCAAAGGTGGTGGGAGGGAAGATGAGTAAAGTGACTTGCTGAGATGACACAAGTGGCATGGTAGGGAACCCATGGCCTGGTCCCCAAAGTTCTCCCCCAGCAATTAAACATTCTAGCTCAGTGTAAGGAGGTAAAAGGAGCCAGACACAAAAGGCACGTGTTGTAGGCTGTACAGAGACAGCATCCTACAACATGTGCCTGGCTTCTTTCATAACAGGTAAATCTAGAGACAGGAAGATTAGTGGTTGCCCAAAGCCATGAGGAAGGAAGAATGGGATGTGACTGCTAATGAATATGCGATTTCTTTGGGGGATGATGAAAGTGTTCTGGAATTAGATAGTAGTGATGGTTGCATGAATCAGTTGTTAAGTAAAAGCTGAAGTGGGTGAACTGTATGGCATGTGAGTTACATCCATCAGCCTCTGGGAAGGAGATCTGCAGGAAGCAAGTATGCACAAGGCTTACGAGATGCAAAGCTTTTATTGCGGCAGAAATAGCCCAAGCCCTGGCTCATAAGCTCCTCATGCAAGAAGGCACTTCGAGGACTTTTCCTGTGACAGAATTTTCATCCTCCGTTTGTCAAGGCATGAACACCCCAAGAACAGAGAGAGCTTCCAGAGCATCCCCCTTAAGAACTGCGTGGCCTTGGCAAGTTACTTCCCTCTCTGGGCCTCAGTTTCCATACCATGAACCAGTGATCATGCAAACTCTCAGAGTGGTTGTGAGCATGAAATATTTTGATGGAGTCCCTTTGACCTAGGACTGTTTTGCCTCAGCCAACAAAACAAAATAAAATAAAAAACTAAACCAGAATAAAACTCTCACGAACAAACGATTAAACTTTCAGCCATTGCTATTGCCAAACCATGACCTCTGTTGCTCATCCCTGCTCCCCACCCGCATCCTTGGTAAAGGATCAGAGCTACGTAAGGGTCTGGAAGTGGGTAACAAGGAGATAATGCAGCACATGACTGGGGTCTACAAAATGGAGACTCCCCACTCTGAGTCATGAAGGCTGTGCTCAAGAGGCTCCAGCACTAGCATGAATTCCGTGAGGTCATCTGGTGTCCAGTTTGCATCTCTGCATCCTGTTCTCACCCCTCTCTGGCCAGGGAAGCCTCAGGAGCTAGGCCCCTTGCTTGGTCCCAAAAGCCCGCCTGGGCTTCTTTCCATTGCACCAGCTTGCTGGAGCCAGGGAGGGTCAGGAGTTGAGGGGCTGCTTCTGTTGCCTGGCTGATGAGGCTCTCCCAGCACCCCCCCCCCTTTTTTTGCCTGCTAAGAGCCCTGCTCAGGTTTCCAGGCATGTGGTTTCCCCTGGATTGCAGACTCCCTTGAGTAATGCAGGCATCTGTGAACAAAATTCCCTGGATGAGTGAGCTCCCTTAGGCACTTGTGGACAACTTTCTCCAACCTCAGGGCACTTAGTGAGGGGTTGCAGCCTGGGTGGGAAGAATGGGCACTGGAGGCAGAATGAAATATCTTCTGGGATATCTCTAGGTTCTTACGTCCAAATGGGTGGAGGATAGAGAATGAGCCGGGAGCAGAGAAAGGGAGACATAGAGATAAGACAGGGGCCAGATCATGAAGGGTCTTGCAAGCCATGTTACAGCTGTAGCATCTTATCGCAAGAGGGGTGGGACACTACAGAAGGGTTTCCCTTGGAGGATGCCCCCATCACACTCACTGCCAACATCATCATCATCATCATCATCAAAGCTAGTACATGTTCAGTGCCAACTATGTACCAGGCACTGTGCTAGATGCTTTCATACATTAATCCTGTTAACAATTTTATGAGGTAGATACCATTATTATCCCCATTTTACAGATGAGGAAATGTTGACTCAGAAAGGATAACTGAGGTACCCAAGACTACACATCAAATAAGAGCCCAAGGCTGAACCACAAGTGGAATCCAGGTCTACCTAATCCCAAAGTCTTGGCTCCTGAACACAGTTCTCTATGTTTATAGCCTCCTCATGAATGTATTTGCATTCTTAAAAGACCACGTTGGCTACAGAGTGGAGAATAAGAATTGGGAGATGGTAGAGGTTAGGATTGGAGGCACCCATGACAGACGATGGTTGGACATAGAAAGAAACATAGATTTAAGAAACACTTAGTGAGTAGAATCTAAAAGAGGTGCTGATCCCATTACTGGGTATATACCCAAAGGAATATAAATCATTCTATCATAAATACACATGCACATGAATGTTCATTGCAGCACTATTCACAATGGCAAAGGCATGGAATCAACCTAAATGCCCATCAGTTGTAGACTGGATAAAGAAAATGTGGTACATGTACAACCATGGAATACTATGCAGCCATAAAAAAGAACGAGATCATGTCCTCTGCAGGAACATGGATGGAGCTGGAGCCCATTATCCTTAGCGAACTAACCCAGAAACAGAAAACCAAATACCACATGTTCTCATTTACAAGTGGGAGCTAAATGATGGGAACACATGAACACAAAGAAGGGAACAACAGACACTGGGGCCTAGTGGAGGGTGGAGGTTGGGAAGAGAGAGAGGAGCAGGAAAAATAACTAATGGATATTAGGCTTAATGCTTGGGTGATGAAGTAATCTGTACAACAAACCCCCATGACCCAAGTTTACCTATGTAACAAACCTGCACTTGTACCCCTGAACTCAAAATAAAAGTTAAAAAAAAAGTAAAAGAGGTGCTGACCCACTAGATGGAAGGCATGAAGGAGAGAGTACACTGAATGATGAGCCCCAGGTTTCTGGCATGGATGGATGGATGTGTGGATGGACGAGGGGCATTTATGGAGACAGACTAGACAAGTTTTGTTTAATAAATGAGTGAAGGAATGAATACATGAATAATGAAGGGATCCCAAAGTGGAATGGATAATGAGTTCCTCATCACTGGGAGTATGAAACAAGTGGCTTTCATCAGGATATTGTAGAGGATACTCCTGATTTGAAGGGAAAGTCAAGTGGTAGGCACTCAGTAAGTCTATACTGCAGGAATAAATGATTGAATCGCTGCTGTGCCTATGATTCTGGGGCCTCATGAGAGTCTCACATGCACCTGGTGGGAACTTGGTAATGAGTTACTCCTGCAGAAATGTAAGATGGAAGGAAATATTCAAGCACTGTTAATATTTTTTTTACATCTTCTTTCTTAAATTTCTACTGGTTGATTATATTTTAGAATGCACATCTTCATACATATTAATAAGTATACATATTGGGTATGCATAATCAATTCTTTTTTTCCTATAGGAATATACAATCCCAGAAGCTTGGAGACCACTGATCTACATGCCAGAAGCCTGTTAACAGGTTGAGCAGAAATAAATAGCACCCCTTCCCAAAGGCTTCTGAGTGTGCAAGGCAGTGTCCCAGGGACCAAACTCAGAGGTTTTGGGAGTTGTAACAAATGCTAGAGCTATGCAAAAACCTCATCCATTTATTATGCAGTACAGAAAAGACACATGTTTACATGATTCATCCATTTTCTCATTCGGATGTGAAATGCTTCCTGTTTACAACATAACAGCTCTTTGAGTCTTTCACAGGGGAGATGTTCTTTATCAGGGCATCTACACCATGCACAGGGCAGCTCTTCTCCCGCAGACTCAGTTGCCCCTCAGACCAGGTGTGGATCCCCACATGGCCATTGGGATAGAGCTCTGCTTCTAAGAGAGTCTCAGACCATCCACGTGCTCTGCTGATGAATGACTGCCCTGTGTGACAAAACACAGCCTCTTTTTTTTTTTTTTTTCATTCATCATGTATGGCACAGTTTGACTTCATTCTAATACTAAATGGTTTTTACTTCTTCTTTCACCTGTTTTCTTTCTCCAGGTATTTATTGGGGCAGAGGGGTGTGGGTGGTGGGAAGAAAGAGTGGGTTGAGGGTAAGGAGGGAATCATTTTTTAACACTTTTGCTTTAAAATTCAGAGTTGAATTGGTCAGGATTTATGGGCTCTTTGCCATGTAAATTTTTCTCATTCTCCAGGTTCTAACCCTCCAGGTTCTTTCCCTCCAGGTTCTAGCCTGTCTAGGTTCTAGCCCACCAGGTTCTAGCCTGCCAGGTTCTAGCCCGCCAGGTTCTAGCCTGCCAGGTTCTAGTCCGCCAGGTTCTAGCCCTTCAGGTTCTAGCCCTCCAGATTCTAGCTTTCCAGATTCTAGCCCTCCAGGTTCTAGCTTTCCAGGTTCTAGCCCTTCTACATTCTAGCCCACCAGGTTCTAGCCCTTCTAGGTTCAAGCCCACCAGGTTCTAACCCTCCAGATCCTAGCTCTCCAGATTCTAGCCCTCCAGATTCCAGCCCTTCAGGTTCTAGCCCTTCAGGTTCTAGCTCTCCAGGTTCCAGCTGTCTAGATTCCAGCTCTCCAGGTTCTAGCCCTCCAGTTTCTAGCTCTCCGGGTTTTAGCTTCTCTAGGTTCTAGCCTCTCTAGGTTCTAGTCTTCCAGGTTCTTTCCCTCCAGGTTCTAGCTCTCCAGGTTATAGCCTTTCCAGATTTTAGCTTCTTTAGGTTCTAGCCCCTCTAGGTTCTAGCCTCTCCAGGTTCTAGCCCTCCAGGTTCTAGTTCTCCAGGTTCTAGCTCTCCAACCAGCTAATAAATATTCATGTATCAAGTGAATGAGTGCTGCCCTGGCACTCCTGATGGTGAATGCCATTGCCATTCCTACTCACACTCTTCTAGGGCTTGTACTGGGATACCTTCCAATAAACCATTGATTGACAGGAACAATCCCTTGGTTGCTGAGAGAGGAACAGTCCCTGAGCAGGCCTGCACTCTCCCCCTCCCCAGGTACCGGTTGGCGGTGGGAGTCTCAGCACTGTGATCCTCTGGGCAAGACCGATTAGAAATTTCTTCCTCTGCCTCATCACAAATCAAACTTTGAAGACATGGCCTTCTCCCCAAATGCTCATGTGTGTGTGGCAGTCGGGGGCTCAGGGTGGTGGGGAGGACAGGTGGAAGGGAGCCAATGAGCACCTACTGTGTGCCAGACACTGGTACTTCACACTGCCACCGGCTCCCAATACTGATTCTGCTCCACGGAGCTATTTCTAGACCTCAGTGTCTTTTCCTTATAGTAAACATATCCCAGTTACATGTGCATAATAATGCCTCACATGTACATAGCACCCTTTGCTTTTCAAAGTACTTTTATACCTGTTACTGCCTTTAATCCTCACAACGACTTCATGTTACAGAAGAGGGAACTGAGGCAGGGACAGGTGGTTGTGCAATAGTTATTGGTTGAGCTGGAACCTTGGGCTCCCCCCTTCTGCTCTCCATATCACCCACAGCACCCTGCTCAACCATCTCATCGAACAACTTTCTGGTGGTGGCAGTGCCCAGTCATTCCCAGTCGAGTCTTTGAATTCCTTCAAGATGGAGATGGCTCCTTCTCTTTCTTCCCTCTTGCCTCCAGTGCTCAATATTGCTTATACAGCAAGTGCTCAATATGTGCTTATTGGATTCTTCTTTGGCACAGACCACCTTGTCCATCAGTGAAGGGTGCCACAGAATCCTGGTCTCCAGGTTCTTATCAGCGACCCCTCAGGGCTTAACCTTCATTAATGTAAGAAATTGTCCTCCAAAGTTCTAGCTGAATGGATTAAAGAAACCCAGGGCAACAATTCACTTGTGCACTCAGCCCTTGCACCAAAGCTGGATGGCGGTTCTGCTGGAGATCCAAGTTGTCTTGCTGGGGCAGGGAGGGACACCATGTGGGAGGGAAGCTCAGTCACTCCTGTCCCTGTCCCCAGGCCCCCTCCACTCCTGGGAAGGAGCAGGCTGGCTCAGGTGTGGCGGCAAATAAGAACAGTAATGCTGTCGTGTTTATGGAGTCCTAGGCTGTGCATGAGTTCACCCCATCCTCACAGCCATGCTCCCTGCAAAATTGGGCAGGGCAGGAATTATTCTCCTGTGTTTTACTGGAGACACCAACTCATTTCCCAAGGTCATGCATAGATGTCCCCTTGGCATTCCTGGGTCCATGCTGAAAAGCAACTGTCCCTCAATCCTTAACACAAATTCACAGCAGCCCTGCTGGCGTGTGCTCACTGTCTGCTCCCCGCCCAGTCCTGCAGTTTGTGAATCTGGCGTTCCACCGAGATGGAGGTCCGCAGTGTGCCCATGGAGTTCTCCATCTGAATGGGTTCTGACCTACAGCCCCCTTTCTGGCACACTCCCTGGTACACCTCCCAAGACTTCTTTCGGAAGCGCTTGCCCACAATCACGTACACCAGTGGGTTGAGGCAGCTGTTGCTGTAGGCCATGAAGGAGGCGATCTGCGTGATTACATCGATGATGTGCTCGTCCTGGCAGCTGGAGAGGATGCCGAGGCGATGCAACGTGTCCAGGAAGGTGCTGACCTGGAAGGGCAGCCAGCAGATGACGAAAAGCAGCAACACAACCAGGACCAGCACCGTGGCCCTCCTCTCTGTCTGGATCTCCTTGAACTTCTGCATCTCATTGTTCCGCAGCACCTGCATGATCTGCATCGTGCAGAAAGTGATGACGCTCAGGGGCAGCAGGAAGCCCACGACATTCAGGAGCGTGTTGGTGAACACTTCCCAGACGAGGGATGGGTAGCTGATGACGCAAGCAGTGACATTGTGGCCCTCGTCGCTGTACTCCTTCATGGTCCGGAACACCAGCATGGGTGAGCTCAGGAGCAGTGTGCATGCCCAGATCACCAAGCTGTAGAGCTTGGCCCAGCGCACGCCGCGCATCCGGCCCATGGACATGGTTTTCACCAGGGCCAGGTAGCGGTCGATGCTCACCAGCATCAGGAAACAGATGCTGCTGTACAGGTTCATGGAGATAATGGCATTCACCACGCGGCAGAGCGTCTCCCCAAAGAGCCAGTCGAAGTTGTTGGAGATGGTGATGGCCCAGAAGGGCAACCCGCAGGCCAGGATCAGGTCTGCTGCGGCCAGGTTCCCCAGGTAGATCTCTGCCACCGTGCAGCTGCTCTTGTGCAGGCAGAAGACGCTGAGGACAAAGATGTTCTCTAGGGTGGCCAGCACGAACAGCACCCAGAGGAAGGGGGCCTGGATGGTGTTGAGCCAGCTCAGCCACTCTATTTGGGGGCATTTGCTCTGGGCAAAGGTCCCGTTAAGAGTTGGCAATTGCAAGGTGACATTGAGCATGTCGGCGCTGAAAGAAAGTAGAAAAGAGGCTGTTACACCTCAGGGTCACAAAGGAAGGACGAAAACTGGTGCAGAAAGAGGCAGGGGTTAAAGACAACCAGCCAGGATGTGGAGAAGTCGAAGTGGAGCTCAGGCTGCTTTCTGTGGCCAGCGCTTTGGCGCACCTGACTCCCCTGGGTCTTACAGAGCCCCCTCTGATCCTTGGATCTAAATGGGGCCTCATGTTCTTCATCTCAAGGCTCCACTGGGATATTTCCTTGGCCAGCATCCATCAACAGCACTAACAATCTCAAGTCTTGGATCCTTGACCTCCTTGAAGCTTCTGTGATGGGAGGATTCACATTCCTTCCTTATCATCCGGGCCCCTCCCAAGGGAGTTGGTCACCTTTCAGCCTCTCAAAGTCCCGTGGTGGGTGAGTTAATTCATTAAAAGAGAAAAATGATATCATGCCAGACCTGGAGATTCCAGTCTGGCTTGGAGACCATGGCCAGGCTATCTGCTTAGTTCCTGTCTTCTTGGAAGGTCTGGGGTGGCATCATATTTCTGTATCTTCTATCAGCAAAGCACTGAAGAGGATAGGAGGATGCAGATTATGAGGGAGGGTGGGGACTTTGGAGCCAGATAGTCCTACTGGGTTCACATCCTGGCTGCCTTACTTATAAGCTGTGTGATATTGGGTA
Organism: Trachypithecus francoisi; assembly: GCF_009764315.1. Taxonomy (NCBI): domain Eukaryota; kingdom Metazoa; phylum Chordata; class Mammalia; order Primates; family Cercopithecidae; genus Trachypithecus; species Trachypithecus francoisi. The sequence continues at coordinate 10,576,365 of NW_022681468.1, forward strand.
AGTTAACGTCCTTGAACCACAATGACCTCACCTGTAAAATGGGAATTTAAAAATCTCCCTCTCAGGGTTGTGATGGGGATCTGAGACAATGTACAAAATGCCCCAAGCACTGCACTTGGCTCAGTAAACATTAGTAATTAACTATTCTTGCAAACCTATTAAAATAACCAGTGGTAAACTCCAACACCACCGTTTGTTGGTGACCTCATCTTTAACCTACTGGCTCCTCTTTCATTCTTAGGCGAGACTCACAGACTACAGGGCAGGTACCTTTCTAGACTTGTTGCTGTAAATCATTTCTACCTTCAGCAGAGGCATGGGGCTTGGACAGACCTGGGTTCCAATCCTAGCTGTGTGATCTTGGGCAAACTGCTTGACCTCTCTGGGCTTCTATTTTGCCTTCTTTGGAGTGGGGTATTGCTCTCATCCTGACTCGCTTTGCATTTCTTTTTACATGGTTGTTGCAAGATTCAAGTCAAAGAGTGGATGTGAAGACACACTTAAAAGTCCAAAGCACAACCCAGAGGGCAAGACTCACTGGGCATTTTCCCAGCGCCCTGTGGTGTGGGTGAGAGAAGGAAAAGGTGCTCTTTCTGGGAGGTGCATTGCTAGACAGGCTCATGGAGGAAGAGCTGAGCTACAAGTCGTGAGGAGATACTGATCATCACCTCTGGGATTTCCCAGGAAAATTCCCTTTGCTTCTAGGAGCAGCTGGCTGGCATCCTGGAGCCAGACTGGGGGACCCGCAAAGCAATGCTTTTAACCTTCCAATGTTTTTTGAGCATCTGCTCTGTGCTGAGCTCTGCCTTGAGTGCAAAAACACAGAGAGGATACCACCTGGTTCCTGCCCTGCCTGACTCCTGACAACTGGGGCCCAGAGTGTGGAGGGTGCCCTGGAGGGAGCAGGAGGGGTGTGGGACACAGACTTGGGGTAGGCGCAGGTGGGTAAGGTTGGAGGTGACTCTAGAGCTGAGTCTTGAGGATAAGAAGCATCTCGACAGGGCATAAGAAGGAGGACAAGCAGACCAGGCAGGGGGAACAGCCTGAGCAGAGGCACAGAACTGGGGAAGCCGTTGGTATGTTCTGGAAAGTGACACTAGATGTTGGACAAGAGAGGTGAGAAGTAGCAAGAGGCTGAGTGAGGGAGTAAGCATGGTCTTCACTGGGTGCTAAGGAAGTGAGGCTTTGCCCCTGAGTCTTCAGGGACTACAGTGTTGGTATAAGAAGTATGCTCTGAAAAGATCCCTGTGGTGCCTGGTGACTTTCATATGACTTTCAAATTACTTGATATTCTTCCTTTCAAAAGGAGGAATCTGCTTCCTCTTCTCCTGGATGTGGGCTGGACTTCTTACCAAAGGTGGCGGGGATGGTGTGTGATTTCTGAGGCTAGGTCATAACATGCTTTGCAGCTTCTTCCTTGGCCTCTTGCATTGCTTACTTGGAAGGATGTGAGCCGCCATGTGAGGATACTCAAGCAGCCACAGAGCAGGGAATCAACTTGCCACCTTGAAAGTGGATCCTCTGGCCCCAGTTAAGCTTTCAGTGGATCCTGGTTTCCCAGCCTTTTAGTCTTCCAACCAAGGCCCCAGACATCTTGGAACAGAGAAAAACTGTCTCTACTGGGCTCTGAATTCTTGAGCCATGAAAACTTGCAGTCTCCTTTCCAGAGTCCTCTGAAGGTAAGACCTGGGTAGTCCCCTTGGTCCAAGCCTCAACTGTAACTACAGAAAACCCATTTTCTCCATACCCCTGGCTTGGGGAATCAATCATCTCTCATGGGCTAACTCACTAGAGACCAAAGTATAGCACCAGATGCTGCTTATTAATTTCTCAGCAAGACAATTGATAGCCAAGGGGATGGATCCTGGCCCATCCCTGGCTCTGAGAAGCCATAGGATCGTCAGAAAGACACCTGGTGAGTGCGGAATTGGAAACTATAGGTCCAGTGCACTGTGGCCTCAGCTGAGATGGCCATCTGCTCACTTTCATCATAGGCCACACCTGCCACAAGACGGAGAGGTTGGAGTGGACCCCTCAGCCTTGTTTCTTGTACATGCTGCCTCCCAGAACAGATCTCCCTATCCTCTGTTTCTACTCTGGCTCAGGTCTCCCTCCCCCTCCCCTTAAATTCTCTCTTTAGAGTGTTCTGATTTTCCACCAGATGTCAGCCATATGTTGGAGATATTTTGTCTCCAAGGCAACCTGGCACATTGCTGTCTGATCTGCTGGGCATTGACTTCAATGTTTAACTCTCTTACCTTTACTTCCAAGTTCCTCTGGGATAGATCACTTATGACAACCAGAAATGTGTCCTTCTCCTCCCAAAGCCCCTCTTCCTCTAGTTCCACAGAACATTCCCTCTGCTCCTGACAGGCCTACAGGGACTTGGACACTTGAGAGGTTTTGTCTTTGGGCTTTAACATCACTAATTCCTTCAACTGTTGTCCAGGGCATGAGGGTTGAGCTTTCCAGGGAGTTCTCCAGGGTGTCTGCCCCTCACCCCTAACTAGTGAACTGAGGAATCCCCTTGACTCACCTGAAAGAGGCCGTGGTGGGCATGGAGTCCTCACGAACAGACAGAAACATTGGTGTCTTCCAGGGAGAGAACATTTGGACTCAGAGTGGGATGTGTGCGAGGCCACACCTGGGCTGAACAGAGAAGAAAAGATGGTTAGATGGCACAGGGGCTGGGGACTGCAAAATACATGCATTCTCCAGCAGGGAGGAGAAGTGGAGACTGCTGAGTCCCTGACTCAATGTACATTTGTGAAGTGCTCCCACACAGCGGTGCTAGGGACACAATGGCGAGGAGCTGACAGTCTACTGGAGAAGACTGATTGGAGAAGCTGATTGCTCACTTAATAACTGCAAACTGACCTAAGTACAGTGAAATCAAGCAAAAGATTCTGTGACTGCATAGAACACGGGGTCCCAAAACCGCCTGCGAGGGCGAGTGGATATTGCTGATAACACTGAGGGTGAGCAGAACTAAGCAGGGTGGAAGGATGAGGATACAGGAGGATATCTCAGTCAGGAAGGCACTTGGTGTGAATGTGGATTAGGCCCTGGCCTCTGCTCAGGGAGTCGGGATTGCAGTGGGTAGAGTGGAAGCAGGGCCCAGTTAGCCCATTAACTTAGGCCTGGGCTGATGGAGGCTGAGAAGCTGGATTCCAGGGGAGTTTAGAGGGTATGCCTGACATGGCTAGTGCTCGATTGGACATGGATGGGGTGAGGACAGGGGCGAGGCAGGTTTCGTGGCTTCTATCTCCTGCAAAAGCTGATTTAGAGGAGAAAGGTCATGTGTTTAGACTGGAAGCTGTTAGAGGGGAGGTTTTTTGAAGAATTCTAGGTGGATGGGGATGGGAATGGCTGTTGGGTCCAGCAGGATCTGGAGCTCAGAGGAGGGGTCTGGACTGGAGCACTGTGATGGAGACAGGGTCTTGAGGGACTTTGAGCCTAATGAGGGAGACAGACACAGCTGAGTATTTCCAGTCCCTTGGGCTGGTTACCAATACAAGGTGCTGTCAAGTTCTCAGCCCAGGGCCTCCTCTGTGCCCTGGTTGAAAGGGCCTTTTTTCCACAAGGGGCTTCCATTGATGACCCCTGTCTCTATCCCTCTTCAAGTTTCCACCCCACTCCCATCCAGAGAGCGAGGCATGGGCTCTGTGCTTGCCTCAGAGAGGAGGAAATGAGGCATAGACGGGTGGGGGTGACTTGTCTCAGTCCCATGGCTAGAGGTGGGGCTTAACCCCCTCTCTTTCCATTCCAGACTTCACACTCTCTCCAGGATACTAAGTGACCCCTGTCTAGGAAGGCTGTGGAAAGCTGTGGTCTATGCATGTGCAAGTGTGTGAGTGCATGTGTGTGTGTGCATATGTGCATGTGTGTGTGTGTGTGTGCATGAATGTAGCCACAGATCTGCCACATCTCGGTTTTCAACCACTCTGCAACACCTGGCACCTGGGTTTCCAGAAGCCCAGCTCCCCTAATTCAGTTGGGCGGTGGAGATCAGAGAATATTCAGTTCAGGGAATTCAAACACATTAAAACAAAAAGCTGAGTTGGTAAACAGGAAATGAAGTGGGAGGTAATTAACACCCGGAAAAGGTTTGCACGAACCCCTAAGCAGAGCTGGGATCAGGGTTTGGAACTTGCAAAGGATGCAATGAGCAGCACTGTCCTTCTGATTCTTCAAAGCAGGGAGTTTGCAGAGGAAAGGAAGACCTAGGAGTTTTCCTCTCTGAGAGGCCCTCTTGGGCTCATGGAGAGAAAACTCAACGGTTGTGAGAGGTCATGTGTTTGAAGCACTAATTTTTTTTTTTTTTTTTTTGAGACAGAGTCTCGCTCTGTCACCCAGGCTGGAGTGCAATGGCATAATCTCGGCTCACTGCAACCTCTGCCTCCCGGGTTCAAGTGATTCTCCTGTCTCAGCCTCCTGAGTAGCTGGGATCACAGATTCCTGCCACCACGCCTGGCTAATTTTTGTATTTTTAGTAGAGATGAGGTTTTTCCATGTTGACCAGGTTGGTCTCGAACTCCTGACCTCAAACGATCCACCCGCCTCAGCCTCCCAAAGTGCTGGGATTACAGACGTGAACCACCATACCCAGCCTAAAGCATTCATTTGTAAAAGCATTTAACAAATTATTATGTCCTGGTGATTCAGAGGAGAAGAATGAAGACTAAACTTCCCTGTCCTCCTGGGGCTCACTCAAGCTGAAATGTCCAGCTGAGAGGCCTCAGCCTGCATGTACGGCTTCCATTTCTACATGACAGTGACTGCCGCACAGATAACTCAGGTCCTCACAGGTTGGTCATGGGGGATGTGTCCAGCGTTTCCTCGCTGACCTCCGTTAATGGGTCTGTTGTGCATCTACCTGGCTGAGTGTCCCCAGATCTGGCCACATCAGCCCAGCTGGATCCTAATTGCTTGCTAGTGGCTGTAAACATTGCTTTCATTTTCAAAACAAAGTTGAGAGCTTTCCTTCTCAACTTTCTCCTGAAGTCCAGAGGGCAGGCGGGTTAAGGAACTGGGAGAATTTGGGAGTCTTAAGTCGACCGAGCTGTTTTCTCCATCTGCTCTAGAAGCATGCCGTGGGTGAGGATCCCTGTCAGGGAGCTGCTGTGTCCTGCTCCAGGTCACCTCCTGGCTTCTCCTCTGTGACCCCTGCCTTGGGAGCCCCTACGGGTACCATGGGGCTCTTTGCCTTCTGGCTTCTCTTTGGGTTTGGCCAGTGGGAGCCCCAGCAGGAGCCTGAGGGAGGATGAGAAGGAGGATGGAGTGTTGTTGGCTCCTCTCTTGGGGGCCTTTATGCTGGCCTGGCCTGGAGCAGAGTTCACTGCTTTTATCAGGGGTCTGATTGGGAGAGAGGGAGGGAGGGTGCTAAGGCTTTGTCGCACCAGCACTGAGGCACCCAGGGTGCTGCCTGCTCCTCACAGAACCCCAATATGCTACCTACACCACTGTAAAGAAATGCTTCATTAACATCCTCTTCCTATTACCCAGTTGGAATGTGCCCTCTCTTTTTTTACTGAGACCCTGATGAACGCATCCTGGGAATATAAAGTCAGGCAGGGAGGGGGTGCTCCAGGTGGGCCGCTGTCTGTGGGATTTCCATCTCTCTGGACCACAGTCTCCTTGTCTACAGAGCTGGGAGGGTGGACTCGTGGCCCTCACAGACGCTGACCCTCAGAGCTGGGGACAGGTGATGACTCTGCTGCTGGGTTTTTCCCCTGATTTTTAAAACAGACACCTTAGAGGGAACATCCAACATTCTGATTCACTCATTCTCTCTCTCCCTCAGAATTCTGTCCAAGAAGACTTACTGTAAAAACACTTTCTTCGTTTACTCATACAGACACTGTGGGCTTGGCGCTGTCAGGAATCAATTCCACTCGAGCCTTGGAGACCGCCTGTTTTGGTTTCCCCGGAATCCACACCTTAGGGCTTTTGAAGCAGTGGCCTCCGCGAAATACATACTGTCACTGTCTCAGGGGCCAAGTGTGCCTCATGTGGGGCCCCCAACCTTGTAGCCAATGATGAGATTCAGGGTACGCTACCCCAAAATGTGGCAGCTTCGCATGTTGAATATATTAAGTGGAAAGAATCCAAGACACAGTAGGTACAGGAAGGACTCTGTGATTGTTCCCTGAAGCAGGTCACCAGACTCCACACCCAGAGGAAAGGGGCACCCTCCCCTCCGAGCACTGGGGATAGAGAGGAGCCCCAACAGGCCTTGCTGTTTCCTTACTTCTCTACACTTCGCTCCTGCCTCCTGGTCCTACCACATCCCATGATTCTCCACTCTTCATCACATCTAATGGAAACACTCAGGCCAGGCACAGTGGTTCATGCCTGTGACCCCAGCACTTCAGGAGGCTGAGGCAGGTGGATCGCTTGAGCCCAGGAGTAGACCAGCCTGGCCAACACAGCAAGATTGAGTCTACAAAAAGTACAAAAAAATTAGGTGGGTGTGGTGGCGCACACCTGTAGTCCTAGTCCTAACTACCTGGGAGGCTGAGGTGGGAAGATCACTTGAGCCCAGGGTGATCGAGGCTGCAGTGAGCCATATCTCACCACTGCACTCCAGCCTGGGCGGTAGAGTGAGACTCCGTCTCAAAAAAATAAAAAGGCACTCAGGCTTAATCACTTCGTTTCCTTATGAAGGTTCCCATGTCACATTAAACTTACATTACATTCATTTGTTCACTTTTCTCTTGTTAATCTGTTTTTTGTTTCAGGGCCCCCAACCAAGAACTCAGAAGTGGAGAAGGAAAAGATAGTTTTCCTCCTGATGTCAACTTGTGTCCCGTATTTTGTGACTGCATGTTAGAGCTGGGAAGCATTTCCCAGCAAGGGAAGTAGTTTGGCTGGCAAATAACCTGGAATCATTTAGTCATTCCTCCTGATTAGGCCAACAAGAAAGTCTCAGCGTGGTGTCCGTGCATCTTCAACACCTTTCTATATGCGTAATCTCCCCTTTTGACACACCGAACAGGCTCAGAGCCTTGGCTGGACCCCGAATCTACCCAGGCTTTAATAGCATTGTTTACATTCTATTGCTTTTACTTTTTACAGTTATCATCTTTCTTTTATGATACATGATACTCATTTTCCATTTAAATTGGTGCTATGAAGTTACAGTTCAAAAGTAAGTCACTACTAAAGAAATAGTTGTACCAGTGACGTGGATATGGCAAAAACTGTGAACGTGAATGTAAATGGCTAAGTGTGGGAAACCCAGCCTGGAAATCTCTAGCTGGAAACGTGCGTTATGGACGGGAAGCCAGCCTGGCCGTTAGGCCGATGGGCTCTGGAAGCTGACTGTGAATTGAGTCCTCCTCTCTAGGGCTCGTTATTTAACCTCATTGCACCTCATTTTTTTCAACTCTACAATGGGGATTGGTATTTTAAACAGCCCCGTCTCCTAGGGCTGCTGTGGAGAGTAGACGAGTCCGTGTGTGTCAGACGCATGGAGCACGTGGTCAATGTGTTCGAGAACGTAAGCTGTTCTTCCTGCACCAGCCCAGGAGGCCGGTCTGTTTTAGCTACATCAGGGGCTGTAGGGTGTCAGGGATTCCCTTCCACCTGGCCAGCTCTCCTGCTCACAGGCCAGCTGAGGTTTTCAGTCATTCATTACACAGCTGGATGGAGAGATGGGGGGTGTTGCTGGGACCCCACCAGTCTGTCCATCCAGGAGAGCTCTTGAGACAGCTGGGCTCTGTCCTTAGTCAGAGGGCGGCTGTTCTCCCTCTGCCTCCTTATCTCCTATCTGCTCTCAGTGGCAGCTGAGCGCATGGTGTGCGTGCATGCGTGCATAAAGTGTGTGTGCGTCTGTCCCACCACATTCGCTGTACTCCGAGAGGACGACCCTGCCTTGCTCATCTTCCCACCCCGCACGGTGCCTGTGGCTGAGTTTTGCACATCTTAAACTCTTGAACAACATTTGCTGTGTAAATAAGTGAAATCCCTCAGACCACCCAGCAAGTCGATGTCAAGGCCAGAGCTAGAAAGAAACAAGATCTCCTGAATCCTTTCCCTGACACCTCCCCAGAATAAATGTTTTCCTCTAAAAGCTGATTGACGTGATTACTGAGTCTGGATGCTGTTTACAGACAGTCACGAAGGTAAGCCTCAGGCTACAGCAGGCAGGGGGTGGCGGAAGGGGGCGGTGGCGCCTCATAAACCATATCAGTCTCAACAGCAGGAGCTGTGTGGCCCTCAGGAGGGTTTCCAAGAGTCCCTTTTCTTTTCTTCCCTGAAAAGAAGGCCAGTGCTGTCTGTAGGGGGAGGACGGGGTTCTGGGAAGTAACTTCCATTCTCAGAACTCCCAAAGAGAACTGAGTCAGAAGATTTGATTCAATCCCAGACATATACATGTGGGTCCTTCCAGCATTTGGACACTTTATGGGCCTGGAATGTTCTGGAAACATTTTTAGGGGGACATGGGGGAGCCTGGAGAAGCAGAGCCCCTCATCCATCCTGCTTTCTGCAGGGGAGGAGGAGGCCTGCCAGCCTGGCTTTGCTCGCCCTTGGAGACCTTGGAGCTTATTTTGTTCTCGGTCTACTTTCCCTGTTCGCCGTGGTTCAATTTTTCTGCTCAGTGTGTTTTGTTTCTTTCCCCACATTGGGTTTTCAGTTTTAATAAACAAGCAATTTCATCTGACATCCCGACACCACTCATTCCTCTTAAAAAAAATAACATCTCTCTCTTAAAAAAAAAAAAAAAGAGAGAAAAGATAACTAGGCTGAGTGCAGTGGCTCACGCCTGTAATCCCAGCACTTTGGGAGGCCGAGGTGGGTGGATCACCTGAGGTCAGGAGTTCAAGACCAGCCTGGCCAACATGGTGAAACCCCACCTCTACAAAAATACAAAAATTAGCTGAGCATGATGGCGGGTGCCTATAATCCCAGCTACTTGGGGGGCTGAGGCAGGAGAATCACTTGAACCGGGAGGCAGAGGTTGCAGTGAGCTGAGATCCCACCATTGCACTCCAACCTAGGTGACGGAGTGAGACTCCATCTCAAAACAAAAACAAAAACATAAAAACCCAAAACTACAGCACAGAGCATTTAAAACTAATATTAAGCCCTGTCTCTACTAAAAATACAAAAATTATCTGGGCGTGGTGGTAGGTGCCTATAATCCCAGCTACTCGGGGGGCTCAGCGGAGAGAATTGCTAAAACCCCGGAGGCGGAGCTTGCAATGAGCTGAGATTGCACTGCTGCACTCCAGCCTGGGCGACAGAGCAAGACTCCATCTCAAAAAACAAAACAAAACAAAAAAAACCCTACATAAAAGAGCATTTAAAACTAATAGGAAAATCTGCTGGAGTTCCATCCCTGGACACAGCTGCTTATGTATGTCACATGCAGCCGTATTCTGTCGCTGTGGTTTTACATGAAACCTCCTATCACGGGAATGTTTCTGTGTTGCTCCATCATGGCTGTAGTAATGACGCCTTCAAAAAAAGGCATGGCATTTGTTTATTTTTGTTTATTAAACCATTCTTTTATTCCAAACCTTTTTTATTTTATTTTATTTTATTTCATAGTGCTGCAGCCATGTTGCTATACTCCCTGATCTCCAAGGACCTCTTCTACAATCCCCGCTAGGACCCTTTGCTGGGGCTGCCCCCGGCCCAGGTGCCCTGCCTGATTCTGCTCTGTCACTAACCCTCCGTGGCCTCCTGTAGGTGCTCTGCTGCGGTGAGTCTGTGGGTCCGCCTGGCTGGACAACAGGCCCCGGTTATTCCATTTCATGCTAATCTCAGTATTGCTGTGAAGCAGTTTGTCTGTGTGGTGACAGCCCACAGCCAGCTGGCTTTCACTAAGGAAGCTTGTCTTCGACTCCCTGCATGGGCCTCATTCAGTCAGTTGAAAGGACTTCAGAGCAGATCTGAGATTTCCTGGAAGAAGAAGAAATTCAGCTTGCGGGCAGGAGCTTCGGTCCAAGGCTGAGTGTTCTGGCATGCCCTTCTGGGCAGCTTTCCCAAGGGACTTCTGACTTGCCTAGTCATCCCTACAATCACATAAGCCAATTCCTTGCAATACATCTTTTAATCTGTGTCTCCAATTGGTTCTGTTTCTCTGACTGATATCCTCCTGCAAGCAGGAGGCTCTCTTCCACCACTACCCACCTCCTGCTTCTATAACATTTATTATAGGGCACAGCTATAAGAGTTGCTTGTGTTGTTATTTCATTTCTCTGTCAAGTGCCTGACACATAATAGGTGTTTAATAAATGGTTGTTGATTGACTGGTACAGGGCAGGATGTGATCCTTATTTCTCCTCTTCTACCCAGCAGACATAGTTGCTGGGTGGAGGCCAAGGGAAATGGAGCTTACAGTGTGCCCCGCCTGTTCCAGCCTCAACACTGCACTGAGTGGCTGATGCATCACTATTCCCATGTTCCAGATGGGAAAGCAGAGGCAGTGAGGCAACCTGAGATAGTTGAGGTCACTCTGCTCATCAGAGTCAGGGCCAGGATTCAAGCCTGGGTCTGCCTGAGGCCAAGTGTCAAGTCCTTTCTCTGGCTCTGGATTGGCTCCCACCCAGCGAGGTTCTTGGTGCAGGTGATATGGACAGGAGGCAGGGAAATACTGGGTAGAGGAGGACAGTTCTCTGGCAAAGGCCTCACCAGCAAGCCTGGGTCCACGGCCTTAAATGAGAATTTCACATTCCTGTTTTCCCACCTGAGTGTTGCTTTTGCCAAAACCACCCTGGCCTGGCCTGCCATGCCACCCATCCTATACCCATAAAAACTCCAAACTCCATCGGCAGAGGAGCAGAGCAGCATGGCAGAGAAGGAGAGAAGAGAAGAAGTGTTTGAATGTGGAAGAGGCAGCTGGACAGTTGGAGAAGAGTTCAGCCATCTGGAAGATTACCTTCCCACTCCATCCCCTTTCCAGCTCCTCATCCCACTGACAGCCACCTCTATCACTCAATAAAGACTCTTCATTCACCATCCTTCAAGTCCATGTGACCTGATTCTTCCTGGATGCCAGACAAGGACCCGGGTACCAAGAGGGCAGGGTGTAACACTTAGCCGTTGGTGGATGGCAACTGCTAAAAGAGCATTAATTGTAACACACCCCTAGACGGTACTGTAGGGCCAGAGCCCAAAAGTGGTTGCCCCAGCCCCAGCACCTGCTCGCCTGTGTGCTTCCCCTCCCACAAAGGATTTGAGCAAGTGAGCCATGTCCCTGTCACTGCGAGTCCCAAGAAGGGGTCCAGGCAACTCTCCCATCTCCCAGGACAGGCCCCAAGGAATAGTGAGGGATTGAGCGGGTTCACAGGACTGGCTATCCTGGAGGGGATGCTGTGACTTATAGCCCTCCAGGGAACAAGCCCTGTGCAGAGGACAGCTTGGACCCGGGCTCAGCTGCCCACAGGACTGGGGGGCTACTGGGGAGTCAGCAGCATAGGTCAGCAAAATTGGCAGGGCCCTCCGTGTCTCTTCTCTCCCCCAGGTCTCTGATGGGTGTTCCGTCCCTGAGACAATTTGATGGCGCAGAGTTTCCCATCTCCAGAAATCCGTCTCGCATTCTCGCCAGTCACCTTTGATTTGGGGCTTAAGCCAAGTTTGCCCAGCAGGTTGCAGAGGAGTAGCCACAGTGTGCACGTGTGTGTGTGCATTTGTGTATGTGTGTGTTTGTGTGCACACGTGTGTGTGTTTGTGCACATGTGTGTTTGTGTTGGTGGGTGTATATGTGTGTTTGTGCATGCATACATGTGTTTGTGTGTGCACACGTGTGTGTGTATGTGCGTGCATACGTGAATGTTGGAAGAGCATGGGTCAAGTGCCTGGAGATGTCCCCAGGGGGTTGGAACTACACGAGTCTTGTGGTTTCATGACTGAGGTCCACTCCCTATCAGAAGCCCAGCTCCCAATTTTTACCTTGGACAAGTGGCTTAACTCCTCAGGGCCTCAATTTCTTCATCTGTCAAATAGGGATAATACTAGCACCTACTTTGTGGGGCTGATGTGAGCACAAAGTACATTAATGATTGCAAGGCTCTTAAACAATCCTTCACACGCTTCAAACACTCCAGAAATGCCAGTGTTTCCTTTCTCTTTGTGTGATATCCGGTTTCCACCACAATTTTATTGGAGGAAAGAGTCCTGGTAGTTAATTAAGAAGAAAATGCCCAACCTACCCCACCCTATCTTTTGCAGAGGGGAAAACTGAGGCCCTGGAGAGGTGATACAATGTCTACAGCCACACAGCAAGACAATGCTGGCCTGGAGCAAGAGCCCAGGCTTTGCCTGTCTCTTGCTGGAGTGGCTTTCACGGGTTTGACCCAGGTTAGAGGGTCTCAGGGTCTGGGGCCAGGGCTGTAGCCCTGGGGGACACTGCCGAGGAGCCCTCTGACTTGAGCATAGGGTTATTAGACTGGACATATTCCTCCCTCCGTCTTTTTTCCACCATTGGAGTTCTTGCCAAGTTAACGTTACAGAATCCTGGAGTATTAGTATGGGAAGGGCTCTTGGGCATTATTTCATCAGAATCCCTCATGTTACAGAGATGGGCATGGAGGCCCAGAGACAGAGGATAGGCATTCTACCAGGACACACAGCCAGTTTGGCTGAACCTAGTTCCTACAATCTTGGTATTCAGCCACTTTGCTGTTTTTCTGAGACCAAGTCTCTCTCACGTTTGTTGCCCAGGCTGGAGTGCAATGGCGCAGTCTCGGCTCACTGCAACCTCTGGCTCCCAGGTTCAAGCAATTCTCCTGCCTCAGCCTCCTGAGTAGCTGGGATGACAGGCACGCACCAACACGCCTGGCTAATTTGTATTTTTAGTGGAGACGGGGTTTCTCCATGATGGTCAGGCTGGTCTCAAACTCCCAACCTCAGGTGATCCACCCGCCTCAGCCTCCCAAAGTGCTGGGATTACAGGTGTGAGCCACTGCGCCCAGCCTGCCACTTTGCTTTTTAAAATCGTCCTACAGTGCCCCATCGCAGGTGGAAGACAGAGCGTGTGCTAATATTGTCTGGTTGTCAAAAGCAAGACCTCATACCCCAGCCCGAGGCAGAGGGGTATTGGGGGTGGAGAGTGGGGAGCTTACATCAAAACTTCAATGCAATGGCCTTTAATGGTCCCCATTCCACTTTCCTGTATGCCATTCATGTATACCAGGAAAAAATAGAAACCCTCACCAGAAAGCAAAACCAAAAACCACATAAGAAGGCTGCAGGTCTGGAAGAGGGTGTGTTTCTCAGAAAAGCAATTCCTAAGCAACAGCCCAGGCTGGGAAGTGAGCACTAGCTGGGTGTGTCCAGGAAGGCTGTTTCTCCCGCAGCCTCTCCAGCCCCCTGGCAGTCTCCGGTGTCCTGGGGATGGCACAGGCCCCGCTGGGGTGGGAGCGGAGGGCGGTGGGCAGGATCTCTGCCTAACCAGCTACTGGCCCCGCTCCTCCACCACGTGCAAGCCTGGGCTGTGACCTTCTTCCCACCCAGCTCGGTATACAAAACAAGGAGGAGGAGACACAGTAAACAGAGAACCTAACTGGTCGGTCACAGAGAAAAAGGAATCTTGAACTGGTTTGGGCCCTGCCCAGCAAGCAGGCCAGAGGAGCCGGGGAGAGTACTGAGTTGGGACAGGTGGAGTTTTATCCCTATCTGCACAGGGTAATATCTGGGGTCTAAGGGCTTCCCACAACATACCCTAGGTACTGAAGGGACCTATACTATTGCCCTTTCAGCTCCTGGGAGTCGCTTTATTGCCCCTTTCATCCCTTCCTTCCTTCATTTTACTCTGCTTAGTGTGACATGGCAGCACAGGCACAGACATGGGCAGGGCAAAAAAAATTAGGATATCAAGCGACATCTTAGTGCTACCCTTCAAGGGCCACCTCCAATCTCACCTCCTCTAAGAAGCCTTCCCTGATTTCTCAGCCAGCCAAGATCCCTCCCTTGTCTGAGACTCTATAGCAAAGAGGTGGAAGGAGTATTGTCTAGGGATCATAGGCCCAGGACCAGGTGTGCCCTTGTGTAAATGCCTCGTCATCTCTGGGCTTTAATTTCCTCATTGGGAGAATGAGGGGTTGTAACAGATGATTCTGGAGACCTTTGTACAACCATAATGTCCTTAAAGAGGGGCATGCAGTGAACTCCCCATCCTGAGAGTCATGCAAGCAGAGGCAATGGGATCAGCACACTGAATTTGCAGAGGTTCAGCTCCTCACCCACTGGCATCAAAAGGCTCTTCTGGAGATGGGAGGAACAAATCTGTCTTAGCAAGTTCCCCTTCACTGGGTGTGGCACAAAGGAGGCTGCCCCCTGCTTCACTCCCTGTGGCTTCTGAAGATCCTGGGTCCTGGCTCTGATCTGTCAGTCCTGCTCAATCTTGCCCATCTCAAAGCCTCACCCTAGCCGCGTGACCTTTGTCCTCTATCCAATTCCGCTCGGGAGGTAGAGCCCCTTGGGATTGAGGGAGTCAACCTTCAGAATTCTAGAGTTCCTGGTTCTGCCACTGTTATGCCTTTTCTAGAAAGGAGCAGGAGAGAAGCATGTTCCTTAGAGGTGATCTGCAGGGAAACAGGCCAGAATCTTTCAAGACTGGAGACACAGAGAAGACAGGAAACGTTGAGCCCTGAGCCCGAGGCAAGAACATTCAGGTCATGCCTGAACTCAGAAGTCAGACGAACTCGGGACATGTCTTGGCTTTGCCTCCACTGACTGGATGACCTAGGGCAGGTGACTTAACTGCTTGGTAAATAAGGATAACCTCCCTGGAACAGGGCATTGGGAGCATCGTGACAGTGTGCTAAGTGCCTGAAACGTATCTTCATTTCATTTATCTTGTTTCCACATTTTTAAGCACATTACAGATAAACCCCTGCGATGTAGGGACTAATACTATCATTCCCATTTTGCAGATGAGCGAACAGAGGCACAGCTAGCAAGACTAGAGTTGGGATTTGAAATAAGCAGTCTGGGCCAGAACCTCAGGTGGGGATGGTGGTTAGTTTTTTGTTTTTGACTTTTTATTATGGAAAATTTGGAATATACCTACAAGTAGATAGACTAGCATAGTGAAACTCCACATACTTCACCCAGCTTCAGTAATTACCAACTCGCAGCCAATCTTTTTCTCTATGCCCAAACCTACCCTACCCCTCCTGTAATATTTGAAGTAAAACTTGCATGTCTGTCATTTCATATATAAATATTTCATTATGCTTCTCTAAAAGCTAAGGAATCTTATTTCAGGAAGCATCACCAGACAACCATTATCACATCTCGAAAAAACTGACATTAATTCCTTAATAGCATCAACTATCCAGGAAGTATTACAATTTTCAATCATATAAATTCCATGCTATTTTTTCACAGCTGATTTTCTTGAATCAGAATGCAAATGGCTTTACACATTGGGTTGTTTGATAGGCCTCTTAAGTTTCTTTTCACCTACAGCCTTCCCTGCTATCTCTTACTGTCTTTTCTTCCAACTTCCAGTTGTTTGTTCTACAGAATTTTCCATAGCCCAGAGCAGTTGGTGATGTCCAATGGAGCTACAAAGTTAGCCACAGAAGTAACTTCAAATTTTCTAGTAGCCACATTAAAAAAGTAAAAAGACACAGGTGAAATCAATTTTGGTTGTATATTTGGTATAATCAAATATATCCAAAACATTATTTTAATATGTAATCGATACAAAAAGTCATTGAGTTATTTTACATTATTATTTTTTCCTGCTAACTCTTCACTCAGCATACCAGTTTGAAGCAGCCACCTTTCAAATGCTCGGTGACTGCATGTGGCTGGTCACTGCCATATTGGAGAGCATGCAGCTCTGGAGTTTGACCATTGATTACATTCTTCTCACAGCCTGTGATATCGTGATATAATAGAAAATACATATTTGGTCTTTGACACCAGTTCCTGATGCTGAGCTCCTAAATCCCTTGACATTTCTAGATGATAGAAGCATCTTTTGTTCTAATGAGGTGACTCTTGGTGGTGGCTGGATAGGCTCAGGATGGGGGCTGTCATCAGAAAGACTAGGCCATGATATGAAGCTTGGAACTTTCACCCCTGCATCTCCAGGAAGGGAAGAGGGGCTGGAGATTGAATTTATTATCCATCATGCCTATATGATGAAGCCTCCATCAAAATCCCTAAAAGACAGGATTGGAAGAGCTTCCAGGCTGGTGAACACAGGGAGGTGATGAGGTGGTGCTGTCCCCAGAGACAGCACGGAAGCTCCAGGCCTCTGCCGCATGTGTGGGTCTATGCCTCTCTTCCATCTGACTGTGGCTGACTGTCATCTGTTATTACAAGTCAGTCATGTAAGTAAATTTTTCCCTGATGCTGTGGGCCATCCTAGCAAATTACTGAACCTGTGCAGGGGGTTGTGGGAACCCTTGCCTTAAAGCTGGTTGGTCACAAGTGAGGCCATTTGAAACTTGCGATGGGTTCTGAAGTGGGGACAGTCTTGTGGGACTGAGCTCTTATCCTGTGGAGTCTGTGCTGCCAACGGGCAGATAATGTCAGAATTGAATGGAATTGTAAGACAATTTCTGAGGAAATAAACCCACACATTTAACCACAGAGGGGTTGAAAGTATTGAGTGGGAAACCGCTTTTCCTACACAGAGCCCTCACTCTCAACCCCTATGACCCACTCAATGGTCCTTAATCCTTCCTCTCACTCCTCTCCAGTGACCTTGGCCCCATCCTTCTAGACTCAGGCTTTCTGTCTGTCCCAATGTCCTTTGTCCTTATCCCAACCTCTTCCTTGCTGGTGTAAACACTAGGACACTCCAGTTCCCCACAAGCCCCCTTGCGCCAAACACTCAAGCACCTCTAGAAAATCCTCTTCCTCCAGGAAGCCTTTCCAGACAGCTGATTCTCCCCAGCAACCCTTCCCAAATAAACTCAGAACTCTGTCCTCCAGGTGTCTACTCAACCACACTGGTTCCATGGTCCCAGTGTAAATACTGTGAATGTCTGTTGATGTCTCCTGAGTCCTCACATACTCTACTTGAGCAGGGGCCTAGGACTGTGCCCACATTGGTGCTCTACAGCCAGCAGGGCTCTAGACAGGACACCCACCACGAACAGCATCAGGGCAATGTTGATGACGACAACGAAGCTGACAAGCTTGCACCAGCATTTACAGAGCATTTCCCTGTTTAGGTTGCATTCATTCAACAAATTTATGAGTGCTTACTCTGGGCCAGCAACCAGGGAATAATAATAGGTTCAGTTTTTGGAGGCTTACTATAAATGCCAAGCAATGTTCTAAGCACTTTCCATGAAATCATGTAATCTACATCCATTTTAGATGGAGGCACTAGTACTATCCCAATTTTATAAAAATTGGAGGAATAGGGCAGTGAGGTGACTTGTCTAGAGTCACACAGCTGGTGACGGGTGGAGTTGGGATTTGAACCTCGGCACCTCACTGCATCATCTCTCCTTATAGGGGGATATAGTGGTGAAGGACAGATGGTCCCTGTCCTCAGGAGTCTCCTAGGTAGTGGGAGGTATGCCCAAGATGGGGACAGGAGGTGTGGGAGACTTGGTGGGGGAGATGATGACCTGAGGCCATGGCTGTGTCCATGCACTCCAGGAAGCCTCAGTGGCATCCCTCTCATATATGCTCTCAAGTATAAATCTCATCTTGGCTTTTGTGCCAGGATGCCTGGACATGGCCTAAGGTGGGGGTGATTGGCAAAATCTGGAGGCAGGAAGTGAGGAGGCTGAGGCATCAGACCAGAGGCACGATGGAGGCCTGAGCCAGGTCTGGGGAGATGGAGGGAAAGGAATGGATTCCAGAGAGGGCCTTAAAGGGGGTGGGGTGAGAGGGGCAGAGGAGGTGGCCCTCGGAGTCTCATGTTGGTACCTCCAGATCTGCAGGATCTCAGGCAGTGACCCCAACTCCTTAGAAAATGGACAAAAAGACCTTGATGATCTCATTTGTTCCCAAGCCTCCACTTCTCCTGAAGCAAAGATCTGTCAGCTTCCTTGTATTTTTGCATTTTGTAATTGATTTAAAACACTTCAGGGTTTATGTGTCACGGTATGGATAAGCTTGTGCCTAGGAAACCTCCTCCAGTTCCTCCTGAGCTGCTCGAGGGACAGCCTCATGCCTCACTCACCTTTGACCTCTGGCATGGTGTAGCCTCCTGATAGACACTTTTAAAAATAAATACCCCTAGCGTTTCCTCTGACTTGCCCAGGGCCACACAGCTCGCCGGGGAGGGGTGAGGACTGGGACCCGGTACTTGGGCTCCTGCTGCTCTGCCCTATGCCCTTGGGGACTTCTGGACAAGGGTGGGCTTCCCTGGGCTGACAGAGGAGACAGAGGCAGTGGTGTGCTGGTAAATGGTTAACAACAGGCTCTCTGGAAAAAATGCCTTAACTGTAGCATTTGCAAATTTCTATAGTATAAACACTCTCGCAGTGACCAATTTCAAGTCCAATGTCACAACTGGCTCTAGGCCTGGTCGGCCAGAACGGTCCTAGGACCATCTCCCACTCCACAAACGGTAGGAGCCCTTCCAACTCCTAGTCATCCTTCAGAACCTGCTTGATGTCACCTTCTCTAGGAGGACCTCCCAGTCGCTGTAGAGACACCCCAGCCCCATTGCTCCTATATGGCTGTCAGCGCACTTTATGGAAACAGCACACTTAACTTTCTGTCTTCCCTCCACTGTGTCCCCACCCCTTAGCACTGGGCCTGGTCTATGACAGGGGCTCAGGAAATATTTGTTGAAAGGACAAGTAATGATGCTGATGCTGATATTGACAGCAAATGCATATATCATCTGCAGTGTGCCAGTTCTAGTCTCTCTCTTTTTTTTTTTTGCTACAGTTAGAGCATTTTTTTCCAGAGAGCCAGTTGTTAACCATTTACCAGCACACCACTGCCTCTGTCTCCTCTGTCAGCCCAGAGAAGCCCACCCTTGTCCAGAAGTCCCCAAAGGCATAGGACAGAGCAGCAGGGGCCCAAGTACCAGGTCCTGGTCCCTACTCCTCCCCTGTGAGCTGTGCGGCCCTGGGCCAGTCAGAGGAAACACCGGAGATATTTATTTTTCTCATAAGAAAAAACCCCATTTCTCTTACGGGATTTTTGGTTTTTTTTTTTGAGGCAGAGTCTTGCTCTGTCACCCAGGCTGGAGTGCAATGGTGCAATCTTGGCTCACTGAATCTTGCGCTTCCTGGATTCAAGGGATTCTCTTGCCTCAGCTTCCTGAGTAGCTGGGATTATAGGAGCATGCTACCATGCCCTGCTAATTTTTATATTTTTAGTAGAGACAGGGTCTCGCCATGTTGATCAGGCTGGTCTTGAACTCCTGGGGTCAAGTGATCCCACACGCCTCGGCCTCCCAAAGTGCTGTGGTTATAGGTGTGAGCCACCGTGCCCGGCCGTGCCAGCTCTGTTCAAAGCACTTAACAGATATTAACTCATTTAATCCCCACAACGCTCTAGATGGATTTTTTTGCTTTGGTTTTTTTTTTTGAAACAGAGTCTCGCTCTTTTGCCCAGGCTGGAGTGCAAAGGCACGATCTTGGCTCATTCACTGCAACCTCCGTCCCCTGGGTTCAAGCAATTCTCCTGCCTCAGCCTCCCTAGTAGCTGGGATTAGAGGCGTGAGCTAATATTTTGTATTTTTAGTTGAGATGGGGTTTCGCCATGTTGGCCAGGCTGGTCTCTAACTCTTGACCGCAAGTGATCTGCCCGCCTTGGCCTCCCAAAGTGCTGGGATTACAGGCATGAGCCACCATGCCCAGCTCTAGATGGATTTTTATGTCCTCATTTTGTAGATGGGGAAACTCAGCCTCAGCAAATCAGTGGCAGAGCAGGGCCTGGCATGCAGCTCAGAATGCTCTCATGTCCTTGGGCTTCGCTTGTCCTGTAAGATGGGTGGGAGCGAAACAGGTCCAAATTCCAGCGAGGGGCTTATGGAAGTTTAGGTAAAGAGCCTTGGCTAAGGTCATCCCACTATTAAGTGGATGGGGATGTGGTAGAATCAGCACTTAGGGGTCTCAAGTGCAAAAGCGTTTTGTAAACCATCAAGGACCACAGACATGCTACGAAGTTGGAAGAATCTCACCTTTTAGAGATTTTTAGTCCAAGCTTAACAAATAAGGAAACGAAACTTCTGAGAGGGAGGTGACCTGCCCCAAGTCATGCACGAGCATCTCAACCCTGCCCCTCTGCGCTTTCCACAGTCCCAGAGTGGCACGCATTCCTTAGTGGCTCTGGGCACTGCACTCGACAGCTCATGCCATGGTGGGTTTGCACGACAGTCTTTTCCCTGAGCCTCACGATTGTCCTGGAGGAACTTGTTATACCCATTTACAGATGAAGGAACCGAGGCTCAGCAAAGGGAAGTGATTTATCCCATCTCACAGGCTCGTAAGTGGGGAACCTGGATGACTCTACATACAAAACCACCAGGGAGATGAAAAGAACCGAGAAAGAGCTGGGCTGATTGTGGTCAAGTGTGTAAGGCAGACCTGGCTGGAGGAGCCTGGAGACTGGGGCTCAGAAGGGACTTAGGGATTCCTCCCTGATTTTTGGTCACCCAGAAGTTATAGGGCTGCCTCCTTAGAGCCTGGGAGCTTCCTGGATGCATGGTCTGTCCCTGCCTCGAGGCTCCCAAGACAGGTGCCCTGGCTGGCCAAAGGTCAGCCTGGGGCTGGCACTACTGGAAGAGTGAGGAGGTGATGGCAAGATCTGGGATAGACCCCCAGCCCCCAGCATCACCTTTCTGAACCTGGGCTTCCTCATCTGCAAGACGGGGGACCCAGTTGTTGTAGAAGTGAAATGAGCTAGTGCCACCAGATGCCTAGCCTGGGGACTGGCATGGAGCAGGCGTCCATCTAGGACAGCTGCCTTCACTGTTGCTACTGCTGTTGCTATTATTATTATTAGACTCAACAATATGCCTTTGAGCAGGTGGCTTTTGCTCTTTGAGCCTCAGTTTCCCCATCTCTAGGGCAAAGGAGGGTGATAAGGTAGGTTATTCTGTAAAATCCTTCCAGCTGTGACCGTCTGTGATGACTAGCTTTCTTAAAGCTGTTCATTCTGGTGCCATGTGGGCCTCACCATTGTAGTGACTTCCTATGTATACTTACTGCAGTGTCAGTGTCTTGTGTATGCCACAGACACACACATGCTGTCCTTTTTCCTCACACTATCTCGATTGTCACACACCATCAGCCCCTTAGTCACAGAACAGGATGTTTGCTTATCTGAATCTCTGGTCCTGGGGAAGGGCAGCTGATCACCAAATGTTTGCTGAGCTGAGTTAGTTGCCGTTGGCAGTAGTTAGTTCTCTGTCACTAAAGGTATGCAAGTAAAGTCTAGGCAATGTTTCTGGTGAGTTTGGACCCGATTACTTAAATTCCATAGATTTAAGCCCTAGGACTATGTAGAGCTGCCCCACTCAATGCCACAGCCCCTCACTCCTTGGGCTTTCTGGTTCAAGACACACATTTTACATTTGTAGGATGTGCGGCTACTGGAGGTGCCGACTGTATATCAGATGCGTGGGCCTAATTTTCCCATAATCCTCCAAACAGTGCTGTAGGGTCTCCTCCTCCTCCTCCTCCACCTCTTCCTCCTCCTAGGGTCTCCTCCTCCTCCTCCTCCTTCTTCTTCTCCTTCTCCTTCTTCTCCTTCTCCTTCTTTTTTCCTCTTCTCTTCCTTCTTCTTTCTTCCTCTTCTTTCCTCTTTTTCTTTTGTTGAAACAGGATCTTGCTCTGTTGCCCAGGTTGGAGTGCAGTGGTACAATTACAACTCACTATAGCCTCGACTTCCCGAGTTCAAGCTATCCTCCCACCTCATCCTCCCAGGTAGCTGGGACCACAGCTCCTGCCACCACAGCTCGCTAATTTAAAATTTTTTTTTAAAGATGGGATCTTGCCCAGGCTTGCCTCCAACTCCCGGCTTCAAGCGACCCTCCTATATTGGTCTCCCAAAATGTTGGATTTACTGGCATGAGCTACCATGCCTGGCCTACTTCTTGCAGGGAGGTAGGAGGTACAAAAGAGTTCTGTTCCCGGTTATGTAAATGCCTACCCTCCAGGAACTGTGATTTGTAGCTCAGTTGGTAGGAGGGGTCTTGCAACCTTGCCTGGGGCAATGAGGCCTTTGCAGACCCTGACTGAGGCACAGGCTCTATGTAGGGCCCTGGGGTTTGTCATCTGTGCTGCTAACAAAGGTGGAAAATTCCTACTTCCTGAGCTGAGGTTGAGGATTCTGACATGCATGAGCTTGCCTACTTTCCTTGGTATTTCACTTTTGGAGCCGGAAACAAAATCCTCCCAGATGCTCTGCTTGGCCCCTATGAGTCTGACCTGCAGGCCGGTGCCTGGCAGAGGGCACACCACAGTGGCTCACCCTCCCACTCTCACTGCCCAGGAGCTGACGCAGGGAGAACGGGAGTCACAGCTCTGTGTCTGTGCTTACCGCAGCACCCTTAACCTCTCTGAGTCTCAGTTTCCTTATCTGTAAGATGGGATTGATTATTAGTAGGTGTCCAATCAATGTTAGGGATGACTATTAATAAGAAATTGCATCTGATAAGATGCCAGCTCCTCTGTCTCCAAGGACCTGTCTTTGCTGCCTGTTCCTGATTCCTGCAGAAACTCCTGTAGCCAAGACAACATAAAAGTAATCTGGTTTGCAAATATGTAATGAGCCAGTTACAGACAGAGAGGAAAGCAGATGGCAGCTTCCAGTGTTTTATCTGAATAGGTCAGCCAGGAGGAGAGGGTTTAGTGGCTCCCAAATCTGTCTCTAGATCATTTAATTTTTGGATAATTCAGTGACGCAAACCCAGAACCTTCAATCCTCTCCCTGTTTTTTGTTTGGCATTTTTGAAAATAATCAAAAGGACAGGAAAAGCTTTATGCATAGAGATGTCCCTCATCATGTAGAAGGAGGGTCACAGGAAACAACTTAGATGTTTAGGACCAGGGAACTGGTTAAATACATGATCTTATATCCATTCAATAAATGTCAAGCCAACATGACAAAAGGATACTTCTAAGAGTTCACCAAAAATGCGAGAATATTTCTGATAACATGTTAAGGGAACAAAAATCTGGGTAACCAAATTGTATATACAACAAGGTTCAAAAGTTGAGAAGGCAAAATACCAAATGATGACTGGCAGTGGTTGTCTTTGAGCATGAGATCGTAGGATGCTTTTGGGTTTTCTTTACTGTTTGTCACAGTATCCACGTTTTCTATGAAGAACATATATTGCTTTGGCAATAAAAATATTTAAATAAGCCAAGTGTTTGGAATGAATTATGGGTTTATTTATGTAAGAAAGATAATCAGCCAATTCGTGCTTAAAGGAAAGGTTTTGCTTACATAAAAGCTGGTAAAGAAACGCACAATCATGTTTGAATTTAAAATGAAATGTTTAAACTATTTATGAACTGTTTGTTTAATGATGGCCCATAGTACCCAACCACCCTTCCTGAGCAGGTAGAATCAGAGGGCTTCTAATAACCTGAAAAGAAGCAACCAGCTGGGAGCCAGTGGAGAGAAGCTCTGGGAAGATGGGATTTTCTCCTGGGCTGCAAAATCCACTCATTCTCACAAAATGCAGCCTGGTTCCATAATTTGGTGTCCCCATGAAACAAAGGACAAGGACAGAGACAAACCATTCTCCAGTCTCCAATCTTCACTTTGATTCACATCTCTGCTGGCTGGGTTATCTCTTTGAGTGTTTTTTTCATGAAGCTGCAGGCATGGCATTTTCTGGGCACCCTCTCACATTTGAGCCTGTCTTTCTGCTGCCTTCTCTTGTGAAGAACCATTCAGCATCACACTGGCTCTCTCTCAGTCTACAGCTGCCCCCGCCCCCCGATGGCTCTGATGCATTCGCTACTGCAGAAAAACCTGAACCCAGCCTGATTTTTCTTGCTTTATGGATTGCCTATCCCTGTCCCCACCAACTCCCCAACCTCCAGTCAATCTGGATGCTTATAGTATTTTCTTTTTCTCATTTCCATTCAAAAGTGCTGTCAGATGTATTTAGGGGACACTGTCTCGTCTCACCCCTTTTCATACCCTGTGAGCTGGGCAAGGCACCATTGCATAGGTGAGGGTTTGGAGGCTGGAGAGAGGAGGTACTAGGACTCAAACCACATTTGGGGATTCAGAGACATTTCCTGGATGTGCCCTAAGGCAACCCCGACTCCGGCAAACCTGCTATGCAATGAAGGAGCCTGGACAAGGGAGTCTCACCAAGGGTGTTCAAATCCCAGCTCTGCCGGTCACTAAGGGTGGAACTGTAAGTGCGTGGCCTCCTGTCGGAGCCCAGGTCCTCGCTTGTGGGATAAGGAGCATTGCCCCTGGCAGGAGGGCTGTTGTGAGGATCCAGTGTGATCATCTCTGACACTCAGGAATCCTTCCTGTTGGTTCCCATCCTGTCTCACGCATGACAGTCGCCTCCACTTTCCCCCAAATCCCCAGATTGTTCTGTCAAGTGATGACCCTGGGTGCCCTCACCTCCACCCCGTCAGCCACACACACCCCAGTCTAAACAGACTCCCGGAAGATATGGCCCAGGCCACTTGCAAGGAAAGTCCCTGCGGCTGCTACTCATCCTCATGGAAAACATGAGGACTGGGGAGGACTGGAGAGCAGGGAGTGTGGGGACAAGCAGGGCACCCCCATCACCGGGCAGAGGGCTCTGGCTGGGGCTTTTGGATCACTGCCTACCATGGGGAGGCCCAGGCCAGGGACTCAGGCTCCTACCCACCTCTCCAGCCCCAGCTCCTCCTTCCCCTCCTATCCCCTCCCTGCCCCACTGGTCTCCCCTGGCCCTGCCTGAGCAGCTTTGGGAGTTCCCACCTCTAGACCTTTGCTTATGCAGGGACACAGGATGTGATGGGAAGACACAGGCCAGGCTCCAGAGCCAGCCCAGTCTCTAACTAGTTCTGTCTCACCTCTAGGGAGCATTTCCTCAACTGTCAGGTGGAGACACAATACTTACTTGGCAGGTTTATTGGGGGGATACTTGTGATCATTTGGGGGGTCAAGGGTGCCCTGGAGCTCGAGCATACATCCATGGCACTGGGCAGTCTCCCCTGCCCTTTCTTTCCACTGCACGCCCTCCCTCATTTAGGCAGATCCTCTACTTTACCTGGGTCTAGGTCCTCCAACTTGAAACCTGCCCACAATGACACATCAGACATTGTAGATGTGTCATAAGCTGGTGTTGGGACATGCAGGCAGCAAAGACGCAGCTTGCGTGTGTACACGTGTGTGTGTGTGTGTGTGTGTGGTTTGGGTGGTCCACACAGAGGCCCAGGAAGAAGAAGAGCTGAGATCCTGCCACATGGCTCCTGACCCTGGAGGTTTAGGGACAAATCATTAGTGTGACTGTCCCAGGGTCCTCTGGGGATAATACTTGGGGTTACAAATTTAGAGAGCTATGTTAGAACCACCTGGGTCTCTGCCTGTCTCTCCCACCAGGCTTTCAGCTCCCTGTGGGGAAAGATGTCTGAGCTGAGGGGAGCCCTGAGCAGTCTCTCAGCAAATGGTTAAGGGAAGAAGGAATAAACCAGCTTCTTGAGTCTGGGCACAATCTGGGTACTTTCAAACACAGTCCTATTGCATTGGCACAGCAGTAGTCTTTATCATACAGGTGAGAAAGGAGAGGTTCGGAGAGGTCAGTGACCTGCCCTGGGTTACTCCGCAAGTTATTGGCCTAGTAACCTAACCCAGGGCCGTTGAACAATCGGGCCAGTTGGTGCCAATTTCTGAATATTAACTGCTAAAAAAATACTGGTGGTGAAATAACTAGCACATCGGTGAGCCTGTTTGGGCTGTGGGCTCAGACTGAGCTCCTATAAAGGGTATGAAGCAGGCAGGGGCCATGGAATGGGGGAGGGGGCTTAGCAACTGTTATCCTACCTTTTTATAGATGAGGTGCCTGCTGTTGAGAGACAAAGGATCACTAGCAAAACCCACTAAAGAAGTGGGGTCCAGGGTGGAAAGGAGGCCTTTCTGGGGGTGCTGATGGAAATCCCCACCCAGGCAAATCTTGCTTCCCAGGCATTCTCCCAGTAAAGGCTGCATCGCTGTGCCCCACTTTGGCTGCAGGCTACTGTTTACCACCCAAGCTAGCAGCCACCCATTGATCTCTGTCCATCAACTTATTCTAATTCTCTGCATAGCACATAGCACTTCCTGGGATTGCCCTTCTCCTGTCTGCTCTTCAAAGAGCCATCCTTAGATGACCTACTGATACTGCTTTTTATCTTTCTAACTTGTCATTTTGTTTTTGTAATTCTTTTCTTTCTTCTTTTTTTTAGGGTCATTATTATCTGGTTTATTGAATTGAACATTTTTTTGCAATTTTTTCGGCTTAATAATTTAAAATTTTAAAGGCGTGAATCCTCCCCTGACTATGGCTTTGGCTGCATCCCATAAGTTTGGTAAGCAGTGTTCTTATAGTTAGTCATTTCTCAAATATCTGTAATTTCAGTTTTGATGATCCGTCTCTTTGATGGTCTTCCTTTTGAGTAACAGTGTTTTCTAAAATTTTCAAGTTGTTTATTTCTATTCAAGTTTGTTTTGCTTTTTAAATACACATTTTTGCAAAGAGATATGCATCCTCATGGTAACATTTCAGAGTGCAAAACAGAATACAGTGAGGGGTAAGTCTCCCTCCAGGTCCTGTCCCTGCCCGTCGCCCCCAGAGACAGCCAGGCTCACTGGTGTCTCCTGTTGCTTTCCAGACATCTTCTGAGCTTTTGGGAGCAGATGTGCATATATCCATGTATAAGGATGCCTGCAGAAGCACCCCAAATGCACCGCCGGCTGTGTCCTCACTTCCTTGCATTTAATAATCTGTTGACCCACCTCGCTTTTCAATGGTCTCACAGTGTTTCAGAGTAGGACTGCCCTGTAATGCACCAGCCTCCGCAGGGAGTTCCCGGTTTTCATAGGTAGTTACCAATTCTACTATTATTTTTAGCTGAAGGAACGAAGGATCCCAGAGACCACATGCCTTGCCCTAGGCCACACAGCAGGGGAGGAGCAGAGAGGGATTCAGTCCCTGTGCTTGGCTTCTGAACTAGGAGGAGCGGGGGCAGGAGGGAGAAGGGAAGTGGGTGGAGAGAGGAATCATCTTCACAGAGTCCATCTCCCTAACGTGCTCAAGCTACAGTTCATTTGAGGAGTCCCCCCAGTGTTCACTATTTTTGGCTGTCACAAATGATCAGCACCAGACCCCTCATCTGCAGGCCCTAGCCCGTGTGTGAGCACACCTGTTTCAGGGGCGCAGGCCCTCTTCTGCCTCCCCTGTCCTGTTCTTGTGTTCTAGCCATTGCTGTCTGAATCTTTCTGTTCAGAGAAGACCCAAGAGGTCCATTCTCTCACCTCTCACTTTGCCAACTGGCCAGTGGGCTCCAGAGTTGGGGGGATGTTCCCCAGGTGCAGTTGTGCATGCATAAGGTACAATCTCCGAGGCTCTGGGAGAACCCCAGAGAGCCTCCCTCTGTGGTCAGGGAGTGATCCCCTGCACTCTCAGAGCACAGCAGGTGCCAAACATGAGCCTGGATGCTAGGGGCTGAAGGAGAGGCCCAGTCTTTTCCCCGAAGGGGCTTCCTGTTTGGTAGGGGAGGCAGGGCACGGCCTGATGCTTCCAGAAATGTTTGGACCCAAATCTACCTTGAAGGGAGCTAGCTGTGAGCTGTGTGCATTTCACAATCTGTCCATTTACATTTTTGCGGAGATGTTCAATTTGCTAACAACTTGGAGCGGGGAGGGTTTCTATCCTTTCCTGAGGTAGCTGGCACACAAGCACAGGTGCCAGAGAGTGAGGAACAAGTGTGGGGACCCCAAGTCTCTTGGCTGGTGGGACTCGGACGAAGGGCCCGAGGAGAGTGGCTTTTGGGTCCAGGACAGATCATTTGCTAAGGCAGCTTGTTTCAAAGTGTGGCTCATCTGTTTTGAAATCCCCAGAGATATTAGCCAGTCCTTGGGTACTGTAACAGAAATCTTGGGACCCCCAAACGCTTTATGCCAAAGGGAAAGTTAAGCCTGGAGACTGAGTCAAGCAATATTGTCATCCTTCTTCCTAACGACAGCTGTAATCTCACAAGCTTAGACGTTAGCCAGACCTCCACAGAAAAGAAAAGCCCTCGCATATCTCCCCATGACTACCACCACAAATGTTCTTTGTTGGGTGAAACCATTCAGGATGTGGATCTTACCACAAAACAAGGACACATTAATTGTAACTTGAGGTCCGCAATCCAAGCCTAGCTCCTCACACTCAAATCTGTTAGATTCACACTGATGGTGCTGATGTCCCCAGGTACAGCACGAAAACAAGGCAAGGGCAAGATGAGATTAGTCCTCCTTCTGCCTAACCTCCTCTTCTACATACTTTCTCCACTTCAAGCACATGTGTAAAAATGCGAAAGAAAAATAAAATTAAAATCCCGGGACCCCAAACTCACTAAGCCAAAGGGAAAAGTCCAGCTGGGAGCTGGGTCGTGCAACCTGCCTCCCGTTTTGTGTCTAAGTGGATAAGACTTCCCTCCCTCTCATTTTGCTCGCAGGGAAATTCCTTGTGGGCCCTGAGATCTTTACCTTCAAGCAGCTGTGTTGTATTTCACCCTTATGATGTAAATTAACAGCTTAGCTTCACAGGTATGGGACAAAGGATAGAACCAAAAGTCATCCCTCTGCTCACCTGAGGCGAGTGCATATCTGACGGCTTCCTATACGCTATGATTATGATTATGATTATGATAATTTGAGGTAGAGTCTTGCTCTGTCGCCCAGGCTGGAGTGCAGCGGTGCGATCTCAGCTCCCTGCAGCCTCTGCCTCCTGGGTTCAAATGATTCTCCTGCCTCAGCTTCTCATGCCTGGCTAATTTTTGTATTTTTAGTAGAGACAGGGTTTCACCATGTTGGACAGGGTGGTCTTGAATTCTTGACCTCAGGTAATCCACCCACCTTGGCCTCCTAAACTACTGGGATTACAGGCGTGAGCTGCAGTGCCCAGCCCTGTGATTATTTTATTGACTGAGCACCAGGTGAATGGCGAATTGATGATCCCTCCACCTGCTTCTTTCACATGAAAAATGTGCATTCAGTGAAGTGAATGAAGAGGCTCAAAGGGGTGCTACTGCTTGCTTCTTTATGCTACCTTCCCCTCTTTTTCCTCCCTCTTTCCGCTACCGCCTGCTCTTTTCCCTTTAAATAGTGAAGCCCCTTCTTTGAAAGAATCATGGGCCGGAGATGTTTCCTGTGATTTTGTGTCTCTCTTTCCTGGGTGTGTCCTTAACCTTGGCAAAACAAACTTTAAAAATAATTGAGACCTGCCTCAGTCAGTTTCTCTTTGATTTACAATATTAAGCCTCAGGAAAACCTCTTCGGAGGGCATAGGGCACACATATTTTCTATGGTTTGTGTTTTTCCCAGGTGCACCCTCAAACTCTCGATAAACGTCATTTGAAGCTTATCAACTCAGTAGACCTCGATTGACTGAGACTTGCCACAGTCTGTCATTTCGGTGAATAGTACCCAGACCTCAAATCACAGTCCCCAGAGCAGGGCCCTAGCACCTACATGGGTGACCAGCCTGCAGGTGCTTCTAATGTACAATAAAATTTAGTCTTTCTCCAGCAGACCACCCCGGCCACTGGCGTGTGACCCCTTAGGAAACCTGCAGGGAAGAGGAGAAGCAACCTCATGACCATGATAGCAACCACAGAAGCGACGGGGCTGTGCTGGAGCCTGGTGCTGTGCAGGTCACAACACCCCACGGACGTCCCCGCAGGCACTGCTCATTTCCAGATGCCGCTCAGCTGGGCCACTTCTCTGTGCCCCCTGCCTCCCCCCACCACCACTGCCCTTCACCGGTGGCACAGATCAGAGAGGGTCAGAGGGGTTGGCAGTGAATGGGATGGGACAGGCCAGAGTGAATCTAAAGTTTGAGCCCTGAAGAGAAGCGTGAGAAGGACTCTTGCTATCAGTGCCCGCAGGCTCATTGCCTGGACATAGGAGTGTGTGCATGTCAGAGAGGGCTTTTTTCTGGACACCCTCGAGTGGCTGTGGCCTTACTGCAAGGCAAATGCAATCTCTGTGACCGTCCCAGACCCTCACTCCTGCCTCTGTAGACCATCCGTCTGGTACCTGAGCTCCTGCAGTGTGCCTGACACCCGCTTTCACTACATCAGCACAATCAGAGGTCAGCCTCCCAGTGGTCCTCAGAAACAGTAATGATGATCCCCATTGTACAGGAGAAGAAACCGAGGCTCAGAGAACTTTCCTGGTAGGTAAGTGATAGGGGTGGAATTCAAATCCAGAGCTGTGTTTGTTCCACCCTGCTTTATGCTGTGATGACTTTTTTGGAATGTTTCTAGCCTCCAGAATCCTCCAGAGCCATCAGTGATGAAAGAGTCGAAGAAATACTTCACGTCTTAGGTTTGTTCTTGAAAGAAACCCTGGAGTGGGTGTTTTGGGGAAGCAGAGCCTTAGGTCCCCAGGAAAACCAGAGGAACTTAGAGGAGGAATTGAGTATTTAACACTTTTCATGGAGGGCAGATTCAGTAGCTGTAGACATTTAGCTCAGAGAGAAGCAACAGGACTAGAATGGTACAAACCCCAAGGAAACAAAAGTGGGCCCATTGCTCAGTGGGGGATAGTTGGAGGAAAAGCTTTTAAACAGTAGAACTCTCCTGAGATGGAACGGGTTGCCTTGCAAAGTAGTGAGCTCCCCATTCTTGGAGGCATGCACACTAAGAGGGGATTCCGGGACCGAGTGGATGTCAGAAGTGATGTACTTGGGGCCTTAAGTCTTGGCAGGTCTGATGGTTTGCCTCATGACCCTGAGGTACTGTAATTGTCCTAAGTGCCTTCTGAATCCTCAAAGCAACATGCAGACCTGCCCTGTGTGCCTTTTTCTTTTTTTAAGAGCAGTTTTAGATTCACAGCAAAATTGAGCAGAAAGTATGGAGACTTCCCGTATATCCCCTGCACCCACACATGCATAGCCTCCCCCGTTACTCACATCCCCCACAAGAGCAGTCAATTTGTTGTAATTGATGAACCTGCATTGACACATCATCATCACCCAAAGTCCATAGTTTTCATCAGGGTTCGCTCTTGGTGATGGACATTCTGTGGGTTTGGACAAATGCATAATGACATGTATCTACCATTATAGTATCATACAGAAGTTTCACTGTCCTAAAAGTCCTTTGGTTTTCTCCTCCAGCTCTCTCCTCCCTCCCTCTAATTACTGGCAACCATTGATTTTTTTATTTTTTACCGTCTTCATAGTTTTGCCTTTTCCAGAATGTCACATATAGTTGAAATCATACAGCATATGCCTTTTCAGAGCGGCTTCATTCACTTAGTGATAGATCCTGTGTGCTTTATTATTGCCTGCTATATGAGCAATATTTATTTATTCATTTAACCATTCAGCATTTCAGCAAACACTGACCCATGTTGGGCTAGGCATCATTTTGAGTGCAGAAGAGGCAGCTTGAGAGGAGAGATGAGGCCTCTGCTTTCATTCTGAAAACTAGAGTCTCCTGGTGCTATGATCTGAATGCCTGTGTCCCTCCAGAATTCACCTGTTGAGACTTAGTCCCCAAGGTGGTGATATTAAGAGGTGAGGCTTCTGGGGGGTCATTAGATCATGAGGTCCCCCTCCTCGTGAATGGAACTGGTGCTCTTTAAAAGAGGCCTGGGAGAGCGTGTTCACCCTTCCACCATATGAGGATGCGTAGAAGATGCCATCTATGAGGACTAGGTCCTCACCAGACACCCAATCTGCCAGTGCCTTGATCTCGGGCTCACCAGCCTCCAGCACTGTGAGCAGTAAATGTCTGTTTTTCAATAAATTACCCAGTCTAAAGTATTTCTTTTAGCAGCTCAAATAGACTACAATATCGGGCAAGTCTGCAGGGCTCCCCCCTCTCCACCCAGGTGGGCCCCTCCCTGACCACAAGCAGCACAGGTGAGGGGGCCGCCCTAATTTTATCCCTAGAGCCCTTGAACTTGTTACTGAGTCAGTCACTGTGTTAGAGACCACGTGGCACAGTTATTAGGTTGGTGCAAAAGTCATTGCGATTTTTGGCGTTACTTCTAATGGCAAGAACCGCAACAACTTTTGCACCAACCTAATATTTCCATGTTGGATCCCACTGGCAAGCAACGACCAAATTCAAAGTCCTCAGACCCACTGTGCAGGCCCAGCCATGGGAACCTCCTCCTGTTTGCAAGGGAGGGAATCCCAAAGAGACTGAACCCCAAAGAGGTTGAGGGATTTCCCTGGACACTGAGTGGAGGGCTGGCTGAGGTTGTGTCCCCACTCTGAGACTCAGTTTCCTCTGTGCAGTGAGAGGCTTGGAGTGCAGGGTTGCAGGGAGAGCTGGGATGAGGCCTGGGGTCCTGCCTGTGGGGACAGCACACATGCTTCCTCTTTTTCATCCACAGACGCCTACTCCTGGCTGTCTTTCCCCAAGCAGGGGAAAGAGGAAATGCTTCCTCTAAGCTTATGGGGCTCACAACTGTGGAATGTCTCTTGCTGCTGCCAGGGCTTGAAGGACACAGCACAGGTTTTTCTCCAGAGAACCTGGGGCAGGGGATGTTAGCAATGTCCTCTGGGGTCGCTCACCAGTCCCCCGACACCTAAGCCCTTCTCCCACTCAGAAACAGAATTAGGGATGGGGTTGGCTGGGGAGCCCCCCATCACCCCACACCCGTGCCAGAGTTCCCACTTCCTGTAGGCTGGGGAGCCACAGGCGGCCTGTGACTCAGTGAGGCACATTCTGACCTGCCCGGAACAGCAACACCTACTGTCCACCTCCACCCAGGCTGCGGAAGCGACCTACTCTTCAGCAACTCGAACCACGGCTGCCATTTATTTAGTGTCTATGACACACGTGGTGCTCCACAGGCAAGAGCCTACCTCTGTCTCTCCACAAAGAGGAATTACCAGGTCTTCTTTACAGCTCGGGAGACAGGGACAAAATAACTCGCCCAAAAACGTCACTCACTGGGTGAGAGCAGAACTGGAACTCCAACCTGGGCTGGATGCAAAGCCGGTGCTCGGAACCCCTGCACCATCCTGCCCCCCTATCCCGGTCAGCGAGGACCGTGGGAAGAGGGTCGCTAAGTCCTTCTGAGATAGTCACCACCACCTGCCTCCTGGAGGCACATCAGCCAGTATTCACTAACCCCTCCTGCCTGCTTCTGATTTAATCCTGCCATCCCCAGGGAGCCAGCAAGCAGGTTGCTTTGCAGACAGAGAAACTGAGGCTCAGAGAGGTTGAGTAGCTTGTCCAGGGTCACACAGGGCCAACGAGTGGCACGGCTGTGAGTGAAAAGCCAGGTTCTGGCACCTCCACCCAGCACCCGTCCCTGCTGCACCACGCCTCGCTGCCTTACTCCAAGGTGTCCACCCAAAGTATGTGAAAATCCAATCATGAAATCCCTCACACACTGGACACACACAAGCCTGTCTGTCACCTTGATTCAGAGAAGAGAAACCTACAACAGACAAACAGGGCGATTCCCCCTGCTGGGAACCCTTCTTCCCGTTGCCTGTCGACCTCCCCTCCGGAAGGAAGGGAACTTTTCCCAACTCCCCAGGACCAGAGGGAAACTTCTCCCCGCTGCCTGCCCTCCTTCCCTCTAGGCTGGGACAGCTTGTCCTCCCAGCAAAGGTGAGGCGGCTGGACCAGCCCCTTCCCGGCACCCACCTTCTCCGGAGCAAGCAGCATGGGCACTTCAGTCACTCCCTGGGTACTGCGAGGCAGCCTGATGTCCCCACCGTCCCCACCCCTCCTTGGAGCCCAGAGGCCAGAGCTGTAGTGGTGGCGAGAACAGCTCATCTTTCAAGGACTGGGTGGTGATGTCATCAGCCTCCTGGGCACTTCCCCCTCCGCCTCCAGCCGAGCTGCTCTCCTGCCCAGCCCGAGCCAGGCTGCCTGTGGGGCCGGGGTGGCTGCGGTCACCTTTGTTCTCCACTCTGCCACCCTCTGAGCCCTGGGGACCAGCGAGGCTCTTGGAAGATTTCCATGTTTGCGTAGCCCGGCTCCCCACTGGAGTCGTGGTAGGGCAAAAGCGTCCCTCCCAGCTGACCACAAAGTGGCCTGTGGAGCCCCATGTGAATAAATTCGCCTCACGTAACATTTATTTCTTATCACTATTTATTTTCCTAAGGTGGTTGTTTTGTGTCTGAGTTTTGGATGTAAACAGTGGGCATTTACGCGGAAGGTGTAAACAGAGGGTGGCCAGGAGGGCAGGGGGAGTCCTGGGATTTCTTTGTACAGCTCCCAAGGGCGACAGTGGCAGAAGCTGTCCTGTTTCCTGGGGATGGGTGTTTGTGCTCCCCTGAGACACGCGGCCGTTTCTTTGGAGATATGTGGTGGTGCTTTCTTCCATGTCAATGCTCAGATTGGCTTTCTTGGTTTTGCTCAAACACTTACTAACAATCTGTAGCACTTTACACTCCCAGGGCTGAGACGGTAGGAGCTGGAAAGGGCAGGGACTTTTAAAATATTTTTTTTTGAAGCCTTAAAACCTTTCTTTCAGAAGAGAACAGATGAGTGGGCCCAGTGGATCTGGGGAAGAGAAAGGAGAGCCAGAGGACGCCCCCCGAGCCCATCTGCTCCCCTTCCTTGTGACTTGATTCCTATCAAGCCTATAAACCAGCGATCCAGCCTGATCCCATCATCATTGAGACAGGGAAACAGAGTCTCAGATAAGTTTATGGGCGGCCTGGGCACTAGCGCTGTCTTGGCTGTGAAGTGGCTGTAGGCCCTTGAGTGAAGGCCCTCCCTGGCTTGGCTGTGTGGTTGACTCCTCTGTGCACCTGCCTGTTCAGCCACATCGGGGCTCCTTAATCTGGAGTTTCCTGACTTTCCAGTTGGGGACAGAGGTCTGTGGATAGGCTGCCCAGAGTTCACCAGCCCTCTGAAAAGTTGTGTCTGTGCTTTATCCCCTATGGAGCCTCATCTATAGCTTTCACTAAAATATTGAAGAGCTGTGAGATCCACAACATATTGAGACCTGCATGAGCGTCTAGAGACCCTCTGAAGTCTCTTCCAACTTAGATATTGTAGGGCTCTGCATCTATGCGTTGAAAATCCTCAAGGATCTGAATCCAGTGTTGACACAGTGTAAATATCATTGGCAGAGAAATCTCCAAAAGACATCTGTCCATCTACACACGTCTCCATCCATTTCTGTCATATAGTTTTTTAAAAAGTCTACTTTAACCCAATTTTGAGGTCCTGGCTGGAGGCCAGTCAGTGAGCAGCTGATTAAGTTCACATTCTGGCCCTTTCTCTTACCAGGTTCTCACACTCTGGGCCACTAGGCACCTGCCCTGATTGCCTTGGAGCCAGGTACCAAATAATAATGGACAGTTCCCATCATCTGAAACTCACAAAATTATTCAAATCAGCCAATCCATAGGCAGCCAAGGAAGCCTCCTTAACACCACCCCGTGTGTCACACACAGCTGCCGCCTATAGCTCCAGCTTGCTGGGACCCAGTCCCCAGCTGCACATCCTGTGCAGCCCAGCCTGACAGCATCTCATTTGGAGCTGTAAGAAACAGAAGTTCTACCTTTCATTTCTCTGAGTGTCACTGTGTTGTGTCCTGCCATCAAAATAATCTTTTAATCTTGTAAAACAATTACACATTCTTCCATTCATCTACACTGGTATCTACCCACACATCTGCCCACCTGCCTATCCACCTATGCATCCATTCATTCACTTATTCACCCGTCTGTCTGTCCATCCATCTATCCATCGATCCATCCATTCATCCATCCATCCATCCATCCATCCATCCATCCATCCATCCGTCCATCCATTGGTCCATCCCTCCTTCCCTCCCTCCCTCCATCCACCCACACACTCATTTATCAGATACCCACATAACCAGGCAGTACATTGTCAAGTAGAAGTGAATGAATCAGACATCCCCGTGCCTCGGAGGAGTTTACCCTGAGGCCAGTCCCCTGCCTATGGGCAGAGCCAGGATGAGGATTTCAAAGTGTTCCTTGAGGACTCAGTAGCACCCAGTTTATGTCTGGAATGGCACACTTTTGTACTGCATTTTTGCTATGAGAAGGTTTGCCTCAACACTCCTGCAAAGTCCCTGCAGCAGCAACCTTATTACACTCCTCACCACTCAGACTGCTTGGCTGGGGTCTGCAGGAGGTGGCTTAGCCCTGTAAAGGCTCCAGGTTCGAGTCAGCCAAACTGCATTCAGCAAGGACCACAGGAGGGATCCAGTTATTTTGGCAAAACCCTGCCCCACTTAGCAGGGCTCCTTTACATGGCACGGTAAGAAGCTGTTCCTCCTGCTCCCTCCTCCCAGGCCACTGCAGCCTCCCCAGCCATGGCTGGCCCTCTGTACTTCTGTCCCACAGATCCCCCTTATGCTCCTGAGTGGGGCAGGATTGCACTTGACCCAGGGCCTTTGATGTGACCATCTCTGCCTGAAATGCCTTTTCTCTGCCCTCGTTTGAATGCCTGCTCTTCTCTTGGGAGACTGCATGGGGGCCTTTCCTGAAGTCCCTGGTCCAGTCCGCACCTCTTGCCTGCCTGTTTTCTAACACACCCTGGAATTTTTCTTGGTGGACTGAGAACACCACGAGGCAAGGACTCCATCTTACTTGTTGCTATTTATGGCCCGGCACACAGGAGGCGCCCTCTGCAAGGACCACAAGCAGTCTATGGGGAAAAGTGCCCAGATCCAACCTTACTGGGATGAAGGAAAGACGGGGCCAAACAGAATAGCATAAAAGCGGGCTGTAGACATGTATGTATATGTTTGTTTATGAATGTCCACCCTCCACCCCGATGTTCCCAAACATTCTTTCCACATGTCTGTGTGTGAGGCACAGGTGCTCCTGGGAAGGCCATTATTCTATTCGTCAGCCTCCAGGAGCGGGCTGTGCTTTTGTCCAGAAGGCCACAGTGCTGACCAGAAAGCCACTCCCAGGTCCTCTGTGGATCAGCAGCTGCCCTGCAAAAGGCCGACCAGTTACACACACGTCAGACAGACCAGCAGGGAAACGGGAAAGCAGGGTCAGAGGATAAGAGCTGATTTGGGTTCATGGCAAAACCCATGCAGAGCCTGCAGTTTGGCGCTAACGCTCACACCTAAGAACCCTACAGAGCCTCTGCGTCCCCAAAGCGCCTCCCAGCCCATGTGCCCGTGAATGCGATCTCTGCCTCTGGCATCCCTTCCTAGAGGCCTCCTGCACGGCCTGTGGGGGCGCTGTCCTCTGGCACAGGCACGAGCCCCCCAGCCCTAGCCCCGCATGGTGACTCGCTGCCAAGTGATCTCTGTAGCAAGCCCTACATAAGCACACGACCCTTCACAACAGCCCGACGATATGGTTACCAGTCAGTATCCCCATTTTACAGATGGAGAATCAGAGGCTAAGAGAAGTTACTTAACTTGGCCTAAATCCTGCAGGCTGGAAACAGCAGAGCCAAGAGCTGAGCCCAAGTCTGACTCCATCTGCATGTCTTCCCTTCCCCCAGATGAAAATGCAGCGTTTTAAAAAAGCTGATCATGGCCGAGTGCCGTGGCTCACGCCTGTAATCCCAGCACTTTGGGAGGCCAAGGCAGACGGATCATCTGAGGTCAGGAGTTCAAGACCAGCCTGGCCAACATGGCAAAACCCCGTCTCTACTAAAAAATACAAAAATGAGCCAGTCGTGGTGGCACACACCTGTAATGCCAGTTACTCGGGAGGCTGAGGCAGGAGAATCACTTGATCCTGGGAGACGGAGGTTGCAGTGAGCCAAGATTATGCCACTACACTCCAGCCTGGGCCACAGAGTGAGACTCTGTCTCAAAAAAAAAAAAAGCTGATCACATACATAATATGGATGTGTTGTTTCTCTACTGTTTGAACTTAATGTGTACGATAAAAAGTGAAAATCAACTGAAAAGAGTACAGCTGGGAGATGATTAAGAATTTGATGCCGGCCGGGCGCGGTGGCTCATGCCTGTAATCCTAGCACTTTGGGAAGCTGAGGCAGGTGGACCACTTGAGGTCAGGGGTTTGAGACCAGTCTGGCCAACATGGGGAAACCCCATCTCTTAATACAAAAATACAAAAATTAGCCAGGTGTGGTGGCAGGAGCCTGTAATCCCAGCTACTCGGGAGGCTGAGGCAGAAGAATCACTTGAACCCAGGAGGCGGAGGTTGCAGTGAGCCGAGATGGCACTACCACACTCCAGCCTGGGCGACAGAGTGAAACTGTGTCTCAAATTAAAAAAAAAAAGAATTTGATGCCATGTTTCTGTGTGTTTACATATATTCATTATATAGTGTTATACATGTCTGTACTTCAATATACCCCACTTTACATGAACAGGATCATATTACACATGCTGTTGTTGTAAGTGGAATTTCCCCCTTTCCTATTGCTCTGTTTCTTCTTGCACTGCTCCACCTCCAGCCACCATCCTTTCCTGAGCATTCACAAAAACGTATGACAGCCAGGCCAACTACAGAATTTGTGGGACTCTGTACAAAGTGAAAAAGGGGCCCGTTGGCCGGGCGCGGTGGCTCAAGCCTGTAATCCCAGCACTTTGGGAGGCCGAGACTTGCGGATCACGAGGTCAGGAGATCGAGACCATCCTAGCTAAAACGGTGAAACCCCGTCTCTACTAAAAAATACAAAAAAAAAAAAAAAAACTAGCCGGGCGAGGTGGCGGCCGCCTGTAGTCCCAGCTACTCGGGAGGCTGAGGCAGGAGAATGGCATGAACCCAGGAGGTGGAGCTTGCAGTGAGCTGAGATCTGGCCACTGCACTCCAGCCTGGGCGACAGAGCGAGACTCTGTCTCAAAAAAAAAAAAAAAAGGGCCCGTTCCTCAAAAAGTGGGAAAGAAGTGTTGGCAAAGGTATTAAGTCATAAGGCTTTTTCCTTTCTTCTGTGGTCTCTCTTTTGACTTGTCATGACAAGTGTTCCTTTTTGTTGTTGTGTGTTCGTTATTTTGAGACCAAGTCTCACTCTGTTGCCTCCCAGGCTGGAATGCAGTGGTGTGGTGTCATCTTGGCTCACTGTAACCTCCGCCTCCCGGGTTCAAGCGATTCTCATGACTCAGCCTGTCGAGTAGCTGGGATTACAAGTGTGTGCCACCATGCCCAGCTAATTTTTGTATTTTTGGTAGAGGTGAGGTTTCACCATGTTGGCCAGGCTGGTCTCAAACTCCTGACCTCAAATGATCTCCCCACCTCAGCCTCCCAAAGTGCTGGGATTATAGGAGTGAACCACCTGCTCCCGGCCTGTCATGGTGTATTTAAAATTTGCTATTTGATGTTGTTTCAAGTATAGAAAAATTAAAAAGTTAAATTATTAGCATGCATTTACCATTTACCTTGATATCACTCAAGGCCAGTTACAAAGACAAAAACTAGTGCATTTAGCTCTTATTTAAAACTACCAGGGTTGTGCAATTTCTATTTCACAGCTTGCAGGCGCACGTGTATTTTGTTTTTACCAGGACAGCAGAAACACTGTAGAAAACAAGCTCATCTGTTTTCCTTTCACTTCTTGGTATGTGCATGTTTCATCAGCACTCTCTACCTTCCTCTTACAGGGAGTAGGGGGACTGAAAGGAGCAGGAACTCAGGGGCCCTGCCCTCCCCTTTCCTCCTAAGCACCATTTTCGGTGGGTGTGGTTAGCCAATGTAGGGAAACAACACCAGCAAGGAAGGATGTGACGGGGTCTCTTGCCTTGGTGTCTGTTAGAACGCCGCTGTCTTCTTTCTGCCTTTGAAGCAAGTCCCAGTTTGAATGGAAAGCGTGGCCGCTGGATGGAACACCTCGGACTCACTTTGAGCTTCTCTGAACCGGGCACCACCGCTTCCAGCACAGAGACCTGGAGCAAGTTCTCTGGGGAAATGAGCCCTACCTTCCACCTCCAGAGGTTGCTGGGCAAACAAGGGAGAGAGGAATTGCCTAGTTCCTCGCCCAGGGCTTGGCAGGGACTTCCCCAACTCAGAGACTTTTCTCCATTCTAACACTTAAGAAATTGAAGTGGGTAGATTTAATCTGCTATTATCCTTTCCCCTGAAAGCTGGTGTCTTATAAATAGAGGTCCTTAGTGTTAAGGAAATATGCAAAGTCCTCTGAAGGGTTTATGAAATGCATTTGGAAGAAAGAAATGCTTCAAGCAAACAAAGTCCTGGCTATTCCTGGTGCAAAAACCTTTGGAAGTGAGACGGAGAGAGACCTGAGGTGGAGGGCAAGGTGAAGAAAGAGGCCAGTCCTTCCTCCGTCCGTCTATCCCTCTGCTGCCCTGGGAGGTGACGGTGGGTCCTGGTCTGATGGGGATGGCAGATAATTGATCATCCCCAGGTTTGGCGGGAAGTAGCCCTCAGCCTGGCAGTCGGCCTGGCCATGCTTCCTAATTCTGTCCTTGGCAATGGGGCTGTCGTCTGCAGGTCTGGAGAGGCAGTTACTCACTTCCTGGTGCTGGGACATCCGCCTGGGGGACTCTGAGGCAGGGGCAGTGGGGGCCGGCTCCTCCCCTCGCCTCCTGGAATTTCTCAGGCCTCTCTTGTCCTGGGACGGACAGCTGAGCCAGAGTCCCAGGGTGCCCACTCGGCCTGCCCATAGCATTGCCCTCCCCACCCCATCTGCCTTCCATATCCCAAGTTCAGGTTCCATCCTATTGGCCACCAGAGGTGGCACAAGGGGCCCCTGCCTCCGGGGAGACACACGAGTGGGGGTTGGCACCTGGCAGGAGCCCTGCATGATCTAGCCATGTCCACCTGGTCCGCCTGTCTACCAGTCGGCTCCTTCACCTGACCAGGCCTCCAGTGCCCTGGGGCCTTGTTCTTGGCTCACACTGTGCTTGGCATGTGCTGTTCTTCCCCTGGACTTCCTTCCTTGCAGCGCTGCAGACCCAGTCCCGTTGCTCTCCAGCCCCGCCTGATGTGCCTGCTCCCGAAGCCCGCGTTCCCTCTGAGTCGCTTCATCACAGCCTCTTACTGTCTGTCTGTGCCTTCCCAAGTACCCCATGATTTATCCTCCTTCAAGGCCCTGGGCCAGGGTCCTCCTGTCCTCTGATCACTTGTCACCAGGGTGGGTCTAACCCCCCTGTCCACCCATGCCCTTTATAACACAGAGATAGCATCTGCTGTACGGGTTGTGGAAATTAGATGAGATGATTGCTACAAGGCAAGAAGCAGAGCGGCAGGCCTGTGGCAAGGACTGCACAAGACAGCCACAGACCTTCACAGACGCCTTCAAACCCAGCACCACCACTCACAACCCACACAAGCCTGGGCAGGAGCCCCAGGCTCCTCATCAGTAGAATGGAAGTATTCACATGAATAGGTCCATGACAGGGCTACTGGGATGGCCAGGTGGGAATCTACATAAAGCCCAATCCTCACTGGACTACTCTTCTCTTCTTGGCAGTGGCCACAAGCACTCCTTTTCCTCTCTTTTGAAAAAATCAAGGTGAAACTCACATAACATAAAATTACCCATTTTGAAGTGTGTAATTCAGTGGCGTTTAGTACATTCGCAATATTGTACAACTCTCACTTCTATCCAGTTCCAAAACATTTCATCACCCCCAAAGAGGACCACATTACTCACCAAGCAGTTGCTCCCATAACCCCCTCCCTGCCCAGCCCCTGGCCACCACCAGCTGACTTTCCGTTTCTATGGATTTGCCTATTCTGGACATTTCATGTAAATGAAATCTTACAATATGTGAACTTTTGTGTCTGACTTCTTTCTCTTAGCAAAACGCTTTTGAGGCTCATCTGTGACATGGTTTGGGTATTTGACCCCTTCCAATCTCATGGTGAAATATGACCTCCGGTGTTGGAGGTGGGCTGAGGGGTTAATGACTGGGTCATGGGGGCAGATCCCTCAGGAATGGCTTGGTGCTGTCCTCACAGTGATGAGTTCCCACTCGATGAGCTCCCTCAAGAGCCAGTGGTTTAAAAGATCCTGGCAACTCCTCCCTCTCTCTCTTGCTTCCTCTCTTGCCACATGACAGGCCACCTTCCAGTTGCCTTCCACCATGATCATAAGCTTCCTGAGCCCTCACCAGAAGCAGATGCCAGCACTGTGCTTGCTGTACAGTGTGCAGAACTGTGAGCCAAACAACCTGTTTTCTTTACAAGTTACACCGTGCCAGGTCGGTCCCTTCCCTTCCCTTCCCTTCCCTTCCCTTCCCTCCCCTTCCCTCCCCTCCCCTCCCCTCCCCTCCCCTCCCCTTCCTTCTTTTCTTTCTTTCTTTCTTTCTTTCTTTCTTTCTTCTTTCTTCTTTCTTTCTTTCTTCTTTCTTTCTTTCTTTCTTTCTTTCTTTCTTTCTTTTGTTTCTCTCTCTCTCTCTCTCTCTGAGACAGAGTCTTGCTCTGTGTCCCAGTTTGGATTGCAGTGGTGTGACCTCAGCTCACTGCAACCTCTGCCTCCCAGGTATAAGCAATTCTCCTGCCTCAGCCTCCTGAGTAGCTGGGACTAGAGGTGCATGCCACCTCACTCAGCTAATTTTTTTGTATTTTAGTAGAGATGGGGTTTCCTTGTGTTGGCTAGGCTGGTCTTGAACTCCTGAGCTCAGGCAATCCACCGGCCTCGGCCTCCCAAAGTCCTAGGATTACAGGCATGAGCCACCGTGCCCAGCCAGGTATTTATATGCAAATAGACTAACACAATCCATATTGCACTTTGTGTCAGTACTTTATTCCTCTCTAAGGCTGTGTAAATATACCGTGTTTTGTTTATCGATTCACTAGCTGATGGACATTCAGGCTATTCCCATCTCTTGACTATGTGGATGATGCTGCTAGGGACAATCACATACAAGCATTTGCCTGAGTCTGTTTTCCATTCTTTTGGGAAGACCCAGAGAATTGCTGGGTCACGTGGTTAGCTCTATGCTTAACTTTTTGAGGAGTGGCCAGACTGTTCACCCAGTGGCTGCTGCACATTCCTACCAGCAATATCCCTTTTGTCTTTTGATTGCCACTCTCAGGTTCAAACACAGCTCACTGACTCTGGAAGGACACTGACCCAGGGGCACGGGAGTTTCTACCCACTCGAGGTGCCAACTGTTTGTCACCGTGAGCATCAGCATCCTGTCCATCCCTGTGTTGGGAGAGTATTTCATAGTGCACCAAGGAGTGTTCCCATGTTCTATTCTTCTGACCTTATAAAGAGGCAGAGGCGAGTGACCCTCCCAGGGCTGCTCAGGTAATGCGTGGCCATGCTGGAGCAGGAATCCAGTCCTTCTGACCCCAGGACCCTGGTCTGGAGCCTGGAGCTCCAGTCCTGAGCCTGCACCTTTCCCTGGGAGTTGCCCGTCCTGCACCTTCCCCCTCCCAAGGCTGGTACTTCAGCCAGATCCTGATTCAGCCCCCACAGAAATGCTCAGACCTCCCTGGGAGAGAGAAATGCTCTAAGTACACAACATTCTGGGTCACATTCCTTGGCTTGGGGTGACGTCACTTGATCTGTAGGCCAGGGGCCTCCAGC
This sequence comes from Trachypithecus francoisi, assembly GCF_009764315.1. Classification (NCBI taxonomy): domain Eukaryota; kingdom Metazoa; phylum Chordata; class Mammalia; order Primates; family Cercopithecidae; genus Trachypithecus; species Trachypithecus francoisi. The sequence continues at coordinate 10,619,867 of NW_022681468.1, forward strand.
CAGGTGTCCTTCACTGTTGAACAGTTCCCCTTCAGTTCCCCTTCAAGTCTGTTTTCTGAAGGTGGCCCCCTCCCTGCTCCCGGGGCGGGTGGCTCACCTCCAGGCACCCCGCAGCCAGCCACAGCCACCCTCTGGCAAAGGTCAATCATCCAGCTCCTAAGGGCTGAGCACCCGCTCCAGCCAGGCCCTGCCAGGCAGGTTATAGGCACCATCCCCAGACCACATGGACAGCTCCTGAGTGGAAATTGCTGCGCAGTGTCCCTGATGAGGAAACGGAGGCTCCTCAGAGGCTCCCAGAAGACCTGAGCTCATAGCCCCGTCCCCACAGCCATCATCCACCTCACCCACACACTCTGACCAGGTGTCTTCTCCGGGACTCTGGCTGGTTTCTCACTTCCCCTCCTTTGCCTCCCACATTTCAGCCACACCTTCATACAGCTGCTGGAAGGGTCTTTTTTTAATTAAAGAAATTATAAAATGTTGCACAACAGTACAGCACACTTTTTGTGGTGTTTAGTTCCGTGGGTTTTGACAGGTGCAGAACCATGGTTCCAGCCCCCTGGAGCAGTGCGTCACCCTCGTGGCCTTGTGTGTCCCATTTGTGGTCAAAGTCCTCCCAGTCCCCACCCCTGGCAACCACTGTCCAGAGGAATTTTTAAGAAGGTACGCCATCCTCTGGTTTCCACTGCACCCACAATAAAACCCAAGCACACACTTGCCTTGCCAGGTCTGAGCCCCAGGACCCCACACCTCCGACCATCTCTCACCAGTGACCCACACCTCCAACAATCTCTCAGCAATCCCCAGCCCCCATCACCACCCTCTGCAGGCCTCCTCACCCGCCCCGTGCTGCTGTGGGCCACTGGCACACTGGTTGTGTTCGGAAAGCTCTCCCCTTGCCCCCCCATGGCTAGCACCTCTCCTCCCCAAAGCGCAGGCTCAGTGGCTCTTCCTCAGGGGCCTACCCTGCCATCCTGACGAAGACGGTGCCCTCTGCCCTCCCTATCATTCTGCATGCAGCACACCTCCTCTGTGGAGTGATGAGCTTGTTGGTTTGCTGTTCTCCCAGGTCACCACGAACGTGCAGAGGGCAATGGCTGTGTCTGTGCCATCCACTGATCAGCAGGGAGGCACATGCCAGGTGCTCCATAAACACCCCTTGGCCAGAGAAAGAGAGGCTGCAGCCAGCCATGAACCCAGTTTCTGTCTGACTCCCCAGTCTACACCCTTCCTATTCCATTTTGTGGATCCCCCAGAATTCTCACTCACCTGTCCTTCAAATGGCCATGGAGGCCATCTCTTCGCCATGTGGCAGCCTAGGACTCCCTGAGCTGGGAAGCTGGTCCTGCTTTCTCCTTGTCAAGATGAATACCCCAACCCCCTACTCGCTACACTTCGGAGGTGGCAAAGGGTCCCCTGGTCTCCTGGAGAGTCATGAGAGTGGCAGTCCTGGGAGATGGGGCAGTCCTGGGGGAGGGGTGCTGAATGGAGGGAGGAGCCAGCCCCAAGACATCAGGGTGGCTCTGAGCAACACATCCTGTCGCTCCTGCCCCATAAATAGACACCACCTTCCTAAACATGGCCCTGGCACAAACCCCAAGGGGTAGAGGTGGGAGCAGGATCCAGAGTCCCCTGTTGCCAGAAATAGCCAGGGGCCCCCTGCAGCAGAGCCCGTGTGGGTGGAGGCTGTTAGGCTGGCCGCCCTTCCGGGCACCGAGCTAAGCTCTCTTCCCAGACCAGATGATTCAAAAAGTGAGAAGGTGACCTTTTCCTTTCCTGAAGGCCCCTTTTTTGATTCCAGGGTTTACTTGGGGACATTTTTAGCAATCTAATGGAAGCAAAAGTGAATTACATCGTTATGGAGGTTGGCACGGTGCCTGGCAAAGGGAAGCGTGTCATGAATAATTATTGATTGAATCACAAATGCTTTCTTCCCCTGCATGTGGCGTGCTTTGAGACAAACAATAGAAACCCAGGAGGTCTGTGCATCTCCACCCCAGAAGGACTCAGCAGTTCTCTGGCTGGTGGGGGTTGGGGAACACTAGGCAGCAAGCAGCCAGGAACGATGGTGCCCAAAAGTCACCTCAGAGCTGCTCCTGTGTAGACACTGCCGCTGCCTCTGTGGGCACAGACCTGGAGTTGCCACTGCTGATGAGCCCAGGCCACACTGGACAGTCCCACGCTGCCCCGATGCATCTGGGAGCTGGCTGCAGCTGCTGCCACCCTCCTTGTATGGGTTCCTAGTGCGCTCACCTCTCCCCATCACTGGCTTCTGGTTCAAAGGTCCATGTGGGAGTATCCTATGAGGGAATCCTGGTTACCGCCTGCACCCCGGGTGCAGAAAAGGGTGGGAGAGCATTTGCCACCCTCATCAGGTGGAGAATCTCCCACACCCAGAAAGGGTGTTCAGAGAGGCAGGAAAGACCCGCAAGAACCGGCACACTCACAACGACCCCACTCCAGATCTCCCAGATTGGGCCACACATCCCTGGCATTCTCCGTCTCTGAGCCTTTGCCTGCACAGCCCCTGGCACTTAGCAAGATCCACTCTGTGTATTTCCCCATCTTTCCATGTTACAAGTGCCGCCTCCTAGAACGTCTCAGTGCCAATGCCCCTCCTCCAGGAGTCCCTCAGCTGGAAGAAATCGTTCATTCTCTGTACTTGCCCGTCTTGCATCAGTCTCTCCACAGGCTACCCAGAACTGCCCCTGGGAGGGGCTGTGCCCAGCCCCAAGTGTCAGATGAGCAAACTTCTGCTCACACTCTGGCCACTGCTTGCTGCAGTGCCTGCCCCAGAGCTGCTCACCCATACCAGTGCCATGGGGCCTTGGGCAAGAGGACCACTTCCTCCCCACTCCCCTGTCTGAGCCCCTCCTCATAGGCCTCATCCAGTGAGGTCCTGTGACTCAGTTCCATCCAGCAGACCCCATCCCTACTGCGTGGTCACTGCTCAAAGTGGCAGCCCTGCCAGGCTCTGAGCCTAGAGCCACCCTCCCTTTCCTCACTGCCTTTCTGTTGTGCCCTTTGGACCCCACGAGGACAATAAGAGCCCTTCTGATGTCCCTGCTGCTCTTTCTGCTTGGCAAAACGTTGACGTCCCCAAGGACGGTGCTTTGCACCCTTCATCTCCTGTGACCTGCTCACCATCTCACTCCAGCCATTCGGCCTATGACACACCCTTGGATTTGTCACCCCTGGATCTAGACCCATCACAAGACGTTGGATTCAGACTGCCTAGTTCCTTTACTTAAATGAATTATGTTTTTCTCAAAATCATACATACCTTCATATAGTGAAAAGTTGAATGAGGATCACAGGTTTAAAATGAAAACAGAAACATCTCCTGCTCCACTCTTCACAGGGACCACATGCCGGAGTCCTCCCTCTCCAGCCCTGTGTCCATGGACATCTCCTGCAACTCTTTCTCCTTCTTCTACAGAAACAACTGCTGCTCCTCAACCATTCATCATCCTCAGACCCTCCATCCACTTCCCCTATGGGGAAGGACTTACTCCTCTTAATGCATATATATGTTCTTCTTTTCTCTCTCCCATTCCCCCAATACGATTATACTAAAAAGTTGGTGGTATCAGGTCTCAGTGTTTATGCTATTATGTTATTATGACTATGTAACATGGAATGTAACATGGCTATGTTGTCCCTGGGGAGCCAAATGCTTTGCTGTGATTAGGATTCTGTATTGGTTTCCTAGGTCTGCTGTAACAAATGACCACAACCCTGGTGACTTAAAACACCAGCAATGTGCTCTCACAGTTCTGGAGTCAGAAGTCTGAAATCAAGGTGTTGGCAGGGCCATGCTCCCTCTTCCATCTCCACCCAGTTGGTCACCAGTGTTCCTCAGTGCTCCTTGGCTTGCGGCCACATCACTCCCTCTGCGTCCCTTACACAGCTCTCTCCTGTGTGTGCTCCACCTCCTCCTGTCCCCTTTTCTAAGGACACTCGTGATGGCCTTTATGGCTCACTTGATAATCCAGAATCATCTCCTCATCTCAGAATCCTCAATCACATCTGCAAAGACTCTTTTCTCCAAAAAAGTTCCATTTCTTGTTTCTTTGACAGGTTTTTCTCTTTAGTTTCCTTCTTTTTCCTTTTTCTGGAACTTCTGTTTCTCAGATGTTGAACCAGCTGGATTGCCTCCCTAACTCAGAATTTTTAAACAACTCTGCTTCTTCCTCCTTTTCTTCCTCCCCTCCTCCTCATCCTTTTTCTTCTTTTTCCTGGAACTTTCCTAGATATTTGCTTCTGACACTTTTTTGAAAATTTAAATTTCAGGCATCATATTTTGAAACAGCTTTATTGATGTATAATTGACATAGGCTAAACCATGCATCTTCAAAGGGCCCATTTTGATACATTTCTACATACATATACACCATATACACTCTTGAAACCATCACCATAATCAAAAGAACAGACACATCCATCACCCTCTGGTGCTTCTTGGGAATCCATCCCCCCACAACCTCTCCCCACCTCCCCTTCTCTTCACTTTCTGTCACTATAGATTAATTTTTACTATTCAGAGTTTTATAACAATGGAATCCTTATAGTCGTCAGGCCTCTGAGCCCAAGCTAAGCCATCCTATCCCTGTGACCTGCACGTAGACATCCAGATGGCCTGAAGCAACTGAAGAACCACAAAAGAAGTGAAAATAGCCAGTTCCTGCTTTAACTGATGACATTCCACCATTGTGATTTGTTCCTGCCCCACCCTAAGTGATCAATTGACCATGTGACATTCCTTCTCCTGGACAATGAGTCTCGGGAGCTCCTCACGAGCACCTTGTGATTCCTGCCCCCACCCTCAAGAGAAAACCCCCTTTAACTGTAATTTTCCACTACCTACCCAAATCCTATAAAACTGCCCCACCCCTATCTCCCTTGGCTGACTCCTTTTTCAGACTCTGTCTGCCTGTACCCAGGTGATTAAAAAGCTTTATTGCTCATACAAAGCCTGTTTTGTGGTCTCTTCACATGGACATGTGTAACAATAGTATGCCCTCTTTTTTCCTCAACACAACTATTTCAAAATTCATCCAAGTTGAGTGTATAAATTGGTCATTACTTTTTATTGCTGAGTAAATGAATATATCTGTTTATCTGTTCATCTTTTCATGGACATCTAAGTTGTTTCTGGTTTAGGGAATTAGTAAAAGTAAGGCTGCCCTGAACATTCATGTACAAGTCTTTGTATGAACCTACATTTCCTTTTCTCTTGGATAAACACTTAGGTGTGGAATTGCTGGATCATATGGTAAGTGAATGTTTAACTTTTAAAGAAACTGCCAAAGGTTTTCAAGCTGCCTGTGCCATTTTATATTCCTACCAGCAGTTATGAGAGTTCCAGATGGTTCAAAGTTTTATCAGCGCTTGGTAAGGCCATCCTTTTTATTTTTTATTTTTAGTTTTGAGTCAGGGTCTTGCTCTGTTGCCCAGGCTGGAGTGCAATGGTGTGATCATGGTTCACTACAGCTTTAACCTCTCGGCTCAAGCCTTCTTCCCACCTCAGTCTCCCAAGTAGCTAAGACCACAGGTTTGTGCCACCACATCTGGCTAATTTTTATTTATTTTTATTTTTTGTAAAGATGGAAGGGTGTCCTTAAGTTGCCCAGGCTGGTCTCGAACTCCTAGCCTCAAGTGATCTCCCTGACTTGGCCTCCCAAATGCTGGGATTACAGGCAGGCACCAGCCATTGCACCTGGCCAGACCATCCTTGTTAATTTTAGCTACTTGACAGGTGTGTGGAGATATCTCATTGTGGTTTTAATTTGCATTTCTCTTGTAAACCAAAAATAAAACTCTAAGACCCCCAACTGACTGATGGGCCCCCCTTTCATTCAAGGGGATTCCAAAGTTAATCTGAAAATTGAGTTCAGGCTGTGATGGGACATGCCTCATTATACTCTCCTGCCTTTGGAATTCAATTACAACTGACCAGCATTCACATTAAAACAGAGATCTTAAGAGTGACAAAACAGACTCTTTGTAGCAGTAAAATACCAAATTCCACACTGACTCTAGTATAGCATTACATGGCAGCTAGCAAGCCCTGAGAGAAACTGAAGTTTATTTCTTTGAGAGTTTGAAATGGTCCTACAAAGCTGTCTCTTGTGGGGAAAATCCGCACTTTGCAGAGCCCTTCCCTTCCCAGGTCTTCTCTCTGATCCAAGAGCGATTGACTGTGCCTGGTTCCTTTTGAGGTCTAACAAGAGCTCTGAAGCTTGTTACCTGGAAGCTTCAACTTTACAATAGAAACCTTCTTGGTGTTCACAATTCCTTATCTTAACCCAGACATTCCTTTCTATTGATTCCGGGTCTTTAGAAAATAACTCTTTCAACCAATTGCCAATCAGGAAATCTTCAAATCCACCTATGACCTGGAAGCCCCCCACTCTTTGAGTTGTCCCACCTTTTAAACTGAACCAATGTATACCCCACATGTATTGATTGATGTCTCATGCCTCCCTAAAATGTATAAAACCAAGCTGTACCCCGACCACCTTGGGCACATGTCCTCAGGCCCTCCTGGGGCTGTGTCATGGGTCAGGGTCCTCACAGCTGGCTTAGAATAAATCTCTTCAAATGTTTTACAGAGTTTGACTTTTCTTGTCGGCACCCTGGTGACTAGTAATGCTGAACGTCCTTCCATCTGCTCATTTGCCACCCATCTATCTTTTTTGGTGAAGTGTCTGTTCAAGTCCTTTGCGCACGTTTTAACTGAGTTGTTTATTTTCATATTGTTGATTTCTGAGAGTTCTTTACATAAAGATACAAGTCCTTTGTCAGATAGGTATATGTTTTGCAAAGAGTTCCCTCCCAGTCTTTAGTATATTGTTAACATGTGAGATCTCTGCTCATTTTTGTTCATTTTTGTAAGTGCCCTGTTCTTTTTTAATGGGTGCAATATTTTATCCTTGGGAAGTTTTAATAATAATTTAAATTTTTTGAGAGTCTTCACTGCTTATTCTTGGTCTCTTTCCTCTTTGCTTGCTTTAGTGGGTTTCTTCAAATGGCCAGTGCCACTGGCCACCTGCTTACACTGCATAGTGAGCTGGCCCCAGGGTCTGCAGAGCTGGTCTGGCCTCAGTGCCAAGAGTGCTTCACGGAGGAAACATCCAGCAGCAAGCTAGGAAGGCGGGTGGGAGCCTTTCTGAAGACTAAGCTCTGATTTTTTAATCTTGCCCAAATTCCTATCTAAGGGGTCTTGGGAGTCATGCCTTACAAACCATAAATTCTCATCAGATGGGTTTTATTTAACCCTGTATATCATGATTTACTTTCCAACCTGACTCTGGCATAATATTATGAGATACAGAGGAAAATCAAAATATTTTACCCCCAAACAGTTTTCTGCCATTTCGTCGAGACTTCCAATGTCAGCTCTGCAGGTGTTCCCTCTAGAGCCCCAAAGTCCCTGTCTGATAAGCATATGCCTGGCATCGGCCTTCTGGGAACTGGACCCAGAAGGAGTCTGGGGTGCCAGAGCTCCACACATAGATTTCCATGGAACCCTAAGCTGTTCAGCCTCATGCCTGACCTCTAATCTCTCCCATTTAATTTTCCCAGAGAGTAAAGCTAGTGTAGGGGCTGGAGGTAGCAGAGGAAGGGAGAAGAAGCTATTGCTGGAGTCAGACCTCTTGGTCTACTCTTTAACGTTGGGTCATAGGGAGCGTAACAGAGGCTAGAAGGAGGGGACTGAGAACCCAACCATTTTGCAGACAAATTTTTATCCAATCTCCTTTTTCTTGAGTCTCAAATCTAACACCCTCCTTTTGTGACACTCAGTGTTTCAAAACACTGAGCTCCTAGATTCTGTGGTCAAGTGACTTGTTGACGGCACCCTCTCCTCATGCCCTTAGGTGGACACTATCTCCACTCTGCTAGATCCCTGGCTTGCTTTCAGTCAACTAACAGTTTATTGACTCTCGGCTGCTACTGCAGGGTCTTCTGTGTGCTGCATTCTTGTACAGCAACATCTTTTGAAAAATTGCAACACCTTTACTAATATTCTTAAAGGGGTTTTGGGAGAGGGAGCACACAGACGTGTGATGAATCTGCCACTTTTAGCCAATATTGTCATTTTATTTTCTGCCTATAACCCTCCTGCCTTCCAGATAAGTTACTCGACTGCTCCCACTGTGTCTGCCTTCCCCCTCACTGGCACAATTGCCGTCGGCCCCTCCCTGTCCCTTGAGCACTTCCACATCCACTAGGCACTGCCGATGGGCCTCCCCCAGCTCGGTGCCCCGACGCCAATGTCCACTCAGAATCACCAGCTTCGGCAGTGCCCCACGGGCTGCCCAGAGCCTCCCTGGGTTCCCATCTGCTTGTCCTGCTTTCTTTCCTTCACAGCCTGACACCTTCTAGTTCCCCATCACCCCACGCAAATAACCTTTCTTGCTACTTTACAGACAAAACAGAAGTGAGGATTCCCCCAGCTGTTCCCACCCCCAGCCCAGAGCTGCCACCCACCTCTCTGGCCTGGATAAGGCTCTGCTTCCTACTAAGTGTCTTCATGAACAGCCACATTTGCCCCTTCCCCTTCCGACAGCCCCAGGGCCCTTCCAAAAGCCTAAGTCAGCATTTGTCACTTAAAACCCTACAGTACTTCTCTTGCTCTTAGAGTAAGGACCAAGTCCCCAGTGGTGCCTGGCTCCTGCTATCTCTCCTTCCCACTTTCGCCCTCTCTCTCTCTCCTGTCCCCTGGAACTTTCTTTCAGTTTCAGAGAGATCTTGGACTCAGGACTTTTACATTTGCTTTCTCCAGGAGTGATATTTAAAATCTTTACCAATGGCGATACGATGGAACAGCCTCTTGGAGACCTCTTGGTCTACCAGGAGTTTCCTCTTTAACATTTGGATCATAGGGAGTGTGTCAGTCACCCACGGCTGCCATAACAAGGTACCATAAATGGAGCAGCTTAAACGACAGGAATTTATTGTCTCACAGCGTTGGAGACTAGCAGTCTGACATTAAGGTGCAGGCAGGGCGGGGAACCCTGTGAAGGCTCCAGGGGGAATCTGTTCCAGGCCTCTCTGTAGCTTCTAGTAACTCCTTAGCTGTGGCAGCAGAATGTCCATCTGCACATCGCATTCTCCCTGTGTGTGCGCATCCGTGTCCAAGTTTCTCCCTTTTATATAAGAACGCATTGGATTAGGGCCACCCGGATGACCTCCTTTTAACTTGATTGTCTGCAAAGACTCTATTTCCAAATAAGGTCATGTCCACAGCTACTGGGGGTGATGACTTCAACTCCTTTTTGGCGGACACAATTCACCCCATTAAAGGGGGTTCCAGGAGCAAGAGTTGGGGTGAGCCGAGTGTTGGCATGAGATGTGGGAACACGTCTATTCATCCATAAAGAAGTATGTTAGTATTTTAATATCCAGTGCATACTGGCTAAATCTTGCCTCTGCCAGTCCTGGAACTCTCCCCATCACTTTTTTTTTTTTTTTAAGATGGAGTCTTGCTTTATCACCCAGTCTGGAGTGCAGTGGCATGATCTCGGCTCACTGCAACCTCCACTTCCTGGGTTCAAGCAATTCTCCTGCCTCAGCCTCCCAAGTAGCTGGGATTACAGGCACCCACCACCATGCCCAGCTAATTTTTGTATTTTTAGTAGAGACAGGGTTTCACCATGTTGGCCAGGCTGGTCTTGAACTCCTGGCCTCAAGTAATCCACCCGCTTCATCACTCTTCCCTGCATCTGGCAACACCCATTTATCATTCAGGCCCCAGTTTAACTGTCAGTGCCCCACAGAGCCTTCTCTGGAAGCCCAGCCTGCAGGGGCTTGTTGCCCTGCCAAGCATATCCACTGTACCTGTGCTTCCCTGTCTTACTTTGTGTCTGCCAAGAGATTACTCCCCTCCCCTGGGCACCTGGAGTTGAGCAGGTTCTCAGTGACTATTTGGATGGATGTCTTTGCTCCCTCCCAGGGACACCTGGAGGCAGCTACCTCATCTTCTACACATCGCTGTCTCCAATGGGGTGGCCACTTGAGAAAGGCAGATGAGTGAAAAAATGATTTTATGTATGTGTGGTTACCCAGTCAGCCAGTATCAGGCATATGAAAACCTTGCTTGGTTTTTCACTCTGATAGATGGAATGGAACGCATAGATCAGCAGGTACAGGACTTCTGTGGTTTTGTTTTTGGAGTTTTGCTGTGCTAAAAAAGTCTGGCCTCTTGCACTCCAGAGTGAGAAGAAATGAATGAGCTCCATGCAGATGACTGACCTTGGGCAGGCCACAGAGACCTGGAAAGTCCCCCAGGGAATCCGGGCTCTCTAACACAGCTAGTGGATGCTTGAGGGCTGTGCCTGCCGGGCAGGGTCCCTACAAGAGGCAGTTAAGAACAATGACTTGTTTGGAGAAAGGCCCCACTGGGGCATGGCCTTCCTCCGGGTGTTTGGGAAGCTCAGCCAGCACAGCTGTTATCTTGCCAGCGGTTCAGAAGTTGGGAAGCTCAGGCCTGGGTTTGCATTCTGCCCTTCTGTGGACCCTGGAAGGGAGGACACCTTTCACGTTCTTTCACCAGGAGCGACCCCACATAACAGGAGGGCTGATGGGGGACCACCCCGCCACAGCTGGGAGCCTCCCAATCCTGGGGGCGGCCAGTTCCAATAGTCGCCCTGGTTGTCTCATCTTCCACAGCCAGGTCCCCTGGCTACTTTGGCTCAAGTGTCAATTCTCCCAGGGAAGCCTGCCTGACCGCCCAGTCGGAAGTAGCCCACAACACACACACATATGCACACACACACAGAAACACACATCACACACGCCAGCGCACACACACCAACACAGACCATACACAACACACAGATAAAGCACACACAATGTGCACACCAATGCAAACTCCACCAGCACACACATCACACACACACATACACACCCCATGGATGCTACACACACATGCACGGAGCCTTTGACCTCTATCTCATTACCATTGTTTATCTTCTTCGTAGCCCGATCACCGTCCTGCTTTTGAGTGCTGTGGGTTTACTTGCTCACTGGAGGTGCTCCTTTACTAGAATGTAAACTCCAAGACATCAGGGACCTTGCCTGTCTTGTTCACCAGTGGACTTCGAGCCCTTAGAACAGTGCCTGGTGCATACTAGATACAGTGGGCTATCTCCTAGAATGAGTATGGACTCATTGGAATGAGTATGGACTGGCCTAGACTACTCCTAGAATGAGTATGGACTGGCCTGCCACGCATCACCACTATGCTCATTGCTGCTCTAAGCTCTCTTACAACAGACAAAGTAGTCTGTTCCCAGCACAGAAATAAAAGCCTTAAATTGCACATGAAGCTTCTGAGAGGTTAAGAAACAGCCTCTTGGGTGCTTGTGGCATTCTCAAATCCACTCTCAGTCACCGTGGTGCTAAGATCAGATGTTGTGGGGTCTCAGAGGTGCTGTGTATCTATCTCATCTGGCCCAGAGGCTGCTAGCCCAGGGCACAGCCTGTGCGACCCTGAGGAGGGGCTGACTGAACTTGGATGGGCTCTCTCTGTCCTGGAAGCTTTCTGGGGTCCATGTCAGTCAAACCCCCAGAACCTGGGGTGCTGACACCCAAGCCCTCTGAAGCCCGGTGAAGAGAGGCCCCCGGTGGCCCCCGAATGGCAGGCAGGGCAGCAGCCAGAGAGGTGGACTGCCTGGTCCAAATTCTGCCTCTGCCTCTGCTGCAAATCTCAAGGCACTTAGCTTGCTTTTTCATCTGTTCAATGCAGCTGCAACAGAACCTATCTGCTAGGCTTGTGCCAGGATTCAACAAGCTAATGCATGCACAGTGCCTGCATGCATCTCTCAGGAACTATTATTCTGGGTCCTAGGCAATTGATCCATGACGGTGGGTACCAGGAAGCTTCCAGAATGCCTTCCTTGGAGGAGAATGTGGCATACTTGAGTCAGGTTAGTAAAGGCTGCAAATGGAGGCAGCTATCTGCCCTGTGTAATGTCCAGATCCTGGCACTGCAGGGACATTGCTCCCTTCCCTGCCCCGGCCTTCCCTGTTCCCGCCTCCCCAAGGTCACTCTGGGTCCCCACCACATTTCCTTAATTTTATGCTCATTTAGTACATCCTCATTACTCATGAGTGCAACAACATCAGGGCAGCTCAAGGCTTTTTGTTCTCTGTGACTCTGGGTCATGGGAGTTCACCCCTGGCCCTGGGGCTTGGCCACTGACTGGGGAGGCTTTTACCTGGACCGGGACCCACACAAATATATAGTCTAGGGGCATGTTCTAAAAAACCATAGAGCCAGTGAGGAAGATTTTACCTCCTCACCTGCCTACTAATAATAATACATGATTATCAGCTATGATTCAGCCTCTCCTATTCCATAGAACTTGGCTTAAGGCTTCCTATAATAGTTATTTAATCCTCAAACACACCTGTGAAATAGGTATTACCAGTCCCATTTTATATATGGGGAAACTGAGGCTCAGAGAGGAGCAGTGACTTGCCTCAGGTTACACAACTGAGAGACAGAAGGGTCACCTCTTGCAGGCAGGTCCCCTGTCTCAGCACCCACCCCAGGCTCTTCACATTCCCTCCTCCCCTGACCTGAGACAATGCCTGGGTCTCTGGTTATGCTCTGGGCAGATGGCACTGTAAGAAACCAGCCGAGTGAGGGGCTCAGAGGGAGACTGGCTCAGTGAATGTGCGCGGGGCCAACACACTGGGCAATGGCTTCTACTGGCAATGAGAGACCAGTGCAGGAGCGGATTGAGGCCCAGCTGATCTCGTGCCTGACTCAGGCATGAAATTCCCCACAAGGTCAGGGAGCTGGAAAAACACCAGTGTTGTGGGAGGGTCACGTGCATAGAGCCAGATGGTTTCCATCTTGGAACTCGGGCACCAGAAAGCAGATGGAAGTCCTAGGCTTTGATGTGGATAAATGCGATCATTAACACCAGCCTCCTTATTCTCTCTCTCTCTGTCTCTAGCTCTGTGTCTTTCCGTCTCCATCTCCAACCCCTCTGTCCTTGTCGGTGAGAGTTCTCCCTCTGAATCTAAGGTTTACTTTGCAAGCAGATTTCGCATCTGTGTTTTGGTCTGTGCTTCTCATTATTTTCTTCTGTGTCCTTTTCTTTGGCTTCTCATTTTCCCCTCATGGTTCTTACAAAGTTTTTTTTTCTTTTTCTTTTTTGACATGGAGTTTCACTCTTGCTGTCCAGGCTGGAGTGCTGTGGCACAATCTCGGCTGACTGCAACCACTGCCTCCTGGGTTCAAGTGATTCTCCTGTCTCAGCCTCCTGAGTAGCTGGGATTACAGGCACCCGCCACCACGCGTGGCTAAATTTTGTATTTTTAGTAGAGACAGGGTTTCACCATGTTGGCCAGGCTGGTCTCGAACTTCTGACCTCAGGGGATCTGCCTGCCTCAGCCTCCCGAAGTGCTGGATTGCAGGCATGAGCCACTGTGCCTGGCGGTTCTTACAGATTAATCTCTGGTATCCTCAATGCCCTATCTCCTCAATCTTCATCAGACTATAATTTAGTCTCAGCTTTCTTTTTTTTATTGTACTCCCTTCCAAAATTCTGTTGGTCTTGTGTATCATTCTTTCAGATCCCCTAATCTTGGCTAATGAAATATAGAGAAATGTGTTACTCTCTTCAGGATTCATGTGCACTTTCTTGGTCAGTGTCCTGGGGTGACAATGTTTTTACCAAAAGACCAAGGTCCTACAGCAAATGGCTAGAAGTTGGGTTGGTATCTGTTGACCAGAAGGCTTTTCCTGGTTCCACATCATGGGATGCCTCCTCTAGGTACTGAGATAAAGGATTTTTTGATCGTAGGTGTATTCGTTTAAGTGAGGACTGGTTTGCAATCTCTGGCTCTCACGTAACAGTCCTGGAGTGAGCCATTCAGCTTGTCAGGGTGGTGGCATTCTATTATTTTGTGTGTATCTTGGTCATTTCTGTGATTAGAGTTGGGTCACTGCCATGTCCAGGTTCCAGCTTATGGGAAAAGGAAAAAGAGGGTGAAAAGGAAGTGTGCCTTTGCTTCTGGGAGACTTTCCAATTTCTCCTCTTCCTCTTTCTCATCCTCTTCTTCATGGTCCTTCTCTGCTTCCTCTCTCCCTCCTCCTTAGATGTGCCAGAATTGGTTTCTGTTGCTTACAATCAAAACACCCTGCCTGAAACAAAAATGTGACATGAATGTGTGTGTGTGTGTGTATGTGTGAGTGTGTGTATGTGTGTGTGCATATATGTATGAGTGTGTGTGTATGTGTGAGTTTGCATATATGTGTGTGTGTGTATGTGTGAGTGTGCATATATGTGTGAGCGTATGTGTGAGTGTGCATATATGTGTGAGTGTGTGTGTATGTGTGAGTGTGCATATATGTGTGAGTGTGTGTGTATGTGTGAGTGTGCATATATGTGTGAGTGTGTGGGAGAGACCCATTGAGGACAGCTGAGTCTACTTCCACAATTGCAGTTAAGGAAAGAGGGAGAAGAATCCTGTTTTATATTTGTGATCCTGATTTTACCTCCAGGCTGGCATGGCATGGTGCGGTGGCTTAAGAATAACTTGGATTGGAACAGTTGAGTAGTGGATTTTGGCTCTGAGCCACCGGAAGTCCTGGCAGTATGAGAAGGGGCAGTCAGGCCAAGGTGCAGAAAGATGTAGGTGATTGTGGATCGTATAGTCAGGGCCAGGGGGCCTCTGACAACCCTCTGACCCAGCCTTTTACTTTACAGAGGAGGATCCAGAGCCAAAGAGGTTAAGTAATATGACCCAGGTTACACAGAGAATTAGCTGCAGAGCGAAGTCTCCTCTTATTACAAAGGAAGGAGGGAAGCTGGGGGGAGACCTGGGGTCCTCAACATCTGAGATCAGGATGTTCAGCTGGATGGTGAGGGTTGGGGAGGGAAAGGCTGGGAGGGGCAGCAGGGATGCTTGGCTACGTGGCTGAATGTCCCGGGTGGGGTTGCTGCCACAGGCAACCTGCTTTAGTCAGTTTCCCATCATGGATTGTGCAATGATGGAGACATTTTTGAGTGTGAGCATTCGTCATGCAGTCAAACAATATGTGATCGGAAATGAGAAGGAATGATCATTGTTGTGTCCAGCTGGAAAATAATATTTGGATTAGAATAGATATTCATCTCTTTAGTCTTTTAAATTGTATGCAGGCCTACGACGTGCCCCAACCGCAGGCACTGGGGACTCCATGTGAACAAAGCAGGCTCTGTAAGCTCCTTGATGGAGGATATCGATTTTTGGGAAAGATGATTAAGCACAAGGTCAGTCTTATGATCCTATTTGGGCCTTCAACTGATTGGGTAAGGCCCCTGTACACTGGGGAGGGCAGTCTGCTTTACTCAAAGTCTGCCCCTTTAAATGTTAATCTCCAAAAACATCCTCACAGCAACATCCAGAATAATGTCTGACGACATATCTAGACACCGTGGCTCAGCTGAGTTGACATATTACGTTAATCATCACGGTGTGTATTTACGGGGTGTGGTACACGATCCAATGTGCGTTTCCCAGGGCCCTCTGCTGTTGTGGGAGATGGACCTGCATGCATGTATGTGGTTGGTGTGCATGTGTGCGGTTGGTGTGCATGTGTGTGGTTGGTGTGCATGTGTGTGGTTGCAGTGCATGTATGTGGTTGGTGTGCATGTGTGTGACTGGTATGTATGTGTGTGGTTGCAGTGCATGTGTGTGGTAGGTGTGCATGTGTGTGTGGTGGGCGTGCATGTGTGTGGAGAGGTACGGAAGGAGCAGCCCAGGGGAGAGATGAAGGTGACTGTTTGAAGATGGTGGGAGGGAGGTGGTGATGCTGATTCTGTTTGGAGAGGTGTTTACTAGCTGGAATTGCAGAACTTCATGAAGGACTGGGAGTGGCTGAGGGAGTTGGAATGTCAGGGGATCCTCAGGCTTTGTGTTGAAGCTGAACAGACAGAGAGACCGATTGGAGAGAGGAGCCTAGGTTCCACGTGAGGCGAGATCAGCTTCTGCTGGGCAGGCCCTGGGAGCTGGGTGTGAGTCTCCCGTCGGGTGCTTTCTCACCTTCCTCTAATCATACAGGGCTTGCCCCCACTCCCACTCACTGCTCTTCCTGCTTCCTGGAGGTCAGTAAACTCACTCTGGTTGAATGAAACATCTCCAAATCTTCTTCCTGACCCACAGCCACACACATCCTAGAAGTTCCCGTCAACATACCTTTTACTGCTCGCCGCTGTCCACAGTGATTGCTCCCTTCCTGAAGTCCCGCAAACCTTATGGTGTGTATTATCTGATTTACTAACTGGCTTGTTTATCCTTTATTGTTCTTTGATTTGTAATGGCTCAGATTTGAAGTGCTTTTTATGGGCTACTGATGTCACATATTTCATTTAAATGGCGCAGCATGTCTTACGAGGTAAGCAGCTGTCAGATTAAGCTGGGCTGCAGAAACAAATACATCCTGATACCTTCAAGCAGCGTGAGTTTATTTCTTGTTCACATCATGAGCCACTTGGCTCCTTCTCCAGGCTCTGACTTGGGGACCCAGATCTGTTCCATCCTGGGTCTTCCTGTGGCTCTTCCATCTCATCGTTTCCTGAATGCCTTAGTGCAACTCAACAGCGTGGGGGCCCTGGAGGGTAAGGAGGGAGATCGGAGGACCATTGGTGGGAGATTCTATGAGCCAAGCACAAAAGCGGCATACATCACTTCCTCGTACATCCCGTTGGCCAGAAGAGAGTCATGTGGCCTCATCTAGCTTCAAAGAAGGCTGGGAAATAGAGTTTAACAATATGTTCGCAAAGAGGAGAACATTGATATTGGCTCCAGTAAGAGTGTGGTTATTTTTGAGATGAGAAATAGGGTCAGCAAGGTGAAATGAATGGCCCAAGGTCACAGAGCCAGAAAGTCGGGATGCTGGAACCTGACTTCAGGGATCAAAACATAGCAAAGTACAAACAACAAAATATTATCTGAAAATGACAGGATGTAAAACAGTATGCAATTTCATCCCACTTACATTACTTTTTACATTCACACACTTGCCTAGCAGACTGGAAGAAAATACAACCAGTGTCATTGGGCGGTATCTGGTTGTTTGGACTGTATGTGACTAATCTTTTCATCGTGTTTTCAATGTTTTCTACGACTAGAAAACAGGTGTCATTACTTTCTAAAATTGGTTGACTGATTTTCTTAAAGCTAAATTATTTATTTCCATAAAGCCCTGTCACAGGGCCAAAAAAGTTGCCCAGTGGGGCACGTGATAATCACATTTTTTCTAATGTAATAACTTCTTATGTTTATGATTTCAGTTCTTTATAGCGTTCAATGGACTCTTGCGTATTTCATTGGTTCTTTTATTTATTCAATTCTGTATCAGCTCTGATCCCACCTCCTTTCTGCCAGGTGCTGGTAAGGCTCTGGATGGCACAGAGGGGGAGACAGATCCTGGATCAGGCATTTGTGTATCCCTGGATTCAGGAATAAAGGCAGGAGTGAATTGAGGGGGTGCCTGCCTGCTGGGCCCAGGCTGTGAAGGGCTTTGCACATCATACCATGGGGTCTGGGTGGCTTCCTCTTGGCCTAGGTGTGCGCTGGAACAGAGTCAGAAACTCACTGAGGTGAGTGACGGTTGTAGCTGGGTGAACATGGAGGTGAGGGCTCCGGAAGACATCTGGGGAAGGCTGCTAAAGCTCAGGACATGCCAGGGGTCTAGAGAACAAGGTCTGATCTGAGACCAGACTGTGTCCAACCCAGGGCTCTGTCTCAAACTTCATTTCTTAGCCACCAGATACCCTGACTGCTGGGATGTTCCCGCTGTGCCATCTTCAAGCACGCGGAAGGGCTCTACCTGCACAGCTGGGTCTAGAGCCCTGTGGGTTTCCCCCAGCTGTGACTTTGGAGCAGGCCAGGAACTCTGCAGGCAAACAGCTTGCTTGGATTTATCATTTGTGTCTCTCAGCATCTGGGAGCATAAACAAGGCCATGGGTACCAGCTGTGGTTGCCTCTTAGCAGGAGTCAGGATGTCTGTGCAAAACCTGTCACCCTGACTCGCTGTGAGTGGGTGTAGGGCACGCACATGCACACCCACGCACACACATATCACACACAAACACACTCACATCACTACAACGCAACGGAATTCCTTGATCCAAATGCAGAGCTGCCTTGTATGTCTCTCTTCTCTGCATTCCTGATGTTAGGGAGCTTCCTTTTTTTGCTGAAATCAATTAGGAGCAAGAAAAAAAAAATGAACGTGGAAAGTCTAGCTGTATTTCCAAGCTGCTTTTGTCAGGGGGACAGGGTCTGGCTCTGTCACCCAGGCTGGAGTGCAATGGAGCGATCATACCTCACTGCAATCTCGACCTCTTTCCTCAATCTCCTGAGTAGCTGGGACTACAGGCGAGAGCCACCATACCTGGCTAATATTTTTTAAAAAATTATTTGTAGAGATGAGGTCTGGCCATATTGCCCAGGCTGGAACATAAACTTTTAAAAATTTTGTAAGCAACCGAAGCCTTTTTCCAACAAAATCTTAGGTTGATAAAAACAAAGTTGTTCAGGTCGAAGCCAGGTAGGGCCCAGAGCCCTGGTCACTGGGCAGCCCACCTTGTCCCCCAGTGTTGTTTAAGAAATTCTGGAAAAACACAGATGAGCAAGGACAGGCACTGGCAGGGGAACTCTCAGAAGGAACGCCCTGGGCTCAAAGATCCGCTCAGGGAGGGCCCTGACTCTGCCATGATTTGTGTGTGGGTGGAGCGGGGCAGGCCCCACCCTCTCAGGACCTGAGCTTCCCCTCCGTGTACTGAACTTGTGATGAAGCCTGGCACATGAGGGGCCTCAGGAAACCCTCGTCCCCTGCCTGTTCCTCTGTTAAACCCAAGGGCTCTTTAGTCGGTTTCTAGTATTGTGATTTCATGGTGGAAACCTTATCATTGATAAAATCGGACACTATAAAAAGTGAAACAATTTTTAGGGATAATGTAGGGGCCTCCCAGAAGAACTGCAGTGGCTCTGTGCACGCTCATCTCCTCTTAAACTCTGCCTTCAAGCTTAAGCCCTTATGCGCTTTTGGTCTTCAAAGCTATTTTTGGAAACTTGGGACAAAGCAGAGTGAGAAGGGACTTTGGAACTCACATGCATCTGTGTTAACTCTTTCAAGGCCAAGACTGCCATTTTCAAAAATTCAATTGGGATAGAGCTGGAAGGGACCTTTTTTACATTTTACAGACTAGGCAACTCAGGGCCAAGGTGAGGAAAGTCAAGTTAGTGGCAGAGCCAGCAGGTGCTCCCAGGGCTCCTGACTCTGTATGTGCAGAGAGTTTAACAGCAAAAGCTTCAAAGTAAAAAAGACCCGCCATGGAATCCTAGCTCAGCCAACTGAAAACCAGGAGATGCTGAGCAAGTTATTTAAACTCACTTATCCTCATTTTTATCCTTTAATTAATGAGAGTAATTCCCAGTTCATAAGGCTAATGTTGGAATTAACTAAGACAATGGTTATAAAGTGCTTACCCTAGTGCCAAGTCCAAGGAAAGTACTGGAAAAATGTCAACTGTGGTATTATCACCCCCATTGTCTAGGGAAATCCAGGCTCGGGAAGGTTCAGCTCCTTCCTGGGGTGTGATCCCAGAGTTTGTACCCCTGACCACGACACCACATTGTTTTCACAGAGGGAGAAAACTGTGCTTTCCACATTTCTTTCAATAAGAGCATTGTATGTCTTGAAAATAAATTCCTGGGCAGGTACCTGGAATGGAAGCTGAGCCCCCAGGGCCTGCGTGTGGGCAGAAACATCCTCCTTGAGACCACGGGAGATGCTGGCCCTTCTGATGTGTGTGAGCACGTGTGTGTGTGTGCGTGCACATACACTCACACTGAGGTCAGTGGGGTGAGAAAAAGAGAGGAATGGTGAGCCCCAGCCTGGCAGAGAGCGATGCACGCACACTGCTACTCTTCCCCCTGCTCCTCTGTGCCTTAAATTGCTCAACTCATAAAATTTGGCAGCTGAAGCAAAGCCTGAGCTTCACGCTCAGAGAGCTGAGGCCAGAAAACAGTCAGTCCCTCCAGGATACAGGAGTGCAGCTCTGGAGAATCAAACTGTCAAACAGCCACAAAAATCATTTTGAAGGTAGGAGGGTGGGGTGGGGAGAAATCCTTGGGAGGCTCAGAGCCCACACGTTGGGAGTCTGGGTAAAATTTCTCCAAATCCCCAAGAGGCAGGGAGGCCCCAGCTAAACCCTTGGTTTTATGTATCCAAGCCAGTTAAATTAGTTTTTCAGGAACCTGGAGAAATGGCCTGAGAAAGTTGCTCTTCCCATTCACACTGGCTGAGTCCGTTGCTCTGGGGCACCTGTCAGTGAGAGCTCTCTGCCCCAGGACCAAATCCACCAAGAATTAAATGTCCCTTCCCCTCAGCTTCTGGCACAACCTTAGCCTCCTGAATCATCTGGGATCTTCCACTTCCTACAGATGCTCTGAATATTTCCTAATATGACCCCATCACCCATCCTTCCTCGCTTATCCACCCCTTCCTCTGAGCCATCCAAAACTCTTGGTTTATCATGAGTTCTGATCATTTCACCTTCTTACACTATCTCAAACTTGGCTGTCTGTTGGAAGTCCTGCTTTCCCCCAAATCTTCTTAAGTGGCTAATTCTTTCTATCACACTCCATAATTGCAGGATCTGGAAGTAGTAGGGCCAATATCTTCCTTGCCCTCCAGCCTGTCCCTTACCCGTCTCCTTCCTTTTCAAAGCCCTTTTGACAGGCATGGTCCTTCTTCACGACCCTGACTCCTGCCAGCTGTCATTTCCTGACTGCCCTGTCACCCTCCTTACTCACCGATATTGTTAGTACTAGATTCACTGACTCCTTCTCCACCACCACCCCCATCATGGTTCTTGGCACATGAAAATTCATGATCTTAAAGCGGAGCCCGAGGCTGGATTCTTGCTCAGATGATTTACTGGGGAGTACTCCCAGGAAAAGGGGGGCAAAGGAAGCAGGATAGGGCAGGTGGAAAAAGCTAAGCAGGTGGTCTTGGTTGGAGCCCAGCTTCCGCCTCATCCCATGGGGGGCTCTGGCGCACCAATGAGTTAGTGTCCTCTGTCTCTGGGGCAGCCTTTGTGGCAGCCATGAGGCTGGCATTGGCCAAGGTCTGCAGAGTGCACAGAGCACAGCCTCCTGGTGTCTGGACAGGGCTTGGACAGGGCACCAGCAGCAGCCACTCTGCTGTGTAATCCCAAGCATTTCCAGTTGCCTAATCTCAAGGGACAGCCAGTGATCATCTCTGCCACCCAGCCCAGCCACCCATTCAGTCTTTTTTTTTTTTTTTTTTTTTTTTGAGACTGAGTCTAGCTCTGTCGCTGAAGGCTGGAGTGCAGTGGCACGATCTTGGCTCACTGCACCCTCTGCCTGCCAGGTTTAGGTGATTCTCCTGCCTCAGTCTCCTGAGTAGCTGGGATTACAGGGATGCACCATCATGCCTGGCTAATTTTTGTATTTTTAGTAGAGACAGGGTTTCACCATGTTGGCCAGGCTGGTCTTGAACTCCTGACCTCGGGTGATCTGCTTGCCTCGGCCTCCCAAAGTGCTGGGATTACAGGCGTGAGTCACTGCACCAAACCCCCATTCAGTCTTGATTCCAAGAATCCCTCTTGCTATCGTCTCCTATTTTTCCACCTCATGACCTTCCAAAACATCTCTGCCCTAACTCTGCCCACCCTCAGCCCTCACCTGGAAGCTGATTATGGCTGGGAAACATCGTACAATGCTGCTAGATGCTCTCACTTTAAATTTAGGAGCACAGCTCTCTAGAGGGCAATGAACACTTTCTCTAAATCCGTCACACGTCCCTAGAAATGTACTCTTTCAGTTTCCTAGTTCACCTCTCCTTTCTCTACATCTTCCATGGTGCTTTCTTCTCTCCCTCTTGGCCGATGGCCTCATGTCATGTTTGATAGAGAGAGTCTGTGTACTCAGGTGAGAACTGCTCAGCAGTTCCCAGCCTACCAGCATGTTCGGTCTCCACATGTTCCACGTGGAAGATGGGTCTCTGTTTCTACGCACATGGCTCAGGATCCCTTTCCCTCTCCCCTTCTCCAGGACTTTGTTTCTCTACTTATTTCTATCTCTTTCCCCTGTCACCAATGACACCTTCCTGCCAGATATTCCTAAGTAGCCCATGCAGCCCCTTTTGAAAACTCCCTGGACTGTGTATCTTCTTCTGTTCACCACCTCCTTTTCTGCTTCCTTCATAGCACCTCGAAGAGTCATGTTGGCTGCTGGCTCACATTCTCACCTTCTCCTAGAGTCTCTCTACCTGGGTTCTTGTCCCTGTGATACCCCGTGAGATGGTTCTACTGGTAACTGATGCTTTACATGGCCACAGTGAATGCTCACTTCTCTGTCCTCGTCTGACTCAACCTCCTATATCATGTGACATGACCAGCCTTGTCCTTCTGGAAGCTCTTCCCTCTCCAGGCTTCCTGCCTCTCAGGCCGCTGCTGCTCTGTCTCTTCTGCTGGATCCTCCTCCTTCAGACCCCCGGAAGGTATAGCGCCCTGGGGCCAGCCTCAGCCTTCCTCCCTCTGTCCACAACCTCTAGGGGAGCTCACGCAGCCCCACCGCTCAAATGCCATCTGCCATACGCCGACTCTAAAATTCCCTTCTGGATCCTGGACTCCTCTGAGCCCCAGACCCCTCTCTCTACCCGGCACTGGGCCCTCTCCTCCTAGATGAATAACACACACCTCCCACTAATGTGACAAGGTAGAACAACTGACTCTCAGCACACTGTCAAGGCTGCTGCTTCTCCACTCTTCCCTGAGACGGGAGATCACATCACCATGCACCTTGTGGCTCAGTCAAAACTCAGACGTTATCCTTGATTCCTCTCTTCCTGAGACCCTGCTTCCAACCCCCCAGTTACTCCTGGTGGCTTTACCTCTAAAGCTGATCCTGAAGTGACTGCCCCTCAGCTCCTTACCTTTCCCCTGAGCTCAGACTGCCACCAGCTCCCCTGGGCCTGCAGCGGCCACTGACCCGTGTCCCACCTGCCCTCTCCTCACAGAGCTGGGTGGTCTCATTGAGGTGTAAGTCAGATCATGCCATGCTCCGGCTAATGTCCTCCAGTGGTTCCCATCACACTATCAATGGGATCCCAATTCCTTGACAGGGCCAGTGCCCCTGCCCCGCCTGCCCCGCACCCTCATGTCCCCAGGTCTCCCTCTGAGCTGTAGCTACACAGACCTTCTCCTGGCTCCACACCCTGCAAGCCCTCCGTGCTTCTACGCATCCCCTCCTTCCATTTGGATGCCTCTTCCCAAGATCTTGGTGCTGCTGCCTTCTTGATATTCAGGACTCAGACAGACGCCACCTCTACAGAGCTGCCCTGTCACTTTCTCCATGAGCCCTGCTCTTCTTCTCAGACACCTTTGGTTTCTGGCCTTGTCTTACTCATGTGTATCTTCTATCTTTATACTCTGCCCCTAGGACACCAGCTCCTTGGGGGCAGAGGTCCATCCATATGGCTGTGTCCCCAGTGCCTAGAAGGTGCCTGCAATGGTGGAGGCTCAGAAAGTGTATCTTGCCTAACAGATTCAGGTCTCCAGGTTCTCAGAGGTAGCTACCAGCCTACAGGATAAGTGTAAGAAGTCATGACTGAAGGGTCTGTTGCAGCGTGGCCAGGCGTGTCCATAGACCGTGGCTATGCGGGAGGAATGTGCTGGGGCAGACCCCATGCAGCTTCAGTGGGTCTGGCGCAGGACAGGGAGGGACAGCCAGGGACACAGGGGTTGGCAATGCCCTGCAGACCTCCGCGGCTGCCAGAGGTCTCTTGGCTTTGCCGTGGTTAAGTCCTTCATAACCAGAGAGAAAAAAAGGCAGCCACCTGGTGCAGGAGGAAAAGCCTTCTGTGTAATCCAGTCTCCTGGGGCTGTAGGACCCTGAAGTCCTTGAGAGATGCTAACCCACCTTTACAGTTAGAACTCACCCATCAACATCCCAGATCAGCCGTGGGGAGGCGCAGTGCAGAGAATGTGCTGCTCTTGAGAACAGCAGCAAACAGACTCAAAGAATTCAACATGCATCCCTGCCTATGGTGTGTCTGCTGCCAAGAGGTGAACAACATTGCAGTGCTTGATTGAAGAGCTGGGCCTGGATCCAGCAGACCCCCCGACAGATATGCATGTGATCTGGCACCTGGAATTAGATCTCAGTCTTCCTGGGCTGGGCATCAGCCCTGCCAGGGCTCTCTCAAGAGCAGGGTCAGGAGTGAAATGGGAACCGGCATGTTGGCATGTCATAGGAGATGCTCCATCTGGGGTTGGATGGTTAGCTGGGGGCTCTAGGATTTGATGGGCCTGAACTGAATCATGGAGCAAGCTTTTGAACTTCTTTGTGCCTCAGTTTTGTCATCTGCAAAGTGGGGTTAGTCACTGTTGGATTGTCTAATAGACAATGAAGCTGGGGGCCTAAGACACCCACATAGCAGGGGCACCCAAGCAGGTGAAGTGGACGGGGAAAGAATGTGGTATTTTACATAATGGCTCGTGGTGGTCAGCATGGGTGGGTGCTATGATCTGAATGTTTGTGCGCCTCCCACCTCCCCAAATTCATGTATCAAAATCCTAACCCCCAAAATGATGGTGTGAGGAAGTGGGACCTTTGGGAAGCGATTAGGTCATGAAGGTGGAACCACATGGATGGGATTAGTGCCCTCATTAAAAAGACGAAGAGAAGCTCGTTCATCTCTTCTGCCATGTAAGGACTCAGCAAGAAGCTCCCATCTGTGAACCAGGTGGGGCCCTCACCAGACACCGACCATCCTGGGTCTTTGATCTTGGACTTCCCAAGCTCCACAAAGGTGAGAAACTTCTGTTGTTGACAAGCCACCCAGTGTAAGGTACTTTGTTATAGCAGCCCCCACGGACAAAGACAGCAGGTGAAGACTTATTTTTCCACTTCCATGTGTTCATTGAAGGCAAACTCCTAGCCCTTTGCCTGACACATAACAGATGCCCAATACACATTGCCACTTTTCTATCTGTCCTTTCTTCTCAGACAGGAAGGGCAGAATGGCCCCAGAAGGGCTTCACCAACTGTACCCTTTGGTGAGGGGTTCTGCTGATACTTTTTTGGAAGATGAAAGCACTTTCTGTGTGTTGTGCACAGTTGGCCTGGAGCTACACTTGTGAACAGACACAGTGCTTGCCCTGGACACAGATGCTAAATGAGTGAGCATGTAGCTAATCCCTATGTATGAGCAGGCATGCTGGAAAGCGTGACAGCACGAGGGAGAATGTGGAGCATGGGGGTGGGAGGGGACATGCCATTTCAGACAAGATGACACTTCAGAGGATCCCAAATGATAGGGGAGGGGACAAGGTGTGCCGTTCTCTGGGGGAGCAGCTTTGCAGAAGCAAGCACAAGTGGGGAGGTCGTAGGATGGGAGGGAGCCTGGAATGTCCTAAGCACCCAAAGAAAGGTGGTGGAGCCTGGTCAAAGTGAGCCTGGAGAGAGGTGAAGGGTCCTGGGCTAGATCTGGAGGGCCTGGGGGCCAGTGAAATGATTTACATTGCCTTTTACTCTGGTTGGGATGGGAGGAAGCCCTGGAAGGTTCTGAGCTGAGGAGCAACAGGTCTGACTTAACCTTTCAACAGATCATGCTGGCTGCTGTGTTCATAACTGATGGCAGGGATGCAAGGGTGGGTGTTGGAGAATGGTCATGAGCTTTTTGCAACAATTCAGGAGAGAGATAATGGTGGCTTGAGGCAGGGGTCTCACTGGATCTCTATGGATCACCTGGGATCATAAAAGGATGATGAGCCACTGTTGCATGTAGTGTGGTGACGGTAATGGGTATCTATGAGCACTGACAGGCGGCAGGTGTTTCACTCAACAGCTTACCCAAAGAACTGGACAATAAAAACAACAAACACGCGATAAATGCCTGGCAATAAAAGCAACTGACAGTATGAAATGCCTACTATGAGCCAGGCCCTGCCAGCTTAAACAGAACAAGGCTTGGAACCAGAGATGCTGGCAGAGAGACTTCATTTTGCACACATTACTGAGTGTGACTTTGCTAAACAAATGCCAGGGGTCAGGGAAAGGCCTCAGAACACACATGGCTAATGTGGTTCAGCAGAATTGAGTCATCTGGAAACAGGTGATGACCCAGAGGGCTCCAGGATGAAGCCGCACAGGTGTTGGGGGTGGGAGCGTGCATCTCTCATCTCATCGGTATCTCAGTTCATTTCCCACATTCCCGCTCCTTCCCAAGGAAGGTGCTCTGTACCAGACAGGGGGAACAAAGTGCAATAAGCTATAGACCTTGTCCATCAAGGAGTTTCCAACCCAGCCAGGGAGAGATGCTCAGCACTCTCTGGGAAGACTTTTGACCACACTTAACAGAAAATTCAAAAGAAACGGATTCAAGTGAAAAAGAATTATAGAGTCTAATGTAACTGAAGAGTTTAGAGCTATATCTAGGTCAGGAGATGCTTAAGCAGGTTAATGTATCATATGATGTCACCAGAACCTTAGGACCCCATGGACCAAGGATGGGGAAAGGGCTAATCCCCAAGATGCTATTACTGGAAGAAGATCAGTGCTGGGTAGCCTCAGCCATCAGAGACTCTGCAACAACGAGCTGGACTCCATGTCAAACTGTACATCCAAGGGGAGCATTGAGAAGGGAGAGGTGGATTCTGATTGGGGTGCTTAGTAAATGGTTACAGGAAAGGTGGCACTTGAGCTGAGACTTAAGGGATAACTTCCAATGAGTAGAACAGGCAGGAAGAAAGCCGTGCCAAGCACAGGGAGACAGCACAAGCCACTTTTAGGAGGCCTGGGAGAGAACCCACTGCCTGCGGATTGGGAGATAGTTGGGTGGCTGGACGTCAGGAGTTCTAGGAGGCAAGTGAAGAATTAGGTTAGGGCTGGGGTGTAAAGGGACGTCAGTGTCAGCTTGAGGAATCTGGATGTCTTTAATAAGCAATGGAGAGGAACTGCGGGTTTGAGAACAGGGAAGCCACATGCTCTGTGCTTTGGAAAGATTGATAATGGCAGGGTGGGAGTGGACAGCAGTCAGTCACCCCATTGTGCCTCGCAAACAGCACAGTTAGAGGGAGCTGCACTGGGGTAGAAATCTTGGCAAGAAAAAGAAAAGTGGATTTCAAGAAACTGAGTAGCTAGACTGCACTGGACTCAGAGACTGGGTAAATGTAGGAAGTGGGTGTGGCAGGCACAGTCAGCTGATTGCTGATCCAATATCCATTCTCCTCTTTCTTCCCAGCAGAAACTCAGCTTTGTTCAGGGAAGCAATGTGATGAGTTACTGCTCACTTTCCCAGGTGCCTTGCAGTTAAAGGTGGTCAAATAGCCCAGTTGTGACGATGCGATGTAAACAGAAATCTACCAGGCAAAGCTGCTGTTTCCTATATAAAAGGGAAAAAATTCAAGTGACATAAACCTTTCTCCCTGCTTGGAAAGTTGTTGCAATGCCTGGAGGTAGAGCAGCTCTCTTATGATCATGAGGACGAGAGCTTTGAGGTAAGGATGGTGGAGCAGGAGATCACGAGGAATCTGAGTTCTTAGTGGTTTTCTCACACAGGTGCAGAGCTCCAGACTGCCTACCTCCAAATATTTTGCCACATGACACAGAGATTCCTCCTTGGTTAAGCCACTGGAGCTGGCTTTCTGACACATGCAGTTCATGCCAATTCTACAACATGCAGTGGGGATGAAGACTATGTGGAGGTTGATGCTATCAGCTAAAATTGGGAACCCTGGAAGGGGAACAGGTTTGGAAGGATCAGAGTAGCAGGTGAAGAGCCTGCCACCTAGAGCCAGGATGGCCTGTGGCCAACTGGGACCCTAGGAAAATCTTTTACCCTACTTGGTCTCTGCTTCCTGATCTGTGAAATGGGATTTTAAAGCTCAGTTTTTGTGAAAACCAGAAACGAGTTCATCTGATACATGCTGTGGGTCCCCAGTAATTTATAGATTTTTTTTTTTTTTTTTGAGATGGAGTCTCGCTCTGTCGCCCAGGCTAGAGTGCAGTGACATGATCTTGGCTCACTGCAACCTCCACCTCCTGGTTCAAGCCATTCTCCTGCCTCAGCCTCCCGAGTAGCTGGGACGACAAGTGCGTGCACCACGCCCAGCTAATTTTTTGTATTTTTAGTAGAGACAGGGTTTCACCATGTTGGCCAGGATGGTCTCGATCTGACCTCATGATCCACCTGGCTCAACCTCCCGAAGTGCTGGGATTATGGGCATGAGCCACCATGCCTGGCTGATTCGTGTTTTTTGTTTTGTTTTGTGTGTTTGCTTGTTTTGTTTTTGAGATGGAGTTTCACTCTTGTTACCCAGGTTGGAGTGCAATGATGCGACCTTGGCTCACTGCAACCTCCACTTCCTGGTTCAAGTGATTCTCCTGCCTCAGCCTCCGGAATAGCTGGGATTACAAGCATGCACCACCAAGCCCAGCAAATTTTGTATTTTTAGTAGAGATGGGGTTTCTCCGTGTTAGTCAGGCTGGTCTTGAACTCCTGACCTCAGGTGATCCACCTACCTCGGCCTCCCAAAGTGCTGGGATGACAGGGGTGAGCCACTGCTCCCGGCCATGGATTTATTTTTGTAGTGCCAGGAGAGAGGAATCCAGCCTTGCTGAGGGATTGATGGCAGTCAAAGATCAGAGAAACCAGCATGAGACAGGGATTGAAAACTGTGGCTCCGCGGGGTTCAATCCAAAGGGTCCTTCAGCTTCCTATGAGATGAGGACACTATTTAATTGATGGTGGGGCCCATGAGGGCTCCCTAGGTGGGGCTGGCAGTAGCCCCTCCACTTCCTCTTCTTGGCCAGTACAAGGATGTTGAATATGAAATGACATACAGACCAGACACAAAGCTGGCTAAATATGGGGTGGTCAGATGTTTGTGGCTCATCCTCCACATTACAGTCCGTGCAGCTACATAAACTCCAAAGAGCAAATAAACAGAGCTGCTGGTAATGTGTTTATAATGGTTATTAAGAAGGGAGGTGACTTCTACTCGGGGATTCCACAGGGTGACTCAGCTCTTGTTTACCTTCCTCTGCTCTTGGGCTGCTCATTAGAAACTGGAAGACTGTGGAGAAGCAGCTGAATGTTTTGGAGCCAGTATCTTACAGGATCAGGATCTCAGAAGTTAGGGAATTCAAGAGCCAGAGGGACATTGAAACCATCTAGACCCTCACCCATTGGAACTTGATCACCCGTCTCAGTTTCCCATCAAGCTGGGGCGCAGCCCACCTCCCTACCTCCAGGGATGAGGACCTCACTGTCTTTTAGGACTCCCATCTCACTGAGCTCATGAGCACCCTGTGAGCAGGTTGCAGGTCTTAGTCAACTTGTACCCTCAGAGCCTGGCACAATGTCAGACTCCAGAAGTGTCCATCCAGTTCTCTTCCACCCAACGCCAAGTTTTGTTGAGGCTTGAGCGAGGTGGTGGGGTGTCTGAGATCATTAGTATACAGTCCCTGGCCTTGAGGATCCCCGAGTCTGGACAGGGAGGCAGGGAAGTGAACTGGTCATGATGACATGATGTGGTGGGTGGCCCAGTGGCATTCATAGGCACAATGCAAGTGGGCACTCACAGAGGGGCTCTGACCTGGCACTGGGGGGCGGCCAGCTGTGTGGGCATGTGTGATAGAGAGACCTTCATAACGTGGGCCTGCAGTCAGCAGAGATTTCCCTGACTCTTGCAACCTACATAAGATTTGCTTTTTCCAAGCTATCTTGGGGGTTTAAGCTCCCATGGATGCCTGTGGCCCCAAGCATCTGCTTCCAATTTAGGACTTATCTCGCTGCCCGGGGTTTCACCCATGTTGTGTCAAGCTCAACATGGAACTTGACTCTCCCATTTCCACAAACAAAAGAAATAGGACAACCCTGCACATTGAGGGTGTGTAGCCCACTCTCTTGAAGGTCTGGGGAGAAGGTGGTGGGGGTGTGCATTGCAGCAATGCCACCAGCCGTGCCTACCTGTAAAACCCTCTGGCCACTCTCCACTGGGTCTCTCCCTGCTGGCCCAGAGTCCCGACTTCCCACCATTCTACTCATTCATGACTCTGTCTTTCCCCTTCTCTTCCTCCTTCCCCACCCTGCCTGCAGGTCCTCAGGGCAATCTACCCCCTACATTTACCTGTCCAAACCCAGCCCGCACTCTGCAGGACAGAAGGGCCTCTCATAGAACAGGATCCTTCCCCTTTGGTAGACAGACATGTTTGCAAACGGCAGCTCCACCCCTCTGGGGTTCCTATATTCCTATACCGAGCCCACATCAGTCTCCTGTTGGGTTGCATAGACCCATGTGTCCCCTGGCTTCCTGGACAGAAAGGTGTGCCAGCCTGGAAGGGAAGTGACAGCCCAGTGTTTCTTTGTGCTGTCACATTCCGTCCTTTGCCACAAGAACATTTGTTCCATATTCACGCTTAAGGATTCCTCTGCCCCGGGCAGGCGATCCAGGCTGCAAACGTATTTGGCTGTGCCACCCTTGTGGTCAGGGTTTCAAGCTCCCCAGTGCCTTGATGTGGTGTTACAGGAACCGTGCGTGTGGCCAGACAGCAGCGCTTGCGAAGTCCTGTGGTTTGAGCTTCATCTCCCCTGGCTTCTTTATGACAGGCAGTCGCTTACTGCTGGAGAGGAAGCTTGGGGACACCTGAGATGGGGCTCCTGCCACCCTGAAATTTTACCCTTGGGTTCTTGAAGGCAAATAAATCGATCAATCTGTCCCCTGACTCTGTCATTCTTGTCATCGCCTCTCTCCCTCCCCACCCCCACTCATTCCCCATTGTCTTGGCCTCCAGGGAGCGGGGAGAAGGTAGGGAGGGAGAAGGGAGGAAGCAGATGGATGGCACCTCCATCCGCACCTCCTCTTTCCCTTCCAGCCTTGGTGTGCATGCCAGTGTCCTCTGCTTTTCCAGAGGAGGGGTGGGGCTGGAAGCGCTGGAGGCAGCAGCGTGGCAGCTGGTCCTCACTCCTTCCTTGTTTTCCAAGGGACGAAAGAGTCCACCATTGCCCCTTAACAGAGAGAGCAAACACAGGGGTCAGAAGTCGATTTTAGGCTTGGATTTTTTTTCCAGCTCCCGTTTCTAGTCTGTAAATGATGTTGGATTAGAGAGCAGACTTTGGTCTCTACCTTTCTGACTAACTGTGAAAGCTGTGATTGAGTTCTGTTCTGTGATTCTCTCTGGTTAATTTCTTCCTGTCTTCTTCCCATCTCATGGGTAACTCTCCACCACCAAACCGGGAGCTCCTCAGGGACAAAGACTTTGTCAGGTTCACCTCTGAGTCTGTAGCGCCCAGCCCTGGGCCTGTACACCATGAGTGCTCTGAAGACAGGGGAGGTGAGGCAGGGAGTTAGAGAGGTCAGGCTCCAGGCTGGGGTTCCCTGGGGAACCCTGATGGGCTAGACCTCTCTGAGCCTCACCCAGAAGATGGGAGATGAAAATATCTACCCAGCAGGATTGGTGGATTAAGGATTGAAGATTAGAGGAGTGCATTTGTTTACTATTGCTGCATAAGAAATTACCCCACATTTAGAAGCAGCTTCAAAGAAAACCCATTTGTCATCTCCAGTTCTGTAGGTCAGAAGTCCAGGCAGGCCAGCTGGGTTCTCAGCTTAGAGGTTTTTTTTTTTTTTCTTTTTTTTTTTTGAGATGGAGTCTTGCTCTGTCATCCAGGCTGGAGTGCAGTGGCACGATGTTGGCTCACTGTAACCTCCACCTCCCGAGTTCAAGCAATTCTCCTGCCTCTGCCTCCTGAGTAGCTGGGAACACAGGTGCCTGCCACCACGCCTGGCTGATTTTTTTGTATTTTTAGTAGAGATAGGGTTTCACCATGTTGGCCAGGCTGGTCTCAAACTCCTGACCTCAAGTGATCTGCCCACCTTGGCCTCCCAAAGTGCTGAGATTACAGGCATGAATCACTGTGCCCAGCCTTCAGCTTATGTTTTAATAAGGCCAAAATAAAGGTGTTGGCCAGGCTGGGCTCTTATCTGGAGACTCTGGAAGAAAAATCTGCTTCCAAACTCACTCATGCTGTGGGCTGAACTCAGTTTCTTGCAGTTGTAGGACCAAGGCCCCCATTTTCTTGCTTGCTGTGAGCTGGGGACCACTCTCCACTTTTAGAAGCCACTGCATTTCTTGACATGTTTCCTCCTCTATCCTCAAAGACAATAATGATGTATAGACCTCGTTCTGTACTTCTGATGACTCTGACTTCTGCCTCCATCTGGAGAAACTGTTCTGTTTTTTAAACTGACATATAATATTTGTACATAGATATGGGGTACACATGGTATTTGGATGCCTACAATGTGTGATGATCAAATAGTGTATTTAGGATATGCATCACCTTGAGCCTTCAGCATTTCTTTGTGTGGGTATTATTTCAAATCTAGTCATTTTGAAATACACACTGTGTTGTTAACTGAAGTCTCTCTACTGTACTATTGAACACTGGAATGTGTTCCTTCTATTGAACTGTACGTTTGCATCCCTAAATGAACCTCTCTGCATCTCCCCTGGCCCCACAATATCCTTCCCAGCCTCTGGCAACTGTCACTGTACTCTCCACCTCCATGAGATCCACATTTTAGCTTCTACACATGAGTGAGGTCATGCAATATTTGTCTGACTGTGCCTGGCTTATTTTGCTGAACATAATGACCTCCAGTTCCATCCATGTTGCTGCAAATGGCAGGATTTCATTGTTTTATGGCTGTGTATTTCACTGTGTATGTATACATTTTCTTGATCCATTCATCCATTGATGGATACTTAGGTTGTTCTCATGTCTTTGCTGAGACAAACGGTGCTGCAATGAGCATGTGAGTGCAGGTATCCCTTTGATATACTGATTTCCTTTCATTTGGATAAATACCCAGTAGTGGGATTGCTGGGTCATATGATGGTTCTGTGTTTAGTTTTTTGAGAAACATCCACACTGTTTTCCATAATGACTGTATCAATGTACATCCTGACCAACAGGGCAAAAAGGTTTCCCTCTCTCTGTGTACTCACCAGCATTTGTTATTTTTTGTCTTTCTGCTAATAGCCATTCTAACTGGGGTGAGATGATATCTCATTGTAGTTTTCATTCACATTTCCCTGATGTTGAACACTTTTTTCATACACCTGTGGGCCATTTGTGTGTGTTCTTTTGAGAAATGTCCATTCAGATCTTTTGTCCACTTTTTAATGAGATTATTTCTTTTCTGGCTGTTGAGTTGTTTGAGTCCCTTGTTGCATGAATAGTTTGTAAACATTTTCTCCCATTCTGTAGGTGGTCTCTTCACTCTGCTGGTTGTTTCCTTAGGGGTGAAGAAGCTAAAAATGTGCTGTTTTTAAAGAGTTCGCCTGATCACATTAGGCCTACTTGACAAGGTCCCTTCACAGTAGTACCTAGGTTAGTGTCTGCTTGAATAACTAGCGCATGGGAATTGAGGACATCTTTAGGATTCTTTCCACCACAATGAGCTGATGTCAAGTGTCTGGCAGAGCCGCTGACACATAGAAGGGACTCAGCTCCAGGAGGCCAGCGGAGTTGTCTTGGAACTCAGTGGGCCCATGCAAGTCGTGAAAGTGCCCTTGGGCATGGTTCAGGGCATGAGATCATTGGAAGCCGGAAAGCTACAGATCTCAATCATTTTCTACCTGGATAAGGCTGCCTTCTTGTGACCATGAGGAAAAGGCCAAGAACTTCATAGAAATGAAGACCCTGACATCACCCAGGGCCTAGACCTGTACCAGCATCACTGGGAAATCACTGGGGGAAGGAGAGATGTAAGCAGTGTTGTGATGATCTAGAGGTCCTTTAAAAGGATCGCTGTGGCTGCTGTGCAAATGATGGATTTTAGGGGGCAAGAGTAGAACCTGAGAGACCAAGTATGTGGTTATGGCTCCAGTCTTGGTCACTTTCACTAGAGTGTGTAGCCGGGGAGGTGAGGGAAGTGGTGGACCGCAGATACGCTGTTTAGGAAGAGCGGTGCAGTTTGCTGATGAATTGGATGTGGTGTGTGCAGGAAAGAGAGGAACCAAGGCAGACTTGGGGAAGCCTGTGGGAGGTGAGGCTGGGTGGGAGTAGAGGGTGGCCTAGAAGACTTGGAAGTTCTGATTAGAACACTTCTAGTTGGAGACATCTAAGGAAAATAAGAGCAAATGAGTCAAGCAGACCGACTTGAGTGCAGGTCAGGAGCCTGAAAGGAGCTCAGACCACAGACTAAGATTTTTTATGGATCACCTTTTCTGAGACTTACCTGGGCAGAGTGTTTAAAATGGACAATCTAAAGAGAGTGAGGGGCTGCAAGTTTGTAACAAGTGCTACAGATGACTTCTTCCTCCCTCGCCAAGTCTGAAAGCCTTGGCTCCAATTCAGTCCTAGTCCTTAAGGCCCAGACAACACCATGATTTGTCCAGCACCGTGTAAAGGCCTCTCTCTGTGGCCCGTGGATGGCTTGTCCGCCATACCTGGCTGCCTCCCCTGGGTGCCTGTTCCCCATCTCACTGCCACATCATTTGACTTTTCTTAGAAGGGTTAAATGTTGCCTTGCTAACAAATCAGAAGCTTGCCTCTAACCTGTAGGAAAGTAGAGAAGGCTAGTTCTGGAATCTTTATGCCATGCCTGAGAGACAGCATCCCAGGAATCATGAGCCTGGCATCAGCTCTGCTGTGACATTCTCCAGTTGTGTTGACACACTCTTTCCTTCCCCAGAAGACAGGTGCCCTGTGGAGGAGCAATTAAGAGTGGAAATGGCTCAAAAGTCCACGTTGCTTAGATAGACAGTGTTCATAGCAGCTCCGGTACTAAAATGCTTGGCAAAGGAGTCCAGATGAGCACTCAATTATGGAGTGGAGAAAGCTCAATGAGTCTGTAAACCCAGTCCCTGTCATTGAGGTAATATGGACTGGTGAGAAGAGTCCACACCGGGAAGGCAGGACGCCTGGTTCTACTCCTGGCTCCACCACTTACTAGTTGTGTGGCTTCAGGCAAGCTACCTGCCCTGTCTGAGGCATGCTTGTCCAGCTTTGAAGCAAAGACAATTATACCTACCTCACTGGGTTAGGATTAAGCGAGGTAGTATGTATAAAACAATTAGCAAAGCGCCAGAAAGTGTGGTAGTATGTATTTTGGCAGGTGCCCGGAAACATTTATTCCTTCTCTCCTTCCCATCTTGGACAATGGTTGAGGCAACTACACTGATGGTCTCAGGGCCTCCCCAGAATCAGACTCCCCCAAAACAGTGCCATGTAACCTGTTGCAGTGGATATCCAGGTGTATTGGGAGGACAGGCACCTTGCTTTGTGCTTAGGCCACCCCACCCCTTAGATGCGAGGATGCAGTTGAACTGACCAATGGCAGAGCCTCTGTCCTTGAACCTGGGTGACCCAAAGGTGACTTAAGACTCAAGTGGATGACTGACACACACCCTAGGGAGAGAGACTCATGCAACCTGACTCACCCCCAACAGCACCCAAGACAGATGATCTGAGGAGTTTGAGGCCCACCCATGAGGCCTGGCCTTCATTATTCCCCAGGTAAGTTGGTTCTCTGTGTGGGCCAGGTTGGTTCCTGCCTCTGTGCCTTTGCACCGTGAGGATCTTCTCCTAGGACCCCATTGCTACTTTTATTCAGCTAGAGGGCTCTTAGAAGCCCTCCCAACTCAGCCAAGATGTTGTCTTCTCATCTCTCATCTAAAGATCAGGCCAGCATCCAATCTCTAGGTCCCAGGTGGTGTTCTGAGCTGTCTGTCTTCTCACTACCAGGTTTTAAAGTTATCTGGTTTATGTAACTGGTCTGTGGGCTCCTCCAGGACAGAGACTGGCTCTGACTTGGCTCCACCCTCCATGCCTGGACCAGAGTATGGCACAAAATTGCTGGTTTGGAAAAGTTTGCAGACCTGAACCCAGCTGAACTTGGCCTGCTGAGGGTGACATGGATGAAGACAGGGCTCTGGGAAGTCATCACCCTAGTGCTTTAGAAACCAAGTTTATTCTTTCATGATTATAAAATTATAGACAATTTGCAAAGTTCAGAAAAGTATAAGTAAATGAAGATTGAGCAATATTCTCTCCACCTAGAGACAGTTCCTGTTAGTATCTGGTTTGTTTACTTTCAGAGTTAATTTTTAAGGCATTGCTCTCTTTTGTATTCTTTGTCAGAGTTGTAATCAAGTTCGTACACAGCTCTTCAGACTCTTTCTCCCCGGTTGACATTGTATCATACGCATTTCTCTCAAGTTACTCTTTGTAAATATCTTCTTTAAACAGTTGCATAATCTTCCACTAAGTGGATTTGCCATAGTTTACTTAATCTCTGTTGTAGAAATTAAGGTTGTTTCCACATTGCCAGTGTTATAAATAACAGTGTGATGACACACGTAGTACCTAGTTGGCCACATATTTGGAGATGCTGGGCCTGTTACGTGCAGCATGAGAGCTGCTATGCCGAGCCTCAGCCAAGCATAAACAACTTCAGATTTATGATGTTTGGCTCACACAGTGTTGATCTAGTTTTAAAAAAATGGAAATGTCTGGAGAATTCCCATACAAATTGGATGTTACACCTTATGTTGAAGAATCAGGAGAAACCCGAGTAGTTGTGTTTACAGGCCTATGCCACCATGCCCGGCTAATTTTTGCATTTTTAGTAGACACAGATGACCCTAGGCCCACAGTCCTACATGTCACCAGCTGCTGAAGCCCTTTAGATAGGCCATGAGCTCTCCCTTTTGCCCCAGTCCCCACCACTCTCTATTGTCTCCTTCACATGGAGGCCATGTGGCTCTAACAATTTGCCATCGCACCTATGCTGAATTTTCTTTTTCTTGAAGACAAATGTGAGATATTTCTCCTACCTGTACTTTTTTTCAAAAATAGAAAATGAACACTGAGAGAGCTTTAAGTTTTATAAAACATGGGAGATAATTTTTTCCTGGTGGAATAGAAGAATATTCCTCATACTTAATATGCAAATCAAGTGTGTCTTTGCAGAAAAAAATACCATCAAAACTGACATTTTGTAAACGTTTGAAACAAACGTGATAGGTTCCTGTGCACTGGCCTGCTTTACTCGTTAGGCTTCTCTGTGAGGCTCCTGTCCACATTTCCGTGTACAACTTCTTCTGTAGGATGTTGTACCAGCCAGGAGGCTTTTTTTTGCAGCCTAGAAAAGACATCTGATTAAAAAGTGGCTAAACCGGGTGCAGTGGCTCACGCCTGTAATCCTGGCACTCTGGGAGGCCGATGCGGGTGGATCACGAGGTCAGGAGTTCGAGACCAGCCTGGACAAGATGGTGAAACCCCCGTCTCTACTAAAAATACAAAAATTAGCCTAGTATGGCGGCAGGAACCTTTAATCCCAGCTACTCGAGAGGCTGAGGCAGGAGAATCGCTTGAACCCGGGAGCCAGAGGCTGCAGTGAGCTGAGATCGTGCCACTGCACTCTAGCGTGGGTAAAAAAGGAGGGCTAAACCATAAGGAACTGCACCTCATATAGCTCACGGTATAGAGGCAGGGGAGCCTTCAGGTACAGGACACTCTGTGGCTGGATGCTGGCATCAGGGAACACGTCCTTTTTGGTCTCTTGCTCTTCCATTCTCAGTACTGACGTCACCCTGAGGCTGGTCCATCTAGTGGTTGTGGGGTGGCAGCCAGTGACAACAAGGTCAATCTGCTTCCTTATTCACCTCCCAGGTTCAAGCGATCCTCTCACCTCAGCCTCCTGAGTAGTTGGGTTTACAGGCCTGTACCACCACGCCTGGCTAATTTTTGTATTTTTAGTAGAGACAGGGTTTTGCCATGTTGGCCAGGCTGGTCTTGAAATCCAGGCCTCAAGTGATCCGCCTGCCTCAGTCTCCCAAAGGCCTTCTCCACACCCACAAGGAGAAGATGGAGAAACCTCTTTTCCAAGTCTTGTCAAGTTTTTCTTGAATCTGATTGGGCCAATTTAGGGGACGTATGCACCCCTTGACAGATCATCGTCACCAGGGGAATGCCATGTGGCGATGGTCAGGTTCATCACTCGGGTGAAATGATGGGCTGCCAACCTCAGGGTCTACCAGATGCCTTCCAGAGCCCTCCTACCTCTGCTCATCCTCATCCTTGGCTGTGCTTTATGTTTGCAGAGACTCCAACTCCATTCTTCTTGAGTCAAATTCCATGTCAAAGCCCAGCAGCAACCAATTCTCCCCAAACTGGGCCACAAGCCTTTGTCTCTGTCACCTACGGCCCTCCTGCTGGACAGGCTGCTCCCATCTCAAAACCGAGCTTCATTTAACTCTTCAGTGTGGGACTTCAGATAGTTTTCTCAACAATGCCGTATGTCAAAATGTAGTTTTTTAAAGCCCCCATGTGCGCCTAGGAGACTGGATGATTAGGGCAGCACTAATATTGTTTGCGGAGCTGTAAATATTTAAGTGAATGGCCTGACGCCTGTAATCCCAACACTTTGGGAGGCTGAGGTGGGCAGATCATGAGGTCAGGAGTTTGAGACTAGTCTGGTCAACATAGTGAAACCCCGTCTCTACTAAAAATACAACAAATTAGCCGAGTGTGGTGGTGTGCACCTGTAATCCCAGCTATTCGGGAGGCTGAGGCAGGAGAAATGCATGAACCCAGGAGGTGGAGGTTGCAGTGAGCCAAGATCACGTCATTGCACTCCAGCCCAGGCCACAGAGCGAGACTCCGTCTCAAACAAGACAAAACAAATATATATATGTGTATATATATATATGAATAGTAAATAGGAATACAGTTACGTTTTTTTCCATCCAACTCCTGGTTTCTTCTTGGGATCCACTGCTTGTGCTAATACAACTCGTTTCTGCAGGAACCAGCTATTACCTACCCAGGAAAGGGGTTGTGGCATGCTGTAGGTGGCTGGCTCCCCTCATTCCCAGGTTTCAGGCCTGGCACAATTCATTAGCTGGGGTGGGGAGGTTTTCCAGCTAATAGACCTGCCACATAGTTCTCAGGTCTCTGAGCCGCATCCTGGGCCACTGCCCGCCGCAATCCAGGAAGTGTAAGTCCCAAAAGCGATCAGCCTTGCAAAGGATAGGATTCTGCAGCTGCCTTTCGGAGGCTAATGTCATTATGCCTCTGCTATCATTGCCTCCAGACAGACAGCTGGTCTCTGGGGATCTCTCTGTATGCACATTAGGCCCGCTGCCAGGGCTGCCTTCTCATCTACGTGGACTCCTCAAGAAAATGCTCTTTTACATTTAGCGGAAGGTGAAATCACAGAATTTTGAAACTGGGAAGGGTAACTTGGAAATCTGCAAGTCTGATTCTTAGAGTAACTACACTAGGGTCACCTGTGATGCTGGTCCAAAGGCTGGCTCTTGGGCCTCAACGCCACGCTCCCTCTGAGGACAAAATTAGAGTCAATAACCTAGAAGCTCCAGCATCCATTTTTTCCCCAGCCACAGCCCTCCCACAGGCACAAGGTTGCTGATGTAGAGATGACCAAAATGGGCCTGAGAGATGGAACATACCTACCTGGGGACATGCAGGGAGTTTATGGCAATGCCATAAAAAGAGCCCAGGTCTCCACATTCCCATCCTAGTGCTCCAACTAGCCTAGGAACTGAGCTTTTCATATACTGGTTTGTACATCCTTGTCCTTCCACTGGAGGAGGGAGCTGGGCACAAGTGCTTTGTAGAATCGTGCAGGTGGCGCCCTGCCCAAGGGTGTCTAGCCAAGAATGAATTAAGCTAAAATCAAGCTCGCTTTTGATCCTCCAAGCCATGCTCTGCAGCATGGGCCCATATGCCTGGGAGAAGCTATGCCTTCCCAATATTTATTTTCTTTACTTTTTCTGCTTAATCAATTATTTTATTCTCCGTATAAATTTCCTTTCTCGTTTTTATATTTATTTATATACGCAATTCTTTTTAAATTGAGGTAAAATTTTCATCCCACAAAATGCACAGATCCTAAATGTACAATCTGGTGGATCTTGACAGATATACATATATAACCAACTTCCAATCAAGAAAACGCATACTTTCATTTCCACGAATTTCCCTCATGGCCACTTTTAGTCAACCTTCACCTCTCAAAGGCAACCTTTTCCTTCCTTCCTTCCTTCCTTCCTTCCTTCCTTCCTTCCTTCCTTCCTTCTTTCCCTCCCTCCCTCCCTCCTTCCTTCCTTCTTTCTTGTTTTCTTTCTTTCTTTCTTTCTTTCTTTCTTTCTTTCTTTCTTTCTTTCTTTCTTTCTTTCTTTCTTCTTTCTTTCTTTCAGATGGAGTTTTGCTCTGTCATCGACGCTAGAGTGCAGTGGTGTAATCTTGGCTCATTGCAACCTCTGCCTCCCGGATTCAAGTGATTCTCCTGCCTTAGTCTCCAAGTAGCTGGGACTACAGGAGCTTGCCACTACACCCACACCCAGCTATTTTTTTTTTTTTTTTTCAGTAGAGATAGGGTTTTAACATGTTGGTCAGTCTGGTCTTGAACAAAGGACCTCAGGTGATCCGCCCGCCTCAACCTCCCAAAGTGCTGGGATTACAGGCGTGAGCCACTGCACCCAGCTTCTCAAAAGCAACCACTTTCTTATTTATACTACCATAGATTAGTAGTATAATGTCCTCAAACTTCATGTAGAAGGAATCAGGCATCGTGTGGTCTTTTGTGTGTGGCTTCTTTTGTTGAGTATGTCTGTGGGAATTTTCCACTGTGTTGTGTATGTTGGCTGAGTAATATCCCGTTGTAATAAAATACTACACTTATTTATCTATTTGCCTGTCAATGTTCATTTGGGTTGTTTCTAGTTTGGGGATATTTTATATTTTATTTTATTTTGAGACAGGGTCTCATTCTGTCACCCAGGCTGGAGTGCAGTGGTGCAAACTTGGCTCACTGCAACCTCCGCCTCCCAGGTCCAAGTGATCCTGTCACCTCGGCCTCTCAAGCAGCTGGGTTTACAGCCTGTGCCACCACAACTGGCTAATTTTTGTATTTTTAGTAGAGACAGGGTTTCTCCATGTTGGCTGGTCTCAAACTCCAGGTTTCAAGTAATCTGCCCGCCTCGGCCTCCTAGAGTGGTGGGATTACAGGCATGAGCCACTGCACCCGGCCTTAGTTTGGGAATATTTTAAATAAAACTACTGAAAACATTCTTATGCAGAAGTTTTGTGATAC
Source organism: Trachypithecus francoisi (assembly GCF_009764315.1). Taxonomy (NCBI): domain Eukaryota; kingdom Metazoa; phylum Chordata; class Mammalia; order Primates; family Cercopithecidae; genus Trachypithecus; species Trachypithecus francoisi. The sequence continues at coordinate 10,661,042 of NW_022681468.1, forward strand.
ATGCTTTCATTTTTTTTCCTGGGTAAATACCTAGGAGCAGAATTCCCAATTATAAGGTAAGCATATGCTGCACTTTATAAGAAGTTCTGTATGTGAATACAGTAATAATTTATAGCGTGTGAATGTATACTGCTTAAGTATACAAGAGTCCTGGCTGTTCCATGTTTGCCGACATTTGGTTTTGTCAGACCTGTAAAGTTTCAGCTCTTCGAGGACTGAGAATGGTATGTAATTGTGGTTTTAATTTGCACTTTCCTAATGACAAATAATGTTGAATACTTTATCATATGCTTATCAGCCATTTGTCTATCTTCTTTTGTGAAATGTGTTTGTTTAAATCTTTTGCTAAATTTTTGTGGTGGTGTCTTTTTGTTATTGAGATATAGAAGTTTAAAAATATATCCTGGGTTCTAATGCTTCATCAGATATATGTTGTAAAAATATTTTCTTCCAGGCTTTGGCTGGGTTATTCATTTTTTTTTTCTTTTCTTTTTCTGTTTCTTTCTTTCCTTTTTTCTTTTTTCTTTTTTTCTTTTTTTTTTTTGAGACAGAGTCTCATTCTGTCACCTAGGCTGGAGTGCAGTGGCACAATCTTGGCTCACTGCAACTTCTGCCTCCCAGGTTCAAACAGTTCTCCTGCCTCAGCCTCCCGAGTAGCTGGGATTACAGGTGCATGCCGTCACACCTGGCTAATTTTTGTATTTTTAGTAGAGACGGGGTTTCACCATGTTGGTCAGGCTGGTCTCGAACTCCTGACCTCGTGATCCACCTGCCTTGGCCTCCCGAAGTGCTGGGATTACAGGTGTGAGCCACTGCGCCCAGCCAGTTATTCATTTTTAGACAGTGTATTTTGGTGCACAGAGGCTTTGATTTTGATAAATTCTGATTTGTCAATCAAAAAAGAAAAAGTTTCTGCTTGTCACTGTGTCCTGTGTAGAAAATTCATGCCTATCCTAAATCATAAGAATATTTTCCTATTTTCTTTTAAAATTTTAATTTTAGCCTGTATGCTTACCATTTATCTTAAATTAGCTTTGCTTATTGGTGTGAAGCACAGGTCTAGATTCATTTTGTCCCTGTACTGTTTCACAATGTATTGAAAAGACTTTTCTTTCCCCATTGGATTACATTGGCACCTTACCAAAAATCAAACAGCCATGTAAGTGTGGATTTATTTCTGGGCTGTCTATTTGGCTTTATTGATCTATTTGTCAAGCCTTGTGTCAGCATCACGTTCTCTTAATGAATGTAACTTTATAGTACATCTCGAAATCCGAAGTCAGATAGTGTAAGTTCTCTAACTTTGTTCTCTCTTCTTAAGATTGCTTTAGATATTCTAGGTTCTTGGTCTTTCAATTCAATTTCAGAACTACATTTTCAAATTTATGCAAAAAAAAAAAAAAGAGTCTGCTTGTGACTGATTTTATTGGGATTGCATTAGATCCATACATCATTTAAAAGAAAACTGACATCTATAACACTTGAGTCTTGACATTCATGAACAATAGTCTAGTTCTGTCTCTATTTAAGTCTTGTCTCATTGTTTATAGCAATGCTTTTTAGCTCTCTGTGTATAGATCTCACCTATTTTTTAAAGAAATATTTATTTATAAGTATTTGTGTTTTTGATATTGTGATAAATAACATTACATTTTAAATTTCAAATTGTTTGCTGCTAATATATAAAAATTTGAAGCCAGGCCTGGTGGCTCACATTTATAATCCCAGCACTTTGGGAGGCCAAGGTGGGCGGATCATCTGAGGTCAGGAGTTCAAGACCAGCCTGGCCAACATGGTGAAAAATCGTCTCTACTAAAAATACAAAAATCAGTCAGGCATGGTGATGCATGCCTATAATCCAAGCTAGTTGGGGGCTGAGGTGGGAGAATTGCCTGAACCCAGGATGGGGAGGTTGCAGTGAGCCGAGATCGTGCCACTATATTCCAGGCTGGGCAACACAGCGCAACTCCATCTCAAGAAAAAATAAAAATGATAGATTTTTTTGAGGTCTATTTGCCCTGTGTTTTGTAACCTTGCTAGATTCATTTTATAATTCTAGCAGTTGTTTTGTAGCTTAACGTTTTCTATGTAAACAATGATGTCACCTGCAAAAACGCTTTATTTATTTCTTTCCTACCTTTGTGTCTTTTTATTTTTACTTGCCTATTGTATGGTTACAAGCTCCAATACAAGATTCAGTAGAAGAGATGATAGCATATATGTTGCCTTACTCCTGGTCTTTAGGTAAAAATATTAACTACTTCACCATTAAGTATGATTTGGCTGTAGCCTTTTTTTTTTTTTTTTTTTGAGGCAGAGTTTTGCTCTTGTCACCTAGGCTGTAACCCAGTAGTGCCATTTCAGCTCACTGCAACCTTCACCTCCCATGTTCAAGAGATTCTCCTGCCTCAGCCTGCCCAGTAGCTAGGATTATAGGCACCCGACACCATGCCCAGCTAATTTTTGTGTTTTCAGTAGAGATGGGGTTTCACCATGTTGGCCAGGCTGGTCTCAAACTCCTGATCTCAGGTGATCTGCCCACCTCGGCCTCCCAAAGTGCTGGGTTTACAGGCGTGAGCCACCTCGCCCGTCCGGCTGTAGTGTTTTTAATAAATGTCCTTTCCTCAAACTTTTCTGGTAATTTTATTATGAATGTGCATTTAATTTTGTCAAATGCTTTTTTGGTATACTTTTTGGTATCTACTAAAATTATCATGTGTTTTTCTCTTTTATCTTATTAATATGGTAATATATATTATCTGATTTTTAAAGCTTAAATCAATTTTGTACCCCTATAATAAAACCAACTTAGTCATGATGCATTATACTTTTGATATAGTACTGGATTTGGTATGTTGATATTTTATTAAGATTTTTGTGTCTGTATTCATGTGGCATATTTATCTGTAATTTCTTTTTATGTAATATCTTTGTTAGGTTTGATATTAGGGTTACACTATCTAGTTATGTCTGCAGAAAACCCCTTCTTTTATTTCTGCTACTGGTAGTTTGTATTTATTTTTTCCTTTGGTCAGTCTAGTCAGGTGTTTATTATTTTTTTTCTTGTATCTTTTCACAGAATAAACTTTTGAATTTGTTATTTTTCTCTGTAGTATTTCTGTTTCTATTTTATTATTTCTGCTGTTATCTTTATTACCTCCTTTCTTCTATTTCCTTTGATTTTATTTTGCTTTTCTTTTTCTAATTTCTTACTGTAGAAACTTAGACTATTAACTTTAGACCTTCCTTCTTTTCTAGTGTAAGTACTTAAAGCTATAAATTATCTCCAAGTGCTGTATTAACTTTATTACACAGATTTTTCCCTCTGTTTTAAAGATTTTCCAATTTCCTTTGTGATTTCTTCGTTGACTCCTGGGTTATTTAGCAGTTTGTTGCTTAATGTGCAAATACTTGTTGAATTTCTAGATACAGTTTTATCATTGATTTTTAATTTATTTCCATTTACTTCTACTCTGCATGATTTAAATCTTCGTGAACTTATTGAGACTTAGCTTCTGACCCAGCATCAGGTGAACAGACATTGTCCACTGACAGACAGAGCCTTCAGCTGTTGAGCGTAGTGATTGATACCGTTAGCTCATCTACGTCTTACTCAACTTTGTTTCAAAGTTGTTAACGTTGTTGTCAAGTTGCTGTTGTGGAAAGAGGGATGTTAAAGCTTCTTTAGGCTACAGCCAGAGTTCTCTTCCTGAAACATGCTTTGGATCATAACACCCTTCTCTTCAAAAATGGGCAATGGCTGCCCATCGTCTGCAGGGCAAGACCAAACTCCACAGCACGGCTTTCCTGGCCCTCCAGGATCCACTCCTGCCTGCTTCCCCGGCTTCACCTTCACCAAGCAGCGTGATCTAAGTGTCCATGAAGGCTCTCCCGCCAAGGGACACATGGTGTACAGAGGGGAGGCCAGTGAGCAGGGCATTTTCTCTTAGCCTGCCCCCGAGCACAGCAAGTCACATTCTAGTGTCCCCAAGAATTTCATCTTTGCTGGCACTTTGAAAGTACCCCATTTTGAGCCTGTTATTTGGCAGCTTTCACGAGGCAAAAGCACTCTCCTGATGTGTCAACCTCTGGTGTTCGGTAATGTTTCAAATAAAAATAGGCAGTGAAAGAGAAGCAATGTAACACCATACAATATGGTACTCTCCAATTTCTCACTCTGTTGCCAAGCTGGAGTGCAGTGGCGCGATCTCAGCTCACTGCAACCTCCGACTCCCTGGTTCAAGTGATTCTCCTGCCTCAGCCTTCCGAGTAGCTGAGATTACAGGTATGCACCACCACGCCTGGGTAATTTTTGTATTTTTAATAGAGATGGGATTTCACCATGTTGTCCAAGATGGCCTCGATCTCCTGACTTCATGATCCACCTGCCTCAGCCTCCCAGAGTGCTGGGATTACAGACGTGAGCTACCGCACCTGACTGGTACTCTCCAATTACTAAAGAGGAGTTTGAGATTATGTTTTGATAAGTTGTAGGAGTTACATAACAAGTGAGAACATGCGGGAGAGGCCTCCTTTGAAGACCAATCAAGTAGCCATTGAATGTTAAATAAAATTGATTTATTGTAATATTGGCCAAACTTTTGGGTTACTCTTGCAGGGCACCCAGGCTTCAGCCCCCAGCAGCTTCTACCGTGTAAGATGCCATTACCCTTTTTCCTCACCTTTTGAAATTGAACTCATCATTCAAAGCTCTGCCTCAGTGCCTCCTCCTCCATAAAGCCTTCCTTGATTTCTTTCTCGGAATTGCTCTGCCCATCACCTCCCCATGGGAATCTGCTCATATTCTGTTTTAATGAAAAATAATAGAAATAAGTAAAAGCTCTGGAGACAGACTCAAGTTTTATACTGGGTCTGGCACATGTTGGCTTCAAGATGTTGGGGCAATTACTTAGTCTCTTTATGTCTCTGTTTTCTCATCTGTAAACTGGAATCAATAATGGGAACTTCCTCATAAGTCATTGTGGGAATTAAATGAGGTGATACATGTAGAGTACTCTAGCACCAGAGTAATAGGCTCTTGATCAATGCTAGCAGATGTGATGATGATGGGGTGACGATGGCTGTGATTACTTGGTTAACTTTGTTTGAAATTCAGTGATTATTTTTACCTATCTGTCTTTCTGAACTAAAATTTCTTAGAAAAAAGAAATTACCTCTGATTTTTGTGCCTGAATCATGTGTGTTGTTCTATGTACCTGGCATATAGTAACCACTCAGTTAGTGATGTTTAAGGATAGAAATGGTGGATAGGAGACAGGGCTAACATGCAGCTCCCACATGGATGAACAGAACAGCGTGTGGAGACTCACACCATGATCCTTTGCTCCAAGAACCATTATAGGAATGTACCAGGAAAACCAAAAGAATTCACAGATCCTTTGAAAGAAGCAGCACCCTGATGCAAATTCCATGAAATAGGTGAAAAACTGTGAGTTCCCAAAGTGTGAGAGGGGGAAAATCCACCTCTCAACACACATCCCCACTGGGGAATCTGAAAATCCAGATCACAGGAGAAGGATTTAACCCTACCTAGAAATGAAACAGGTTTAGGGAGGCGCAAGAAATATAAAAGTGCAGTTAGCTTCAAGGGAAGAGCCTTAATGCACTCCCAGTCTCCAGCTCAAGCCCTGGGAAGCCATCCCTGACTGTATCTCACAGAGGCCCTTGGGGAAGGCAGCCAGTGGAATTGGGGAGGAGTCGTGGGACAAAGGAAACTCCCAACTGAAATTGGTAGTGGTTTCGACTGGGCTCACATTTTCTTGAGTGGAGTCCGGGGGATGAGCAAGAGCTGGATAGGAGTGAGTGAGTGAGCATAGGGGCACAGGAGCTGCTACTGTCAGAGCGGGCAGATGGGAGGGGTGGGGGCAAGATCTGAAATCTGTGCTTGCTTTCTCAGTGGGGTAGCTCATGGCCTGGGGCAAGGTCTGAGTGGGGCCCTGCAAGAGCAAGACCAGTCTTGCCAACTACATGGGAGCTGGGTGAGGCTTCTCGCTACCGACTATCCCCCACTTCCCTAGCAAACTACATGATATGGCAGAGGCAGTCATAATCCCCTCTGGAACTAACCCCATTGGCCTGAGAGCCACTCCCCTATTCCCCACAGTGGCCATGGTAAGCCCTCCCCAAGAAGAGTGTGAACCCAGACCTGCTTAACCCTGCCTGGACCTGATGGTATTTCCCTATTTGCCCTCATAGCCATACACAAAACACAGAAACTCTTGGGAGCTTTATGGCCCTATCCATTGTCTGAGAAATCAAAATACTTACCCTGGCCATCTTTGGGCAAGCTTAGAGAGCTTAGAGCCTCCTACTACTACTGCAGCTGGTGCTCTCCTGAAAGCAGCACCTCCTGGCTGGAGGCCAACCAACTCAGGTCATTATAACAACTCAGGACAGAATAACTTCGATCCCAGGAAGGAGAATAAAACACCTAATTTCACTGCCTGCAATATCCTGGCTAACCAGAGGTCCTGAGGCTGTTCACATGAAACCTCACCATTAGCACAAGCAGCATTCAAGAAAGACAGCACACTAAACATATCTGCAACCAAAGACTCTCACAGAGCAGGTGCTGGTATCCACGGCTGGAAGACCTGAAGATGGATCACATCACAGGACTCTGCAGACATCCTCCAGCACAAGCCCAGAGCCTGGTATGCCCACTGGGTAGCTAGACCCAGAAGAGCAATAATAATCACTGAAGTCCAGCTCTCAAGAAGCCCCATCCCTAGGGGAAAGGGAAGTGGAAGGGGAAGGGCACCACATCAAAGGATCACTCCATGGGACAAAAGAATCGGAACAGCAGGCCTTGCCCCACTCAAGGGAGAAGGAATCAGAAAAGTAATTCTGGTACTATGACAAAACTGGGTTCTATAACACCCCCCAAAGATCACATCAGCTCTTCAGCAATGGATCCAAACCAAGAAGAAATCTCCGAATTACCAGATAAATAATTCAGAAGGTTGATTATTAAAGCTACTCAAGGAGATACCAGAGAAGGGTGAAAAACGATTTAAGGAAATTAAAAAAATATATACAGGATATGGATGAAAAATTCTCCAGAGAAATAGATATAAAGAAAAAAAAAATCACAACTTCTGGAAATGAAAGACACACTTAGAGAAATACAAAATGCAGTGGAAAGTTTCAGCAATAGACTAGAGCAAGTAGAAGAACTTTACAGCTTGAAGACAAGGCTTTCAAATTAACCCAATCAGACAAAGACAAACAAAACAATTTTACAAATGAACAAAACCTCTAAGAAATTTGGGATGTTAAACGGCCAAACCTACGAATAATTGGTGTTCCTCAAGAAGAAGCAAAATCTAAAAGTTTGGAAAACTTGAGGGAATAATTGAGGAAAACTTCCCTGGCCTTGCTCGAGATTTAGAACTCCAAATACAAGAAACTCAGAGAACACCTGCAAAATTCATCACAAAAAGACAATCACCTAGGCACATAGTCATCAGGTTATCTAAAGTCAAGATGAAAGAAAGAATTTTAAGAGCTTTGAGACAAAAACATCAGATAATCTATAGGAAAACCTATCAGATTAATAGCAGACTTCTCAGCAGAAACCTTATAAGCCAGAAGGGATGGGGGATCCCATCATCAACCTCCTGAAACAAAATAATTGTCTGTCAAGGATTTTGTATCCAGTGAAACTAAGCTTTATAAATGAAGGAGAGATAGTCTTTTTCAGACAAACAAATGCTGAGAGAATTTGCCACTACTAAGCCAGCGCTATAAGAAATGCTAAAAGGAGTTCTAAATCTTGAAACAAAACCTTGACATACAACAAAATAGAACCTACTTAAAGCATAAATCTCACAGGGCCTATAAAACAATAACACAATGGAAATGACCACAAGGTATTAAGGCAACAACTAACATAATGGATAGAACAGTACCTCACATCTCAATACTAACATTGAATGTAAATGGCCTAAATGCTCCACTTAAAATATATGGAATGGCTGAAGGGATACAAATCCACCAATCAAGTGTCTGCTGTCTTCAAGAGACTCAACCAACACATAAGGACTCACATAAACTTAAGGTAAATGTGTGGAAAAAGATATTCTATGCAAATGGAAGCCAAAAGAGAGTAGACGTAGCTATTCTTATATCAGACAAAACTGACTTTTAAGCAACAACAGTGAAGAAAGACAAAGAAGGACATTATATAATGATAAAAGGAATAGTCCAACAGGAAAATATCACAGGCATATATATATATATATATATGTTTTATATATATACATACATGTATATATAGCTATACATATATACATATATATTTTGTAGCTATACATATATGTGTGTGTATGTGTGTGTGTGTGTGTGTATATATATATATAAAAAAACACTGGAACTCCCAGATTTATAAAACAATTACTACTGAACATAAGAAATGAGATAGATGGCAACATAATAATGTGGGAGACTTCAATACTTCAGTGACAGCACTAGATAGGTCATTAAGACAGAAAGTCAACAAAGTAAATGTTTAAAATGCAAAATGAAATGAACCAGGCTGTAAAACTGGCATGAAGGCACGTTTCTTTCTCAACATTGTAAAGGGCCCACATTTTCTGGGGTCACCAGGAAGGGTAAGCATTCTATCAAATATATTTTTTCAGATTTAGTGGACGTGTTTGCTTGAGTTGCTGCATGCTGGGGGACATGTGAGGTCAGACTTAACTCTTGCTTGCATCTTTGAGTTCTTGGTGGTGTTTTGCACTTGATGAGTTCCGGTAGTTGTACACCACAGGATGCAGGGTGGGGTGGCCTGGGAGTTTTTACCCCTGTGTTGGAAGTTAACTCTACCCTTCCACACACTGAGTGACTGGGCGGGGAAGGTCTTGAGGAATGAGCTAACACCAATTTCATACACTGCCAATTCATGTCCTGCTCCAGAGGGAACTGGTTGGCTGTGTTTTCTCATTCTTGGCACAGGAACACAGTCATGTTTGTCCTGCAATGCCAGGGGAGCCCCAGGCCTAGAACAATGCTGAGTGATTTATTTGGTAAAGTGTATTTGAGTTTCAGAGTGTTGCTAAGCATATTAAATAGCTGTTCTCTTTGCTCAGTCCTAGCCAGCAGTTTCTGGATGCATCCAGGAGGAATTCCACATAGTTTACATGACTTTTCAAGGAACTAGTTTAGCTTTCCTTTCAATCTTCCTGACTCTGGGATGATGGTCACTGTGCTTCCCAACCTTTTAGCTGTGGGCAATCAATGTTATGAAAACTAAAAGATTACATTTAACAATTCAAAAGATCAAAAATTTAAAAGATTAATCACAGATGAGTCCTAACCCACTCAATAGCAGAATCATACTTCTGTATATTCTGGTACAACATGTGGATGTCATGTCTAAACATCTAAATTGGTGAGATGTCCTATGTGAATACACCACAGGGCAGGGGGCTGCCTTTAGGGAGGACTCTCTTACTCCCTGTGGCAAAACATTACCCCAAAGCCCAGCACCCGCTTTCTAGTCCATACCATGACTATGAAAATAATCATGAACTAAACAAATTCTTCCCTTGGAGACTGAGTTTTCAGTAAAAGTCCAAAGAGTCAGGAAGCACTTGTTTCTCCAAAATGCATCACACACAAGCCAGAAGTTGATTTTATACCCTGTCAAACTCAGGAATAAATTTTGTGTGTTTTCTTGTAAAACAAAGCTGTGCTCATAATTTATATGTTATTTTGTAGCTTTCCATTTGCAATTACAGTATGTCATGAGCATTTGCTTATTTCACTACATATCATTTTTAATGGTTGCAGAGTAATCCTTTGAATTTGGTACCATAATTGATTTATCCAAAGTATTATTATTGGATGTTTGGGATAACTGTATCTTAATACAACTTATTAATTCATTTGCTCAACATCCAAGAAGCATCCACCATTTGCCAGGTCTTCAGGGATAAATAAGATAGCCTTGTCTCTTAAGAAACTCTCAGTCCAGGGGGAAGTTCTTGTGATCCACTGTATTACAGCGAGAAGAACCCACAGGCCAGACTTATTTAATAGAGGACTACTCTCCCTAAAACCTGCTGCCCTCTCTCTAACACCAAAGTGCTCAGACTCTGAACTGCACCCATTGGAGCAGGGGGGCTCATGTTTGGCCAGAGGCTAGTAGTTTCCTCTTCTTTGCCACCCCCTTCTAGGGTAGTGATTCTCAACTCCTCTGCATGCTAGTAGCAGGGGATAGATTTTAAAAATACCAATGCTTTGGCTGATCAATTATTACCAGGAATGGAGTCTGAGCAGTGATGTGCTGGTAAATATTTAACAGTCAGCAATCCACAAAAAGTATGTGTAATTATACATGTACATACATTTATTATATATCTAGTGATACAAAGAATGTGTAGGACACAATTTACAAATAATTAAAAATATGCAAGACTCTAATGTAAATTCCATAATAATAATAGATTATTTTATGTTGTTTTTTATTTATTTTAACTTTTATTTTAGGTTCTGGGGTGCACGTACACGTTTGTTATATGGTGAATTGCATGTCATGGGAGGTTGGGGTACAGATTATTTTATCATCCAGATAATAAACACAGTACCTGGCAGGTAGTTTCTCCTCTTCCTCCTTCCACCTCCAACCACAAATAAGCCCTAATGTTTGTTACTTCTTTCTTTGTGTCCATGTGAACTCAATGTTTAGCTCCCACTTATAAGTGAGAACATGTGATATTTGGTTTTCTGTTCCTGCTTTAGTTTGCTTAGGATAATGGCCTCCAGCTCCATCCATGCTGTTGCAAAGTACAAGATGTCATTCTTTTTTATGACTGCATAGTACTCCATGGTAAATAGGTACCACATTTTCTTTATCCAGTCCACGTCGAGGGGCACTTAGGTTGATTTCATGTGTTTGCCATTGTGAAAAGTGCTGCAATGAGCATAAATGTGCATAGGCTTTTATGGCAGAATGATTTACATTCTTTTGGATATATGCCCAATAATGGGATTGCTGGGTCAAATGGTAATTCTTTTTAAAGTTTTTTGAAAAGTGACCATGGTGCTTTCCACAAAGGCTGAACTAATTTACATTCCCACCTGCAGTGTAAAAGCATTCCTTTTTCTCTGAAAACTCACCAGCATCTGTTGTTTTTTGACTTTTTAATAATAGCCATTCTTAATGGTGGGAGATGGTATCTCGTTGTGGTTTTGAATTAAATTCTCTAATGATCAGCGACATTGAGCATTTTTTCATAAGCTTGTTGGTCATGCTTATGTCTTCTTTTGAAAGAGTGTCTGTTCATGACCTTTGCCCCCTTTTTAATGGAGTTGTTTCTCACTTGTAAATTTATTTAAGTTCCTTATAAATCCTGAATATTAGACTTTGTTGGATGCATAGTTTGTGTCAGGACTCTGAGCCCAAGCCAAGCCACTGCATTCCCTGTGACTTGCACATATATGCCCAGATGGCCTGAAGTAACTGAAGAATCACAAAAGAAGTGCAAATGCCCTGCCCCACCTTAACTGATGACATTCCACCAAAAAAGAAGTGAAAAATGCGGCCATCCTTGCCTTAAGAGATGATAGTATCTTGTGAAATTCCTTTTTCTGACTCATCCTGGCTCAAAAAGCTCCCTCACTGAGCACCTTGTGACCCCCACTCCTGCCCGCCAGAGAACAACCCCCCTTTGACTGTAATTTTTCTTTACCTACCCAAATCCTATAAAATGGCCCCACCCTTACCTCCATTCTCTGACTCCTTTTTCAGACTCAGCCCGCCTGCCCCCAGGTGAAATAAACAGCCATGTTGCTCACACAAAGCCCATTTGGTGGTCTCTTTACACGGACGTGCATGACAGTCTGCAAATATTTTCTCCCTTTCTGTAGGTTGTTTGTTTATTCTGTTGATAGTTCCTTTTGCTGTGCAAAAGCTCTTTAGTTTAATTATGTTGCATTTGCTAATTTTTGTTTTTGTCACAATTGCTTTTGGCATCTTTATCATGAAATATTTCCCAGAGCTTATGTCTAGAATGGTATTTCCAGGTTATTTTCCATATAGTTTTATGTTTTACATTTAAGTCTTAAATCCACTTTGAGTTGACTTTTGCATATGGTATAAGGAATGGATCCAGCTTCAATCTTCTGCACATGGCTAGCTGGTTATCCCAGCACCATTTATTAAGTAAAGAGTCCTTTTTCCAATGCTTGCTTTTGTTGGCTTTTTTGACGATCAGATGGTTGTAGGTGTGTGGCTTTTTTTTCTGGGTTCATGTGTCTGTTTTTGTACCAGTACCACGCTGTTTTGTTTACTGTAGCCTTGTGGTATAGTTTGAAGTCAGATAACCTGATGCCTCCAGCTTTATAACAATAGATTCTTACAGAAAGCTTTTTTCAGGCCATAGTCAATCTACAGTTGTGAATGACAAAGGAATATAGTCCTGCTATGAACAATGATTATTTTCATTTCATAATGAGTAAGATGAAAGTGAAACAAGGAAGACACGTGCCAGAACTTCACTCATTTATCAATGGCATAAATTACTTTTTTGCTGGATTATAAAATGGGTTTTGAATACTGGAGGAATATTTTCTCTTTTTCTTTTTTGTGTAATTCACAATATAACAGGTACAGACACAGCACTCTTTTAAGTTGAATCCTCATTATTAACACTTACCCATTATTTTTACTAGTAGACAATCAACAAAATAACAAGTCAAGCTTTCATTTGTAGCATTTGCTGATTCCTGTGGTGTAAATTCTCTTATGGCCAGTTTCAAACTACTGATGGACATTCCTGAATGCAAAGTTGGAAAATGTACGTATCATTACATAGAATTTTTGCCATGTAAATACAATAAAAATATGCCACAATGTCACCGGTGACTCAGGTGGGCTGGGCAGGGAGGGCCAGAGGCCCTGAACAGTGAGAGTACCCAGTCTGCCCCCAGCTGCTGCTCCCACCAGTGGGACCCACCTGCCTGGGTGGCCAGTGGATGCCTAAGCCCCTGTGGCACCATGTGGCAGTTTCTATACACTTTGGCAAATCTCTGTCTTCAACTGAGGACTCAGATGGGGGCTGGCTGAAAGAGGGCATTCTTTCAAACAACTTGACTTTTATTCTCCCAAATGGGGATTTTTTAATGATTTTATGTAAACAACACATTTTGTTTGTAAAACTTCGAATAGAATGATAACTAAAAACGGGAAAGTTTTCTGCCCCTCAGTCATTTCCAACTCCTCACAAAGAATCACCTCTAATCATTTGTTATCTATCCTTCCAGACAGTATTCCGTGTGTGCGTGTATACATTTAAACTTGATGGTATGACATTTTAGATTCTGTAACGTGTCCTTTTTACTCAATAACAAAGCATATATCGCATTTGTGATTGCATTTCCTCAACTATTTATACCGCCTAACCTTCCACATACGAATGGTTTCATAATTTATTTAATAAATCTCTCTTGACAAGCATCTAGGTTATTTCTGGTGTTTGCCATGACAAATGATACTGTCAATTTTAACAAGGGGAAATATTATGGAGATAAATACAAACCTTCCATCTGAGATATCCCTCACCCAGAATCACAGTGGTAGTTACTGTTTCTCTAGTGCCTGCTGTGTGTCAGACACCATGCCTGGGACTCACCCACTGCAGTGGGATACCAGTATTACTACTACACAGTAGACAAGGCTGATCCTCAGAGAGATTCAGTAGCTTCCTGCAGTCACACCAACCGATGAGAGAAGAGCCAGGATTCAAACCCAGTCTGCCTGAGCCCAGAATCCCAGAAGCCTCGGATCGGCCTGGCTTTTGCCAGCATGAGTGCATTAATCTTGCCTGTTATTTTCTGTATTTTGTGATGTGTTGATGTCTTGGGGCCTTGCAGATCTGGGAGAGTCTGCCCCTCCCAGGTTTAGCTAATTCCTAGAGATAACAGAAAACTTGCCTGCCAGCACACCTTTGATATAAAAGCAACCAGTCCAGAGCCCACACCCCAACCACCTCTTTTATCAGACCCTTACATACCAAGCCAATATTCCCGGTATCCTAAATCATCTCAGGGCCAGATACTAGACAACTGGAGATCACACCCATAGTCCAGAGCCCACTGAAATTATTCCAACTCTTCAGTCCTCTAAGCTTACTTAGAATATTTACCATGTGTGGACCATTCCTTTCCACAAAAGCCACGATTCAGGGTCCGGTCATGCTTGTCCCTCGCTCCTCCTGCCTCCTGACCAGCACTGGTGCTCCCCGACATGGCACTGCATGGTGTGGCGGATCCCTTCCTCTTAAGAAATAGAAATAGAAATATTGAACTCTCCTTGCAAGGCCGTCGTCTCCACATCTGTCAACTTACCATCATTATAACAAGATCACAGGCACATTTTAAAATAGCAAGGAGTCCATCTGGGCTCTGACTAGGAACGTGGACTTCCCACCTTGGTTAGTCCCACTCCACCCTCTGTCTGTCTCACCCTCCCCAGGACATCTGCCTTCCTCCACTAGCCTGTCCTCTAGCCTCTGCTCAGGCTTGGTCAGTTTCCCCAGGCCTGCCAAAGTCTAGACGATGATGTTCTAATTTGTTTAGACTGTTGTTTTCAAAATTCTGCTTGCGGATGTCCTGGGATGCTCACCTTGTGGGCACTCACTTCCACCCCTGAGAGTTTTACATAAAACTGTAGATAAGGAGAACAATGACAATCCTCTCCAAGCTGACAGGGGCATGAGTGGATGACATTGTCTGAAAAGAGACTGTAGGGGAAGCAACCATCCTTAGGGAAGCTGACTTATTCCAAGGTCCAACAAGTCTTCCCGCAATAGAATTTTCGGATGTCTAGAATATCAGACAGTGAAGGGTTTCCTAAATGAAATATCAAAGGGCTTCCAGTAAGCTTTATCTTGAAGTCAATAACCTCTTTGTTTCCTTATAAGAATTTCTACAAGAGAAATTCTTTTCATAAAGCTTAGAGGGAAAAGAAAAAGCGGCAGAATAAAAACAGAACACGAAAACTCAAGATACAAAATGATTCAGAATTTTTCCTCAAGTAGGAAACTGGACTGTGTCCTCAAGATGAGCTTCGGCATCCTTCTGTTGGGTCTCAGAAGGAGATAAGCATTCTTGGGAGCTGCTGGGAAGCAGAAGAATCTGCCCAGGTTGTGAGCAGCGGGGTGGGTGCTGGCTGGCTTCCCCCAACTCCACCCACTTGTCGAGATCTGTTGCACAGCTAAGATGGGACATGCAGGAACATGACCCAGAAAACGGACTCACAGACTCTTACAGTCAAAGAGCACATGACACTCATAGGAGGCCCCTGCAGACATCTCACAAAGTCTGGGTTTCTTTCAGTGTTCCACCAGCAGGTCCTGGGGGTTCTTCCTTGAGCCTGAAACCAGATGGCACTAGAGTGACCAGAGGTTCAGAGGAAGGACCTGGGGCAATGAGGAGAGAGGGTAAAGAGAAGGGAGATGGGGCTCATTCAATGTCTGCGGTGGGTGGCCTGGTGGAGTTGTTCCCAGTAGCAATATGAGGAGGCTTGTGTAAATTAAGGAGCTAACGGGAGGTGAGTTGAGTAGGGTGAAAGAGCTACTCCTAAATCCCAAACCTATGCTCCTGTGGGGTTGGGGAATTTTATGGGTCAGATGATATGACTCAGACAGTGGTGAAGCCCAGTCAGCTTCGTACATTCTTCTGGAGTGTATCTGTGTATGATGTGTGTGCTCTTGACTGCCCTGATACTAGGATGTCTAATAATGTATGCCTCCTCAACCTCCCACAAATGAAGTCTTGGTGATGGTGGTCTAGGTAGAGCCCTAGCCACCTCCAATGAGTTTTATGCAGCTGGCAATATAAAAGGAGTCAGGTGGGGGTCGCTGGGATATGGGAGGTCTCATCTAGGGCACACTATGAGAGGAGTTGAGGAATAGGTCTGTATTTCTAAGCCCCATATACACAAGCCTTGGGTCAGAGCTGTAGAGATGAACTAGGCTTGGTGGCAGTGGGGCACAGGTTGATGATAGGCTCCAAATGTTGTGTACACGTCATGGACCAGACGGCTAACACAGGACGAGGCAGAGCAGCAACAACTAGAGAGGCAAAAACATGTTAACAGTTCAGAATGGGTTTAGGGATCATTCTATGTCTTTTTCCAGAAGTTTCATATACTTCCAGAGTGGGCAGTGGTGTGCTGGAGGTGGCTTATATGGGCTTACAATGGCAGATCATGTCTCTCTTTCCAACTCTCTGATCAAGGACATCAGTTTGCAAGTGGCCATGGTGGGAATATTTACACCATGGCAATCAGCAAGTGCTACAGACCGGGACTTCTTTTTCCCCAGAGAGCTGATTGTTAAACATTTACCGGCATATAGTGGGCAACAGGTAGAGTGGTAGGCAGGCATGTAGGAATCAGTGAGAGCTAACAGCTCCTACTTCCTGCCTGAAAGAGGGAGGGTTTTATTCGGAAACTAGCCCTGTAGAGTGGGAAGAGCATGGGCTTAAGAGTCAGACAGATTCACCTGGGTTTGAATCTAAGCTCTCCTATGGATCAGCTCATAACCTTGGGTACATTGAGCTTCAAGGTCTTCATTTGTAAGTAGTGGGGACAGCAGTATATCTGCCTTTTCATGGGGTGCATCTGGTGAGCCAGACACATTATAGACACTGTCTCTAATACTCACATGCCCTGAATGCATTCAGAAGAACATACACTTGATCAATAAGGATTTCTTGGGCACCTACTTAGCAGTGTGCTGGATAATGTGATGTCCAACAGGCCACCAGTCCATGGGAGGAGTACAGGAACAAGCCGCCATTCATGCAGGATAGAAGTACAACTTTGTGGTGTGATACGGCAGCCCACACACAGCCTCCAGTGACCTCCACCTTCTGGTGCTCACAGCTGTGTAATTCCCTATCTGTATTGTTCCAGAAGTGTTCTCTGCAACCAATAGCACATGGTAGAAGTGTGTGCTGTGTTTTCCTGTGTTAGGTCTTGAGGTCCCTCTCATGAGAGTGGCTGTAAACTCTACCCCTGCTGTGATGTGGCTCCAGGGATCTGGCCATGGGTATTTATACTGTGCCTTCCATGGGATATGTCTTTATTCTGGCAGATGACCTAATGCCTAAGTGCCAGACCCATGACCAGGTGTCCTTCTCACTGAAAATTTGTTTACACTGGCAGATACCCTTGTGGCTCTTGTCTGACCTCTGTCCAGTTTGTTCATACCAAGATATCCATTCTCCGGGAGAGCCCTGATGGAAAGAAGCTGGGTTTGAGTATGTTAGTTGGATGAGACTCAGAGGAGATGACACCGCAAAACACATGAAATAACAGAAGCAGCTTATTACTCACAGATCCCAGAGAGAAGAAGGCAGCGTGCCTCGTAGGGCCAATGGGAAGTAGGAAGCCATCCAGAATAATGTGTTCAAACAATGGGTGGGGAGCAAGAGAGAGCTATAAGGCTCCCCACCCACCTACTTGGGCCTGTAGGCCCAAGCTGTTATTGGGTCCAGGGCATTACCCAAGCAGATTTCCTCCTGGGAAGTTCTAATTGGTGGGTTTAGAGGAAACAGGCACAGGTTTCATGGAGTCATACTGTGACTGAGAGGGTGGTCACTGCAGCATATCTGTGCTCTCTATGTGGGGTATGGGAATCAGTGGGGTGCACCAAGTAGGTTATATCTAGCTGTCCATGGGAAGGTGGTCACCAGGAGGTGGCTGGTAAGGCAGGTATCTGGAATGACCACATTGAGGAACTGGAGGGTAGAGAACTAGAAAGTGTGTTGAAGGTGACCAAACCCTACTTCTGGTATAAGAAAGTTCAGCTGATATTCAAAATGGATGCTGCTGTGACACAGCAGTAACAAAAACTCACCATCTGCTGGGATGTGACTTCCAAGATTAGGTTATAGAAGACTTAGCTTTGGTCTTGGGCTCTCTGTCAACCCATTCACTTTGAGGGAAGCCAGCTGTCATGCTCTGAGCAGCTCTAAGGAGATATCCCATGACAAGGAACTGAGGACTTTTGCCAGTATGTGGTGAACTTGAAAATGGACCCTTCATCCCCAGTTGAGCCTTCAAATGACTACAGCTCCAACCAACAGCTTGACAGCACTCTTGTGAGAGACCCTGAGCAGAACCACCCAGCTCAGCCTCCCCTCAATTCCCAACGCTTGAGACTGTATGAGACAACAGATGCTTGCTTTAAGCTGCTAAATTTGGGGATAATTTGTTATGTAGCTCTAGATAACAAATCTAAGGATTGTGGCTAGAAAACTACCAGGTAATCTTACAGATGAGGAAACGTAAGTGGAAATAAAGAGAAGCAGATTAACTATAGACTGCTAAAGTCTTAGAAACCATCTAGTTCATGTCATTAAAAGAGATAAGAAAGATATTTATTATTAAATAGTTTTATCATGCCAAAAATATTATACCCATAATGCTATTCCTCCAGTGCGTCAACTGTTTACATTTCTCCACAGCCCCTTGCAATCTTTAGCTATAAGCTGGAGAGTTAATATCCTAGTAGACACGCAGTTTTGTGGCCAACTTTTAAAAACTTGACATTTACGTGCTTTCATCTTTCTACAGAGTTATCACATTGATCATCGTAAATGTATAATAGGTTGGTGCAAAAGTAATTGTGGTTTTCGCCACTACTTTCAATGGCAAAACCACAATTACTTTTACACTAACCTAATAGTATTAGGCATCAACAAGCCATATTTCCTGGGCTTTTTAGTAGACATTTCTGCTGTGCATGATAAATAACCTTTTAAGAAAAAGCTAACCTTTTAAGAAAGATGCTCCTCTAATTATGATGGGGTTATGTCTTGATAAATCCATCGTAAAGTCAAAACATCCTAAGTCAAACCATCCTATAACAGGGAGTATCTGTATATATGTGATTTTTTCATTTCTTCCCCAGTAATTTCCTTTGGATACATTCCCAGAAGTAAAGTGAACAGGAATGCTATTTTTTTTTTTTTCCTTTGGGCTCTTGGTGTGTACAGAAGGGGTGCTAGGGAAGGTGCCTAAATGTTGTTCACCCTACATTTCTGATATGCCTAAGGGGGTGGCCCCTCCAGGGGTCTGACTCATGATGGTCTGATTGGCATCCAGGACAAATTCACATTGAGAGAAGGTGAAGGGCTGAGCCAGGAAAATAACGGACACTATTCTATTTAAAATCTACTATGTTCCAGTCATGTCACATTCATTATTCTCATATCCACAACCTTAATAAGTGTGTGGGTGTGTTTGTGTGTGTGATGTGTGTGTGTGTATATATATGTGTGTGTGTGTGTGTATGTATAGATATGTGTATATATGTGTGTATGTGTATATATATGTGTATGTGTGTGTATACATATATGTATGTGTGTGTGTGTGTCCCATTTTGTAGATGGAGCAAGTAAGGTAGTAAAAGGCGTGCAAGTGTTTTATCTTTAATGGATAAAACTAGTGGCTCAAGTCCAGACCTACCAGACTCTCACACTTGCATGCCTTTTACTACATGATATTGTTTTGAAATTATCTTTTACTCCTGATGAGTCTGTGACTATGCTGATCCCTGGCCCCCTTCAGTTCATAAGACCTGCAGGTCCCTTCACAAGACCTTCAGCAGTGTCAGCATCAACAGAACTGCGTGACTGCTTCTGTTTAATCACAGACTCATCTGCACTGGCATTTAAAATGTTCTTCCTTTTGTCTAGTTTAATCCAACCAGCTCGACTTAAATTTGAAGTGAAGGGACTTGTTGAAGGTCACCCACTGAATCAGCCATACTGTTTCTGCTTAGCCCTCTCCCCTATTTCCAGTTTATTCTTTTTTGTTCCTCCACTGCTTTCCCTGCCTTCCAGCCTAACATTTGCACTCCCAAGGAAGGCTGAAAATAGCGCCTCCTGGTTATGAATCAATTTGACCAAGGGTCCCTCTTTTGGATAAAAAGCGTGGGTGTGACTGATTTCCATATCCATGTCTGTGCAGCTACACAAAGCTGGGACATCAACTTCCCAGCCACTTCTCAGACCACAGGAAACCTGGACAGCCGCCTTGGCCAAACTTTAAAGTGTCCATTTCCTCAAAGCTCTGTGGTCTCACCTCTCACCTCTGGCCATGGAATGCCTTCACCCAAGAATGTCTCCCTATATGGTGGTTGTTTGTGTACACACTGGGCTAATTCCCAAAATAGGTGCTCAGGAAGTGTCTCCATTCTGCTCACTTAGAGAATGGCGTCTTCCAAAAAAGGTTAAAGATATCCTGAGATGGAACTGGGGAAAGGGAAGGCAGAGAGACCTTTGAACTTGGTCTTTAAGGAAGGAATGTGACGTCTGGTGTTGTGAACTCCAAGCCCATTAATCAGATGTGAGAGAGGGAGAGGTGGCCTGGAGTGGCCAGGACTAATTCCAAAACAGGGACTTGAAGGAGTTGCATAGGTTTTGTTTTCTCATGAAGAGATTCTAGAATTGGCCGGGTGCAGTGGCTCATACCTATAATCCCAGCACTTTGGGAGGCTGAAGCAGGCAGATCACTTGAGGTCAGGAGTTTGAGACCAGCCTGGCCAACATGGTGAAACCCTGTCTCTACTAAAAAACCAAAAATTAGCCGGGCATGATGGTGCATCCCTGTAATCCCAGCTACCCAGGAGGCTGAGGCAAGAGAATCACTTGAACCCGGGAGGTCAAGGTTGCAGTGAGTCGAGATGGCACAACTGCACTCCAGCCTGGGTGACAGAGCGAGACTCCATCTCAAAAAAAAAAAAAAAAAAAATAAGGCAAAATTCACATTAACATAAAATTAATCATTTTAAAGCCTACAATTTAGTGGAACTTAGTATATTCACATTATTGTGCAACCGCCACTCTTATCCAATTCCAAAACATTTTCATCACCCAAAAAGAAAACTCTCTGTCCAGTAAGTTACTCCCTGTTCCTTTTTCTCCCCAACCCCTTTCAGCTACCAACCTGCTTTTTGTCTCTTTGGATTTAACTATTCTGGATATTTTTGCAGCCATGTAATTGCTGTGCATTATGGCACATGCCTATAATCCCAGCTATTCAGGAGGCTAAGGCAGGAGGATGGTTTGAGCCCAGGAATTTGAGGCCAACCTAGCAATATAGTGAGACCCTGTCTCAAACAAGCAAACAACAAACAAAAGACAGATAAATGGAGCCATATAATTTGTGACCCGGCTTCTTTTATTTAGCACAATGTTTTTGAGGTTCATCCATAGTGTAGCATGTATCAGTTGCTTCATTTCTTTTTATGACTGAATACTATTCCATTGTATGGATGTACCGCATTGCATTCTGTTTATTCATTTATCAATGGACATTTGGCCGGTTTTCACCTGCTGATTATTGTGAATAGTGTTGCTGTGACTATTTAGGCACAAGTATTTATTTAAGTGTTTATTAATTGAATTTATTTCAGTTCTTTTGGGTATATCTAGAAGTAAAATTGCTGGGCCATATGGTAATTCTATGTTTAACTTTTTGGGGAGTCACCAAACTGCTTTCCACACTGGCTGTACCATTTTACATTTCTACCATCAATATACAAAGGTTCCCGTTTCTTCAAATCCTTGTCAGCACTTGCTATTTTCCATTTCTTTGATTATACCCATCCTAGTGTGTGTGAAGTAGTATTTCACTGAAGTGTTGATTTGCATTTCTCTAATGACTAACGTGTTGAACATCTTTTCATATGCTTGTTGGCCATTTGTATATCTTCTTTGGAGAAATGTCTATTTAAGTCCTTTGATCAGTTTTTAACTGAGTTAGAATAGTTTTTAACCTCAGAGCTGAAAAGGGCTTTGGGGATCGTCTATTGCCTGCCCATATTTCTCCCGTTTTACAAATGAGAAAACAGAAAAGTAGGAAGGTACACAGATATCCTCAAGATCACACAGCAATGACTGAACTAGGACAAGAAATCGGAGCTCTTAACTGAACTCTGGTCACCCCACATAGCCTATTCTTCACAGATTGACCCAAGGGCAGATCACAAGTCTAGACAGCTGGACTTTGGCTCTAAGGAAAGCTCTAGAGCAGTACATCCATGGTCCCATTGATCTGGCTTGCTGGTCACCCAGCTAATGGAGGTAAAGACTTACGAGCAAGTTAATGACCACAGAGAGTGAAGCCAGCAGCACTCACACATTAGCCTCACTCGCCCTCCCAGTCATTAACCCCTCCAGGTCTGTGTCCTATGTGCTGCTTAATTTCACCGTATTTTCATTCATATGCAAATAGACGGATGGGTGAATGGATGGGTAGGTTGGTGGTGAGGGGGTAGATGGATGGATGGGTGCATAGATGGATAGATGAGCAGATGGATGGATCAATGGATGGATGAATTGATGGGTGGCTGAGGGGGTGGATGGATGGATGGACAGATAAATAGACAGATAGCTAGACAGATAGATGGATGGATAGATGGAGGACTTCCCCCATCCCACTGCTTTTCTTTGTGCTGAGTTTTCTCCCTGAGAATCTATTTCATAGTTGGCACTCACTCATGGTGCAGGCTGACTGGTTTTGTAGTTGTACTTTTAGTTGACCTATTCTTCGGGTTGTGGAATTTACAGACATCCACAAAAGCACCGTTCATGGAGGGAGCAGGGAATTGTTCATTCTTGTCGTTAATGTCTTCCTTCTCTGGATCTCGGCCTCTTCAATGCTTCATCCCTCTCTTGTGTCTTCAGCCTGCCCCATTCTATCTCCTTATTAGTTCCTATCAGCGAAAAACATGCTTAGCTCTCTTATCTTTGAAAATGTCTCTCTTGAAATCATGCCCCACCCACTAGAGCTTTTCTTTTTTTGTCACCCCCACCAGCCATTGACAGGCAACTTCTTAAACAAAGTATCTACCCTCTGTGACTCCTATTAACTCATTCTTGCTCATTCTTCAACCAATCTTCTGGCTTTTGCCCCCCCCACCCCCACTCACTGAAGTTGGTCCTTGCCATAGTGACCTGCATATCTTTAAATGTGACCTGTGCTTTGGAGACTTTCTCTTGTACACCTATCCACAGCATTTACACTACTGACTGTCCTCCTTAAAACCCACTCCTGGGCATTCTCTGACAGTCATCTCTCCTGGGTCCCCTCTGCCCCTACCTGTTCTTCCTCGAACTCCTTTTCCAGCTCCTCCTCTTGTATCCAACCCTTAAATGCTGTAGGGCCTCATACTTCTGTTCTAGCTACTCTCCATGCCAATACTTTCCAGGTGGCAGATAATAATCATGAACCAGTTTATGATCCCCGAATTTCTATAGAAAACCAAGATCTCTCTAAACACCTAGACTACAAAGTCAACCTCTCATGGGCACACATTTCCTTTGAATGCCTCACTGGTACCTCAAACTAATCATATGCAGGGCTGAATCCTTAGTCTTTCTCTCCAAATTTGCTTCTCTTCTCAGCTTCCCTTCTACAACATGCTTAAATGTATCATTTGGGAATCTAAGTCTCAATTCTGGCCATAACATTTTATGTTCTAAGAGTTGCCCAATTTGCATATTAGGAAATCCCACGGCCAAATGGATGGGGGCAGCCAAGTCAATGTGTGCACTCACAGCGTATAAGATCAATCCTGAGGGTTTGCAAGTTTGCATGTAACAGATCAAAAGGACATGAGCAGCAATGTCACTGGGGGACCAATCCCAGAAGGAAATGTCCCACTTGGAGCAGAACTCTGAGCTTTCACAGCCCAGGTACCCTTGTTGCCACCACGGAGCTGCGTGCTGTGTCTCCTGTCCCATTGCTAGAGGGTGAGCCTCTGGCAGGAAGCTCCTTGCTCTGAGAGAGCCCTCATAGCAAATGCAGTCCACAGTGAGAAGAGACAGCATCCATAGCTATTGGGGCACCAACAGGCTCTTGAGATACTCACCTAGGGTTGAGGTACTGTGGCTATCTACCCCAACCTAAAAAAGTGTGTGGGGGCAGGGGGTGCATCACTAGGAAGCTTTGGTTTAGAAAGACTGAATAATTCTAGATAAGATATTATTTTATATTGGATGATTCTACAATAAACATGAATAATTTGAGAAAGCTATCTTTCAGTTTCCACTTATTACACTGAAGCCAGTGGGGCAGCCTGAGCAACATATTGAGACCAGTCTCTACAAAAAATAAAAAATGTAGCCAGGCGTGGGGTATGCACTGGGCTTGGCGGCATGTGCCTATAGTCCAGCTACTGGGGAGGCTGAAGTGGGAGGATCCTTGAACCCAGGAGTTTGAGGCTGCAGTGAGCTATGATTGTGCCACTGTACTCCAGCCTGGGTGACAGAGCAAGACCCTGTCTCAAAAAATAAAAGAAGCCAGCGGAGTGATTGCACTGCCACTCACTGAAGGTCTGAGATCCCCTTTTCCTCCGTCCTCTCCCTCAGCTTTGACACCTTCTCAGGTAAGAGTCCCACCATCTTCCCAGTTGCTCAAGCCTGAATGCCAGGGTCCCTTCTGGCCCTCCCAGTTTAGACCCCTTAGCCAATCCATCGCCAAGTCTGCCAACTCTATCTCTACAGTGTTGAGAATTAGTCACTGGAATAAGACTGTCAGAGTGTGAAAACTGGCCCTGGCTCTTCGCCACTGCTGGTTAGCACATGGTATTGTTTCTCAACCTTTGTGTGCCTCAGTTTCCTTATCTGTAAAATGAGAACAGTGCACAGAAACCGTTGTACTGATGTAATTATTAATAACGTTCCCTTTCTCTCTTGAAAGTGTCCTAGTTTGGATAAATTATATGGTCAACCTAACTTATATGAATATTATAAAGCCTAATCAAGGTTCCCTCTTCAGGCAATATGCCCATCTCCCTACTGGGAATATCACTTTTATTTCACTCATTAATGCAAATAAAAATCTCAATCATCATTCATGTCAGAGCTGCCTTCCTTTGTTCATTGTAACTGCACATGGACTGTGACCCCACCTCCCCCTGGCACCCCCAGCCTGCCCTGCATCCTTCACTGGGAACCATCCTGTGTCTCACCCACTGTTATGCTGTCTCCCGAGGCAGCCCATGGCTGATGACTGACTGATCAGGGATATGAAGACCCAGCCCATTTACCGTAATTTGGGGCAACTCTGAAGGGTCTCCCCAGCTCCAGAGCTTCACATGGGATTGTCTGAGGTCTCAGCTGTACCACAGCGTGGGTCACTTCTCTCTTCCCAGTTCTATGTTCCTCTCTTCCTACTGGTGTATCCCTCGAGAGCAATACTCAGTAACCCTTCTGAATCTGGTTCTCCATATTACAGTTCCTTTCCAGAGAACTGAATCTTAGACACTAATGACAATCTTTGTCAACGTTTCTTTTCAGCCTGGCTGTGAGCAACTTGAGGTTAAGGCCCATGTTTTCTTTGCCTTCCTGGTCTTGGCAAGTGGCACACAGATTGTGCTCATCTTAGGTTGATCGAAGTGCCTGAAATGCAACTGGAAGGGTGAGGTGGTTACTACGCTGGGAACAAAGCAAGTAGATAAGTTAGAGACCTGGATTAGGCACTTACCTCCACATTCCTCTCCACCAGGAAGGTGGTCTAAGTCAGGTTGCGGAACACACACCTCCAAGTACAGGGGATGTAGCATCAAGGCACAGCTCCTGCAAATGTGGGGTTGTGTCTGTGTTATGGGATTTGATGCTATTGCCTGCACTAATAGAAGAGTCAACCAAAGGTAGATTCAACTTGAAGGGCATTTATCATCTCACATAGTAAGAATTCTTGAGGCAAGGCAGCTAAAGGGTTGTTTAGTCCTGTGGTTCAATAATGAGGATCCAACTGCTTTCTGCTCTGCCACTTTTGACATGTTAGCTTTGGTCCTTAGGCTTATCTCCTCATGGTCATAAAATGGCAGCCATATTTCCAGACATTACATTTTCATCTGTTAAGGCCAGCACAGAAAATCATTTCAGTCCCTGACAACTGCACACATGAATTTCCCCCACTTAGAACCCTTAGGTGACTTAGATACAGGCTCCCTCAGGGGCCGTAAAGTTGGGTAGTCCAAACGTAGAAAGGACAGGAACACCCCACCTCTGTAGACCCTGCAGGCCCAGCTTCTGGGATGAGTGGCCTGGGCAGCCCCACAGGACTCCTTGCTCAGTAAGGCCTAGTGCTTGGATTAAGGCTGTGCTGTTGCTGTCTTGAAATTCTTAACACTTTTATCTTTGAATTGTTTTGTAAGTGAAATCTGATGGGACACTGAAGCATGACTGTGACCCGAGGAGGGAAGTGCAACGTGTGTGTCTCTGTCCCTTGCTGCTCATTCACATAGAACGTTCAAGATGCTCTCTGAACCCACGATGCATCAGTGATCGGTGACACTCAAAGCAAGCACCAGGTAAGTGTGTTACAGCTACGACTGAATGGGGGGGTCTCTGCCACTCCCAGGGGGTCACATTTTCTTTTCACACCAGAGCTTGCTTTGAAGGCACAAAGTAGGCAGTGGTGTTCTAAGAAACGGGAACAATCAAGACGTCTTGTCATATCTATTCTCATTCATGCTGCTTCCCTGTATTGACCAACCGCATAGGGTGACGATGACGGCATAGAAGCACAAGGAAAGATGGTCCCTTTCCTTTCAGTCCTTCTTTACTACTCAGGAAGAGGAGGGTAGTGTTTGGGTAGAATGTGCCCATATCAAGACATGAAGGGGCTGGGCCTGGTGGCTCACGTCTCTAATTCCAGCACTTTGGGAGGCTGAAGTGGGAGGAACACTTGAGGCCAGGAGTTTGAGATCAGCCTGGGCAGCATAGCAAGACCCTGTCTCTACACACACACACACACACACACACACACATACACACATACACACAATTGAATTAAAATAGCTCAACTAATGTGGTATTCTGTCTTAGCTGTACTGGTAAGAACAAATACATATGCACGTATAAGCTACAAAATACAAATTGCATAATATCAGTGATTCCACATGTAAGTTAAATGTTCTATTTGCATTTAAAACTGGAAATGCACAATGTCAAGATGAACAGAATTTATGCTAATCATTTAACATTTTAATTTTTCTTTACTTACAAAGTTAAATAGCAAGTAAAAGAAAAATTCCATGACAGAGAAAGAGAGAGAGAGAGAGAGAAAGAGAGCGAGAGAGGAGGAAAGCTTTATATTTTAGTACCTTTAGTGGCATTTTTCTCCATGCTTTTGTTTTGCACTGGTGCAGATGCTGGAAGTCCTTTGAAGAAGTGATCCACAGTGCAATGAGTGTCTGGGACTTCAGTAAGGTCTGGAAGATTTCAAACAGCAATTAGAAGATGTCTAAGAGATGTGGTAGAAGACTCCTGACATGAGTACAGGGATCCTTAAGACTCCCTTTAAAGCTAATAATTCCATAACTTTTAGTGGAGGAGTGACAGGTCCACAGTCCCTTCTCTGATACCACTGGGAACAGATTATTCCAGAATTCAGGACTTTCATATCTTATAATGTCTGCATATAACTTGCATTATATAACACCCCTGGGGGAGTTTGGAAAGCACTCCAAAGCCAACACACTGGTAACTCTGGAGCAAACCATAAGCAGGTGACAAACACAAACCACGAACAGCCTCATGTTAGGTTTAGCTGGGAAACAAACTCAGGGAGGTCAGACTGTCCCACCAAATGTGGGAAGTCTTTTGGAATTTGAAGCTTTTGAACTTTCAGATAAGGGATTACGGATCCGTATGCGAACTCTTAAATCATTTCACAGATTGGAAAAAACAAAACAAAAATCCCAAACATGTATACAGGGAGGCACCTGAGATGTCTTTAAATTTCATGATGGGAAGAAATAAACCAACACTTGTACACTGCTTTAGACCTGATGAAAGTGCTTAGGGCTCCACTGTCTATTAGACACTCACCGTGACCTTATGGAAGAAGACACATCATCTCCCTCCTTTGGGGACAGGGAAACTGAAGCTTGCACACAGCCGGCATCACATAGTCCATGCTGGTGCCTGTGTGGGAACACACAGATTTGGGACTCCAAATGTCAGGCTTTTCCTAGAACCTCAAAAATCTCCTACATGGTGCCCAGTGAATGTATTTCAGGCAGTTCTGTTATTCAGAGGGACGCCCCCATCTAGCTGTGCTGGATGTTGGAGTTCTTCCTTATAAGGTGATATAACACCAAGGCCTAATAGGTCTGTGGAGGCCTCCAGCCTTATCCTGCTGCCCCAGATTACCCCAGACTTCCCCAAAGTGTAGTAACTGTGCAAAGGGCAGACACCTGGCAGAAGAGGGATCCCAGTGGCCAGAGACTGTACCCTGTTGTAGCTACATATTTGGAATATCACACCTACTACAGATATGCTAAGATACTGACCAGTCCTTGAGTATATTGCCTTCCACCAAGAAGAGAGCACTCAAAAAAAAAAAAAAAGACCAAAAAAAAAAAAAAAATAAGTGCAACAGCTGGGCGCAGTGGCTCACGCCTGTAATCCCAGCTCTCAGGGAGGCAGAGGCGGGAGGATAGCTTTTACCTAGGAGTTCGAGACCTGCCTGGGTAATATAGCGAGACCCCGTTCTCCACAAAAAGGAAAAAAAAAAAAAAAAAAGACAAAGAGAAGAGAGCACTCCCTTCCCACCAAAG
Source organism: Trachypithecus francoisi (assembly GCF_009764315.1). Lineage (NCBI taxonomy): Eukaryota > Metazoa > Chordata > Mammalia > Primates > Cercopithecidae > Trachypithecus > Trachypithecus francoisi. The sequence continues at coordinate 10,689,658 of NW_022681468.1, forward strand.
ATGTTCTATGTGTGTTTAGCCGGGAAGCTCTGCACAGCCGCACGCTGGTACATCCTTGCTTGCCTGAGAATCACAGCCGTCTGGAGCTCTCGGGAAACACAGACTCCTGGGCCTCATCCTGACCTATCACAGAATCAGAATCTCCTGACGCAGGCCCAGGTGTTTTGTGCACAAACGTTCCAGCTGAGTGCCGCCCACAGTTGGGCAAGTTTGGAGATCACCGTGGCGCTCCATTTACTTTGGTAAGAAGGATCTAATCAACCCATTCAAATGTATAGAGGCAACAGTAAGCAACTTTCTCTAGTTCTCACACACAAGCAAATGTAGAGACAAAAGCTTTCAGCTCTGATGGTTTCCACATTTCTTTCCTTGCCACTTCCTCCTTTTGTCAATGTCAATGTATATGTGTATATTTCCAAGGATACCATGCCTTGCCCCACGTCCTGTAGCAGCCGGGCTGTGCCCGCCCCACCCAGGCTGGCCGGGTGCTCAGTGAACGCATTCTCCACGATGCTTCACCCCACCCCATTGTGGAGATCTCAGAAACAGTGGGTTCCCCAGGTGATATTCAACCTCAAATGCGCATTTGTCACGCTCAGTTCTAAATTGGCTTGTTTTGGCAACCATCTGATGTTTCTAAACATGGGGAAGTTCTCCACATGTCCTCTTGCCTGCATCTTGAGAAATCTACACAGGAACTGGCAGCCTAGCTACAGAGAGAAGGTTTTTTCCCTTTCCTTTTTCCTTTGAAGCTGCCTGTGACTGCACCCAAATGCTGCAGATGCAACCATGGATGTGTGTGCGCTGTATCCTCAGCCAGCTCTGGGTCAAGAGCCTGCTTGGCTTTTTTATGTTCCCCTTCTTATGAAGGATAAGGAAATGTGGGGGCAAGTGGAATCTTCGCTGGGGATATTTTCAGCCCCCGATGCCACCAAAAGGAAGTGAATTTCTTTTCCGTTTATATCTCAGGAAATAATCTGTCACATTTGAAATCATTTCAGAAATATCTACTGCTCATAAACTTTCTGTTCCTTCATCCCCTGATCGGTTGATTCTATAACATTATAGAGGGATGGAAGAATGGATTAAGCAGCATAAAATACTGTAAGTTCCTTAAAATGAGGATCCACATTTTGCTATAGAAATGGGTTGGAATCAAAGCCCAGCAACTCATTGTAATTTATTGGCTGTGTGACCTTATAAAAGTTCCTTAACTTCTCTGAATCTTGTTTTTCCTTTACATAAAATGGAGATAATAATTTTAGTCAATTGTAAAAATGGTCACAATCCTCCACTCCTCCCCAGATGCTCACCACTGGCAGTGGGCTTTGCAGTTCCTCCTATCAAAAAGTGATGTCCATTTCCCATTCCTTTTTAACTTGCTTTGGCCAATGGAGTGATAGGTGCTGGTTCTGAGTCTAGGTTCTAGGAGACACATTGCACGTGTCTCTCTTGGAACTCTGCCCAGTGGCTATGCATGAGATCTGGCCTGGCTTGCTGGAGGATGAGAGACACGTGGAGCTGAAAGGAACCATTCCAAGAAAGGCCATTCTAAATCAGCCAGCCTCCAGTTAACCCAGCACTGGGTACAAAGGCAAAGATGAACCCAGATAAGGCTAGAAGTATCTCCCAGCTGAGCCCAATACAACTGTCTACCTGACAAATGGTAAGCTATATAAGTGGCTGTTTTTTTAAAGTCACTAGTTTTGGAGTAGCTTATTATTCAGGAAACGCTAACTAATATGATGTGCTTGTCTTTCAGTGCTGTTGTGTAAGCAAAATTAGGTATCACACATGAAACACCTGAATCCATACATATTTATGAACAGAATTTGTTTGAATGGATTGCTAACCCAGCTGCATATTGATAAATTGCATACTTCCTGTGTAGAAGATGTAAGCATCAGTGTCCATAGCCTATATTGAAAAATAAATGCATTTCCCTGTAAAGATATAATGACAGCATAGATAGAATGTAATCCATAAAATTTTTATCTTACTGCCTCTACCATAAGGTCCAAATATCTTAGTAGGACTGGCAAAATCCTTCAAAGTCGTATTCCAGCCTCATCTGTCTTTTTAAACTTAGTCTACTCCTTGTTACCTCCATTCATATAAATGACATCTGAGACATTTGTTATGTAAAATTTCCTTTTAGTTTTGGTCCTTGATATGGCTTGGCTGTATCCCCATCCAAATCTCATCTTGAATTGTAGTTCCCATAATCCCCATGTGTTGTGGGAGGGACTCGATGGGAAGTAATTGAATCATGGGAGCAAGTTTTCCCCGTGCTGTTCTTGTGTTAATGAATAAGTCTCACAAGATCTGATGGTTTTATAAAGGGCAGTTCCTCTGCACATGCTCTCTTGCCTGCCACCATATAAGACGTGCCTTTGTTTCTCTTCCCCTTCTGCCATGATTGTGATACTGCCCTAGCCATATGGAATTGTGAGTCCATTAAACCTCTTTTTCTTGGCCAGGTGTGGTGGCTCACGCCTGTAATCCCAGCACTTTAGGAGGCCAAGGAAGGCAGATCACCTGAGGTCAGGAGTTTAAGACCAGCCTGGCCAACATGGTGAAACCCCATCTCTACTAAAAATACAAAAAATTAGCCAGGTGTGGTGGCACACGCCTGTAATAGCTACTCAGGAGGCAGAGGCGTGAGAATCTCTTGAACCCGGGAGGTGGAGACTGCAGTGAGCCGAGATTGCACCACTGAATTCCAGCCTGAGTGACAGCCTGAGACTCCATCTCAAAAACAGAACAAAATAAAATAAAACAAAACCTCTTTTTTTTTAAAATAAATTACCCAGTCTCAGGTATTTCCTCATAGCAGTATGAGAACAGACTAACACAGTGCTTAAAGAAACAAAAAACTCAGAGGTGAAATGTGTTTTTAGTTAACTTTATTGAGGTATGATTTACATGTGTATAAATCATAGTGTACAGACTGATGAGCTTGGATAAATGAATTTACCATATAACCACCTTCTCAATCAAGATAAAAGCATTTCCGGCACCCCAAACATTTCCCTTCCACCCTTTCCCAGTCAATTCCGCTCCCATCAACAACCCCAGGCTACCATTGATCTGATTTCCATCACAATAGATGGACTGTGTCTGTTTTAGAGCTTCTTAGGAATGCAGCCACATATCCTTTCCGGATTGGCTTCTTTCACTAGGGTAATGTGTTTTTGAGGTTAATCTATGTTGTGTGTATCAGTAATTCATTCCTTTTTATTGCTGAGTAGTCCATTGGATGGCTATACTACGATTTGTTTATCTATTCACCTGTTGATGGACTTGGGGTTGTTTTCAGTTTCTGGCTTTTATGAATAAAGCTGGTAGAAACATTTTTGTGTAAGCATTTTTTTTGGCATGTGCGTATGCATGTTTTCATTTTGTGGGGGACTAAATACTTAGAAGTATAATGGCTGGGTTATATAAATATATATTTAACTTTGTAAGAACTTCTGAATTGTTTTCCAAACATCTGTACCATTTTACACTCTTGCCATTAGAGCATGAGTGTTCTATTAGGTTAGTGCAAACATAGTTGTGGTTTTTGCCATTAAAAGTAATTTTTCCACCAAGGATAGTAAGCCTTGCTAGCCCTAGGTATTAACTTTTTAATTTTAGCCACTCTTCTAGGTATGAAGTGGTATCTCATCGTGGTTTCAACTTGCATTTCCCTGATGACTAATTATGTTGAACAGTTTTTCATGGACTTTTTGGTGATTTTTGTATTTTGTTTGGTGAAGTCTCTTTGCTAGTCTTTTGCCATTTCCCTTTTAAATTGGGTTGTTGGTCTTCTTCTTACTGAGTTTTGAGGGTTTTTGGTATATTTTGGACACAAACTGTCAGATATATGTACTGTGAATATTTTCTTCTTTTTTTCTTACTTTCTCAATGGTGTCTTTTGAAGACATTTTGACTTTTTATGAATTCTAATTCACCATTTTTTTTTATTGTCAGTGCTTTTTGTGTCTTAAATCTTTGCCTACAAGGTCATAAAAACTTTTTCTTCTGTTATCTTCTGGAAGTTTTATAGATTTAGCTTTCAGGTCTAGAGTTTATTTTACATAAATGTTATATATGCTGTGGGGGTAGAGGCTGAGGTTTGTTTTGTTTCATTTGGATATCTAATTGTTCCAGTGACATTGCTTGAAAAGATTATTACTTTCTCAATGAATTACACTGCACCTTTGTTGAAAATCAGTTGACTATATATGTGTGGTTCTAATTTGGTTCTCTACCAAATTAGTTTGTACTACAAACTTGGTGACTGTAAACAACAGAAACTTATTCTCTGTGTTCTGAAGGCCAGAAGCCCCAAATCAAAGTGCTGGGAGGGACATGCTCCCTCCAAAGGCTCCAGAGGGGAATTTCCCTTGTCGTTCTAGTTTTTTCCCCAGCCTCTTCTGTGAATCGTGTGCAACATCTCATCCTGACCTAGGTCAAAACTCAGGCCTTCTCCCCAAGGCAGTTTGCACAACCCGGTCAATGCTAATTCAGCCTTGCAGTGCCCTTTTGCTCTGATGTGGAATGACTTAGGTCAATTGAACTCAACAAATGTTTATTGTGGTCTGCAATGTTTGGTTGGAGGGATTCAGGATTGAAATACAACAACAAAACATTCTTAAGCCATGTTAACTGTTCCTAATAAGGGAAGGTAACAGTCCCGTGATTAAACTTTCCAAAATGCAACTCTGAAATCTTGGGTGGTCTTCAGAACACCTACTGCCTCTTAGCGGTTTACAATCCCAACGCAACCTACCTGTTCAGACTTCTTTCCCTTTATGAAGTTTCCCCCATATCTGAGGTTCTGCTTTCCCTGGTTTTAGTTACCTATGGCCAACAGTGGTCTAAAAATATTAAGTGGAAAATTCCAGAAATAAACAATTCATAAGTTTTAAATTGCATACCCTTCTGAGTAGTGTAATGAAATCTCTTGCCATCCCACACTGTACTGCCCGGGAAGTGAATCACCCCTTTGTCCAGCATTTCCACACCATACACTCTACCCATCTGTTAGTCACTTAGTAGCCACTCCAGTTATCAGATTGACTGTCACAGTGAAGCAGTGCTTGTGTTCAAGTCGACCTTATTTTACTGAATAATGGCTCCAAAGTACAAGACAGGCAGTACTGGCATTTTGTTGTAAGTGTTCTATTTTATTATTAGTTATTGTTGTCTCCTAATGTATAAATTATAATCTACCGTAGGTATGTATGTAAAGGAAAAAACATTGTATACATAGGGTTCCACACCAGCCTCAGTTTTAGGCATCCGCTGGGAGGTCTAGAAACATATCCCTCCTGAATAGGGGGCACTACTGTACTCTCTAATGTAGCCACACCTATATCCTCCCTCCATAGTCAATTCCTGCCTCTGCAGCTCTGCTTAGCCCTGTGAAATTTTTCCTTGAACCTGTAATGGAGGCGTTAGGATATTCAGGTCTGGAGTTTTAGCACAGCAGTGTGGGCTGGGGACTTGGATCTGGGATTTTCAGCACAGAGATGTTTATTAGTTTGCTAGGGCTGCCATAGCAAAGTATCACAGACTAGGTGACTTAGAGGCATTTATTTGTTCACAGTTCTGGAGACTGGAAGTCCATGATCAAGGTGTCCACAGGGTTGGTTTCCTCTGAGGCCTCTCTCGTTGGCTTGCAGACGGCCACCCTCTTGCTGCCTTTTCACATAGTTGTTCCTCTGTGCACGTGTGTCCTGGTGTCTTCGCGTGTCCTAATCTCTTCTTCTTATAATGACATTAGTCAAGCCTGGGCAACTTAGAGAGACACTCTCTCTACAAGAAAGAAAAACAAAACCAAAATTAGCCATGCTTTTACTTCTAGCTACTCAGGAGTCCAAAGTGGGAGGATCACTTGAGCCCAGGAGTTTAATCCATTATTGGAGCGCTAAGCTTGTGGGAGTTATTTATATCCTACTGCTCAAGGTCATCACCAAGGTCTGATATTTCACACAAAAAATTTGCAACCTGTGGCATAAATGATAAAGCTAAAGTGAGCTATGATCTCTCCACTACACTCTAGTCTGGGGGACAGAGCAAGACCTCGTCTCTAAAGATAAAAAGATTGGGTTAGACTAGGGCCTCCACTAAACACTTCATTTAACCCCATCATCTGTTTAAAGATCCTATCTCTAAATACAGACACTTTTTGAGGTACTGGGGCGTTAGAGTTTCAATATACATTTGGGAGGAATACGATTCAGTTTATACCCAAGAAGGTACCTAAGTTATGGGAATGGATGATTTTACCGAGAGAGGATAAAAGAGGGGTTGCAAACTCCATGTCATAGAGATTAATAAGCAAAGGGGGCTGGTAGTAACATAATGGCATCTCAAGTCATATTCTTTTGGCACAGATACACTATATTTGACTATTATTCTCATTTTTTAAATGTCAAAACAAACGTTCTTCCTGATTTTCTTAAAACAAGCTTCCTTTCCAGGATATCTCTTGGTTTCAGCCTTTTGATGGTAACCTTGGCACATGGAACTAGTTCTCCATCCAAAGAAAAACAACACTGCAGATCCCTGGGAGATGCAAGAGATGCTCAGCCTCAGCCTGGGGGGCTACAGGAGTGCGTGGCAGCGATGACTGACAGCCAAGAGTGCACACTGTTATAGGGTGTCAGCCACAAGTCAATGCTGCTGGATTTCTGGTATTTCAAAGGAAGCCGAAAATGCATATTTAAAAATGTACATTATCATCACTTCAGAAAAGTGTCTCAGCTGTTTAAAAAAAAACACTGTGAAGTTGAAACAAAACACATCACCAGACTGCATTTGGAGTGTGAGCCATTCATTTCTAACCTTAGACATGAAGTGAGACAAGAAGAGGAACTAGGGGTCTGAGCACTAAACAGAGCTCAGAGGAATCCTGTCTTAAATGAAAGCCAGAATTTTTCTGTCTTTTATGAATGAGCTAACAAACATGGCTGGATGCTGAAAGTTCCAGTGGATGATGAAAGGCTAAAGGGAGACCTTATGTGGAGTGACTCTGACTCACAAACTGTGGGACAACAGTCGTTATGTACTCCCGGGCTGATGCAATAGGATGTACCCAGTACCAGCTATGAGCTTTTTTTTTTTTGCCCAGATCACTCATCACTCAATCCAAATCTAATCAAGCCAGTAGACCTCATTTTCAGCTCACAGGAAATTAAAAGGTTAGAGGAACCCAGTAAAGGACAGAATAAGGATGTGCTCGATCACCTCCACCATGTAGGGAATTCTACAGGGCAAATGGCCAGGTTGTCCTCCAGAGGTAAAAAGGGGAGAGGGACTATTGTAGATTTTTAAAAGATTTAAGACACACATCAGCCAAATGCAAAGCATAGGTCACATGTTGTGGATCATGATTTGAACAGTTGTTTGTAAAAAACACTTTGAGACAGTTGGAGAAATGTGGACTCTGGCAGACATTAGCAGACATTAATGAATCACTCGTAATTTTGTTATATGTGATAACTATTTTGCAGCTATGCATTTTCAAAAGCTCTCTCTTTCAGAGATACAAACTGAAGTATTTGTGGGTGAAATGACAGGACATCTGGGATTGGTTTTAAAATATTTCAGGAAAAGTTAAACAGGGAAGAGGCAGAATGGATAAGATTAGCAAAATGTCAATAATGATTGATAAATATGATGGGTACATGGGAGGTGTTATTGTATGATTCTTTCTACTTTTATGTATATTTTTAGAATCCTAAATAAAAGGGAAAAAAAATAGCACAAAGCTCAGGTAGAGCAGCTGACCTTTGCAGAGAGGTAGGAGAAGGCCCAGGCATCATCCTTTCTCAACTGGCACTTCTCAGAACTGTGCCTGGACACTATCCTTTGACCTGCACCCATGAGCCGCCTTGTTCTATCTTTTTATTCTTTCTTTTGGGAAACACTGAAAGCACCTGTTACGTGGTTAGAGCTGGGCAAAGGGCTGAGTTAAAAAAAAATCATTTTAACAAAGAGATGTTCTTTTTCCTAATTTTCTTGACATAAACTTCTCTTGTTTCCCTGAGTTCTGGAGGCCGACGTGCTGGATCCTCCCAACTAGGGAGGGAGCCCCCGGAAGGCAGGAGACTTGCCTTATTCCTGTAAACTCTGTTGCTCCAAAACGCCATTGCCAGTTACTAGTTTGTTGTGCCCCAGACATGGTTCTAAATACTTACTATGGAATTTAAAATTTTGATGTTTTACATGGTTTATTTTGCATTAATTTGGAATTTTTAAGACATTGTATTAGAATAGTGTTTACCTTCATTACCACAGCTGTTGTTTGGCACCCTTTAAATTTTGTGAGGAGGTTAGTACCTAACTCGCCTCACCTAATCCTGACCCCGCATGGAAGTCTCAATACTTGCCCCAAAACTATGTAAGTATGTGTTATTCTACTGGTGAATGTTCTGGAATCTTCCTCAGCACCTTGCAGGCATCAGTAGTCACAGCAGCACAGAGAGAATTAATTACAGAACACTGGGCGCCATTTGGGAATGGTAGGTCTCACCAAAGCCTGATTCTCAGTGTCTTACTTAAACCACAAATCAGTAGCTGGGAAGACAGGGAAGAAGGAGGACAGTAGGTTCTCTTTCTTGAAGTCAAAACTTTCCACTGCCCTGAATGGGCCACTTCATTCATGGTCCCTTCAATTGGCTACTGTTTGTTCTCAAGGAACCAGGATTCCTCTGGGCTTGTGCCTTCTGGAGCTGTCTTCTTGTGAGAGTAGGGTAGATAGTCAGGCAGACATGAGCAGGGCAGGAGAGGCCCCCCACCACAACTGACACCCAGTAAAGTCAGGCGACCATCAGGTAATGGTCAGGCAGTTGTTAAACTTTCTCTGTAAAATAATAACTGGTTGCAGCAGGTGCCAGGGAAAGGCAGTCTCCCAATAGATAGAAAATAACTGAAGCTGATGATCAGCAGCTTCCTGATAAGATCTCAGGAGCTGGGCGAGTGGGCTCAGGCATGAGCACTAAGAGGCAAAACGGCAGAGTTTCACTGGTATGTGACCTTCCTCTAGGAACACTCAAATAGTAAGGGGAAAACACCTCAAATGAGCGTGCATGTGACTTCGGTATCATGCATGAAGCCCCTCCCAAGTGCTGGCGCATGAGGACAGCCCACCCCAAAGAACATCGGAAATGGGAATCTGAGAAAAGAGAATCATTTTGTTTCTCCGAGTGAGAGTCACTATGAGGTCATGGAGACAAGGATATAGGCCAGCCCAAGGCCACAGGTGCAAGAGACAAAAGTACCCATAAGGGTTAAGTACAGTGGCTCATGCCTGTAATCCCAGCGCTTTGGGAGGCCGAGGTGGGTGGATCATGAGGTCAGCAGTTCAAGACCAGCCTGGCCAACATGGTGAAACCTTGTCTCTAGGCCGGGTGTGGTGGCCCATGCCTGTAATCCCAGCCCTTTGGGAAGCTGAGGTGGGCAGATCACTTGAGGTCGGGAGTTCGAGACCAGCCTGACCAACATGGAGAAACCCCATTGCTACTAAAAATACAAAATTAGCTGGGCATGGTGGCACATGCCTGTAATCCCAGCTACTCAGCAGGCTGAGGCAGGAGAATCACTTGAATCTGGGAGGCAGAGGTTGCAATGAGCCAAGATTACACCATTGTACTCCAGCCTGGGCAACAAGAGTGAAACTCTGTCTAAAAAAAAAAAAAAGAAAACCCCCGTGTCTACTAAAAATATAAAAATTAGCTGGGCACAGCGGCAAGTGCATGTAATCCCAGCTACTCAGGAGGCTGAGTCAGGAGAATTGCTTTAACCCAGGAGGCGGAGGTTGCAGTGAGCCGAGATTGTGCTGCAATGACCCGAGATCGTGCTGCAGTGAGCCAAGATCGTGCCACTGCACTCCAGCCTGGGTGACAGAGCAAGACTCTATCTCAAAAAACAAAACAAAACAAAAGTTCCCATAGGACACAGTTGAAGACTGATCCCAGGCTGCAGGCACAGAACAGATTATCATTAGAACAGAGATGAAGGCAAGGTTGGGGTACTGGGTAAGACCAATTCTTCCAAAACCCAAGGATGAATAAGGGGTCCCCTGGTCACTCCAGTATCTCCTTTGTTCTCAAGTGGGTAATCGTGATGAGATGGGACCAAGGTTAAGGGTACCTGGTAAGATTGGCTCATTCTGGAACCCTAAGGATGAATGGGGGATGCCGTGTTCAGAAAAGGATAACAGATGGGACACCTTCTTTTTCCTTTTTCTCCTCTGTTCTCTCTTTGCAGAAGAGGAATTGTGTCTCCATACCACAGGACACCCCACTTGGATACATCCCTAGGAACTGGGAAAAGTTTGATCTCCCAAACTTTAAAACAAAAAACTAGTTTTTCTTAGTAATACAGTTTGGCCTAAAAATGAACTGAGAAAAAAATCACAAAAGTCAGCCTTAGAATCCAGTACGCCTATGAAGGAAATCCTCAAATTAGCCTCCTCAGCCTTTTATGACCAAGATCAGGACAAGGAGGACAGGGCTAAGAAAAAGGAGAAACTCAAGGACAAGAGGCAGCTCACATAATGGGTGCTTTACAAGCCCCCAGCCCTCTCCAGATTGCCCTAAGGCCACTCCTCCAGGTAACTGCCATTGGCATGGGAAGCCAGGCTGCTGGAAGGCAAACTGGCCCAAGGGGACAAATGGGAAAAAGCCCCTCACAGTTTGACCCCTCTGCCACAAGCTCATTCACTGAAAATGGGACTGCTCTGAGGGCCAAATGGCCCCCGGGACAGAATTCCAACCCCTGAATGCTGTGAGCTGAAGGAGCTCTCTGCTCAACTGGCTTCTAAATCAGACGTCGTCATCAACAGGACAAAGCCAAGGACAACTCTTGGAGGAATCAAGTAAAATTATACATTTTTCTTCGGGTTCAAGAGCTGCCTACTCTGTGCTAATCTCCTTCTCTGAGCAACTCGCCTCCAAATCGTATTGGATAATGGGGGCAAATTGCACCCCCTCCCTCCAAAAGAAAAAATTCACTCCCCTTTGGGGCAAAAATATACTTTCCAAGATGGGTGCTTCCTTAGTATTTACCCAACCTCTAGATTCATCTTTCCCTCTAATAGTCCTATTTCTCCTGGGAAAACTACCTAAATCTTTAACCAATAACTTTAACCTGCACAGTCCTACTTCAGGGGTTTAAAAATAACCCAAACTTATTCAGACAAGCCCTAGCAAGAAATCTAACTGAGCAATCTCTTAGTGGGGGAGGGGGTGGATAACTTCTACAGTATGTAGATAACCTCCTTATCTGCTCCCCTTCACAGGACTTGCACAGCAACAGGTAGTGCAAGCCACAGCTTCCTAATAGAAGGAAAATGACTTTTGCCTAATAATTCAAAGGTTATAAAGGTAAAGAGGTATTTTTGGTAAGGAACATTATAAAGAAAAGAGATTTTATATGAGAAAGGATCTTGTATGGTAAATTCTTGCCATAAAGTAAAATGACTGGTTGTTTTAAAAGAGGGATATTTAGGACAAGTCAGAAAGTCCAAGCATGTCATAGCCAGTCCATGTAATTTGTGAAAAGATTTGTGAAAGGGAATTTATAAAAAATGTACCGTTTCAAAGGTCATTAGGTATACTACAGGCTTTAAGGTCATAAACTGCTACTATAACTCCTAATAACTGTACAATTTGCCTGCTTTAAAGCCATTAAATTCCAAGTAAAGCTTAGGAAAATATGGAGTTAGCCATGACCCCTAGCTAAAGAGTCAGACTTTTCTTTTTTTGTTTTTTTGTTTTTTGAGATGGATTCTCACTGTGTTACCCAGGGTGCAGTGCAGTAGTGGAATCTCAGCTCACTGCAACCTCTGCCTCCCAGGTTCAAGTTATTCTTCTGCTTCAGCCTCCTGAGTAGCTGGGACTACAAGTGTGTATGCCCAGCTAATTTTTGTATTTTTAGTAGAGACAGGGTTTCACCATATTGGTCAGGCTGGTCTTGAACTCCTGACCTTGTGATCCACCTGCCTTGGCCTCCCAAAGTGCTGGTATTACAGGCATGAGCCACTGTGCCAGGCCCAGACTTCTATTTCATTTCAACATCTCTACTTGTCTTAAAACTCAAGGCATCTTCTATGTTTGTGGCCAATTACTTCACCAATGTCTTCCCACTAACTGGATTGAAACTTGCACCATAGACTATGGATCCCTGAACATCTTCACAGCCCTTGGCAATCTCTCACTTCCAGTACCAGTACACTGGTATTCCATCTTGCCCAGGGTGAAGAGGGCTATCCAATTAATTCCCTTTCTCCCAGGACTTGGCATTATAGCCAGTACAGGAACTGGAATTGCTGGAATCACAAAAGTCTCCTTAACCTACAGCCAACTCTCAAAGGAAAACAACAACATTGAGGCCATGGCCAAAACCTTAACAATCTTGCACGAACAAATCAACTCTAGCAGCTGTAACCCTCCAAAATAATCAAGGACTAGAGATGTTAATGGCCAGTACAATTTGTTTAGCCTTAGATGAAAAATGTTGCTTTTGTGTAAATCAACTGGGAAACATACAAGACAACATCAGACAACTGCTAAATCGAGCCTCCAGTTTACAGGAACAAGGCTCCCAGAGTTGGCAAAACCGGGAAGGAACCTGGAAATAATGCTCCTGGATTCTTCTCCTTTTGGGTCCACTCATTAGTCTTTGAATTTTGTTCCTTTTTGGTCCATGTCCTATAAATCTCATAACTCCATTTGTCTCCTCTCACCTTCAGGTCATCAAGCTCCATATGATCCTCAATGAGGGATGCCGTCCTCTCAGTATTCAAGTCACCATTCTACAGAGGACAGCTAGACTGCCCAGCAGAGGGACATGACAGAGGTAAAATCCTGCCCCTGTTTCCCTTGGACCTGGCTGAATACCACTTTCACCAACCCATGGAGCCACCCTGCCCTGACAGCTAGCAAGAGTCCAAGACCCACAGAACAACCACCACCACCCCTCTCTCAGCAGGAAGCAGTTAGAGAAGACTGACCTTCATCTGTTTCCCAAAGAATTGGGTCTTGAACTCTTGAGTGGGAAAGCGTTACAGCAGGGCAGGAGAGCACTGCCCTCTCAACCCCCTGCTCTGACACCGAGGAATGTCAGGCAACCATTAGGTGCTGGTCAGGCAGTTATTAAACTGTCTTGCTAAGATAATAATTGGTGACAGCTGGCACCAGGGAACAACAAACACAACTGAAAACAATGGAAGCTGGTGATCAGCATCTTCCCAATAAGATCTCGGGAGTTGGGTGAGTGGGCTCAAGCATGTGCACTAAGAGGCAAAATGGTGGAGTTTAACTGGTAGATGACCTTCCTCTAGGAACACGGGACTGATTAGGGAAAAACCCTTCAAGTGAGCATGCATGCAACTTCAGTAAATGCATTGTGCATGCAGCCCCTCCCAAGTGCTGGCAGACCACTGCTCATGAGGACAGCCTGCCCCAAGGGAAGAATCGGAGGAGGAGAAATGGGGATCCAGGAAAAATGCCAATGTATAAAAACCCCAAGTCAAGGACTAAACAGCACCTGAATCTTTCAAGTCGCCTGCTTGGCCCTCTTCCAAGAGTATTTTGTTTTGTTCCTGCTCTAAGACTTTTTTTTTTTTTGAGATGGAGTTTCACTCTTGTTGCCCAGACTGGAATGCAATGACACAATCTCTGCTCACGGCAAACTCCACCTTCTGGGTTCAAATGATTCTCCTGCCTCAGCCTCCTGTGTAGCTAGGATTACAGGTGCCCACCACTACACAGGCTAATTTTTGTATTTTTAGTACAGACAGGGTTTCACCATGTTGGCCAGGCTGGTCTCGAACTTCTGAACTCAGATGAACCACCTGCCTTGGCCTCCAAAAGTGCTGGGATTACAGGTGTGAGCCACTGCACCTGGCCTCTAAAACTTTTTAATAAACTCGCTCCTGTTCTAAAACTTGCCTTGGTCTCTTACTCTGCCTTATGCCCCTCAGATGAATAGTTTCCCCAGAGGAGGCAAGAATTGAGTTGCTGCAGACCTCTATGGATGTGTCGCTGCTAACATTCACTCCTCTGGTGCAGGAACTCCCTTCCTCTTCCTTTCACGTGTCAACACATCAGGACCTCAAATTTTGGCTGGTAATTTCTATGGGAGCAGCAGGAGCTGGCACACCCTACATGGGAGCTACTATGGTTACCCTGAGCTTGTGTCCTCAGCTCCTAACAGCAACTTTCCCTTCTGGAGCTCCATGGCAGGTCCCTGATGGAGCTATTCCTGGGAACCACCTGCAAACTCTGAACTGATTGGTATTTCTACCCCCTGCCTTTCTTTTCTTTTTAAATTCTGAAAAAAGAATAATTCATGGTACTTCTCGATAATTTGCATTGCCAATTCCCTAGTTCTCATCTGTATGCTGAGGCTACAGGTCAACCATGTGACTGACTCGTGGCAAAGGGAAACCCATGTCTGTGTGATTCAAGCCAGAATCCACTTCCATAGCTACAGAAATGGAGGCCAAGTTGGTCTGGGGCTTATTTATCTAAAAGCTTTAGACAAAGCTTTAGACAAAGCTTTATCTAAAAGCTTTAATGACCACATGGCATGTGAGACAGAGAGATTTTTCTGCAAAAACCAACATCCCAGACTGCAAGTGATTTCTCCAAGATGTTCTTGAATTAATAATGGCAATAGGTCTCCTGAGAATAGTGGTTGCTTTCTTAAAAGGGTCTCCAATATGCTTCTTGGGTGCCCATATAAGGAGCCAATGCCCAAGATGCAGGGGATGTGCCTGTAGGTTTCCAGAACTGTAGCCTCTGCTCTGAGATGAAGTGAAAACAAGTAAGACTTGTACGCTAAGCTCTTTATCCTGTGCCCATCACCTAGTAGGCACTCAACGAATATTTGTTGAATGCATGGATGAACTGGCTCTTAGCTAACATGTATGTGGTTTGACGTTCAGAGATTTTTGTAGAGGATCCACTCCCCCACTTCCCATGTTTTCCATGGCTTTTCCTGGGATGTCTGGAATTGCCCCATGATGGCTTGTGGCTGAACACTTTACTCCTTCTCAAACGTCATTAACATACAAGATGAAAGAAGGCTCTGGAGAACCAGTGGGAGACAAGAGTGACTTTTTCCATGCTTGCTGTGTTTCTTGCTGTCTGCACTTGGAACTGTGGCGTCCTTCAGGGCAGGTGGTGGGCATCTCATCTGTGTGTCCTCTGGGTCTTGCACTGTGCTCAGTGCATGCAGGCACTCAGAAAAGTGCTCTGAACAAGCGATAGAGAGGACACTTTTGTCTCTTTAGTGTTGAGCGTTGGGCTTGGCACACAGTAGGTGCTCAATAAAGGCTTATTCCATGGAAGGCCAAGTATGATTTCTCAGGAACATTGGGAAGTGAGAAACATTTTGATCTCTGGAAAAGGCCACATCCAGGCTAGATAAAGAGGCTTTCAAATATCTTTCAATGAATGAGACCCATGCCTGACACACCTGCTTCCAAAATGTTCGTTTCCCCTCCTTTGACTCAGCCCCTGGTCATTGCCAGCGCAGATTAAGATGTTTCCCAGTGAGTTTCTGGAGGAGTTCCTACTGAGGAATCCCAGGGCCTGCACCCAGGTTCTTGGGAGAGAACCAAAGCACGGTGAAATGCTGGGCCCAGGCAGTGGGAGGCAGTGGGGCACCTGGCCTCTTCCCTCACCTTTTGAGTCAAGCCAGGAAGGACAGTGCCCTCTGTCCAACATTTACTCAGTGCCAAGCATTTACCAGCAGAATCCAGCTGAATCTGCACACGACCCTAGAGAGCAGGTGTGATCCCCACTTTACAGTAAATTAGGTAAAGCTAATTCTCAGGGGTGTTAACCAACTGGCCCAAGTTCCTGTGCGGAGAGTGGCAGAGCTGGCATCCACACCAGCTGCAGAGCTGTGCCCCCAATCTGGGGCTGCCTCCCACAAGATGGCTGCAAGGTGTCCACACACAGTGACGCCAGTCCTGGGTGCACTATGTGCACGCAGATGGGGGCCTGTGGTACCTCCATTTTACAGAGGAAGGAAGATGCTCGAGCCACCCAGCTCAGGAGGGGACTTGAGTCTGTAAGAGGGTCCTGAAGCCCAAGGCCTGGCTGTACTGGCCTCTTCTACTCCTGTCTCACAGTGGCCATGATATTCCTGGCATAGACCCCCCAACAGTCTCCCTGCCCCACCCCAAGTCTTGTCTCTCTTCAGTATTTCCCACCCCACCCCAGCCCCATCACACCTCAACTGTCTGTATTTCTGTCTGCATCTGAGATCTAAATCTCAGATCTGTCACACCAGTGCTCATACAAGGCCCCCCGGTGGCCCCTTCTGGGACATGTGCTATTTTCCAAGAATAGACACAAATCAAAAAGCTATCTACCTTGGAAACACTTCACACAAATACTTTCTTAATTAAATTCCATCTCTATCTCAGCACCTACTAATTTAAGCCCCTACTAATAAAATTCCATCTCTATTTCAGTAGGTGTATTAAGGACCTACTATGTGCCAAAGCCTGTGGGAAGTGTTGGTGGGTGCGTGGGAGAACCCAGGAGGTCTGCAGACCTCACAGGTATGGTGTTTCAAGCTGAGGAAGAGGGAAACGCATTCACCCTTGAATCCTCGATTTACCCTGTGCATCAGTACAAGGCCGGGGGATTACACGTGTCAGTACGTTTGATCAGCCCGTTTACCCTTGAGAGACAGAGGCTCAAAAGGGCTGAGCGGCTAACCCCAACGATAGGTGGTGGAGACTGAATCAGCTCAGGTCTCTGTTTTTCTCACAGTGAACACCATGACAGGTGGTGTGCATGAATGAAGGTGGGTACACAGGCGGCGCTGAATTCGGGCTGAGACTGGCTCTCAGTGGGGGCATGGTGGCAGCTGACGCTGAACAACCTCCAGGATTCATGTCTCCTCATTCACAGGGTACCTACAAGATCCCAGGAAACCAGAAACATGAGTAGGAGACAGAGTCTCAGTTCACAAGCTGTGTCACAAGCTGTGTCACCTGGGACAAGTACTTAAGTTTCTTAGCCTCATTGAACCGCCTAGGAACATGGAGAACGTAGCTGTGAAGAGGAAGGAGTGGACTGGGTGAAGCCCATGCACATGCTCTGTTTCCATGCATAGGGGATTCCCTGTAAGCACTGGGGGGAGGAGAGGGAGGGGAGCTCTGGGCTGGACTCTGTGTGTGGACAGCACTGAGGTCCCTGCCCCCAAGCCCTTTTCTCCAGGGAACACTGTGGTGGACACGCATTAGTTCTTCCTGGGGGTCAGAGACTGCCCTGAGAACTTGATGGGTGACAGCTTATTTAATGCTGACAGCAACCCTAGGAGAAAGTGCCATTGCTGTCTCTCTTTGACAGGTCGGGAAACTGAGGGCTGGAGAGGTTGAGAGACATCCCCACCCAGGTGACATGGCTGATGGTGAGAGAAGAGGTCTGAGCGTCAGTGCCTCTGCCCTTGACTGCATGCGAGGAGCTGGGGGCTCCAGCAGTGGGGGCGGGTGGGGACAGGGCACCTGCGCTGCCAGGTGGAGCTCTGTTCCCTCTCCATTCCCATCATACATGAAACATTCACAGCTGACACCCACCGACAGCCGAGGTATGTCAGAACTATTTCTCTTCCAGTTTCCCTTAGACCTAAGAAACACCCTTTGGATCCTAGCACTTATTGCTAAGCCTGTGTCTTCCAAGGAGAGAAGTAAAAAGGAGAAACAGTGGAGAAAAATGGGGCTGAGATGGGTTCTAAAGAGAAATCTACTGTCCTGGGAACTTTCTGGAGTCTGTCTTCCTGGGAAGGGGAGTGGTGAAGTGAACAACAGGTGCATCTGAGGGACTGGGGAACGCGTGACCATGGATCAAGGGGCGCTGCATTTCAAAAGACGACAGAGAAGGGAGGGAGGAGGCTTAGTCTGCTCTGGCTGCCGTGACAAAACACCATAGGCTGGACAGCTTAAACGGCAGAAATGTATTCCTTGCAGTCCTGGAGGCTTGAAGTCTGAGATCAAAGTGCTGGCCATTTGGTTTTTGATAAGGGCTCACTTTTTGGCTTGCAAACAGCTGCCTCTCTGTCCTCAAATGATGAAGACGGGGGAGGAGGAGAAGCGGGGGTGGGAGAGAGAGAGAGAGATAGCGCTCCACCTCTGGTGTCTCTTCCTGCAAGGACACTAACCCTTTTGAATCAGGGGTGCACCCTCACAACCTCATTTAACCTTAATTACTTCCTTACTCCACATACAGCCACACTTGGGGTTAGGGCTTCAACATATGAATTTGAGGGAACACAATCTAGTTTGTAGCATGAGGCAGTTGGGAAGGTGACATTTGAGACATCCTTGGGGGAGAGTTTGTGGTAGGGAGAAGGCTTCCCAGAGTCCATCAGAGAGATTCCCTTCTCTGATGCCTCCAGCATGCCTCAGTTTCCTCATCTATAAAGTGAAACTATACAGCTTCCTCACAGGGCTCCTATGAGCTGATAGTGAGAAAATCTATCTTGAATGCTCAGCACAGGGTCTAGCACACAAGAGGTATTTCTCTTCTTAGCTGGCCAGGGGGGTGGGGTCTGTTGCCTACCACTTGGCAACGGCTGGGCTTGCGACTTGCCTCGAGCAATGGAATGTGTGGAAGGGACACTGAACTTCAGAGCCGGGGCCCCCAGGTGCCTTGCAGCCCTCCCTGTCACCTCTCTTGGTATCCTGTGAATAAGCCTGAGCCAGCCTTTTGCGTCATGAGAGTGAGGCAGAGGAGAGTGAGGAGACGTATTCTAGACCATCCAGGTGCCAGCTGGTCACCGACTTTTGGGGAAGCCCAGCAAATATCAACCTGGCTGGCCCAGACCAGGAACATTACCCAGCTGACCGACAGAATTAAGAGCTACAAAAAATGATTGTGGCTGTAAGTCACTACATTTTGGAGTGTTTTGTTTTGTTTTTAAGCCCAGCAAAAGCTAAGTGGTAGCTGTATTATCTGTCCATCTGGCTGGTGTGTGTTTATATTGTACATGGCAAAGATCTTGGCAAATGTGAGGGATTTTTGTCTTTCTTATTAAACTGGAAGATGACCTCTGAGTTGCTCTTGAGGGGTACAACATCAGAACTGCTCTACGGCCTTGTTTTTTCCTCTGAATATTAAATTATATGAACATAAAAATTATACAGATAACCTGTGTACGTGTTCTCTGCGCAAAAACCTGGAACATCTGAGTCGAGGTCCTTTTGACCACGTCTGCCTCCCGGTCCTCTCCCCAGGGTAATCCTGGGCCCCCCCTTTCTCCCTGTGCATTTCTCTCTGTGAACCCACAGACACCGCAAAGCGGAGTTTTCCATCTTCTAAATGGCATTACGTCAATATTTTTCAACCATTTGCACTTTTGCCCAGTGATTACATTTTGGAGAACCTTTATCGAGATAAGAGTGGCCTCTCTGAGGATGTGTCAGCTCTCCCGCCCGAGGTCTGGCGCATGGCATGCTCTCAGTGACTTGTTCCTGAGGGAACGCCTGAAAGAATGCACATGGGCAGTGACGTTGTCATCCCGCCCGGCTTGCCCTGCTCCGGCACAGCCGCCTCACGGTCTGCACACCGCGACTCCGAGGTGAGCCCTGGTAGCCCCGCCTAGAGCTCCGGGAAGGACCACCCGGCACGCGGCCCTGGCATCTCATGGGAGGATGGGAAGAACTTCGAAGGCCACGGTCATTGCCATAGACACCAGGCTTACTCTGCTTGCACAGAGTAAGTGGGGAGGAGAGTGGAGGGGATAGACTTCAGCAACTTGGGGGAGGGGTGTGCGAGGTGGGGGCACCGCCCCTTTGGAGGATCAAAACGCATGCGCTCAAGCCTCCTCCGCTATACTCCAGCCTTGCCCAGGTCTCAGAAGGGAGGGCGGATTTCTCAGCTGCTCTGGTTTATATCCACACACAGATGGGGCCTGGTGCGAAGTCTCAGTACAGACGGTTTCTAGGACAGGGTTGTGTCTAAGGGACCTGAAAAATGGGAGCCTGAAGTCCCAGGAGCGCCCGATGCATCCCCTCTGCTCACTGCTCTCCAACCCATTAGACTCACATGCCAGATCAGGCCATTCCCCACCGCACAGCTAAACGCCAAGCAGCCTGTGTTCTGCCTGGAGCGCATTTTCTGTGACATTGGTCACGTTGTGGGCTGGAAGTCCAAAGGACACAGGTGTCTTGGGGATTCTCGTCCTGCCTTTCTTTCTGTCTTTCTTCCTTCCCCCTCTCCATCCTCCAGACATGATATATTGAGGGGCAGCGATACGCTGGGCAGTGCGGCAGGCACCGAGGATTTCAGGAGCCTGAGTCAAGTAGATGGGTCCTTGTGGGGGCTCACTGCTCAAGAGAGCAGCCCCCTCCCACTAAAACCCATTCCCTCGTGGTTAGAAGAGTTGGACAGGGCCTCATCTGCCTTAGAGTTCTTTAGGGAGCACCTTTCTCCTTGGTTAGTATTTGGGAGGAGGCAAGAGAGAGGAAAGTGCACTAAGGAGAGGCCTCCTGGAGCTTACGATCTAGTTGGGGACAAATACGTAGCTGGAAGGCAGTGAAGGCCTATGAGAAAGACACAGGAACAGTGACCCCAACAAAGTGGGTTGGTCAGGGCCCCAGGGTAGGGCCAGCCATGGCAAACCAGAGGAGGAAGATGCTGGGTGGGAGGGGGGGGCAGAGTGGGGCGACCCCTGAGACCAGGCAGAACCTAAAGAGAACCAGGCTGTCCTGTACTGGGGAGAGGGATCAGGTACCATGGGGACCCACCATGGGGCAGGCTGCCTCCACTTCAACAGCTGAGTAGGGTGACCAACTGTCCCAGATTGCCCAGGACCTGAAGGCTTCCCCGGACACCTGGCTTTCAGTGCTAAAACCAGGAAAGTCCTGGGCAAACAGGGATGAGTTGGTCACCCTCAGGCTGGGTCACTGGGCGAAGCTTCCCAGAGGCTAGATGAGCTGTAGCTGGGCCTGGAATGTGGTGCAGGCTGAAGCAGTCCAGGGAAAGGCTGTGGGCGGGGGGACTGCATCCCTGCCTGGGTTATTACAACAGGGAATGGTCTGGCCGGCTGGCCACCCACTACCAGCCTGAGATGAACTTTTGCTTTCACCACTGGCTGCACTTGAAACCAATGACGCAAGCCGAGGCATGTAAATAATGACTTCACGGCCACCTGGCCTGCATCCCGTGGTTGGGCAAGTCTGGAAGGGACCTGGGGATGCAATGACTGTAATCTCCACCATATGGCCTCCTTCCCTTCCTCACATGGTCAGAGGTCACTCCTTGTTTCCCCCAGGAGCATCCTGGGGCCGGAAAGAGGCAGGAGGCGGATGGGGCAGAGGTTCGGAAGCCCCAGTATTGACCGAGTGGCAGCGGCTCCCACTTACTGAGCTCTAAGCTGTGCCTCAGGGACCGGATGCTTAGAGGCCTCGTCTCAGTTCACCCCTGCAGTGATCCTCTACGGGAGGTGCTTGTGGTAGGGTTTCTTACATCTGCCGTCACCAATGACTGCAAATTTAGTGCTTAAAACAACATCAATTTAGTACCTTACAGTTCTGGAACTAGAAGTCCAAAATTATTCTCACTAGGCTAAAGTCAAGGTGTTGGTGGGGCTGGGTCTTTCTGGAGGCTTTCTGGAGCCTTTTCTTTTCTTGTTTCCTTGCCTTTTCTGGCTTGGAGAGGCAGCCCACACCCCCGGGCTTGTGGCCCCTTCCTTGTGATACTCCAACCTCTGGCTTCCTTTGTCACATTCTGACAGCTCATTCTGACCCCTGATCCCTGTCATGGGGATCTTTGTGATGACATGGGGCCCACCTGGATAATACAGGATGGTCTCCCATCTCAAGATCCTGACTTAGCCACCTCTTCAGAGTCCCTTATGCCATCTAAGGTAACACATTTGTGGGTTCAAGGGGTATCTTTGGAGGGCCTTCATCAGCCTAGCACAGTGCTACTCTTGCTCCCATTATACTGATGAGGAAACTGAGGTTCAGATAATGTGTGGGTCTTGCCCAAGGTCAGGGCCAGGATGGGTATCCAGCCCAGGCCCTGGAGGGCCACCACATTAGCTCATTTGGCTCGTGGGTCCCTTTGTGAAAACTAAGAGGAGGTGTTTGTCCTCTGGGCACAGGTGGCCCACACTGGGTACACAGCTTGGTGAGTGGCACGATCTGCACATCAGCCCATGGATGCCCCTAGGCCAGATGCCTCTGTGTAGTGACAGCTTGTCACTGTGCAGCCATATGTGGCCTCCAAGGCTGCTTCTGTCGTCTCTCTTAACCCGAGGGCTAATGATAAGCGGCCTACTTGTGGTGAAGATGGGATGATAGCACAAACGACGGTGGAGCTGCCTTCTCTGTGCCAGTTGTGTACAGAACTGCTTCCTCTTAAGTCCCCTAGGGGCAGCTGCCCCCCAAAGATGATAAAAGGGAGGGTGAAGAAGAGAGACTCTCCTGCTGGACTAGCCAAATGACCTTGCCTAGTCTTTAGGAAGGGCTAGTTCTCAGACTTACCTTCTCTGGTGAGGTTGGCAAACGTTTTCTATAGAGGGCCAGACCGTAATTATTTTTTACTTTGCTGGCTATGTGGCCTCTGTTGCAAATACTCAGCTCCTATTGCGGTGCTTAAACAGCTGTGGACAAGGATTAAACTCTTGGGAGTAGCTGTGTTCCAATAAAACTTTATTTATAAAAATAGGAAGTGGGCCAGACTTGGCCTCTCCTTAGTGCATTTTTCTCTCTCTTGCCTCCTCCCAAATACCAACCTAGGAGAAAAGAGCTCCCTAAAGAACTCTAAGGCAGATGAGGCCCTGTCCAACTCTTCCAACAATGAGGGAATGGGTTTTAGTGGGAGAGGTCTGCTCTGTTGAGCAGTGAGCCCCCTCAGGGGCAGTCACTGCTAGGGTCTGTGAGCACACACTGTGTGTAAGACAACTGCTGATGTCATCTCCTTACATTTATAGGACGCTCCTCCATTGTATTCCCCGGAAGTAGAATCATAAACAACCTCACATCCCCCACCAGGATACCCAATACAAAGGCGGGGGCGGGGTGACTTTGATGGGATTTCATAAATATTCACAGAGCTAGAACCAGTCTGAAATTAACAGGCTGGCTAATAATTTCATCCCCTCTATCCCTTTCCAAACAGACGTTCTTTAAGTCCAGGGTTGTTAACACAACACCTACAGGGCCACACAAGTAAGACAAGGCTAAACAGCTGCTGTAGAACAACCTGGAGTTTCAGGGAGGCTTCCCTTAACTCACGCTGGGCCAGGGCTGCTGTACAAAAGGAGGACAACACGCCATTTGTCAAAACATTTTAAAGATAGGATTCAGCTAATGAATTGTGAGCAAAATATGCCCTCTCCTTTTACCTGGGCAGATGCACCTTTGCACCCTGGAAGGAAGGCTGGGTTTGAGCATAGCCTTCTGGGAATCTGTGATGGTGACTTTTATGTCAATTTGGCTAAGCTATGGTGGCCCAGATATT
This sequence comes from Trachypithecus francoisi, assembly GCF_009764315.1. Taxonomy (NCBI): domain Eukaryota; kingdom Metazoa; phylum Chordata; class Mammalia; order Primates; family Cercopithecidae; genus Trachypithecus; species Trachypithecus francoisi. Next base: position 10,713,147 of record NW_022681468.1, read on the forward strand.
TGGTCAAACACAGTCTAGCTGGTGCTGTGAAAGTATTTTTTAGATGTGATTGACATTGAAGTTACTAGACTTTGAGTTAAACAGATGACCTTCCATCATGTGGCTGGGCCTCATCTAATTTGTTGAAGGCCTTAGGAGATAGACTTTGCCTGACTTTCCAGCCAGTTGCCCTTTGGAATTTGGACCTAAGACAGCAATATCTGGCCTACCAGCCTGCTCTACAAATTTCAGCCAGCCCTACTTGCCAGGAGCCACAATTGCACAAACTAATTCCTTATTCCTTAAAATAAATCTCTTTCTCTCTCTCCTTCCATGTACACACACACACACACACACACACACACACATACAATATTGGTCTGTTTCTCTTGTGAACTCTAATAGTGGCTTTTCAGGGTTCTGTGCTGGGGTGTGGTGCCCAGGACAGTGGGCCTGGCCCCAGGTCTGCCCCCCTTGTCTTCCCACCCACAGCTTGAACTGTATTTATTTACTTATTTAGAGATGGAGTTCCACTCTTGTTGCCCAGGCTGGAGTGCAATGGCGCAGTCTTGGCTCACTGCAACCTCCACCTCCCGGGTTCAAGTGATTCTCCTGCCTTAGCCTCCCGAGTAGCTGGGATTACAAGCATGTGCCACCATGCCTGGCTAATTTGTATTTTTAGTAGAGACAGGGTTTCTCCATGTTGGCCAGGCTGGTCTCAAATTCCTGACCTCAGGTGATCTGCCCACCTCAGCCTCCCAAAGTGCTGGGATTACAGGCGTGAGCCACCATGCCCAGCCAGCTTGAACATCTTGAACATGCCCTTTCCTCAGGTCACAGACAGCTGCTCCTGAACCATGGCAGTCAGCTCTCAAAAGTACGAGCACAGACAGAATTCTGGGGTCCTGAGTACAGAAGTGTGATGTAGAAGGGGGATAACAGAGTCAGGTGGACATGTCTTCTGGCCTTTGGAGCCCTTGCCTTGTGGGGAAGGAGCATGTAAGAGGAGGACAGGGAGGGCCTTTAAAACAGAGGGTGCAGGGCAGGCTCCCCTTTTCCCTGGGCTAGGGGGCCGGGCATGAACTGCTGTTCTAAGCACGGGCAGGCAGCCGCTGTGTGAATCTTTCCATTTTCTCCAGAAAAACCAGAAATCCAAATTTTCTGTTGCTGTTATTGTTGGCAACCAGTTTAAGTGAGTTTCACCACAAGGTGCAGGCTGAAGACGTTTCTGAGAATGTTCCGCTCGTTGGCCCCATTTCTGGGTTTACGGGGTATGAGGACTTTGTCAAAATTTGTTGAACAGTATACATAGTTTTCTTTCTGTACGTTGTACTTCAATGCAAAGCTTTATTCAAACAAAGCAGAGCCATCAGAGGTCTGAGGACTGGGTTCGGCCTGTTCACCTGTCTGGGTCCTGGCTTGGAAGATTTGCTTGGCATTTATTTTGGGGGTGGGGCAGGGTGATCCCAGGGAGTTATCAGTTAATTTCCTTTCTGGGACCTCGTGGTTTAGGGGCTATTTCTCATAAGGGAACATGATTTCCTGAAAAGTACTAGGGGGAATCTCAGAGCTTCTTCTGTTTTTCTTTGCAGCCACCAGCGGGCGACAACCCACTGACCCCAGAGGCTGCCGGGGTCTGTTCCCATCCCTAACACCACACTGCCCCCTGCTGGTCCTGGCTCACTGCATTTTTCCATACCACTGATTTTCTAGGACCAGTAACTCATAATTGCCCCTGGGAACAAATTTTGGTAATAAATTAAGTGTTTTGGAATTTCTTGGGCAAGGCAGGATTTTGAATGTGCTTCCAGGGAGTCAAAAATTGAGGGTCAACACAGGTGCAGACAAACACAATACTCCTTGTGGGAGGAGAGTGCAGGTAGGGAGGAGGGGAGCACAGGCAGGGAGGAGGGAGGTAGGGAGGAGGGGAGCATAGGGAGGGAAGGGGGAGGTAGGGAGGAGGGTAGTGTAGGTAAGCGAGAAGGGAGGGCATCTCGGCTGTACCACATGCTCCTCTGAAAGCCGCTCCAGCTCACACGACCTCCTGATTCTGCAGGCCTATGTGTGTAAGGGAGCCCAGGAGCTCATGGCTCTGAGCGGCCCACCAAGGATTTCGCCTCTGAACCAGCTTCTAGCAGCACTTGGAGCCAGCCAGTGGGAGTCACACGGGGTCATCACACAGCCACGTGCCTGTGACTGACCGGTCATCCATCAGATGGTGTTTTCATGTTCACATTTGCCCAGTAGTGCTCTTGCCCCCTCCCCCAAACAAAAGGAACCCTAAGCACACTGCAAGGTGGGGGAAGCCTTGAGTGGATATAAGAAAACCTTCGTCAGTGGCTTCATAACAAGTATCTTTTTCACAGGGTGGAAGCAGTCACTGTTGGGTTCAGACCCTGTAGCAACTGGGGCTCTGTGTTTCTCCTCTTCAGGGCTATCTGGATGGACACGACAGCTTCCATCCTAGGATCCACACAGTTGGCTTACAGAGCAAGAAAAAGGATGGACAAGGCTTGGGTGAGAGGGCAGATGAAACTCAGGGCTGTGGCTTCTGTGGTCAGTGTTTACGATGACCCTGGGCTGCAGAGAGCTCTCTAAGGCTCTGGTGTTAGTGTCCAGCTTCTGAAGAGTGATTGCTGATTGCTAATTTCAATCCCAGGCATCTAATTAATCAATGGAGGATGGAGTGCCTTGGGTTGTGGGGTCTAGAAGAACTGAATTTGAAGCCTACCCTGTCACTCTCTGGCTCTGTGATATTGGACAGGTTGCTTAACCTCTCTGAGTTTTGGCTTCCCTATCTGTAAAATGTAGATGAGCATGTCTAGCTCTCATGCGAGTTAGGGTCATTTCTTTTGGTGTGTTCCCCAGAAACAGACCTGAGACCAGGGTTCAATGCAAGTGATTTATTAAGGAAGTGCTTCTGGGAAATGGGAATGTTTGCAGGAAGCAAAGCCACGGTAGCAGTTTCAGGCAGTGTCCTGCTGGGGGCAGCCTCAGTTTGGTCCTGCAGGGAGTTCTGGGGTGTAAGTTGTTAGAGCCCATTGGAGGCAAAGGGGCTGGGACACCTGTCATCAGTGCCACCATGTGGGAGGAGGAAGGGAGCAAACTGCCTGGTCTTCCCAGCTGCTCCCTCTGTGTGGGGAAAGCTGCTGCTCCCATAGCCAGAGGGCAGCCTGCAGGGGTTTCAGTTACAGACAGAGGCACACTGCTGCTGGGAGCTGTGCACACCAAAATGCACCAGCCCTCTGAGGATATCTGGGCAGTGCACTGCAGGGCTCCTGTGTGGTCAAATTTAAAAATGTATGTGAAATACCTTAGGTTGGAGAAGCAACAGAGATTTATTTCTTGCGGCTCTAGAGGCTGGAAGTGCAAGAGCAAAGTGCCAACAAGGTTGAGTTCTGGTGCACCCCTTCCAGGTTGCAGAGGGCCGTCTTATTACATCCTCACTCAGCAGAAAGGGGGCGGGCGAGAGGGCTCTCTGGGGTCCCTTTGATGAGGGAACTTCCCATTCATGTGGCTCTACCCTCATAATCTAATCACCTTCAGAAGATCCCCTCCCCGCCCCCGCTACATCCTAATACCATCACATTAGGGGTTAGGATTTCAACACAGGAATTTTTTCGGGGGGTGGCAGAAATATTCAGTCCACTGCATGAAAGATTTCTGCAAACTACGAAGTGGGATGCATAATGTGGGTTATGGTAGGCTTCCCGGAGCAGTAGTAATGACAAAGGGCTGTACTGGGGCTGCCCCCCACCCCACTCTACTGGCATGAAACAAAAATGAGAAGCGAGTTTGTTTGACACATTCTAATTCTTTGGAAGCAGGGTCAGGCTAATCCTGGGGTCAGGTCCTAGGTGCTGAGCCTCATTGGTGGTCAGTATCTGGGGCCATCAGAAACCAGCAGATAAGGCCAAAGCCAGGGACAACGTGCCAAGCCAGAAAAGATGAGCCTGTGGCTAGACTCACAGTTCAAACTTCCAGGGACAAATGGAACTAGGTGAGAGCAGGAATAGAGTGAGGCAGCAGCCAGGCAGGAGAGCCCAGAATGGCCAAGAATGAATAGGACGGTGCCCTGGAGCTCCTCAACCTGGGGTTGGCCATCCCCATGTAGGGTGAAGGTCAAAGTGCACTAAAGTAGTATTGCCAACACCCTTTCTATGACAAGCGGCAGAGACTCAGCTCAAACTGGTTCAGGTAGACAGGGAATTGATCAGCTCACATAAGGAGAATCAGATGTGGCTTGATCCACGGGAGTCCAGTTAGACCCATTAGGAGCCAATCTCTTTCTTCCTATCTCTGGGCTCTGCTTCCTGCAACTTCACTCTCAGCAGCTTCTCTCACAGTGGTGAGATGGTGGCTGCCATGACAGGCTCACATCTTCCTGGCTTTCCTTCCAGCAGAGAGACAGAGTTGCCCATGCAGACCTCACTTCCCAGTGCTCCCTTACAAATCCAGGCATCTATGCTGCTTACATCTGTCTGGTTGTGTAATCACTCCTGGCCCAGCCACTGGGATCAGGGGGTTGCAAGGTCGCCACTGTTCAGGCCAGAGCCATGCACTCACCTTGTACATATCATTGTAGCCATGGGGCATTCAGGCTACCCAGCCCAGGAGGGATCAAGTACACAGACAGTGGGTTGTGGCTCCCCAAGAGGAAATAGCACGCTTTACCAAAAGGAGTGACAACAGATGCTGAGAGTCCAAGACCAGCACGCACCTAACCCAGCAGCCATGTCTGATTTCTTGAGATAGGTGCTAAGGTGCTAGGCCCCAGCAGCACCTGCAGGAGCCACACAAGGAGGTGCCTTTCCTACTCACAAGGGTCCAACGAGGTCCAGGGCACCACCTGGGCACTCCCTGTAGGCAGCAGTCTCCAGCCACTGTCACCCGCATGCAGACTTTGGCTGGTTAACCAGGTATCTTCTGAGACGTAATCTCAGGGGAGAACTGGGTCCTGCAGCCCCAACCATGAACATGACATAGGAACTTTGAACCTGGACCATGAGCACCGTGGGGGCAGGAGCCAGGGTGTACTCTTGCCTGTCCAGCTCAGAGTAGAGACTCAGTTAAGGAATGGATGAATGAATGAGTGAATGAATGAATGAATGAATGATGCTATTTGCAAAAGCACTTCCGGGACAAGACAACACTCTGTAAGAACTGAGTACAAAACTCTCTCTATCCAGAAGCTTGGGGTGGCCAGGCAGGATGTCAGGTCACCTCTCTGAACTGTCACCCTACCCTGAGCCACTGGCACCACTTCTCCCCTGGGGATAGGAATGCCTTGATCATCCTCTCCAAAACCGCATGCCCCTCCTGCTCCAGCCCCACACTTACTTTCTGTTTCCCCCAACACCTGTCTCTATTCCGTAGCGCATTCTTTCACTGTTTCTTTCTTTTGGTTTTTCAGAAAGTAAGGCTTGATCTTTATTTCTTAACTGGCTTCTTGTCTACCTTCCCTTTGCCATCAGAAGGAGGGGGCTTTGTTTTGTTCACTTTACGCCCTGAGTGTCTAGAACAGTGCCTGGCCCGTGGCAGGTGCTCAGTCATTGCTTATTGAATGAACAAGTCAATGAACTTCAGTTTTGTTTTCTAAAAACTGGAGGCTTGTCTCCCTGGCGTTCTAGCCTGAAGTGCTAGCCTGGTTAGGTGGCCCAGCCCCTGCCCATTTCAGCTTCTCACTGTCATGCAGTTATAACCCATTGTCTTCATCTGATCATTTGCCTCCCCCCACCCCCCCAACACACAAGACAGAGAGTAGGTGCCCTGCCTGGTTGTGCTTGGGGCATGGGAGGGGCCGACACAGGTCACCTGTTCAGAGGATGGAAAGCTGGAATGGAAAGTTCTCACAAACCCTAAGGGCAGCACGGCTCAAATGCTGGTTGCCATGGTAGTTAATATTATTTGTGTTGCTTGTGGAAGAGGCCTCAGCAGCTGGCTCTTATCAATATGAATTGTTGGACCATCTCTGCTGCCCGGTATGGCCAGCACACTGCGGGAGCCTGAGCCGCTGGAAGTCAAATGGAAAATCCCCAGCGAGGGCAAGCTTTGGAGACCATGGGTATCAGGCAACTAAATAAACAGGCAGCCTCGCCAGAATCACTAAGGGGCCCATCTCGGCCCTAGAAACCTGTCCCTCCCCTTTCTCTCCCCCTCCTCCACCCCTAAAGGCTCAGGAAGCTCTGGGGAGTGGATGCAGGGCTTGGCCATTCCAGCAGGCACTGAAGGGAGGCTGCGGTGTTCATCCCCGCCCCCCTCATTAGTTCATTTATGGAAAACCTAACACTGCCATCCCTGGGCTGGGCATTGGGGACGACACAGGGGTGAGCCAGAGGAGGCATTAGCTCTCCAAGGGTACACAGCTAATGGGGGGCCAGCTCATCCCCAGGAGAGAGGAACACCTAACTACCCACAGAGTAACTGGCTCCTGGGCAGAAGTGAAGAGCTGTGGTTGTTTGAACCTTTATTTCTTTACAGGCCCCACATTACAGATGGACATTCTGTTCCAGGAAATCTTCCCATAGCCTTACAATACCAGGGTTGACTAGGAACAGGCACATTGCATGAGGATGTATGTGTTTACAATCCTGACTGGTAAAACCAAAAATTCAATTAAATGTTAGCAAGGAGGGTGGGGCAGGAACCAAGGGACATGCTCGACTGGCTGTAACTTCTTGAGACATAAATTCAGCAGCATTGGACTGGGGATGCCTCCTTTTCTTGAAAAACCTTGCTGCTAGCCATTTTTGCTATTTCAGAATGATGCTTATCAGTCTTGAGAACGCAGTCCTTTGGGCCATGTGAAAGCCTCTGTCATCTTTGCAAGGTACACGACTGGGAGGGAGACCCTAGCCTATCAGCGATGGGTGCAAGGTGGAGGTGCCATCCAGTGGGCTAGGGAAGATGCCAGAGGGGCAGGTTCGAGGGGAAAAATCAAGAGCCCTTTCCCAGTTCTCTTGCTGCCTCCCTGCTCCAGAAACTGCAGCCCTCTCTACTTGAGAACCAGCCCTGCTTCCCTAGGGCCAATGGTGGCCTATGGCCCACCATGGCACCCACCCTGACATTCAAGGCCCCTTCCAGCTGGCTGTATCCCTTCATCCTCAGCAGCCTCAGCTCCACTGCTGCCTTGACCTTCATCCAGCCTGGCCTTCTAGCCCGACCCCCATGCACCCTCTGCTGTGCACCTGCTTCTGCAGATTCCATGCCAAGTTAAGTCTTGCTTCCTCCAGGCAACCCTCAGTGATCTCTTTAGTTGCTGCCTACAAAGTCCATGCAGCTCTTGACATTATGGAACACCTTCTTGCTCTAACCCCTCCCTTGACTCACTTATCTGTTGGGCTGTTGGCAGGCTGGGAATGGCCAGGCTGTGGTCTCTCCTCGTCCAGCAGGCTAGCCTTGCTTGCATTCTCAGGGTTCCAAAGACAGAACCAAAAAGAGGCTTCTTAAGGCCTAAGCCCAGGACTGACTCAGAATCAGGTTTCAGTCCTGGTTCACCAGTTACATGGCTTTGAGCAAGAAACCTCTGCATGCCTCAGACTACTCATTTGTAAAATGAGGATTAAGTGAGTTAACATGTGTGGAAAGAGCTCAGAGCTGCACCAGACATCTCATAAGTGCTATACGAATGTTTGTTATTATCAGTGAACTAATAAAGAAAATGATATGGTCCATGTTCCTCATAGTGTTGAAATGTACTGGGCTGGTCATTCAGGTATCATTCACTCATTCACAGAATATCGGGTGTTTGCTAGGAGCCAGGCACTATGCTGGGTGGTGGGGATAACGTGTTGAATAAGATAAACCTTGCTCTTAGATGGCTCAGATAGTTGGGAAAACTGAATGTAGCTTCTGCGATTCGATTTGCTACAGGTGTGATGATGGAGTGGGATCAGGAGGGGATAGGGAGCAGGGGACCTGTCCTGCCCCAGTGGGGCAGGAAAAGCATCAGAATGGAGGTGACGCTGGGGCTGAACCTTTTAAAGCTGAGTAGATTGTCTGCTTTATATAAAGCACAGATGAGAACCAGACACACTGGAGTTCATGTTTTCTTCTTTTCTCTCTTCAATTATCGTAATAGAAAATGACAACAGCAACAATGCTAACAAAGTGAGAAGATTTCACAGATACATTTTTACATCTTTTAAGGTTAGATATTTTTAATCAAAAGAGCACATCGAAATCCTACATTAAGAAAGTCTTCACTGTAGAAAAGTGAGTGATCGCATGGTGAAACCCGGTGCTTGGGTAGCAAAGGTCCAAGAATAGTTAAAATACCTTTTATGAAGTCAATTGCTTACATTTACAAGTTGATCATGAAAACATCAGTAAGACACAGAAACATTTCCGATGCTCTCGGCACGAAGAACTGGTATCCGGAGAACAGCAAGTTACAATAATAAGGTTTCTGCAAAAGATTGAATAGTATAAAGAATATTAGTATGCCTTCAACTGGCAGAAATAGGACTGGGCACGTGGAAAAAGGTCAGAAATAAGAGAAGATGCAGATTTGCTCAAAGGTTGCTACCCAGGACTCCCACGCCCATCCCATTCCTAAGCTCTTCCCTAAGCATGCTCCTCAGATGCGCTGGTGAGGGGCCAGGTCCCTGGAGATCCCAGAGACACAAAGTTAGGAGTGGGGAAAAATTCAGCCCCACACTCCCATCCACTTTGTAGGGTTTTCTGCCTTTAGTCTGGGGGTCCCCACAAATGTCCAAGATGGTGGAAACAGTCACATGGATTTCTAAGAGACCCATATGACATGCTGGGAGTTCCAGATCACTGTCCTCAGCTGGCATTATTTGAACTCAGGGCAGTGACCATGATCACTGCTGCTGCTCAGAAGAGCTTTGATTTATTCAATGACTCACAAATGGGGAAAAGTGGAAAGCATGCATCGTTTTGGAATCAGAGATAGGTTGGTCCAGGGCAGGGTTCCCTGACCTCGGCACTGTTGGCATTTTGGGGCTGGATAATTCTTATTTGTGGGGGGCTGCCCTGTGCATTGTAGGATGTTCAGTGGCATCTCTGGCCTCCACCCATGAGATGCCAGTAGCAGTCCCCACCAAGCTGTGAGAATCAAAAAGGTCTCCAGACATTGCTGATGGCCCCCAGCCCTTCCTTGAGAACGACTGGCTTCATGAAAGTCACCACTAAGTCTCCCAGTGAAAACTCGATAGGTGTCCTGGGCTCAAGACCCCTGTCTCCTGAGAAGCTCCACCTGGCAATACTCCCAAGCCTCTCAGAGACTCAGTTTCCTCAGGTTAAAAGGTTGGAAGCTCCCTTCTGCCAGCGTATAGAGCCCTTGTCAGGACCATCTGCATTGTCGGGACAATGCTTCAAACGGCAAATGCAGTAATGGTGTGGTTCTTTAAGAAACTGGCAGAAAGACAGCCAGTGAGACAGATACAGGGGACACAGGGGTGTTGCTCAGCCACATGGACGGGGCTCGGTGTGGAGTGGGCTCTGGTTCTCCCAATAACCAAGGCCTGCAAATTCCCTGCAAATATGCTGTCAGGATTTATTTCCAAGGCAGAATGGGGCTCAAACCTCCTCTTGGGGAGGCAGGAAACCAGCTTGAAAAAGGACCCAGGAGCAGATGACGACTTTGCCAAATGTCTGGATGGAGCCATCTGGGTGGGGCAAGGCTGCCGCCATGGTCAGGAGACCAGCATCCGGAACCCCCTGGGGCCCGCACCACCTGTGCAGCCTCTCCAAGGACCAATGTCCACGTCATTCTCTGCTTTTATTTTCTATCTTGATAATAAACGCGTGGCTTCTATAGTGACTCAGAACACACCATACACTTTTATTTCAAAATTTATGGAGTCAATTTTGTGTACTTTTTGGCTCTTCCATTCTGCTTCTGGCAGTAACTGTTTTCTCGCTCCAGGGAGTATTTTATCATCTTCAGTCATGATGGTTTGCATTGTTTTGTCCTTTGTCACTTTCCCTCCTCCTCAAAAAGAAACCCAGTAAATGCTCAAGGTCTGATCTCAGAAGGACGCACTGGGAATGCGTGGGTGCTGTGATAATTCTGGTTATCCAGATTTTTCAGAGAGGTCCCTTTTCCTGCTTGGAAGTTGTGGACTCTGTCCCTCTGGGTTCTCAGCACTCAGCTGAACCACCTTCTCTTCCATCCCTCTCAGTGAGTGACCATGGTCAGGGGCCTGTGGAGCGGGCCAGGGCAGGAGGGGCTGGGGCAGGTGAACATAGAACATTCAAGCTCTGACTGTTCCCTTTAGCTCCCTGAGCAGAGCTCCCTGGGCCTCCTTGTCACAGCAGCTCAGCCCAACCCTGGGACTTGCTCAGGGACAATCACTGGGCATCTGCCAGGATGAAGCAAAGGGGGCCGGTGGCAGCTGCAGTGAGCACAACCCACCTCAGGGCTGGGGCCGGCAATCCTGGGCAAGCCCTTTGCTTCCCACTGAATGCACAACGTGCTGGACCACCGACCCCTGGGCCAGGCGCCCAGACTCTTGTCAGCTCGCCACTAATTCTCCATGTGGCCTCAGCTGCTCTTCCCCCAAAATTAAAGGTCTCGATTAGATGCTCTCTAAAGCCTCTTACCACTGCAAGGTTCTGAAACTGATAAATCCATGTGCACTGCTGCCTGCCCCTTTCCTGGACTTACACTTGAACGTGGCAATCTGGCTACAAGCTCTTCAGGACCAAACCTCAACCCCAGTCTCCGAGGCCCCATATCCAGAGATGGTCCATCCCAGGGGGATCACCCTGGTGGGCACGGATGCAGGTGCCTCTAGAGCTGACAGAACTGGGTCTGAATCACAGCTCCTTAGCTGTGAGCAATTGGCTCTGGCCTCAGTTTTCTCCACAGAAAAATGCGACAGTAATTACTGTGCATCTCTCTGCATCCTCATTCCTGCCCCAGGGGTAATTTGAGAAGTAAATGAGATACAAATAGAGCAACAAAAAGATATGCAAAACTGGCACCAGCAAGAATAATAACTGGCAATAATATTACTGCTAATAACGAAGGCAGATCATGCTTCTGAAGAAGGAAAGTGCCATTTGTCTTGCAGGGATCAGGCAGCAGCGCTGACAACAGACAGACACCACTGAGCCTCTTCAGTCTCCAGGGACCCACTCCAGGATATGCCAGAGTGGTCTGGCCGGCCTCCAAGCCTTCCATTTGAACCTGGGCTGGAAAAGCGTCTGCTGCCTTTCCAGCAAAGTGCTGCTGCCCCTCCCCCCAGCCTTTCTCCCTCAGATCCTGGGGGATCTGAAAGGAGAGAGAATCATTTCTCTCTTGGGGGTAGAGTGGAGCAGGGAGTCTTATTTGCTTCTTGACCTTGATTTCATGGGAAAGGGGAAGGACAGCATTGTCTTGGAGTAGGAAGAGCTGCGCCATCATCCTGCCTGCCTCGTTCCCTGGAGGCACAAGTCCTCTTAAGACAGGCCTGGCTACAGCGGTGTCTGGCCTCTTCTCAAAGACTTCCAGTGGTGGCCACTCACAACCTCACAAAGGAGCAAGTTCCTCTTTTTTTTTTTTTTTTTTTGAGACAGAGTCTCGTTCTGTTGCCCAGGCTGGAGTGCAGGGGCACGATCTCAGCTCACTGCAGCCTCTGCCTCCTGGTTCAAACAATTCTTCTGTCTCAGCCTCCTGAGTAACTGGGATAACAGGCACATGCCACCATGTCTGGTTAATTTTTGTATTTTTTTTTTTTTTTTTTTGTGGAGATGGGGTTTCACCATGTTGTCCAGGCTGATCTTGAACTCCTGTCCCTGCCCGCCTTGGCCTCCCAAAGTGTTGAGATTACAGGCGTGAGCCACTGTGCCCAGCCTAGAATGCTCTTTTGAATCACTTAATTGCTTGTAGAGGAGCAATGGAGGGGCACACAGACGGGCAAGCACAGAGAACATTCCAGAAAATGCAGGGCACTTTCTCTGAGGCACAGCTATTTAACAGGCAACCCCATCCAGGGGGAAGCCAGTACAGAGACCCCAGCTAGAGTCTGAACACGGGTGATCCCTCTCCCCTGTCCTGGGGAGCCTGGGGTCACCTTGCAGAACAAGATGGTCCCAGGACTCTGACTCTGCACTTCTGGCTGCTGTGAGCCTCTTTCTATGTGTGGGTGCTTCTGTTGGGCTCCTGGGTGTTGGCCAGGGAGGGTCCCCTTTCTGACTGCATCCCAAGAAAACCAGTCTCTGGGAACTTCACCGGAGACTTCCAAGGAGACTTGAGCTCAGTCTTAAAGATATGGGCACACCTTCGGGACCGGTACCTCTGAAATCTGGACAGAGACAGAGCACTGGGCAGGAGGTTGAGCATATTCCACTCTGAGGGCGGTCAGGGACGTATGGAAGCCAGAGCTGGCCCAGGCCACACCATGACGGGCATCTTGAGAAACAGCCTCTGCAGATTCAGGGCCTGGTGTAAATGTGCCCTGGAGGTGCCACCCAGTCACAGAAGGCAGTACTGTGTGGCAGAAAGAGCCTGGCTTTAGAGCCCAACTTCCCAGGTTCAAATCCTAGCTTGTCGCTTTCGTGCTGTGTGACCTCAGGAAGGCGACTTCACTCCTCTGAGCCTCTGGTTCCTCATCTGTGCACTGGGGCGATGATGCTGTGTGGTGGTTGTAAGGAGTTAGTGTGCATGCAAGTCTAGTGGCACCTGGACACATAAGCAGTGAGGACCGGCATCTTTCTCCCCTTTCCGAACTGCTAAGACGGACCCCCGCTGAGGCAGGAGGGAGAGTGCAGCTCGCTCTGGCGGGAAATCCATCCTTTGCTCCTTAATCAGACACTAACAGGCACATCTATCTTCATTGTTGTTTGAGAGATGGTAGTAAAAAAAGTTGATAAAGAAACCATAGGAGACCAAGATGGAGCAACTCCGAGGAAGTCACTGTAATCTGCAATGCAGAGTGGTCGAGGTCTCCAATGCCCTGGATCATCTACCGCTCTGATATTGAAAAGCGAGAGAGGCTTGAAAACTGAATTTAACTGACATTTATGTTAAGGGCTGGAGGCTGAGGGGCCTCCATAGGGAAAAATCCTGCAGCCAGAAGCACCCAGTTCCTGGGATGCTGGAGTCCTCTTCAGGGCTAGAAGCCATCCTTTTCTCCTGCCTTCTCTTTCCGTTGCCGCAGCAAACACAGAACCCTCTCTCTCGACTGCCATCTCCATGGGCCATTTGGAAGCCAGGGAGCTGCCTCCTGCATTTCTGTCCCGACTCCTCCACGAACATGTCTGGTGACCACAGGCAAATCACCCACCTCTCTGACCCATGCATTGAATAATTCAGTGGACATGAATCTTGTTCATCTTTAAAATTCCACGATTCCTCAGAGAATAAAGAGCTTCCTCACGTGGGTGGCCTGAAGAGTCCACTGCCTGGCAGATCTAGCTCTTAAAGACATCCTCTCCCCTCCTCTTCTTAAAAAGAAGAGAAAGTCTGACCAGGAGATAAAAACCACCACCAACGCTCCCAGAAACCCCACCCTATTACCAGTAACCCCCCATCCCTGGGTCTCCGGATGCACTTGGGTCTTGGAAGGGACCGGGTGTCTCGTGACAAAGGTGCCATTTCAAAGTCAAATTAGGAACATCCAATGGCCCTACTAGATGGCCAAGGGACTGAATGTTAAACCAGAATTGGGTTGGGAACACTGAAGTCCTGAGGGCTGCTCCTGCCCCAGCACCCCGCACCCTAGGTTCCATAAGATTGCATAAAAACAAGACACACGAGTGATTATTTACCACCAGCAAGTGACCATCAAACCGTGCCTATGTTTTAAACCTAACTAGCTGTCCCATCTAGTCTCCTGTTCCTGGAATGTAGTTTCAAGGATCCCCAATCTGCCCTCTGAAGGCTTTGCCCCATCATGCCTCTAGGGGTGGGAGGCCCATACTTCCATGTCTTCTGACTCAGCGTGACCACAACGTGGGATATTTGAAATCAGGGCTGCTGGGGGGAAATTCCAGAAGGATGGCTGCTGCCTCTGGTCAAAACTCCTGGTTCTAGAACATGGGAGCAGCCAAAGGCCAACAGCAAGTCAGAGCTATGTGCCAAGCCTCACCCCATGGTGGTGGAGGGTGCGCGGTCCTCAGAAGGTGAAGGCGTACACCACACCCACCACCACGATGTTCCCCAGCGTGGCTATGATGGCAATCCATAGCAAGACGGCGTCGTTGGAGGACCGAGGAGGATCTTCCGGCTGGCCCTGGCCGTTGGCAGCTGCGTGGACATTGGCAGAGGAGTTAAACAGGGAGTACTCGGTGCTGAAGTCCTCGTTGGGCGAGTCCATGAAAGCTCCTCCCATCATTGGCAGCTGCAAAGTAGGAGAGAGACAGCCAATTATCCAGGGCCATGGGAGCTTGGGTAGATGTGCCCTCCAAAAGGGAAGTGGCCTGGCCAAACAGCCCCACATGAAGCTACGACTTCTACTGCACCTGCAAAACGGGGCTTTGCTTTCATGGTTTTATAATTGATGGTGCATATGGTAATCTATAAAAAATTAGTGTTCACAGCAGCCTGTTGAGGCAGACGTTCTCATGCCCACGCTACTATGAAAGCATCAAGGAACTCACCCAACAGCTAGCTGGTGACTCACTAGGACTCACAGCAACCCCTCCAGCCATTCCCCTCCCCCAATGCCAGGCTCCTCCATGACAATATGGGTTGTAAAATACCTTCATCCCTTTTCTAATTTTAAAAATAATATATGCTTAGCATAGAACACTAAGAAAATACAAAACAGGATAAAAAAATGAGAATCATGATCCCACCACATAATCACTGCTAACATTTTGATGGCTTTTATTTCCAATCTTTTTTCCTCTGTGTGTGTGTGTGTGTGTGTGTGTGAGAGAGAGAGAAAGAGAGAGAGACAGACAGACAGACAGAGCGAAAACACATTTAAATGTGTTTTTTCATCCATGTTTCAAAATGGCCATCAAAATTCCATTTTAACAGTTGTGTATTATTCCATCACGAACATGAGCCAAAATGTAACCACTGCCCTAGAGTTGGAGATTTAGCAATTTCCACTTTTCCTATGAAAAATAATGCACCGATCAACATCCTTGTACATCCTTTAGCATGTACATGCATCCTTGTACACACATTGTTATTTATTAGAGCAGACTCCCAGACACACAATTTCTGAGTTGATGAGTATGAACACTGTATACCTTCCAGTGGATAGGAACAAATACCCCGGAAGAGTGACCCTAATTCCCACCGCTTGCGCCACACACCACTGCACATGGGATGCCGGAATGTTTGCATTCATGGATCAGAACTTCCCATTTCTGTTTTCAAAGGTTCTCTGCTGCTCAGACTTCAGGTGGGAGGTGAGGTGCTCCAAGGGAGGGGGTGATCCTGGACACAGCAGTGAAGAGGAGGCCCCTCCCTGCCCCAGCCCAGGAGGCCCACATCCAGGCTTCCCAGGCCCTCTCCAGAGGCAGAATGTGCATGTGCATTCCCAGGCTGGCACTGACACCTATTGGCCCATAATCAATGTTTCTTTTGAAGGGGACCTGAGTGAATGAACACGACACAGTGATGCCTGCGTTGGATGCACAGTTACTAAGCACTGCATGAGACAGTATTGGGCATGGAGCTCCTGCTATGGTCAGGGGCTGTGCTAGAGATATTAAAATACTCTCAATCATTCAACTATCCTGGCAGAGGCTACTACTGCAACCCCGTTTTACAGATGGATAAGCAGAGGTCAAGGGCATAGCACTAATCTGTGGTGGTGTCAGGTTTGAGTGCCAGGAGTGTCCGACTATGAGCCCAGGCACTCCCTGCTCTGCATGCAGCCCCATGGGCTACAGGGTCAGGCTCCTGGAACATGAGAGGCACACGGGTGCCTGGGCAGTTGCTGCTCAGAAGCTCTCTGGCCTGCCTTGAGTCTCAGTGGCCTCTTCTTAAAGGATGACCATTACCAGGTCACCAGGTGGCCCTTGAGCATCTGCTTCTGATGGGCTCCTGCCAGGAGACACTCGGCACCTATATTCCTAACATGGTGCTGTCCTTGAGGGGATGGAGCAAGGCAGTTGTTGACCTTGACAGTGCAGTGACTA
This sequence comes from Trachypithecus francoisi, assembly GCF_009764315.1. Taxonomy (NCBI): domain Eukaryota; kingdom Metazoa; phylum Chordata; class Mammalia; order Primates; family Cercopithecidae; genus Trachypithecus; species Trachypithecus francoisi. The sequence continues at coordinate 10,729,176 of NW_022681468.1, forward strand.
GAAGGGACGGGACTGCTACGGGGCTCAGGGCAGGCCAGGCGCAATTTCTGAGTGGGGGCTGCAGGTTACCATGCTGTGTTCACCCCTTGAGGGGTACATTTTTATATAAGTACTTCTTATATGTATAACATATTCTATTAATATATTTAAATTAAATATAATGAACAATGCAAACAAGAATATTACAACAGCTTTTTTAGGCTAAAAATACAATTATAAGTGGAAACAAAAGAATTGCAGGTCAGTTGGGGTGCGGGTGAATCAGACACATGCCAGCCTAATGGGCGGCTTCCCCTTCCCCAGGTGACATCGTCAGTGCCTTTGCCCAGCCTGTCCACAACAGAAGGCCTCCCAGGCTAAGGTAAAGTCACCAACATTTGCTGGTGGCCTCTTGGAAAGCAGGCTCAGTGTGGGAAGCTGTGCTTTCTTCCTCTTGGGTGTGACGAGGGCTGCGGGGGCTTGTTCTGCCCCCACATCCCCCCATGACCCCTGCCAGATTCCCCGGAATTAACCAGAGTTCCTGTCCCTTCCCACTCATTGCTTCTTGTCTCTCCTCCCTCACCAGGCCCATGCTGCTGGGTGCTCAGACAGATGGCTCCCTGGACTCCACGCATGGGATCTGATCCACTCTCCCTCCCTATGGAGCTCTCTGGGCATATGTCCCGTCTCTCTCCTCTCTTTAGAGTAAATGTGAATGAGATGAGTATTTTCATCCAAATCACTGGGGAAAGAGGGAGGGAATCTGGACAGATCCTTTTGTAGGACTCCCGCCAACCAGGTCACCATGTGGCCCTTGAGCACCTGCTTCCGATGGGCTCCTGCCAGGAGGCACTCGGCACCTGTATTCCAAACACTCCTGCCAAATGGGTCAGGGTGATGCCCTCCAGCCTCTGCACCCCTCATTTCTCTGCCTCCCTGCAGGTATTTATTTAATACCTTTGCATGTCAGTTTCCTGTTGCTGCTGTGACTAATTACCACAAGCACAGTGACTGAAAACAGCACTAATTTATCATATAGTTTCAGAGACCTCACTAGACTAAAATCGAAGCGTTGGCAGAGCTGCACTCCTTCTGGAGGCTCTAAGGGACAATCTGTTTTCTCCTCTTTCCCAGTTTCTAGAGGCCGCCCACATTCCTGGGCTCATGACTGGGCTCATGGCCCCTTCCTCCATCTTCAAAGCCAGCAGTGTAGCATCTTCCAATCTCTCTCTCTCATCTTCCAATCTCTCTTTCTCATCTTCTAGCCTCACTCTTATAAGGGCCTTTGTGATGACACTGAGCTCCCCTGACTAATCCAGGCCACTCCTACCATTTCAAAATCCTTAATCACACCTGCAAAGTCCCTTTGGCCATGAACGGTAACCCACACACAGGTTCTAGGGGTTAGGATATGGACATCCTTGGTGGGGGCATCATTCTGCCGAACACAACCCAGACTTCTGTTCTAGAAAGGAGTCAGGATGGTGTGCATAATTGGATGTCCACTTCCCATTAGACAGAGAACTCTTGAAGGCAAGGATATGGTCTACTCATCACAAACTCCCTCAGCCCCATCCTTAACATACAAAAAAAGTGACAAGTAAAAGCATGCAGAATTAATGAATATGAAATCAGCAGGAGGGCTCCCCACAGGCGGTACTTCATAAACCCCAATCCTGGAGCTCCCAGACGTGGGACAGGCCTCATGGGGAGTCCCCTTTGCCCTGCACCTGTGGTGGGAGCTCAGAACTGCCAGAGAGGATGGTCAGTGTTGGATGGATTCTGCTGTCTCGGAGCGTGGGAAACGAGGGTGGGTTCTGGTGTCAGAAAGGCTTGGGGTGAATCCACATACGGTGGAGCTTGGGTGAGTTACTTACCGACTTGCCTCAATTTCCCTTCTGTAAGTGATGAAGAGAATGCAGTCCAACCAGCGAGATTGTTGCAAGCAGTGAATAAGATCATGCATAAGAAAGCATGGCCCCAAACAGTTACACAACAATTACCAACCAGTATTCCTTCCCTCTGTCGTCCTTGTAGGGAGTATTGCATGCATCTCTTATCCAGCTGTTTAAGCTAAAGTGAGGAAATCAGGAACATGGCATTTCTGGTCACGTGCTTTTTGTGTGATCGATAACTAGATACTCATTTTTAGTTGTCAGCAGATGGCCGCCCGTGCCCCCAACGTATGCTGAGACAGGCAGCTGAGAGGTGCTCCAAAGCTGGTCAGCCCTGTTGCTCCATCCATCTCTCTCAAGCTTGTTGGTTTTATTTTGTTTTGATATTTTTTTCTTTGTAAAATAGGTTCTAAATGGAATGTGCTGAGTTAGACATAAAAATAAATTCAACCATTCTGGCTAACACAGTGAAACCCCACCTCTACTAAAAATACAAAAAATTAAGCGGGCTTGGTGGTGGGCGCCTGTAGTCCAAGCTACTCCGGAGGCTGAGGCAGGAGAATGGTGTAAACCCAGGAGGCGGAGCTTGTAGTGATCCGAGATCGCGCCACTGCACTCCAGCCTGGGCGACAGAGCGAGACTCTGTCTCAAAAAAATAAAAATAAAAATAAAAAAATAACTTCAAACAGCAGAATTCCACGACTCGAAAACAAAAAGTCAGTCTCAATTCCAACATTTGGAAGTTACAAAAATTTGATCAGAATCTGGCTTGTGGTCAGCATGAGGGGTGTTGGCTGAGGTCATCCTGGAAGCAGGTGGTGAGAGAATGTCACTCTCAAAGCCCGCCCGACCAGCTCCAGTCTACTTTTAGCCACTTTTAAAGATGCCCTTTCGGTGGCATGCCACTGCTGGAAACGAGCAGCTGGGCTTTCCCACACCAGTGGGCAGGAGTGGCCACTGGCCTTCAGGGAATGGGACTCTTGGATGAAGTTTTGACTCAGAGCAGATTTGGGGGGTGTGATCCTAACCTTAAACCCTAGAAAAGCACTGTGCAGAAGAGAGAGTGGCTTAAGGGGGCAGAGCAAGAAAACTAGTCTCCTGTTGCTGAGTTAGACGCTGGCAACCAGGACAACACGAGGTGACCTGGGGGGCGATGGGGGCCTTGTTTCCCTATCGGAGGAGATATTCATATCAAGATGAAAAACAAACAAACAACAACAAAAAAAAAACATGTGTTGGCCAGGTGCGGTGACTCATGCCTGCAATCCCAGCACTTTGGGAGGCCAAGGTGGGAGGATTGCTTGAGGCTACCAGTCCAAGATCAGCCTGGCTAACGTAGTGAGACTCCATCTCTACAAAATATAAAAAAAATTAGCGGGGTGTGATGGTGTACACTTATGGTCCCAGCTACTAGGGAGGTTGATGTGGGAGGATCGCCTAAGCCCAGGACATCGTGGCTGTAGTGAGGTATGATGGCACCACTGCACTCCAGTCTGGGCATCAGCGAGACCCTGTCTCAAAAAAAAAAAAAAAAAAGAAAACAGAAACACTTGTTGGCTTGTCGAAGAGAGAAGGCTATATTTTTCTGCCTACACTTTTCAGAAGGCAAGGATCTTCCACAGTATCACAGTATCCCCAATGCCTAGACCAGAGCAGACAAAAAATATCTGGTGAATGAATGAACCCTAGGACCATCAGTCAAGAATCCTGAGGGCATGATGAGATTTAGCCCCAGGGCCAACGTTGCCTCCTGGTGTGATCTAGGCCCACTTCTTAACTTCTCTGAGGCAGAGGGTTCTCAGTTAAAAACAGGGAAAATAATAAAGACAGCTCACAGAAGGGGGCTGCTGGGAGGTTCTTGACACTGGATGAAAAACGCTTTCTAGGGGAAAAAGGCAAGTCACAAAATAAACTCAGATAGCATTCTTGAAATCAAAAACACGCATGCATAATATTACCATGTAGTATGCATGGATTTACACAAATGTTAGTAAAAGTACCAACTTGCATTGAGAAGCCAGATTCGCAATCGCGGCTGCCTCTGGGAAAGGGGAAGATGGGACAAAGGAGACTGATTTCATCAGAAGTCATTTCTTATAAGGAAAGACAAGGCAGACATGATGAAATATAAATGGCCTATTCTGGTCAGTGGGTATATGAGTGTCTGCTATAGTTTGGTATTTTTGAACTTCCTAAAATTAAGAGCAGTGCTTCGAGCATTGGAGTGCACCACATGCGTGATGGTTATAATCGATCGTGGCTGTGGGATTAAGTGCTCTCTGAATTCAGGAGGGTGCCCCAGACTCAGAGTCCCTGCCCTGCAGTGTTGGGGCACCATGTGGCATGTGGTGGCTGAGTGCGATGTGGGGTGTTCCAGGTGGTCCGGGCCATTGTGGACAATGAGAAGACATCCCCCAGAGGCCTCAGAGGGCCTTGCCTTCCCGACAGTCTCCATCCTGCTCCGAGAGCAGAGCTGCTCCAAGGAGTGGGGTGGCCTTTAGGTCTCCACTTGTTCCTGCTAAGGAGGTGACTGTTATATAAATCTCCCCTAAGTGCCACCTCTACGGAGAAAGGAATGGAAAATGCTTTCAGAAGGAAATCGTCAAAGCGTGGTTATCAGAGGTGACCCCAGCAGGCCTTTCAGAGGAGAGGTAAACACAAAACAACAGAAGTGTAATTGTGATGGCTTGTGATATGGGGGCCACAAGACCCTCCTCCCTTAGATGCAGTCTCAGTTCCCGGCTTGGCCTCACCCGTCCTGTGGCATCCTGGCCCAGAACAGTTAGAAACTGATGCTCCTGGGCTGTGAATTTTAAAGTTAAATTTGTATGGGGGTAAAGACAACCATGTCCCCAGTGGGCTGTGCTGCTCCCGTGCTGCTCTGGGTCTGGAGAGCCAAGATCTGGCCCTGCTCCAGCCCTGCCCTGTCTTGCAGCTTTACGTACTAAGGAGCAGCTTGGATGGGGTGATATCTAAGGTCAGAAGTCCCTACCCAATACTAAGAAGGCTGAAGTCAGTTATAGACAGGCCTAAAGTGACAGCCTGTGTGGCAAATATTGCCACACAAAGCCTTCAATAAAATTCTCAAACAAAATATAAGATGCCCAGTTAAATTTGAATTTCAAATAAACAACAACACAATTTTTAGCATAAGTATATCCCACATATTAGTATAAGTGTATCCCACATATTGCATGGCATATACTTATCCTAATAATTATTTGTTGTTTATCTGACATTGAAATTTAGCTGTGCGTGTTTTATTTGCTACATCTGACAACTCAATATGTGGCTATCTAAAAAATAGCAGCAATTTCAGAATTTGTACAAGGGACCACGCCTTCAGTTTTGTCTCTTCAGAACACACCATCTGTGGCCCAGGCTCTCTGGGGGACCTAGCACATCAGAAAATTCCGGAGAAGCCTCCAGTTAGTGTACAAACATTATAAAGATAATTTCTCTCATTGCTAAATTCTCTCAGGCTCTCTGTGGTCTAAACATAAAGCCTGGATAGATTTGAATACCATCCATCCATCCTTTCATCATTCATTCAACAAATACCAAAGGCCCACTTGCACCAGGAAGTGATAGACAGACATTAGGCACACCAAGGGTTACTCATGACCTCTGAAGGGCTCAACATTTTAAAAGAATATAGACTTAAACACACAGTCATAAAATAGTATGGTGTGCACTTTCACAGAGAGAGGAAAAAGGCGATGGGATTTTGATGGGGTGAAGACATTTCGGCTAGAAAGAAGCAACACAGGCCGGGATTCTTTACAAGAGCCGCAGAATCAGGCATGAGGCTGAGCTCCCGCGTGATTCCTTTTTAGCTGTATGATGAGGGCAAGTGACTAACCATCCCATGCCTCAGCTTCCTTATCTGTAAAATGAAGATAAGAGCAGGAACCACCTCCTAAGGTGCTGTGGGGTGACAGAAACTCACAGCACCCGGCTGTGTGTGTTCCACGCTCGTGAGCTGTCATTGTAAGTTTCATCCTTGCCGTGTGACCCCATGGCTTCCAAGGCAAAGAGCTGGACCTGCTGTCTCAGGGTCTCTCCAGAGTGGGGTCTCTTTTGATTTTCTCCATTTTCCACTTTTGGGTCTGGTTTACTTTATGTGGATTCCACTGGGAACGTAAGAAAAGAAATGAAAGGCGCATGGCCAGGTATATGCTGATCTCCTCATAATGTCCTCTGATGGGGACAGCTGAAGCCCCACAGAGCAGGAGGGTCAGCAAAGGATGGAAAGGCACCTGAGTTTTCATTTCCCACTCACAGGCTCTTACAAATCCGCAGGAACTGCTGAGAGACTGGGCTCTGAATGGCACAGTGGCCTCCTGACCTGGGACGGGCAGGACTGCAAGACCGTGAACAGGCAGGCAGGTCCTCCTGAAGGGATGGGTGGTACCTGAAGGGGCCCCAAGGGAGATGTAAGATCCTGGTGCCAGCGCAGTCTGCCTGCTAGACTAGGCCACTTCTATTGCTGGATCTGTTCCCTGTCTCAACACAAGAACTCCTGCCTGGGACCCACGGGACCATTATGAAACTAGGACACTATGATAAAATGCTTGCAGTGCCGGTGCAGATAGAGTAAGCCCACTGCAGATTACAACTAAGAACCCCAGTCAGGCTCCAACAAGCAACGGCGAGGCTCCTGACAAGAAGGCCGCAGCAGCTGGCTCGGGGAGGGAAAATAAACCTGGAGAAAGACAGGCGTCATGAGTCTACTGGGGCTTTTGCCTTTTTTATCTCCCAGGATTGAGCACAAAAGCTCTAGAAGAAACCCCCTCCCTCTAGACAGAAGACTGAGAAGCCAGGCTTCTGTGAGCTGGCAGTTTGAGGGGAATCCCTGATTTTTGCTTGTTTTCTCTTTTTTATCTCCTGGCCTTGCCTCACAAGGCAATGTCAGTTGCTGAGCTGTGTTGCCACGGTCGCGATGGCAGCAGTGACAGTGACCTAAACACAAGAGAAAACCTTCCTGCTGGCCAGAGGAACCCAGGGAAGGGCCTCATGTTCTGAAGAGTGTGGGGAGCTCCCTTGATCTCTTCCATTTTCTCTCACTGCTTTGCCTGCAGGGTGCCCTGGCGGTGCAGCAGCACAGGAGGATGCAGCAGGCAGAAATGCCGGCTTTGCAGCCAGAGGTTTAGACAGAAAGGTCCCTGGGAGCTAGACAGTGTCAGGGGAACCCAGAGGGAAGAAGCTGGAGAAGGGAACCCCCTAGGTTTGTTGTGTGAACCTGTACACATTTTGGGGTCACCCCAAACTGCATGCACAAAAGAGATTCAAAGAAGCACAGTAAAGGCTCTGATAGGCCGGGCGCGGTGGCTCAAGCCTGTAATCCCAGCACTTTGGGAGGCCGAGACAGGCGGATCACAAGGTCAGGAGATCGAGACCATCCTGGCTAACACGGTGAAACCCCGTCTCTACTAAAAATACAAAAACTAGCCGGGCGAGATGGCGGGCGCCTGTAGTCCCAGCTACTCGGGAGGCTGAGGCAGGAGAATGGCGTAAACCCGGGAGGCGGAGCTTGCAGTGAGCTGAGATCTGGCCACTGCACTCCAGTCCCGGCGACAGAGCGAGACTCCGCCTCAAAAAAAAAAAAAAAAAAAAAAGGCTCTGATAACTCAACTATGGTGCAAACCCCTGCCATGTCGAGACTAACCCTTGAGGGGTGCACCTGCAAGACACACCCAAGCGACATGCAACCACTGCTTATAGAAGGTGACAGAGAATTTTCAGACCAGACCCAACCTGCTAAAACAAAGCAATGCTCTAAAATTTTTAACAAGACACAGTATACTAGTTTGCTCTGGCTGCCACACAAAGTACTGCAGACTGGGTGGCTTAAACAACAGAGATTTACATCCTCACAGTTCTGGAGGTTGGATGTCCAAGATGAGGCGTCGGTAGGGCTTGTTTATTCTGAGGCCTCTCTCCTTGGCTTGCAGGTGGCCGCCTTCTCCCTGTGTTTTCACATGGTCTTCCCTCTGTGCATGTCTGTGTCCTAATTTCCCATTCTTATAAGGACTCCAATCATATGAACTAGGGCATACCCTAGTGACCTCATTTTAACTTTTAAAGACCCTATCTCCAAATACCTCACGTCTAAGGTATTGGGAATTAGGGCTTCAACATAGGAATGGCGGGGTTGGGGGAGGGAGCAACAACTCAGCCCATAGTCGCCAGCATCTCACAACATAATATTCAAAACACCCAGAATCCAATCCAAAATTATCACACCTCAGCACTTCTCTCCTGGTATAGGAAGAAATAGGAAATCAACAAGGACACAGAAGACCTGAATGCCACCATCAACCAACAGGATCTAACTGACATGTATTGAACCTTCCACCTGACAACAGAACATTCTTCTCATGGGCATGTGAAATAGTCACCAGGACAGATCATATCCTGGGTCATAAAGCAAACCTTCACAAGTTTAAAGGAATCAGAATCCTATGAAATATGTCCTCTGATCTTAATGGTATTAAACTAGGAGTCAATAACAGAAAGATATTGGGGAAATCTCCCAAAACTTGGAAGCTAAACCACACACTTCTAAATAATCCATGGGTCAAGAGGGAAGTCTCAAGGGAAACTAGCAAATATTCTGAACTGAATAAAAGTGAAAATACAAGTTATCAGCATGCATTGATGCAACTAAAGCAGTGCTTAGAGAAAAATTTATAGTACTAATTGTTTATATGAGAAAAGAAGAAAGGTCTCAATTCAATAATCTAAACCAATGTTGTCCAACCCACAGCCTACGGGCTGCATGCAGACTAGGACAGAATGTGGCCCAACACAAATCCATAAACTTTCTTAAAACATTACTAGATTTTCTTGCGTTTTTTTTTTTTTTTCTCATCAGCTATCACTAGTGTTAGTGTATTTTATGTGTGGACCAAGGCAATTCTTCTTCCAGTGTGGCCCAGAGAAGCCAAAAGGTTAGACACCCCAATCTAAACTATACCTTAAGAAATTAGGACGAGGGGAAAGTTAAATTAAACCCAAAGCATACAGAAGGAAGGCAACAATAGAGATAAGAACAAAACTCAATAAAATTGAAAACAGAAACAATAGAGAAAAATCAATGACTCTACAAACTGGTTCTTTTAAAAGATCTGTAGCAATGATAAATACCTCTTGCCAGGCTGAGCAAGAAGGGAGAAAACACAAATTATTGATATCAGAAATGGAAAAGGGATATCGCCACAAACATTACTGACAGCAAAAGGACAGACAATAAAGAATTACTGAGATGATTAAAAACAACTACATACCCACAGGTTTGACAATGTAGGTGAAATGAACCAATTCCTTAAAAAACACAAACTACCAAAACTTACTCAAGGAAAAAAGATAAACCACACAGTCCTTTTAGCTATTAAATAAATTAAAATTTTAGTTTAAAATCTCCTGGGAAAAATCACCAAATGATTTTATTGAAGAATTTACCAAAAATATAAAGAAGAAAAATACCAGTTGTAGACATTCTGTTCCAAAAAATAAGAGGAGGGAATATTTACCAACTCATTTTATGGAACACTTCCCAAATCATCTTAATGAGGCAGCATTACTCTGCTAACAAAATCGAAGACATTACAAGAGCAGAAAACTGTGGATCAATATCTCAATTGAACACAAACATAAAGCAGTCGACGAGATATTGACAAATTAAATCCAGCAATATATAAACAAGATAATGCAAAGCATTCAAATATTCAGCATTCAAAAAAAATCAATCCATATAATTTATGCCACACTGACAGAACTACGAAGAAATGAAATAATCATATCAGTAGATGCAGAACAAACATTTGACAAAAGTAAACATCCACTCATGATTTAAAATCCTTAGTAAAATAGAAATAGAAGGGAATTTCCTGGATCTGACAAAGAACATCTAGAAAACAAAACCAAACAACCTATAGCTAACATCATACCTAATGGTGAAAGAGTGAAAGTTTCCCTCTACGAGCTACGGAATACGAGAGGATGTCTCACCTCACCACTCCCATTCAAAATCACACTGAAAGTTTTTGCCAGTACAATAAAGCAAGAAAAAGAAATAAAAGTCATATATACATAGATGCCTTATATATAAAGAAGACATAAAACTGTCTCTAATTGCAGGAGACATGATTGTCTATACAGAAAATCTCAAGGAATTTCCAAAACATCATATAACTAATAACTGAATTTTTTTTTTTTTTTTTTTTTTTTTTTTTGAGACGGAGTCTCGCTCTGTCGCCTGGGCTGGAGAGTAGTGGCGCAATCTTGGCTCACTGCAAGCTCCGCCTCCCGGGTTTACGCCATTCTCCTGCCTCAGCCTCCCAAGTAGCTGGGACTACAGGCGCCCGCCACTTCACCCGGCTAGTTTTTTGTATTTTTTAGTGGAGATGGGGTTTCACCATGTTAGCCAGGATGGTCTCGATCTCCTGACCTTGTGATCCTCCCGTCTCGGCCTCCCAAAGTGCTGGGATTACAGGCTTGAGCCACCGCGCCCGGCCTAATAACTGAATTTTGAAAGGTCATAGAACACAAGGTCAGTATTAAAAGATCAATTGTATTTCCACACTCAAGCAACAAACAATATGAACTTTAGCCAAAAAGCACTATTTACAACAACACCAAAAAATAAAATATTTAGCCTAGATCTAACAAAATACGTGCAGGATCCAAATGCTTCATGAAAGCCGCATACTGATGAAACAGCAAAGAAGATCTAAATAAATGGAGAGAGATACTATGGTCATGAAATCAAAGACTCCATATTGTTAAGATGTGAATTTTCCTCAAATTGATGTAGAATCTCAATGCCATCCCAATGAAGATCCCAGCAGGAATGTTTGTTGATGCCAACAAGCTGATTCAAACATTTATTTGCAAAGGCAAAGGACTAAGCATAATCAAAACAATTTTGAGAAAGAAAACAAATTTGATGAGCTCATGCTACTGTATTTCAAGACTTATAATAAAGCTACAGTTATCAAGACAGTGTAGTGTTAGCAAAAGGATGGCTACATACATTAAATAGAAGCTCCAGAAATGAGATGCACATAATATGGCCAATTAATTTTTGAAAAAATTGCAAAGGAAATTCAATGGAAAAAGGATAGTCTTTTCAACAAATGATACTGGAACAAGTGGACATCAATATGCAACAATATAGAGAGAGATAGATATGTGAACTTGGAACCCAATCTCTTACACAAAAATTACAAAACAGCTGCAGCAAAAAAACAAAACTCATGCCTCATACCAAAAACTCAAAATGAATCTTAGACCTAAATGAAATCATAAAACTATAACACCTTTAGGAAAAGACGTAAGAGAAAAATGCCTGTAACCTTGTGTTAGGCAGAGTTATTAGCTCCAACATCAAAAGCATAATCCAGACAAGAAAACACTGCAAACTGGATCTTATTAAAATTATAAATGTTTTCTCCATGAAAAACACCATCAAGAGAATGAAAAACCACAGGCTGGAAGAAAATATTTACAAATCATCTATCTGACAAAAAAACCTTGTAAGTAGAATATATAAAGAACACTGAAACCAGTGTTCCCACATGTGTCCATGTGTTTTCATCGTTCAGCTCCCACTTATAAGTGAGAACATTCAGTGCTTGGTTTTCTGTTTCTGTGTTAGTTTGCTGAGGATGACAGCTTCCAACTTCAACCTTGTCCCTGCAAAGGACACGATCTCATTCCTTTTTATGCCTGTGTAGTATTCCATGGCATATATGTACCACAGTTTCTTTGTCTAGTCTATCATCGATGGGCATTTGGATTGATTGCATGTCTTTGCTATTGTGAATAGTGCTGCAATGAACATATGCATGCATGTATCTTTACAATAGAATAATTTATTATATATTCCTTTGGGTATAGCCCCAATAATGGGATTGCTGGGTCAAATGGTATTTCTGCTTCTAGATCTTTGAGGAAGTGCCACACTGTCTTCCACAATGGTTGAGCTAATTTACACTCCCACCAACAGTATAAAAGCATTATTTTTCTTTACAAACTTCCCAGCATCTGTTGTTTCTTGACTTTTTAATAATCACCGTTCTGACTGGTGTGAGATGGTGTCTCATGGTGGTTTCAATTTGCATTTCTCTAATGATCAGTGATGAATTTTTTTTCATAGGTTTCTTGGCCACATGAATGTCTTCTTTTGAGAAGTATCTGTTCATGTCCTTTGCCCACTTTTAATGGGGTTGGAAAACAACCCACTTTTTTTTTTTTTTTTTTGAGACGGAGTCTGGCTCTGTCGCCCAGGCTGGAGTGCGGTGGCCGGATCTCAGCTCACTGCAAGCTCCGCCTCCCGGGTTCACGCCATTCTCCTGCCTCAGCCTCCTGAGTAGCTGGGACTACAGGCACCCACCACCTCGCCCGGCTAGTTTTTTGTATTTTTTAGTAGAGATGGGGTTTTACCGTGTTAGCCAGGATGCTTTCGATCTCCTGACCTCGTGATCCGCCCGTCTCGGCCTCCCAAAGTGCTGGGATTACAGGCATGAGCCACCGAGCCCGGCCACAACCCACTTTTAAAAATAGGTAAAAGATATGAACAGCTAAATAGGAAATATATCCCTGAACAAGAGATATATGCACAGAAGGCAAATAAACACTTGAAAAGGTGCTCATCATCATTAATTAAGGAAATGTAAATTAAAACTACCATGAGATAACACTACGCATCTACCACAATGGCTAAACTTTAAAAAAAGAAAAAAAACCCTCGTGTTACTAATTTCTGATGAGAAAGTAGAGCAACCGGAATTCTTGTACCTTGCTATGGGAAGCAATTATGCAGCCATTTAAAGAAAACAGTTAAGCCAGTTCTTACAAAGTTAAACATATGTTTATCATATGACCCAGAAATCCCACTTCTACGTATTTACCCAAGAGGAATAAAAACTGATGTTCACCAAAAACCTGTGCGCAAATGTTTACAATAGCTTTATTCATAACTGCCCCACACTGGAAACAATGCAAATGTCTTTCAACTGGTAAATGGGTGAACTGTCTACATTCACCCAATAGAATTCCACTTGACAATAAAAATGAAGAAGTTATTGATGTCCACAATGACATGGGTGAATCTCAAATGCATTAGGTTACCTGAATGAAGCTATATGGGAAAGGCCATTTAGATGGTACTCTGGATGATGCAAAAAACAATGGGGTGGACAACAGCAGAGACAGGGGTGTGTGCAGTAGGGGGTGGTTGGCTGCAAGAGACAGCAGGAGGAGATATTTTGGGGCGATGGAAAGTTCTAAATTTTGATTGAGGTCATGGTCACAGGGTTCTGTGCATCTGTTACCAGTTAGAGAACCATATCATCCCCTCCACCAAAACAATCTTCTGGTATGTATATTAGCAAGTAAATCAAAAGCACACCTGGGAAGGAGACTGCGGTATTTGCTCTGAGCCAGGCGCTGTGGCAAGCCCAGTGTTCACCATTCCATGCAGTCCTCAGGGCCCCTGGGAGGTGGTGGTGGCCTTCCAACTGCACAGTCTCTTAGCTGAGGCCCCAGCACCCAGGGTCAGGCTGGACCCCAAACCACATCTGCCTCCACGTCCCAAGCTCTTTCTACAGCGCCAAGATTTTACTGCATGTATGACAAAGGTGCTTGGCAAATCGAGACTCAGTGGACCTCGGCCCACAGCAGAGATCACTGTGGCCTTTCGACAGGCCTGCAGAGGGCCTGCAGAACACGTGACAACTTTCCTGAGGAAGTGCTCAGAAGGAGTCTCCAGCAGCGTGGCACGGCTCCCCAGGTCCCAGGCCTTTCCATTCACATCTCCCACCTTAACCCTGATGGCCATTCTGACTTGGGGGCTCTCTTGAGCCCTGCATGACCAGTGTGGAGTCTGAGTCAGAGGCAACTCCAAAGAGAGCTTCTCCCTTCACACCAGGTCTCCCTTCATCTCTCTGTGAGGCCACATTCACATGGCTCTCCCAGGCATGCCCTGGAGCTGTGCTGAGGCTCAAGTTAGTTGATTTCAGCAAAAGTCCTTTGTGATGAAGGCCCAGGGCTGGACAGGCACAAGGAGACGTCCACCAGCCCTGGCAGAGCACCCTGTGTGCCCCACCTCCCTGCAGCTCTCCACACTCCCCATGGGGCTAGTCTCCTGCTGAGACATCTGTGGGCTCTCAAACTCACCACAGACCAGGGCCCAGCTTCCCAAGGTTGAGTGGCACCATCCCTCAGGGTGGCAACAGGCTGGGTCCACAGGCTGCCACCTGAACCCCTTCAGGAGAGAGGGCTGGAACTGTGGCAAGATGGTCAAAGACTGGGGATCCCCAGGGGGAAGTGTGTGTGTTCATGGCTTAATTGGGGTGACAGTAGTAGCAATGATGGCAATCAGAACACTTGAGTTTATGCCACCAAATCCAGGGAAGGTAGAGAAGAGACAGGGGCTTGCTTGCTTTTCACTATAGGAGAAAGACCCCTGGTGATGAAGCCTTGAAGGGAGACATGGGCCACAGAGGGAGAGTGAAAAGACTGTCCCTACCCAAATCTCATCTTGAATTGTAGCTCCCCAAATCCCCATGTGTTGTGGAAGGGACCTGGTGGGAGGTAATTGGATCACCGGGGCAGTTACCCCCATGCTGCTGTTCTCGTGATAGTGAGTGAGTTCTCACACAGTCTGATGGCTTTATAAAGGGGCTTTCCCCTCTTTTGCTCAGCACTTCTCCTTCTTGCCATGATGTGAAGAAAAATGTGTTTGCTTCCCCTTCCACCATGATTGTAAGTTTCCTGAGGCCTCCCCAGCCTTGTGGAACTATGAGTCAATTAAATCTCTTTCCTTTATAAATTACCCAGTCTAAGGTAGGTCTCTATTAACATCATGATAATGGACTAACACAAACCCCATTGGATGTTGCTTCCCCTTCTCAGCACATCACCGAAGGCTCAGAGTGAGCTCAGCTGTCTCTGCAAATGGCAGACAATGATCGATGACCTTCACAGTGCGGCAGTCATTAACTCACAGTGGTTTAGCTGCCTTTCAGAGACTCTACCACCCTAGGGATGAAGAAACTAAGGTGATACAGGTGCACCCCACGAGGATGCAGGGCATGCAGCTACTCCCCTGCACACCTTCCGTCGGAATCTTCAGAACTGCCAATGACTCTGGTGGGGTAATTTCTATCCATGCCTTTAACAAAAGGGGATGCAGAAACTGCCCCTAGAAAGGGTTAAGCGATTTGCCCAAGGTTAGTCCCTCAGCTAGCAAGGAGTAGAAGGGGTCAGTGCAGTGTGTGTGTGTGTGTGTGTGTGTGAGAGAGAGAGAGAGAGAGACAGAGACAGAGAGAGAGGGAAAGGGAGAGAGACTTCATGTACACTGGCGAATGAACCTTTGCAATCCAGTTCAAATCAGAATCTGGGTTTCCTGGGACATGCCTCAAGTATCTCCTCCTCCCTGAGGACTTGCATTTCTACAAATCTGGCTCCAGTTTTATCTCCCATGGGCTTCCTCAAGGAGAGAGAAAAGGAGAGACCTTTAGATGGTGCAGAAGAAGAATGAGGCAGTGATAGGTAACCGGCTCCAGAAAAGGAAGGCTGGGCTGAGGTCAGCTGCAGTGATCCAAGGGAAGGATGGCTACCTGGCTCATGACACACTGAGGTGGGCAATCAATTATTTAAAAAGTAAACAACCAGGTAAAGAACGTAGGACTCTAGGCACCTAGACTTCATTAACAAGGAAAAGGGACAATTCCAAGGGGCACAACCTGAGTGCCCTCCACAGTGGAAAACCCTCATTTGTCCACAGAGTTCCTACCTCATAGGCTCTTGGTTTAGCCCTGGCTACAAGTGGAGGTGAGGTCTGGGGGTGCATTTCAGTCAATCTGCCTGGCTTAGTACAAAAGTCAACCCCTCTTCCTGGGGCAGGGCTCTCCTGTGTGGAATATTAAGTGGCAGCAGGACAATAGCATGCTCTGTGAATTTCCTCCCAGGGGTCTTCGGAAGGCCCTGGAAGAAATGCTAACGAGCACAGGTTTGAAGACTTCTCCTTAGTGAGATGTCTGTGCCAAGAGCATCAAAATAAACTTCCAGGCTGTAAAAATAAAGGTTGATTGGTGTTTGCTGGGAAGAAGGGATCTCAAAGTAGAAAGCCATCCTCTCTAAAATAATACATATTGAGGTCCTTTAAAACTTAATAAAAAAGCAGGATTTTGTGGCGTGCAACTCCACATCATCAAGGCCCTCAACACCATTACATGAGTAACTCATGGAGGTCCCTGGTCAGATGTCAGCCTCTGAGTCCTGGGCCTTTGAAGCCAGTGCAGGAGGCTGAAGCCTTCGAAAGCTGCCTGTCTGCCCAGGCTGACTGCACCAGCTCCAGACTGTGCTGCCAGTTGTCCAGCTTCATGCACACCCCATGCCTGCCCTGGCTAATCACGGTATGTCTCACAGTGAGGTGGAGGTGGTGTCTTCCCACCACACAGGTATTATAACTGAGGCTTTGACAATTTAAATATTTCCAGAGAACCAGAAACTAAATTCAAACTGCCCGAGTATCATGGTATACTTTGCAATATTCCAGGATTATAGAAATCAATAGTGTCTACCAAATCTGTATTAGTCCAGGTTCTCCAGAGAAACAGAAACAGAACCTATATATATATATATATATATATATGGTTCATATATATATATTTAATACATATATGAACAGAAACAGAACCAATAACATATATATGAATGTAAAGAGAACCAATAACATATATATACACACACACATACATACATATATGAAGAGATTATGAGGAATTGGCTTATGCAATTATGGAGACTGAGAAACCCCACCATCTGTCACCAGCAAGTTGGAGACCCAGGGAAGCTGGTGGCATAATTCAGTCTTAAGTCCAAAGGCCTGAGAACCAGTGGAACTGGGGTGGTAAAACCCAGTCCAAGAGCAGACCAATGTCTCAGCTGAAGCAGGCAGGCAGGAGATGAAAGGGGCAATTTCCTCTTTCCTTCTCCCTCAGTGGACTGGTTGATGCCACCCACATTGGGGAGGATCATCTGCTTTAATGGGTCCACGGATTCAAACGCTAACCTCATCCAGAAACACTGTCATGGACACACCCAATCTGGGAATCCCAGGGTGCAGCCAAGTTGACACCTTAAATGAACCATCACAGTCCCCTGGTGCTCAGCACAGTGCCTGGAGCACAGCACGTGCTAAAGGTGACCAGAGCTAATGGGCAGAATTTTGCACAGAAGCCAGGTACATAGGCTTTTTGCTGATGAATGTGGCCAAGCTTTTCTCCCGGGGGTACTAAGCGGCTGCTGCTCCCTATGTGGTCCGTGTGCTCATCCTGACGGAGGTGGAAATAGAGAGCTCCAAAGAGTCCCTGCTTTGGTCGCATCTGGAAGTGAGAAATTCTTTTCTACTCCCTGCAGAGGTTATCAGTGGGTGGGGTCTGCCTCTTTCTACAGACGGGGCTGAAGGCTAGAATCAGCACCCACGCATCTACAGTGAGTGCCTGCCGGACGGGGCACGGAGCACCCCGCCTAAGATCACTCACATCACACACCTGGGAATGGCATCCAAGCCTCCTCCGATCCCCAAACCCCAAAGGCTTTCTCACTAACTTGCCCAGCCCTGCAACACATTGGGGTGACATCCTGCAGAGAATTGGCCTCCAAATCTGGCTGTTTTGCTGAAAAAACATAATCTGCCCTTTCATTAAGCTTTCCAATGCACAGGGAGCTACCAAGCCTTTCTGTGCTGCTCGCCCATGCAGGCTGCAGTTAAGGGCAAGATTTGCTACTGGATATCAGTACTTGCCACTCTCCTTGGCTAATGTTTCCATGCTGGTGAGTCTTCAATTTACAATGAGGTGGATGAAATAAAAATGAAAGTTAATATTTATTGAGAGTCGCTCTATGCCAACTATGGGCTGAGCACATTACAGGCATGATTGGGTTTTATTATGGCAACCCTATGAGGTGGGCACTATTGTCACCCTTGTTTGACAGGCGAGGACACAGACACACATGGTAAAGAAGACATAACCCTCTCTGGAACCCCCATAAGTGGCCACCTGCACGTCCTTACATTGCTCAGGACAAAGAGGGCTGCTTTCTTCCCTCAAAGAGCATCTAAGCTGGTGGAAGGTAGAGGGAAACCTACGGCACTCCAAACGTGACCAGGCACAACGACACTGGGATCTACGCTGAGTGCATGCTAATTTTTTTTCTTTTTTTTTTTAATACAGAGTTTTGCTCTTGTTGACCAGGCTGGAATGCAATGGTCTGATCTCCACTCACAGCAACCTCCGCCTCCTCGGTTCAAGCGATTCTCCTGCCTCAGCCTCCCAAGTAACTGGGATTACAGGTGCCCACTACCACGCCCAGCTAATTTTGTATTTTTAGTAGAGATGGGGTTTCTCCACGTTGGTCAGGCTGGACTCAAACGCCTGACCTGAGGTGATCTGCCCGCCTCGGCCTCCCAAAGTGCTGCTAATTTTTAGAGCAATGTTCATGTTTGTTGCGGTGACTCCCTTGTAAGCACTTTACCACTGTGCTATCTTTCTGGTTCAGTGGAAGCTTTCAAAAGGGGTCCCACCCAGAGCCCAAGGATGGCAATGGGTTCAGATCCAGTTCCCCGCACTGGCCACACTGGCTGTCCTATCTCCCCTGGAAATCATGTGTCAGGTGTGCTCATGTGGCCGCCTTGCTGCTGGCGCGACTGCCTTTGACGGAAGTGCTGGCCTGCCTCTTCGCTGCCTGCAGGTCCCACTATCTATGCTCATTTCCTCTCCTGAGCCCCTTCGGGGTGCCCCAGCACCTGGGCAGGGAGGAGCAATATCTTTCGAGTAACAGCTGCTCCGGGACTGGTTGTTGCAACTTTGTGGTGTCCCCTCATTTTCACAACAGCTCAGGATGAGATGGAGGATTGGAGCTCAGAGAGGGATGTTCATTTCCCTGAGCTGGCACAGCTCGTATGTAAATGATCAGGAATCAAACTCCAGATCTACCGACTCCTAACCCTCCTCACTCCAGGCTGAATTAACAGCTTTCTCTACTGGGAGAGAAAAAGCTTTCTCTCCCAGTAGAGAAAGGAATAAATGCTAATTTATTCCTAGAACTGACAAAATATTCATTACATTATATTTATTACATTGCATGTATTATAGTACATTATATTATATTACTTTACAATATATTATGTTATGTTACATTACCTTATAGTTAGATGTGTACTTATGTTACATTATAGTTAGCTGTGTACTTATCTATTTTTCTTAGGGACTGTGAGCACTCACAGGATATGAGTTGAGTCTAACTTCTCTTTGAATCCCAGTGCCTAGCACATCTACTGACATAGAGCAGATGCTAAAAATATTTTTTATTAAAAAAAAGTGTACCCAATCAATTGCTGTGCATTGAGCTACTCGATATAAAATATACACGGTGGAGGAGACGGCTGTATTTTCTGTGTGTCCGACATGTAGGACCAAAGGAAATAAGGATATTTTTGGAAAGCCTGAGAGCATTTCAGAATTAAGAGGAAAAAGGAAATTCACCTCTTCTGAAAGTGTTGCCATAGTAACTCAGCACAATGCAGGGGGAGAAAACGCTGGCTCATCAGAGTACATCACCTTAGATTAGCAATAATGGAGGAAGCACTTGCCCTGGGGGGACAGAAAGGCTTAGATGGTGTGGTCCAGGGCCGTGGGGACCTTGTCCTCCATATGCATCCCATGGTCCATGGTAAGAACTCAGGGGACTGGGACAAGCCCCAGAGCCACAGCTTGCATTCAGAGGAGGCTGGCTAAGAACCTTAAGAAGAAACAGCCAAGGCCAGTTTGAGATGCCCCACCTCCCTGGCTGTACCTGAGGAGCTCCTCCACCTGGCTGTGGCTTCCTGAGGTGGGGACAGGTGGGAGGAGTCTGTGCCTCTGTTGGTTCAGCTATGAGAAGTTCAGGCCACTCTCACTAGATCTCAGCAGTCAAGCAAAGCAAGAGGATGGGGAGTTTAAAAATTTTCCCTTAGGGAATAGCTGGCAAAGATTGCAATAAATTAGTATTTATTCTACCCCAATTAACTCGATAGTATCTTTCAAGTGATTCAGCAGTGTCACTGGAACCAAATGGATGTCCCCTGTGTGGGCCAGCAGCCTCCTAATCAGATTACATTCCTTTCCGCTGTGGAGAATAAAGTATGAGGGCCTTAGGAGGATGGGTGGGGAATTTGTTTGTTCCATTGTTATCTCGTTCATTGGCTAAACAGACATTTTACTGGGCACCTACAACATGCCAGGGGGTCAGGTTGGAAGCCAGAGGTACCAGGAGAAAAACTATGTAATCCCTATTTTGGAGGAAGAGAGAGAGAGAACGGGAAAGTGGTGGTGGGTGATGAAGGCTGAGAAGAGAAGACAAAAGGAATAAAAGTGAAATTGAGCATCATTCTCCATCAGCGAGCACATGCATCCTGGAGTGAAGCGGGGGCTGGGGCAATGGCAAGTCCAGCATGTTTACCTCCCTAAGTGGACCCTTTTGGTTTATTTTTAAACATCCTCTCCTCTATATGGCAAAATTGTCTTCAGTAGTAATCATAGCATGAAACAACAGCAACAAAAGGCCAGATTCTCCACTGGAGGTGCACATCGGAATCTCCAGGAGAACATTCTAAAATGCTACAGTCTCCTCCAAGCAATGTAGCTCTCAGGGGAATGCACTGCACCCTCCTTCCCAGGGGCACCTGTATGAGCAGAAGAGGAAGGCACAGAGGTGGCCATCCTGTGCCAACACAATCCGGCTCAGGACTCTGCAGCCTCACAGTTATTTCAGCACACCCAGCTGGGTCAGAAGCCAGAGAAAACTACCCCCAACACTACACATGATGTTCAGGAAGTCACGTCAACACCCCCGACCTGTGTACGGGAGGAAGAGAGCACACTGGGTTAGGAAGAAAACAGGGCCAGAAAAGCTAAGGGAGGTGGCACCATGTGTGTGCACAATCCCTGCCAACCAGCAAGCCTGTTCAACAGAGCTGGCCTGAACAGAATCCCAGCATGGAAAATGCAAAATGCCAGGAAAGCAAATTAAGACTAGGATGTGAGTTTTTTTCTTTTTTAATTTTTTTAAATTTGATTTTTCCATAAGTTATTGGGGTACAGGTGGTTTATGGTTACATGGGTAAGTTCTTTCGTGGTGATTTGTGAGATTCTGGTGCACCCATCACCTGAGTCATATACACTGCACCACATTTGTAGTCTTTTATGCCCCCTTCTACTCTTCTCCCAAGTCTCCAAAGTCCATTGTATCATTCTTATGCCTTTGCACCCTCATGGCTTAGCTCCCACATATCAGTGAGAACATAGGATGTTTGGTTTTCCATTCCTGAGTTACTTCATTTAGAATAATAGTCTCCAGTCTCATCCAGGTCGTTGCAAATGCTATTAATTCATTCCTTTTTATGGCTTCCTAGTATTCCATCTCATATATATATATATATATATACACACACCATATATATGTCAATATATATATGTCATATATATATGTCAATATATATATGACATATATATATATATATATATATATACACACACACCATAGTTTCTTTATCTACTTGATGATTGGTGGGCCTTTGGGTCGGTTCCATGATTTTGCAATTGCAAATTGTGCTGCTATAAACATATGTGTGCAAGTATCTTTTTCATATAATGACTTCTTTTCCTCTGGGTAGCTACCCAGTACTGGGATTGCTGGATCAAATGGTAGTTCTACTTTTATTTCTTTAAGGAATCTCCACACTGTTTTCCATAGCGGCTGTACTAGTTCACATTCCCATCAGCAGTGTAGAAGTGTTCCCTGTTTACCGCGTCCATGCCAACATCTACTATTTTTGATTTTTTGATTATGGCCATTCTTGCAGGAATAAGGTGGTATCGCATTGTGGTTGTGATTTGCATTTCCCTGATCATTAGTGATGTTGAGCATTTTTTCATATGTTTGTTGGCCATTTGTATATCTTCTTTTGAGAATTGCCTATTCATGTCCGTAGCTCACTTTTTGATGGGATTGTTTTTTTCTTAATGATTTGTTTGAGTGCGTTGTAGATTCTGGGTATTAGTCCTTTGTCAGATGTACAGATTGTGAAGATTTTCTTCCACTTTGTGGGTTGTCTGTTTACTCTGCTGACGGTTCCTTTTGCCGTGCAAAAGCTCATTAGTTTAATTAGGTCCCAGCTATTTATCTTCGTTTTTACTGCATTTGCTTTTGGGTTCTTGGTCATGAAATCCTTGCCTAAGCCAATGTAGGGACGTGACTTTTGTTGTTCCTCAAAAGGACACCACATGGCTGGGCGTGGTGGCTCACCCCTGTAATCCTAGCATTTTGGGAGGCTGAGGCAGGTGGATCACCTGAGGTCAGGAGTTCAAGACCAACATGGCCAACATGGTGAAAACCTGTCTCTATTAAAAATACATAAATTAGCCAAGAGTGGTGGCGTTTGCCTGTAGTCTCAACTACTAGGGAGGCTGAGGCAGGAGAATCACTTGAAGCCAGGAGGCAGACGTAACAGTGAGTCAAGATTGTACCACTGCACTCCAGCCTGGGTGACAGAAAAGACTCCGTCTCAAAAAAACAAAACAAACAAACAAAAAGGATGCCGATGCCACAATACTGTTCCTTGGGTGGACAGCACTTTTTGAGAGGTCAGTTCTTATAAGGAACCTCCTTCTTATTCACCCTCTGTTTCTGAGGGGACGGCAGCTTGGACAGGAGCAAGGAGGCCTGAGACCCACCCCAGCTGCAAGTCAATGGCTGCTTCACAGCTCCCTGGCCTCTGCTTACCCAGCTTTCAAACAGACATGATGATCCCTGCCTCATCCACCTCCCAAACTCTTTAAAAGCATCAGATGAAAATAAACATTTTCTGTGACAAAGGTATTGATACCCACTCTTTTTGTGACTCTGGACAGAAAGGGTCTATGGTATCTCTTTGATCGTCAGTGTTTTGCACATATAGCAGGCACTCAATAAATGCTCAGTGGCTTGTTTGGGCAACATCAAGTCTATATTATGCTCCATAAGTAACCTGTCTGTTGGAGAGAAAACCATCTCAGAAACAAGATTGGATTCGTCCTGAGAGTATGTAAGGGCACTCCGAAGGCCGAGAAAGAAAGTACCTGGCAGCCCAGGAGAGAAGACAACACTTCAATTCGCTGTTGAAAAACCTGAGTCCAGTTGCCGAAATGTTTGGCAAAGGGATCCGGGCCACTCTCTAGGGGTGCTGATACGGATGCAGCTCAGAGTGGTGGAATTGAGGGGGTTGTAAGCGTTGGCATCCGTGAGAAGGGAGCTAGGCAGGAGGACTTTTTCTTAAGAGGCAGAAAATGCCTCCTTTCCAGTTGAAACAGACAGTGCTGGTGTTTCAAATTATTAACATAAAGACACATGTGGAGGGCTGCAATCCCCATGTCAGCTTTTGCAAAAGGCAGGGGAGATATAAAGTAGATTAATGAAAGGAAAACACGAAGATCCATTGGTCCTTTTTGCTTTCTTTCTTGATTAATGGAGAACATTTAGAGCTGGTGATGCTCATCTCATGGTTGAGGGTGAAAGAGGACTGGGGGGTCAGGCCAGGGTGCAAAGTCAGGCTCTGCCTCCAACTGGTAGCATAGCCACACATCCACTCCTTCACTCCAAGCCCATTTCACTCCAGTGGGCAGACTGTGGAAGGTTCACAGATGACATATGTACATAGCAGGGACTCCATCCATGGAGCGACTTGCTGGAGAAAAGCCATGAGCAGATAAGAAAAGCTGCCTGCAAGGGCTTTTGACTTCAACATGTGCCAAAGGACCAGACCAGCTGGATAGAGGGTTTATCCTCAGGAAGTTTGATTAACTCCTCGTTAAGGGGGAATATGGTGACTTAGATAGAGACAAAGTATTAGAATAACGGTTCTGTTGAGCATTTGTAAGAAAGTTGTGGAATTATGCTGAGATGTTTATTTATTTATTTATCGATTTATTTATTTTTAGAAAGAGGGTCTTACTCTACCACCCAGGCTGAATGCAGTTGTGTGATCTTGGCTCACTATAGCCTCGAAATCCTGGACTCAAGCAATCCTCCCGCCTCAGCCTCTCAAGTAGCTGAAACTACAGGCATGCACCACCACACCCAGCTAACTTTATTTTTTGTAGAGACCAGCCCTGGCTGGTCTCTGACTCCTGGCCTCAAGCCATCCTCCTGCCTCAGCTTCTCAAAGTGCTGAGATTACAGGTGTGAGCCACTGCGCCTACCCTGAGATGTTTATTTCTTTAAATATTGCCCACCCAAAGGCACATGATGGCTAATTAGTGCTACTTAAAAGAAAACATAGTAAGTTAAATCCACACACAATCAGAAACCCCGTGAATTACATCTGCCAGTGCAGACGTTCATCACACACAGCTCTAGCTCTGGCTCTCCAGGCAGCCACGTTTGCTGTTTGTCACACACACAGGTAGCTCCTTAAATGAACCTATGAACTAAAATGAGGGGTGTGAATACACATGCCCAATGGCAACAGATAACACCAATCCCAGCTACTCCAACAGGGAGAAGGTGCAGGAACAAAGAGCTGGGCCGTCCACACCCCTGTCTGACTTGGCTACCATGGAGCTGTGTGACTGTGGACTAATCCCTCACCCTCTCTGGGCCTTATCGTTCTTATCTCTGAATGTGGGTAATGAAAATATTTCCCTCCTTGAGGTGCTGTGAGGGCTTCTTGAGCTGACAGAAGAAAAGCCCCGAGAATGAGACCCAGTGCATGGTTTTAGGCACAGAGCCTAGCACCAGGGAAATGGTAATTTAATAAGCTGCCATTGTGTTTAGTTTTGGTAGCACTAGTAGTAGGTGATGGTCGTGGCACTGTCTTTGTTTTTACTATTTTAAGGTGGTGCATGTTCTGGGAAGAACTTTTTCAAACTTGAGAATTAAGAGCTTACTGTTTCACTTCCTATTCAAAGGTCTACAGTAAATACACAATGGGCTATGGAAATGGGCAGGGGTGTGTCTCGGGGCTCAGGGAACCCTTTACCCAGACCCTTCTCATCTCAGCTCCTTGGATGTTTGGCATGAGAGATGTGGGACTTATTCCTCTTTAGACAGATGTGTTTACTGGATTTGCTGATGCTGGGCTGGGTCCCTGGCACTGGGCACGGGTGGGAGGGAAGAGGCCTCTGGCCAAAGCATAGAGGTGAAGTTCCTGACTCTTTCAGGCATGCAGCGTGGGGATTGGGGTGGCTAAGGAGGAAATCCAGTGAATGGGTGAGGCAAGGGAGGAAGACAGAGTGAGGAAGGACATTGCTCTGTTAGGAAGTTGAGCCCTGAGTCCCCAGATGGTAGCATGAGAATGAAGGTGCAGAGGATACAAAAATCTGCTGAATCAACTCAACATTCTGTTTAGCCACTCAAGCAACAAATATGCATGGCGCTGGAACTCTCTACATGTCACAAAGCACATCGCAGCTCCCTTGGCTGGTCAGTGCTCGCTGTGACAACAGAACGGCTGTCATGCCACTTTTACTGTTGCAGAGATGGTGGTTGTAAGGGGTCACCTTTGCAAAGATCCCACAGCCAGTGTGGGGGCCAGCAGAGACCTGGGCCTGTGACACCAATCCCACCTCCTTCATGTTCAGTGCAGAATCGACTTCATACCAGCCCTATGTCCTGTGCTAGGGGGAGCCACACAAGAACCGGCCAATCATCTCCACAAATGACAATCTAGCGGATAGGGAGGGAGAAGTCCCCAGGAATGCTACAGAAGAGCACTGGCCACTCAGAAGGACAGCATCTTAGTGTGTGGGATCCAGGCACCCGGTTTTGTGGGAAGGGGATTCTGAATCCAGCATTGAAGGAGGGGAGGGGGCATCCCAGGGACAAGGCACTGAAAATTTGGGACATCACTCTGGGGAGTTACATGTGTCTCAGCCTAACTGGTGTGGGCACCAGGAAGATGCATTTCAGGCCCAGGCCTAGAAATGGGGTCTGTTCATGGGAACAAGGGTTGGACCAAGGCCTTGGCACTGTATCCCATGAATGGAGGAAGCCACAGAAGACCCTCAGCAGGAGGAAGCTCCCTCTGGCAAGGGTGAAGAAAGGAAACAGATCAGGAAGCAACTGGAGACACCCCCTAGGTGAGAAGCACCTGCAGTGGTTCAGGCAGGAGGAGAGGCAGGGCCGAGGGCTGCAGCAGTGCCATGGCGATTTGGATGGATGTTACTGGGTCAAGAAATACCCAGCCCATCTAGGACCCCCTCAGCAGAGACTGCTGCCAGGTTAAAGAATATCCTACGAGCTATGCGGCCGTGTGACAGGGGGGCACAGCACAGTGGCTGACAGCAAGGATGCCCAAACACGACCTGCAAATCCCCCTCTGCCACTTGCTCCCTGTGTGGCTTGGTGCCATAACCCTGGGGCCTCAGTTTCCTCATCTATAGAATGGGAATGATAAGAAGTGCTGAGAGCAGAGCCTGGCCTTTCATGAGTGCTCAATACATGTCAAGCTGTGTCATTACTATCTGTTATATTTACAAAGCTATTTGTACAAATTACCCCCTCCAATGTTCAAAATAAACCCATGAAGCAGGTTTTTTGTTTTGTTTTGTTTTCTGAGTGTCTCATTCTGTCACTTAGGCTGGAGTGCAGTGCTGCCATCATGGCTCCCTGTAGCTTCAACCTCCTGGGCTCAAGCCATCCTTCCTCTTCAGCCTCCTGAGTAGCTGGGACTATAGGTGTGCACCTGGCTAGGCTAATTTTTTAACACCACACCTGGCTAACTTTTTTGTAGTTTTTGTAGAGACAGAGTCTCACTCTGTTGTCCAGGCTGATCTTGAACTCCTGACCTCAAGCAATCTGCCCGCTTCAGCCTCCCAAAATGCTGGGATTTTAGGCGTGAGCCACTGCGCCCAGGCTGGGGAATGTAATCTTGAGCCCCTCTTCAAATATGCAAACAGGCTCAGTCATGACTTTCTCGGGACATGCAATCAGGCTCACCGGGGAATTGAAGCCCCTTGAGCAACCTGTGGCTACCCTGCACAGAAGATAGCCCCCTAGCTGTTCCCAGCCCTGCCCATGGCAGCCTTACTGCTGCAATGCTTCGGGAGGCACCTGAGTGGGCTGGGCCAGGTAGGGGAATCTATGGAGGCCCATCCTTCCCATTTCCTGTTTGAGATGCATCCTGTCTGATCCATGAGCCCAGGTGGCTGCTGCTTTCTGCTTGAGGGCACAGACTCGTGGATGCATTCTCCAACATCACTTTTAATCTCCCCAACATGCCTCAGTGTCTGGCTGTGTGGGAAAAGCCACAATGCTAACTTCAGTTCAAAACTGTTCTCATGCATCTTGCTTTGCTTGAAATGTTCTCAGCACGGGTGAGGGATTGGAATCTTTCAAGATGTCTCCAGCAAGAAGGTAGATGATTAAAACCTGCCCCAGGAGGCCTGAGATGGTGCATAAGTATAAATAAGCCAATGTTCACAAGATTCTTAAAAGAAGGGGAAGGTGAGTTGAGAGTGGAAGTCAGGGAAGAGGGGAGGTAGAAATGGTGTCATTAAGGATCTTTATTCCAATGGAATAAAATAGCACTGGGTCACAGAGGGCAGTTATTTCCAGGAGCCACAACTTGTGTTTGTGAGTAAGTCGGACGCAGACAGAGGTGTAGAGTGACCGAGTGAGGAGGATCTGCCCCATGAAGTGTGGGCAAGGAGGAGAGTGGAGACCCTGAGCTGAGGGAGTGAGCCATGAGACGCAGCACGTGGGAGCCAGGTGGCTGGTTCAAATCTGCGCCTCAGTTGCTTCACCTGAAAATTGGGCTTACTTGTAATCTCGACTTCAGAGCATGGTGGTGAGGCTTAGCTGTGCTGCTCCATGTAATACAGAGAGCCTGGCACACAGCAAGGCAGGCGTTAGCATGGTCGGTATGGTCAGTTCTAGTTATGGTGACTCAAGTGACCAGTGACACCTGAAGGTTAGCTTCTCCAACCTTAATGATAGGAACCAAGAGAAGGAAAAAGCTTCAGTGCCTTCACGTTGTTCTCCACAAAGGATTCAGGGGTGGAGGCGAGCTCCCTTCCAGATAGACTACAGGAGGCCTGCAGGATCCTCTCCCAGGATGCCTACTAGCACCATGTGATTTTCCTGACCAAAAGTATAAAAAATGGACTCCACTTCCAAGGGCCAATAGACATCATTCATCAGCAGGAGGCCAAACAGATTCCCCTTTTGCAGAAGACATCACTCCTGCAATGTTTGGCAGAAAGGAGTCTGCTGCTGGGCCCTCAAGGGAACCTCAGAAGGGAGGGATGCCCTGATGGCGAGCTGCTTGGAGCTGCAGGGGCAGAGGAGAGGCATGGCCCCTCCTAGGGGTAGCAAGCTTCCTGTCCTCCAATGCCCCTCTCAGTTCTTTCAGCCTCCTGTGAGGTCCTCACCTCCACCTCTGGCACCAGCCTGTCTGAGTCGTGGGACACCTGTCTTCAGCCACAATCCACTCTGCCCGGACAGGCTGCAGAGACAGCCAGGCTAGAAGGGGTTGTGACAGACAACCACACTCTCTGGGGCTCAGATCTGCCTCCATCTCACTCCAACACTCTACAGTCCGTCAGCTGTGACTCAGATCTAGCCTTGGGCTCAGATCCAGCCTTGACCCCAGCTTAGCCTCTTCTCACCTGAATGACTTTGGGCAAGGCCCCAAAGTTCCCTGAGCCTCAGTATCCTCTTCCCTAAAATGGGCATGGTGAATGTGTTGCCTTCATAGGCTGCCCGTACAGCACAGAACCTGGCTGTTAGCAGGTGCTCAAGATTCACCTACACCATCTGTCCTCTTCTTCCACCAGAGGGTGGGGCTCCTGCCTTATCAGTCTTCATGCCTAGGAATGATGTTCTGTATGCAATGTGTGCTCTCACACTGTTGGTAAGGATGACAAAGACAACGAAGGCTGGCAATCAGTTCTTTTTGGCTTTCCACATTCCCCAACACAGCCTGCCTGCAAGGCTGGCCCTGCCTGATTGATTTGATCATTGGGATACGCAGCAGGGCCCAGATGGAACCTCCTCAGGGAGAGAAGAAGGATTGGCAGGAGGTCAGAGAGAAAGCAGGAGATGCAGGAAGGGCTGCTAGGACTTGGTGCAGAGAGACGGGGGTGCAGGGTGCCTGGAAGAGCACATTAGTCAGCCCCCCTCAGGTGTCCCTCAAAGCTGCTGGAAACCAAGTCTTAATTCATTTCTAATCAGTTTCCAGAGTGTCATGGTGAGGAAATGGATGTGGGGTCTTCACGAGGGCTGGAGGAAATAAGCAGTATTCCAGCTCTTGGCTAAATGGTAGGCTGGCAAACTGCATGGGCCTCAGGCTGGAGCAACCTGCTTCCACCATTTCCCTTCACCTTCATCCTTCTGGGGAACCAGACTTCCTAGGGCCCAGGTATGTGGGATGGAGGCCTAAATAACCCATCCCTGTTCACTGAACTACCCAATTCTGGCTCCTGGTATGCAGACCCCACACCTGAATTACAGACTGGCTCCCTCAATGTCTCATGGAACATCCTGTCCCAGGATACCTGGAAGAACTCCAAGAGGCAATGGCAGGATGGAAAGGAGTTAGGCTGGTCCATGCATGATTTGGCTTTCTCACTGTTGTTCCCCAGGCTCACTTGACCTGTAGAGTATGTATGTATGTTACTCACATTTTGTGGCATTTGGGAGACAGGGAGAAAGAGAAGTGCCGGATGGACCAGGGTCCACAGCTGGGAGGTAGGGGTGACGGTCTAGATTGAGATTCAAGTGTTAACATTCCTTTTCTCACAATTGGAGAAAAGGAAGAAGGGTGGAAATATAGCTGTTAAAAATACAGGCTTAAGAAAATTCCACTTCCAGCCAAAATGGAGTAATAGGGACTAGATTTACTCTCCCAACTGAAACAACTGAAAACTAGATAAAATACATGAAAATGATTTTCAAGACACTGGACATCAGACAATGAAGGACAGAGACCCTTGAGAGATGGGAAATTAGCAAGGTGAGCCATACAGGTGCTCCAGTTTACTGCCAGTGGAAAGTTTCTAGGCCATGGAGCAGGAAACTCAGGCAGGGCTCAATGGACTCCCTGAGTTGAAGAATGGAAATGAGTCTGGGGAGAGTGAGGCAGCTAGGGACCACAGGGCAGAGTACGGAGAGAAAACAGCTGCACAGAGAGAGAACCCTGGGCTTTGAGAGAGGTACTACTCAAACATTCAACAGTGCATGTTTGTGCAGAAGCTGCCTGAGGCAGGGAAAGAATCACCCAAAAAATTGCAGGAAACAGTGCCTGGCACCCATACAGGACAAGAAATAGTGCCTGTTTCCCTCAGTCATTTTGAAAATCTCATCATTTATGGGGTACTGAGTAGGTAGAATACTCAGAACAGCATTGCCTTAGTGATGGGGAATAATTACTCTTAGATTAAATATGGCTTGATCCTGCCTAACAAATCTTTAAAACAGCACTTACAAAAATCAAACTGTTCTCAAGCATCTGAACCGCATCCCAGAACAAAGCACAAGAATATTTATGGGAATATAAAAATATCTAGCCTACACCACAGTAAAATTCACAATGTTTGGCATCCAACCAAGAATCATCAGGCATGTAAAGCAGCAGGAAAATATGAACCATATGAGGAGAAAAGGCAATCAATCAAAAGCAATCCAGAATTGACATATTTATAATTAATAAGTGAGGACATTAAAACAGTTGTTATAACCATATTCCATATGTTCAAAAAGCTACAGGAAACAATGAACATCTTAAGAAGAGAACAGAAAAGATATGTTTTATGTAAAAGATCTAAATTAGCTTCTAGAGATGAAAACCATAATATCTAGTATCAAAAGTACACTGGGTGGTGCTATTATTAATAGCAGATTAGATATTCAGAAGAAAATCTTGTTAACTTGAAGGCATATCAATAACAACTATCCAAATAAAACACAAACAGAAACAAAGACCAAAAAAAAGAGAAGGAGCATCAGTGAGCAGTGAGACAACTTCAGGTGACCTAATATATGTGTATTAGTGGCAAAAGAAGAGTTGAGAGAGAAGACAGAACTATAAATATATACACACACACAAACACACATATACATACATATACATATATCCATATGTATATCCATATATATACATGAAGGACAGTGACCCTTGAGAGATGGGATATTAGCAAGGTGAGCCATACAGGTGCTCCAGTTTACTGCCTGTGGAAAGTTTCCAGGCCATGGAGCAGGAAACTCAGGCAGGGCTCAATGGACTCCCTGAGTTGATGG
This sequence comes from Trachypithecus francoisi, assembly GCF_009764315.1. NCBI lineage: Eukaryota > Metazoa > Chordata > Mammalia > Primates > Cercopithecidae > Trachypithecus > Trachypithecus francoisi. Next base: position 10,760,378 of record NW_022681468.1, read on the forward strand.
ATATATATAGATATATATATATATATATCCATATATAGACATATGTGTATATATATATCTCCAAAGAAATAATAGCAGAAAAATTCCAAAACTGATGCAAACTATAAATCCACAAGTGCAAGAAACTCTCCAAACTCCAAGCACAAGAAACATGAAGAAAACGACACTAAAGTACATCATAATCAAATTGCCCAAAATCAATGATAAGGAAAAAAATCTTAGAAGCAGCCAGAGGTCAAAAAGATGCATTACATTCAGAGAAACAAAATAAGGCTGGCAGCAGATTTTGCACTGAAAATAATGTAAACTAGAAGATGATGGAACAATATCTTTAAACAAACTGTCAGCTTAGAATTCTATGCCCAGGAAAAAACAAAGAAACAAACAAACTTCAAAAAAGCAAAGCCCTTTCCCCCCACACACATACAAAAGATATAAGAATGAATTCATCAGCACGTCTGCATTACTAAAAAAGTCTTTCAGGCAGAAGGGAAATGATACCACATAGAAACATGGATCTGCACAAAGGAATGAAGAGCACTGGCTATAATAACAATATGGGAAAATAAATGAAAATTTTTCTTACTATTTAAACCATTTAAGAGAAAACTGATTTTCAACAAATAATAACAATGTAGTTTGAGGTTTATAACATATGTACAAGTAAAATGTATAACAACAATAGCACAAAAACTAAGAAGGGAGAAACAGAGTTTTACTGTTTTAAAGTTCTTTCTGTATGTACAGTGGCATACTATCACTTGCAGATCCAATCTGACAATCTCTGCTTTTTTAATTGGAGTGTTTAAACTGTTTACATTTAATGTGATTATTGATATGGTTGGGTTTAAATCTATTATTTACTGTATTTGTTTTCTATTTTTTCATCTGTTCTTTTCTTTGTTTTTCTTATTTTTCTGCCTTTTTTAAATAGGTTGTAATAAGTTAAAGATCTGTCCTATAAATACAAAAGTAACCATAAATTAACAAAACAAAGAGTTGTGTTTAATAAGCCAGCAGAGGAGATAACATGGAAACATTTAAATTTCCCAATCCAAAAGAAGGCAGAAAAAGAAGAAAAACAGAGCAAAGGAAGGATGAAAAAATAGAAAATAAATACAATAAATGGTAGATTTAAACCCAACCATATCAGTAATCACATTAAATGTAAAAAGTTTCGGCCAGGAGAGGTGGGTCATGCCTGTAATCCCAGCACTTTGGGAGGCCAAAGAGTATGGATCACAAGGTCAGGAGATCGAGACCATCCTGGCTAACATGGTGAAACTCCATCTCTACTAAAAAATACAAAAAAAAAAAAAATTAGCTGGACATGGTGGTGGGCACCTGTAGTCCCAGCTACTCGGGAGGTTGAGGCAGGAGAATGGTGTGAATCTGGGAGGCGGAGCTTGCAATGAGCTGAGATCATGCCACTGCACTCCAGCCTGGGTGACAGAGTGAGACTCCATCTCAACAAAATAAATAAAATAAAATAAAAGTTTCAACACTCCAATTAAAAAGCAGAGATTGTTAGACTGGATTTTAAAATAGGCTCTTAAAAATTTATGTCCACAGAAAAACCTGAACAGAGATGTTTATGGCAGCTTTATTAATAATTGCCAAAACTTCAGGTGATCTGCCTGCCTCGGACTCCCAAAGTGCTGGGATTACAGGCGTGAGCCACCACGCCTGGCCCAACATGGCGAAACCCTGTCTTTACTATAAATACAAAAAATTATCTGGATGTAGTGGCGGGCACCTGAAATCCCAGCTACTCGGGAGGCTGAGGCAGGAGAATTGCTTGACCCAGGAGGTGGAGGTTGCAGTGAGCTGAGATCATACCACTGTCATCCAGCCCAGATGACAGAATGAGACTCCATCTCAAAAAGCAAAGCAAAAACTTGGAAGCAACCAAGAATGTGTTCTTCAATAGGTGAATGGATAAACAAACGGTGGTACATCCAGACAATGGAATATTATTCAGCACTAAAATGGAAAAAGCAGGCTGGGCACAGTGGCTCACACTTGTAACCCCAGCACTTTGGGAAGCCGAGGCAGGCAGACCACCTGAGGTCTGGAGTTTGAGACCAGCCTGGCCAACATGGTGAAACCCCATCTTCAGTAAAAACACAAAAATTAGCTGGGCATGGTGGCATACACCTGTAATCCCAGCTACTAGGGAGGCTAAGGCAGGTGAATCACTTGAATCCGGGGAGCAGAGACTGCAATGAGCTGAGATCATGCCACTGCACTCCAGCCAGGGCAACAGAGTGAAACTGCATCTCAAAAATATAAAAAGTAAATAAAAATAAAAAATAAAATAGAAAAAGCTATCAAGCCTTAAGTGCATATTACTAAGTGAAAGCAGCCAATCTGAAAAGCTACATACTGAATGATTCCAACTATGATACCCTGGAAAGGGTAAAACTGTGAAGATAGTAGAAAGATCAGTGAGTGCAAGGGGTTGAGGGAAGGAAGAGGTGAATACATGCAGTCCAGAGGACTCTTAGGCCGGTGAAAATACTGTCTATAACGTGGATCCACGTCATTATACATTTGTCCAAGTCCACGGAATGTACAACACCAAGAGATAACCCTAATGTAAACTATGGACTTTGGAGTGTTTTGTTTTTGTTTTTCTTTTTGTTTTTTGAGATGGAGTCTCACTCTGTCGCCCGGTTGGAGTGCAATGGCACAATCTCAGCTCACTGCAACCTCCACCTTCAGGGTTCAAGCGATTCTCCTGCCTCAGCCTCCCAAGTAGCTGGGATTACAGGTGCCCACCACCACGCCCAGCTAATTTTTGTATTTTTAGTAGAGACAGGGTTTCACCATGTTGGTCAGGCTGGTCTTGAACTCCTGACATCAGATGATCCTCCTGCCTTGGCCTCCCAAAGTGCTGAGATTACAGGCGTGAGCCACCGCACCCAGCGACTATGGAGGATTCTGATGTGTCAATGTAGGTTCATCAGTTGTGGCAAATGCACAGCTCCAGTGGGGATGCTGATGGTGGAAAAGGCTGTGCATGAACAGGGCAGAGGGGCATCTGAGAAATCTCTATGCCCTCCTCTCGATTTTTCTGTGAACCTAAAACATCTCTTTTAAAAAGTTCTTAAAAATATTAGGCTGACGTGATACAGAAGCCTTTGTTTGATCCACAGCTGTGTGCCCTCCAAGCCTCAGTTTCCTCACCTATAAAACGGATCTGAATGTGCCTATTCCATGGGGCCATTGCAAGGATTCAGTGAGATTCTGTGTATTGCTCAGCACAGGGTTTGTATGGTACCTCAAAGGCATCTGTTGAATGGTAGCTGTGATGGGAAGGTACAGGGACATCTTGGGGGGACACGGGGAGGAGGGAGTGAACACAGATGGGTCTCCATCACCTCAGTGTAGAAAGAGCTGGAGTGCAGGACCTGAGCAGAACAGAGCACACAGCAAGTGCTCCCTAAACACTCAAGCGTTTCATTGGAGACTTGCCATCCACCCACAGATGTCCCAGTTCTCTTAGCTTTGTGAGATTCCATTGTTCAAGTCAAATGTCTGAAATCTTAAAACACTAGAAAATTGGTCTACAAAAATCACTGGAATGTTTACTTCTTGAACTGCTCATTACACCTCTGCATAAAATGTAGCCTTGTACTCTCTCCTGAAGCGGGTCTAATTAGAAGGATAAAATATTTAAATATTTGCAATGGAAACCTGAAGCACAACAAGACAAGCCCTAAGATAACAATTTGTATTTTAATGATAATTCTTGCTTAAAGGAAAAGAAGCACTCATTGGCTGAAGAAAATATTCTGTAAGAAGCAGACTGCCAGATTCCCTGGAATTCTATTTTTCTGGACAGTAATATGTTCCTCTGGGGATGGACAATTTCTGCTAGTCTCTTGCGTATCTGTCAGAATGAGGCCCTTCTCCACATAGCTAAGAGAGTTTCCAGAGATTAAAAAATCACCTCTCCAATATGAAGAGATGTCTTTTGTGTCTTTTTCCTCCTGAAAAATGATTGAAATGCAAATTAACTGTGAGTCTCTCAAGGTCCTGGGGGTAAAGAGAAGGGGAATTAGCAGGGGATATGCCAGCATCTCAGCTGTGATTAGATACACGTGTGGTGTCTCCCAGAAGGACAGGCCCAGTGTTAATATGATGTAAATATGTAGGTGAGACTGAATCCTCCCACCTAGCAAGGGCCAGATTCCAAGAGACAGGTGGAAGAGAGATGTGGGGGAATTCCCAGCTCCTCAAGCACAGGAAGCCTACTTGGATCTCCCCAAAATGAAGTTGAACCAAATAAAATGGTCATTTGATTGGTCAAAAATGGTCAGATGTCAGCAGTTTCACATGGTTCAGCCTAATAAGGTCATGGCCTACCTCCTTAGGAATAAGTGACTTTTCTACTGGGCCTGACAGTGTTTTAAGGTTTTGCCAAGCTCTACACACCGTTATTTAGTCCAGAGATAATATACTGGCAGCCCCGGGATGAATCCAGCCCACACGCCTGTTTTGTTTGGTCCAGGTAGTAGCCAGTCCCCAAGGACAATGACCATCCATTCTGTCCCTCTCTCCTAGACACACACGCTACATCAAGAGCTGGAATCCGACTCTCCTTCCTTTAAATCTGGGCTGGCCTGGAGGATTTCTTGACTGAAAGAATGTAGTGTTAATGACATTCTGGGACTTCCAGGCAGGTCCTAGTAAGCCTGCAGCTTCTACCTGGAACTGCTAGAATACTCTTGGGGGAGCCAGCACCATGCAAGAAGAGCAACAACCCTGGGACCTCCATACTGGGAGGAAGCCCAAGCCACCTGAGGAAGCCCTTGCAGGATGAAATCCCAAGAGGAGAGAGTGGCCAAGTTGCCCGGAGGCACCAGACAAGTTCGGAGGAAGCTATAGGCTAGAAGCCTAGACTCCAGCCCCTGCTGTTCCAGCTGATGCCACTGCAGCAAAAACAGGACCCTTGAAAGCTCCCAGGTGATTCTAATGGCAACAACATTTGAGAACCATTGGGTTGAAACCACTCACTATAGGGATGGGACAGTGCAAGACAAAAATAAGGTTGAGCTCTTACGCCCGAGGCATGCTCTAACAGGAGAGTTACACCGTAAGAACAAGTGAAAGAGTCCTCCTGTCTCTGTTGTCCATGCCAATCCCCCGTAATGCGTGCTGACTTAACCTGCAGAACGTTCCTGAGATGCTCGCTCCCTTCCCCCAGCACCATGGCCTCTGTGTCACTGCACTTCTTGGATGATGTGGGCTTCCCCTGGAGCAAGTGAGCGTCTCAACAGGCCCAAGTGGAAGCTAAGGCTTTTTAGGACTTAGCCACAGAATGTCACCGATACTGCATTCTCTTCACCAAGAAAGCCACTACACTTTCTCTTCACCAAGGATAGTCCCAGATTTAAGGGGAGAAGAATCAGATTCCAGCTCTTGAAGTGGTGGGCAGCAAGCGTGTCCAGGAGGGAGAGAGGAAATGCACAGCAGCTGTCTTTGAACATGGGTGACCCCACCAATGACACAGGGATTTTGGACTGAGTCCTAAAAGACTGATTCTCTCCTTGTCCCCAGCCCACTGGGCGCCCAGGTGACCCTGTCCTCTTGGCCACTCCTGGTCAAAGAGAAATGGATGCCCTTTTTCACTGTTTACATCCTCCAGACTCTCCAGAGACTCAGGGACTGTGTGGAGTGGGGCTGGGATGTTTCCACGGTCGGGGAGAGGGCAACCAGGAGCCTCCAGGGCTCAGAAGCAAGATGGGGCCCATGAGCACACCCTCAGTGCCTGCAGCCTCTCTTACGCTGTCACACAGCCATGTGTACCGAACCAGGGAGGGTGCCTCTGCATAAGAGGATTTGCCAGATAACTGGTGTCTACTCTGTACACCCAAAGAGGATATCTATTTAATGCTTAGCTTCTGAGTGGAAAATCTTTCCAAAATGGCTTATGTGTTCTGGGTCTTCTTCAGCCAAAAACAGGAATCACATTTAACAACATGGGTAAGAAGAAACGTGGGCTTGGAGTCACGTGGATCTGGCTTCACTGACTTCATCACACAAGTGTGCACGCCCAGCCCCAGGCATCCCTCCAGCTTCTCTCCTCTACAGGAGCTGAGATTTTCCCAAGGGACTGCTCCAACTCTATGCCATTCCCCTACTCAATAACTTGCAATGGCTCCTACTGCCTACTAATTAGATGCAAACTTCTCACCCCAGCAATCAGCACCTTCTATAATCTGGCCCTGGCCTCTCTCTCCCAGCCCTCCTGCACCCCTACCCTCTAACTTTCTGAAGGACTCTGTGAGTATTTCCTGGGCTTTCCTATCTTGATACCTCTCCACTTAGAACAGTCTTAACGGCCAAGTCCACCAGGAGATATATGCCTATAGTTCTAATCCATCTACAGCCCCCATTCTCAAAGTCCTGATGATGACAGCTGTTCAGTGGCATTGGCATTTGACACTTTGAATTCACCGTCTTTTCCTGTTACTGTCTCTTCATGAACAGACATCTTGTCCTCATCCAATCCTCTAACAAATACTTGTGGACCTACTTTGTGCTGGGCACCTTCTTCAATCCATCACTTTAGCCATTCCTCTCCTTGGGTCTTGACTGGGCCCATCATTTCTCCAAGATTTGATAAACATGCAGAAAGAAAATCTACGTTCCATTCAAGTTTGTACCACAGGATCCCTGTCCCAGTGCCTGACATGGAGCTTATCACAAGGCAGGTACTAGACATTTGCTGAGCAAGTGGATGGATGCACCAACATTTCTCTGCAAACTGCTCCCTGCTGAGGGAAAGACTGCACAGGGAGACCATGACTGTCACCCTCACCTGGTGGCCACAGGACACACCAGGGGCAGGGTCTGAGCACTTACTCCAGCCAAGCACTGCGAAGTGCTGCAGGTAGCAAGTAACAGTTCCCATCCTTATGGGGATAATGGGATGAATCAACAACAGAAAGCAATCCACTAGAAAGGCACAATAGTAAGACCACTTCCCAGAGGGAGAAGAGAGAAATCACTCTGAAATAGATCTGTACTGTACCTTACATCATATCTTTCTCAGGATGAAGCAATAAGGTGGAAAACCCAGTGGCTTTGCAGATACTCAGACTCAGATTTGAAATCCAGTTCTCCTCCTTACAAATGGCATGTCCTTGGGCAAATTATTTAATCTCGTTTAGTGTCCTGACCTGTAAAATGGGGCCTCCGTCATGGACTTGTAAGGGCTTGCTGTGATAAAATATGCCAAGCACCCAGCATCTGGCACTTAGTAGGTGCCCAATAAACCTTAGGGTCTGTTCTCACGTGTGTGGCACTTCATGTTTCTATCCCTTGTAGCTAGCACAGTACTGCGCATGTAACCAGTGTCAAAAATGTGTCAAGAATACATTGATCAAGTGGAATGTGAATTGTAAACAAAAAAAGAAAAATAGGAACCTGGTCTCTGGGCAGACTCTGCCTAAAGACGTTGAAAAGCCCTGTGTTTATTTTGTCAAGTTGCCATGGCAGCACTGATGCTCCAGCCAGCTCCAGGGTTAGCAAAGATCAATTTTTCTTATAACCATGGAAATTCCGGAGGTTCGGTGGGATCCAGAGGGGAAGGCAGACACAGTTCCTCTTCACTCTAGAAATAAGTCCTGGAAAGCCTCCTTAGTTTTCGTGCAGCTAAAACCATCATTATCTAAAATGATGTTTACATGACAATATTTATAAGTATGGATTTAGGCACAGGAGATGTAAAATCAGGCAAAAAAAAAGGGGGAGGGAGGGGGGCAGCAATGCTCAGAAGGGCAATTAGCATCATGGAAAACTGAAGAGGCTGCCAGAGAGCCGGGATCTAGACCCTCAGAGCTAACTTGGGGTTTCTGCGTCTTTTATGCTTCCATTTGCAGACTCGCTGTCCACACACAGCCTGGATTTTGCTGTCACTTTTCAAACAGGCTTCCACTACAGGTGAAGCTTGGGGAAAAAGAAAGTGTCCCCTCAAACTTCATTCCCTGTAAAAGAAAACAGCAGCAGATGGGGTCCCTGCCACACACCATGGAGACAGAAGGGAGCCTGGGTGGCCTCCCGACCTCTCTGCTCCCACCATAACCAACCAACACAACCAGAGAAGTTGCAGGATATGGCTTTGGTAGATTGGGACTTACTCTCCCAAGCCAAATGCAGCCCTTCCCTGGAGCCAGCTCTGGTTCTTCTCTAGTGCCCCAGACTGATGGAGAAATCCGGGATTTGTCTTTGTTCTGGCTCAAGAGAGTTAAGGCACAGAAACAGAATCATCACCCAAGCTCAGAACTCCAGGGGATTCTGCTGGAGGAAAATTCAAGCTGTGAGAGATCTGTTTTTCCGGCCATTGGGAGCCTGTTTGTGTCGGGGGAGGGTTCCGGCCGCGCTGGGCACTGGTGGCTCCATTAGACTCTACACAAAGCAAAAGAGGACAAATGACCGCGGCGCGTCGACGCTTGGCGGGTCACGGTCACAAAGCGGGTCTCAGCGCCTTCCTCAGGCAGAGGGGGCGCTCGAGGTCACCGGCAAGAGACAGATGACCGGCGCCTCGGGCAAACAGAGCGGGGAAGAGCGAGACTGTGCGCCCATCCGCGTTCGCGCGGGTCTGAGCCGCCCCGGTCTTGGAGGGCTCCGGGACCCCAGAAGGGGGACAGCAGTGGGGGATGGGCAGGAAGGGGGCGACTCGGGTTGCCCAGGCTCCTCGCAGCCTCCCTGCCAGGGAGAGGGGCCCGAGTGGGAACAGCTCGAGCCACGGGGGTGCGGGGCGCGCAGCCTGCCCCACCCCGGGAGAGCCGCGATCGCCGCCCCCGACGCGTGCACCAGGTGGGGGTGCCCGGCTCGGGACAAAGGACCGCGACGCGGATCGCGGGCGGGCGGGCGCCACTGCCCAGTCCCAGCGTGGAGGGCGAGACCGTGGCCCCGAACCTCCCCAAACTTGGTGGCCCCGGGCGCGTGGGGAGGGCGCCCCGTTACCTGCGCGGCCATAAAGGAGAGATCCATGGTGTCGCTGTCGCCGCAGCTGTTGCTGCCGCCCGCGCTCGAGTCCTCGCTGCTGCAGCTGCCGCTGCGGGTCAGCAGCCTGCACAGTTGGCGGGGATCGGGCGGAGCAGCTAGCGTCCAGAGCCTGCACGGCGCCCTGGCCTGTCTCTAGGCTTCTGCCTCCAGACAGCTACTGGGCGGAGAGTCCCGAGCGCTGGGGCGGGCGGGGCGGGGCTCAGGGGACTGGGCGCCCCTCCACGTGACCACTCCCGGCCCCACCCCCGGGGCGGGGTCCGTCAGAAACCCCAAGCGCTCACAATTGCCTCCCTTCGTGCGCGGGATGGGGAAACTGAGGCCCGAGGCCGCCCCGCTGGTTGGTGCAAAAACCAGCCTGGAACCCAAGTCCTGAGCTGTTGGCGCCCCGCCCCGTGCAGTTGAGCCCAATCCACCCGGGGCTGTGGGCAGCTCTCTTGGGGCTGACACGTTATCCAGTGCCTGAGGACCAAGATCGGAGTGACCTGGCTTTCCACGCCAACGCTCCTCCGAGAGTCCAGTGTGCTCCCGGCTCGGCGAGGTTTAATCCTAGCTCTGCTTTGTTGTGAGCTTGAACAAGATAGTGTCTTTGAGCCTAGATTTCCTCATCTGTGAAAAGACAATACAGAACCGAATAATTAAATGAGATAGGGAATATAGCACGCGGTGTCCTCAATAAATGAGAGCCCTAACATGGCTAATCATCCAATAGAGATGAGGCTGTGAGTGGTGTCTTCGAGGACTGCACGGTGCTCAAGTTGCACAGCGGGTACTCCATGGCTCTCAGCTCAAACAAGTATCGAAAATCATGCAGATGCCACAGTTCAAGTAAGGGGAACTGTGTGTGTATGTGTGTGTGTGTGTAGAGTACCATTGGTCCCTTTGGGTGGTATCTCTTCCAGGTACTTTACACTCATGGTCATCATAAGCCTCTGTGAGGGGCAGCCTGGGACTCCCAGACTTTGTCACAGGCAAGGAAGCTGTGGCACAGGGAGATGGAGGGGTTTGTTCAAGGTCCCCTGGCAGCTGGGGGCCCAGCAGGGACTGTGGCTGTGGGAATGGGACCAGAACCTCACTGACCCATGGAAGGCTCTCAGTGTTATCTTTCCTGTAACTTTCCTTTCTTTCCCTTCCCTTCCTTTCTCTCTCCTTTTCTTCTTCCTCTTTCTTCTCTCCTTCTCCCCCACCCACCCCCCACCACTTTTCTCTTTCTTCTCTCTTTTCACTTTTCCCGTCATGCTTGCCTTCTCCCTTCCTCCTCTGGTCTCTAAACCTTCCAATTCCCTGGCCCTCCCTTCCCTCCCTGTTTTCAGTCAGTACTGTGCTCGCCACACCCATCATTCCTGCCACCTCCCAGCGTCGTCCACGCGGGGCATGCCCAAACAGTCCATGCCAAGAGCCTCCCACCTCCTCCCATGCTTCCTGTGGCCAATAGCAGAGCAGCCTGCCCAGGACTGTCCAGGGCTCCCCGTCTGCTGTAAGAAATATGTACATTTATTGTGAAGTGTCATAACTCACAATACAAAGGGCATGTATGTTGTGTGTGTGCAATTTGAAAAATAATGTAGCCTTGCATAGGTTAAAAAATGGAACAATAAAAAACAGTCTTCAAGTCCTGCTGTGTATCTCTCCTAAGGCATCTCCTACCTGCCCCGTTTCCAGGGTCACCTCCATCCTATTTAGTATTCATTCATGTCAGTTCTCTTGCTTTTCTTTATAGTTTTACCTTTATAGTTTACCTGCTTTAACCCTTTGTAGAAAAATTAAATTGCTCTAAATCTGTTCTTCCATGTCTTCTCTGTTCCTTTCTCAGCATTATTTGCGTAGTTGATGTCTATTGTTTTTCAGTGCTACACAATGTCCCATTTGTATGTCTTTATCACAGTTTTTATTGATGCACTAGCCCTTTGATGGATACTTTGGTCATCTCCAGGTTTTCTGATAATGCCAAAAAAACAACAAAAAAAATGCTGCTATAAACACTCTCGATCTTGTCTTCGGATGCACAGGTGCAAGGGATCCTCAGGGAATATGCTAGGAATGGAACAGTTGGGTCTTGTGGTCAGCTCCTCTGTGCTTTTACTAATTGATGCCCGCTGTTTTCCAGTTTCTGATTTCCAAGGTGGTTTCGCACATTTTATTATCCTACCTATAGCAGGCATGGGTTCTTATTGCTCCACAATTGACCAACACTTTGCATTGTCAGGATTTGTTTTTAAGTTTTGCAAAATGATACGATGAAGTAGTGTTTCATTCGGATTTGATCCTCATTTCTCTGACTGCTAATGACACTAAGCATCTTTTACACACCTATTGATCAGTTTCATTTCCTTTGATGAGAAATGCCTTTCGTCAGGTCTTTTGTGCTTGTTTTAAAATTTTGCTTATTTTTTTTTACTGACTCAGGAAAAGTATGTGTATGTTTTAGATACTAATCTTGTGAGTTATAGGTTTTTAAGTATCATCTTTCATGTTTACATTTGTTTTCACTCTATTATATATTTTCATGAACAGAAGTAAATAATTTTAATTGAGTCAAAATTTATTAATATCTTCTTTTTTAATTAACCCTTGTTTAATAAATTATTTGCCAATTTGAGACCATAAAGATGTTGTCCTGTAGTATTTTAGTAAAAATTTAAATACTTTTTCTCATATTTCAGCCTTGTATAACTGATATATTGTGTATGAGGCGAGAGTAAGGAAGCAATTTTATTTTTCTCATATTAATGTTCAATTATTCCAGCCCCATATTGACTAGATCGGCTCTTTCCTGTTGATCTGCAGCACCAAATTTGTCAGGTGTCCATCTAGCCATGAGTCTGTTTCTAGTCTGTTCTGTTCCATTGGTTGTTCATCTGTCTAATACTAATGCAATTCTGATTTGGTTACTCTAGTTTCATGCTAATTCATGTATGGGAGAGCAGGTTTCCTCACTGCGTTCTTTGTTTCCTTACTACCTGTGGCTCTTTGCTCTTTGGATACATTTTAGGGTGACCTCGTCAGCTCCTCCAAATAACCTGGACTTGAACACAATTCTATTAACTCTTTTTGGGTATCATTGACATATTACAGATAATAAATATTTCTCTTCAAGAACATGCCGTATCTCTTTATATGCTTAACTTTTCTTTAGTATTTCTACATAAAGATCTTACAAATCTTTTGCTGAAATCATTTTATGGTGCCTTTCTTAAAAATTTTTATTTTGAGATGATTATAGGCTCATGTGCAGTTGTAGGAAACAATACAGAGATCTCATGTACTCTTTATCCAGTTTCTCCCAATGATAACATCTTGCAAAATTAGAGTACAGTATCGGCCCAAGGATACTGACATTGATATAGTGAAGATACAGAACATTTCCATCACCACAAACATTTCTCACTTTGCTCTTTTACAGGGAGACCTACTTCCTCCCTGCCCCACCCACTCTTTAACCAGGGGCAACCACTCATCTGCCCTCCCTTTCTATAATTTTGTGATTGCAAGAATGTTATAAAAGAATCATACAGTTTATACTCTTTTGAGATCGGTAGTTTTCACACAGCATAGTTCCCTGGAGGTCCATCCAGATCGTTGCCTGTATCAATAGTTTATTCCTTTGTTCCTTTGCATTGCTGGATGTTATTCTATGTTACGGATGTATCGCAGTTTGTTTAACCACTCACCTGTCAAAGGGCATCCTGGTTGTTTCTAGCTTTTGGCTGTTATGAATAATGCTGCTATAGACATGGTGTATGTCTTCACTTCTCTGGGATAAAGGCCCAGGATCATATGGTAGTTACAGTTTTCATTTCAAAGAAACTGCCAAACTGTTTTTCACAGTGGCTGTAACATTTTACATTCCTACCAGCAACGTAGGAGTGGGTTTTCCATATCCTTGCCAGTATTTGTTGTTGTGATAGTTAATTTTATGAATCAGTTTCTATCAGGTGCCCAGATAAAACATTATTTATGGGTGTGTCCCTGAAGATGCTTCTGGATAAGGTAAGCATTTGAATCAGTGGACTCAGTACAATAAATTGGCCTCTCCTTGCAAGGAGGGTGGGCATCTGTATTAGTCTGTTCTCATGCTGCTAATAAAGTCATACCTGAAACTGGGTAATTTATAGAGGAAAGAGGTGTAATGAACTCACAGTCCCACATGACTGAGGAGGCCTCAGAATCATGGCAGAAGGCAAAGGAGAAGCAAAGTCACGTCTTACAAGGCAGCAGGCAAGAGAGCTTGTGCAGGGGAACTTCCCATTTGGAAAATCATCAGATCTCATGAGACTTAATCACTACCACTAGAACAGTATGGGGGAACCACCCCTATGATTCAGTTATCTCCACCTGGCCCTGCCCTTGACACGAGGGGACTATTACAATTCAAGGTGAGATTTGGGTGGGGACATAGCCAAACCATATGAATGTCATTCAGTTATTGAGGTCCTGCATAGAACAAAAAGCTGGAAGAAGGCATTCGCTTTTTTTTTTTTTTTTCTTACCTTACTACCTGAGCTGGGGACATCTCATCTCATCTTGTCCTGCTCTCAGACTGGGATATAGATATGCACCATGGCCTCCTCTGATTGTTAGGCATTCCGATTTGGACTGAATTACACCACCAGCTCTCCTGGGTCTCCAGCTTGTGGATGGTAGATTCTGGGACTTCTTGGCCAACTCTTCATAATAAACCTCCTCTTATTTATCTCTAGGAATGCCCTACTTGTTCTTTTTCTCTGGAGAACTTTGACTAATATGAGCATTGTCCTTTTTATTTTTCTTTATTTTAGCCATTATGATAGGCATGACATGATATCTCATTGTGGTTTTACTTTATAGTTTCCTAAGAAAAGGCTAACAATGTTGAATATCTTTTCAGATGCTTATTTGCCAGTGGCATATCTTTTTTTTGTAGAATGTCTATAGATGCAGTCATACAACTGTACTCTTCTCTTCGTTTGACTCTTTTGTTTGGTGTGATATTTTTGAGAATCACCCATGTTGTTGCCTGTGTCAGTAGTTCCATTTTTACTGCTGAATAGTTTTCTGATGTGTGGATATAGCACAACTTGTTTATCAATTCTCCTGTGGATGGACATTTGGGTTGTTTCCAAGTATGTGGCTATTATGAACAAAGCACTGATGAACATTTATGTGTCAGAATCTGTATAGATATTTTGTTTGCTTAGTTGCTTGTTTGCAAGAAACTGCCAAACTGTTTCACAAAGTGTTTGTACATTTTACATTCCCACCAGCCGTGTATGAGAATTCTAATTGCCCTACATTCCCTGCCACACTTGGTATTTTCGTTGCTTTTAATTTAGCCATTCTAATGGGTGTAAGCCAGTATTTTATTATGGCTTATATTTGCATTTCTCTGAAAAATTGGATCACTTGTCTTTTTCTTATTTTTTATTATTGAGTTGTTCTTTATGTATTTTGGGTACAAGTCCTGTGTCAAATACATATGCTGCAATAATCCATGGTATTTTTTCATTTAAAAATTTTTTATTTATTATTTAATTTTATTGTTTCTGGTCTTTTAACTGTATGTATTTAAGTGTACAACATGCTGTTTTGATATATTTATCTTCTTATACACATATATAGTGAAATGGTTACTGCAGTCAAGCAAATTCGCACTCAGCATTGCATAGAGTTGACTTTTTCTTTTCTTTCTTTCTTTCTGTTGTTCTTTCTTTATAGTAAAAGTAACTAAAATCCACTCTTTTGGCAAATGTCCAGCATATGATATGATACGATGAGCCACAGTCCTCTTGCCATCAGATCTCCAGACTTCCTCATGCTGCATAAGTGCAACTTTGCACCCTTTGATCTACAGGTTCCCATTTCCCAGCTCTGTGCCTGGTAACCATTGTTCTATTAGGTTTCTACGTGCTTATTTAAAAGTTTACGTATGTAAGAGAGACCATACAGTATTTTTCCTTCCGTGTCTGGCTTATTTCACTTAGCATAATGTCTTTTAGTTTTGTCCATGCTGTCGCAAACAGTAGGGTTTCTTTCTTTTTTAAAGTGGAATAATATTCCACTGTATATGTACACACACACACACACACACAATGTCTTTATCCATTTATTTGTAGTTTGTTTCTATATCTTGGCTATATAAATGGTGCTGTAATGAATGTGGGCATGCAGGTATCTTTGCAATGTGGTATTTCATTTCCTTTCTATATATACCTAGAAGACAGATTGCTGGGTTATGTGGCAGTTCTATTTTTAATTTTTAAAAGAATCTCTATATTTTTTCCATAATGGCTTTGGCAGTCAACATTCCCACTAATAGCGTGCAAGGGTTTCTTTTTCATCACCTCCTCATCAACACTTAGCTATGTCAGTCTGTAGCTTTTTTTCTTCATTTTCTTAGCAGTGTTTCTCAAAGTTCTTAGTTTTGATAAAAATCCTATTGATTTATTTTTTGTCTTTCAAGGTCCATGCTTTTTGTGTCCTATTTAAGAAATCTTTGCCTGCCTCAAGGTCACGAAGATGCTTCTCCTTTTTTTCCCTAAAAGTTTTATAGTTATAGCCTTTATGCTTAAGGTTCTAATCTGTTTTTGTTTTTAAGTATGGTCTGAATGAAAGGTTAAGGTTCTTTTTTTTCCCTAAAGGGATGTGCAATTATACCAGCACCATTTGTAGTAAGCACCATCCTATCTGCTCAGTTACCCAGGACTGGGGCTAGACTTAAGGAGACACAAAATTTAAGGTTGCACTCACTCTCAGGCACCAACTCTACATTGGCAGGAGCCTGGCAGTGAGTGCCTCCTTAAATTTTGATTCATTGGCCCTTGCTGGCGTCACCCACTATCTGGTAAGCACCTCCCAGGAAGATATACACATTAGAAAGTTCACCCTACATGATCTGCATGAGTGACCTCATCCAGGCCTGTAAAATGACCCGCTGAGGACACCCAGACCTCTGTTGTGAGCTTCAGGGACACATTCCACTGTCTCCTCAGCACTGTCTCCTGAGTGGCTGATGGCATCTCACATTTAGCCTGGCCAGCACTGAGCTGATTTCCCTGCCCACCTGGCTCCATCACAGGCAAGTAATGAATGGAACTACCCAAGTCCCCCATGTATGATTCTAAAAGTTGTGCACTATACAAGGGTACCTGGTGGAGAGGCAGGGAGGCCTAAAATTCATAGAAGGGTCTTTTGGGGGAATTAACAAAGTCATCCTCACCTCCTCTCTTTCTTATACCCTTTCTCAGCCCATCAATCCTTGAGTTCACTGTGCTCCAGCATAGGAGGCTTCTTTCTGTCCCAGGAGCACACCATGCAAGCTGTGTTTCTCCCTAAGGAATTAGTCTTTGCCATTCCTTCTACTTGGGACTCTCTCTAGATCCTTCTTCTGATGGTTCAGATTTCATTTCAAAAGCCACTTCCTCCAGGAGGCCCTCCCTGATCACTCTAGCTTAAGTAATTGGCCACTCTCTGTCATAGCACATTGTTTTGTGTTTTCCATAGTATTTCTCCACTTTAAAATTATTTACTTGTTGGGAGAAGCAAGCTGCCATGGGCCCTGAGCATCACCTGTAGGGTCTTAGAGGGGACAGCGGGAAGGCAAGGTTCTAGTGACTCTTTTCCTGGGCTACTTTTCAGGGTTGCATTTTTTTTTTTTCTTGAATTTTTATTTTAGATACAGGGGTACACATGCAGGTTTGTTACATAGGAACATTGCAAAATGCTGAGGTTTGGAGTACAAATCCCATCCCCCAGGTAGTGACCACAGTACTGGAGAGATAGTTTTTTTGGTTTTGATTTTTTTTTTTTTTAAGATAGTCTCACTCTAATGCCCAGGCTGGAGTGCAGTGGCACAATCTCAGCTCACTGCAACCTCCATATCCCAGGTTCAAGTGATTCTCTTACCTCAGCCTCCCGAGTAGCTGGAATTACAGGTGCCCACCACCAGGCCCAGCTAATTTTTGCATTTTTAGTAGAGACAGGGTTTCACCATGTTGGCCAGGCTGGTGTCGAATTTCTGGCCTCAGGTGATCTGCCCGCCTTGGCCTCCCAAAGTGCTGGGATTACAGGTGTGAACAACCAAGGCCCAGCCTAGAGAGGTGGTTTTTTTAACCACCCCCACTCAACCCTCTAACAGGTCTGTTGTTCCCATATTTATGTCTGTGTGTACTCAATGTTTAGCTCCCATTTATAAGTAAGGATTCTGTTTTTAGTGAGCACCTAGAGACAGTGGGGTCAGGTCTCCCCGTGGACACAGAGCAGACTCGCTCACTGCTCACCTTCAAAGCACTGAATCCTCGAGGCTCTCTGTTGCCCTCCTGTAACACAGCCCAATGCATGAGAGACACTGATCGTAAGACAAGTGTCAACTCCCTGGGGACACGGAGGCGTGGGGAGAACCTTCAAGAGTAACAGGGAAAACAGCACCAGCTTTTGTGTTGGCAGCTCTTGATCTGCATGAGGAGCTGAACCAGAGGGCCTCCTCCATGTCCTCTCCTCCCATGCTCACAGCAGTCAGGCAAGAACACCTAATTATCCCGTCTGAGGCCACGAGCAGCAAGGTGATTTAACCCAGCCACACAGAGCTGGTGACGACTGGAGGTGAAAGGGAGGGGACCTGGAGTCGAGTCTCGGGCTGGGCCACCTGCATGCTCTTGGGCAGTGTGGCACAGGGATGGAGTCAGGGACTGCACCTTTGGGATCCTGGAACACTCTACAGAGTGCTGTTATGCCAAGTGCTAGATACGTAATTCATGTGTGCAGAGAACTTGGAATCTGTGAGAAGGAACATTCTGTTCCTTAAAAGGCTCTTGGCCTTAAGGCCATAGCAGGGGGGCATGACCTTGTCACTATGCCTCATCTGGGATCCAGATGGAGAAGGCAGGGGTCCACAGAGGACTTGGGGTGGATGACTGCCTCCCTGGGAAGCCCTTAAAAGGGTTTAAGCATTCATGAGCTTCTCACTGAGTGACCTCATACATTATTCAAGGCACATCGCAGTGGGTGGACCTAGCCCATGACCCACCCTTTTTTAACAGGCAGAAGCAGTTGAGGCCAGCAGGGACAGCAACATGCACAGGAAATCCTGCTGTCCTTCAAGGCCTGGCCCCAGCACTCCCTCCTGTGTCCACTCACTCAGTAAGACACTTTTTTTTTTCCCTGACCACTCTCTACAGGGGGTCCCTCCCACCTGCACTTTGGAAAAGGTGACCCCTGGACCCTAGTATCTGGATATCTGGGTTACCAGGGAACCTTGTTAAAACAGATTTCTCCTGAACCAGGTTCTCTAGAAGAGGGGCTGTGTAATGTGGATCTTACAGCTTTTCCAGGTGAGTCTGATGCCCATTCATCTTTCTTCCAATCCAAATTAAGCCTTCTCTTTTCTAGGGCTCCCTAGGACTCTGCTATGAAATTGCAGTTCAACTCAATTTGTCTCAATTTAAATTGATTCAAATTTAATAAGAATTTACTGAGCATATCACACTATGACACACACGAGACGGACAGTAAACTACAAAAAACAGAGGCTCAGAAAGGTTAACTTGCTCAGGTTATTAAGCAAATATAGGCAAATCCAGGATTTCAATCCATACCCAGATGAGTCTAAAGTCCCAATGTCTTCTATGCTATTGTATCGATATTTCAGTCAGATCAATGCAAAAACAGAAATAATTAAAGTGAGGAAGAATTAATCCATTCCTTCACCTATTCATTCTTTTATTCAGCAGGTATTCCATTCATCTATCCAATATGTGTTTCCTAAGCACCTACGATGTGCTGAGCACTGTGTGCCTGGAAAGGGTGGCCAGAGTGGCAGAGTTTCAACAGCAGTGACAAGGAGCTGAAATATGGCCAAAAGTTGGGAGGCTGAAGAATCAGGTTTGCATCTTGACTCTGACCCTGCTAGCTGATGACATCGGGCAAGCGACTTAGCCTTTCTGAGCCAAACATTTTCATCTGTAAAAGTGGAGGGCTGAATGAAATGGTGGTAAGAGTGCCTAGCGCCATACCTGGCACATAGTAGGCACTCTGTCGGTGGAAGTATAGAAGGAAGGTTACAGTCCGCGGGGGGAGGGAGGGGCCTGTTGTGTGCAGGGATTGCTTATGTGCTTATGTTTGTTCTAGTTTTAACAAATGTCCTGCTAGAACAAGTGCACCAGAGGATTACAGAGAAAGAGGCAGGAAGGCTTTTTGTTTATCCACGAAACATGCCAGCACCTGGAGACGTTGGGCTTGAATGGAGTGCTCTGAGAATGCTTCACAAATGAACAAACTAATGAGCTCATAAGCATCTATGGCTGGGTAAGGGGATGGATGAAAGTAGTCAGAAGAACGCAGAAAGGAAACGTCTCCCTATGCCCATCTCAATGATCCCACTTGCTTTTCTTTGCCCATGCACACCCATCAGGGCTGAGAGTTATACTGAGTGATTTTCAGATGGACAGAAGCTCACCTGTTGGCCCCAGTTTCCTCATTGATGCCAGGTTTCTGCAGCTTGGGAAAGAAAAGGGCAGTAGGAGCGGGATGCCCTCGCCATTGCTACACCGGGAGAACTAAGTGTCCACATTTTCTAGCGTGACTTCTTAATGTGAGAGCAGAGGAACCCTCACATACGATCATTCATTTACTCCAAAGCAATTACTAAGCTCCTACAAGAGCCAGGCATTGTGCCAGGGTCCCCGGGGGTGAATATACCTTCCTGGACCACAGTTCCACAGGAGGAAGATGAAGCAAGTTGATAAATGGAAACAAGGCCACACCCAACATTAAAACTTAGCACAGCCTGCACTGTCCAGCATGGTGGCCACCAGCCACATGCAGCTACTGAGCCCTTGAGACACGGCCAGTCCAAGTTGAGATGTAAGTGTAAAATACACGACTTCCAAGACCTAGTCTAAAAGAATTAATGATTTTTAATATTAATCACATGTTGAAATGACAATATTTTGGATATACTGGACTAAAGGGAATATTATTAAAATTAATTTCATCCATTTCTTTTTAATGTTTTTAAAGTGGCAACTAGAACATTTTACATTGTACAAGTGGCTTGCAGTCTGTTTCTGTTGACAAGCACTGGCATTGTCCATTCGCAGTACAGCTCATCTATGAGACTGGGCTGGGATGCAGGAGGGCTGGAGGGGGCTAGGCTGGCTTCGTGGCCCTCGAGGATGACTGGTTTGGGACACGTAAGCAGAAGGAACAGACAAAGTGCTCCAGCAAGAGAGCCAGGCACAAGCAATTCTAACCAGAATAAAGACCCCGTTTCCCAAGCGGACAAAACAGAGCCATTTCAAATGAAGCCGTGCTGTATTTGGAGATGACAGCCCCCTCTCCCCTGGCATCCCAGGCCTGGACCCAACACCTTAACTGGGAGCTGGGATATGAATGCTCCCTCTCAGGAAGCCCACATCCTTCTCAGTAATCCCAGTCCCAACCCATGCTCGATGCCTGCCAGCTTCTCCCACATGCCAAGAGGGAAGTGTCTCCTCCCCAAAGCCCCAGCTAAATCCTTCCATGCCACCCACACTTGCTTCTCTTCACAGGAGACTTGCAGATCTCCAGGCACCATCCCCAGAAGGTAATTGCTGTTTTTGCTTCCTTTGTTGGCTGCACCTCCAAAGAGTCTGATGAACTCGTTTTAATGAAAGTGCAGATTGCATTGGAAGGAAATGATGGGGGAACATGCAGCTCTGCTGGGGAGGGAGGCAGAGTGGTGATGCAGGAAGCAAATTGTAAGATACTTCTTCCTGCAGCTCTGCCTGCCCAGGGCAGCCACAGCCCATCATCTCGCAGAACAACAACAATTAGGATGACAGTGATCACGTGGTCTCCAGCCTGCTCCTGTCTCCCTGCATGTCGATTTTCCCAGCCCTTAGCATCCATCACATAGTCACTCCCCAGAGCAGCCCCACAAGGCAGCCCAGGCCAGGGCAAGGTGTCTGCATTCGGAGAGGAGGAGCAACTTTCCTAATGTCACCTGGCTCATGAGTTGAAGGGCGGGCCTTGAACTCAGCATCTGGGCTGGCAATTGCCACTGCCTCATGCCCCACTGCTTCCTGGAGTAAGTTGAGTCCCCTGGGAACCTTGCAGGGTGAGAGCATGGTCCAGATTCTGCCTCTGCCCAGACCTAGCAACTTAATCTCGGGAGCCTCTGTTTCTTTCTACATTGTATAAAATGGAGCTAATACCACCAGCCTCACAGGACAGCCAGGACTGAATTGCAGTCTCAGTGCCTCTGTTTGAGCCCCTCACTTGCCCAGCGATGCTCCTCACATCACCTAGGACATGATGTCCTGATATCTTGATGTCTGAGCTCCTCAGCATGGCTGCCCCAACCCTTCCAGTTCTGCCCTCCCTCCGGCCTCTTAACTCCTCTTTTTCATTTCACTCTTTGCCATCTCTTTGAACTGATTTGTCCTCTCCAAACAAGCCGTGTTCCCTCTGCACCCTCAGCCTTTGCCCCAGTGTTCCTTCCTCCTAGAGCACACTCCTTCCCTCTCCTTCTCCTTCGGCTGCATCCTCCTCCTCCTTCATGGCTCCGTGAAGACATCCCCTCCTTCAGAACCTGCTGGGGCTCAGTGGGTACTCGGTTTCTGTGACCACCCTACTTGGAGCACTCATTGCTTACCATACCAGATACATCTGCCTACACCCTGAAAGTCCCTGGAAGACACACTCCTGGCTTCCTTGCCACTGGGACCCAGTGGCTCTCTCTTAGACTGGGGCTAAAGGTGAGCAAAGATTCTGGAACCAGGCTGGCCTAGATGCTGTTATGTGTGTCCCAAAAAGATACAGGTTCTAGGGGTTGAATTCCAAACCCCTAGAACCTGTTAAATGTGACTTTACTCAGAAGTAGGATCTTACAGAGGTTACCAAGTTAACATAGATCATTAAGGTGGGCCCTAATCTCATATGATTCATGTCTTTATAAGAAAAGGAGAAGAGACACAGAGACTTACAGGAAGAACAACACATGATGATGAAAGCAGAGACAGGACTGTTGTTGCTGTAAGCCGAGGAATGCCAAGGCCTGCCGGCCACCACGAAAGCAGGGAAGAGGCAAGGAAGGCTTCCACCAGGATTCTTGGGGAAGCACACCCCTGCTGACATCGTGATTAGGGACTTCAGGCCTTCAGAAGTGTGGAGAACAAATTTCTATTGTTTTCAGCCACCCAGTTTGTGATACTTGGTTGCAGTAGCCCCAGGAAATGAAAAAAGATGCTAAACTCTACAACTCATGATGTCTAATCTTCAACAATTTGCTTATGCTCTGTACCTCAGTTTCCTGTGAAATGAGAATGATAATTATAGTCCTCACTTTGGATTTGTGAGGATTAAATGAATTAATAGTGTAAAGCCAAGTAAACAAAAAGGCTATGAATTAGCTGTTACTATTATTTGTAATAATAGGTGCTAAAAATTTTATGTTGAAAAAATAAGCAGAAGAAAGACACATAGTAGATATTCCAAAAGTGTTCTTTCCCTTTCGTTTTGTGCTCTCCAAGTACAGCTGCCTTGTGTGTCTGGCACCTTATAGTGGATATGTGATGTTTATGCCTGTCCAGTCTTCATTCTCCCTCCTCTGGTTACTGTGCTCCAGTTTTCCCCATCAACAACTCTCTGTCCAAGGAGTTCAGCTGAGCTGATCCTATCCTCCATCACCATGGACAATTTTATTCAGGGGAGGACACATGATCCCAAGGTGGTCCAATGAGAGTGAGCCTTGGCGTTTTGACTGGAAAGAGAAACTGTCAGTCTGAGAAGTTGCTAACCTGATAGGCTATAAATGGGAAACTGCTAGCTGCCATCTTCCTACCAAAGTCAACCGGGAGGGAAGCAGAGCTGAGAAATGAAAAGAGAGTTTCCAGTAACAGCAATTGAGCATCTGGAACCCTTGTTTCCTGAAGGCCTATCTACCCCTGGACTTTTCAGTTACCAGAAAAAATAATTTAGAGTTTTTTTGTCTCCTGCAACCAAAAACTCTTACTCAGTGTTAAAGTTGGTAGCAGAAGTGGGACGTTGCAAGTGATAGAACCTGGAAAGAAGGATCAGCTGAAAGGGACTAGTGTGAGAGTGACGAGGATTTCTCTAACTGCAGGTGAGAAGTTGGCCTTCCCTGTTACGTAGGAGCAAATCAGTCTGAGAGTTGCTTGCTTGTCCTGGGACTGGGGCTCTGTGCTGACTGGTATTGAACTTTAAGAGACATGGCAGGAAAAAGGATCTTGGAGCATGCTGGATGCTTCTTACAGACTTCAGTAAATCCTTACAAGAAAGAGATGAGCTTTGAAGGAAACTGGCACATCCAAGTGGTGAGAGAGAATAAAATCTGGCTTTCCTACAAGAGGCTTTATTTGGTCTCTGGCCAATAATCCAAGTTGACCGAGAGTCAGATAATCTTACTCCTTACAGAATTAGAAAAACCAGTTCTGTTCCTTAATCAGGTTAATTTGGGGGAAAGAAACAGAGAGAGACATGTAGGATCCTGGAAAAGTGTGACATCCACCTCACACTCCACTTCCTCCAAATATCAATTTCATGTCCCATGTGTGCCAACCACCAGGGTAAGAGTTGCTCCAGAAAAGACGTCACTAGGATTTAGCCTGGGCACAGAGCAGGTGAGCACGTTCACCATTCCACACTTTGTTTGTTAGTTTGCCTAGCCAAGGTGGTGGCCATATTGTTGAGGGATGACTGGAGTTGAGAGAGAACAGAAGGAGGCCTGCTTCTAATCCATAGAATTTCCCAAGCTGTGCACAACCTGCATGCAAGCACTAGACTTCGAACAAACTTCTAGCTTTGGGTACTGGTCCATGGTGTTGTCCAGACATAATAGACCAGAATCTTAATGAGTTTGCAAGTTACTGGACTTCTAGAGAAATCCCAATCATGGGAATTAAAAGCCTGAGTTACTCAACCCCCAAGACAATGGTGAAGTTTTGAGCCTACACCAACAAGAATTGGATTGCAAAAGACATGTAACTGTCAAAGGAGCATCCTTCATGATCCAGCAGTAAAGGTCAGCAGCTGAGGGGGATCTCCCCAGAGAGCAGAAACAGGGGCAGCCAAACATGGCTAAGCAAGGAACTCATCCATTGCCAGGAGGAACCCCTAGCGGCTATGCATAAGCTAAATAATGTGAAGTGACAGCCTTATGCTGCTTCCTCTTTTCCCAAAGGAATTTTTCTTGCAATTTTTCTTTTTTATTGTCTCTCCACTGTTGTACAAGAGATAGGCTGAGTGGGGGAGTTCAGCTGTAGGCTGCTGGAACTCTAGAAACTACATTCAGATCTAATGGAGATTAGTGAAATTTACCCATTTTGGAACTGGATATGGATGTGAACATGACTTTAGGTTGTCTCTATTTGGGGTGGGGGAGAGGGCAGTGTTTGGTTGTACATGATTTGTTGCATTCTGTTAAGTGCAGGCATTTTTGAGGGTGTCGGAAGACTGGTATATGGAAGTTGGACAGTCAGAGGGCAGGATGTTGTTGACATCTATTGTTTTTGCCTGTCTCACCCCCACCCTGGTCTTTTTTTGCTCTAAAAACCCTGCTTTTCTTCCAAAAACCTTGCCTACAGTCACATAGAGTGGTTAGACCAGGTTGACAACTTCTCCACCTTCCAGCTTCTCAGCCTTGGACGTTACTTTATGACCCAAACTTGGACTATCAGTGATTACATCTCACAGTCTACCAGGGATAGACATATTCCAAGAAGAGTCTAGAAATACCCTCTCTGGACCAAGGGGGAAAAAAGAGGTTTCCTTTCCTATCTGTATGAACTCTTGGATTCTTATTTTATTCAATGAACTACGATCTTACTATTGTCTTAGTCTGCTAGCAATGCCATGACACAATACCATAGACTGGGTGGCTTAAACATCAGAAATTAATTTTCTCACAGTTCTAGAAACTGAAAGTTCAATATCAAGGTGCTAGCATGGTTGGGTTGCAGGCGACGCCATCCACTGTGTCTTGATGTAGTGGAGAAAGAGGTAGCAAGCTCTCTCGTGTGTCTGTTCTTCAAGGGCACTAACCCCATCGTGATAGCCCTACCCTCATGACCTCATCTGAACCAAATCACTTCCCAAAGGCCCCATCTCCAAATGCTATCACCTTGGGGATTAGGGCTTCAACATAACAATTTGGGGACACAATTGAGTTCATAACAAGAATCATTCTTCTAATGCTCACATTGTGAAATCTGGCCATTCAAATTGATTCAGGTGGGTTTCTGTGTCCTTTTTATATGTTCCAATCATTTTTCTTTTTGAGCACTTACTTACTTTTCAGAAACAATTAGATGTTATAGGCCCATGTCATACTTTTTCTGTCTCAGCCTGGGGACCAGTCATTCTTCCAAGGAGCCTTGGTTTCTTTTAGTGGAATTGACATTAAGAAACCAATATCTAGTAACTGTTGAGCTTTTGAGTCTAGAATCTGGCAACACTTGGGACTGATGAGCTTCTCTGGTAGCTCAGAGACGTTGGGAGTAATTCTTCACCTCTGACTCTCATCTGTAAGATGCAAACAGTGGACCCCAGTTTCAACCATTTTATTTTTTGCTGTGACATGCTTAGTTCAAAGAAGCTCAGTGGGTAAGACAGATGTGACTGAGTGAGTGTTTGAGAAATTATTTGATGTCTGGCTTCTTTAACTGCTGAGGACTCTTCAGGAAAAGTGAAAAGGAATTTGTCCATCCTTACACCAATAGGATGGGCAGCCAGGCTTTCTGTTCCAAGTTGGAGGCTCTCTTGCCTCAAAGAGATTTAATAATTTTGTGTTTTTCATGACTAAGCTGATTCTTCTCATAAAAGAGCCTATTTCTGAGCTTTGAGAAGGGGCATGGAGTGGTCTTGAGCTTGGAAAGGGGCTGATTTAGGGTGTCCTGGAGTGGAGTGTGGCTGGACTCTGTTCCCACAAACAGCCTCTGTGGATGAGAATAGTGAACATAGGTACCACAGAGGAGAGTGCAGGTCTCTCTCCTAATTTTAGGGTCTGCGTAAGCTTTGGGGTTTCTGGTTTAACTGGAGGAGGTGGGAGGGAATCCTCCAGCATTAGATATTGGGCTTTTCAGAAACTTTTATGAGAGCAGCTCAGAACCAGATCTGATTTGATGTTTTAAAATTTTATTTTCTAAGTGTGATATTTTGTGCTCATATGTGCATGTGGGAGGTGGGGGTGGTATTTATGCCTGGCATAGAGATTTTTTTAAAAAAGAATTCTCTGGTTGAAGAAGGATGTCCAAAGGCATATGGAATTTTCCACATTTTATGAACACACAGTGTTGAGATTTGACGTGTGTGGCATGGCCATGTCTGCTCCCAAGTGTTGAAGAGGAAACATTTCAAGACCTGGACTTCGAAGAGTTTCCTCATTTGTAAAGTGAGCACAATGATGGTACAGCATAGGGTTGTCATGAAATTAAATAGAAAGTGCCTGTTCCAGTACCTGCACATAGGCCATGCTCGGAAAAGGCTACTATTATTCTTAGTTTAATAGTTAATTGATTTACTTTTTTATTTGTTCATAAGCTCCAAGTCCTAGATCTTTTCAGATCTTTTCAGTAACCTTAAGGCATACGGCCTGCCTGATCCACTTCCCAGTCTTTGGCTCAGGGTGTCCTAAAGACAGGTGCCCCAAGTAAATGTCCAGGCCACCACAAATCATCTCTGTCCTCAGCTCCTCCACAGGGAGCTCTTTGTCTTGCATTCCATACATGTAAACCAATCTTGCCATCACCTGGTTGAAAAGGATGAGCATGAGCATGAGTGTTTGAGCCACTGGCATTGCCAGAGGGGCTCCACCTTGCATTGCCTTGGGAGGAGTACCCTGCCACCTGACGGAGCACAAGCAGATTTCATGGGCATCCTGCCTTCTCTCCAAAGAGAGGCTTGGCAGCAGGAGACAGGTTCCCTGGGTAATGACCTTGATTTCCAGTGATGGATTATTATGCTAATTAGCTAATTATTTCCCAAGCTGAATATCATCACTTTGGGGAATCTACTGATGCATTCAATCCAAGTGAGCCTGTGTTATCATCATGAATACCTTCTTGGACCTACTGACTGGGGCAGCACATCTGTTCATTGCACACTCTGGAAAACTTGGTTTACTGAGCTCTACTCTTCAAAGTTGCTGGACTGCAGGCTTCTTCTGTCTAATTATTCCCTCATCCCTCAGTGTTGCCCTCAACCACTTGATCCAAGAGGCACCCCCACCATGTCTGTGCATGAGCCAGTGGGCAGCAGGAGTGGACACCTTTTAGTCTCAGAGACTCCCTATACCTGATATTCATGAGCCTCCCACTGCCATTTCAGTAAGTCCATTTGTATTTGAACTCACTTGAGTAGTTTTCTATTCCTTGCAGTTATATATCTCTAGCACATCCTGATTCTTAGGAAAAAAATTAAATTTTATCAACTTTAAGTTTTTCTTCCATAACTGAAGACAGAATAAGAAATGGACCTGCTATTGTGATTACCCTCATGAGAACTGAATATCTTAGCCCAGGCATCAGGCTTCCCTGTCCATTATGTGTATGTGGAGCTCACATTATTATTATTAATTTTAGCCACTGCACTTTTATTCACATTGTGTATTTTGGCATTTTCCAGAGAAGGACAAGGAAGAGATGGGGTGGCAGAAAGACTGAGATAGAACTAGGCAAGGGGAGTCCCCATTTTCCTCATATCCCTTCCTATTAGTCCATGTTTACACTGCTATGAAGAACTTCCTGAGACTGGGTAATGTATAAAGAAAGGAGGTTTAATTGACTCAGAGTTCCACATGGCTGGAGAGGCCTCAGGAAACTTACAATCACGGCAGAAGGGGAAGCAGGCATGTCTTACATGGTGGCAGGAGAGAGAGAGAGAGAGTGAAGGGGGAAGAGCCCCTTATAAAGCCATCAGACCTCGTGAGAACTCACTCACTATCACAAGAACAGCATGGGGGAAACCACCCCCATGATCCAATTACCTCCCACCAGGTCCCTCCCCTGACACATGGGGATTACAATTCAGATTACAATTTGAGATGAGATTTGGGTGGGGACGCAGCCAAACCATATCACCCTCTCCTTTCTCAACCACACATGGGACAAACACAAAGCAGATGATCCCTCCCCTGGAAGAGGATGCACAAAGCTACACCCACACAAGCACACAAAGAAGATCCCTTCCCTCCATGACAGGGTGCTCGGCAGGGTGATGGAGAGAAGTCGAGCACTGTGGATTCCCAGGGCAGGGGAAGCAAGAAAGTCTCCTTATGGATCAGTGGTTGGTCCCTCCTGTCCCCTTTCCTGCTCCATCCCCAGAGTCTATTGAGTGCTTCTCTGCTTTGTCTGGTCATTCTCTCATGGCCTCCAGCTTCTTCCCTGCTGCTGGGGACAAAAGGAAAAAGGTTACAGAGCAGGGGGCTGAAGTCCATCCCTCAGGTCCTCTCCCTCATGCTAGGTGGTCTTCTCTTGCCCTCATGCTACATAGGGGCAAGGACAGGCTCTTAGCTGGCCACTCTCTGGTAGAGGTAGATGTATTCCAGGTCCTTCAGTGGCTTCTCAGAGGCACTCACTCTCTGGTGGTTGTAGGTCACCCATCTGCCCTCCTTCTTGATGTGGCAGATGTGGTGACCACACATGGCAGAGGTGCCCATGTGACTAATGAAGGCAAAGAACTGATACTGTCCAGGTCCTTCTCAGACTTTAGTCTCACAGGTCCAGACTCAGAGATGGAGCTGGCCGCTCAGTGGCCCTCTGAGATGTCCATGGCAGCTTCAGCATTCAGGTTCCCAATGTAGTCCGTATCATTTATTCTTCTGCTCCCAAATAGGACGCGAGGAGAACATTTTGAAATATTGACACACATATTGTTTAATTCTAGGTAATTCCTTTTTACCCACAATCATTCCAACACTAAAAGTGTACTAGGTGACTGAAGCTTACAGCCTCAGGGGAATGGCCAACCTTTGAGAGAATGAAGTTGTCAATTGTGTTTCTATGTACATTATTTTTATACTCTTAGCCAACACAACAGTTGCGAAAGACAAAGCTCCAATCAATTGTAAAAGCAAGTATTTTGTTGAAGTTACAAAATTTTGCCTTTGAACATTAAGGGTCAAAACCTGAAGGACTCAATACACAAAAAGTATCACATAAACAACAAAATTTAGAAGAATGCAGGGTGATGTAAGAACTAGTTCCTGGACAAAAGCAGATAAAATTGATGGGCTAAGGCTGGGCATGGTGGCTCATGCCTGTAATCCCAGCACTTTGGGAGGCCAAGGCGGGCGGATCACAAGGTCAGGAGATCGAGACCATGGTGAAACCCCGTCTCTACTAAAAATACAAAAAATTAGCCTCGCACGGTGGTGGGCACCTGTAGTCCCAGCTACTCAGGAGGCTGAGGCAGGAGAATGGCGTGAACCCGGGAGGTGGAGCTTGCAGTGAGCTGAGATCCAGCCACTGCACTCCAGCCTGGGCGACAGAGCGAGACTCTGTCTCAAAAAAAAAAAAAAAAAAAAAAAAAATTGATGGGCTAGGGAAAGAGGGGTGAGAGGGTACATAACAACAGGTGACTGGAGCTGGGGAAGCAGAGTTTTGATATCTCAGAGAAGTTTTGGAGGATTCAGAACCAAGAGACTGGCTTCCCAAGGATAACTTGGGCTGATGGCACCCCTTGGAAAGCCCTGGAGGGTGGAGCAGCAAAGGTACTGGGTTATGTACCATATAGAATTGCCTTATTCAATCCTATGGTTGTATCATTATTATTCTCATTTACAGAAAAGATTTTGATTCACAAAGACTAACCACTTCTCTCAGACTCTGTATCAATCAGGATAGGATGGGTTACACTGTAAGCAACTGGAAAGTCTCAATTGCTTAAAATATCAAATGGTATTTCTCATTCATACTGTATATTCATAGCAAATTGGAAGGGGAGTTCTGCTTACTGTACTCAAGGAGGGAAAGGAGGAGAAAGAGAAGGAGGAGGAAAGGGCAGAATTCCAAGACCCAGGCTGATGGGAGCAACCACCATCTTGAGTGTTGCCAGTTGCCATGTGAAAGAGAAAGAAGCATTAGAAGACCTCACACTTCTCTGGAACAAAAGTGATATAGGTCGTTTCTCACAACTCATTGACAATAAATAGCTACATGGCCCCATCTACCATATGGAGGCAGGAAGTGTGGTCTACCAGATAGCCAGAGGAAGGAGAAAGCTCTGTATCCATAGGTAGCACCAAAGATCATCACATTCCAAAGATTAAGTAGCCAATCAGAGATTCAAAACCCAGAGCTGCCAGGCATCCATTAATCTATCCATCTACCCATCCACCCATCCATCTGCCCATCCATCCATCCATCCGTCCATCCATCCATCCATCCTTCCATCCATCCACTCACCCACCTATCCATCCTTCCATCCATCCATCCATCTATTCATCCATTTATCCATTCACTCACTTACCCATCTGCCCATCTATCCTTCATTCAACAAATATTTTGAGCACCTTTTTCTCCCCATTCTCCTTCTCTCTCCCTCCTCCTTCTCTTGCCTTTTCTCCACTGCTGTCCTTTTCTCCCTCTTTCTCCTTGTCCTCTTTTCCAATTACTATTTTGTTATTACTTACACTGAGAGAAATCGTAGTCACTTCTGGAAGCCAAATGACTAAGAACACATTTATGCCTTCTTTCCTTACAGAGCTCATGATCACCATGTGGAAGAACCAAATGACTAAATAGGTGATCACAATATGTTGTGAAAAGAGCTAGAATGTGCCAGACATTACCGAGGCACAGAGGGCAGGCAAATAACCCAACTTAGGGGACAGCAAAGGCTTATGGGAGAAAGAAATACCTAATGGAGACCACAAAGATTATTAGATGGAGGTGAAGGAGAAGGAGGACAGGGGTGTGGAGTGAAGCTAGAGAGGTAGACAAGGGACAGGTCATGGCAGACTGCGATGCCACATGGAGTCACGACTTTATTCCAAGGATGGTGTTGTGGGGTGTTAAGCAGGCTTCTTTCAAAAGATAACACTTCTGCTAATAGGAGAATGACATTAAGGAAGTCACCAGTTAAGAGATCAGCTGGGAAAAGCTTATAGTCCTTCTTGGGCACAGTCTGGATGTGGCTGTGATCATGGGATGGATAGCAGTCAGCAATTTCCAGAGACATTTATGAGAGAAAATTAAGTATACTCACTAGGACTGGGGATTGATTAGATGTGGGAAGTGATATAGAAGGAAAATGCCCAGGTTTCTGGTTTGGCCAACCAAGTGGGTCGTTTTGCCCACTCTTTCCCAAGGTGAGGATGCTGAAGGAGGAGCAGAGTGGGGAAGCCATGTCCAGTTTTAAGCACATGGTAATTGAAGTGTAGATGGGCCATCCCAGTGGAGAGGTCTGGAGGCAACAGGCATGCACCTCTAGGGCTCAGAAGAGAATGCTGGGATGGAGAAAGAGCTGTGGGAGCTGTCCTGTCTAATTACAAAGCCTGGGAGGATAAATGCTGTAATGAACTGGCTGGCCCAGACTGAATGCCTGGGGGTTTGTTTACTCAACACTTACTGCATACCTACTCCATGCCGGGAACTGCTAGCCACTGAGAATTCCACAGTGAATATCTTATCTATGGTTCCTTCCCTATGAGTCTAGTGGATCCCTCCTAGTTTCAAGAGTCCATGGGTAACAATATATTTTTAAAATATAGTATTTACATTACATTACTGTGGGAAACCACTGCTTCTCCTTCCTGGGGATTTTCGATTAGACACATACACACACTGCAGCAATCATCCATGGAAGGTAAAGAAGGCCATAGATTATGGTAACTAAGATTGTCCAGCATTGCTTTAAAATTATCGATATTTCTGCCAAAGAAATTCTGTGTAGCTTTAGAATCACATCTATTGGCTACCTCCTGAAATGGAGGATTGTTGGCAATCAAGGTAAATGAACCACGGATGGGATATATATCAGCCAGTTCAACCCACCGAACAGAGAAATAATGCTGGAGACAAGTCTCTGAGCCAAAAAGCAACTAACTTACAAAATGAAAGGCTGAGCAGGAGTACTCGGTATTCAGCCCCATACTACGCTGTACAGGAAGGCTCCAGGCTGCCACTTGGCAGAAAAATCTCCAAGAGTTTTCCATATTCTGCAAAACTGGACCTAGGAAATCCATTTTTACGTGTGTATCTTAGTGAAATAAAAACACATGGGATAGGAAAGCAAGTACAGGAATATTTACTGAAGCAATGCTCTAACAGCAAGAAAAGGAAAGAAAAAGAACAAAAAGGAACAACCTCAGTTACCATCAATTAAGGACTATATAAACGGATTAGAATATATTTATAGTATGGAATCTATGCAGTACTCAAACACTCCCCATACCGACAGTGCTCTAAGGCATTAAGGAAGAAACAGCCCATTTTAAAATTAAGGTATAATGCACAGAAAGCAAAATTTACCCTTTTTAGTGTACACTGTTGTGAGTTTTGCCAAATGTAGGCGGTTGTGTAATCATCACCACCACCATGAAAAATAGAAGAGTTCCATCACCCACCCCCAAAGTGTACCCCATGTTCCTTTGCAGTCAGCCACTACAAACATCCCAGCTATAAGTAACCACTGATCTGTAATCTATCCCCATAATTTTGTCTTTGCAAGAGCGTCGTAGAATGAAAGAACACAGTATGTAGTCTTTTGAGTCTGGCTATTCTACTTCATGTAATGAATGTGCTATACACCAATGTCATTGTGTTTCAGTAGTTCATTCTGTTTTGCATTGCTGAAGGGTATTCCAATGTATGACTGTGTGAGCTTGTTTATCCATTCCCCATTTGAGGAACTTGAAGTTGTTCTCTTGCTCTTTTCCCTTGCCCCTCCTCTTCCTTATTTGGCTTACAAAAAAATGAACCCACTATAAACACTCATACACAGTTTTAAAAAATTGAGCTATCACTTGGACTCGGGAAGGGGAACATCACACACTGGGGCCTATCATGGGGAGGGGGGAGGAGGGAGGGATTGCTTTGGGGAGTTATACATGATATAAACGTCATGCACATGTACCCTAGAACTTAAAGTATAATAAAAATAAATAAATAAATAAATAAATTTTAAAAAAATTGAGCTATAACTCACATGCCTTTAAATACATCATTTTAAAGTGTACAGTTCAGTAATTTTTTCTATATTCAGAGAATTGTGCAACCATTATAATTATCTAATCCCAGAACACTTTCGCCACACCAGTAAGAACTCCATATCCGTTTGCACTTACTCCCAATTTGCTTCTGCTGCCAGCCTATGGCAACCACGAATCTATTTTCTGTCGCTATTGATTTTCCCCTTTCAGTATATAAATGCACTCACAAAATATATGGCATTTTGTTTCTGGCTTTTTTCACTTAGCTTGTCTCAAGTTTCGTCAGTGTTGGAGCATGTATCCCTACTTTGTTTCTTTTAATAGCTGGAAATATTACATTGTATAGGCACACCACATTTTATTTATTCATTCATTAGTTGATGGATATTTAGGTTGCTTACTTACAGCTATTATGAATAATTCTACTGTGAACACTTACGTACAATGTTGTATGAATATATGTTTTCAATTCACTTTGAGTGGAATTACTAGCTCTTAGGATAATTTCATGTTTAACTTGTTGGAACTACCCATTTCTTTTTTCTAGCGTGGCTGTGCCAATTTGTATTTCCACCAGCAATGTATGAGCGTTCCAATTTCTGCACATCTGAGTCCATACTTGTTATTGCCTGTTGTGTTGATTCCAGTGTCTAAGTAAAATGAAATATAGAGATGAATCTTTACATTTAGAATGTTTTATTCGGAAAATAAGTATTGCAATTCAGGGCACACACACAGACCAGGTGGTCCTCAGTATATCCCAAAGAGAACGTTGGAAATTTTATTAGAAAGAGACATATTCTGGTTTTGAAAGAAAGTTCATTCGCACTAGAGAAGCTTTTGGGAAATAGCAAGCTTCTTGCTAGCTCTGATTAGTGAGTGATGGCGGTAAGTAAAACCAGTGTGAGGGTCCCAGCAGGTGTTTCAGCAGCTGCTAGGTAAAGTTGTTTTTTGGGTTACAGCAGGCCATTTTGGTAGCTGGGCTTGCAGAAGATTTAATTCTTGGAGCAGGTGCTATGAGCTCCCAGAGGTTTTTCCCCGTGGCCCCTTGACTGATTTATTTGGGTATGACAAGAATGACCCAATTTGAATAATTAACTTTCACACTAGCAATCCTAGTGGATGCGAAATGTTGTCTCACTATTTGAATTTCAGTAATGGTTAAATTATGTTAAGCATTTTTCTGTGCTTATTGGCGATTTGCATCTTAATTGGAGAAATGTGTATTCAAATTTTTGCCAATTTTTAAATTGCAGAATTTGTCATTTTATTGTTGAATGCTAAGAGTTCTTTATGCATTTAGATACAAGTCCCTTATCATAATTATGATTTGCAAATATATTCTCCTCTTTTGTAGATTCTGTGAGCTGTCTTTTCACTTTCTTGATGGTATCATTTGTAGTACAAGTGTTCTTAATTTGGATGTAGCCCAATTATCTATTGTTTCTTTTGTTGCTTGTGCTTTGGGGATTATATCTAAGAGAACATTGCCTAACGTAGGGACACATTGCCAGATCTAGGGACTTAAATCTACGTCCATTTCATCTAGATTATCTAATTTGTTGGCATACAATTGTTCACAGTATTCCCTTAAAATCCTTTTTATTTTTCAGAAGTCAGAAATAATGTCTCTTCTTTTCATTTCTGATTTTATTTTGTGATTTGAGCCTTCTCTTTTTTTCCCATCAATTTAGCCAAAGTTTTGTCAATATCGTTAATCTTGTCAAAGAACACATTTTTGGTTTCATTGACTTTCTCTGTTTTTAAAATTCTCGGTTTCATTAACTTCTACTCCAACATTTATTCTTTCTTTCTTTCTGCTGGCTTTGGGTCGGCTTTGGGATTGTTATGCCATAAGGTGGAGGATAGGTTATTGATTTGGGGATTTCCTTTTTTGACATAGATATTTAGAGCTATAAATTTTCCTCTTTCCACTGCTTTATCTGAATTTCATAAATTTTGGTATGATGTGTTTCTATTGTCATTCATCTCAAAATATTTCCTAGTTTCTCTTATAATTTCTTCTTTGATCTACTAATTACTTAGGAGTGTTTTGTTTAATTTCCACATATTTGTGAATTTCCCAAATTTCTTTCTGTTGTTGATTTTTAATTTTATTCCATCATGCTCAGAGGAAATACTTAGCATGATTTCAGTCAACCTTTTTAAATTTGTTGAGAATTATTTTATGGCCTACTTTATGGTTTATCCTGGAGAATGTTCCACATACATTTAAGAAGACTTCATTTCTCTAGTGCTGAGTGGAATGTTCTATACATGTTTGTCTTCCTTGGTGACAGATATAGCTGCTTTATAGTATTGTTCAAGTCTTGTATTTCTTTATCTTTTGTCTAGTTGTTTTGTTATTAAAAATGGGGTGGAAATTTATTATGTAAGGTCCCTGCTGCACCATTTCTTGTGGTGGTATCATTCATACACAGCTTTTATATGAACATAGTTTTAATTTCACTTGGATTCATACCTTGGAGTGGGATTGTTGTGCCATATGTTAAGTATGTATTTACCTTTGTGAGTGATATAGTTTGCATATTTGTCCCAAGTCAAATCACATGCAAAATTGTAATCTTTAATGTTAGAGGTCGGACTGGTGGGAGGTGTTTGGATCATGGGGGCAGATCTCTCATAAATGGCTTGGGCCAACACCTTGGTGATAAGTGAGCTCTCACTCGGAGTTCACACAAGATCTGGTCATTTTAAAGTGTGTGGCACCTGCTGCTGCCCACTCTTTCTCTCTCTATTGCTCTGGTTTTCACCATGTGATATGCATCCTTCCCGTTTGCCTTCTGTCATGATTGTAAGCTTCCTGAGACCTCCCTGGAAGCTGAGGAGATGCCAGCAACATTCTTCTTGTAAAGTCTGCAGAACCATGAGCCAAGTTAACCTCTTTTTTTTAATATAAATTATCTAGTCTCAGGTATTTCTTTATAACAATGCAAGAATGGCCTAACACAGGAAATTGGTACCAAGGTGTGGGGCATTGATATAAAAATACCTGAAAATGTGGAAGCAACTTTGGAACTGGTTAACAGGCAGAGGTTGGAAGAGTTTGGAGGGCTCAGGAAAAGAAAGGAAGATGAAGAAACATTTGGAACTTCTTAGAAGCTGGTTCAATGGTTGTGACCAAAATGCTGACAGTG
Source organism: Trachypithecus francoisi (assembly GCF_009764315.1). NCBI lineage: Eukaryota > Metazoa > Chordata > Mammalia > Primates > Cercopithecidae > Trachypithecus > Trachypithecus francoisi. The sequence continues at coordinate 10,796,675 of NW_022681468.1, forward strand.
ATATGGACAGTGAAGTCCAGGGGCTGAGGTCTCAGGTGAAAATGAGGAACTTGTTGGGAACTGGAGCAAAGGTCATGTGTGTTAAGCAAAGAGCTTGGCTGCATTTTTTTCATGCCTTAGGGATCTGTTGAAGTTAGAACCAGAGAGTGACAACCTAGAGGAGCTGGTGGAGGAAATTTCTCAGCAACAAAGTGTTCAATGTGTAGCCTGGCTGCTTCTAACAGCCTATGTTCAGATGTGTGAACAAAGAAATGACTTAAAGTTGGAATTTTGGAACAGCTGGAAACAGGAAACAGAGGACATAAGTTGGGAATATTTTCAGCCTAGCCATGTGGCAAAGAAAGAAAGAGCTTTTTAGGTAGAGGAATTCAAGCAGGCTGTGGAGCAATCACATGTTAGAGATATTTCCATAACTGAAAGGGAGCCAAGTGCTAATATCCAAGACAATGAGGAAAAGGCCTCAAAGACATTTTAGAGATCTAAGAGGCAGCCTCTCTCAACACAGGCCCTGAGGCCTAGAAGGACTGAATGATTTTAAGGGCCAGGCCCAGGGCCTCAATGCCCTGTGCAGTCTTGTGATACTCCTCCCCACATCTGGGCTGCTCCAGCTCCAGCCTTGACTCATAGGGGCCCAGATACAGCACAACCTGCTGCCTTGGCAACCTCTATGTGGTGTTTAGCCTTCAGGTGTGCAGAGTGAAAAAGTGAAGAATACTTGGCAACTTCTGCCTAGATTTCAGAGGCTGTATGAGAAAGCCTGGATACCCAGGCAGAAGCCTGCTGCAGGGTGGAGCCCCCACAGAGAACCTCTACTAGGGCATTGCCAAGGGGAAATGTGGGACTGAGTCCCCACACAGAGTCCCCAATGGGGTACCACCTAAAGGAGCTGTGGGAAGGGTGCCACAGGACTCCAGAGGCGGGAATGGTAGAGCCACCAGCAACTTGCAATCTCAGCATGGAAAAACAACAGGTACAGAGCTGCCTAAAAGCCCACTCCTTGCACCAGTGTGCCTGGATGCAGGATATGGAGTCAAAGGAGATTATTTTGGAGTTTTAAGATTTAATGACTGCTCTGCTGGGTTTTGAACTTGCGTGGGGCCTGCAGCCCCTTTCTTTGGCTGATTTATCCCTTTTGAAATGAGAATGTTTACCAAATGCTTATATCCCCATTGTATCTTGGGAGTAAATAACTTGTTTTGATTTTATAGGCTTATAGGTAGAAGGGACTTGCTTTGTCTCAGATGAGACTTTGGACTTTTGAATTTACACCGGAATGAGTTCGGACTTTGGGGGATTATTGGGAAGGTATAATTGTGCTTTGCAATGTGAAAAGGACATGAGATTTAGTGGGGCCAGGGGCAGAATGATAGTTTGGATAGCCATCCTCACTGAAATCTCATATTGAAATGTAATCCCCAGTGTTGGAGGTGGGGCCTGGTAGGAGATGTTTGGATTATGGGGGCAGATCCTTCATGAATGGCTTGGGCCATCCCTTTGATGATAACTGAGCTCTTGCTCTGAGTTCACATGAGATCTGTTCATTTAAAAGTGTGTGGCACCTCCCCCTCTCCATTCTCTCTTTCTTGCTGTTTCTTTCACCATGTGACATGCCTGATTCCCCTTTGCCTTCTGCCATGATTGTAAGTTTCCTGAAGCCTCCCTAGAAGCTGAGCAGATGCCAGCACCATGCTTTCTGTAAAGCCTGCAGAACTGTGAACCAATTAAACCTCTTTTCTTTATAAATTATCCAGTCTCAGGTATTTCTTTATAGCAATGCAAGAATGGCCTCATACAGTGAGAAAATGCCAAAGTATAAGTGTCTGTATCATTTGCATCCCCCATAGCAAGGTATAAGAGTTCCAGTTGCACCTCATCCTTACCTAAGCTTCCTGTCATCAGGTTTGCTTTTTTATAAAGTTATGTTAATTGGCATGTAGCTTTATCTCATTTTGATCCAAAGTTTTATTTTCCTCATGACTAAGGATATTGAGCATCTTTTCATATGCTTATTTGTTATCTGTATATCTTCTTTGATAAAGTTCCCATTTAAATATTTTGTCTATTTTAAAAGTTGTTTGTTTATTGAGTTTTAAAAGTTGTTTATACATTAGAAACAAGTCTTTTACCTGACATGCAATGTCAAACATTTCCTTCCAGTCTGTGACTGGTCTTTTCATTTTATTTTATTTTTTAGTTTTCTTTTATTTTTATTTATTTTTATTTTATTTTTATTGTACTTTATTTTATTTATTTTTATTGTACTTTATTTTATTGTACTTTAAGTTCTAGGGTACATGTGCACAACACGCAGGTTTGTTACATATATATACATGTGCCATGTTGGTGTGCTGCACCTGTTAACTCATCATTTACATTAGGTATATCTCCTAATGCTATCCCTCCCTCCTCCCGCCACCCACGACAGGCCCCAGTGTGTGATGTTCCCCACCTTGTGTCCAAGTGTTCTCATTGTTCAGTTCCCACCTATGAGTGAGAACATGCAGTGTTTGGTTTTCTGTCCTTGTGATAGTTTGCTCAGAATGATGGTTTTTAGCTTCATCCATGTGCCTACAAAGGACACGAACTCATCCTTTTTTATGGCTGCATAGTATTCCATGGTGTATATGTGCCACATTTTCTTAATCCAGTCTATCACTGATGGACATTTGGGTTGGTTGCAAGTCTTTGCTATAGTGAATAGTGCTGCAATAAACATACGTGTGCATGTGTCTTTATAGCAGCATGATTTATAATCCTTTGGGTATATGCCCAGTAATGGGATGGCTGGGTCAAATGGTATTTCTAGTTCTAGATCCTTGAGGAATCGCCACACTGTCTTCTACAATGGTTGAACTAGTTTACAGTCCCACCAGCAGTGTAAAAGCATGCCTATTTCTCCACATCCTCTCCAGCATCTGTTGTTTCCTGACTTTTTAATGATTGCCATTCTAACTGGTGTGAGATGGTATCTCATTGTGGTTTTGATTTGCATTTCTCTGATGGCCAGTGATGATGAGCATTTTTTCCTGTGTCTGTTGGCTGCATAAATGTCACATGTATTCTTCTTTTGAGAAGTGTCTGTTCATACCCTTTGCCCACTTTTTGATGGGGTTGTTTGATTTTTTTCTTGTAAATTTTTTAAAGTTCTTTGTAGATTCTGGATATTAGCCCTTTGTCAGATGGGTAGATTGTAAAAATTTTCTCCCATTCTGTAGGTTGCCTGTTCACTCTGATGGTAGTTTCTTTTGCTGTGCAGAAGCTCTTTAGTTTAATTAGATCCCATTTGTCAATTTTGGCTTTTGTTGCCATTGCTTTTGGTGTTTTAGTCATGAAGTCCTTGCCCACACCTATATAGGCCTGAATGGTATTGCCTAGGTTTTCTTCTAGGGTTTTAATAGTTTTAGGTCTAACATTTAAGTCTTTAATCCATCTTGAATTAATTTTTGTATAAGGTGTAAGGGAGGGATCCAGTTTCAGCTTTCTATATATGGCTAGCCAGTTTTCCCAGCATCATTTATTAAATACAGAATCCTTTCCCTATTTCTTGTTTTTGTCAGGCTTGTCAAAGATCAGATGGTTGTAGATGTGTGATATTATTTCCAAGGGCTCTATTCTGTTCCATTGGTCTGTATCTCTGTTTTGCCACCAGTACCATGCTGTTTTGGTTACTGTAGCCTTGTAGTATAGTTTGAAGTCAGGTAGCGTGATACCTCCAGCTTTGTTCTTTTGGCTTAGGATGATCTTGGCTATGTGGGCTCTTTTTTTTGGTTCCATATGAACTTTAAAGTAGTTTTTTCCAACTCTGTGAAGAAAGTCATTGGTAGCTTAATGGGGATGGCATTGAATCTATAAATTACTTTGGGCAGTATGGCCATTTTCACAATATTGATTCTTCCTATCCATAAGCATGGAATGTTCTTCCATTTGTTTGTGTCCTCTTTTATTTCATTGAGCAGTGGTTTGTAGTTCTCCTTGAAGAGGTCCTTCACATCCCTTGTAAGTTGGATTCTTAGGTATTTTATTCTCTTTGAAACAATTGTGAATGGGAGTTCACTCATGATTTGGCTCTGTTTGTCTGTTATTGGTATGTAGGAATGCTTATGATTTCTGCACATTGATTTTGTGTCCTGAGACTTTGCTGAAGTTACTTATCAGCTTAAGGAGATTTTGGGCTGAGATGATGGGGTTTTCTAAATGTACAATCATGTCTTCTGCAAACAGGGACAATTTGACTTCCTCTTTTCCTAACTGAATACCCTTTATTTCTTTCTCTTGTCTGATTGCTCGAGCCAGAACTTCCACCACTATGTTGAATAGGAGTGGTGAGAGAGGGCATCCCTGTCTTGTGCCAGTTTTCAAAGGGAATGCTTCCAGTTTTTGCCCATTCAGTATGATATTGGCTGTGGGTTTGTCATAAATATCTCTTATTGTTTTGAGATATGTCCCATCAATACCTAGTTTATTGAGAGTTTTTGGCATGAAGGGCTACTGAATTTTGTCAAAGACCTTTTCTGCATCTGTTGAGATAATCATGTGTTTTTTGTCTTTGGTTCTGTTTACATGATGGATTACATTTACTGATTTGCGTATGTTGAACCAGCCTTGCATCCCAGGGATGAAGGCAACTTGATTGTGGTGGATAAGCTTTATGATGTGCTGCCGGATTCAGTTTGCCACTATTTTATTAAGGATTTTTGCATCAATGTTCATCGGGATATTGGTCTAAAATCTATTTTTTTGTTGTGTCTCTGCCAGGCTTTGGTATCAGGATGATGTTGGCCTCATAAAATGAATTAGGGAGGATTCCCTCTTTTTCTATTGATTGGAATAGTTTCAGAAGGAATGGTACCAGTTCCTCTTTGTAACTCTGGCAGAATTTGGCTGTGAATCCATCTGCCCCTGGACTTTTTTTTGGTTGGTAGTCTCTTAATTATTGCCTCAATTTCAGAACCTATTATTGGTTTATTCAGGGATTCAATTTCTTCCTGGTTTAGTCTTGGGAGGGTGTGTGTGTTCAGGAATTTATCCATATCTTCCAGATTGTCTAGTTTATTTGCAGAGAGGTGTTTATAGTATTCTCTAATGGTAGTTTGTATTTCTGTGGGATTGGTGGTGATATCCCCTTTATCATATTTTTATTGCATCTGTTTGATTCTTCTTTCTTTAATTCTTTATTAGTCTTGCTAGCGGTCTATCAATTTTGTTGATCTTTTCAAAAAACCAGCTCCTGGATTCATTGATTTTTTGAAGGGTTTTTTGTGTCTCTATCTCCTTCAGTTCACATCTGATCTTAGTTATTTCTTGCCTTCTGCTAGCTTTTGAACGTGTTTGCCCTTGCTTCTCTAGTTCTTTTAATTGTGCTGTTAGGGTGTCAATTTTAGATCTTTCCTGCTTTCTCTTGTGGGCATTTAGTGCTATAAATTTCCCTCTACACACTGCTTTAAATGTGTACCAGAGATTCTGATATGCTGTTTCTTTGTTCTCATTGGTTTCAAAGAACATCTTTATTTCTGCCTTCATTTTGTTATGTACCCAGTAGTCATTCAGGAGCAGGTTGTTCAATTTCCATGTAGTTGAGTGATTTTGAGTGAGTTTCTTAATCCTGAGTTCTAGTTTGATTGCACTATGGTCTGAGGGACAGTTTGTTATAATTTCTGTTCTTTTACATTTGCTGAGGAGTGCTTTACTTCCAACTATGTGGTCAATTTTGGAATAAGTGCGATGTGGTGCTGAGAAGAATGAATATTCTGTTGATTTGGGGTGGAGAGTTCTGTAGATGTCTATTAGGTCCGCTTGGTGCAGAGCTGAGTTCAATTCCTGGATATCCTTGTTAACTCTCTGTCTTGTTGATCTGTCTAATGTTGACAGAGGGGTGTTCAAGTCTCCCATTATTATTGTGTGGGAGTCTAAGTCTCTTTGTAGGTCTCTAAGGACTTGTTTTATGAATTTGGGTGCTCCTGTGTTGGGTATATATGTTTAGGATAGTTAGCTCTTCTTGTTGAATTGATCCCTTTACCATTATGTAATGGTCTTCTTTGTCTCTTTTGATCTTTATTGGTTTAATGTTGGTTTTATCAGAGACTAGGATTGCAACCCCTGCTTTTTTTTTTTTGTTTTCCATTTGCTTGGTAGATCTTCCTCCATCCCTTTATTTTGAGCCTATATGTGTCTCTGTACGTGAGATGGGTCTCCTGAATACAGCACACCGATGGGTCTTGACTCTTTATCCAATTTGCCAGTCTGTGTCTTTTAATTGGAGCATTCAGCCAATTCACATTTAAGGTTAATATTGTTACGTGTGAGTTTGATCCTATCATTATGATGTTAGCTGGTTATTTTGCTCATTAGTTGATGAAGTTTCTTCTTAACATTGATGGCCTTTACAATTTGGCATGTTTTTGCAGTGACTGGTACCAATTGTTCCTTTCCATGTTTAGTGCTTCCTTCAGGAGCTCTTGTAAGGCAGGTCTGGTGGTGACAAAATCTCTCAGCATTTGTTTGTCTGTAAAGGATTTTATTTCTCCTTCACTTATGAAGCTTAGTTTGGCTGGATATGAAATTCTGGGTTGAAAATTCTTTTCTTTAAAAATGTTGAATATTGGCCCCCACTGTCTTCTGGCTTGTAGAGTTTGTGCTGAGAGATCCAATGTTAGTCTGATGGACTTCCCTTTGTGGGTAACCCGACCCTTCTCTCTGGCTGCCTTGAACATTTTTTCCTTCATTTCAACTTTGGTGAATCCGACAATTATATGTCTTGGAGTTGCTCTTCTCGAGGAGTATCTTTGTGGCGTCCTCTATATTTCCTGAATTTGAATGTTGGCCTGCCTCGCTAGGTTGGGGAAGTTCTCCTGTCCTGAAAAGTGTTTTCCAACTTGGTTCCATTTTCCCCATCACTTTTAGGTACACCAATCAGATGTAGATTTGGTCTTTTCACATAGTCCCATATTTCTTGGAGGCTTTGTTTCTTTTTACTCTTTTTTCTCTAAACTTCTCTTCTCACTTCATTTCGTTCATTTGATCTTCAATCACTGATACCCTTTCTTCCACTTGATCAAATTGGCTACTGAAACTTGTATATGCATCATGTAGTTCTCGTGCCATGGTTTTCAGCTCTGTCAGGTCATTTAAGGACTTCTCTACACTGTTTATTCTAGTTAGCCATTCATCTAATCTTTTTTCAAGGTTTTTAGCTTCTTTGTGACGGGTTCAAACATCCTCCTTTACCTTGGGGAAGTTTGTTATTACCGATCATCTGAAGCCTTCTTCTCTCAACTCGTCAAAGTCATTCTCCATTCAGCTTTGTTCCATTGCTAGCAAGGAGCTGCATTCCTTTGGAGGAGAAGAGGCACTTTGATTTTTAGAATTTTCAGCTTTTCTGCTCTGGTTTCTCCCCATCTTTGTGGTTTTATCTACCTTTGGTCTTTGATGATGATGATGCACAGATGGGGTTTTGGTGTGGATGTCCTTTCTGTTTGTTAGTTTTCCTTCTAACAGTCAGGACCCTCAGCTGCAGGTCTGTTGGAGTTTGCTGGAGGTCCACTCCAGACCCTGTTTACCTGGATATCACCAGTGGAGGCTGCAGAGCAGCAAATATTGCAGAACAGCAGATGTTGCTGTCTGATCCTCCCTCTGGAAGCTTCATCTCAGAGGGACACCCAGCTGTATGAGGTGTCAGTCTGCCCCTACTAGGGGGTGTCTCCCACTTAGGCTACCTGGGGTCAGGAATCCCCTTGAGGAGGCAGTCTGTCCATTCTCAGATCTCAAACTCCGTGCTGGAGAACTACTACTCTCTTGAAAGCTGTCAGACAGGGATGTTTAAGTCTGCAGAAGTTTCTGCTGCCTTTTGTTCAGCTATGCCCTGCCCTCAGAGGTGGAGTCTACAGAAACAGACAGGCCTCCTTGAGCTGCAGTGGGCTTCACCCGCTTTGTTTACCTGCTCAAGCCTCAGCAATGGCGGACTCCCCTCCTCCAGCCTCACTGCCACTTGCAGTTCAATCTCAGATTGCTGTGCTAGCAGTGAGCGAGGCTCCATGGGCATGGGACCCCCCCGAGCCAGGGGTGGTATATAATCTCCTGGTGTGCAGTTTGCTAAAGCTATTGGAAAAGTGCGATATTTGGGTGGGAATGTCCCGATCCAGGTACCCTCTCTCATGGCTTCCTTTTGCTAGGAAAGGGAATTCCGCAACCCCTTGCACTTCCCGGGTAAGGTGATGCCCCGCCCTGCTCCATGGGCTGCACCTACTGTCTGACAAGCCCCAGTGAGTTGAACCCAGTACCTCAGTTGGAAATGCAGAAATCACCCATCTTTTGCCTCGCTCACACTGGGGACTGCAGACTGGAGCTGTTCCTATTTGGCCTTTTTGGAACCTCTCTCTTTTCATTTTATAAACAGTGTCTTTGAAAGGGCAGAAGTTCTTACTTTTGATGAGGCCCTATTTATCATATTTTCTTTTATGGGTCATGTTTTTGGTGTTTTATTTAAGAAAGCTTTACCTAACTAAGGCTATAAAGATTTTTTTCTTTTTTTCTTTTTTTTTCTCCTGAAAGTATTGCGGTTTTAGGCTTTACATTTAGGCCTGAGATCTATTTTGAGTTAATATTTCTACAGTGGGTAATGTATGCCTTGAGGCATATCTATTTATTTGCCTAGGGATAATCAATTGTCCAAGAACAATTTGTTGGATTTCTCCATTAAGTTGCCTTTGGGACTTTGTCAAAAAATCAAATGACCACATATGTTTTGTTCTATTCTAGTCTGTTCCACTCATCTGTATGTTAATTCTTTTTTAATAGCAGGTTCTCTTGACTGCCAGTTTTATAGTAAGATGAAAATCTGGTAGTGGGAGTCTTCCAATTTTGCTACTTTTCTCACTATTTGTTTTGCCATTCTAGTTATTTTCTAAATTTCCATAAAAATGTTATAATTACTTTGCCAATTTCTACAAAAAAAGTCCTGCCAGGATTTTTAAATTTACTTTTATTTTTATTTTTTGAGACAGGATCTCATTCTGTCACCCAGGCTGGAGTGCAATGGTGTGATCATGGCTCACTGCAGCCTCAACTTCCCAGGCTCAAGTGATCCTTCCACCTCAGCATCCTGAGTAGCTGGACTACAGGTAAACACACTATATCCAGTTAATTTTTGTATTTTTTGTAGACATGGGGTTTCGCCATGTTGCCCAGGCTGGTTTCAAACTCCTGAGCTCAAGCAATCCTCCTGCCTCAGCCTCCCAAAGTGCTGGGATTAAAGGCATGTGCCACCACTCCTGACCTTGGATTTTGATTGGAATCGCACTAAATCTATATATCAGTTTGGTGATAATTGCCATCTTAACAATAGTGAATCTTCTGTTCATGAACAATATACGTCTCTTCATTTATTTAGTCCTTCTTTCATTGCTTTCATTAGTGTTTTACAGCTATCAGAATACAGATATTTCACATATTTTATAATATTCATGCCCAAGTATTTTATATTTTTGGCAGTATTCAAAATAGTACTGTTATTTTGATTTCAAGTTCTAATTTTTAATTGGTAGTGTAAAGATATATGATTTTTTTTTTAATTTTTGGCAATCCCTTGCTCTCTTTTTTTTTAAATTTGATTTTATTTTAAGTTCCAGGATACATGAGCAGAACCTGCAGGTTTGTTACGTAGGTAAACACGTGTGATGGTGGTTTGCTGCACAGATCAACCCATCATCTAGGTATTAAGCTCAGCATGCATGAGCTATTTATCCTGATGCTGTCCCTTCTCCTGCCCTCCATAACAGGTCCCAGTGTGTGTTGTTCCCCTACCTATGTCCATGTGTTCTCATTGTTCAGCTCCCACTTGTGAATGAGAACATGCAGTGTTTGGTTTTCTGTTCCCGTGTTAGTTTGCTGAGGACAATGGCTTCCAGCTCCATCCATGTCCCTGCAAAGGACACGATCTCACTCCTTTTTATGGCTGCATAATATTCCATGGTGTATATGCACCACATTTTCTTTATCCAGTCTATTATTGATGGGCATTTTTGTTGGTTCCATGTCTTTGCTATTGTGAATAGTGCTGCAATGAACATATATGTGCGTGTGTCTTTATAATAGAATGATATATATTTCTGTGAGTATGTACACAGTGATGAAATTGGTGGGTCAAATGGTATTTCTGATTACAGATCCTTGAGGAATTGCCACACTGCCTTCCACAGTCGTTGAATGAATTTACATTCCCACCAACAGTGTAAATCATTCCTATTTCTCCACAGTCCTGCCAGCGTCTGTTGCTTCTTGACTTTTTAATAATCACCATTCTGACTGGAGTAAGATGGTATCTCATTGTGGTTTTGATTTGCATTTATTTAATGATCAGTGATGTTGAGGTTTTTTTCTCATATGGTTGTTGGTCAAATGTATGTCTTCTTTTCAGAAGTGTGTGTTCATGTCCTTTGCCTAATTTTTGATGGGGTTATTCATTTTTTCTTGTAAGTTTAAGTTTCTTGTCAATTCTGGATATTAGACCTTTATGAAATGGGTAGATTGCAAAAGTTTTTCCCATTCTGCAGGTTGCCTGTTTGCTCTGATGATAGTTTCTTTTGCTGTGCAGAAGCTGCTTAGTTTAATTAGATCCCATGTGCCAATTTTTGCTTTTGTTGCAATTGCTTTTGGTGATTTCATCATAAAATCTTTGTCCATGCCTATGTCCTGAATGGTATTGCATATATTTTCTTGTAGGGTTTTGTAGTTTTGGGTTTTATGTTTAAGTCTTTAATCCATCTTGAGTTAATTTTTGTATAAGGTGTAAGGAAGGGGTCCAGCTTCAGTTTTCTGCATATGGCTAGCCAGTTTTCCAAGCAACATTTATTAAATAGAAAATTATTTCTCATTAGTCGTTTGTGTCAGGTTTGCCAAAGATCAGATGGTTGTAGGTGTGTGGTCTTATTTCTGAGACCTCTATTTTGTTGCATTGGTCTATGTGTCTGTTTTGGTACCAGTACCATGCTGTTTTGGTTACTGTAGCCTGTAGTGTAGTTTGAAACCAGGTAGCATGATGCCTCCAGCTTTGTTCATTCTGTTTAGGATTGTCTTGGCTATATGGGCTCTTTTTTGGTTCCATGTAAATTTTAAAGTAGTTCTTTCTAATTCTGTGAAGAATGTCAATGATAGTTTGATGGAAATAGCATTGAATCTATAAATTACTTTGGGCAGTATGACCATTTTCAGGATATTGAGTCTTCCTATCCATGAGGATGGAATGTTGTTCCATTTGTTTGTATCCTCTCTTATTTCCTTGAGCAATGGTTTGTAGTTCTCCTTGAAGAGGTCCTTCACATTGCTTTTTAGCTGAATTCCTAGATATTTTATTATCTTTGTAACAATTGTGAATGAGAGTTCATTCATGATTTGGCTCTCTGCTTGTCTGTTGCTGGTGTATAGGAATGTTTGTGATTTTTCCACATCGATTTTGTATCCTGAGACTTTGCTGAAGTTGCTTATTGGCTTAAAGAGCTTTGGGACTGAGACAATGGGGTTTTCTAGTTATAGGATCATGTCATCTGCAAACAGAGACAATTTGACTTCCTCTCTTCCTATGTGAATACCTTTTGCATGATTGCCCTGGCCAGAACTTCCAATACTAGGTTGAATAGGAGTGGTGAGAGAGGGCATCCTTGTCTTGTGCTGGTTTTCAAAGAAATGCTTCCAGGTTTTGCTCATTTGGTATGATATTGGTTGTGGTTTTGTCATAAATGGCTCTTATTATTTTGAAATATAATCAATCAATGCCTAGTTTATTGAGAGTTTTTAACATAAAGGGATGTTGAATTTTATCGAAGACCTTTTCTGCATCTATTGAGATAATCATGTGATTTTTGTCATTAGTTCTGTTTATGTGATGAATTACATTTATTGATTTGTGTATGTTGAATGAGGCTTGCATCCTTGGGATTAAACTGACTTGATTGTGGTGAATAAGCTTTTTGATGTGCTGCTGGACTCAGTTTGCCAGTGTTTTATTGAGGATTTTTGCATCAATGTTTATTAGGGATATTGACCTGAAGTTTTCTTTTTTTGTTGTGTCTCTGCCAGGTTTTGGGATCAGCATGATGCTGGCCTTGTAAAATGAATTAGGGAGAAGTTCCTCCTTTTCAATTGCTTAGAATAGTTTCAGAAGGAATGGTACCAGCTCTTCTTTGTACCTCTGGTGGAATTCGGCTGTGAATCTGTCTAGTCCTGGGCTGTTTTTGGTTGGTAGGCTATTTATTACTGCCTCAATTTGAGGACTTGTTATTGGTCTATTCAAGGATTCAACTTCTTTCTGGTTTAGTCTTGGGAGGGTGTGTGTGTCCAGGAATTTATCCATTTCTTCTAGATTTTCTAGTTTATTTGTGTAGATGTGTTTATAGTATTATTGAATGGTAGTTTTTATTTCTGCATGGTCAGTGGTGATATCCCCTTTAGCATTTTTTATTTCATCTATTTGATTCTTCTCTCTTTTTTCTTTATTAGTATAGCTAGCAGTGTATTTTATTATTTTTTTCAAAAAACAAGCTCCTGGATTCAATGAGTTTTTGAAGGATTTTTCCTGTCTCTATCTCCTTCAGTTCTGCTCTGATCTTAGTTATTTCTTGTCTTCTGCTTGCTTTAGGATTTGTTTGTTCTTGCTTCTCTAGTTGTTTTAGTTGTGATGTTAGGGTGCTGATTTGAGATCTTTCTAGCTTTGTGATGTAGGCATTTAGTGCTATAAATTTCCCTCTTAACACTGGTTTAGCTGCTTCCCAGATATTCTGGTACATTGTCTCTTTGCTCTGATTGCTTTCAAAGAACTTCTTGATGGCGGCTTTAATCTCATTATTTACCCAGGAGTCATTCAGGAGCAGGTTGTTCAATTTCCATGTAGTTGTGTGGTTTTGGGTGAATTTCATAACCTTGAGTTCTAATTTGATTGGACTGTGTTCTGTGATACTGTTTATTAAGATTTTGGTTCTTTTGCATTTGCTGAGGAGTGTTTTACTTCAGATTACGTGATCAATTTTAGAGTAAGTGTCATGTAGCAGTGAGAAGAATGTATATTCTTTTGTTTTGGGGTGGAGAGTTCTGTAGATATCTATCAGGTTCACTTGATCCAAAGCTGAGTTCAAGTTCTGAATATCCTTAATTTTCTCTCTCAATGATCTGTCTAATATTGATAGTAGGGTGTTAAAGTCTTCCACTATTATTGTGTGGGAGTCTAAGTCTCTTTGTAGGTCTCTCAGAACTTGTTTTGTCAATCTGGATACTCCTGCATTAGGTTCATATATATTTAGGATAGTTAGTTCTTCATGTTGAATTGATCTCTTTTCCATTATGTAATGCTCTGCTTTGTCTTTTTTGATCCTTGTTGGTTTAAAGTCTGTTTTGTCAGAAACTAGGATTGCAATCCCTGCTTTTTTCTGCTTTCCATTTACTTGGTAAATTTTCCTCCATCCCTTTATTTTGAGCCTATGCGTGAATTTGCACATGATATGGGTCTCTTGAATACAGCATACCAATGAGTCTTGATTCTTTATCCAGTTTGCCAGTCTGTGTCTTTCAATTGGGGCATTTAGCCAATTTACATTTAAGGTTAATATTGTTGTGTGTGAATTTGATCCTGTCATCATGATCCTAGTTGGTTATTTTGCACACTAGTAGATGCAGTTCTTCATAGTGTCATTGGTCTTAGTATTTCAGTGTTTTTGCAGTGGCTAGTACCAGTTTTTCCTTTCGATATTTATTGCTTCCTTCAGGAGCTCTTGCAAGGCAGGCCTGGTGGTAACAAATTCCCTCAGCATTTGCTTGTCTGAAAAGTATTTTATTTCTTCTTTGCTTATGAAGCTTAGTTTGGCTAGATATGAAATTCTGGGTTGAAAATTCTTTTCTTTAAGAATTTTGAATATTGGCCCCACTCTTTTCTGGTTTGTAAGGTTTCTGCTGAGAGGTCCACTGCTTCCTTTTGTAGGTGACCTGGCCTTTCTCTCTGGCTGCCCTTAACATTTTTTTTCCTTCGTTTCAACCTTGGAGAATCTGATAATTATGTGTCTTGGGGTTAATCTTCTCATGGAGTATCTTACTGGGGTTCTCTGTATTTCCTGAATTTGAATATTGGCCTGTCTTGCTAGGTTGGGGAAGTTCTCCTGGATGATATCCTGAAGTGTGTTTTCCAACTTGTTTCCATTTTCCCCATCTCTTTCAGGTACTCCAATCAGTCGTAGGTTTAGTCTTTTTACATAGTCCCATTGTTTTGGGAAGTTTTGTTCATTTATTTTCATTCTTTTTTCTCTAATTTTGTCTGCCTCCCTTAATTCAGCCACATAGTCTTCAAGCTCTGATATTCTTTCTTTGACTTAATTGATTCAGCTACTGATACTTATATTTGGATCATAAATTTCTTGTGCTGTGTTTTTCAACTCCATCAGATCATTTATGTTCCTCTCTAAGCCGGTTATTCTAGTTAACAGCTCCTATAACCTTTTATCATGATTCTTAGCTTCTTTGCATTGGGTTAGAACATGCTCCTCTACCTCAGTGAATTTTGTAACTACCCACCTTCTGAAGTCTACTTCTGTCAATTTGCCCATCTCATCCCCCGTCCACTTCTGTGCCCTTGCTGGAGAGGTGTTGCAATCATTTGGAGAAGAAGCACTCTGGCCTTTTGAGTTTTCAGCATTTTATTGTTGATTCTTCCTCATCTTCATGAGATTGTCTAGTTTCAGTCTTTGAGGCTGCTGCCCTTTGGATGAGTTTTCTGTGCAGACTTCTTTGTTGAAGCTGTTGTTGTTGTTTTCTGTTTGTTTGTTTTTATTTCAACAGTCAGGTCCCTCTTCTGTAGAGCTGCTGCAGTTTGCTGGGACCCTATTCATCTGGGTCCTTCCCCCACCTGGATATGTCACCTGAGGAAGCTGGAGAACAGCAAAGATGGGTGCCTGCTCCTTCCTCTGGGATCACTGACTTCAAGGTGCACCAACCTCAGGGCAGTAGGAATGTTCCTGTATAGGGTATCTGACAATCCCTGTTGGGAGGTCTCACCCAATTGAGGGGCACAGGAATCAGGACCCATTTAATGAAGCACTTTGGCTGTCTTTTGGTCGTGGGGGTGTGCTGCACTGAGGGAAAAGCCAATGATCTGGGCTGTCCAGATTCCTCAGAGCTAGCAGGCAGAGCGACTAAGTCTGCAGGTCCACGGAGACCATGGCCACCCCTTCCGCTAGGGGTTCAGGCCCAGGGAGATCAGAGCTCTGCCCCTCATCCCCTGGCTGGAGTTGCTGTAGTTCCTACAGGGAGGCCCCACCCAGTGAGGTGGGATTAGTCAGGGTCCAGCCTAAAGAGGCAGTCTGGTCATAGTCTGCCATAGCTGTGCACTGTGCTATGGAGAATACCTCTTGGGACCAAGCCATCCAGTCTCCCTGGCTCTAGCAGGGGAGAAATGCAGCCTGGAGCTATAGTGATGGCTGCCACCCTTCCCCCGCCCCAGGAGTTCAGTGTCTTAAGCAGCTAGCAGCCGGAGTGATGTCTGCCCTCTCTCCCCTGGGGAGCTCAGCTTTCCTAGCCAGCTGGCAGCCACAGTGATGATGGCTGCCCCTTTCTCAGGGAGCTCAGTTGTCTTAGGCAGCTGGCAGGTGGCAACCACAGTGATGGTTGCTGCCCCTCCCCCAGGGAACTCAGATGGCTTAGACAACAGGCAGGCACAATGACGATGGCCACCCCTCCCGCTGGGAACTCAGTAGTCTTAAGCAGATTTCAGCTGGGAGGCTGTTGAGAATCTGTGGCTCTGTGGTTAGGACCCAAGGTCCTGGTGGCATGGGCTCATGAGAGGAAACTTCTGATCTGTGGGTTGCACAGATCTGTGGAAAAAGCACAGTTTCTCAGACTGGATAACACACTCACTCACTGCCTCCTTTGGCTGGACACAGGGGCACTCTCCTTGCCTTGTGTGGCTCTCAGGTAGGCTGATGCACCATCCTGCTTTTCTTTGCTCTCCATGGGTCACGCCAACTGCCTAGTTAGTCCTGATGATAGAACCTGGGTATCTTGGTTGCAGGTGTAGGATTTGCATGCTGTTTTGGTTCTTCTCAGTGGGAGTCTCCGACTATTGCTGCTTCTAGTCAGCCATCTTGACTCCACTGCCCAATTGATTTTTAAATGTTGACCCTTAATCCTATGACCTTGTGAAAATTCATAGTTCTGGTAGCTTTTTGGGTAGATTCTTTGGGATATTCTACATAGAAATTTACATTGTCTGCAAGTAGAGACATTTATTTATTACATTATTAAACTAGCTAGGAACTCCAGTATGATGTTAAATAAGCATGGGGAGGGGGGCATCCCAGCCTTGTTCTTGATCTTTGTGAGAAAATATTTAGACTTCTATTTTAAGTATGATATTAAACATGGCTTTTTTTTTTTTTTTTTTTTTGAGATGGAATTTCACTCTGTCGTCCAGGCTGGGGTGCAGTGGTGCAATCTCAGCTCACTGCAAGCTCTGCCTTCCTGGTTCACGCCATTCTCCTGCCTCAGCCTCCCGAGTAGCTGGGATGACAGGCACCTGCTGCCACGCCCGGCTAATTTTTTTTGTATTTTTTAAATAGAGACAGGGTTTCACCGTGTTAGCCAGGATGGTCTCGATCTCCTGACCTCGTGATCCACCCACCTTGGTCTCCCAAAGTGCTGCGATTACAGGTGTGAGTCACCGTGCCTGGCCTCTATTCAATATTTTTAAGACTTGTTGAATTGTATAAATTATTTTTTCTGCGTCTATAGAGACGGTCACACGGTCTTTCATTTTTAGTCTGTTCATGTGATTAATTATATTGATTGATTTTTGGATGTTGAAATGGCCTGAACTTCCTGCAAAAGATCCCACTTAGTAATAGTGTATTACCATGTATGTACATATATATGGCACAATTTGCTAATATTTTTGCTGAAGAATTTTGTGTCTGTATCCATGAGTGATATTCTTCTCTAGTTGGTTGTGTGTGTGTGTGTGTGTGTGTGTGTGTGTGTGTGTTTAATTTCTGTGGCTGGTTTTGGTACCTGTATAATGCTGGCCTCAGAAAATGAGCTGGGAAGTCTTTGTTCTTCTTCTACATTCTGGAAGAGTTTGTGTGTAATTCATATTTCTTCCTTGAATGTTTGGTAGAATTCACCAATGAAGTCATATCTAGCATATGGGCTGCTTTTAAAGACTGTGTTTTTTAATCAATATCTGCTCCACCCTTGACTTTGAATTTTCCTTTGTGCCATGCCTGGACAGACAGAGACAGAAAGAGAGAAAGAGTCTCTCTTCATGCTCTTGTCTCTTTCCCAGCTGGAAACTGCTGTTATTTGTTACCTGACACTGTTGTAGCCTGTTGACAGGATGTGCTACAGAGTTTGCAGGTGAAAAATAAAAATGAAGGCTCCTTGCTCAAAAAGTATTAAAAGTGTCAAGATGGCAATAGCACAGTATTAAACCAAATGCAGGACCCTTCTAAGCATGGGCTGTGTGATCACACAAGTCATTGGCCATGAAGTCATTTCTGCCTCTAATGGGGGACAGAGCTGGGGCATCCTCTCCTATTCTGGCTAAGCCTCAGTTTTAGAGGCAAGAACTGTCCCTGGGTCTTGGAAATGGGGCTTTCTCAGCAGTATCGCACACTTCCAACTGTGGGTCTGGTCAGGGGACAGTGATCTTGCACCTTCTGCAAAGGTAGAAGGTAATTTTATGTTCCTTCACGCAGCTAGAATGGGTTTCCATCAATGTGCTGAGTGTGATAGAGTGTATATTGTCTTTCCTCAGAGGTATAAGCCATTTGTTCTGTAGGAGACATAGAAAAAAGGATCCAGGTAGGGTTTAATGTTTTTCTCACAGTTGCTACAGTGCCTTTCTCCTGGTTCAGCATCATCAGTGATGCCTCTCAGCACTCATGCTCTGACCCATCTTTCCTGTAATCATCTAGTTTGGAGAACAGCTAGCTAGCAGCTACAAATTCCCCTTGTGCTTGTGATGCCCAGTAGTTCTATATCCTCTCGCCTGTCTGTATTTGTCCTATAGCAATTTGTTAGCATTTTTAGCTGACTTTTCTTACCAGTGTCTGGTGAGATTTGCCACAGGTAAGCAAGGGTTCGCCTCCCCTTTCTTCTTGGAGGATCCTGTATTTCCCTAGATTTCACATTAGTTGGTTGCCCTGTGACCTCAGCTCTTTAACAGGTGCAAGATTTACAGGTTGTCCAGCATTTTTGTTGTTGTAAAGATGGAAGCGATTTTTTTTCCATTTGCCTATCTCCTAAGTGGAGAATGGAAGTCTATGAGTATTTTTTTAAACTGTATTATGGCAAATTGCAGTATAATGAACCCCATCACCCAGCTACAACAATGATCAACCAAAGACCTCATCAGTTTCATCGATTTCTACCCTACTTCCTTCCACCCTAATGGATTATTTTGCGAAAACAAATTCTGCTCATCAAGAAATTTTGAACATAGTATGTAATTATAAGATATATTTTAAAGTCAATAAGTATATCACAACAGTGAAATAATGATTCTAAGTGAACTCATTTTTGTTTAAATAAATATCTACATGTTTGCAAGTACATGGACAAACATCTGGAAAGAGGTACACCAAACTGAGAGAAACATTTGTATATGTGGGCATGGGATGGGATTGGTGAGGGTCAGGGTGACACGTGTTTATCTGTAATGTCTTTATTAATGATGAGAACATATTTTTGTATTATTTGTGTGATTTTAAAAGCATGAAAAAGAAAAAATAAAGAAAGTAAAAGAAGTGAAAGAAATGCAATTAGACTTTGGAATCTGACTTTAATTTGAATGCCAGCTTCACTTTGGTCCACATGTGTAACCATGGATGAGTCACATCACATTGGGGGAGTTAAGGAAGTGGAGAGAATTTGGAAAGGAGATGAGGGAGGACAGATAAGAATCCCTTACAAGATTACTTGTGCTAAAGGATTAACCAACTCACTCCATGTAAACTGTCTGGCATACAGTGGATACTCAATAAATGTGAAGATCCTCATTTCCTTTGGCATCTCCACTTAATGTAGAATTATGAGCAGGCACACGCTCATGGAGAAATATTAAATCCTAATGACAATGAGCTTCTTCTGCCCCTGTGTGGTGTGTTCAAGTTATTGCTAGGATTTCTCTCACTCATAGAAAAACAAAATGAATATTATTTATTTTCCCCTTACGTTGGAATTCACTTTTTTTACCTCTTGATCCCCAAATCTGATTTTGCAGTATCTTGTTTAGGTTTCTATTACTGTCCAGTGCTGACAATATCTCTGTCTGCCTCATCAGCTTGTAAACCTTTTGAAGGCAGGGACCTGTTTTACTCTCTGTCTCCTTTCTCTCTCTCTCTCTTTCTCTCTCATAACAATTTCAAGCCTTCAGGGCTGGTGTGATGATTAAATTGCTTCAAGTCTGTGAAAACATTTTGTAAACTACAAAGTTCTTTCCAGATCTACTCATTTGTTTATTCATAAACTTTTGTTACAATGCCTATATGCTGCACATTGCACAATGTGAAGGGCTCAACTCACTCTCTTGTGGCCTCATAGGATGTTGGAGAGAGCAATTGTCAAAATCTACAAAAAGACTGCGGTTGGCATTGGACAAAGTGCTGTAGGAGCCTAGAGAAGGAAGGGTTAGCTTTTGCTAGGGAGAGGGGCAAGCAAACAGTTGACATGGAAAGAAGATTTGAGCTACAGGTTGGGATCTCAGTAGCAGCTCCTGACGTGGAGAAGGGAGATGCTAAAAGGACTCCCATCAACACGGCGGCTTGTGAGAGGCAGACAACACATTCTGGGACCACCCCAGGGTCCTGTGTGGCTGCACTTTAAGGGTCATTGTAGATGTGGCTGGAGAAAAGTCTCAAACCTTAGGTTGAACAAGAACATGAAGGACTTTAAATGCTGTACTGAAGAAGCTACACATAAATCACTCGAGCTTAGCCCAATGCCTTCCAGAGGGCAGATATTCAACAATTACCTGGAACACTGAGTTAAATGGATGCAACAGATAGAATCTTCATTGTTTCTATTTTGAATTGTCTATTTTCTTTTACTTAAAGGGAGGTGATTTCAAAGTCTCAGCCTCACCAAGTCTATTTTAACAACAGCATTTCTCCAAACACTTTCACTATGCCAAAATGTGACATTTATATTCATTATGAAGAAAAGTCTCCTGTCTTGACAACTAATGACTCTTTCTTTGAAGGTGATCCTTAAGAATACATGGCATTTTCTCAGGATGTAAAAATCAATGTGCTAAAATCACTAGCATTCCTATACACCAACAACAGTCAAATTGAGAGCCAAATCAGGAACAAACTCTCATTCAAAATTGCAATAAAAAACCTAGGAATACAGCTAACCAGGGAGGTGAAAGATGTCTACAAGGAGAACTGTAAAACATTGCTCAAAGAAATCAGAGATGACACTGACAAATGGAAAAATATTCCATGCTCATGGATGGGAAGAATCAATATCGTTAAAATGGCCATACTGCCCAAAGAAATTTATAGATCCAATGCTATTCCTATTAAACTACCATTGACATTCTTCACAGAACTAGAGAAAAACTGTTTTAAAATTCATATAGAACCAAAAAGGAGGCAAAAAAGTCAAGGCAATCCTAAGCAGAAAGAACAAAGCTGGAGGCATAATGCTACCCAACTTCAAATTATATTACAAGGTTACAGTAATTAAAACAGCATAGTACTGGTACAAAAACAGACACATAGACCAATGGAACAGAATAGAGATCCAGAAATAAAACCACACACTTACAACTATCTTATCTTCAACAAACCTGACAAAAACAAGCAATGGGGAAAGGATTCCCTTTTCAGTAAATAGTGCTGGGAGAACTGACTGGCCATATGCAGAAGATTGAAACTAAACACCTTCCTTACACCATATACAAAAATCAACCCAAGATGGATTAAAGACTTAAATGTAAAACCCAAAACCATAAAAACTCTGGAAGACAACCTAGGCAATACCATTCTGTACATAGGAACAGGCAAAGATTTCATGAGGAAGACCCAAAAGCAATTGCAACAGAAGCAAAAATTGACACATGGGATCAAATTAAAATAAGAGCTTCTCCACAGCAAAGGAAACTATCAACAGAGTAAAAAGACAGTCTATAGAATGTGAGAAAAATTTTGCAAACTGTGCGTCTGACAGAGCTTTAATATCTAGCATCTATAAGGAACTTAAACAAATTTATAAGAAAAAAAAAACCCCATTAAAAAGTGGGCCAAGGACATGAACAGGCCAGACCCTTTTCAAAAGAAGACATACATGTGGCCAACAATCATATGGAAAAAAATCAATATTACTGTTCATTAGAGAAATGCAAATCAACACCACAATGAGATACCGTCTCACACCAGCCAGAATGGCTACTATTAAAAAATCAAAAAATAGCAGATGCTGGTGAGTTTGCAGAGAAAAAGGAATACTTATACACTGTTGGTGGGAGCGTAAGTTAGTTCAACAATTGTGTAATACAGGCTATTCCTCAAAGACCTAGAAATACCATTTGACTCAGCAATCCCATTACTGGGTATATACCCAAAGGAATATAAATCATTCTATTATAAAGATACATGCACACATATGCTCATTGCAGCACCATGAAATCAACTCAAATGCCCATCAATGATAGACTGCATAAAGAAAATGTGAAAAACAACCCCATTAAAAAGTGGGCAAAGGATATGAACAGACACTTCTCAAAAGAAGATATTCATACAGCCAACAGACACATGAAAAAATGCTCATCATCACTGGCCATCAGAGAAATGCAAATCAAAACCACAATGAGATACCATCTCACACCAGTTAGAATGGCAATCATTAAAAAATTAGGAAACAACAGGTGCTGGAGAGGATGTGGAGATATAGGAACACTTTTACACTGTTGGTGGGACTGAAAACTAGTTCAACCATTGTGGAAAACAGTGTGGCGATTCCTCAAGGATCTAGAATTAGAAATACCATTTGACCTAGCCGTCCCATTACTGGGCATATACCCAAAGGATTATAAATCATGCTGCTATAAAGACACATGCAAACGTATGTTTATTGTGGCACTATTCACAATAGGAAAGACTTGGAATCAACCCAAATGTCCATCAGTGACAGACTGGATTAAGAAAATGTGGCACATATACACCATGGAATACTATGCAGTCATAAAAAAGGATGAGTTCATGTCCTTTGTAGGGACATGGATGCAGCTGGAGACCATCATTCTCAGCAAACTACCGCAAGGACAGAAAACCAAATACTGCATGTTCTCACTCATAGGTGGGAATTGAACAATGAGATCACTTGGACACAGGAAGGGGAACATCACACACTGGGTCCTATCATGGGGAGGGGGTAGGGGAGAGGGATAGCATTACGAGATATACCTAATGTAAATGACGAGTTAATGGGTGCAGCACACCAACATGGCACATGTGTACATATGTAACAAACCTGCCCGTTGTGCACATGTACCCTAGAACTTAAAGTATAATAATAAAAAATAAATAAAATAAATAAATTTAAAAAAATAAATAAAGTAACAAATTAATTAAAGTCTACTCTTATACATTTTTAATACTACTTAACATGATAGCTAAGATAACATATTTTGGAGAAAAAAAGAAAATGTGGCACATATACACCACTGAATACTATGCAGCCATAAAAAGGAATTAGATCATGTCATTTAAAGGGACATGGATGGAGCTGGAAGCCATTATCTTGAGCAAACTAACACAGGAACAGAAAACCAAACACTGCATGTTCTCACTTATAAGTGGGGGCTAAATGATGAGAACACGTGAACGCACAGAGGAGAACAATACACACAGGGGACTAACGGAGAGAGGAGATAGGAGGACGGAGAGGATCAGGAAAAATAACTAATGGGTATTAGGCTTAATAGCTGGGTGATTAAATAATCTGTTAAAAAAAAAGCAAACCATGACAAAAGTTAACCTATGTAAGAAACCTGCATGTGTAGCCCTGAACTTAAAATAAAAGTTAAATAAAGAATAATTTTAAAAGAATATATAGCTTTTTTAGAGGCTTGTCCATGTACACTTCTGGGGATACAAAAGATTCAGTAACCATATCTAGATTTCAAAACATCTACAAGTGAAGCTAAATTATTTTTTGCTAGAAGGTAAATTTCTCTCA
Source organism: Trachypithecus francoisi (assembly GCF_009764315.1). NCBI lineage: Eukaryota > Metazoa > Chordata > Mammalia > Primates > Cercopithecidae > Trachypithecus > Trachypithecus francoisi. The sequence goes on from NW_022681468.1 coordinate 10,819,883, forward strand.
AAAGAACTTGACTGTCATTTCAGCAGTTGACAGCTAGCATTCATTAAAGATGCTACCTTCAGCCTTTTAAGGAAAAGGAAGAACATGAAATCTAACTGGTTAGAATGGAGAGTAAACATCAATTAGAGTACAAAGTTTTAAAGTTCTTAAGAATATACTTAGATAAAATAAATTAGTAGAAAAAGAAACAAGACATTTGACTAGGCAAGCTACAAAATATGGGAGAAAATCAGTAAATATATTAACAAAAAGGTACTTTAACAAATGAAGACAATAGTCTTTTCTTTTTATCCTGGCAAAGATTTAAACATATCAATTGTAAGTGTTGCCAAGGGTAGGATAAAATGGGCATGGGCATAGCCAAGCACAAGTGTAGTGGACGCTGTAGTGTGCCACCCAGATTCCCACGGAAGGATAGAGGCACCTATTTCCCCAGCTGCCAGGAGTACTGCCTGCTCATGGCTCACAGCAGAGTCCTTCCCTAGAAATTATCCTTGCCTAAGGAAGCTACCTCACATCCAGCTGTGAGATGTGGATCTCACATCCAATGATTGGGCCATTGGGACACACAAAGCTCTGAGCCCTTGACTTTAATTCAGGACAGCTGAAGGGGCCGTCCTCAGCCCTGTTGCTATTGCATTGCAGTTCAGTGTGTCCCTCCACCTGTCCTACTCATTCTCTTGCAGGTACCATTCCAACAGGCTTTCCCAATAAACCTCCTGCACACAAGTCTCCGTCCTAGGTCTATTTCAGTGTAAGATGACTGCTATGAAGAAATAAACATCTTTTCCCTTGCCAAATCTATTTATATTTTCATTTATAAAATCTTATTTTGGTTCCACATTTATAAGGTATTTTCCATCATGAATCAAATTAATATGCATTCATATTTATTTTCTCCTGGTTCTTTTAGTAGTCTTTATTTTAATATGTAACTCGCTAATTCATCTGGGAATTCATCTCAGCGTCCTGAGTGAAACAGGACTCTAATGGACTCTAATTAACTCCCTCCACCCCCTAAACTGTTGACCCCTGGAACTCATTATGGGAAAAGCCACACGATTCTCAACAGATTTTGAAGGTGCATGATTTGATTCCACCAGCAGAAAGTCCGGATTTCCTAAATTGGGAGTGCTCCGACTTAGAGGGTCCTTCTGCAGAACTAGCAAGATTTCCATTTAGCCAGCAGGGGGCTCTGGTGCATAAGAAATGCTATCAGCTAAAGTCTGCTAATTGGCTAAATTCTCCCCACAGTAAATGATTTGCCTTCTCAGAACACAGTGAACTCTGCAATTGCAGAGCGCCTGTCTCCCTAGCTCCTGATGGGACCCACCGGGGAGAGGCCTCTTTCTGCTGTGGACGCTACCCAAACCTGTGGCTGAAGAGCCTGGCAAAAAGGAATTTGAACTCCACTAAGGGGCATCCCCAAACAGAACAGCCTGTCTTCAGGATTAGTGAGTTTTCTGTTGCCGGCAGGGCTCAGACAGGGACTCCAAAAACGTTTCAATTAGCTTTCCATAGACCCAAAGTCTGACCATTAATGCCACTCCAGGGTGGCTTTATATATGCGATTGCACTTAAAGGCCCTTTATTAAATGAAAAGTACTTAATGACATTCTTTGTTGAAATTTTCTCAATGATGACTGAATGACTCTTTTGTGCTCTGATTTGGGGCTTGGGAGAAAGTCCTGATCTGCCCCTAACTCTCTCCTGTCATAGCACCTGAGTTGTCTTCACTACAGACCCATCCCTCTGGCTCTCCAGAGCACTCTCTTCAGTTAACATACCCTGCAGGCAGAACAGCAGGGATTCTAGCAGCTGACCCATCCTGGGCCTTGACAGTTTGGTGGAGAGCCAGGGATGACTTTTCTGTGACAGTCATGGCTGTGGCTGTGGCACAGTGGAGCAGGGTAATAGCGAGGCTTCTAATCCCAGCTCTGCCACTGACAGATACAGGCTGCAGCTGCCAGCAAGCTCCTTCTGCCTCAGAGCCTCGTCTGTGAGTCTGTGAGTGGGACCACAGAATGGGCAGAGCTCTTATTTTCACAGGGATCCTGAATCCTGATTTTAGGAGACGATGGTTTTGTCACAGACGTTTGAACCAGAGCAACTCCATCTTGAGTAATGGTTGGGTAAAATGAGGCTGAGACCTACTGGGCTGCATTCCCAGACAATTAAGGCATTCTAAGTCATAGGATGGGATACGAGGTCAGCACAAGATACAGATCATAAAGACCTTGCTGATAAAACAGGTTGCAGTAAAGAAGCCAACCCGAATCTACCAAAACCAAGATGGCAACGAGAGTGACCTCTCGTTGTCCTCACAGCTACTTTCACAAGCACCATGACAGTTTACAAATGCCATGGTAAAGTCAAGAAGTTACCGTATATGGTCTAAAAAGGGAAGGCATGAATAATCCACCCCTAGTTTACCTTGTCATCAAGAAATAACTATAAAAACGGGCAAACAGCAGCCCTTGGGGCTGCTCTGTCTATGGAGTTGCCTTTCTATTATTCTTTACTTTCTTTTTTTTTTTTTTTTTTTTTGAGGCGGAGTCTCGCTCTGTCGCCCGGACTGGAGTGCAGTGGCCAGATCTCAGCTCACTGCAAGCTCCGCCTCCTGGGTTTCCGCCATTCTCTGCCTCAGCCTCCCAAGTAGCTGGGACTACAGGCGCCCGCCACCTCGCCCGGCTAGTTTTTGTATTTTTAGTAGAGACGGGGTTTCACCGTATTAGCCAGGATGGTCTCGATCTCCTGACCTCGTGATCCGCCCGTCTCGGCCTCCCAAAGTGCTGGGATTACAGGCTTGAGCCACCGCGCCCGGCCTCTTTACTTTCTTAATAAAGTTGCTTTCACTTTACAGACTCACCTTGAGTTGTTTCTTGCACGAGATCCAAGAAACCTCTCTTGGGGTCAGGATCTGGACCCCTTTCCTGTAACAGTGTGAACTCTACCAAATGTGATTGGCTTTTGATTTTGTCAGCTAGGGTGAGGTTGGGTCAAGGTGATGTCCACAGGCTCTGCCTCTCCGTTAACACTCAGGGCTTCCAGGACCACAGCATTGGGATCACCTGGCCATCTGTCACACATACAGACTCCTTGCCTTTTACCTGCCTTACTGAACCAGAGCTGCCGATGTGGGCCCAGCAATCTGCCTGTAATAGACCCTTGGGTGATTCTGATGCACAGTGAAGTCTGAGACTCCTGTCCACAGGGAAAAGTCCAGCCTCTCTCTCGCATGTCTCACAAGCCCCGCAGAATCTGGCCCCTGCCTAATGCTCCTTCCTGTGTACTTCTTTCCCCAACAGCACATAAATGTGCACACACACACACACACACACATAAACATACACACACCATACACTTTGTTGAAAGGTAAACTGAAACACATTAAAATATTAGAGCTTATTTGAGAATTCAACAATCCATGAACTGGGCAGCTCCAGAATTCAAATCGTTCAGGGTCTTGCCAAAGAAGTTTGAAGGATAGGCTTTTATAGAACAAACGTGGAAGCAGAGCAAAAGATTATTTAATTAATGTTTGAGCAATTGCCTTGAAATAGCCTTTGCGAAATTGTAACGGTAGGAAAAATATGACAGTGAAAGAGATCTAAGCTAACCAACTCCATCTTACCTTTAACCTCCAAACTGCCCTTGGTCACTTCTGCGTATTGGCGAAGCTAATGTTGGGAGAAATTTATAGTTGAAATGACAATAGCTGTTCCCCAAAATTAAAGCCCCTAGGTAAAGCTAATGAAAAGCCACCACATTAGAAGGATGAGAGAGATCTGAATTTGTAGTTAAATAATTACCAGCCATTATTCCAGAGGTCACAAAATTTGCAACTCCCCCAATTACTCCTGTAAATAACGTTACTATTGTAGAATTAAGATTGACCTTTTAAGATGTCTTTTCAGACTTTTGCATTTCTCATGAACAGATGACCCTACGCAGACCCACGACTCTCCACTCAAGCAATCCTATGGCCTCCACTCAAAAGCAGACTCGGAGAATGAGGATCATTTTCCACACCCCTGTGATTGCATACTCAACCAATCAGCAGCATCCATTCTCTAGCCCCCTGCATCCCAAACTGTATTTGAAAAATCCTACCTTCCAAATTTTAGGGGAGGCCAATCTGAGTAATAATAAAGCTCTGTTCTCCTGGTTGGCTGACTCTATGTGTGTTAAACTCTTTCTCTATTGCAATTCCTGTGTTTCGATAAATTGGCTCTATCTGGGCAGTGGGAAAGGTGAACTCATTGGGTGGTGATAGCCTCATTTGAACTATCCTGGTAGGAAGTTCAAGACAAAATAACAAATGCCCAGTTGGCTACCTGTGATTGGTTAAGCTTAAGTTTTGTTTTCTTTTAATTTCTGTGTTAGGTTTCAGTTTGATTATATAGGAACCCAGGGTGTCAGAGCCACCTGAATCTAGTGACCTCCCATTTCATTATTTTAACAATTGTGACTGGGCATTCCCCTACCATGTAGACTGTGGAGAATTCTCAAGGATGACTTATACTACTGTGATTTTGCTCATGCTATTTCCTTCTCCTGAATGTTGTATTGGAGCTCAGAAACTGATACTCCAAAATATGGCATTTTGACATGCTGAACTGAAGAAGCCTCAGGTCTCCCTGACCTCCTCCTTCTTCCACCATCTCTCTCAAAGAAGCTGAAGTTTCTTTATCTACCTAAAATCCAGACCCACCAAGGAGAACAACTATTCTTTCTTCTGCTCCCTATTATCTCATTATCTATTGCAGAAAAGAAGACCCAGATGTGACCACATGTGAACAGACTCCTTTACAAGTATAACGACTGTCCAAGGATCGTCTACATTCCAAATAAAACTATTTACTATTTACAAGGTAAGCTCTGTTCCCCATCCAATCACTCTTTCTGGCACTCACTTATTGCCCTTCAATAAAATTCTTCTTCTCCCCCTGGCCAATAACCTGTTTTACCAGAATCCAAACCCCCATTTCTTCTGTAACTTCCAAATGATATATAAGTTCCGGTAGCTCATTGGGAAGTTGGGTCTTCATTCTGAAGGATCCTGTGCATACACATTAAATAAATTTTTATGCCTTTTCTCCTGTCAATCAAACAGTCTCATTCCAGTGATTTTTCAGTGAACCTTTAGGAGGCCAGTTGCCATGGTCCCGAGAGATGTTTTCTACACAAACCCCCAACTGACCTCTTCTCCTGGAAACCCAAGAATAACTGCTTATGCCTTTTGCTTAATCTCCTCCCCAAAACCTCTCTGGAATCTTTTGTCCTCAGAGAGCATTGACTCTACGTTCCTTCATGTTGTTCCATGTCCTTACTCCTGCCACCTTACCTGCCATACTATGGGGCACTGTATGCCCACCTTGCAGCTTTGAGCCTTCACTCCTTGAAGGCAGTATCACTGTCTCATTTTTCATCATACCCCAGGGTCTACTCCAGGGTGACCACCATCTAGAATGGACTTCTTAAGTGTTTGCTGGGTGAATGAGTTGTCTACAGAGCTTCAAAGAAGAAAATAAGTGGTTTGTGGTCAGCTGAGTTCTGGGCAGACAGTGGATTGGCCAGCTTTGATGAGGGTGTGTAGCTCCTTACTGGAGGATGGTGGAGAATTCTGCAGCACACCTTGGGGATACTAGTGCCTGAGAACAGCTCAGGGAAAGTTGCTCAACAGGGCAAGCATAAAGCTGAAATGGGAAGGGGACATTGACCATCTGGGCCTTTGTCTCATGTTGGGCTGAGATCAGTCTTGGCCATTTGGATGGTGCACATTTTAGGAGGCTGGCCCTCATGCTATTTACTGCACACACCTTACTCATTTCAGACTGTCAATGGCTAGCACAGTGCCTGGTACATGTAGGCAGTGAGTCAATGTTGGCTGAATGGGTGGGAAACTTGGAATGGTGCAGAGGTGACTTCTAACAGGGAAGAGCGGATAGCAGGTAGTTAGCAACAGTAGCTATAGTAGGTGAGATCCCTGGGAAGATGACTACCCTGCCTGTATGGGATATGAGGGAGAAATATGGGAGCCTCCTCCCTTCAGGTGTCATTGCTCAGCATATATCCAGGCTTTGTTTTCATATTCATCTTGCAAAGAGCCTTTTGGGAACAGTTTTCTTATTGAAACATACTCAGTGTTTAAGCCTGCAGGTGTGGGGTGGTGGCAGTCCATCTGGCATCCTTTGCTCTATCCATGGTCTCCTCTCTCTGGCTATTCAGGTTCCCATGAGGATACTCTCACCCTTGAATAATGGAGCTTGCATAAGACCAAGCTCCTGTTTTTGGAGTCCTTGTGCTGAGGCCACAAGAACTTCCAAAAAATTCACTGAATATCTAGGAGGAACAACAGAGGGTAATTGGAGCATGAATTTAGTTGGCTCAGCACATTCAGATGTCTGATCCTGGCAGAGTTAGTGTCCTCTGGGGCCTGTCCTATTCCATGAGGAATTCCAAAAAGAGCTCATCTAGGGAATTCTCCCTTCTTAGTTCTTTGATTTCTTTCCTCACTGTTCTCCCTGGGTTTCCTTACTTTCAAGAGCAACACTCAAGTCCTAAAGGCAGAGAGATGCAGTGAAGGGGTGGTTGGTTGCCCTGTTTTGAGGACCAGCATAGTCAGAGCTCCCCACCTCCCATGGCTCAGCATAGCAGGAGCCTTCAAGTCTCAAGGACTCCTCCTCCCAAAGCCAAAGTCACACAAGCCAAGACCAGTGGATAACTCAAAATGAGATGTGCTGGTGCAGGGGAGACAGAGACCACAGAACACAGATATTGGCTCCATGATCCCACAGTTGAGAAGTGAAGGGAAGACAGAGGGTGTATTAGTCAAGACTCTTAAGAGAAACAGAACCAATAAGATATATAGGTGTGTGTGCATGTGTGTATATATATATACATATATATGTGTGTATGTGTATATATGTGTGTGTATATAAATGTGTGTATATATATACACACACACACGCACACACACACACACACAGAGAGAGAGAGAGCAAGAGAGAGATCTAAAAGGAGATTTATTATGGCAATTGGCTTATGTGATTTTGGAGTCAGAAGTTCCATGATTTTCCAACTGCAAGCTGGAGACCCAGGAAAGCTGGTGATGTAATTCGATCTGAGTCCAAAGGCCTGAGAACAGAGGGGCTGCTGGTGTAAGTCCTGGAGTCTGAGGGTCCAAGAGCAAGGAGTCAATGTCGAAGGTCAGGAAAAGATGGAAGTTTCAGTTGAAGAAGAAAGAGAATTTGCCCCTCTTCTGTCGTTTTATTCTATTAGGGCCCTCAACAGATTGGATGTCACCCACCCACATTCTTTACTCAGTCCATTCATTCAAATGCTAATCTCTTCTGGAAACACCCTCGCAGATGCACCCAGAAATCATGTTTTACCAGCTATCTGGGCATCTCTTAGCTCAGTCAAGTTGACACATGGAATTAATTATCACAGAAGGGAAATGTCTACAGGGCTTTCCTGTGATGAGGCTGGTGTACTGGAGGCACCACAGGTTCACCAAGGAGGGGGTGGTCTAGTCAGCCTAGGAGCACAGAAGGAGCCCAATTTGAGAACATGAACGGGTGAGTTTGGATTATGGAGAAGGCAGTGCAGAGAGAGGGTGTTCCAGACAGAAGGAGTGCAGCCAAAGCATGAAGGAATGAAACAATCTGGTCCCATCGGGGTCCTCAAACCCAAATGTAACTCAGTGTAGGATTGGGGAGTATAGAGGAAAGTCCAGTGAGTGTGTCATCTAAAATGATAGTATTTATGAATGCAGTTGTATATTATTTATATATAAATACATAGTATTTCAGTAAATTAAAGAATATAAAATAATGTAAGTCCCCCCAGAACCTGGCCCACACAGTTTACTGAAGGGCTGGAGTGAGAAAGAGGAGAGAGATATCAGTGAGTCCTCCAGCTCCTCCCTCATGCTCAGAAATAAAAGCAGAAAAAATAAGTTCAACCAAACTTGTACACTGGTTCAAAAGAGGTTCTAGAAGTTCAGGGACCAGGATCATCAGAATTTTATAAACATTTGGAAACCTTGTAACTACCTAAACATGTTTTTTTTTTATTCAATATCTGATTCTACTCAGTGACTTGAAGAAAAGTAGCACATAGTCAGAATATTAGTCAGGACAGGCTAGGGTCTGCCGCAGAAACTGACTAACCCAGGAATCTCTATGACTTCATGGAATAAAGGTTTATGTTTTTCCTTGTGTAAAGTTCAATGTGCTCAGGGGGGCCTCTTCTACTTTTTAGTATTTCACTTGATGTATACTGCCTCTGCAAGAGAGAAAGACACACGTCACTTGCATTCATAGGCAATAACTATTGACATAGTCTCAATCCAACTGCAAGAGAGGCTGAGAAGTGCAAAGAAGCACATGGAGTATTTGGTGCATGCCATCTCTGCCAAGCATGCCCTTCTCATCACTAACTGTCTCCTCATTTCTTTCTGCCCCCACATAGAGCTCACTCAACCCCTCCTCTAAAATCTCCCCCAGTCACCACATCCATTTCAAACTCAGATCTCTGGGTGATGTCTGGCCATCTTCCCAGCAAGTTCACATCCAAGGATATCCAAACTGAAACAAAAAAGTCCCCTGCCATCCCTGCTTCCAATATGTAATGATGGAACTGAGATAATATGGCCTCAATAGGCACTTCCCACTTGGAAAGGGGAAGGATGGGAAGTACATAGAGTCACTGTCCATAGCAGTTCTGAAATCCCAGTAGGCAGACGTCATGAAAGCCTGTATCCTTGGCATCCATGGTGAGGCTCTAATTTTGCTCTCTGAGAGATGCTTCTTTGTTCACTTTTCTCCATGAGCCTGGTTCCACCCATGAGGTTATTTGTTTTTTTGTAAGCTTCCTTGGTAGCATGTGAATCAGGTATTGAGAAATAAGCCCTCCTTAAGGACAGTTGTTCTAAAAGTTTGGTGCAAGCCTTAAGGCGTGAAGACTGAAGGTCTTATTCAGTCTGTCTGTATGGTTTATTTGGTAATATGACCCTCGAAAATGTAGTACAAGTATAAACTTCATTTTATTGCACTTCACAGATATTCCATCTTTCACAAATTAAAGGGTTATGGTTGGCCAGGTGCGGTGGCTCAAGCCTGTAATCCCAGCACTTTGGGAGGCCGAGACGGGTGGATCACGAGGTCAGGAGATCGAGACCATCCTGGCTAACACGCTGAAACCCCGTCTCCATGGTGTATATGTGCCACATTTTCTTAATCCAGTCTGTCACAGATGGACATTTGGGTTGATTCCAAGTCTTATGAGTGTGCGTCCTTTGTAGGGACATGGATGCAGCTGGAAACCATCATTCTTAGCAAACTATCACAAGAAGAGAAAACCAAACACCGCATGTTCTCACTCATAGGTGGGAACTGAACAATGAGATCACTTGGACTCGGGAAGGGGAATATCACACACTGGGGCCTATCATGGGGAGGTGGGAGGAGGGAGGGATTGCATTGGGGAGTTATACATGATATAAACGTTATGCACATGTACCCTAGAACTTAAAGTATAATAAAAAAAAAAAAAAAAGAAAAGAAACCCCGTCTCTACTAAAAATACAAAAAACTAGCCGGGCGAGGTGGCGGGCGCCTGTAGTCCCAGCTACTCAGGAGGCTGAGGCAGGAGAATGGCATGAACCCGGGAGGCGGAGCTTGCAGTGAGCTGAGATCGGGCCACTGCACTCCAGCCTGGGTGACAGAGTGAGACTCTGTCTCAAAAAAAAAAAAAATAAAAATAAAAATAAATAAAAATAAAGGGTTATGGCAACCCTGTGTTCAGCAAGTCTCATTTTTCTAACAGCATGTGCTCACTTCATGTCTCTGTTTCACATTTTGGTAATCTCAAAATACTTCAAACTTTTTCATTATTGTTATATCTGTTATGGTGATCTGTGATCAATGATCTCTGATGTCACTACTGCAGTTGTCTTGGGGTGCCATAAACAGTGAACTTAATTGATAAAAGCATGTGTTCTGACTGCTTCATTGATTAGCTGTTCTATCATCTCTTCCCATCTCCTCAAGCCTCCCTATTACCTGACACATAACAATATTGCCATTAGGCCAATTAATAACCCTACAATGGGCCTTGAAGCATTCAAGTGAAAAGAAAAATCACACGTCTCTCACTTTAAATTAAAAGCTAGAAATGATTAAGTTTAGTGAGGAAGGCTTGTCAAAAAGTGAGACAGACCAAAAGCTAGGCCTTTTGGGACAGTTAGCCAAGTTATGAATGTAAGGGAAAAATTCTTGAAGGAAATTAAAAGTGCTGCTCCAGTGAACACACAAAAGATAAGAAGGCTAAGCAGCCTTATTGCTGATATGGAGAAAGTTTTAGTGATTAGAATAGAAGACCAAGTCAGCCACATTTTCTTAAGCCAAAGCCTAACCCAGAGCAAAGCCCCAACTCTCTTCAGTTCTACGAAGGTTGAGAGAAGTGGGGAAGCTGCAGAAGAAAAGCTGGAAGCTACCAAAGGTTCGTTCATGAGGTTTAAGGAAAGAAACTGTCTCCATAACATGTAAGAGCAACGGGAAGCAGCAAGTGCTGATGTAGAAGTTGCAGCAGGTTATCCAGAAGATCACTGATGAAGGTGACTTCAGTGCAGATGAAACAGCCTTCTACTAGAAGAAGAGGCCATCTAGGACTTCCGTAGCTGAAGAGGAGAAATTAATGAAATTGATTACTGAATAAATTACTGAATATTTTAAGTCCCCTGTTGAGACTTACTGCTCATTAAAAAAGATTTCTTGCAAAATATTACTGCTCTTTGACAACAAGCCTAGTCACCCAAGAGCTCTGATGGAGGAGACGAATGTTGTTTCGATGCCTGCTAAGACAACATCCATTCTGCAGCCCATGGGTCAAGGAGTAATTTTGACTTTCAAGTCTTATTATTTAAGAAATACTTTTTATAAGGCTATAGCTGCCATAGATAGTGAATCCTCTGATGAATCTGGACAAAGTGAATTGAATACTTTCTGGAAAACACTTACCATTCTAAATGCCATTAAGAACATTCCTTATCCGTAGGAGGAAGTCAAAATATCAATATGAACAGGAGTGTGAAAGACATTGATTTCAACCCTCATGAATGACTTCCAGGAGTTCAAGACTTTGCAGAGGGAGTAACTACTGATGTGGTGGAAATAGCAAGAGTACTAGAATTAGAAGTGAAGCTTGAAGATATCACTGAATTGCTGAAATCTCTTGAGATGAAGTCAAAATATTCATGTATCTCACTTGATTGTGATTTTCACTTTATTTCAGTGGTCTGAAATCAAACCGACAGTATCTTTGAGGTACGCTATACACTTGTGATTTATTTGCTCCCAGCCAAATCCATGCATCAGTAACTGCACCCAAAAATTGTTTTAAAACTGGTTCTCAATCTACATTACTTCTTCACTCCCTTGCCGTGTGCCCCACCCAACTCAGTGGAGGCACCACTGAGGTCATCTGGAGTAGTAGGTAGGAAAATCTTGCCCTTACTCTTTGCCATGAATTTGATCTTTACAGGGAAGTTTGGTTGAGCTTTTATACCTTAAAGCCTTTTTTGCTCCATGTCTTCCTGTTTGGGATCCAGAAGCACTTAGCTTTTCATCCAACTAATCTTCACATTTCTGGATTCTCTCTATTCCTCCCTCTCTGCTCCCCCACCCCAACCTTTTTTTTTCACTGTAAGCTCATCTCTTCTTATAAAACCTTATGAAATGCAGCCAATAGCAGCCAAAACATACCACTGAACATATGTTTTCCAAGCCCTACCCTAGAATTGTCAATTTAGTAAGCACATGGTCTGCTTCCCAAATAACCGTAGGCAGGTTTCGCCACACACGGTGGTGTTTTATGACAACATGAATTGACATATTTGCATCCTAAGTTATAATTTTCCTCAATGCCTGTCACCCCACAATGAGGCAAGTATCACATATTTTAGGTTTGTTGCCATAACAGAGCTTTACTTCCAACCCCAATTTCTGTTTTCGTCAAGATAATCAATGCAGTTGCCATAGCAAATACATACTCTGAAATTGTATGGCTTATGTGAGTATTGTAAGAGCTTGGGCAGCAAATATCAGTGTCTAGGGGTTCCCTGGAAACAGCTCTGAGAAGGACAGTTGTATATAGAAGGTTTTCTGAAAAGTGTCTTGGGGATGCAGCTGTAAGGAGAGGAAGGAAGACTGGGTGGAAGGAGATACTGACTCTCAGTGTGGTTGCCACAAAGCCTCAGCCAGTCTTACAGGAAGCTCTGGAGCTGGGGTGGTCCTTTAGTGTTGTCTCAAACCAGAAAAAGAGAGCTGGGCCTTTGTATCTGGGCACGGGCCAGCCACTGGCTACTGGCCATTCTCTTGGAAAGGATGTAAGCTTGGGCAAGGCCAAACCCCACTGGGAGGGCAATGTCCAGTGAGGGATACAACGGTAACCATCCGCCCCCGAAGAGAGGATATGAGAGGAACACCACATCATCCCTCTGAGGTAGCATAAAGGCTTGGGTTTTATAGCAAAGGCATCATCGGTGATCCCAGCTGCCCATGTACCTGGAGCAGGAGGACTGCAGTGGACACTAAGAAGCAAAGGACATTTGGTACTGACAATCCCAGCTGCCTATCCTCAGAATCCTTTGAACAGAAACAGCTTCTTCTCTTTTTCCTTCCACGTGTCAAGCAAGGGCTTCTCATTTGTAGAAATGAAAGAGAAACTTAATTTAAAGATGATTCTGGGAAATGTGGTTGTGATGCAGCAAAGAAGGGGATGGGAGTGCAGGGGTGTTGCCAAGTTGAATGCAGACCACCTGACAGTATAGAAGTGCCCCATAAAAGGTCAAAGAAATGAACGACCCCCAAAATGGGAAAACCCTTAATCCCAGAATCATTTACCAAAGGGGATATCTGAACAAACCCCAAACATCCAATAATAAGGACTATTTGAGCTAGCGTGGGCATGAAATCGTGAAGCCAGGCTACAAGCTCCTTGGAAACCGAGACGGACCTAGCACAGAGCCCAGCTCCGACACTGAATGGGTGATGGATAATCCAATCAGCACGCTTACTGGGGCATAAAAACGAAAACATGCTGTAACTGCATACAATGTGGAGGCCATGATGTTAAGACTAAAAGCTGGATTCAAAATTGTAAGCTCACTGTAATTAAAATAAGTAAAGTATACATGCTGGTGAAATAAGGCAGGAAGAGAAATTAGAAGGGAAGGAAAGCAGCTATAAAGGGCTCTAGGCAGTATCTTTGGAAGCTGAGAGGCTAGGGAAAGCAGAAGAAAGAGCTGGGGGCAGGTCAGTGGCCAGGGTCTGAGGCAAAGAGACACAAGCCCAGACACAAGCCATTAGCAGGTGAATGTGGGAAGAGGGCAGCCACTTCGGCTCCAGCCAGTCAAGCCAGCCTATCTCAGGGAAGAGAGTTCTCCAAGTGTGGGTGGGTGCACTTACCATCTTCAGTTAGAGGTAGAATCTGACTGTCCCTTGGTTCTTGGGCTGGATATTGTCTAAATCTCTGGGATGAATCCAGCTTAGGTAGGTTAAACTACTCGTAATGAACAGAGGGTACTGGGATGAGAAGTCAGATTTGATCACAGCCCTTTTATATACTTTTCACTGCACATCTTTGTTCCGTCCAAACTGGGTGTTGTTTGAGCAGTGTCTCACGTGTCCACAGCATCTAGGGTACGTGCACACTTCATCATGCCGTCACTGCCATTGCCACCATTGTCATCATCAATCGCATGTATTGATTCATCCACAGACAAACATCCATGCTCAAGGCACTCTTCTAGACACTGGGTAAAGTAATTAACAAAACAGTCAAAGCACTTGCCTTCATGGATTCACGGTGGGAGGAGCCAGGGAAAATAAACAAGTTTCACATAGCAATTGAATAAAACTAAACAGGGAAGAGGTATAGAGGGTGATAAGGAGGGACCAACTAAGGGAAGGGGAGGGGAGGGGAGCAGCCAGGGAAGCAGGATGATGGGGTCATGTATTGGACTTGGGACATCGAAGCAAGGGAGTGTTTCCAGAAGTGAGGGAAGGGCCAGGGCAGCCCTGCTGCTGATGGCTCAGCTGACCTTGACCACAGCAACTCTGGGGAAGGGGCAGAGGTGTCAGCCTGATTGAAGTGGGTTTTAGAGAGAACAAGGGGAGAGTAACTGGCTCCCCAGGCTGTGAGTATCGGGTTTTTGAGCACAGATTTTCTGAGCACTTTTGATGTGCCTGTCACTCTGCTAAGCAGCTCACAAATACCATTTCCTTTAACTGTTAATGGCCTTTGAGGTGAGGACCATTTATCCCCCCCACCTTATTTTTGAGACTCTTTCTATCTGTCACCCAGGCTGGAGTCCAGTGGTGCGACCTTGGCTCACTGCCTCCCAGGTTCAAGCAATTCTCCTGCCTCAGCCTCCCAAGTAGCTGAGATTACAGGCACCTGCCACTCTGTCTGGCTAATTTGTATTTTTAGTAGGAGTTTCACCATGTTGACCAGGCTGGTCTTGAACTCCTGACCTCAGGTGATCCACTGGCCTCAGCCTCCCAAAGTGCTGGGATTACAGGCATGAGCCACCACACCCGGCCCCATTTATCCGCCTTTTGACAGGTGAGAAGACCAGGTTTTAGTCCTAAGAGCTCCTAGCTGCAGTGTGGCAGAGCTGGGGTGGGGACCAGGCTCTCTTCTCCAGAGCCTGCACTGGGCTTAGTGGGAAGGGTGAAAAACGATGGAGGCTTGAACAGACCCATCCCAGGGGCATCCCCTACTTCCTCTGGTATCGCTGGGGCCCAGAGGATCAGTAAGCCTTTGCTCCTTCTCAGCTGAAAGGGACTTGGAGACCACCTAGTAGGATGTTAGCCTTGTGAGTCAGCTTGACTGGGCTCTAGTACTCAGTTATTTAATCAACTACACTCCAGATGTTGGCTGCTGTGAAGGTTTTCTGTTGATATGGTTGACAGTCACAATCAGGTGACTTTAACTAAAAGAAATTATCTTTCATGGTATAGATTGGCCTCATTTAATCAGTCAGAGGCCTAAAGAGTAAAAACTGAAGTTCCCTGGAGAAGAAATTCTACCTGAAGACTGCAGCTTCGACCTGGGCCTGAGTGTTCAGTCCACTGGCTTGCCCTACGGATACTGTACCTGCCGGGCCCCACAACCACGGGAACCCATTCCTTCACATAATACCCTCTCTATATGTGTACATATAAATCATAAATATGTAAAAATATATGAAGGTATAATGTATAAAATATATATGGAGGTATGTATATACATGGGTATATATAAACAAAATTTGTATTGTATGTACTGTGAACCCTGAACGTCAGTTAATTTAGAAAATTTATTTTCCCAAAGTTGAGGACGCACACCTGTGACACAGCCTCAGGAAGTCCTGATGACATGTGCCCAAGGTGGTCAGGGCATAGCTGGATTTTATACATTTTAGGGAGACATGAGTCATCAATCAATATATGTAAGAAATACTTTGGTTCTCAAAGCAGGGAGGGGGCTTCCAGGTCACAGGTAGGTGAGAGACAAATGGTTGCATTCTTTTGAGTTTCTGATGAGCCTTTCCAAAGGAGGCAATCAGGTGTGCATCTATCTCAGTGAGCAGAAGAATGACTTTGAATAGAACAGGAGGTAGGTTTGCCCTGAGCAGTTCCCAGCTTGACTTTTCCCTTTGGCTTAGTAATTTTGGGGCCCCAAGATTTTCCTTTTACAATACATATATAAAATATATAATATATGCATATATAGGTACCTATATATCTACATAGATATGGATATATAGGTATATAAAGATATCCATAAAGTATGTGTGTCTAAAGGTGAGATAGCTCTTATTGGCTCAGTTTCTCTGGACAGCCCAGACTGTAAACACCTGGTCTAATGCCTTCCAAGAGGAGAGGCTAAGAGCCATCCAGGGGAAGTGACATGCCTAGGGTTACGCTTTGAGTTGGTAGCCAGATCCCAGGCTGTTTCCTGTCCCCTAAATGATGACTTTGCAGAAATCTGTAAGAGGGAGAGAACAGAGCCAAAGAGGGCCCACCTTACCTTCTTTTATCTCCTTGCAAATGCAGCCTTTTCATCATTTCCAGAAGCATCCATGGGGTTTGTGTAAAAACGGATCGGTTTTCATATCTCAAAACTTTAACCACAAAGGGAAGGATGATGGCATGGAGTGAGGGACATTTTTCCTGTTTCTCATTTCCTTGAGATTTTGCATAATTTTTGGTCGTTAACTTTGGGGAGCATTGTCAGATCATTCAGTCCCCTGGGGGGCAGATATGACGTCTACACTCCAAGAAACAGAGTTCCAGGTAGAAAACCCCAGGCAAAAATGGTGTTCAGCACTGGGAGCTGACCCAGTTTTCCAAAGAGCCCAGAAGGCCTTGCTATGCTTAAAAGCCCACATTCCATTGTTCTTTGTCAGGGAAATTTCTCCTCCTTGTTGCTCCTGCTGTTTTTGTCCTGGAAAGCACGTGATGTTCCAGGGTTTATACTACATAGCACTGTAAAGTACTGTATGGCTTATACTGCACAGTGCTGCCATTGTCATATGGTTTGACAAGTCATCTGTTCAAGAGATGCAGGGTTGCATGGCAGTAGAGAGCTCAGCATGACACTTATTACCCCTGGACCTTTGGCTCATTACTAAGCCTAGATCTCCTCATCTGTAAAATGGGCATATCATAGGTAAAACCTTAAAAGGCTCTTATGAGAATTAAACAAGGGAATATACTGGTGACCAGTAAAAATCCGATGAATGTAAACTTTTATCATGATTATCATTAGAGTGTCTCTCTCACTTGTCCTAAACTGGGGCCAGTTAAGCAGGGACTCCCTGTTAGTATGCTTACCTTTGGAATTTAGCCTGGCACAGAATGGATCTTCAAAAAGTGCTGAATGAATGATTAATTAAATGCAATGCCCATTCATGAATGATAATACATCTTAATGAACAAAAGGGAGCTGGATAGGAATCTGCTTAGGTCTAATTCTGACCTATGAGTTTCAAACATATGTTCAGCAGTGCCACTTTTTGATAAAACAACACTGTCTTCCAAGGTCTAACATCTAAGAGACAAAAGCAAAGCTCTGGCTGGAGGGCAGATGGGTGGCTGGACCCTCCTAGCTCAGCCTCTCACTCTGAGTACCTCGTGCCATCTCTGGGTTTCTTCAAGAGTCCCACAAAGATGAAATTTGAGTTCAACCTCTCCCATCCACCCACCCACTGATCCAGCCTCCAAAACAGTAGAACCCCTCTCCACGAAAATGTTCCCTGTGCTGTTACATATGGTGGCAAATCTTTACAAACAATTAAAAAAATACAGCAGTGGAGATATTTACACAACAAAGTAAATTAAGACTTCTCCACTTGATGGAACAAATTTTGGCTGATAACAATAACTCTGAAAGTAATGTTGTAACACAGGAAAAGATAAGTGAAAACACACTGGAGCTTTGTAAAATATGCCTTCATCTGAGGAAGGGATGTGGAGAGATGGGGAAAAATTAAAACGAAGTGTTGGACTGGACTAGAGGGATTCCAGTTGAATATTTTCCCATCTTTCTCATTTGCTTTATGGCTAGCATAAAGCTACTTGTGCAATATATAAGAGCCATGAGTTAAAAAAAGAGTTTTTAAAAAATACGAAGTCATTAACTGGGAAGTTCTTATTCTTTGCTCTTATGCTAAAGATATTTGACTTGAGTCCAGCAAACACTCAAGTTGAAGGAAGTATTAAATTGTACATTGTTTGTGTGTCTGTGTGCGCGTATTCATATATGTGTCATATGCATGTGCATGTGTGGTGTGTGTGCATGTATCTATGTGTATGTATATGTATATGTGTGTGGTGCATGTGTGTATGTAGGATGTGTGTGCATGTGTGTGACTACATGTGATGTGTGCACATATGTGATATGAATAACTGTGTGCTGTTTGTGTGTATGTGTGGCATGTGTATGTGTGCATGTGTGTGTATGTGTGTGCATCTGTGGTGTGTGTGCATGTATGTATATGTATATTTATGCACAGTGAGTATGTGTGTGGGATGTGTGCGTGTGTGGTGTGTGTATATGCATATGTGTGGTGTTTTCTTTTACCTACCCAAATCCTATAAAATGGCCCCACCCCTATCGCCCTTTGCTGACTCTCTTTTCGGACTCAGCCCACCTGCACACAGGTAATTAAAAAGCTTTATTGCTCACACAAAGCCTGTTTGGTGGTCTCTTCACATGGACGCGCACGACAATAGTAACCCAATCAATCTGGCACTGGTATCGGACTAAACAGATCAGTGGAACAGAATAGAGCATGCAGAAATTGGTCCTACTTAACAAGGATTTTCATGTAATAAAAATGGTGGCTAAATTTGGTTGAGAAAATGGATACTTGAACACATGGTGCTGGAACAATTGGTTCTCCTTTTGGAAGGAAACACAATTGAATCACTACTTGAATCCATCCAAAAAAATTTAGATGGATTACAGACTTGTGTTAAAAAGATTAGAAATTTGCAAGATAAGCGATATGTATAATCAAAGGGTGGAAAAAACCTTCTGAACCAAGACAAGAAACCCAGCTGTTAAAAAAGAAAAGGTAGGCATATTTGGGTTTATAAAATTTTAAAATATACTTGGCAAAAACACTCATGAGTGAAATAAAAAGACAAATGGTAGCCTGGGTGCAGTAGCTCACGCCTGTAATCCCAGCACTTTGGGAGGCCAAGGTGGATGGATCACCTGAGGTCAGGAGTTCCAGACTAGCCTGGCCAATATGGTGAAACACTGTCTCTACTAAAAATACAAAAATCAGCCAGGCATGGTAATGCGTGCCTGTAGTCCCAACTACTTGGAAGGCTGAAGCAGAAGAATCGCTTGAACCCAGGAGGCAGAGATTGCACTTAGCTGAGATTGTGCCACTGCACTCCAGCCTGGTCAACAGAGTGAGAATCTGTCTAAAACAAAAAAGACAAATGGTGAGTTTGGAAAGAATGCTGACAGCACAGATGACTGTATGTACGTATGTATGTGTATACATACATATATATGTATGTATATATGTATGTATGATACATTCAGTGCTTTAAAATTTGATGAAAACAAACAACACAAGAGAAAAAAGGGCAGGCTATCTGAAGAAGTAATGTATACAACAGCAAATTCGAATGGCCAAAAATTATATTAAAATTTTCTAGCAGTTAAGAAAAGAGCTTAAATACTACATAAGCATTAAAATTGCAATGGTATATCACTTTCTGCCCCCGAGCCTGACCAAAACCTAAGAGAATGATAAATATTGCCAGAGGCCATGTAGGCCAAAAAGCTCTCTGCTGCACTGTGAATGGAAGTGTGAATGGTTAGAAACTTTCAGGAAAGTAATCTGCCAACAACTGTTAACTTTAAAAATTCAAATGAACCTTGACCTAGCAATCCCATTCCTGGGATATATTCCATAGAAATGAAACTACTGGCATGTACTCTTATATTGTAATTGCCCAACAGGTTCTTCCTGCCTGCCACACAGACGAAAACAATTCACTTGGATCATGGTATTGCAGTAAAGAAAGAGTTTAACTAATGCTACACCAGCCACACAGAAGGTGGAGTTATTACTAAATCATTCTCCCCCTAGGCTTGGAGGTTAGGATTTTTCCAGGATAGTTTGGTGGGCAGGGGACTAGGGAATGGGTGCTACTGATTGGTTGGGGATGCAATCACAGGGGTGTGGAAAGCGGTCCTCATGCGCTGGGCCTGCCTCTTGGTGGAACCACAGGACCAACTGAGTCATGAGTCACAAGTCCAGGTGGGGTCAGTCAGATGCCAGAATTCAGAAGTCTGGAAAACATCTCCAAAGGCCAGTCTTAG
The DNA here is from genome assembly GCF_009764315.1 of Trachypithecus francoisi. Lineage (NCBI taxonomy): Eukaryota > Metazoa > Chordata > Mammalia > Primates > Cercopithecidae > Trachypithecus > Trachypithecus francoisi. Next base: position 10,839,785 of record NW_022681468.1, read on the forward strand.
GTTCTACAGTTGTGATGTTACTTATTGGAGCAACTGGGGAAGTCACAAATCTTATGAGCTCTGGCTACATGACTCCAGAGCAGTAAGGGATTACAGAAAGCATGCCTACATTTTAGCAGAATTCAGGCCCAGCCCATAATCATGATCTTGTGGTCTTTCATTAGTCTTACAAAAGCAGTTTCAGGCCCCAAACAAGAAGGGGATCAGTTTTAGAGAGGGACTATGATCATCCTGGCTTCAAAGTTAAAACTGTAAACTAAATTCCTCCTACAATTAGCTTGTCCTATGCCCAGGAATGAGCAAGGATAGCCAGCCTGTGAGGCTAGAAGCAAGATAGAGTCAGCCATGCTAGACTCCCCTTGCTGTCATAATCTTTGCTAAGGTGGTTTCAGTATGGACAAAGATGTCTGTTACAGCATCATTCACAGAGGCCCAAGACAACTAGAATTAAGCAGGTGCCTCTTTTCTCCTTATAATCAGCTTCAAGATCTGTAGGGAGACCCCCTGAAACTATTGCTGTGGAATAAAAGATGAAATGCTCCTGATTATTGTAAATACAAAACTGCATGCAGGATTGTGTAAAGACAACGCAAGACTGGACTGCCAGAATGAGCCAACAGCGTGTGATGTGCTTCCCCCTGCAGAGAGCCTATAAGTGGACATTCAGTCAGGGAGGTTTCACATCACCAAGATTCATGTCCCAGAAAAGCAGATGTTCATAGCTCTGGGAATGGAATGTGACCCTTGTGGAGAGCCTATAAACAGACACATAAGGGGCGCCTGTCCATATGGATAAGATAGGGCTATAAACACCCTCATCTTGCCACGGCTCTTCTAGGCCTCTTTAGGGTTAAGGCATACTCCCTTCTGAGAATTTCTGGTCTAACCAGTTGTCTAGCCTCATGTCCTGTTTCTATGGATTGTTTATAACCAGCTTTTGTTGCAACTGTTACTGCTGATGAATATCTTGCTAATCATAGGTTATGGAAAGACTGTGTTTCTGTTTTAAGGCTCTGTTAGAAATTACTGATGCACATACTATATTATAAATTCTTACCTCTGTATACTGTACTTCTGCATATAGATGTTATGTTAAACAATTACTTCATCCCCATGTGATCATCTCACCTCATAATCGAAAGACCCTAAATCCCTCACTAACCTACCCTCGCTCTCACTAAACTTAATAATAAATGCTGGTATATCCAGTGCATTGGTGGCATCACAGGACCAGAAGGCAGTGACCCCCCTGGACCCAGCTTTCACTATCTTGTATGTGTCTATTATTTCTCGACCTGCCAATCCACCTGAGAACAAAGAAAGAGCCTGGTTGCATTGCGGGCTGCTGGCCAGATCCTGCAACAAAGATCTTAAAGCTCATAACATTTCATAACACTTTGCATTTGTATTAGGGCCAGCTGTGGTCAGTGATCCTTTCCTGTAGTAGTTGCATTTTTGACAGAACACTTCAAAGACCAGTGGAAATTCAACGGTCTTTGGGGCCTGAGGGTAGCCTGAGATCCTCCCGAGGTGAAGCTGCAGGAGTGGGGTACTGTTTCCCAGGTAGGAGCACCTTGCATGGCAGGCTAAGGGTCAGACACTGCTTTGCAGGCAGAGGGGGACTTTAAGGCCATGTGATCCATGTGATGAAAGCTGCATTCATGGAAGGAGGGGCTGAACTTGGGGAAACCACTTGCCCTGGCTTTTTGTTCTTTGCTTTCTGAGGCAGAGCCCTACATAGGGGTGTACAGACCATGAATGGTTTCAGAAGATTCATAACTGCCTTAGCACTGGATGCAACATCTCGGGCGTATATGGACATGTGTGTCTTCCTGGGAAAAGGGTTACTATTTTTATCAGGGTCTCAGAAGAGTCTGTACCCCACAAAAGGTTAAGAATCACTATTCTGGGGACACATTTTTCTGATAAATTATTCCATAGTCATGAGTTCATGCCCTATCCCACATTGTTCTAGGGATCTGTCTGTTTAAACAGGGAACCCATGAGTCCATGCCATGCACACTCCAGTTTTCAGAGGCTGGACTGGCCCAGGGAAAAAAATATGGCTGCTGTATTTTGAGTACATAAAATCACAGGAACAGAAGGCACCATAAGGGAACAGGTTGAAAAAGGGTGGGGCAGGTCAAGTCAAGTCAGAATGAGGTCTGAATGCACCAGAAGTAATTATTGATCAATTTAATATGGAATCAGGCAGATGGCATCCTATCTTCCCTACTTATTGGCTGAGTGGCCTTTGGCAAGTTACTCAGCTTCTCTGCCGTCAATGTCTTCACATGTGAAATGAAGGTAATGACCATCTCTCCATCATGGAGTGCGGGTGTGAGGATGAAATGAGCTAATGTATTTAAAGCACTTAGAATACTGGCTGGAACCTAAAAAGCACTGCAGAACATTCATTTTTAATTATGATTATTGTCGTTGCTCTTACATAGCAGCCCTTCTGGTTTAATGAAGGCAATATGGTATTGTGCACTGGTTCTCAAAGCATCGTCCCAGGACCGGCAGCATCAGCATCATCTGGGAACTTGTTAGAAATGCAAATTCCCTGACCCTACCCAGACTACGGAGTCAGGAGCTCTGGGGGGTGGGGCCCGCAATCCATGCTTCCACAAGACCCCCAGGCGATTCTGAGACCACCTCAAGAGAACCACTGGTGTGGTCATTAAGAACACAGGCTTTGAATTCTGGCTTCACCATCTGCCCTCTGTATAAACTGGAGAGAGTTATTTAGCCTTTCTGTACCTTGGGGTACTCATCTGCAAAGTGGGGATAGTTCCAGAATGAAATGCAAGGCAATGCCATAGTGCATGGGAAACACATCAGCGCCCAGCACAATGAGTACTCCATAAATAACGGCTGTAATTATTAGTATTAGGAATGGAAAGCTATAGTTTGAAGAAACTGTTACAATAAAAGCAGCTAGGATGGGGAGCTTTAGTGTGGACGTTGATTAATCAACTCTAGTGGCTGTGTGTATGTGACTGTGTGGGGGGGTCTGCATGTGTGTGTGCATACTCACATGCACACACACTCATGATCTTTGCCCTGAGGGAAAGGCAAATGCTTTGTGATAAGAGCTTGTGCTTGAAAGTTTTCTCTCCTACCATAAAGTCCCTTTTAGTACTGGGGGCCCACACTTTGAAAGAGAAAGGTGTTTGTAAGGGAAACACTTCAGACTCTCCCTTCACAAGTTTACAGGGTCAAAATTATCACAATTCCTTTTACTTCTCTGTGAAAGTTGCTTCTTAAGCTTCGTCCTCTCACTGTTCAGCTGCCACATGAAATTCGTCAGCTCCCAGAGGGGCAGGGGATATCAAGGCTCTAGTGGAAATTGGAGGGCTCCAGGATCTCTTTCCTCTCTGCAGGCGAGTAACGGTGAGCCCCAGGGATGCTCCCAGAGCCTGGGCTGCGGTAAAAGGCAGGTGGAGAGTCCCCTAGGCTTACTCAGGACCTTCCTGACTTTGGCACTGAAACTCCTGCATCCCAGGAACCCCTCAGTCTCCAGCAGACCAGAATGGGTAGTCACCCTCTCTGCAGGTCCTCCACTCTACTTTTCTTCAATAGCTGTCACCCTGGTGGAGGCCAACCCTGAGGTCAAATAGCCCATTTCCTGGTGTGGGACTTGCCTGCCCTGCGAAGGCAGCAGTGCCCAATAGAAGCAGTAGCCAGAAGCTGTATTCCCTTTTTCTGAGGATTATCCTGCCAGGTCCTGAAACTTCAGCATGCACAGGGTATCCTGGTGGCTGTTCAATATGCCAGCGCCCAGGTCCCACCCACAGACAGTCCGAGTCAGAAGGCCAGGGCCAGTGCTTGAATGTGTACCTCTCAGTTGGTGTCAGGAGGTTCTGATGCAGAGGGTCTGCAGACTAGGTTTTGGAAACACTGTCCAAAAGTCTAGGAGCCCATGCTAAAGGCTTCTTGTTCCAGATGGCCTTGTCATGTCAGGCTAGTTTCAAAGTTCTCATGATGAGTTTGTTATAGGTAGTAAAGAACAAGCAATTTATAGCTAACACAGTGGCATTGAGAAGTATTTAAAGCAGCACACTATTTTATCCTCAGAAATTGTTCATCCATTCCACAAACCCTGGATGAATATCTGCATTAAGTAAGGAATGAACACTGAGACTCTGGGTTTGCTAGCCCCACAAAGCTGAGACAGCAGAGGGGACATGGGCATGGGGCAGATAGCCTGTGGGCTAGATGCTGGTCCAGTGACATGATAGCCACCCCTCTCTAATGTCTGCATCACAGAAAGGAAATCAGGAGAAAGGATCTCTTCTCTGTAGGGCTCTGGATGGATCTGCCCATGAGGGCCATCCCTGTCACATCCTCAGCCACAGTGAGCTGTGCCGAGGAAGGGACTTAGCTATGCCCCATCTCCCATCACTTCATCCGTTGACTCTTGATGCAATGGACTTTAATTTTTAGCAACACCAAGTGGCCTGCAGCTCCCTCAGACACCTTACTTTGGCTCTTATTATCTCTGTCTGGAATTCTCTTCCTGCTCAGGCATCACCTCCTCTTAGAAGCCCTCCTGGGCCCTCTGGGTTGGGCCAAGTCCCAGGGCTCTTGCTCTGTCTGTCACTCTTGCATCTGACTCACATCCCTAATTTGAGCACTCTTTGTGGTCAGGCCCTTGCTTTGTTTAGCTGGAATTACCAGTCCCTGGCACAAAGGACAGGAGGTGGTCACAACTGTTTGCTGAGTAGATCCTTGTATTGGTCTCCTAATTCAGAAAGTGAATGGCCTCAAACAACAGAAACATATTCTCTACAGTTCAGGAGGCTGGAAACACAAAATCAAGGAGTCAGCAGGGCTGGTTCCTTCTGGCAGTCTGGAGCGAGTGGACCCCCATTCCTCTTCCAGCTTCTGGTGGCCATGGGCAATCCCTGGCCTTCCTTGGCTTGCAGGATCCAATTTCCATTTCTTTCTTTCTTTTCTTTCCTTTCCTTTCCTTTCCTTTCCTTTCCTTTCCTTTCCTTTCTTTCCTTCCTTCCTTCCTTCCTTCCTTCCTTCCTTCCTTCCTTCTTTCTTTCTTTCTTTTTCTTCCTTCCTTCCTTCCTTCCTTCTTTCTTTCTTTTCTTTTTTTTTTTTTTGAGACAAATTCTCACTCTGTTACCCAGGCTGGAGTGTCATGGTGCTATCTCGGCTCACTGCAACCTCCTCTTTCCAGGTTCAAGTAATTCTCCTGCCTCAGCCTCTTGAGTAGCTGGGATTACAGGCACCCACCACCATGTCCAGCTAATTTTTTATGTTTTTAGTAGACACAGGGTTTCACTATGTTGGCCAGGCTGGTCTTGAACTCCTGACCTCATGATCCACCCACCTAGCCTCCCAAAGTGCTGGAATTACAGGCATGAGCCACCACACCCGGCCTCCATCTCTTCCTTTACATGGCTTTCCCCTCGGTGCCACTCCTTTCCTCTGTGAATTCTCTTCTAGGGACACTTATCATCAGATTTAGGGTCCACCCTAATCCTGGATGATCACATCTCAAGATCTTTAATTACATCTTCAAAGATTTTTTTCCAATAAAGTCACAATCACAGGTTCCGAGTGGACATACCATTTTGTGGGGAGGGCACCACTCAACCCAACAACCCACATTTCCTCTCCAGGCCTCAGTTTCCATCAGCCGTGCTGTAGGGGCTGGAACAGGTGCTGTGTGTGCTGTCAGGACACTGCGGAGCCAGGGCCAGGGCTGTGCTTTGTCTTGAGCAGGAGCGAACAGTCTGCGTTCTGAAGAGTGTTCCTCATGGTGGTTGGGCCGCCTGGGTACATGCAACACAAAACCCTCCAGAGAGTCTCTTTCAATCAGCCCCGTTTCCCCTGAGCTCTCCATTCTCCACCAGAACTACTGGGGGAGACATAAAATATGAAAAAATGAGTTTTCATCTTTTTGTAAAGTAGCAAGCAGAGTTTTATTTATTTAGTTATTATTATTATTATACTTTAAGTTCTGGGACATAGGTTTGTTACATAGGTGTACACATACCATGGTGTTTGCTGCACCCATCAACACGTCATCTACATTAGGTATTTCTCCTAATGCTATCCTTCCCCTAGCCTCCCATGCCCTGACAGGCCCCGGTGTGTGATGCTCCCCTCCCTGTCTCCATGTGTTCTCATTGTTCAACTTCCACTTATGAGTGAGAACATGCCGTGTTTTGTTTTCTGTTCCTGTGATAGTTTGCTGAGAATGATGGTTTCCAGCTTCATCCGTGTCCCTGCAAAGGGCATGAGCTCATCCTTTTTTATGGCTGTATAGTATTCCATGGTGTATATGTACTACATTTTCTTTATCCAATCTGTTATGGGCATTTGGGTTGTTTCCAAGTCTTTGCTATTGTGAATAGTGCTGCAATAAACATACTTGTACATGTGTCTTTATAGTAGAGGGATTCTCGGTACTTTTACCCATGTTTGGTAATTGAACAAGAGTCGCAAGAGTTGTGTAGAGTTTTAAGTGTTTGTTGAATTGTCCAATTACCAAACTGAGTAAAAGTACTGAGAATACCTGATGCAGCACCCAAGCATAGCAGGCAGATTTAGAGATGCCTCTTGCAGAGGGCACTCACCATGGGATGTGGAGGGCAGGGGCCTGGAGATACTGATGTTGTATCTACTCCTTATCTCTCAGTTTTTGGACACCAATCTGGTGTCCGCAGCAGCTCTCTGCGCCTGACAGGTTGATTCTCAGAAGCCCTGGTGTATTAGGCCACTTGTTCATTGCTATAAAGAAATACCTGAGGCTGGATAATTTATAAAGGAAAGAGGTTTAATTGGCTGATGGTTCTTCAGGCTGTACAGGAAGCATGGTGCTGGCATGGGGCGGTCTCAGGAAGCTCACAATCATGGTGGAAGGTGAAGTGAAGCCAGTATGTCATGTGGCCAGAGCAAGAGCAAGAAAGAGATGGGGGAGGTGCCATATGCTTTCAAACAACCTGATCTCTCACAAGAACTCACTCACAATGGCAAAGTCAGCCCCAAGCCATTCAGCAGGGATTCTGCCCCATTACCCAAACACCTACCACCAGGCCCCACCTCCAACAGTAGGGATCACATTTCAATGTGAAATTTGGAGGCGACAAACATCCAAACTAAATTACCTGGAAGGTGAGTTCTTAGGGTTTTATTTCATTTTATTTCAATTTCATTCTCTTCATCCTTATTCCCAATCCAATTACCCTCTCCTTCCATACACCTGCATTCTCACGTACTGTGTGTCCTGCCAAACATTTATTTACTCACATGTCTCAAGAAAATTACATAATTTGAGGAACATGAACACACACATATATATTGAATTTATATGTAATTGTTTTGGATATCTATGCGTATTGTTTATGTAAGGTCAGCCGAGAGAAAGGACGAGAGAAAGAGAGGCCCAAGTTCAGGCGAGTAAGTTTATTGAACCTGCCAGCTGCTACATTACAGACAAAAAAAAGGAGGCAGCCCTGAGCTTACAAAATGAGGGGTTTTATATGAGGGAGAGAGACCGTGGGGTCATTTGTTGGTTAACTCTGCCACATATCACCTGGTGATGTTTATGATAGCAGGAACTTACAGGAGGGTAATGTTTGTTTATGCTTCCTATGACCTCCCCCTGTGTGGTCTGGATGGTTTGTAATTGGGGTTTGCTTTATGGCAGTAAGGCCTGATAGGCAAAGTCTGCCGGCTTCACCACAGTGCCTAGATAAGGGCTTAGAAATGTAAAAAGCCTTGGAGGAAGGGGAGGGATGTTGGCAGTACCAAGAAGCTTTTTTGGGGTGGTTTGTCCCTAACAGTTTACCATATGTATAATGTGAACCCCCAAAATTTGAAACAGTCTCAGTTAATTTAGAACGTTTATTTTGCCAAGGTTGCGGATGTGTGCCCATGACACAGCCTCAGGAAGTCCTGACAACATGCGTCCAAGGTGGTGGGGGCACAGCTTAGTTTTACACTTTTTAGGGAGTCATGAGACATCAGTCAATATATGTAAAAAGTACATTGGCTCAGTCTGGAAAAGCGGGACAACTTGAAGGCAGGAAGACTAGAAGAAGGGAGGGGGCTTCCAGCTCACAGGTAGGTGAGGGACAAAAGGTTGCATTCTTTTGAGTTTCTCATTAGCCTTTCCAAAGGAGGCAATCAGATATGCATCTATCTCATTGAGCAGAGGAGTGATTTTGAGTAGAATGGGAGGCAGATTTGCCCTGGGCAGTTCCCAGCTTGAAGGAGCCCAAGATATTTTCCTTTCACAATAATTCTGTTTTCCTCACAGTTTTCACTCCTCATTCTGGTTTTGCAATTAAGCTGACAGCTATGTAGATGTGGATTGTACCTTTTCTTTTCCATTCTGCTAGTGGGGGAAGCCTAGATTACATCACTTTCAGTCCTCTGCTACTGTAAACACCATAGCGATGAACATCTTTGAATATGCCTCCGTGGGTAGCCGTGGAGAGTTTCTCTGGGATTGGAACCTGAAGGTGACAGTGCTGGGTCATTCAACTTGAATACATCCAGTATAAACACAGCCAGGATGCCTTTCAGAAAAGCGGTTCCAAGTTCACACGCATCAGTATTGCAAGAGAGCTCTGCTTTGCTCGTATCCCAGCCCACACTTAGTGTCACTCAACTTGCTCATTTTGTCAATCTGGTGAATGCAAAGTGGTATCTTAGTTTGATTTGCATTTATTTGCATACTAAACACTAGCTGTCCAATCCACAAGTACTTACTTATCCTTTTTGTGCCTCAGATTTCTCATCTTAGGAGGCTGTGAAGATTCCCTGAGTTAACTCACGCAAAGTGCTTACAACCACGCTTGGCACAGAGTAAATGCTTAATTAATGTCAGCTAAGAACAGGCAGTCAATATTTGTTGACTTGAATACACCTAGGGACAGGGAGCTCACTAGGTATGGGGCACGACTTGCCCAAAATCAGAGAGTGGTGGGTGGTGGAGCCAGATTCAAATACAGGAGGCCTGCCTTTAAAGGAAAATCTGCATTCAAGGGAATTTTAAAATTTATAAAATGCTTTTCTGTGATGTATTAATAATAGAAGTGCCAGAGTGGAGGGGGTGCACGTGGCTTCCCTCCCCCAGAACCCCTTTCTCTGAAAGCTGCTCACCTTCAGTCCTGGCTGAAGAGACAGAAGTCAGCGTGTAGGTTATGGCATATGACACCCTTCTCCCAGCCCCTACTGGCCATAGACATGCACAATCCTCTGCGAATTTCAGCCCTGGGTTGGTTGGTGATGGGTCCTGGACCAGCAGGTCAGTGAGGATTTGAGGTCTGGTGGTTGTGGAGATTCATGTGTGACAGAGAGACACAAAGAGACAGAGACAGAGACACAGAGACAGAGACAGGGTGACACAGAAAAACTGTAGAGATGGTTCTTAGCAGCTCCCTGAGGCCTGGCTGTTTTGTGGTTCCCAGATATTTTGCTCTGTCCATACTAAACTCCTGGCTCCTGGCAGCTTGAGTGAGTTTCAGTCCCTTGCAAACTAATGCACCCTGATTGAAACTGATGAGTGGTGGAGACCCAGGATCCCTACTTTGCATTCTACCTACTGGCTGTTAGCATCTCAAGGGCAGTCACTGTTTACCAGTACAGCTGTATTACTCCAAAGACTGTTTCAGTGAAAGCAGATACAGTCCTCAGGCCCAACCACTGGAGGCTGCAAAATCAAGCTATTAGTATGATGGAATGGGGTGCAGATGTTTAAAATGATAAATATGATGATTACACAGATAAGGTCCTTTGCTACTTTGCTACCTGTCAATGAAAGAGTTAACTAAAAAAACCTAGGAAGCAGGGATATATATGGATTACAAAGACAGCAAAACAATGTTGACACATTGATAATAATCAGCAGAGGCCCTGGGGAGATATGACTGGTTGCTGGGTTAAGATAAAGGACTTTATATTTTTATGTGATGTTGATGTAAAAGGAAATAATATAAAATAATACTGTTTGACGGGTATTAAAATGCATCTTTAAAGCATTTTCTGATAAAATATCTTGAATATGGAATACACAATACATCCAGTAATGCCTTCTTTGGGTCTGGGACTGCAAGGTAGGACAGATGGTAGAGATAAGCCAGGCGCTGGAGCCACAGAGACCCAGGGTGGGTTCTGGTTCCCCTGTGGAATCTGCATAGGTGGTTGTTATGACCTGCCCTTGATCCATCCCAACCTGGTGGTTGGTGATCTCACTGTCCTCAGCAAGCTTCTCTCCTCCTCCTCATTGATTCTTTCCCTGACCAGCAACAGGAATTGAGCACCCAATGCTGACACTCTCATATTTGAGCATCTCCTGTTTCCCGCATACTTCTGAACACTGACACACAAAGGTGACTGAGACTAACTGTATCAGTTCTGGAGTTTCAACTCTGAGTGACAGATAACTCTGTCCTGACTGGCTTACACTGGAAATGCACTTCTTAGCAGTGTCAGAAACTCAGAGCGCAGTTGGAGGACCCAGAGGCTCTATGGTGCCAACAAGGATGCAAGTTCTCCTATCCTGTCCTCTGGCATCCACAGTGCTGGACACACTGTGTCCAGCTGGATTGGGGCTGGATTGCCTCATGGTCAAGGAGCCATTGGACCAAATGTGGAGAAAAGAGAGTTCCTCATTCATGGCCAGTTGAGAAAAAAGAGTTCTTCCTCACTAACTCTACAGACAAAGCCCAATCTTCCTTCTGATTGGAGCAGCTCTTGTGCCTCTATTGCCCCTGACCAATAGCATCTCCAGGGCACCACCACACACTGACTGGCTTAGCCCTGGGCTCAGGACCAGTCGCTGCTCAAGAGGATGAGGTTGCCCCAATAGTTTGGACTAACACACCCCCATCCGCAGACTGGAGTCTGTTTCTCAGGTCTCATTCTGCTGTATAGTGGGAGGCATGGGGAATGACAGGGGATATTTGGCAGTCAGCCAGTGTCCACCACACAGACTCTGTCCTCAAGGGTTCACAGTGTAGTGGTGGGAGTAACAAAGTCACTGTAATACAGGAGCCAATGGACAATCACAAAGGGCCTGCCTCTGGGGCACAGAGGAATGACAGCTGGCTCAGCTTGGGGTCCTGAAGGATGACTGGGAGTCCCCAGCTAATTGCAGAACTGGGGCAGGGGAGGGTAGAAAGGCATTCCTAGGAGGGACGAGTCCCCCTAGAGGGCCACCTTGTGTGTGCCTAGCTGAGCAGTGGGTGGTGCTAGAGCAAAGAGTGGGGTAGAAGCAAAGACCACATTCATGGAATAACCCCAACCTTGGTGCCCTGCTATTTGGGTTAAGCAGCTTTTGTGAGCAAAGCAGAGCCATGGTGGTCTTCAGTAGTAACCAAATACAATCAAATCAGCGTGTTACAAAACCACACTTTCTATCTGGAGCCTGAAGATCCTTATTTGACCATCTAGGAAGGAGTCTCTTCAACATAGCTGAAGGATCCTCTCTTCTGACTTTATCATCCTTCAGTTTGTCAACCCTTGCATGTTTCCACCAAGTAGCTGGTCTGCGAGGAAGGCCCAGGGGCCTGGTCTGTGACTCACTCACCTGATTCTGCAAATCTGATGTAAGCTTTCTGTTGGGAAGCCTTACTGAGCAGCATGCTCCCTCGCCACGGGGAAGTGACAGGCAGTGACTGATGTGTGCATGCAAAGGTGTTGCCCAGAGTGTAGGCTGGAGGGAAGATGAATAGAATCCATGCTTGTTTTGTGTTTGGGGTTTGGACGTAGGGAAGCTCATTTTAAACCAATAATGAGTCATAATATTTATTTTCTCTTCTGGATCGAACTAAAGGAAGCACAGTCTGAAATCTCTCCAGTGATTCCTACTTGCTTAAATGGGTCCTCTTGGGCTTTGGGGGCCACTGAACAATAGTTGTGACGCAGTGATGCATAGTGTTCTTCTTGCTTCTTTAAAAATGTCTCTGCCTTTCTAAGTCTCTGTCCCTCTAACTATCTCCTCCTCTTCTCTCTCTCTCTCTTCTATTGGGACAGCATTTCATGTGGGAATCCTACAAATATCTATGCCAGGCATTATTAAAGATTCAGAGAATATTAATTCATAATTCTCAGTTTTATTGAGGAGACAATTTATATAGTTGGGAAAAAAAGCAGCAATAACACATAGAAGGTTTACTCTTGTGAAATGGTGGTACCAGCTCTACGCTGCAGGCACTTTCTCCACCACTGAGAGGGTGGTCTCCCCAGGGGAGGTGTTCCTTGGCCTGGGCCCATGGGGAGGTTCCTGGGAGGATTTGGATTCACAGATAAGTTAAACCCGTGTACACTGAGCACCTCCTCTGTGCTGGGCCCTGGACTTGGTTGTGGAGACACAGATGAGTTATGTCCAGCCCCTTCCTCCAAGGAGCCCAGAGTCCAGGCAGCGTGGCAGCATTCCAGGTGTAGCACGCAGTGTGAACCGTCAGATCTTGCCTGTCCTGAATACCTGGGCTCAGCTTGGTGCTGGAAAATACCTCCTGATCTCTAGGCCTGTGTCCTTTCCTAGCAGGGGACAGACTAGACTTTACTACCTCTCAGGCCCTCCTGGATCTCGTATCTTTGAACCTTTGTATTGTGTTTTCTGGAACCAGAAGCGATCGTCGCTGTCCTTGGTACTGACTGGTAAAGGAGTGCTGAAATCAGGATGGGGGTTTTTGGAAATTTGGAAGCCCAACATCTATCTTGATGTTCCCTGATACTTCCCACACTGATCAGCTGATTTCTTCTTAGCCAAGCATCCCAATGGCTGGGATGGGCAAGAGGTGGGCACTGGAGGGTGAGTGAGAGGTGGTAGCTGTCCCCTTGCCCAACAGAAGAGGAGGGCAGGTCCAGGACTTGTTTCTCCTGCTTGTGCAGGGAAACCTAGGGGCCTGAGGCTGAGGAGGCTGGGTTTGGATCAGAGCATTCAGCTTAGGAAGACCCATGATGGCTCAGTCTGATTCTCTGTGCCTCAGATTATTTTTCTGCACACAAAGTGGCAACAGTAGGTTTAGAACCCCAGTCTCCTGATGGCACTGAGGTTAACTCTTTGCCTAACCCCAGTGTCACCTCTTAATCACCCCCTCGATATCCTGCTGTGAAACAATACTGCTCCCTCCACAGCTCTGTGTAAGCTACAGTTCAGGTGTCTACAAATCCAGGCAATGGACAAGATCAGAGCCTTGGATTAGTGGATCCCATATATGATGCCTTCTGGAACTTCTCAGCCCACCCTCAAGTCCTCACTGTGTTTGTACTTTAGGAATTTCAGTTTTGTTTCCTTATTATGCAAGTATTATCTGGGGGAGCAGGGAGACGTTACATGTAATTATGGTGAATCATTTAGCAAACAATTAGGGGACAGAGAACAAACAAGTCACTGTTTCCAAAACCCCTCTTTAATCATTTTGCACATCCTCAGAACCCAAAGCAAATATTAAGATAATTAATCACTGCCAACCTGTCATTCATAAGGACCTCACTTCCAATTAATTAAGTGCTGTTGATATTCAGTCTAGGAGCAGACTGAAATTTTGTTCAAGGTCACACTCTGAATTCTGGATCCCCTCTCTGTGGGCAGAGATTCAAGTCAGTTCTAATGCTTTCTCTAGGATTATCTGTCCCCAGCTTGGCTGTCATCGACAATGAATTCTGCACAATCTCTCTATTTCATCCAAGTTCTTCTGTACGACCTTTATGTAACCTTCCATTCTTGGAGAAGGAGGGAGGGACTTTCCAACAATTTTACAAAGATTGGGTTACACACAGGCTGCTTGAACATTTAGGTGAGGCTGGGAGATTTATCAGCATTCAGAAGCAGGGTGAGGTGATGCCAGATCATAGAAAGCAGACGGCTTCTGGGTGGGGCTGTTTCAGAGAGCCGAGGATACAGGGGAGACCCCTGGGCTGGTTGCATGTGCCGAGGACTCACCAGCATTTTCCTGGGGTCTGGCACATGGTGAGAGCAGCTAAGTGTTAGTTTGGGTGGATGGACAATGAATTATTAAAACTTTATGCTTCTGTTCTCAGCACAGAACACGTGTAAAATGAATCAGACTCTTGCTCTGCCTTCACAGCTCAGTTAACGTGCTCAGATGTTACCTCCTTGAGGAGCTTTCGGTGATACCCTTTGCTGCACTGGGGGCCCTACCTGAACTTCCACATACCCCTCCACCTCCACCACAGCTCAGATCCTCATGTTTAATTTCATTTATAATAGTACAATTTAAGTAAAATAATGCATACTAAAGTTTAGTTGAGGCTTTTTGAAGATGAAAGATTGAACACATGTTTTTAGCTTTACTCCTTCCTGAAACCCCATCCGAATGACAACAAAGGAATTCTTAAGAAGGCTTAGACCCTTAAAGCCAAAGAGAGAAGGAGAGGAGGGAGCAGCAGATCTGGAATCTGCAATTGCAGGCTGGAAAGCAGATGGATGCGTGGTAACTGACTGAGCAGATTGGAGGCATTAAATCCTAAGTCGAAATGGGTCTGAGAAGCAATGGATGGGCATCACCGAACACCGTACAGGCTCTGGACCTGGTGGCACGGCAGTTTTGGAAGTGGAAGTGATTTGGGGCTAGAAACAGAAGGATTGGTTGAAAGTTCAAGAAGCAGTTAGACTTCCAGCTTCCTCAGCCACTTCATGCTACTGGGCATGCCCCTTTCCCACTCCAGCAGAGGGGTATGAGCCTTATTCCCTGCAGAAGATAAAGAGAGGGGCTCTGAACTTGGGACGCCAAGGGCACAATGCTGGAAAACGCTACATCCTGGAGGCCAGAGAAGTACCAAGGGGAGACGATGGAAGAGTCTGTCTTGGGTGCAAGTAGCAAAGTCACAGGTTGTCTCTAGAGAACTTCCCCAAAATTATTCAACTGGTGAAAAGTCAGTGTGTCACTTCACACTCATTAGGCTGGCTATTACTTTAAAAAAAAATACAGAAAATAACAAGTGTTAGCAAGGATATGGAGACAGCAGAATCCTTGTGCATTGCTGGTGGGAACATAAAATGTTGCAACTGCTGTGGAAAAGCATATGGTGACTCCTCAAACAATTAAACATAGGATTACTATATAGTACAGAAATTCTACTTTGGAGTATATACTCGAAAGAAGTGGAAGCAGGGACTCACAGAGATATTTGTGTAACTATGTGCATAGTAGTGGTTATTCACAATAGCCAGGAACAGGAGCAACCCAAGTGCCCATAAATAAAATGTGGTATACGCATACAATGGGTTGTTATTCAGCCTTAAAAAGGAAGGATATTCTGACACATGCTACAACATGGATGAACCTTGAAGAATTATGCTAAGTGAAACAAGCCAGTCACAAAAGGACAGATAGCGTAGCATTCCACTTATGTGAGATACCTAGAGTAGTCAAAATTGTAGAGGTAGAAAGTAGAGAGGAGGTTATCAGAAACTAGGGAGAGAGGAGAAGGGGGAGTTCGTGTATTAATGGGTACAGGGTTTTGTTTGGAATGATGAAAAAGTTCTGGAGATCAATGGTGGTGATTCACCACAGTATGAATGTACTTAGAGCCACTGAACTGTACACTTCAAAATGATTAAAATGCCTGTAATCCCAGCACTTTGGGAAGCAGAGATGGGAGGGTGACTAGATGCCAGGGGTTTGAGACCAGCCAAGGCAACAAAGTAAGACCCTGTCTCTACAAAAAATAAAAATATTGGCCAGGTGCGGTGGCTCACGCCAGTAATCTCAGCATTTTGGGAGGCCGAGGCGGGCAGATCATGAGGTCAGGAGTTCAAGACCAGCCTGGCAACATGGTATGAAACCCCATCTCTACTAAAAATACACATACACACACACACACAAAAATCAGCCAGGCATGGTGGCATGCGCCTGTAATCCCAGCTGCTCAGAAGGCTGAGGCAGAATAATTGCGTGAACCCAGAAGGCAGAGGTTTCAGTGAGCTGAGATAGCGCCACTGCACTCCAGCCTGGACCACAGAGTGTGACTTCATAAAACAAAACAAAACAAAACAAAAAAAACAATTAACTGAAATTGGTGGCATGTGCCTGTAGTCCTAGCTACTCAGGAGGATGAGGCAGGAAGATCACTTCTGCCCAGGAATTTAGAGTTGCAGTGAGCTATGACTGCACCACTAAACTCGAGTCTGAAGAACAGAGCAAAACTTCATCTCCAAAAAAAGAAATGGTTATAATGATAAATTTTATGGTATGTACATTTTACAACAATAAAATACAACGGGTTTTTTTATTATCACCATGTGCTGGTAATTCTAAACAATGTTGTGATAAAGGATTCCTCCCTGAAAAATATCTTGTTAGTCTATATTCTAAGTAACTGTGTGGTTACTGTTGAGTTTCAATAATACAGATGTCAGCTGGGCACACTCATACCTGTAATGCCAACACTTTGAGAGGCTAAGGCGGGAGGATTGCTTGAGCCCAGGAGTTCAAGACTAGCTTGGTTAACATAGCGAGACCTCTATCTTCACAAAAAGAAAATATAATAATAATAATAATAATAACTGGGCTTGGTGGCAAATGTCTGTAGTCCCAGCTGCTCAGGAGGCTGAGCTGGGAGGAGACTAGAGACTAGGAGTTTGAGGCTGCAGTGAGCCATGATTGGGCTACTGCACTCCAGCCTGAGTGACACAGCAAAACCCCTTTTCAAAAAATAAAAAAAGTACGTGTAGATGTAAGCATCAAAACAGCACATTTTATTACTTACCCTTTAATAAGCATTTTATTCTACATGGAAGTTATTTGCAAGAACCCCAGCATATGAGGACTCAGCATATGCATTTGGTTGAGAGGAGATGGCTAACACTTCAGATCTTGTGCAGTTTCTTCGGTTGTGACCTGGATCCCATCCCTGGGGTGCGGCATATTCCTGCATTTGTAAAGAAGATTGCAACAATGAGACATTGTGATTGCAAAGACAAAGAAGTAGAGTTTGAGATATTTCACCTTTGGCATTCTAAGTGACTGCTTGGAATTTCATGAATGCTTAAAATTTAAATTAGTAAATCAGAGTGTGAACTGAATGCAGTACTTTGGGTTGGCAAGTGCGGATTTTAGTTCTTACATAAAATACTTTACTGAATCTGCTTAATATAATTAAAATGAAAATTTATCCATCTGTTATGTTAATAGTTTGTTTTAAAACTAAAGAAGAAATAAAGAAGTGATTAATGTTGATTCTTACATGACTATTACTGGGAATAATTTTTTCGTATAGAGGAGGGGGTTGTAAATAGGGTCTGCTCTGGGAGAGGGCTGGACTCTGCTACAAGTTGAAAATGCTGATCATGGGCAGTGAATTCTGCACAATCTATTGATGTCCAGAAAGAGATTAGGAGTCTTTTCTCGGAAATTTCACTAGCTCAAAAGAAAGTGTCAAAGATACCAAGATCTGGAATTACCTAAGGAAACAGTCAGATCACCCAACATAACTACAGATAACAAGCTCCCCCAGCCACCTTGCCCAGATTTCTAGTTACCTTCTCAAAGACTAGTTGTAAATACTACTGAACAGCTAAGACTTTTGGGAATGCACTTAACACAAAAGGCACTTGACTGTAAAAAAAAAAAAAGCCACTTGACTATAATCCCAGCACTTTGGGAAGCCGAGATGGGCAGATTATTTGAGGTTAGGAGTTCAAGACCAACATGGTGAAAACTGTCCCTACTAAAACTAAAAAAAAATTAGCCAGCATGGCGGCACATGCCTGTAGATTGCACCACTGCACTCCAGCCTGGGCGACAGAGCAAGACTCTGTCTCAAAAAAAAAAAAAAAAAAAGCCCCTTGAAAGAAGCAGAAGCTATTCAGGTAGAGTGAACTTCACGTAAATTATTCTCACTCTTCTTAACAATTAATATGATTAATATATTCTTTTACAGAGAAGAATGATTAATAAAAGAACATGCTATAAAAAGGACTATTCCAAGACCAAAAAAATCTTGAAAATTAAAAAAGAGATAGAAGAAATTTTAAAAATCAATTAAAAGGTAGTAACACAGACCAGGAACAGTGGCCTTTGCCTGTAATCCCAGCACTTTGAGAGGTTAAGGTGGGCAGATCACTTGAGCTCAGGAGCTCGAAACCAGCCTGGGCAACATAGCAAGACCCTGTCTCTACAAAAACGAAAAAATTAGCCAGACGTGGTGGTGTGGGTTGAAGTGGGAGAATCACCTGAGCTTGGGAGGTAGAGGCTGCAGTGAGCAGTGATGTTGCCACCACACTCCAGCCCAGGTGTCAAAGTGAGACCCTGTCTCAAAAAGAGAAAAAAAAAAAGATAAGAAATGTAGTAAGATAAAGTTGAGAAATCTCATGGAAAGTTGAGTGAGAGACAAAGAGATGAGAAAATGGGAGCTAAATGATGAGAAGATGTGAGGACCACATTAGGACATTCAATATCCAAGGAAAAGCAGCTGCAAATAAGGAAAAGAGAAGAAAGAGAAAGGAGGAATTCACCCATAAAGAATTCAAGTTGCCTTCCTGGAACTGAAGGAGCCAAGTTGCTGGCCTGGAAAGACTCACCGAGCACAGAGCAAGGGAGGACAACAGACCCACCCACACCAGGCACATGGCCATGAGCTTTCAGGACATAGCGGGGTAGGAGGAATCCCATCCCTTTCCAAGGGGAGAACAAGGCTTGTGAACTCCAGCACTGCATAACACAAAAGACAGGGGAGCAGAGCCTTCCAGACTCTGAAGGAAAATGATTCCATCTAGAATTTTGGGTCCAGCCAGATTCTTGTTAAAGTGTGAGGACAGATGAAAGACAGGTTTAGAATTTGCATCTTACTTTGAGATTTACTAATTTTTTTTTTTTTTTTGTAGAGACAAGGTCTTGCTACATTGCCCAGGTTAGTCTCAAACTCCTGGGTTCAAAAGATCTACCCACCTTGACCTCTCAAAGTGCTGGGATTGCAGGCGTAATCCCACCCTTCAGTGGGAAGCTACTGGAGGATGTGCTACACCAAGGTGAGGATGAGTCAAAAGAGATCCAGGCATGAAAAACAGGAAACAGAGGGCCCAGCAGAGGAAGATCCCTGGACGATGGTAAGGAAGATTCCAAGAGGTCAGTTGCACAAAGAGGTGGAGAGAGCCCAGCCCAGATTGGAGGAGGTTAGACGGAGCCAGGAGAAGTTTCTGTAAGACGCAATGCAATTGTGAGACTGCCTAGTGTGTCTGCACACATTGGGAGAAGATTTACATACCAGGAGAGTTCAGAATAGAGTTAGTGATAAGTACATAAAAAATGAAACAAACAACCTGAGAGTGGGATATGTAGATATTTTTCTTGAACCAATTTTTAAAGTTTTATAAAGGTATAATTTACGTGTAATAAACTGCACATATTTGACATACACAATTGGACAAATTCTAACATACAGATGAAGCTGTGAAACCACGTCCTTTTATAATCCCTCTCCTCATCCTTCCCAGGCCTCCAAGTAACCATTTATTCATTTTACCCTACAATATATATGTTTACTTTTTCTGGAATTTTATATGATTGGATCATAAAGTGTTTACTCCTCTTATTTTCTGGTTTTATTTGTTTTGTGTAATTACTTTGAGATTTATTAATAATGTTGTATGAGTAGTTCAGCCTTTTCTTTTTCTGAGTACTCTTCTGATGTTTGAATATGATGCTATTAATTTATCCATTCATATGTTTATTTTCAGCTTTTAGCTATCATAAATAAAGCTGGTATGAACAAAGAGACAAATAAAAAGCTAAATAAATAGGGTATGAGGGAGGGACAATGATTGACTCCAGATATACAGGTACGGGTTTGATGAGAATGACACTAAGATGGGATTAGATGTTGGAGAGATTGATTTTGGGAAACGCCTTTGAAGGATCTAGTGGGAGGGCCCAAACAGAGGCAGCAGCACCGTAGAACTCAGTGCAGGGCTCGCCCCTGTGCAGGAGGGAAGGAAGGGAGGAAGATGGGGCAGGGAGACAGCCCAGGCTGCAGTACAGTCCCCAGAAAGGAGCAGCCAGGACAACAGGGAAGTCTCCAGCCCAAGAAGCCAATTGGAGAAGTTGCACATCTTGCAGGAATGGACCCGTGCTCGGTCACTGGGCCACAGGAAAGTGGCCTTGTTGTGAAGGTAATGATGGGCCCAGAGGGGCAGCAGCTGAGCTGTTAGTCTATTATACTCCCTTCAAGAAGACACTGGAGTGGTACATTTTGTGGCCACCACACCACACTACACGGCTTATCAACATAGAATATTCACATAGTCATGATCATGCAAAGCTACTGATCTAAATAAAATGACCACTTGACCCTGTTGGGAGGATGAAGGCAGGAAGTGTCTGTGGTGGGTATAGGAGCTAAGGAAAGAGGGTTAAATTCCCTAGTAGGAAGTCAATAGAGAAAGCCTCCAAGTCAGTCACCCTAATAAATAGATTATCTATAGATATGATGAATCTGAAAAGAATCAACAAAAAGAATAAAAAGGGATGGGCTATGGGGAGCAGAAAGTGAGAGAAGGGAGCAGAGGGTGGAGATGGCAGAAAGTATAATGGATGTATAAATGAAAATTAGATTTAGCGAGTGTGGTCAAGCACCTGACACATAGTAAGTACTGTGTACATGTTGTCATAATGAAGACGATAGAGTGCTGACCCCTAGTTGGTCTTCGTGCATTCTGTCATAGTCTCGCTTTTAAGGGTGAGCCATTAGCAATGGGTGCTTATTTTAAGTGTTCCTTATTTAGTAATGAGAGCCTTTTGGTAACTATCTGCCTCTCAAACCAGCCACCTTATGGGAGCCAGGACTGCTGTTTCATTCCACATTAATTTATTTCAACTGTGTGTGGACTCCCTCTCTCCATCCCTCCCTTTTTCCGAGTTTGTGCTGCTGAGCAAACATCTTAATGGTGCAGGAGCAGAGATGGCATGTGTGTTTTAATAAGCAGAAAATGCCAGGTGGGGGTGGGAGGAATAGTGGTGGCTCAGGTGACGTCAGCTTGCAGATGGATCTGGCAGGTCAAGTGGAGCAAAGCTAGCTGCAGCCACACTCTCTCCAGCTCTGCCCATGGTAAGGAGCAAGGCAGGGTGGGAGAAGCAGGAGCTTCCATGCACTCCTGGAAGTCTGCTGCATGAGATAGGGCCATGGTGGGGAAAGATCTGCCTTAGCTGTGCTAAAAGGACATTTATAAGGAGATCTGGGCCCTAAACCCCCAGCTGCACCAGGGGAAAGAAGAATCTTGGGAAAACTGGCCAGCTCTGCCCATGGCTCCACGGTTTCATTGCACTTGCAGATGGAAAGTTTGGGGCCCACATGAGGATGGTCATTGGCAAAGGCTAATGACAACAAAAACTCAGCACTCACCTGGGCATGAGGACATGGGGTTCTGAGACAGGCTCTCCTCCGATCTCTGGGCCTCAGTTTCTCCAGGATAAAATGACTGGTTCTTTCCATGCATTCCAGCACTGATAAATTTCTGTCTGGCACAGTGCCTGCACACAGGAGGTCTGCTGTAAACATCTGTGGAGTGAATGCCATGGGGAACCTGCTTGCTATGGTCCTTTCTCCCTCTCAAGTGTAAGAGGCAGAGAAAGCAGGGAGAATGGGGAGCTGCTGGGAAATTTAAGAATAGATTGGGGAACTCCAAACGTAGCTTTCAGGGGGCAGGGAAAAGGCCAACCACACACCCAGCTTTCTGGGGAGAAGGCACAGCCACAACAGGCAGGCAAATAGCTTTAGGTTACCATGACAACGGCAGCAGATAGGAAAGGCATCCAGAGGAAGCCAAAAGTGGCATTTTTCCTCCTGCCTTTTTTCTTTCTTTTTTTTTTTTTAACGACTGGCTTTCTTTCTGTAAGGGAAAGAGAGGAGGAGGTAGAGGGGAAAGAAGGGCCCAATAGAAGGGAGTCTTGGAGAGCAAAACTCACCTTTAAAACTGTAAGAAAATCCATCCTTTTGTCAGAAAACTGGCTGAGCCTGCTTTATGAGTGGCAGGGGTCAGTCAATTTCCACAATGGCAGTAGCTGCTGAGTAGCTTTTACAAGGCAGGCCCCTTGCTCAGCCCTTTTCATACTGGGAAGTTTGATCCTCCCCAAGGATGCCATTGACATAGAGAATTAGACCCACTGTACAAATGGGGAAACTGAACCTCAGATAGGGTAAAAGCCTGTGTCTAAGGGCAGCATGGTGACTTAAGATTGATGCTCAGATCCCTCTGGCTGCAAAGCAGTGGCACTGAAGCTCTCTGCTAAGTAGCCATGGCAAAACCTGGCAGATGTGGGTGGAAAGCCATGATGATCATGCTTCTTTTTTATTTAGGTGACACTTTCAGAGAGGATTCCCTAAACCTGTGCCATTGTATTAGTCTTTTTTTACACTGCTATGAAGAACTGCCTGAGACTGGGTAATTTATAAAGGAAAGAGATTTAATTGACTCACAGTTTCACATGGCTGGGGAGACCTCAGAAAATTTACAATCATGGCAGAAGGTGAAGGGGAAGCAAAGCACCTTCCTCAGAAGGCAGCAGGAAGGAGAATGAACCCAGGAGGAACTACCAAACACTTGTAAAACCATCAGATCTCATGAGAACTCACTCACTATCACAAAAATAGCATGGGGGAAACTGCCCTCATGATCCATTTACCTCCATCTGGTCTCTCCCTTGACACGTGGGAATTATGGGAATTATAATTCAATATGAGATTTGGGTGGGACACAAAGCCTAACCATATTTTTCTGTCCCTGGCCCCTCCCAAGTCTCATGTCACTTTCACATTTCAAAACCAATCATACCTTCCCCACAGTCCCCCAAAGTCTTAATTCAATGTGGCATTAACCCAAATTCCAAGTCCAAAGTCTTATCTGAGACAAGGCAAGTTCCTTCCTCCTAGGAGCCTGTAAAATCAAAAGCAAGTTAGTTACTTCCAAGATACAATGGTGGTACAGACATTGCGTAAATGTTCTCATTCCAAATGGGAGAAATTAGCCAAAACAAAGGGGCTACATGCCAGTCTGAAATCCAACTGGGCAGTCATTAATTTTTAAAGCTCCAAAATGATCTCCTTTGACTTCATGTCTCATATCCAGGTCATGCTGATGCAAGAGGTGGGGTCTCATGGCCTTGGGCAGCTCCAACCTTGTGGCTTTGCAGAGTATAGTTCCTCTTCCAGCTGCATTTACAGGCTGATATTGAATACCTGTGATTTTCCAAGCGCATGGTGCAAACTGTCAATGGATCTACCATTCTGGGGTCCTAGCAGAGGGGAACCTAGCAGAGGTTTCCCATAAGGACTCTATTCCTGCAGCAAACTTCTGCCTGGACATCCAGGCATTTCCATATACCCTCTGACATCTAGGTGGAGGTTCCCAAACCCCAATTCTTGGTTTCTGTGCACCGGCAGGCCCAACACCATGTGTAAGCTGCCAAGGTTTTGAGCTTGCAGTCTCTGAAGCAATGGCCTGAGATGTACATTGGCCTCCTTCAGCCATGGCTGGGATGCAGGGCACCAAGTCCCAAGACTGCACAAAGTAACAAGACAGTGGACCTAGCCCAGGAAACCATTTTTTCCTCCTAGGCCTCTAGGCCTGTGATGGAAGGGGCTGTTGTGAAGACCTCTGACATGCCCTGGAGACATTTTCCCCATTGTCTTGGTGATTAACATTTGACTCATCATTATTTATGCAATTTTCTGCAGTTGGCTTGAATTTCTCCCTAGAAAATGGGTTTTTCTTTTCTATCACATCATCAGGCTGCAAACTTTCCAAACTTTTATGCTCTGCTTCCCTTTTAAATGTAAGTCCCAATTCCAAACCATTCTTTTGTGAATCCATAAAACTGAATGCTTTTAAGAGCACCCAGATCGCCTCTTGGATGCTTTGCTGCTTAGAAATTTCTTCTGCCAAATGCTCTAAACTATCTCTCTCAAGTTCAAAGTTCCACAGATCTCTAGACCAGAAGCAAAATGTCACCAGCCTCTTTGCTAAAGCATAGCAAAAATCACCTTTATTCTAGTTCCCAAAAAGCAGCTCCTCATCTCCATCTGAGACCACCTCAGCCTGGACTTCACTGTTTATATCACTATCAGCATTTTGGTCAAAGCAATTAAACAAGTCTCCAGGAAGTTCCAAACTTTCCCACATCTTCCTTTCTTCTGAGCTCTCCAAACTGTTCCAATCTCTGCCTGTTACCCAATTCCAAAGTCACTCCCACATTTTTGGGTATCTTTATGGCAGTATCCCACTCTCTGCGGTGCCAATTTACTGTAATAGTTCATTTTCACACTGCTAAAAAGAACTGTCTGAGACTGGGTAATTTATAAAGGAAACAGGTTTAATTGACTCATAGTTCAGCATGGCTGGGGAGGCCTCAGAAAACTTACAATCATGGCAGAAGGTGAAGAGGAAACAAGGTACCTTTTTCAGAAGGTGGCAGGAAGGAGAATGAATGCAGGCGGAACTACCAAGCAGTTAGAAAACCATCAGATGTCGTGAGAACTCACTCACTATCATGAGAACAGCATATGGGAAACTGCCCCCATGATCCAATTACCTCCACCTGGTCTCTCCATTGACACGTGAAGATTATGGGGATTATAATTTAAGATGAGACTTGGGTGAGGGACACAAAGCCTAACCATATCAGTCATGTAAAAATGTTTACTTCCAGGACTGGAATCAACAGAATGCTCTCTCCTCTTGGAGTCTTCAGTTGCCTATGATGGGTGTGTAGGGGGGTGTAGCCATGGAGTATTGAATATATGCAGACCCCGAAGTGAGCACTTTGCAGTTGTGTGACCTGGGGCTGTGCCTCAGTTTCCTCTCATGTCAATGGGGATGGCCATGAGATCTTTTCACAGCGCTACAGAGATGACTGAATGTGCAAATGCACATGGAGCCCAGTGAAGCATCCGGCTCATACCACATGCTCAATGGACATCAGTTATGTTACTGAGAGGAAAAGGAAGCTGAGAGGAAGAGGGTGATTCCCCAAAATCTTGCAGCAGCAAGTTAGGGCAGGGCAGTGGCCTGGACTTAGCCTCCTGGATCTCATATTATGTGCGTCCATCTGACTCACACTTCGGTGGATGCAGACCCTCACCCACAAGTAGTCCAGCTTCTGGTCACAGAGATCATAAGGACACAAATGATACCATGCCAGCTCTCTGGGAGCTCCTAACTCTGCGTGTGTGTGTGTGTGTGTGTGTGTGTGTGTGTGTGTGTGTATGTGTGTGTCACAGAGAGAGAAAGATATATATCTCTATATATATGAATTATAGGCTCCCTGAGCCCTGTGGATGGGGGCCCACAGCACTACCTCCCTTGAGTTAAAGTTTTGTTGGTGAACAGTCTCATAATTCATTATTTACATCCTGCGTGCTGCCATAATTGACTAATAAGCTTGAACTGTCTGCTTAGCTCATTGAACAGGTCACTGCTCTGACTACAGAGTGAGGATCCTGGAACGTTAGTCCTGGAAGAAGCCTTGAAGGCGCCAGGAGATAGGTCCGAAGGCAGGACCACATATGCGGAACAGTGGGCACTCACATGGGAGCACCCTCAAAAAAGAGAGTGGGTTCCAGATACTAAGAGGATGTTGAAGAAAGAAAGGCAAGCTATATTTACTGAGCATGTACTAAATGCCCAACACCAGGCTAGGGGCTTCTGTACACATTCACTGGCTAATTCTTTGTATTGGATATTTTTATCTCTGATTTGCAAGATAGAAAAACAGAGGCTTAGAAAGAGACACAGAAGCTTGTCCATGGTCAAAAATCATTCAAAGGAGTTTGTCTTTTGCATCTGGAGCCATGGACTTTCTTGTTCCTTGGCAAGGGCTCAGAGACAGGAAAGCTGAGTGAAACATGGTCCAGCCACCAGATGGATGTGGCGGGTGGAGTGTGTGCAGTCTGTGCTCTCTCATCAGTGTGGGAATGGAAATGTCAGTCTTTGTGATATATCTGTGAAAGGCCGGGAGTTGGGTTCGCCAGAGACAGAGACTGCTGTATTTATAGTGTATGGGTTTCCTAGGGTGAAAGATAAAGTTGCCCGGAGCCTGTGTGGACAGCATCCCTGGACACACTGGAAGTGAGTGGCTCATCGTGTACACGCTGGCCAAGGCTGGCCTTCAAGGCCCAGCCATCTGTCTTCTGAGGGTGGATGAGTTAGCGGGCAGCTGCCTGACACAGGTCAGTGGCATGTCTTTTGGGAGAGATTGCTGTATTATTAGAAGGTGTTGATGTGGTGCTCTGTTTGCAAAACACTTCTTGGTCACTTTAAGTTTGGGAAATATTTGCTGCAAGTTTACTAATGCCTGAGAATCGGATTTTCTTGGGCAAGCTGTTTTTTGGTGAGTCCTACAAAAGGGAACAACACTAACTGGGGAATTATTGCTACAGAAACCAGAGGCCCTTTAAAGAGTCATCAGATGCGACATCTTTCTAGGGACAAGAAATGGAGTAGGAAGAACCCCTAGACACAACCTAGCTCAACCCACTATTTAAAAAGTGTAGAGACTAAGGCCCAAGAATGACATTCTCAAGGTCATTCAGCCAATTAGCCAATAAGGCAAGAGTGAGACTCAGCTTCCTTGTCTCCAAGCCCTCGACATGGAGCTTGAGAGTTCACGGCACCAGATGCAGAAGGCTGACTCCTTTGAGCCTCAGGGGTGCTCGTCAGGTCATCATCAATGGTCCAGGCAGTTGCTTGGTCTCAGCTGGTTAGTGATGGAGCTAAGATATGAACCTGCATCTTCAGCTTTTCAGTTCGGTGACCCAACCACTTACTACCCCTAAAGTTGGTACATAATCTCCCCTATCCTCTGTCAGCTTGTCCAAAAGTTTTCTGGCTAAATCAAAGTACTGAATAGATGGTATAATGAACCCTTGTCATATCACTTAACATTTCTGAACATTTTTCCTATATTTGAGGAAATTCCCACATTTTTAAGTCTCTCCTCTTCAAGTAAAAGCTAGAAGTTGGTTTCCCAGGCATTTCTGAGAATGTTGCCTAGATGCAGGCCATCAGAAGCATCCACGCAAGGCCTTGATTTGGAAGAAGGAAACATAAAAAAGCAGACCCCACATGCAATCCTTTCTTGATGAAGATGCTGAAGGATGAGGCAGAGGCAGCACCCAGATCTCAGTTCTGGCAGAGCTCAAGGATGCAGCAGCTGTGTCCTGTGCTTGGCGTCTGCAGGGCCTGTAGCCAGAGGCCATGAGATCCGAGTGAACTGTGAGCAGTGCAAAGGGACGATTTGGAAGTTGTTCCTGGGCATGTGGTCTCCAGGCCCCAGTCTCTGGCCCTCTTGGAGATTCTGCAAACTACTAACAATCTTTAATAAATTCCTCTTCCATTTCAATCAGATAGAGTAGACTCTGTTGTCTGCAACTTAAAATCCGAATGGGCACAAATACATCCTTATTCTCATCATCATCACCATCTCTATGATTTGTATCTTAGATATAAAATGGCTTGAACCGAGTGTAGTGGTTCATGCCTGTAATCCCAGCACGTTGGGAGGCTGAGGCAAGAGGATCCCTTGAGCCTAGGAGTTCAAGACTGGCCCTGACAACATGGTGAGACCCACATCTGGTCTCCTTTATTTGTTTTGAGACAGGGTCTTGCTCTGTAAGATAAAGAAAAAATTTAAAAATTAACTGAGTATGGTGGTGCATGCCTGTAGTCTCAGCTATCTGGGAAGCTGCAATGAGCCATGGTTGTGCCACTGAAGCCTGGGTGACAGAGCAAGACCCTGTCTCAAAACAAACAAATAAATAATAAAATGGAAGGTGGGTGTTGCTGTCCCTATTTTCTTGAAGTTCATTTTTCTTTTGAGAGGAAAGATGTCCTGGTATTTTTCTTTATCTTACTTTATATTACATTGTAAACATGCAAGCTATGCATGTGTAATAGGTGTTCATGGTGTTCATTAATGATTCGCTGGCCACTGGCTACCTGGGTAGAGAGGTGACATTTCCATGATAAAATGTGGCCTAAGTCTGATATTTCATTCTTGGTTGGTGTTCTTATTAGGATGATTTCAACTGCATGTAATAGATGACTCCATTAAAAGTGGCCTAAACAATTAAGGAACAATTTTGCATAACCAGAAATTGGAGTGGATCCAAAAGCAGGGTGGAGTCGGTCAGTATTGCTTTACTCAGACACTCAGGTGTCATCAGAGCCCCTGGTCCTTTCCATCTTTATACTCTGTCATTTTTGTATGGTAGCTTTTATTCCCAGGCGTATCTCCTTATGGTCACGAGATGGCTGCAGCACTTCCAGAGATCACAGATAGACACCAAACTTCAGTAATACAAAACATCAAACCACATTTATGTCCTTCCTCTTGAGGTATCCCTTTGGAAAGTGATGATACCCTTTCCAGAAGCTCCCCAACAGATTTTCCTTCGTGTCTCATTAGCCAATAAATTATGCCCTATATCCTTTCTTAAACCAGTCCTGGCAAAGAAATAGATTTGTCATACTGACAGGTATCATTCAGGATTCATGCCTTGGGGCTGGGGGTAAAAGATGAGAAGAAGGGAGGAGTGGATTTTGGGTAGCAGCAAAGTTGCCTTCAGTACACTGGCTCTCAAGTTAGCTACGTCCACATGTTTTACCATCTCACAGCAGCCTCCCTGCAATAAGCAGGTCAGTGTTGCTGTCCCCATTTTCTTGAACTTGAATTCAGGCAGTTGAAAAGTGATTTGCCTAAGGTTGCACAGCTAAATCATAGGAGAGTTGGGATTGGAATCTAATTGATTCCAAGTTCAGCACCCCCAT
The DNA here is from genome assembly GCF_009764315.1 of Trachypithecus francoisi. Taxonomy (NCBI): domain Eukaryota; kingdom Metazoa; phylum Chordata; class Mammalia; order Primates; family Cercopithecidae; genus Trachypithecus; species Trachypithecus francoisi. The sequence continues at coordinate 10,868,544 of NW_022681468.1, forward strand.
GGTCCCCTGAGGGGAAAGCACTCTTCCCACAGTTTATGCAGAGGTTTTGCTAAAGCAAGAACTTCAGCATGGAAATAACTTGTTAATTGGAGGAGGCAGCAGAAAAATGTATTCCCTTGCTGGGTTTAACCTTGTATTTTAATAAACAGTTTAAAGGAAAGAGAAACCGTTTCCTGTTGGCTGTTGAGAAGTCTGACTCTGTGCTGCTGAAATATTTACTCTCCTGTAATTGCCGGCCATCCCTCAGGCTCAGGCAAACTGCTGCACAGGAGAAAAGAATTCAGCAGTGACTCAATGGGACTTCCACAGGAAGAAACTCCTGCCAGTGGTGAACCGTGGTTTGCTAAAGGTCTCCTTGGGGAGCTCATTGGGGATTTATTTCTTGGCAGGATTAATTTCTTTAGAGAAAAAATCTCAGCTGCCTCTTCCAGAGGGGGTTGGTGGTGGGGGGAGAAGGGGGTAGAATTTTGGTAACTTTCTATATGGCATTTTCCTCCTAAGTGCATGGGCTATGCTGGCAAGTCGCTTTGGATTTGACGGCCGTTTTCTTTCTAATTCAGATAAATTCAGTTTATTTTAACTCCCATGTACTGGAAGTATTCACTGTGTGGAAGGCCCTGTGCTAGGAGCTGAGGAAATCAGGGTGCCTGGAAGGTCCTGTCTGTCCTAAGGGCTGCACTGTCAGAAAGGAGAAGGCACTGATAACCCAGAAACAGGCAAGTCATAGTACAGCACAGTGTGGGGCTGTGCGTGTCCAAGGACACCCCTTGTCTCACCTGGGGAGGTTAAGGGGCAAGATGGAAAGGCTTACTGAAAGAGGTGACACCTGAGCCAAGTGACACAAAAGAGGGATATTTCAGGGCAAGGGAATAATATGGGAAAAATCATAAAGCCTAAGCTAGTCCCTCCTCCAATCCCATGCACATGTCCCACTTACGATGCTTCAAATTCTGTCCTAAGTTTTTTACATCGATAAACTTAATTCTTTTCTTTAATATCCCTTTGTCTAGTGTAAGACTTAATTCTTACACCAAGGTGGTGAGGTAGTTGTTTATTATCACTGTTTTACAAAACAAAAACAAAACAAAACAAAAAAACAGGCACAGAGAGATTAAACAAGTTGGCCAAGTAAGTACATGGCAGAGATGGGATGGGAACTCCAGTAGCCTGTGCTCTTAGCCACTATGCTGTGACTCCTCTCTATGTAGTACACATGTAAATGTTATTCATACACCGTATGCATTTCCCATGGCAGCAACAGTTATATAGATGATAAGCTTACAGCAAATTTAATCTTAAAAGATAGGAATTTACATTTTCTCCCAACCTCTCAGTGGATTGATTTGGGCATCTACATTTTGGAGACCACACCTCTGAAATAAATATCAGCTTATTTGGAGGGATATGAACCACAACAGAGTGTGATTGGTACAAACTGACTGAGGGGGGCATGCATTACAGCAAGTGACATCTGAGATGAAGAGAAAAATCTCCCCTGGTTTTGAGATCCTAGGATATGTTGAAATGGGCCTTCTGATGGTCCTTTCTCCTCTATGCTATTGGAGAGAATGACAATAATAGGCTATCTAGAAGAGGACTTTACAGTTTATCAAACATATTCAGAGTTTCCTTTGCCCCTCACTACCACCTTTAGGGGGAATCAGGTCCATGATCATAATCACCACCTTACAGAGAGGAGATGAGGCTCACTGATGGGAAGTGATTGTAGTTCATGTCAGACAGCAAGCAAGTGCAGAGCCAGCCCAAGAAGCAGAACCAGGAAGACAGATGGCTTCAAGGAATATAAAGGAGACTTTGAATTGGGAGTTTCAGGTACCAAGTGGAAGCTGTGTAATTTTAGGAAAGACAGCAAAGGTATGGATGATTCTTAACTCTTCCCTTCTGGATGCTCAGCCACTGGTAAGATCAGAATATCTTGTTTTGCACCTTCATTTTCTTTCAGGCCTGTGGAGTTTTTTTCCAAATAGAGGAGGTCAGAAGTCCACTGGAGCTTCTGAAGGCCTGGAATCCTAAACCTTTAGCAAAGAGAACCTCAAATAGGAAGGGATCAAGAAGCATCTGACCTGTCTTGGGTGGTGACAGACTCACTCAAAACATGCAAACAAAGAGACTCAGAAGTCAGGTAGGTTTGGGTTCAAAAATCAGAAATTTACCCTCTCTGGTTCTCATCGGTCAAATGAAGATAAAAGAAAAGCTATTCCAGAATATTAATTGAGATGGTGTATGTACAGAATATGACAGTGCCTGGCATGTAGTACATGCAATCTATGTTGGTAATTGGTCACTGCATGTTGTTGAGATGCTTAGAAATAATGTACATAAAATGCTTCACTCTGTGCTGCTTAGCAATTGTGCTAAAAGTTCTTACTACTGCGCTAAGAGCTAATGTTTATTGAGTGCTTGCTTTATGCCAGACACAACTCTAAATACCTTTCATACATTAAGTCAATTAATGTATGACTAATTGACATTAAGTCAATTAATGTATGAAAGGTATTTAGAGTTGTCAATTAATCATACATTAATTGACTTAATGTATGAAAGGTATTTAGAGTTGTGTCTGGCATAAAGGAATTATTCTTATGACACTATGTAACTTGATCATTACAATGACACGATGAGGTAGGTACTATTTTGGCTCTGCTTGTGGATGAGGAAGCTCAGAGAATTTGAGTAACTCACTGAAGGTCTACCTAGCTAGGATTTGGAGTTAAGTGTCCTGCCTTTGGAAACTGCATTCTTAACCACAATAGTATTTTGCCTCTTGCTGTTTAATATTACTCCTACTGTTGTGATGTTATTCTTATTATTCTTTTCTATTATTATTCTCACTGTGATGCTTCCCATCACAGTGACGTTTTCAAGAATAGTCTTTGTATAACTGGTATTTTCTTTTGGTTTCCTTCATGCAATTTGGGCATAGTACTTCCATGTGAGCAGTGAGTATGGGAGAAGTCCTTGGTGGAGTATCTTTTCGGGAACACATATGTGTCCCATCTTGCTGTAGATGTCACTTTTTTTTCTTCTTGACGAAGGTTTTTCTTCTTAACACAGGGCAGGCTCCCAGCTGCGGCAAAGTGGATCAGCACCATGGAGAGCTCCTTCCAGTCACCAAAACGGAACACGGGCTTGTAGTCAAGGGAAGTGAAATTAAAACTCTGTTTTTATAATGGCAAAAATCACAATTTGTGGAGTGAATTCTATGTGCCATACACTTTTCATACCTGATCCTATTTAATTCCCACAACTACACAGCAAGGGATGATTATTCCTGTTTTTCACATAACAGAGGACTAAATGTCAGAGGTGAAGCGACCTATTCTCCACTGCACAGTTAGCAAGTAGGGAAGTCAGAGTTAAATCAGATCTTCTGACCTCAGATTTCTTGCTTTTTTACACTAGATAATGATGCGTTATATTGCCCTGGCAATACAGTTGTAGGTTTCACCCTGGCTCCCTGACCAAAAGCCACTCCTATAGGAATCTACCCTTAGCTGTCAGAGCCAAAGACAAGAGTCTGAGAGAGTCTGCACTAGTTGTCTCCTTCTGTCCTTACCTGGTCATTCTACCTAATTACCTGGGCTTATCCTCACAGACATAGCTTGCCATGAGAATGGGCCATGTATCTATACTGTTTATTGATGTGGCACTGGCCAGCTATCAGCACATACAGCAGGCACTCAACTAGTATCTGTTGAATGAGTGAATAAATAAATCAACAAGTAAGTAAGTGGATGAATGAGTGAATTGCCTTCAAAGGATCTTCCTCAAAGGCCTGGCCTCCAGCTGTTTGCTCTCCTTTTTTCTCTTGCCTCCTGAGCTCCAGAGATCCTCCAGAAATCTTCATCTTTGTTTCTGAATTCTGATAAAGGAAAGATGAGTGATTAGGTGGGCAGGAAGGGGGCTACCCAACAAGTACAGGGAGCTGTCCTTCTGTGAGGTAAGCAATAAGGTCCAATAAACTTGTGGGGAGACAAAGCACTCCACTTGGAGAATGTCTTCCTTGTGTGAATGTATTGGAGATGTGCCTGTAATTTCTGTTTCTTTATTAATCATTGAGCACCTATTGTGTACCAGGGACTGACTTAGGCAACAAGAAACTGCGCCAGCCACACTCAACTTCTTTTACTCTCCTATATATTCCACACCCTCTCATTTCTTAGGTGTCTTGCAGGCTGTTCCCTCTCTTGGGAATACTATTCTATCATCTGGACCCTGTGCCTGGATAATTCCTACTTCTCCTTCAAGTCAAAGAGAAAACATTTCCTTCTGTGAAAAGCCCATCTTCTAACTCCCCAAATCTGTGGTCAGTGCTCCCTGTATCATCTTTGACTTTTCTTATCATTGCACTTCTTAGTACTCTGTAATGTAATTTTCAGCCTCCATGTCTGTGTCTTTCCAGGAGATGAGGATGGGGGAATGAGGGTCCCTTTTGGGCTCTCTGTTTATATTTCTATAGCGACTGGCAGCAATATAGTAGGCATCTAATAGATTTGTAATTAAGTGGTTAAAATAGAACATATGCATAAATTTTCTGAGCACCAGAATAACGTACATAAATGTAAATTATTTATATTCTTCTCCATTGGGTATTGAAAAGGATGTCACCTTCTTTCTGCCCAGTCTATTATTAAGACATGAACCCATTTCTCTGATTTTTCTATCTCAAATAAATATCTCTTCCCACAACACCTACTGAGCACGTATTTGTTGACAGACATTGTTTTACACCTGCTTCTTATGTATATTAGCTTACTTGATCCTTAGAACAACTTTCTAAAGCAGGTTCTACTATTATTCCCTACATCTTATACATGAGAAAAGTGAGGCAATGTGAGGTCGATTAACTAGTCACATATCTTTTGTACTAGTTAAAGTTGTTGTAGAAAATAGGTAACACATACAAATTAAAGCAAGTTTAATAAAAGAACAATATATGAGGTTGAAACATATGAGACTACCAATATTTATTGATTTTTGACTTTCAAAAATAGCAATTTTGTAAGTTTGAACTTAATGCAAATGTATGACCAGGGTTTAGGGCAAGCAACAAGTGATGGTGCAGTACCCTGGGGCTAGCAACCCAGGAAGCTGAGGCCACTGCTAGGTCTGAAGGAGCTAGAGGAGGTAGTAGTTACCAGAGCCCATAGAGGGAGCCATGTGGACAGTCCACCTGAGAGGAGACATGGCCATTAGTTGAGCCCATAGTGATCCAGCAGGGAGACAGGGAGCTAGGAAAACACATTTCTCAGCCTAGTTATTCTCAATTTCTGCAGTGGTTGCCAGGGCTTTCCATTGGTTGAGCAACGGGAAGCCGTGGGCCCAAGGGGTTTGTTGCTGCAGTCCATAGAGTTCAGCCTGTTGGAGCACAAAGCAGAGTGTGAAGGGTAGAGAGTGATTTAGAGGGACAAATAGAAGACATCTGGCACAGCAAGTCAGTGAGAGTTGGGTGAAAACCCAGGCAGCCTAGTTAAAAAACCATGCTCTGAGCCAGCATCTCTCATTTTGAACTTGGTGGAAAGAGCTGAGTCTATATAGTCACTGCTGCACCAAAATCTCCTCTGGGGATTTCGATGGAACTTCTCAGGCACTCTGATTTACCAATGAATTATTCACCCTTTATATTAATATTTGATTTCTAACAAAAGAGCTGGTTTTAAGAGTGCTTTGGTGCAAAACGGAGCCAGTTTGAACCCAGGGATGCAGCCCACTTTTGCAGGTCTTGTTCGTCTTTGGTAGTTAAATATTTTAGTGTGTAAATAAAGGCCCATGTCAGGCTTCATAAATATTTTAGAAGTTGAGGCTGGTTGTCGAGACGATGGCACACTAATGAACATTGATGGTGTCCAACCAAAGGGGGGCAACTCACTTAGATCACAAAATGTCAACTCTGGGACAAATCATGTGAACCTGGAATTTTTTTAAAAACCCATACTTTGAGGAAATTTTGAGATAAAAAACCCCAAAACACCAGGTCTGAAAGAAAAAAAGATGAGAATATATTTAGAATATGTGTCCTGGCATCTGTGGCAATAGTTTTCCCTGGGGCTGAGGACAGCCTTGTTCTCCTTCCCACTTTGGTACCTTTACAGTTGATGTTTCCTCTGGCTCAAACATCTTCCACCTTTAATCCCATGACAAAATCCTACTCATTCTTTAAGTCTAACTCTCCTAGGAAGGATCTCATGATTTTCCATCTTGTCCTAGGCAGAATAAAGCATCTTGGGTAATAGGATAGTTACATATCTGTCTCCTTGACTAGACTATGAATTACTTTCTTTTCACGTCTAGAGACCATGCCCCAGGCATCTCTGGAGCCTCCAAGCCTAGCATGGTGCCTGGCACACAGTTGGCATTCCATACATGTTGGATGAATGAGTAAAGGAGCCAATAAACTCTATTGTCTCAGAGGAAGCTGTCTTCAGTATTGGGGGAAGGCTCACTCAGGGTCTATATGAAATTCCATGGGAAACTGTTGTGTGTGTTTTCTGGGTACAGCAGGCAGCATCAGCTGGAATTCTAAAACGACAAGTGATGAAAGAGATATGTGTGCACTTGTGCCTTAGTTTAGGCTGCTATAACAAAAAACAATACCATAGACTAGGTGAGTTAAACAATTAACACTTACTTCTCACAGTTCTGAGGTCTTTTTTATAAGGGCACTAATCTCCCATGAGGACCCCATCCTCATGACCTTATCTAAACTTAATTAACTCCCTAAAGGTCCTATCTTTTCAGATTGGAGATTAGCAAATTAGGGCTTCAACATTTAAATTTGCTGTGGGGGTTGAGGGGAACACAAACATTCAGTCCATAGACACTGAGATACTGGGTTCTTCCCCAGAATGCATGTGTGCCCATAGTCCTGTGAGGTCAGTCTATGCCCACCTTTCACCCCAGGGAGCAATGGCTGGAATTCTTTAGCAACATGAGTCCAAAGTTAAAAGTCTTTGGACCAGACAATGCTGATTCAAGTCCCAGCTCTGCCATTTATTAGCTGTGGAATTTGGTACATGACTTACACTCTTATTTGCTTCAGTTTGCTTGTTTTTAACATGAAACTGGTCACACCTAGTCCTCTGGGCTGCTGCAAGTTTTAAATGAGATGATATATGCAAATAGGCAGGCACATACTCAACAATGAGTAGTATTCCTTTTCTTTCTCTATAGGCTGTTTTACCTAAAATCAGCAGAATCAAATGCAAGGCTTTGCATGATATTATTGTTCAGATAATGTTTAGAGGGTGAATAAGGGCCTGTGCCATGCTTCATAAATATTTTAGAAGTTGAGGTTGGCTGTCAAGGTGATGGCACATTTGTGAACGTTGATAGCGTCCAACCAATTGAAGGCAACTCATTTAGGTTACAAAATATCAACTCTAGAACAAATCATCTGCGCCTGGAATGGAAAAGTCTACACTTTGAGAAAATTTCAAGATTAAAAACACCAAAACATCAGATCAGGAACAACCCAATGTTACCAAATAGTGGCAGAAAGGGATGATGCTCTCTAGCAGATCACCAGAGTATCAGTCAACAGGTTACCATGTGTTTCTGGTGCTTCCCTCAGTGTTTTCCATTCTGTTGCTGATCTACATCTCCAATGCCTCTCATCTCAACCTGAGTCCTGAACCAGTTTACCTTACTCGGCCTGATTTCTATCACTTCAATCTGAAGTGTTCTTCACACTTAAGCCAGAGTTATGTTCCTACAACACAACTCAGATCAAGCCCTTGTCTTGTTTGAAATCAATGCCTCCTCCTTCCCAACTGAGCTGAGCCCAGGGTCATTATGATAGCATTCAATGCTTGCTAACATCTGGCTCCATTTTTTTTTTTTACTTTGTGCTACTTTCTCCACTTCATCCAATGCTCTAGAGAACTCATTTTCTTTGTTCTCTGCAGAATTCTGCTTATTCTAATTTTGAGTCGTTGCTTGTGTTGTTCTTTTCACCTAGGGGTGCCATTTATCTCATCTTCAAATGTTCAAGAGTAACTTGGCCTTCAATAATAAGTTCCACAGCATTTGGAGCTAAAGGTAATATTTTCTTCCTCTGAACCTGAGTCTGTTTTTCTCTGTGATTCACATACCATTATCACCAGCACCACCACCACCGTCACCATCAAACTCATCACCATCATCATAATCACCACTACCACCAACATCAGCATTATCACTGCCTTCACCATCACTATCATCATTACCCCCATCAACCATCATTATCACCTTCAACACCATCATCATCATCATCATCATCACCATTATAATCATTATCAACCATCACCACCACCGTCATGATCTCCCTCTTTACCTCTTATTATTTATTACAGTTTAAATATATCTTCTCTGTAATTCTTGGTTGACTGCACCTTGAAGTCAGGGTTAAAATCTGTGTGATCTTTGTATCTAATTCCATCACCCATCACAGTATCTATCATAGGTTATATGCCCAGTAGATAAGTGCTAATTTTGTGAGTCACCTAGCTACCACAGAATTAGATAGTGTGAGGGCTAGTAAAGTAGCAAAATGCATGGTCCTGTTCTCTCAAGGACCTTAGATCCAGTTCTGTGAAATGGAGTATGAACCAGAACATGGTGGTGGTAGCCAAGTCTGTCTGTGGAAGCCATGGAGGGACACCACTTTCACCTCCCTTCAGCATAAAACTCACCATTGAGCTGCAAATAGTACAGTTAGTTGACAGCATCCAGCTGCAGCACCTTCAGGATTGAGATCATCCTCTTCTCAGCCAATGATGAGCACTGCAAGGGTACTCAGGGACATTCCTTCCCAACATGGAATGTCTTCAATGGGCAACCTGATCCGGGGCTCCCTGATTATTTTGTCAGGCCAGAATCATGGTCCAAGGCGTTTTGCACACTCCTGCTTCCTCTCCTTTATTCTTCATCACACCCCACTCCAATAAATCTTTTAAATTATTAACTTGGCATCAGCACCTGCTTCCCAGAGGATCCAATTAACATACTATCTTGCTACTGTATTTCTCGTACTTTGGCAGGGCTTGGAGCATAGTAGAGCTGCACAAATCTCTGTTGAATAAAAGTGTGAACAGATGCAAAGAGAAGGTGATGTTCTAAGCATCGGGCTTCCTATGAGCTATGATGGGATTATCCATCCACATTCTGGTTCTTTTTAGTCAAACTTAAATTCTGGTCCTCCTGTCACTGTCAAGTGCTTGTTGAGAATTTCATCTCCCTGAAGCACTACAATGGCCCTCCTTCCTCATGAAATGACAAAGGAGCTTTTATGGATATATATTTGCAACAGCTCCTTTTCATGACCCGTGCCATATCCCTCAGCTTGAGGGGCATTATCCATGCATGCTGACTATGCTCTAGCTCAAGTGTCTACCTTGGCTCCCCACTTCTTTCCCTTTTATTGAAGCTGTGGGAACTCATTCATTCCACAAGCCAGTGAGCTTGGAATTACTGGAAGTTAATAGCCCCAAAGCATCCCCCAAAATGGAAAATGAGAATTGGTGGCCACATACTCCAGCCTTTTATCCTTAGAAGGAAGAATTCAAAAGCTTCCCAGCGGGACTGAGGCTCAGTTTCCCACGCTGGTAACCAGCCCTATAACTGGCATTTTCTCCTTCCTTGCCTCATTCTGTATTTCTCCCCACTCCTGTTGTCTGTTTTTTCCCAAAAACCATCTGCAGCCAAGTTGTTATCTCAGATTCTCCTCTCAGGGGAACTCAAGCTAAGATGGTATTAAATCTGCATGAAGTCTATGCTCCTCAGTGACCTTTGATCCATTCTACAGAAGAGTCCATGGCTCTCACTTCTGCACACAGCCCAGTGGTTTGGAAGTCCTGGTGGCTGAAGGCCCCTGGGTAAGTGAAGCCCTCATGTTCTCCCCCGTCTGTGCCCTGTCCTGGTGCCTTCACCACTGGGATTGTTTTCATGACACTGACAGGGCTGTTTTCAGCTGGAGACACTGAGTGGATAAATCAGCACATGAATGTGACTCCTTTCTTCCTTTCCCGCCTATGGACTGACATGGCCATAGGAGAAGGTCCCACGTCCATGGGGCCCACATGTCAGCTGGCCTACTGTCTGCTTTTTTGCTTTCTCTCTGGCATCTTTCCCTTCTTCCCATCAGGCAGTTGAGCTGGGTGACTGTCCTGGATGCCCAGGTCACCTTGGATCCTTCTTGTGTATTGGCATTTTTCTGGTCCATCTCTAAGCTCCCATACGTCTTCAGTATTGGCTTTTGACTTGAAGCTGCTGAGGCTAACAAGTTCAGGCATTAAGACCAGTCCACTCTTCCAGATATGGCAGAGGCTGCTACAGGTTCACCTGAACCCATTTCTTTTCCTTCCCGCTCACACCCCCAGGTGACTCTTTCCAGCCTCACTTGGAGCTGCGACCTTGTGGCTGCATTTTAGCCAGTGGAACACGGGTGACTGTGCTGCAGTGATGTAGTAGATTTGGCTCACAGTGGCTCCAAGAACTGGATGTTAAATTTTCAGGAATTTTGTGAGCCTGTTGTGAAGTTGTTGTTGGCTTGAAATTGAACAGGGTGGAGCATTTACGTCATGAGAATTGGTAAATGCTACAGATCAGATTTTTCTCAGGAGAGCTGGTTGTTAACCATTTACCAGCACACCACTGCTTGGATGCCTCCTCAGGGACTGACTTATAAAGCCCTCCCACATATAATCCGTGTTCTTTCCCTTTCTGCCACTGAATGGAGAGAGCCATTGGGACCGAGGGGAGGCCAAAGCCACAAGATGGAAGAAGCCTGGAACCTGGAATGACCACATGGAAGACCTCTCCATCAGGAGCATCTACTTTGAATGATGATGCAGGAGATAAAATGTATTGTGTTCAGTCAACAAGAATTCAGGTTTTATGTTACTGCATGAATTAGTCCATTTTCATGCTGCTAATAAAGACATGCCTGAGACTGGGTAATTTCTAAAGAAAAAGAGGTTTAATGGACTCACAGTTCCACATGGCAGTGGAGGCCTCACTATCATGATGGAAGGCAAAAGGCATGTCTTATATGGCAGCAGCCAAGACAGAATGAGAGCCAAGTTAAAGGAGAACTCCTTGTAAAACCTTCAGATCTCATGAGACTCATTCACTACCATGAGAATAGTATGGGGGAAATCATCCTCGTGATTCAATTACCTCCCACTGGGTCCCTCCCACAACACTTGGGAGCTACAATTCAAGATGAGATTTGGGTGGGGACACAGCCAAACCATATCACTGCAGATAACATTACTCACACTGACTAGTATATCAGGGTTTGGGTAAGAGCAAAGTTTGCATATTAGCTGTATAACTTGAAAGTTATATGACCTTGGTCTTAGGTTGCATAACCTAGTTCTCTTTTTTCCTTCTCTGAAATGGAGATAATGAAAGCATCTATCTCCTAGGGTGCTTGTAGTTTCAAATGAGATAATGAGCATGAAGCCCAGTGCCTGGTGGAATAAGTACATAATCAGTGTCTGTGATTATTAATGTTATCCTCTGTGTAGAGTTTTGGGTCTAAAAATTGATATCTTGCTTTCCATCTGGCATTGTTCCTTGTGTTACGTATCCTCTAGGAACCTCATGGAGCGGGCAGGCTTCAGTCTGGAGCAGGTTCTGGGTATTTACCAAATCCTGGTTATGATATCTGCTACAAGACCTAATCTCACTGTCATTTTTCATGACTGACATAGTAATACTATGTAACATTTAACAGTGTAGAAGGCAGAACCAGCTTCCTCCCAGAAGAAGAGGGTTTCTTCCAGTGATTTCCTACTGAAGCTTTTCAAGCACCAAGGTTTAACATGCTGCAAATTTGATGACTGTATCTCAGGTACTTTGAGCAAGAGCCCATGCTCCCTAAATCAAAGCAAATTCAACAAGGAAGGTAAATGTAGTATCTTGGCATGAGCCCTTAGCAGATAACCTTGGATGGCTTTGGACATATATGCTTTCTGCTCCTGCCTCCCAGAAAGAGTTCTCCCTTTGTGAAAAGATAATTTATGAGCAGGTGAAAGAAATAAACTGATGCCTTGTCATTGCAGTGGATTTCTCTCAGGCACCATTTCAAACCAGTTTGGTTCAATAAAGATTTACTGAGCACCTACTATGTAGCGGGCACCATGCCACTGAGGGCATCAGAGGGGAGTTGAGGATGGGTGTGTCCACAGGAAACTCTCACAGTCTACTGGGGACCAGGGTGTGTCTTCAAGTCCTCAGAAGTCAAGGTAGGTGTGCTACTGTCCCTCTCCCCCAGGAGGCAGGGGAGGGTGGCCAAGGGCTCCAGGGAGGAGGAACAGAACAAGAAAGAAGGGCTGGACCACATCAGACTACCTTGAATTCCAAGCCAGATGTTTTAGAATCACTGGTGGTTTTGAAGCAGAAAAACAACATGATCAGAGTTGGCTGTCAAGGAGAACAGCCAGATGTGGGGCCAAGACAGGAAAGGTGGGAAGAGACAGAAAGCAGCGCAGTCATGGTGCAGCCAGGAAGCACAGTCGCTACTGAGCACGGGCTCGAAGGTCAGCTGGCCCAGATTCAAATCCCAGCTCCGCCAAGAATTGGTAGTGAGACCTTTGGTAGGTTCCTTAACCTTGCCATGCACCAGTTTCTCACTCTAAAATGGGGATGACAGCAGCACTGATCTCATCAAGTTTTTGCAAGCACCAAATGGTGCCACGATCCTGAAGACACCTGGCACAACTGCTCACTTGGTAACTTGAAGCTCTAAGTATTGTCATCAATTCAGAGCTGGGCGTAGTGGCCCACACCTGTAATCCCAGCACTTTCGGAGGCCGAGGCGGGCGGATCACGAGGTCAGGAGATCGAGACCACAGTGAAACCCCATCGCTACTAAAAATACAAAAAACTAGCCAGGCGAGGTGGCGGGCGCCTGTAGTCCCAGCTACTCGGGAGGCTGAGGTAGGAGAATGACGCGAACCCGGGAGGCGGAGCTTGCAGTGAGCCGAGATCGTGCCACTGCACTCCAGCCTGGGGGACAGAGAGAGACTCCGTCTCAAAAAAAAAAAAAAAAAAAAAAAGAGCCTATGATGGGGAAGCAGGCACTGTTCTAGGCACTGGGGTAAAATTGAAAAGACAAGCATGGTAATTGGCCTTGCTCCTGGAAGAGACAGACCAGTATCCTCATCCGCTAGCATCTATCGACTGCTCATCACTTACTGTTCAAAACACCTAACATGCTTTATCTCAGCATCCTATGAGATGGGTACTATTACTTATCTGTGTATTACAGATGAGGAAACTGAGGCACAGGGAAGTTAAAGAACTTGGCCAAGGTCACAGAGTTAGTAAGAGACAGAAGCAGATCTAGCCCTGGCCTGTTCTGATGCCGGAGCCCAAACACTACGTTAACACAAAAGCAGTGATAACACATAGAGGGCCCCCCAGTGAAGATCTGGGGGGCAGAGAAGATTTCTCAGAAAACATGATGTCTAAACCAGGGCCAGAAGCTGGGTGAGTGTTACCTTGCACACATCTCACCCATTCTAAGTGACTCATTTCCCTACATTGTAACATCTTTTTTTTTTTTTTTGAAACAAAGTTTTGCTCTTATCACCCAGGCTGAAGTGTAATGGTGTGTGATCTCAACTCACTGCAGCCTCTGTCTCCTGGGTTCAAGAGATTCTCCTGCCTCAGCCTCCCAAGTAGCTGGGATTACAGTTGCCTGCCACCAAGCCCAGCTAGTTTTTGTATTTTTAGTAGAGATGGGATTTCACCATGTTGGCCAGGTTGGTCTTGAACTCCTGACCTTAGGTGATCCACCCACCTTGGCCTCCCAAAGTGTTGGGATTACAGGTGTGAGCCACCATGCCCGGCCATTTGGAGTACATCCTACAAATGATGGCATGCCATAGGCAATGGGCACTTTTTCTTCTTTCTTGGAGACACATAACATCATGCACACTAGAAAAAAAGGATTAACAGGTAGGGGTTCAGGTGGAAGAGGAGAGGGAGATGTGCATGAAATAAACGGGGGGCCTATGCACAGGACCTGGCCCCGTGTCCGGGGAACATGTACGGAATCTCCTATGCCCGGGGTGGCAACTTCCCCTTGTGGTCAGCGATGAAACAAGGAGCTGAGCCTTCTAGGTGTTTTCTCTTGTGCAGAAGGAATGAATACTCCTGACCTTCCTCAGCAATCAACCCTGCTGAGATCGAAACAAGGAAGTGTTCCTCCTGGCATCTCCATAAAGACTGGGAATGAGAGGCCCTGGGCTGCCAGTGGTGCCTGGCAGGACCTGCAATGGGGTCAGACCCAGCACAGACAGCCCTTTCTGTCTGAATGGAATCCATATGACTTACCATTTTGCAGCCCCACACCCTGCAAAATGTCTCTTTTTCCCTCTGTTCCTCGTCCTTTTCATCCTGCCCTGAGATCTTCATTTTTCTCTTGTGGGCCACATTCCAGGCTGCCTCAGTATAGAATTATTCCCTTGCCCTAGAGAGAGCCACTGGGGGTTGGGGCTATATCTTATTCCTCATTATGACTCTCTCTCCACCCTGTGTTATGTTGCACAATGGTCTGCACACTGCGAGTGCTAAATAAATGCTTAGTGCATTGATACAGATGAAACCCAGAATCTCATTTCAGGTCACTGAACTTTATAGTGAATCATCACACTGATACTTATAAATGATCTGTTTCAGCGCAGTCCTGACCATGAAGATGCCATTGGGGATGCTTGACTTTATTTTATCAGCATTCCTTCAATCCTGTCCCCAGTAATGACAGCATGAAACCTGAGAATTTTGAAAAGTTCCCAAGTGTAATCTCTGAATTGGAAATATCATCATTTCTAGGAATGAAGCTGTGAATCTATATTTGTTTTAAAGAAAACACAGAAACCCATTGAAAATTGGCTTACTCGAAAAAGGAAATGTATTGATTCTTTCAACTGAAAATCAGAAGCATACTGACATCAGGTGCGGCTTGATCAAGGGGCTTTGATGAAGTCATGCTTCAGCAGGCTCCCTCCACACAGCGCCCCTGCTGCTTTAGATTTAGGAGGTCCTGAGTCAAACACCATGACATCTATGCAGGGTGAGAAGGAAGCAATGCTGTGACAGGTTTGTTTCATGTGCCTACCGCCCTGGAGCCAGGGAAGGGGGTTGGCTCCACACAGACCTTATGGATTAGAAACTGAGTTCTATTCCCAGGAAAAAAGGGAGTGGATATACTGGGTGGGCAAAAGAATGGCTGACCCTTTTGTATCCAAGAGAAATTCTAATGGACAACTGGGAAGACCCAGGGCAGAAGTCAGAGCTGGCTTTGAGGTCAGACAGCCTGGGTTTGAATCCTGGGTCTGCTGGCTGCATGTCCCTGAAAAAGTCACTCTGCTGCTCGATACCTCTGCATTTACCACCATAAAGTAGGAAGAACAACTCTCTGGGTGTGAGGTGTGGTGAGGTTCAAATAAAGCGGTGGATGTATACACCTGCCCTTATGCCCTTATACAACAGGCCCAACCACAGCTTGCCACTATTCCCTAGAGACAGATCTGTGTGGAAGGGAAGCCGGGAAAGAGGAGGGACAGGAAGTGACCTCAGGCCCCTGCCCACCAGCCCTTCATTCACTCAAACCAAATCACAGCTGGGGAAGGAAGCAGGCTGGGGTTGTCACCAGGAAGCTGGGAGGAGCAGCACTGAGGAATGGAAGGGTCCTGACCTCTGCTGAGAGAACCCAGGCATTAATTATGAGCCACGCAACCTCAGCCAGTTCTCAACCTTTCCTTCTCATCTGAAAGTCGGGCGGATCATTCCTGCCCAGCTCTGCTGTTGTGAGGTTAATTTTGTAGCACTAGGCACAGTGGCTGGGTACAGACTCAGTGCATGGACAACAGTTCTGTCTCCCCACCTTTACCTGGAGGGGCAAGGCTGGACATCCACTCAAGCCAGAGAGCTGGAATAGGAGCAGGATAGAGTGAAAATATTCATTCATTCACTGATTCATTCATTCATTCATCCATTCAACTAATGGTTACTGCACACCTCTTAAGTGCTGGACACCGTTTCTGGTGCTGGGCATATAGTGTGCACAAGTCTCACATAGTCCCAGCCCTCCCAGAGCTTCTATTTCTGGCATGAGAACTTCAAACACCAGAAAAGATTAGAGAAGGCAGCTTGACAGTCCTTGGCACTTCAGACCCAAGGTGTCATATATGTTGGGATCTTCCACTGACCCCCAGATCCACTCTCCACCCATCTCCTTCAATGATCTGCATGAACCATCAACAGGTGCCTTTGTCCTCTGGCTTCCAGCTGGTTCAGCCAGTGGAAAGTTTCAACACGGGCCAGAGAGTGGGAGGGGAGTCAGGGTTTGGCATCTGTGCCCCTTGTTCCCTCCCTGCCATGTTGCTGCAGGTTGGCTGAGTTTCCTGGTGCCTGTAGAGCACCCTCTCCTATAGCTGCTCTGTCTGGGACTGGAGGGTGGATTCCCCCCTTCTCCTTTAGGCTGGGGGTAACAGTTCTGCTCTGTTACTAGCCCTGAGGTACTGCACTGTTCTCTTCTGTTTAATTGAACTGGCCTAGACTTTTGAAAGAGTTCCTTCTGTACCCAACCAGCACTCTGGTCAGCTGACTTTGTGCTCTCTGAGACTGGAAGATGTCTAAAGCTGATTCTTCCCCCAAGAGGGCACTTTTTATGGATTCTTGAGATCCCTCCTGCCTCAGTGGGGAGGGCCTCTTATCTCCAATTCTCTGGACCACAGCACTTGCCTTTTCTCGGGCTGTCCCCAGCCTCTGCTGCGGGCAGTCAACTCCACAAGTTTGCCTTTGTAGGACTTCCATTGCCTCTATGGGTGGTCTTCTTAGGTGGGATTGAACGTGGACTCACCCTGGCTCTCTTACTCTTGAGTCACTCATGCAGTCCATGGGAAACATGGTTCCTATGTCCTGACAACTTCAGGGCAGCTGGTCCCAGTGGGGCCACCTCTTTTGGCTTGTGGTCAGCTCTTTTGACTTGTTGGTCAGTTGAACTCTTGTCCTTGGGACACCAGTCTTCTGTGTTACCCACTTCCAACCTACAGAAACCCCCTACTATACTCTGAGTCATCTCCTTGAATTCCATCTTTAGAAGTGAATGGGGAGACACTCCCTGCCCTCCAGGAGGATGGGGCTTATCTCACATCCGGGTCTTTTCCAAAGAAACACTCCCTGCAAGCCCTTTCCCAAGCTTCATATTGACCCTCATATACCCTCGGTGTAAGCAAGCAGTTGTCTAAAAATTCACTTTGCTATCCATTGTCTACTGTATCTTGGTACCTCACTCAAAGCTATTAGACATCCCATTGCAAAACTTCTGTGCAGTTATAGGAGAAGACTGGAGATGGGATCCTGTGGCTTAGAAAGAATCAGAGTGAGTGACAGAGGCTTGAGAGGTCTGCCCGTGGGATTGAAGGCAAGGGTACTTCTTCCCTGAGTCCCTGTTTTCTCATCAATAGGACTTCAAAAGCACTTCACAGGGAGTGATGAAGATCCCATGAGGCAGAGCATTGCACAGGACCATAGTGGGTTCTTGGTCATCAGAGTGAACCACTGTTCTTGGTCATCTGCATGTGTGAAAACTCATTTACTTCCCACAACAAGTCTATGTAGCAGGCTCTATTGTCAACACTCCTGTTTCATAAGGAAGATAATTAAATCATGAAGACATTGAGTAACTGGTTAAGGTCTTCTTGTTAGTAAGCAGTAAAGACAGGACCTGAACCTAGAGAGCTGAACTCTGGGATGTTGCTTATCACTGTGCCTTATAATCTCCTGAGAAGTGATGGCTCCTTCCCTTATCCCTTGAATTCAGTTCAGCTAGCTTGATCCCAGTCCTCCCTGCCATGCATCCCACACCCAGCTCCATCCTCACTGTAGCTCAACAAGCTACACAATAGATTGTGCCAAAAATTTGGAGTTATAGCTTATGGATGAACATTTGGAGGAGTTTGCACAAATCTGGGTTTTGGAACAAAACTGGGTCTTTATATACTTTACAGCCTGCTTGCCAGACTTCTAAAGCCAATGTAATCTCTGCTTTTGGACAAGGATAAAATCTACTAGCCAGCTGTTAACAAAGAAAACATATATCTCATTACTTGCCAGACAAGAGTGCCACACTTCCAGGCCACATCAGAAAAACAGGCTGTGTGTGCTTTCCACAAGCTTGATATCACCTCCTTGACAAGGTAGCCAGCCTGCACCCCGCACATCAGGAGCTGCCCCCTGTGTCATCAGCCAGGCAGGCGGTTCTCACCTGGTTGTGCCTTTGGGCTAGTCACTTGCTTGGCCTGAGCCTGTTTCCATGGACTAGAGGATGCAGAAGGTCCCCCTGGCTGTAACAATAGTTTGTTGCAGGACAGCGAGGGGCTCAGATACTGACATAGGTCCACAGACAAGCAGACAAAATGGAAGTCAGCATTTTGTAATCAGATGTGTTAAATAAAGGGGAAGGGGGAAGGAAGTAAAGCTTGGGTTCTCAGGATCTCAGAACCCATTCATATCTCCCTTCCCCATCTGATTGCACATGGACCGTGAGTGTGAAAGGAGATTCTGTGTAGTTATCTCTTTTGATTGAGGGTTGAGCTCCTTTGATTGCAAGTGACATAATGTAAACCATTCTTTTTTAAGTTTCCAGGACCACAGCCTGGGAAGGAAAGGGCTGCACGTGGGGCTCAAGGACTCCTATGTATCTTTGCGTTTTATGTCCTCACTCTGTCCAACCATCTTTCCCCCACAGCCAGAAATCAAATAATGTGCTATGGAGTAGTGGGTAAGCATAGGGGCCCTTATATCAATCTGCCTGGGTTACAACTGCAGCCCTTCTACTTAGGGGCTCTGTCCCATGAGCAGGTCTATTAACCTGTCTGAGCCTCAGTATTCTCATCTCTAAAATGTGGATAATATGATAATAAGCTATCTCATAAGGTGCTGCAAATACTATTGAGTATATGATAAATTCTAGCTATGGTGATGGTGATGATGATAACGATGATTATGTTGGCATCTCACAGCTTTGCCATTCAAGGGACTCTGATACTCTCCCTAACCTTTTGTTCTAATTGTCCCAGCCGAGATCAGGTGACTAACACTAGACCATTCAACTCTGGCCACATGACAGGTTACTCTGATTGACTCATTCATGAGCCAGTTGAAAGTAAGCGGGGAATAGCAGAGAGGTGGGATTTAAAAGATGGCAGTTTCTGCTAGAATCCCATCAAATTAGAGAAGAACACCACATGGAAGAAGGAAATCCTGTTTTTGCAAACAAAAGTGTGGGTGTCCACTAATAGGTACAAGAGTTGATTCTCCATGAGGACTAATAGGACCTCTCGCTGAACAGAACTTCATAAAACACTGAGCAGGGCTCTGGCAATGTGCTCACAGGGCCGTATGTTTTGCTAAAGCACAATATTTTAACCACTGCTGGTTAATGCTGCTATCTCTTTCCAATCTGGTTTCCCCTCCATTACATATTCCTTTGTATCTGATGACACTGAGGTATGTTTGAGCATTTCTGGTATCTGGCTGAATGAATTATCAAGTTAGGGACACATTTATTTTGAGTTTTATGAAATAAATTGATTTCATTCACAGTTACTTTCATATATATTCAGGCTATTGCTAGCAGGAAGAGCTTCCAGGAAAACTGCCACTCATTTAACTGATTCAACTGGCATCATGGCCAAAAGTGAAAAGAGGCCAGAGGTGGATTCTTAATATGAACATTATCTGTGGTACCCAGCACCAGAAGTGTGTGGTTAATGGAGGTGAAAGAAGGCTTGAAATATATAAGAAAGAAACTTGTCTGGAAAAATTCTGATTCTTTCAAGCTTCCGGAGTCTCATAGTTGGGTGGTTTTAAACATGACAATTGGGACTTTTCTTTAAAAAGATGAGGTATAATGAGAAAGTCTGCACCTTATACAACTGTTTAAGCCGTGTACTGTGGAGTCTGAGAAGCTACAACATGCAAAAACTTTATTCAAGACATTGGTATGTAGTTGCGTTTTAAATGAGTACTTCCCTGATAGTTAACGATGCTATCAAAAGATTGTTGGTTACTTCCTTTGTGAAATGTCTGTTCAAGTCTTTTGTTCATTTTAAAAATTGGAATGTCTTTATTTTTATTATTGAGTTATATACAGGATCGTTATATATTCTGACTACAAGTCCTTTGTCAGATAATGACGATTCATTTTCTAATAGTATCTTTTGAGGAGTAGAACTTCCGAGTTTAATAACATCTAATGTATTAACTTATTGCTTTATAATGAGTGTTTTCTGTCTCCAATCTACCCAAGGTTGGGTAGATAGTCCCTTGTGTTTGCTAATAGAAGTTTTATATATTTAGCTTTTACCTTGGTCTTTGACATATCTCAAATTAATTATACACATAGTGTAAGGCGAAGGGTTTAGATTCCATTTTTTCCCCCATAGCGATGCTTAATTGTTTGAGAACTATTTGTTGAAAAATCTAATTTCCCTATTAAATTACATGGGTACTGTCATCAAAATCAATTGGTCTATTAGGTATGGGCTTCTTTCTGGATTTCCTTTTCTGTTCCATTGATCCCTGTGTTTCTCTTCAAACCAAAGCCACAGCATCTTGTTCACTGTAGTTTTAAAGTGAGTCTTGAGATTAAGTGCTATAAATTCTCACACTTTGTTCTTTAAAAAACTGTTTGGTTATTATACATCCTTTGAATTTCAATACATATTTCAGAATCAGTTTCTCAGTTCCAACCCAAAAAGACAGCTGAGATTTGATTGCGATTGTACTGAATGCATAGACCAAAGTTAGGGAAAACTGAAACCTTAAGTATTTTGATCCATGAACGTGTAATAATATTCATTTATTTAGATTTTTAAGTATGTTTCTTGGGCCAGGCATGATGGTTTACACCTGTAATCCCAGCGCTTTGGGAGGCTGAAGCAGGAGAATCAATTAGGACCAGCCTGGGCAACATAGCAAGACCCCCTCCACAAAAAAAAAAAAAAAAAAAAAAATCAGCTCGTTGTGGTGGTGCATGTCTGTAATCCTAGCTACTCAGAAGCTGAGGAGGGAGAATCCCTTCAGCCCAGGAAATCAAGGCTGCAGTGATCTATTATCATAACATCACACCCCAGCCTGGGCAACAGAGTAAGATCATGACTCTAAAAATCAATCAATTGATCAATCAATCAAATGTTTATTAGCAAAGATCTATAGTTTTCATGCACAAGTCTTAGACATATTTTTAAAATTTACTCTTAATTGTTCCACATTTTTGGCATTGATATTTTACTTTCAATTTGGTGGGGGAAGCATTTTGTTTTTCATCATAATTTGAGCTTATGCTTTTCTCTATTCTGTTAATATGATAAACTACATTGACTGATTTTTCATTGTTAAACTAACCTTGTATTTCTTTTCTTTTTTTTTTTTTTTTGAGATGGAGTCTCGCTCTGTCGCCCGGGCTGGAGTGCAGTGGCCGGATCTCAGCTCACTGCAAGCTCCGCCTCCCGGGTTTAAGCCATTCTCCTGCCTCAGCCGCCGGAGTAGCTGGGACTACAGGCGCCCGCCACCTCGCCTGGCTAGATTTTTGTATTTTTTTAGTAGAGACGGGGTTTCACCGTGTTAGCCAGGATGGTCTCGATCTCCTGACCTTGTGATCCGCCCGTCTCGGCCTCCCAAAGTGCTGGGATTACAGGCTTGAGCCACCGCGCCCGGCCTAACCTTGTATTTCTGAAATAGATCTCATTTTTCTCTTTACTTATGGCAAAGTGTGATTTGCATAAGAGAAGCTTCCACAGAAACCAGTAAGGAGGAATGGGGTGCTGCTGGGTTCAGGACAATTCCAACTTAGAAGTGCCTGAAGTGGAAGCTTCTCCCTGTCACGGTGTATCCATCACTCTCTGCCTGTGTAAGCTTCTCCCTGTCATGGTGTATCCACCACTCTCCGCCTGTGTGAGTCAGCTAGTGCTCAAAACAACCAGAGAATCCCAGTGGTAGACAACATGTCTCATTCATATGTCTTTGGGTTGACGGGAGGTGGCTCAACATGTCTCATTCACATCTTTGGGTTGACAAGGGTGGTTGTGTGAGTTTCTTAGAAAAACTAGGATCCTGATTGTATTAGGGTTCTCTAGAGGAACAGAACTAATGGGATATATATATACACACACACACTCTCTCATATATATATGTTTATTATATATTATATATAAGCTTAATATATACATATGTATATATTTATTAAGGAGCATTGACTCACACGATCACAATGTGAGGTCCCACAATAGGCTGTCTGTAAGCCGAGGAGCAAGGAAGCCCGTGCGAGTCCCAAAGCTAAAGAACTTGGAGTGGCAGGAAGCATCCAGCACAGGAGAAAGATGTAGGTCAGAAGACTAAACCAGTCTAGTCTTTCCATGTTCTTCTGCCTGCTTTTACCCTGGCCGCTCTGGCAGCTGATTAGATTGTGCTCATCCAGATTGAGGGTGGGTCTGCCTTTCTCAGTCCACTGACTCTAATGTTAATCTCCTTTGGCAACATCCTCACAGACACACCCAGGAAAAATACTTTGCAACCTTCAATCCAATCAAGTTGACACTGAATATTAACCATCACACTAGTGTGTCATTTTCAGATTCAGGTTGCAGCAGCAGCACCCAGAATTCATTCTCTCGTGATGATGTCAAAAACTGAAAAGTGAAAAATCCAAATGCAAAAGCACATGCCAAGCTCCTGCTTGCATCATGTCCACTAACACTCCTTTAGCAAAGCAACCTATACAGCCAAACCCAAAGTAGACAGCTGGGAGTTTAAACTTTGCCATGCTTAGGCCATGGGAGATGAGGAAAGGGAGAATATATGATACTACTATGAAGAGTTAGAACCAATCATTGGATCTACTACACCATCCGTGTTTTCTGCTCCTCTTCTGGTCACCTTACTCAAGCCTTTACGCTGTGCATAGTCCCTTAGAGTTTCCCATTCCTCTGTACATCGCAGGCGCTCTCAAGATATTCACCCTTCTGACCTAGATTTTTACTGGAAACTCCTATTTATATCTCTTGGAAACTGGATTGGCTCAGCCCATCTTTTTAAGCCAAACTATATACATCAAGGGTCCTTAGACTGTCAATGGAAAGGTCAAAGCTTGGGTCAAGCATCAATCCTTGGACCAAAATAGTGGCTGTACTTGAGCAAACAAGAGTCTGGTACTATTTTCCTGCAGATTACTTCCCAATGGCGAGACAGCTGCCACTAGAGAGAGGAAGTTGGGTGTGGATGACATCACAAAGGGCACTACTGCGTGAATTGTAAGAACTCCTACAGCAGTATTTGCCTCAAAGAGTCTTGTACCTGGCAGGATGCATGAGAGGTGGCCGGGGCTGGCAGAGGTTGGGAAAGTAGTAATGGAGAATATTGCAAAAGAGGGAGTTGTACTGGCCTCTTCTGGGAGGCCTGGGGATAGGATAATAGACAGGAACAAAGCAATATTTAAAACATCTACTCACCTGTATGGCATGGGCACCAGCTAATAAGAACAAGCTACTAACCAATCAGAACAGGTGTCGGCCATGACACCCAGCCCATCTGTACTGGTTCCTACCAGCTGAAGACCAGCTCTGGAAGGAGGAAAGGAAACAGAAGGGAGGATCTAAGATGAGACTCCCAAACCTTGTTGTACCTAACTTATTGGAGATATAGTTGAATAATATGGAGTATTTTTACTGCAAGAGGAACGATTAATCTAGTGTGTTTTTATCCATCTCTAGGTATTCTATTTGGATATCATCGCATCCTCTAGGCATAAAGTGCTCAGACAATTCATTTGTCTTAAATCCACATAGCTAGTAAGTGGTAGAACCACTCAGGCCCATACACTTTCCAGTGAGAGCTCACTTAGCAAGAGGGATCTAGAGTGACACGCTGGTGGTTAGAGGTGGTTACTCAGGTTAACCTTGAAGGAGCTGAATGGAGCCTGTTACTCCTATGTCTTTGGGAAATAATGATAATAACTTTCATTCAGTAAGCACCTTGCATGTGCCAAGGACCATGCCGGGTGCTGGGCATGCATGATCTACAAATCCTTAGAAAGCCCTTGCCAGGTAGCATCCCATTTTATAGATAATGAAGCTGAGGCCCAGAGAAATGATAAACTTCAGAAATATAAAAGTCATCTAGTGGCACAGAGACCCAGAACACTATGGCGACTTCTTCCAGAATTCTTCTTCCAGTGATTGATTACATCTCTGTCTTCTTCTGCAAAAGTAAAGAGGCAGAGGAGGAGACGTGAGCACTGGCCTGGGAGTGCAGGAAGGATGTGGCTAACTTCTGACCATGACTGACGCATGGTGTCCTGTCCCATCCACTCCACAAAGATTCTCCTGAGGACCCCCTGGAACAAAGGGGTTAAGGTATCTGTCTACACAGAGGGCTCTGAAATTGCAACACACACACCTTTGCCTTATGAATAAATATATCTCTGCTTGTTCTCTTTGAGGATAGAAGGCAGAGTTCAAATCTCAAATCACTGATGAAGAGATCATTGCACTCATGTTTGAATATGTAGCTACTTCCAAATTCCTAATATTTAGTTTTCCAGTCACATAGAGCTCTGCTACCAACCCAGGTGAAACCACACTTAATTTTGACAATAAAAGGATTTTGAAACATTATTGCATCTGAATCTTGTATCTTTATCATTCTTCAGTGAAAAAACTTAAATACACATATCTGTCTAAATATATCTATCGCTATACATTCTTTCATCTCTGCTATTTATTTACTTTTTATTTATCCAACTATCATCTCTATATAATTTGTAATATCTGTGATTAACTGCTAGCAGAAGCACACATTTCTCAGTTCCCCAAATGATATATAAAGATGTAATCCACACAACACTGAGAGACCAGAATTATTAAACTCAAAACAAGAAAATGAAGGCTCGGCAGCACTGCGGGTGTGATCCAAGAGCAACAGCCCATACGTGGCAGCATTGGGACTTAAACACAGGTTTTCTGCTTCTGAATCCCAGTTCCATTTCTGGATAACTTCCTGGCCCTCAGAAAAAAAGGGGGAGTGGTCCTTGAGGAGTGAGGATTGGCTTTCTGCACACATGTATTGCTTTAGTATTCACAGGCAATGGAATGATCCACCAACTCTTCTGGAGGAAAATGGGATAGGTGAGAACTATCAGCAGCTTGGGTGGCCAAGCCAACATCAAACCAGAACAGCCCCTTGAAGCTGAGTTCACATGACTCTTCAATACTGAGGCAGTCTCAGAACCTCAGAACCCAAAGTTCTGTAGTACAGTCTTTAGAACTGAAAACACTAAAGAGGGCTCTTTAGAAATGAAAACAAAGTTACCAAAGAAAGAACATGGCCTCAGCTGGGAGTGGTGGCTCACACCTGGAATCCCAGCACTTTGGGAGGCTGAGGTGGGCAGATCACGAGGTCAGGAGTTTGAGACCAGCCTGGCCAACATAGTGAAACCCTGTCTCTACTAAAAATACAACAAATTAGCTGGGCATGGTGGTGGGCACCTGTAATCCCAGCTATTCGGGAGGCTGAGTAAGGAGAATCACTTGAACCCAGGTGGCAGAGGTTGCAGTGAGCCAAAATCATGCCATTGCATTCCAGTCCGGAGGGCAGTGTGAGACTCCATCTCAAAAATAAATAAACAAACAAACAAACAAATAAAAGAAGAAGAACATGGCCAACCTTCGTCAGGCAGTGACTCCAGAGGCTGGGATGACAGAGGCTTGGGTGGAGAGAAGGGGAGACAGTGATGGTAACCATGGGCAGGACGCCACACTGTGGCGGCTGCCTAGTTTCTGTTGTGAGAATTATGAATCTCTTTGGAAACTGACTGAGGGGCTAGGCAAGCTAACCGCGCATCCACTCCAATAGAAGCTACCACTGTTCATTCTGGCATGCGCAGGCTCCTGAGGAAGCGCCTGAAGTCAACCTTCTCTGGCTCGAGGTCTCAGAGATGAAATGGCCTGTCTGCATCTCGGCAGCTTTGATTTGTGGCTGGGCCACACGGATGGGTCAGTCAATCTGTGCCTTTGACCTTTTGTGCTAGAAACAATGCCTTCCTGGTTAAGAGAAAGATGAGATAAGGGAGACATAAAGTGTAGGCTTTGGCTCTTGCCAGAATTAAGGCTGACTCACCTCTCTGTGTTTGTTCTAACTTTGATTCCTTTAGTCCCAGTGAGACAGATACCAGTTAAAAGCACTGTCGTCTTATTTCTGATTAACGACAATACTTAGGGCTATTCAGCTATGACTCCCCTGCTTCCTGCTCTTGGCTGGAAGACGGGATGTTTCCACTGCCCCAACAGGATGCTGAGTTGTGCTGTCCTCTTGGTAGTCAGGGGTGGATGACACTGTTGGATGGACCGGCTTTGAAGCTGAGCATCTGTCCATGTACCTGGCGGGTTGCTGTGTCAGGGAGGGAGGTGCGAGGACCTTTTATTACTTTCCCATGGAGACATGCAACTATGACTCTTACCTCATTCTGGAAAAGTTGCCCCATTACTCCCTAATGGAAGTGGAGAAAGTAAACAAATATGGCTCTTAATGAAGAGTCTTTTTTTTTTTTTTTTTTGAGGCGGAGTCTCACTCTGTCGCCCAGGCTGGAGTGCAGTGGCCGGATCTCAGCTCACTGCAAGCTCCGCCTCCCAGGTTTATGCCATTCTCCTGCCTCAGCCTCCCAAGTAGCTGGGACTACAGGCGCCCGCCACCACGCCCAGCTAGTTTTTTGTATTTTTTTTAGTAGAGACGGGGTTTCACCATGTTAGCCAGGATGGTCTCGATCTCCTGACCTTATGATCCGCCCGTCTCGGCCTCCCAAAGTGCTGGGATTACAGGCTTGAGCCACCGCGCCCAGCCTTGAAGAGTCTTTTAAGAGAAAATTTACAGCTATGTAATCTTGCTTCTCATGGCAACATGTAGCCCATCTTCTGGGAAAAGTATCCACAGTTTTATGTAACATATTTACGAACAACAGAAAATATTGACAGTCTGTTCATCCCATCTGCTTCCCATGACAGGGAGGAATCATTGCATAGCGTTGCCAGAGGGTCTCCGGGTCCACAAGGGGATCTTTCTGGAGGTGTCCTGTTATAGGGGTCCTGCCTTTAGGGAGATGGAGGCCACAGAGTCTCATAGGTGAGCTCTTTTGGAAGAGGAATCAGGAATTTGGCCTCTGGAACTTTCTCTTCCTAATGTGTGGCATGCTCCTGGCCAGTCTGGGCTCATGAAATGCGGGTAGGGAAGTGCCTAAATGGCCAGTGGGGTTGTCGGTGTGGAGAACAGTGCGACAGGGAAGGGGGTAGGCTTTCTCATGCTCTGCAGGCAGCTGGTGGGAAGGGGGCCCTGAGCTAAGCATGGGGGTGGCAACATGTAAAGGAGAGGAAAGTGAGCTGAGGCCCTGGTGTTTAGAGGAGGAGGAAAGGGAAAGAGAAAGAAGGAATAATAAAGAGAGGGACAGAGGGAGAAGCAGAGGCAGAGAGGGAGGGAGAGGGAGAGGAAGAAAGGGGGGAGGAAGAGGGAGAGGCAGAGAGGAAGGGAAGAAGGAGATAGGGAGGGAAAGAGAGGGAGGGACAGAGAGGCAGAGAGATGGAGGGAGAGAGAGGGAGGGAGAGGAAGAGGTTAGAGCAAGAGGGAGAGGGAGGGAGGGAGGGAGGGAGAGACTGAGGGAGAGGGAGAGACAGAAAGGCAGAGGAAGAGGGAGAGGCAGACAGTGAGGGAAGGAGAGGGAGAGGAAGAGAGAGAGGGAGGGAGGGAGAGACTGAGGGAGAGGAAGAGCAGAGAGACAGAGGGAGGGAGAGGGAGAGGCAGAGAGGGAGGGAGGAAGAGGGAGATGCAGAGGGGGATAGAGGGAGCAGAAGAGGGAGAGAGGGATGGAGGGAGAGGGAGAGAGGGATGGAGGGAGAGGGAGAGGAAGAGAGAGGGAGAGAGGAAGGGAAGGAGAGGGAGAGGGAGAAAGGAACAGAGGGAGAGGGAGAGAGGGAGGGAGACAGAGGAAGAGAGAGGGAGAGAGAGGGAGGGAGGGAGAGGGAGAGGGAAAGGGAAAGAGGAAAGGAGGGAGAGGGAGAGAGGGAAAGGGAGAGCAAGGGAGGGAGAGGGAGAGGGAGAGAGGGAGGAAGGGGGGGGAGGGAGGAGGGAGGGAGGGAAAGGGAGAGAGGGAGGGAGGGAGAGGGACAGAGAGGGAGGGAGAGAGGGTTATGTCCTTGAAGCTTGCTGTAAAGGACACCACCTGAGACCACTCTAAGGGGATCATGGAGGAGATATGGGCAATGCTTGGGATGCTTTAAAGAGCAAGGCTGCATGGTTCGTAGCAAAACATGGACAAGGGTCAGCAGTAAGAGAAGAGGGGAATTTGTGATGGTATGTCTAAACCACAGAACACTGAACAAACACCATGAGGGCTTGCCCATATAGATCCACTGATATGGAAGCATATTCATCATTGCCAATGACAAAATTATTTGGGGGCAATGCTCATAGCATGAGGCCATTTTTTGTAAATTACAATATCCAATCTATTATTTATAGGTCAATGTCTGGACGGCCATTCAAGGATGTCATCCAGAACATCTTGTGACCCAAGTTACAGAAATGTAGAGAGCTGTCCACTGTAAGACTGCAGGGGCCATGGGAGCAGTGGCCGAAGAGTGTGCCCTGCCTGAAGACAAAGAGATTTCAAAATTCAAGAAAAAATGGACTCACCAAACAGATATGCAAGCCACCTGCTCTATAAATTACACACTAAATATTAATAGTGGTTGCTTCTGGGTGGTGAGATTTGGCAGTTACCTTAATTTTTAAAAATGCTTTTAGAGAGTTTTTAGAATTATAATAATTTTTTGACCGTGACAATGGGTGTGTGATTTATGAAAAGACAAGAAGAGTAGGACCGAGTTGCCATGTGAACTTCCCTTTCTGTCGATGGCATAAGGCCCCTCTCTGGCCCTCCCTGCAGGCAAGGGCACCATGCAGACTGGAGAGAGTGAGGCCAGGAGGGGCCCCCAAAAGGTATGTCCAACGGCTCCCTGACTACCTTCATGTAGCAGCAGGAGCTTAGCATGACTTGAGCATGAGCTATGGGCCAGGCCTGGTGGTGCTGGCAGCTTCAGCTGGTCAGGCTCCTTTAATCCTCACAAAGCAGCTCCAGGCGGGACCGTGGTTATCCCCTCTTACAGATGAGGAAAGCTGAAACTCAAGAGTTCCTGTGAGCTGCCCGCCATCACTTAGATCGAAAGACGAAGAGATGGGACTCAGGACCAGGAGGTTTCTGGCCACAGGGCAAGTGTTCTGCGGCCCCAAACCACCAGGCTACACTGCCAGCAGCCCGGCTGGCTCTCCGCTACTGGCACCCAGCCTTTCAAAGTTGCCTTCCCAGAGGAGAGGTGAAAGGCCAGTTGTATTGTGATCAGTTGTACTGTGTATTGTGGTCAATACAGGGCCAACTGTATTGTAATCAAGAAGTGCCAGAGTTGATGGGAATCTGTATATTGTGACTGGGCTAGTCAGATGGTTCATCACACCACCTGGGCCAGGCAAGGTGCTGACGGTGGGTGGACGTGGGGCAAAGACCTGATTCTGCTGGTTTCTGGCTGTGCAATTTCAGAAAAGTCAATTGTCTTTTTTTCCTTGTCTTGCAAAGTGGGGATAAACACACATACATCTCATGGGATTGTTCTGTGTCCCACAGGTAAGTAGAAAGTGCTTGGTAGAGTATATGGCCCTGGCATTGTTTTGGGTATTGCTATTGCTAGCCAAGGCTGGGCTTGGGGCTCAACCTCAGATGTTGAGGATGGAGGGGCACTGCCTGCCTCTCCCTTCCATGTCCCTCCGCGGTGGCTTCAGATCTGGAGGAAGCTATGAGTTTGCCCAGTGTGTGTTCATGGTCTCTACTAAATTAGAAAGGAAATAAGACAGGGCATGCTGGAGCTGTGGGAAAGAGTGTCACTGCTCTGTTCAACATTGAACAGGCAGCTTTATTTCCAGGCTGTGGATTAGGACAACCTGGAAGAACCACCCTGGGGAGCAGAGGATTGGAAAGGCACTTTCCCCCTCAATACATTTCAAATTCGTATACTTGAAAAATCACGGAGGCTTCTACAATCCACACAAAACAGTCTCTGTTTAACAGCATCACGTTCAGTTTTTTTAAAAAAAAAAAATAAATAAACACTATGCATAGGCAAAGGACTGACATTGAAATGTTTCATATCCCACAATGTTGAAAGAAAAGACATCGAGTATTTTTTTCCATTGCACCTTTATTGTTTATTCTGTTCAATGTTCAGAATTTTCATACAGTCTTTCTAGAATCACATAGAGCCTACTGAGTAGCTCCTTTCCCCTGACATTGCTTTATTTCTAACCAGCCTCCTCTCATCCCTTGTCCTTAGTGTATGATATTCTGCTAGTGTCCAAGGAGTTCCCAGGGTTGTTTTTACAGGGGAGGGAGAAGGGTGTACAGTGGTATTCCTGCGGCTTTCTCTCCTCTCCACCTTCTCTCTTGTTCAGCAGCCTCCAGACCCCCAAGGGCTAAGGAATCAGACACACTGGGTTTGGATCCTGACTCCACCAGGAGCAATGTGATCTCAGGGACATTTCTTGATCTCTCTGAACCACTTTCCCTTCTTCTACAACGTGGGGGAGGAAAACCTCCCCCTCTCACAGGGTTACTACGAGAATTAAATGACTCCAAGTATCCAAAGCTTTTGGCACAGTGCCTGGGCACACGGTACGCCCTACCTGCACCTTAGCTTCCTTCCTTCTGGCAGGGAAGAGAAGATATCTGATAAATCAATGCCAGAGCCAGCTGCTCAGGAGCATTTGCTTTATAAATGAGCCTGGTCCCTTTAACAGAGCCCAAGAAATGACTCTCTAATGATGGAATTTCAGACACCACAGCATGGGTGAGGGAGAGATCTGGAGGCATAGACTATAGAAGCCTCAGAATCATTGGAATCCAGCCAGGCAGACTGCTGCTGCTTTTGCCTAGGGGCAAGGCTGGTGATACAGTTTGGCTGTCACACCACCCAAATCTCATCTTGAATTCCCACATGTTGTGGGAGGGACCCAGTGGGAGGTAACTGAATCATGGGGGCAGGTTTCCCATGCTGTTTGCATGATAGTGAATAAGTCTCACGAGATCTGTTTTAAAAATGGGAGTCTCCTTGCACATGTTCACTTTTCTTGTCTGCCACCATGTGAGACGTGCCTTTCACCTTCCACCATGATTGTGAGGCCTCCTCAGCCATGTGGAACTGTAAGTCCAATAAACCTCTTTCTTTTGTAAATTGCCCAGTCTTGGGGATGTCTTTATCAGCAGTGTGAAAACAGATTAACACAGCTGGCAATGGCAGAAGGAATACTAACCCTCTCTTTTAGGCCATGTCACTGTAGCCAGGCAAGGGCCCAT
Organism: Trachypithecus francoisi; assembly: GCF_009764315.1. NCBI lineage: Eukaryota > Metazoa > Chordata > Mammalia > Primates > Cercopithecidae > Trachypithecus > Trachypithecus francoisi. Next base: position 10,900,003 of record NW_022681468.1, read on the forward strand.
TTCAGGGAGCCAATTTGTTTTTATGCAACCATCCCTGCCAGAGAGGAAGTTGCTTCATGTGGGTGTAAACCAGGGGCTTTAAAAATGCAGCAGTCCTTTAGGGCAATCATTAAATCCCCTCGTTATGCCCCTGAAAAGTCACTTGTCACAAGGCTGTCCTCACAGCCTGAACCACCATGAGCTCTCATGGGGGAGTTCTTATGTCATTTACACCCCACCCACTTTTGAAGAGGATCCCAGGTATCTTGCCAAGGAAGGAGTAATGCACCTAGTTCTGAGCTTTCCGCCTTGTTCTTCCCAACTGTCACGGTATATGACCACTAAAATCAATATCTGATAAACGAATGGTCACAAGAATGAAACAATAACACTGCCAATAAGAAGCTGAATATTCTGTTCAAAAGTTCATCTGCAAATACAGCCACGCTCTTCTTCCTCAACAGTAGTCCTTTTAATTTTAAGCTGATCTATCACTCAGCCCTTATTCATGCATAATTCTCAGTAAAGATAGGGTGCATCTAAGGTCTGCATGCCCACAATCGTTTGACATCTCCGAGAGAACAACAAAAAGCCACTCAATAGACAATCTTGAAACATGCACCAACCAAAACCATGGCTGGTAGTATGGGAAAATGTCCTTCAGACCAAAGAGGCAGAGAGAGAGAGAAGGAGAGAGAGAGAGAGAACAAGAGCGCAAAAGTAAAAGATTCGAGATGAGACAAGAGGACTAGAATGGCTCCACAAGAGAACACCTGCAGTTGGGGGAGGAAGGGACAAAGCACATAAAACCAAGGAAAGCTCTATGGATCTGGGAGTGCCTTTCCAAGTATTTGGTTCATGCTAAAAAATACAGCATATTTATTAAAAATATATATTTATAAACCTTGATATGAACAGATACACACATCAAGCCAATGAAAAAAGAAAAATAAGTTATCTCCCCGGTATCAAATAGTTAGACACTTTTGATGAATGGGATGCCTGTCAAAGGGCTGCCCCTGTGGTTTTTCCACTAAATAGCTCGTCAAGTGAAGATGAAACACTTGTCCTGGGAGACACACATCTGAGCCGTGTCCGCCCTATTCATCTTTTCAAATATGTGATATCCGTCAGCGATCTGGAATAATGAATTTCTGCACCCATCCGCTCACTGATGGTGTCAGAGGCTGGTTGTCCAAGCATTCTTCTGGGCCCCCTGCCAAAGACGTTGAGTTCCTAGTGCTGTGAATGAGTTTTGTTGGAATCATTGTGCTTTAGTGTCTGCTCCCTGCAGCAGGATCAGTTTCTGTAAAGTCTGAAGGTGCATTTGATTGGGTGGTGTGGGTGGGTCAAGCCTGCTGGTTCTCGCAGGGTCTGGTCAGTGATACGCGGACACGCAGGACTTCCGTCTCTGGCCATCCCGAGGCCTCCGAGGACGCTCTGGGCCATTCACAGGGTGGTATATATGTAGACAAATATGATCACAATCAGGTTCAGAATGGTCCCGATAATCCCCAGCATTGCCAAGACACTCTCCTCCTTACTTTCTTTTTCTTGACCTCCTCTGTCTTCATCATTTCCACTCGTGATTACCATCTTGGTTGCAAATGTCTTTATCTTCCTCACCAGGCTAACCTGTAATTGGAAAGAGGCAGCACAAAAGATGATCACTTATAAGCACGCCCTCCATAGCCAGGCAGATCTGCAGTGGGTGGTGATCTGCTTGCAGGTCAGACCATGCTGCGGGGATGACAAATCACACAAGGATCCTATCTTGGGATACCTTGCTCTTGGCCATGGGAAAACGGCAGAACACAGCTAATCGGTTTAGAAGATGAGCGTCCTGACACTGGTACAGAGAGAAGAGCCTAGAAGTCTACCTGGGCACCACCCACTTTGTTGAGCTGGTTTTCCCCCTTTCCCTTGAAGGAGAAACTGGGTCAGCTGCACTGCAGTGAAACTAAGGTCTGTGCCCTCCGTCCTGGCGGTGGGAATTTCACACACTCTCACATATCAGGTTACACCCAAGAAACGTGCTGTCCTGAGTATCCACGAGGTGTGTAGGGGGAATCACGGTCCTACCATGCTAAAGCTCTGACTGCGGTATGGGTAGGGATGGTTGGAAGCCAGGGAAGGTGATTCATGGAGACCAGGCAGGATGGTAAGGGGTCTACGCAGTGTGAATGAGTAGTACCATGAGAAATGATCATCATCCTTGGTAGAAATAGATATTGCTACAATCATTCCAGAAAATTTCCTGGCATTAGTCAGAAAAGTGAACAGACATATTCTACCACGGGACACCTGCTCTGCCAGGTGTATACCCTAGAGAAGGCCTCGCTTCTGTGCACCTGCTCTGCCAGGTGTATACCCTAGAGAAGGCCTCGCTTCTGTGCACCGGGAGACATAGGACTGTTCCCATGGGCTTCATCTGCCATAGCAGAGAACTGGAAGTTACCCAGATATGCACCGAGAGGAGAGCAGATGAACATGTGGTGGTCAGTCTCTACAATGGAATATTATATGATGGTGAAATGAATGAATTACAGCTACATGCAACAGGAAGAACAAAGCCCAGACACTTAACGGAGGGAAAAAGCACATGGCAGACAAATTTGTGCAGCAGCATTTGATTCATAAATGCTCAAAACAGGCAAAACCAAGTCATCTATTGTTTTAGAGATGAGCTCTTTGATTTTCATAAAAAGTAACGGAATGATTAGCATCAAAATGACTAGCGTAAAACTCAGGAGAGTGGCTTTCTCCAGGCAAGAGCGGAGCAGGCTGCCATGAAGGAGGGGCACCAGTGGCCTTCAGATACTAGTCATCTGCCATCTGTTAAGCTTTAAACTGTTCCTTTAAACTGCCGGCATATCTTCCAGCGACTCTTTTTGTATGCATGATACATATTGCCATAATCAAAATAACTTTTTATTTTCGAAGACAAAAAATATGGCCATCCAGGAGGCAGACTGGGCAGTCAAAGCCTTCTTTTCCACCAATTGCTGGCCCAAACCATAAGTAAAATAGGACTAGTGTGTGTGGTGGTGGCGGCCCGTCCACTTGTGATGTGGTGTGCACCAGACCAGCCCCATAGCTACATTTCCTCCTTTGGAGGGCTGCACCTTTAGAGCCAGAAGGCTTTTCATACTTCAGGGTTTGATGATGGTTAAATTTATGTGTTGGCTTGACTGAGTCATGCATGCCCAGGTAGTTGGTCAGGCGTTATGCTGGGTGTGTGTGTGTCAGGATCAGGATGAGATTAGCATTTGAGTTGGGAGACTGAAGAAATCAGACTGTCCTCCTACATGTGCGTGGTGATGGACCAATCAGCTGAAGGCCCGAATGAAACAAAAAGGCTGACATTCCCCCAAATTCCTCCTGCCTGCCTGCTTTCAAGCTGGGACAATGGCTTTTTCCTGCCTTTGGACTGGAACGGTTGGTTTTCAGGCAGCTCTTCCTGGGCCTGGAGCCTGCAGGTCTTCAGATGGAACCACACCACCGGCCATCCTGGGTCTCCTGCTTGCTGACTCACCCTGCAGATCTCAGGCCTTGCTGGTCTCCAAAATCACATGAGTCAATTCTGTATAACAAATCTCTTTATACACACCTATATATATATATCTTACTGGTTCTGTTTCTCTTATTCAAAAGCTATCTTAGGACACACATCCAGGAAGGATCACAAATGGGAATCCAGGAATGTGGGAATGTGAAACGAAATGGGAAATGAAATGCCTGCACGCCCCTCCCTCCGTGCACGTGGGCCCCGAAAGGGCTGGGTCACTCGCACCTTACAGAGCGGCTCTGGATCCGGAGGACAGCATATGTGAATGAACATCTGTACGAAGGAGAGGCAAGCACATCAGTGAAGAATGGAGGAACTGATGCAACACGAAAATGTGCATAAGTGAACAAAGGAATGCCCTAAAGGCAAGTTTCACATTCCTCACAACTTTGGTTTACTAGACAGACCTACAGTGGGTTCCTACTCCCATAGCTCAGTTAGGGAAAGCTTCTAGTTGGATTCGTTTGGTTTTCCTGCTTTTTCTCCCCTCGTATGCTTTTAATGATGTATAGTAAACACACAGAAAAGTCCACAAAGTGTGTACAGCTTGATACATTTTCATATCTGTTTAGCACTGAGATAAAGAAACAGAGCCTTCCAGCACCCAGGGGCCTCCCACAGTACCCCGTCCAGTCACTATCCCTACCTCCTGAAAACCATTATTGTGGCTTCCAACACCATTGATGAGTTTTGCCTGGTTTTAAATTCTACGTAAATGGAATCATACAGTATGTCCTCTTTTGAATCTGATTTCTTACTTTCTACACTGTGTTTGTGAGATCTGCTCACATCTTTGTGTATAGCTGTGGCTTATTCACTCTCATATGTGAACAGTAGTCCACTGGATCACTACATCCAAAATTTATGTCTCTATTCTGTGGCTGATGGGCATTTTCGTTGCTTCAAGTTTGGGGCTATTATGAATAATGCTGCTATGAACATTCTTGTACGTATCTTTGGGCAAGCATATACATACATCTTTCCCAATATTTCATATGAAGTTTTTTAACATACAGCAAATTCGAAGGAATTTTACAGTGAGCACCCATAAACTCATCATCTCAAATCCATCACTAACATGTTCCCATACTTGCTTTGTCACATATCTGCCCATTCCTTATTCATCTATCTTCTTTTTTGGGTGCACTTTAAACTACATATATCATTATTACTATTATTATTATCATTATTATTTTAAGACAGGCTCTTGTTCTTTTGCCTAGGCTGGAGTGCAGTGGTGTGATCACGGCTCACTGCAGCCTTGACTGCCTGGGCTCAAATGATCCTCCTGCCTCAGCCTCACGAGCAGTTGGTACCACAAGTGTGCACCACTATGCCCACCTAATAAAATTTCTTTTTGTAGAGACTGGGTCCCACTATGTTGCTAGGCTGGTCTTGAACTCCTGGGCTCAAGCAATCCTCCTCCTGCCTCAGCTTCCCTAAGTGCTGGGATCATAAGTGTGAGCCACCATGCTTAGCCTAAATTGCAGATATTATTTCACTTGCCCTTAAACACAGAAGCATGCTGCATGTTTTAACTACAGTTCAGTATTTATTTACAGTTTTCTCTTTTAATGTAAAATTCACATGTGCATTTCCTATTGACTACATACATACCTAGAAAAAGAGCTGCCAGGTACAGGGTATGCATATGTTTGACGGTAGTGGATACTGCTAAACAGCTTTTCAAAGTGGTTGTGTCTGTTTGCTACTTTGTAGGTGTTAGTGGATCCCCTATTTTTATTTTGGCGACTCCATGGCTCAAACTTTGCACAAAGTCATGAGAAGTTGGTCGTAAGAACCTTAGAAATCCACTCCCTTTACTGCCCTGGACAGATGTCTATCCAAGCACTAGTCATTTCTTTAATGGAGTCTCTGGTTTATCATTCATCTTCTTAGAAAGACTGCAAGCCCTTGGAGGAAGGACTTTTGAATCCCCACCTCCAAGCGTAGTGCCGGGCATGGAGCAGGAACTTAAGAAAATTGAATGAGTGAATGAATGAGTGACTGAATGAATGAGTGGGTGCTCTGGGGCAACCTGGCATCTCCCAGTCTCTGCAGGCCAGGGAATAGATGGCCAGGGTTGGTTTAAGAAGATGCAATTAATGTTGCCTTTATAACCAAAGACCCATCATCACAGTCAGTCAAGCAAAACAAAGTGCCTGTCATGGAGGCTGCTTCGTTTCAAGGCTTAATTTAGCCTCTTTCCTGAGTTAACCCGAGATAACTCTGACTCAGGAGGAAGTGGAGGGGAATAATCAGGTCAGCTGTGTTTACTTTCTGAGGACTCTGAAGCAAACAAAGACCTAGAAGAGACCTTCTCCGACTCACAGAAGAGTTGCATCTCAAGCATCTGTTTCCAAGTTGCTTAAGTCGTCAACTTGGAAACTTGAATTCCCTTGTAGACACCATGTTGGGAGTGTGGCTTGATTCCCCGGGGAGTTACTGAGGGCTTCCTTAAATGGAGTGGTTAGAATATTGTTTTCTTTGGAAAAAGTTGTCTGGCCAGGATCTGAAGGATGAAGAGTGATGGAGGAGACTCACAGAATCCAGGAGATTAGCCTAGAAACCAGAGCAATGATAGAGATGGGAAAGGAAAACAGAAACAATAAGCAACAAGTATAAAAATAACTGCACATTTTAAAATGAATTAGACAGTGTAATGAGAATGTTTGTAACTCAATGGATAGATGTTTGAGGGAATGGATACCCCATTCTTCATGATGTGTTATTTCACACTGTGTGCCTGTATCAAAACATCTCCAGTACCCCATAAATATATACACCCACTTTGTAGCCACAAAAATTAAAACTTAAAAAATAAAAGTAAAAAAATTAAAAAAAAAACAAGCAAAGGCTGGGGCCAGTCAATGTCTGACATAACGTCTGCTAAAAGGTATATACATTCATTTATTGACTCAGTCATTTACTCATTTCTTCCTGCCAGGGGCTGGGTGGAGGGGGAAGTGGGGATTGGCTGATAATAGTAAAGGCATCTCTTTTTGGAGTAATAACAATATTCTAAACTTAGATTTTTAGTGATGGTTGCACAACTCTAAATACACTCAATATACTAAAGTCATGAAACTGTACACTTCCAATAGATGAATTTTGTGGTTTGTGAATTATATCTCAATCAAGATGTTCATTTTTTAAAAACAGTATTTGCAATATAATCTGAAATATAAAGTGCCCAGAAATAAATCTAACAAAGACGTGTGAATTTTTATAAAGAATATTGTAAACTTTACTGAAAGACATAAAAGCAGACCAACATGAAAAGGAAGATATACCATCTTCATGGAATGCCAGCTTCAATATGCAAGATTCAATATCCTAAAAACATCAGTTTTTCCTAAAGTGTTCTATAGGTTTGTTGTAGTTCCAGTGAAAATGTCTACTGGCTTTTTGGTGTCATTTGATAAGTAGGTTCTAAAATGTCTATCAAAGAGCAAATGGATAATAACAGCCAATATGTTTACTAAAGAATAAGGTAGGGAAATCTGCCTCATAAAACATCAATATGTCTTAGTGTCTAAGGCTTATACAAGCCTTAGACAAATAGGCCAAAGAAACAAAAACAAAGTCACACATACATGGACACTGCTGATCCACAGGGGGAAATGGGTCTTTGATGAGCAATGTTGGAATAACTGAGTATCTGTATGAAAGGATAAATGAAGTCAAACTAGTAGCTCATCCATTCCAGATGGATTATAGATAAGAATAGAAAGAGAACACTTCAAAATTTTTACAAGGCAATATAAAGGAATATCTGTATGACCTTGGGGTAGAGAATGGTATCTTAACAAGACATAAAAGCTCAAACTATAAGGAAATTCGACAACCTTAAATTCAATATCTGTTTATCAAAAAATAAAGTATCATCAAAAGCAGAAAGTTAAGCCACAAACTGGGATATATACTACACATCATTCTAGTCTCAAATGAGTAAGAAAATGATAAATATCCAGTAGAAAACTGGGCAAAACCGTGTCCAGGCATTTCTCAAAAAAGTATATAGCCATAAAGAACCTAAACCTCAGTATCAGAGAAATGCCAATTAAAACACAGTGAGCTACCATCAAACAGCCATAAGATTGGCAAGAACTAAAACATCTGACAAGACCACTGAACACTGACAGAGTCTGTAGAGTAGCAGGGACTCTCCAGATACCTATTGCAGGAGTATCAGTGGATACTGACACTTTGGAAAACAGGATGGCATTATCTTATAAAGCCAAACATACTCACACCCCAGTGATCCAGCCATGCCACCTTGAGATACACACCAAGTACACCTGCAAATGCGCAGCAGGGTACATGGATAAGAGCATTTAAAGACAGCAATGTCAGCATAAGCGAAATGCTGAATCCAGCATCAATGGCCATCCGCAGTGGCCTGGATCTACTGTTGTAGGTTCTCATGCTGGAATAACACAAAGCGTTGAGGAAAAAATGAAATGCTGGAATGTGCCATCGCATGGATGAATTGCAAATACAATACCGAGTGAAAAAGCATGTTGCAGAAGACCACAGAAAGGATGTTCCCACTTAGGTGGGAAGTTCAGAAACAGGGAGAATCTAACAATATTTTATATGGAGATACAAGTGTGATAAAAACACAAAGAAAAGCAAGAGAATAATAAACCCCAAAGCTAGTGTAGTGGTTCCCACTGAGTGGACAGGATGGAGAGGATGCTCAGGGACTCTCTAAGCCACTGGTAATATTTCTCAAGCTGGTGGTGGATACATGAGCGCTTGCTCTTTATACTTCCATTCTAAATATGCTTCTCATATCTATTCCATATTTAATAAGTCAATTGCTGATTTAATACTTATTAGTTAACTACATGATTAACAATAAAACAATACTGATATTAAAACAAATAACTAATTAGCAAAAACCATTTTTTAAAAAAACACAGGGTTTTAAAGACTGGGCATATTAAGTGCTGTGCTGAATGCCAAAAGAAGCCCTGCATGGTAACCAGGAAGGGAGCCACTTTTCTGGAAAGACATAGTGCTCCTCATGAGCACCCCTACTGTGCCAAGGCGATGGGCAACTCACTTTCAAGCACAGTTCTCAGCAAGCCAGTCCTCTGCCGGGCTGCTTCCAATGAGCACACTTGAGAGTTTTTAATCATTTGCTTAATTAGGATGCATGTCTTGGAAAATAAACCACATGAATATACAGTGACACAGTGCTGTGCGTGGTCTGGGCCCAGAGGCTGCAGGGCAGCTGGGGAGAGCCCTGCAGGGGGACTCAGGGTTCAGTGTGGAATCCCAGCCAGTCAGGGCTAGAAGGCACCAAGGTCATGGCTCACTGGGTCTGCCCAGCATCCATGGTCTTTCTTTTGGGATCAGAGTCTTGATTTTCCTCTGGAAAATTACCCTTTCCAATGGAGGCTGTCAATCAAGCTGCCACGGGGATAGGTCTGGATCCTAGCTAAGCCTATAAGATGCTCTCTCTCTGGAAATTAGTCTTAGGTAGGGTGATAGCAGGTGGGTTAACCGTAAACACTGACTCATCCTAGCCACGGTGCTGAAATGAGGTTCCATTAGCTGCTGCCGCCTGGATGCCTGGAGCCAGGCTGACTTTTGCCCTTTCTAAAGCTCAGTTCACCATTTCCTTCTATCCCATGAACTACCCCATATCCCTGCAACAAAACTGTTTTTGCTTAAGGCAGCTGGAACCCATTTCTTACCAGTATCTGTTGCATGCAACCAATGAGCTTTTACTTGTACAGAAGGGGTATTCAAGTTTATTTTGTTGGCTTCTTTGAATTCCCCCTAGAAGAATACTCAATGCTAACCAAGCCTCCTCTTGAAGACTTCCCATCATTCTGGAATTTACCACCTCTCAGGAAGTATATTCTACCAGCTGATAGCTCAGTCAGGAAAGCCCTTTACTTTACAACAAAATATTCTTGCTTAGCTTGCACCCACTGGAACTACTTTTATAACCAGGAACTAAACAAAAGCAAGTCCTTGTTATCCTCTGCAAGGTCGCACCACGGTTTTTGAAAAACTGATACTGAAGGAATGACAACTCTGGTTTCAGATATAGCTGGGATCCAACCTTGTCTCAGTGGTTTATCAGCTATGTGACTGGGGCAAGCTGCTTCATTCTCTGAGCTTCAGTTTCCTCATCTATAAAGTAGGGATAATAGCTTGTAGGATTAAAGATATTAGGTGTAAGTCTCCTAGCTTGATGAATGGCAGCCACCACGATTAAGTGGTGATGATGATGATGACGACAATGATGATGACAGGCTCATTCTCATGACTTCACAAGCCCTTTTGTCCAGCTAAGCACCTTCTATTCCCTACTTGCCCACACAGCCACCCCTAATCATGATCCCTTCTCCTGGGAAGGCCCACCCTAAAAATCACAGCACGCACAAGGAAAACACTATTCCAGGGAAAGTTTTTTGAGCCCAAACTGGGCAGGATTGTCCTCTCCCTCCTGGATGTGGCACATCCATGGATGCTAATAAGAACCACTTCACTTTGGGGCCCCCACAGCATGCCGTGACTCATGAAGCTGCAAAGCCAAATTGCTCCCTCCTGTTCATGGAAGGTGAGCATTTTTAACCCAAGAATAGGACTTAGTATTTACATTACAGTCCAAGGGGCTGACCTCTGCCCACTGTGCCAATCTGTTGAGTTCACCTTGGTTCCCAGATGATTGTCTTCCTACATAGTCACTCTCCTCCCAGCTTCAGATCATCCACACACAGGATGTGCACACTCTCCATACAGCTGTCTAAATGACTCACCTTCCAGTTTTTGACTAGGTTTCCAGCTTGATACCAACTAGCTCGTTAGCAGTCTTCCAAGGCTGTCAATTGGTTACTATTTGCCTTCTCCTCCAGCCGACATTTCTCCAAGGTTGTTATAAAGTCCACCTAGCGGCCGGGCATGGTGGCTCATGCCTGTAATCCCAGCACTTTGGGAGGTGAAGGTGGGCGGATCACGAGGTCAAGTGATCGAGATCATCCTTGCCAACAGGGTGAAACCTCATCTCTACTATAAATACAAAAATTAGCTGGGTGTGGCGGCCTACACCTGTAGTCCCAGTTACTCAGGAGGCTGAGGCAGGAGAATTACTTGAACCCAGGAGGCAGAGACTGCAGTGAGCCAAGATCGCACCACTGCACTCCAGCCTGGTGGCAGACTGAGACTCTGTCTCAAAAGAAAAAAAAAATTCCATCTAGGACTTAGAGGTTGCTAGGTTAGTGACCCTGCTGGACAGACCATGGCTGAGCGATATCCAAGATGCTGGGTCCTGGCACTCTCTGCAGCCTCTATTTGCTGGTGAAGTTTCCTCTTTATTACTTCTCTAGACCAATTTCTCAGAGCCAATTCTAAGAATTGGAGTTCGTCCTTTGCCAAGCCACTCAGTGATCAATAGTAAACTGGGGAATGAAAAATTCGTGTGAGGGCCGGGCGCGGTGGCTCAAGCCTGTAATCCCAGCACTTTGGGAGGCCGAGACGGGCAGATCACGAGGTCAGGAGATCGAGACCATCCTGGCTAACACAGTGAAACCCCGTCTTTACTAAAAATACAGAAAACTAGCTGGGCGAGGTGGCGGGCGCCTGTAGTCCCAGCTACTCGGGAGGCTGAGGCAGGAGAATGGCGTGAACCCGGGAGGCGGAGCTTGCAGTGAGCTGAGATCCGGCCACTGTACTCCAGCCCAGGCGACAGAGCAAGACTCCGTCTCAAAAAAAAAAAAAAGAAAGAAAAATTCGTGTGATTACGACTCATTGATGCATTACCTGGCAGTTGAAAATGATGGTGACCATTTTCAGCAAACTAACACAGGAACAGAAAACCAAACACCGCATGTTCTCACTCATAAGTGGGAGCTGAACAATGAGAACATATGGACACAGGGAGGGGAACATCACACACCAGGGCCTGTCGGGGAGTTGGGGACAAAGGGAGAGAGAGCATTAAGACAAATACCTAATGCATGTGGGGCTTAAAACCTAGATGATGAGTTGACAGGTGCAGCAAACCACTATGGTACATGTATACCTATGTAAATAACCTGCAGGTTCTGCACATGTATCACAGAACTGAAAGTAAAATTTAAAAAAGAAAAGAAAGAAAGAAAAGGATGGTGACAGAGACCATGTGGTAAAAAAAGGAAGATGCCTGGCTAGGCAAGGTGGCTCATGCCTGTAATCCCAGCACTCTGGGAGGCCAAGGTGGGTGGATCACGAGGTCAGGAGATCGAGACCATCCTGGCTAACACAGTGAAACCTCGTCTCTGCTAAAAATACTAAAAAATCAGCTGTGTGTGGTGGCAGGCGCCTGTAGTCCCAGCTACTCGGGAAACTGAGGCAGGAGAATGGTGTGAACCTGGGAGGCAGAGCTTGGATTGAGCCGAGATCGCACCACTGCACTCCCGCCTGGGCCAGACAGTGAGACTGTCTCAAAAACAAAAGGAAGATGTCCATGATGTGATAAGGGGAAAAACACAAGATATTAAAATTCAGTTCTACTTACGACTGCAAATAATTTTGTAAAATTATTTAAATAGTTTATTTTTGTTAATGATGGGAATATTTTCTCAGTAAGTTCAAACAATGTTATCAGAGGGAAGGATAAGCTAATGTTAGATCTAGAACAGTTAGTACAGCATTATCTTGAAATTTCAGGGGGAAAAAGTGGTTGACTGGAACTTCATCTATCTTTTTAACCAAACAATGTTAAAATAAACACATTTGAACAGAAAAATGTTATCTAGTTCTTTTATACTTCAAATGTAAAATACTTTAATAGAGAAAATTCCATTTTTCTGCATCTATTTAGACAATATTACAATAAAAGGCAGTGTGGAATGCAGAATGTAGCTAGTGAGAATATTAGATAATGTAAATTTAAGAAGAAACTAGCTTTTCCATATTAAATAAAGTCAATGATCACATAAATTCAACATGATTACAGGGACTAAAGTAAAAATACAAAGTACAATATAGTGCAAGTAAGATTTTTAAAACTTAGCTTGTCTAGGAAAAACACGCTGGGGGAAAAATCAGAAATGTTCTATAACATAGTTGATTATGTTAATTTACTTTAATCACATTCAAAGCAATCAATATATAAATAAATAAAACTACGAAGACTACGAGTGCTTCTGTTTTCCAACAATCCTCGAAGAACCTCACCAGCCAAGTGACGAGAACAATTCCAGCGTGCAAGGAGAAATCTTGGTGTCAGTATCTCTCTGCTTGAGAGGCTGGAATTTGAAAACCAAAAGGGGTCGTTGCTATATGTGAAAAATGACAAATGAGAGAGGTTCTGACAGCTTTTCTATAATACAGCAGAGATGTTCAGGCTGAATGGGAGTTGGCTTTTGTGTCATTTAATTCTAGTACCAACTTGTTTGTCAAAATAATGTCAGTCTCAGAACTAAATCTGTGCTCCCTGATGTGCTAAAAGGTACCAGACATTCCGGAAAAGAAAGACAGGGACTATTCTATCCAAATTCTTTCCATCGCTTGCTGCCTGCTTTCAATGGAGTGGCTCAGGCTCAATTGTAATTCCAAGTGTTTCTCCATCTTGAGAACATTTCCATATTTTGGAGCGGGGAAGGTTCACGCTGATCCTATCTACAAGAACAAGCTCCTGCCTGGAAATTGAGCATCGCTGTTTGACAAATCTAGCAGATAAGGCCAGGGCACAGAGGAAGTATCAACTTCTCCCCTCGAGGAAGAGACCTCAGTGGTCACCTGAAACACAGCCGCCCATAGCAATGGGCATATACAAACGGAAGACAACAGCTCTGGCCTTCAACGAGCTCATAGCCCAGGGAGGGGAAAACACAAATTGATCACTATGGTGATGAGGGCTCAGGGCACTGCAGAGAGGGCATGCAGTGAACTGTCCCCAGAAGATAAAAGGTCTGAGTGGAGACATCAAAGGCCAGTAGGACCATCTCAGATGATGGTGGGAGAAGGGCAGAGGCAGGGGACTGGCAGATGCCAAGAAAATGTGCAAGTATGGAATGCTGCATCGAGGAGGACTGGCGCAGCAGCATGGTGAGGGGGTTGTCCTAAGAGCTGAGGCTGGAGGGGGAAGCAGGGACTAGAACAGAGGCCCTTGTAAGTCATGCAAGGCACTTGTGGAATTTATTCATTAGATGCAATGGGTACATGGATGTTCAATTCCTGTTTATTTTCTCAATCACACATATACACTATGTATACTCTTGTATGCATTAGATACTTTATACTGAATTTTTGAAATTCACTTGGCTCCTAAAATCAAACCACAGAAAGTAAAATGGGTAACCGGCTCTCCAGGACTAAATGTCTGGACAGGGTGGCTGCCAGCTCTGGCAACATTCCACAGTTGCCTTCCAGGCTTTTAGGAAATGAGCTGGGAGTCTCTGAGTGACAGAGTCTGAACCCAGGCAAGGTCTTCATCAGGGGCTGGGCAAGAATTTTCCAAAGGACAAACTCCTCCACATGTGCCCATGCCTAGCACAGGCAGCCACAGAATGGCCTGGCTGTCATCAGACGGCCACTCAAGGGAGACGGCAGCCAGGCCATCCCTGGTGATAGGAATTACTCCCAAGAGTTCCAAAGGACCACTGAAGAGATAAAACATCTGTAAAGCATTTAGTCTGATCAACGAAGGTTCACAATGATTAGCATTAATTACAGTGCTTCCCCTCCCTAATTGCTAAGATGTTGCTGGATCTGGCTTTGTACTTGATATCTGTCATGATGGAGCTAGTAGCTACTTAGCTACTATCCAGCCACACATGATGATAAAAGTCATAGCTACTAATTAGTAAATACACAGTTCCTCCATCCATCCACCCACTCAACAAATATTTATTTAGTACTTACTCTATGCTGGCCCCATTCTATTTTGTTTTGTAGAGATGAGGTCTCACTCTGCTGCCCAGGCTGGTCTCAAACTCTTGGGCTCAAGTGATCTGCCCACCTCCACCAAATGTTGGGATTATAGGAGTGAGCCACCATGCCCAGCCAAGACCCTATTCTAGAGACACTGCAACAGCACAGACAAAAATAAGCATTATCTGCATTTTAGAGATAAGGAATTGAGTCTTAAAATAATTAGTGAACCTCTGTAACATTCCAGGAAGTTTGTAGGTACTAGGGATATGGCAGTGAAAAAAGTAAAGAAATGATCATAAACTAAGTTGCGACTTAAATCACGCAGCCGACATGACTCTCAGGTATTGCCCATCTCCTGCCTGCCCTCAAATGCCCACCACATTCCTGTCCCACCACCGCCTGCTGCGGCTCTAACCTCTGTGCGTTTGTTCACATGCTCTTCTTGGCTTGGATAACTACTGCTGGCCCTCTGAGGCTCAATTCCATTGGTAGCATCTCCTAGGACCCCGTCTTCGGATGTCTGGGCAACTCCTGCCTTATCCTGTGACCATCTCTTGATTTGGGTCTTTCCCCCACTAAACTGAGCTCCTTTGGAGGGTCAGGCCTGGGTGGGTCTGATTCACCTCCATGTTCTTTGGCCCCTGAGCCCGGCCTGGGGCAGCCACGGTGTTCTGTATTGAGAGTGAGTGCATGCATTGGCTCACTCTGAGAGGCAGCTGAGATGGGGGGCAGGGACAGCCTAGCCCAGCCCTCCAAGCTGGACTTCTCTATAAAGAGATGGCAGCGGCCGGGCGTGGTGGCTCATGCCTGTAATCCCAGCACTTTGGGAGGACGAGGCAGGTGGATCACGAGGTCAGGAGATTGAGACCATCCTGGCTAACACAGTGAAACCCCATCTCCACTAAAAATACAAAAAATTAGCCAGGCGTGGTAGCACACACCTGTAGTCCCAGCCACTTGAGAGGCTGAGGCAGGAGAATCACTTGAACCCAGGAGGAGGAGGTTGCAGTGAGCCAAGATCATACCACTGAACCCCAGCCTGGGTGACAAAGTGAGACTTCATCTCAAAAAAAAAAAAAAAAAAAGAGATGGCAGCAAGGATAACCTTGTTTATTTTCTTTCTCCCCCTGAAGTCTGATGGAAAGGAGGGATTAGTTTACTGTGTGTTGAGTGAGAAAAGTTTAAACACTGATCTAAAGAGAGAAAAAACAGCTCCCTGTACTGACACTTAAGGGTAAATTAATTAGTAATTCCTTTGCTCAATGAGAACACGTTTTTCAGTTGTGGGAAAGGTTAATTCTGTTAGTCTAGACTTCCCTGAGGAACACAAGTCACCAGGTATCTCTGAGGCAAGGATGCTTCAACAGTGGAGATGAGACACAGGCCTATGGAGCAGACCTCCACCCTAGCAACGTCACCCGCCACCTGCCTGCCACTTCCACCAGGCCATGGACCCCACTTGCCAGGGGGACTCTACCTCCAATTCCCAGGACTAACAGGGAGTAGGGGAAGGACCTAGGGATTTGGGTTCCAGGTATGGCCCTCAATGAGCTGTGTCATCTAAAATACATCAACCTCCCTCTCTGGTCCTCATCTGTAATGGATTCATGATGGGCTCAAATTGGGTGATAGCCAAGGCCTCTTATGGTTCCAATAGTGTACATGGAGAGGGGAAAAAGGCCATAATCTGAGAAAACTAAATTTGAGACTCTTGTGATCCCAACTAACTCTGTGACCAAGGGAACATCTCTTAACTTCTCTTAGCCTCAGTTTCTTTGCCTCTAAAATGGAGCCAACAGTAGAGTAAGCCCAGATTCTTCATGAGGTTGTTAGAGGACAAAACAAGGCGGCGTATAGGAGAGCCCTCAGTAAGCTGTCAGGGAGAGACCAGCATCTGCCCTTCCTATGCTGAGAGGACAGATGGGAGGACGCACTTTGCCTGACAGATCATTGCCTGGTGAGAAAGAGCCTCCATCAGAGTGACGGCAGTGGCAGACCATCTGGAGCGGCTGAGTAGCCAGGAGCCCCAGCCCACTGGGTGCTGCTGCAGCTGCCCAAACCATGGCTGCAGACTCAGGCCTCCCTGCACTCCTGGGGACCTGGGAAGTCACCCCTGGCCTCACAGCCTTGGAAGTGCCTCTTCCCACTGTCTGACTTCTCCCTGCTGTTGGCATCTGCTCTGATCTCAGAGCAAAATTGGGACCCGGCCTGGGTACCATGAACAGCATCAGGAGGCAGACAGATTCCTGAGCAGAAGGAGGTGGGTCCCTAGGAAGGCTCCACCTTAAGGCCAGGGAGAGCCTGAAGGCTGGGGACCAGGCTGCCAGTCCTGCAGATCGAACTGGGGACTTGTGGTGCCTTTTCCAGGCCCACCCACGACTGCCCATGGACCACCTGGCACACACTTCCTCTCCTCTGAGGTCCATAAAAGCCCCAGGGTCAGCCAGAGCAGGGCAGAGGATGGAGAGGACAGAGAGACCACAGGAGGACCAACTGCAGAGAGGATCTATGCTGTCTGCTGAGGGCTTCAGAGATCTGCAGAGATGTCGAGACTCAGTTGCAAAGAGGAGTCACCCTCTCCAGGGCCTCCTCTCAGCTGAGAGCTGAAGAAACGGTGGGACAACCTGCTGGCATAAAGGAGCCACTCACTCCAGGGCCTCTTCTCTGCTGAGAGCTGAACACTCAACGGGATGACCTGCCTACAGAAAGGAGCTACCCATTGCAGATTTCCCCTGAGCTGTTGTAACACTCAGTAAAGCACCTCTTCATCTTGCTCACCGTCCACTTGTCTGCACACCTCATTGGGACAAGAACTTGGGCAAAGGCACCACTGGCCACAGAGATTTCTGGCTAGAAAAGCAACATCCTAAAGATCCCGTAACAAGAGTAGCAATACCCCCACCTTGCCCCTTATGCTTACCGTTGACTTCCAACAAGAAACAAATATTTTCTAATCCTTGAAAGCAAAGCTTTCTGGAAACAAAATTGACAACACTTAACAAAACCACATATACATTTCCCTTCCAACTATGCAACTCCACTTTTTAGACTCTACCCTGAAGATAACCTCCAATGCTATGAAAACACACATGCAAGTTCATCCAATGCAGCATCATTTATAAATGCAAAAATATGAAAAGCAACCTAAATGCTGAGATATAGGAGAAGGGCTGAAAAAACTACGGCACGTCCACACATAGAGTATGATGTGGTGGCAAAAAGGAAGGAGGAAGGACCCTATGAATGGACTTGGAGAGATTTCAAGCACCCAATGTTAACTTAGAAAAGCAAAGTGTCAAAGTGCATGCTATACCTCATGGAAGAAAGGGGCTACAACAATGCATGCATGCATCTGCTCACTTGTGCAAAAGAAATATAGGAAAGGTAAACTAGAAATTAAAGAGACTAGAGGAGGTGGGAGAGAAAGGGATGCAGAGAAGAGGGGGATAGGATCACAATGGCGAGGATGGGGAGGAAGTAATGCTTCTCTGAGTGTATCTTTTGCTATAGATCTGACTCAGGAGCATTGAGATGTTTAGCATGTCTTTCATATGTCCACACAAAACAATTCAAACCAACCAAGACCTTAAGGAAACCCAGAAAGGAATGTAAACATTAATAAATGGACCAAACTATTACATATAAATAGTATTACCACACTGAAGGGGGTGGGAAAGAAAAGAACTTACCTAAGTAATTTTGGAAAACAGTATTTTGATTGGATAGCATAAGGCTGAAGACAAAAAGACTGTACACAAACACTATCACCTACTCAGTAATTGGGTAAATGTGCTTCTCATGGGGGCATGGGTTAACAAATCTGAAACTACTTTAGTGTATACTAGAATTAAATAAATATATTTTAGCTAACAAAAGCTGGGTTTCTTGTTGTTGGATAAAAAAGTTTCAAGAAAGGGAAAAAGTTAAAATGAGCCTTGTGATGTTGGACTAGAACTAGAGATACCAATATAAACACATGGTTTTTAATATACATCCAGGTAGGCAGACACAGAAATACAGATGAGTGTGCACGTGTGGATTAGTGCCTGTCCATGTCATTCCCAGTGATGTCCCCTAAAAGGCCTAAAAGCAATGACAGCTCAGTAGCAATAAACATACCTGGCACCCAAACTTTGGTTCTCTATGCCATTCTCCAATAAAATCAACCTGGGCTCCTTGGAGAAGTGGCTGATTCCAGAGCTGAGGAAGGGAACATACAAGAAAGATAAGCCTTGAACATCTTGTGATACCAGAAAGTTAAGGAAGTGTTCCAAAAACAGGTGGGGGTGGAGGGGCTGGTTGAAAACACAGGAGCAAACCTGAAGGAACTTCTAATGGCCAAAGCTGGGACAATTTGAGCAAGAAAATAAATAAATACAGTCTTAGATTATAAATCATAGGATAAAAGAAATGTCTATGAGTTTTCATTGACATAAATAAATAATCACATAAATAAATGGGGGCGAAAAACCAGTTCTTTCTTACAGTAGAGTTCCAATAAATAAATGTAGGAATACAAAGAGAGAGAAACAGAAAAATCACCAGGAGGCACTCATGACAGTAATAATTATTGTGGACAAGATCTACCGATAGATGCTAAAACTAATGAGCTCATGTTTGAGGAGAAAGAGATTCACATGGTCTCAAAGTATTTCCTCCAAAGTATTTATCAATTATGAAGAAAAGACAGTAACTTTACAGTGAAGCCTGGCAGACATCCCTTTAACCCAGTGATCGAGGTCAATGTCACCAGTGATGTCCACACCATGAATCCTGATATAGGGCACCAAGGAGATCACAACATCAGCTCTGTAGGATTCTTGCCAAAAATGCACAACCTCAGTCCAAAAAAGTGATTCAGACAAACTTAAACTGAGGGACATTCAGCAAAATAACTGACAAGTGTTCTTTCGAAGTGTTAGGGTCATGGAAGACAAAGAAAGACTGAAAACCTGCCTCAGATTGGAGGGGAATAAGAAGACATGGTGACTGAGCAGTGTGGGATCTGGAACGGGATCCCGGAACGGAAGGACATTCATGGGAAAGTTGGTGCAATCTGAATCGGTGTGCAATTGAATTAATAGTATTGCACATTGGTAACTTCCTGAATTTGCTGATTACACTCGGGTTATATAAGATGTTCACTGGAGGGGACACTGGGTGCAAAAGCTACTTCTACATTAGCTCAAAATTTTAAAAAGGGGTAATACTTAAGTCCCTTATTCAATGATTTCACAAACACTTAGGCCAAACCACCAGGGTCTTTGCTAAGTCCTACTTAAGAATTTGCTCCAGTATCAATCCCTCTAGAAGATGTAGGGAACAGAGGCTAAGGAGTGCTGGATTTGAACCAGAGCTTCCAGAGCCCTGGTGGAATGAGCTGGTTTTGGTGACAGGCTCTGGGTCAGTCTTTGGTTACAGAAAATCCCAGAACTGAAGGGAGCTCTGGAACATCCTGCACAGGTCCTCAAACGGGGCTGGTGTCCTGAGGGGAAGGATATAAACACAGGCACTGTGCAGTACCCAGCCCGGGCAGCCCCTCCACCTCCTGGACTTTTCTCTGCAGACCTTACCTGCCTTGGTTCTCAGAAGCAATCAGGGCCCGAGGCCTGGAAAGGACTCCTCACCTCTCTGGGGCTGAGCCTCAAGGGCTCTGGGTTCTGGGAACACCAGCTTCTGTGTTTCAGAGATGACACCTGGGCTTTACCAGTACACAGCTGTGGCCCACCTCTTAGGACTCGGCCTCTGGCTGAGCTCCTGTCCCAGGAACCTGCTTGGTGACCCTGGCCTGGGTTATTGACTTTCATGCCTGTCCCTCACCCGCCAGACAGAGTGGTCTGCCCTGCGCCTGCCCGGTGGCTTTGGCTGTGCTCCTGAGGCCTGCAGGTCGGCCTGCCTGCCTTCCTGAATCTTTCCAGGGCCCGCTTATACTCTCCCACTCCCTCCCACCGTGCTCTGCCTGTCACCAGCATGTCCTCCACAGGCCTTGAATGCTGACTGCTTGCCTGGGTTCAGTCTGTCTGCCAGAATGACCTTTTCCCAGATCCCCAAAGAGGCAGGTTCTGGTCTAAGTCAACCACCCAGGCCCCCTACCAGGAGTCAGTGATGGCCTCTGTCTCCAGCAGGATCAAGCAAGGCTCCAGGTTTGTGCTGAGGGACCTAGCAGAACCTATGTTACAGGGGAGTGAACTATTACACATATGTAGCCCTCCAGGATCTGCAAAATCCACCTTGCCCAGCGATGGGGGATTACAGATGGCCACTCCCTGCTTCCAGTCATGAGACAGGGGTCCATGCTCCCTCCCCTTGGGTGAGAGCCCAAGTAGGTTCCTGGGCCAGCCTTACAGCCCAGCAGCTTCCATTTCCTGTGTCTTGGAACACTCCCTCTTCGGAAGCTGGCTGCCATGTCAGAATCCAACTCCCCTGAGGCCACCTGCTGTGAGGAAGCCCCAGCTAGCCAGGTGGAGAGAAACGGGGGCAGAGAAGACCTACAGCCCTGGTTCTGCCGGCCAGCCCAGCCCAGTTGCCAGCCAGTGGCTCCAGCCCCAGGCACCATCTGCCCACAATACCCAGGAGACCCAAAATGAGAACCACCAGCTGAGTCCAGTCAACCCACAGAACCCCACGAGATAACAACAACCTTCTGTTTCAAGCCACAAGTTTGAGGCTGGCTTGTTACACAGCAGTAGGTAACGAGAACACTGGCTGAAAGAGGCTTTTGTTTGCAATCCTTAAGGAAAAGAAGGTTTTTTTTTTTTTTTATGAATGTCATTTTTTTCATCTGTAAAGTGGGGAGAATAATTCCACAGGTAACTGAGCAAGAACTGTGTGAGCAGGACAATGCTCGTTTGTGATCTGTGTTGAATGTTTGTCGCGGGTGATCTCAGGGGGTCTCTGGGCTTCGAGCGTGGTCTTCCTGCACAGGGACAGTCATGCTGATGTCATCACCTCTTACTTCCTGCTTGCTGAGTGACCGTGGTCACATTTAAAGCAGTCAGCAGAGCCCCTAGCATTGCTGACGGCTTCCCAGGGGCCAGGTAATGTTCTAAGCACTTTATATCCATCAACAATTTTAATCCTTGCAACAACAGAAGAGAGGAAGGCACTACGATCACATTTTATAAATGGGCAAAGTGGAGTCAGTGAGTGGGAGAAACGTCTCCCCATTTCTCAGGGTGTGAGAGAGCTGGGATTCTCTCATTTTCACCAAGGCCATCTTTTGAACGGCCCCACTCTATTGTTTCTGAGCCTCAGTTTCCCTGTCTACAAAATGGAATAATAACGCCCACCTGATTACTGCTGCATGGATTCAATGGGAAACAGTCATCTTGTTTGGTACACATTTTTCTCTCTCTCTCCACTGCTATGTTTTATGGCTCAAAGTTGCAAATAACAGATATTTACTAAGAAAATCTATGTTCTCAATGCTTTTTCAAAGACCCACCCATGAAAGGAGAATGCTTTTTAAGGAATTCCAGCTTAGAGTCCCTGATAGGATCAGAAATAGAAGTTAAACAATGCAGGGAAATGCAGATCCCCTCCTCTTGGGAAGGTGGAGGTGACACTGTCTCTAGTCTTTGTCCCCAAGGTACATGCTGAGAGGTTCAAACAGACGAGGAAAGGGATGTGGTCAGACTGTCCTTTTACGAAGCAGGCTCCCCCACCCCATCCCATGATTACCCAGCACCTGAGCGTCCCCATTTCCAACTGCCCCTGGGGAGATCAGGGTTTGCTAAGGGCACAGAACAGCTCCCATAATTGCGATTTCCTAGCACTCAGGTCTTGCTGAGCAAATGGCTTGGCCCATGCTAGCCATGGATCAACAGCCTGTATTTCAGAATATATTTCTTTGGCGGGCTGCACCCATCTACATTTCACTTACTCAGGAGCATTTGCATTTTAATGTGATTTTTTCCGACATGACTAGACAGCTGGGTGGGTTTTACCATCCTCTGAGATACAAAAATTCTCATCTCTGCATATGGATCTCTCCAACTGTGTTTTGTCCAGGCTGGAAATAGCATCCTTCTGAATGATAACTTTTTGAAGAAACTGCAGCTAACATGCAGGGAGATGTCAAGCTTACAATTTTGATCCAATACATGTCCAGACTAACAGGAATTAAAAAAAAAAAAGACTTAAAAAAAACGACTTTGCTATAAGGTGCTACACTGGAAAAATATGCATGATACTACTGCTGCCTAGCTATCTAAATTCCTGCTACTCTTCCCTCTCTGTCAATCCCATCACAACTAAAGGACTGAACATCCTTGATCTTTTTGGAAAATACTACCCCAGGGCCTTTACACTGGCTGTCTCCTCTACTGGAACACACTTTGCCCAAACTTTTGCACTGGCTGGCTCCATCACAGCATTCAGATTGCTCAGACACCGTGTCCCTGCAGCAAAAGTCTTCCAGGATACCCTGCCTATAAAGGTCCCCTATTCCCATCGCTCTTCAGCTATGTGCCCTACTTCATTTCATCGAAGTACCGAAAAAAGTAGGATCCCCTACTCCAAAGTATGCTATTTTTTCATTTCTCCTCCCTACTTTGAAGAGAAGCCACTTGACAACAATCATGTCCTTCACTGCAGCCCCTGTGCCAAGAACAATGCTGTACGGCAGAGGCTCAATGAATAAATATCTGCCCATTTTCCAGAAAAGAAAGCTGTGGTTCCCTGGGGTTAAGTAATTTGTCCACGATGGCACTGCTAGGCGCCAGGGCTGTCAACCCTTGGGACTGTCCTGAGCCCAAATCCACAAGATTAACTCCTGTGCTCTACATTAGAAAATTTACTTCTCCTGCCTCTGTCCCTTAACATCCTTATTACTGGCATCTATATGAGACCTGGCACCCAGGAGAGGCTCACAAAATGCTTACAGCAGGAGGGTCTGAATACATGAGCAGAATCCCTGGTCCCCAACTCTCTGGTGAGGAAGAGAATGTTCAGGCTTTTCCAGTCTGACCACTCATTGAACCCTCATTCCCTTCTCTACTAGTTTCACCAGATGGTTGCCCAGATTTCTGCTTGAGCATTTCCGGGGCTGCATGAATCACCTCCCAAAGCAGTCCATAAGCAATGGCTCCTGTCAGCTCTGCTAGTCAGAAAGCTCTTACGCCGAGCCAGACAACAGCACTTGCTTGCTTCTCTGTTAAATACACACCTTCTGAAGCTATTGCCTGGACTGTCTCTTACCCATCTCAAACATTATGCTAGAAAATAAAAGAAAGAAATCTATACATGAGTACTGAAACAAAAAGCAGGCAAAAATATGCTCTTAAAAAATAGGTAAAGGGAGCAAAATAACTAACCAACTAAATAAACAAAAAAGAAGTAAAAGGCATCTATAAATCACATGCCTTCAGTCCTGTCTCACTGCACATAAATGGGCTACATCTTTCCTTTACGAGCCTCTGTTTGCCTGTCCACAAAATGGTGATGTGGAGAAGGTGGCTGCACCCCTTCTAAGGGCATCTGCTTCTCCCCTTTTGCCATGAACTGTTTTTAATGCCCACAGTTCTTTGAAACCTGGCACCACTTGCTCTCCAAACTAGTATGCACTCCAAGGCCAGGTGGAACCGTTGGCCACCTTGTCATAAGCAATGACAGCTAACTTGGATTAAGGCTTACTATGCAACCAGTATGGAGCCCACCTCCTGCCCCGGCTGGCTCATTTACTCCCCAGCACAGACCTAAGAAGGAAGCACTGTGCCCTCACCAGACAAGAAACCCAAACCTTCACATGGCCAAGTCCTTTGCTGCCCTGGACTCCCACCAACTGGAGCCAGCAGCCCTGGGACAGGCCTGGCACTTGTGAGCCTCTGATTCCTGGCTCTTGTTCAAACCGTGCCTTGCCCCCTTTACTGGTTCCATCTAATAACACTCAACTTTCTGTCCAGACCGGCCCTGGTGCCGTCTCTGCACCAGTCTGCCTCAGTTCCCCTGAGCACAATTCATCACTCCTTTCCCCGCAATCACGCAGCCCACTAACTGTACCTCTCAGCAGCGCGGCCTTCCCTCCGCCTCACAGTGCACCTGTTCACACGTTTGTCTCTCCCTCTGAGCTGCAGGGCCCTTGAGGACAGACACCGCATCTTAATTGACTCTGCACCCTTCTCACCTCTTGTATTTAAGCACCGTTTTATGCTTACAGGAAGATTTCATATACATCTGCTGAATAAATGGAAAAAAAATAAAGGAATAAAGAAAAGCTCCCAATAATTGGTTCAGTCTCAGATTCCATGTGATCTAAGGAGCATCCCAAAGCTGGAGGGCCGAGAAATTCCTTTGAATGATTTCACTGTTTCTCTCTGCAAGTCGGAATATTCTATAGGAGAAAGTTGCAGGAGCAGAAGATGAGGGTGACATGAGCTAAAGTATCTATGGTTTAATGGTTTCTTTCACATTTTCCTAATTTTGCACTGCTGTGATCTAAATGTGCCCCCCCAAAATTCATATGTTGAAATCTTCACCCTCAAGGTGATGGTATTAGGAAGTAGGGCCTTTGGAATGAGATTAGGTCATGAGGGTGGAGCCCTCATGAATAGAATTAATGTCCTTATAAAAAGGACCCCAGACAGCTCTCCACATCTCCCTCCACTAGAGGCGAGGAGGCAGCATGAAGAAGGTCATCTGTAAACCGTGGAGCGGGCCCTCTCCAGGCACTCAATCTACTGGCAACTTGATCTTAGAATCCCCAGCTTCCAGAACTGTGAGAAATAAATGTGTGTAGTTTAGAAGCCACTCAATTTATGCTATTTTGTTATAGCAGCCCAAATGGACTAAGACATGCAGCCCGCCTGCAGTCAAACACCCCCCTGAATTCTTCCGCATGCAGGTGAAGATTTACTTCTAACCAAGCCTGGGGGACCCAGGAGTCCTTCTAGTGGGTGCTGCTCCACTGTGGTCCCCATCTCAGAGCAGAGGTCTCCTGTTCTGAGAGAGAGAAGCCTGAGCTTTTTGTGGGGGCTGTGGGATACCTGGGAGTGGATTCTGGGGCCTCATCTTTGACAAAGGACATCAGGCCAGTGAGAAGCTACCAGCCATCCCAGATGTGGCTGCATGGTCTCCTGACAACCATAGAGCTCCTGGGGCCTCCAGCATACCACGGATGAGTCACAGACCAGTGATGGGAAAGTCAGCTTCTCCCATGGCCCCAGTAACCAAGAGATGCCAGCCTCTATGCATTCAGCAAAGTGGGACAAGTCTTGGCCTAAAATCTACTTGAAATCAATCAAGTTTTGGGGGGAAGAGAAGCAGAGTAGAAATCAGAAGGCTGGGGTTTGGTTACCAGCTACACATTTCTACCTGCGTGACCCTGGTCAGTTACCCAGTCTTTCTCAGCCTGTTTACTCATTGGCCAAAGAAGAATCTCACAACAGCTGCTAGACTTTTTTCAACTCAGAACAAAAAGGCATATGAGAAAGTAAGCAGCAGGAAGAGCAGGGTCAAAACAATCAAAAACTGACCACAGAGGAGACAGAAATAATTCATGGACTAAAGCAAACAAACAAACAAAATGTTCTAATTACTATTCCAGCACTCAGTGTACTAGTAGCTATAAAACAAAAATAGATTCTAGGAAAAGAAATGATCAGAGACAAGAAAAAGCTCTCAGAGGTTAAAAATGTTAGTGCCAACATGTTTTTTAAGAGTTAAAAAAAATCAAAATGACAAACTGGAAAATGAAGTCAACAAAATCTAGAATAAAGAGCAAAAAGGCAAAGAAATGAGAAAAATGTAGAAGAATACAATCTCATTCTGGAAGATTTTAGAGCTGACAAGTAAGGGGCTCAGATATGGAGAACGGAAAACAAATGAAGATTTTTAAACAATCAGTTCCATTAGAATCTCCCAGAGCTGAAGGACGTGGGCTTTCAGATGAAAGGGGTCCACTGGATGACCAGAACAATGAATAAATGAAGACCCACCCTGGAGACTATCCTCACGTAATACATGAACCCCATGAATGAAGAAGAATTCTTAAAATCTTCTGGACGAGAAAAACAGAAAATAAATAATCTATAAGAACCAGGAATCAGACTTCTCATCAGCAAATGAAAAAAAGAAAACTCTAAAGTCTTCAAAATTCTAAAGACGAGTGATTTAGAACCTGGTAATCGACCCTCAGTGTGAGCATAAAATACAGACATTTTCAGACAGTTTACTTTCCATGTACCTTTTCTAAGGAAGTAACTTGAGCAAACAGAGCCTCCAACCCAGGAAAGCAATGATGGCGAGCCCAAGATGACCTGGGGGCAGCAGTCCTGGGGAGGATACAGTACCCTGGGTAGAGCAGGGGTGAGCATCCTGAAAGGGGTTAGCTCTCCAGAAATAAACAAAACAAAACAAAACAAAACAATGGGGAAAGGCTCAATGGAACAGGTGGTATGAAAAAAGGGAGAGTATGAAAAAGGCACATAAAGCAAGAAGAAAAAAAGAAAGGCAACCAGAAATCCCAGAAAAAATATCCTGCACAATGAAGTCATGATCCAAAGATGAAGCAAACTACAATATGGCATGCTTCCAAGCAACTGACATTGTGTAGGCGGCAGAACCCACTCGAGTCTGTTCTGGGCCATTCTGCTTTGAGTGGTCTAGGGGTTCTGACACTGATCTCTGGAGAAGAAAAGGTCATCCCAGCGCATGAGCGAACCCAGCATTAGACACCTCTAATGTAGCAATGATTACAGCAATGTCACCTACTGTTCTCAACATTCAGAGTCAAGCTATGGACAATGCATATGCTAGGGCGTTCAGGACGGGATGCAAACTTCAGCAATCTTGAAGGAATGTCAGCCTGAAGGTAGTAGGTGGGTGGCACCGAAGCTTGAGAGGAAAGACAAAAGAAACAACATGGATTAACAACCTCACCTTACGAAACAAGGAGACAGACGCACTGTGCAAGGGTGCTGGAGAAAAATGTATCTAAAGATTAAAAAGCAACAGATAGAAGCACTTTAATAAGCACAGATGAAACTGAGAGGAGGAGAAAGAGCCAGTAGTATGGCATGGCTTCCTCTTCCACATCAGGAAGTCCATGACTGGGGTCCAAAGACGATCAATGTGCTGTCTGGATGCAAATCCTGGATCAAACAAAGTGGGGACAAGGTTGTGATGAGGATTAAATGAGTTTACAGGAAAAACATCCCCAGAACAGTGCCTGGCACAAAGCAAGCATTCAGGATTTGTCAGGGCTTTCATGATACACTAGCCTATACAATTTGATTTCTGACAATGTGCACGTGTTAATTTTTAAAAATGGTTTTACTGTGAAATAAAAAGATACGCCAAACAGAGCTATCTGAAAGAACAAATTCCGATGCAAGCCCGAATCACGGCATGAACTGTAAAGTACGATTTTAGAGCCTGCTAAGCAGGCAAGGCAGCCCGCTCTGGGAGCTGGAGAGTGTCACAGAAAACATGGAGGGCTATGGTGAGGAGGCTTCCCAGAGCCAGGCCTGCAAGAAGACCCTGCCCTTTGCACTCCCAAATTGCAAACTGCAGAGTACTCTACTGCCACATGATATCGACATAACAAAGTGTTATTTTTTGCAAATGGAAAATAAATGTTTCCACCCTTTGGGGCACCTGGGCACTTTTTACAAACTGCTTGCAAGTGGGATTCAAACTGCTACTCTCCTGATTCCATTTTTATTTGCAGAGTAAGGCAAACAGAGCAGAGGCTTTCTGCTTCCGTTTTTGCGAAAAGAAAAACAAGTGAGGCTTGGAATGGCCTCTAGAGTTCCAGAGGGTGTGGTGCAGCTCCTGGCTGGCCGGTCACACCTGGCCCAGTCCCTTCATGGAAGTCCCAGCTTTATTCCACGCAAAACGGGGCAGGAGGTGCTTTGCCCTAGGAGGTGGGGCTGCAGTGAGTCTTGTTGCCACAAATGAAGTCTCCAGTGGGTACAGGGTCATGCCTGTGCACTCCCCCTACTTAACTGGAACGGCCCAATCTCTATTTCTGGGGCTCTGCCTCAGTTTCCCCACTGAGCCTGAACACTGACACCCTGCCTGGTTCACTCCATCTTCTAGAAGACTGGACTCTGAGCCCCATTTCTCCCACAGCTGACTGCATAATCGTTGAGATCGGTAAGAAAGGCAGCAACTGGGTAGGCGCAGTGAGAGGTGCACAGGAGTGGGACCAGCAAGAAGGCCGGTTTGAATGTCCACTCTGTTACTCACTGACAGAAACGTTTCTTAACCTTGCTGAGCTTGGGCTTTCTAAAGGATTCAATAATTTAACAAATACTCGACCAAGTGCCCACCTGGGGCCAGGTACCATGCAAGGTGTTGAAGATTTGAGAGGTGCACAAAGCATGTTGCATGCTTGTAAGGAACCTACCAAGGAAAAGGCCACCTGGTGGTGGATGCTATGATGGGCAGGCACCGTGTGGTGGAGCAGCCCAGAGACACAGGAGCACAGCCTGCAGTGGGAGGGACCAGGGTCAGAGAGACTGCAACTGCGGGTTAAGATCTGAAGGAGGAACAGAAGTGGGAGAGTGTTCCAGTGGAAGCAACAGCACGTGCCCTGGCTCAAAGGAAGAAAAAACTGGGCCTGAAACACCTTCCTGAGGTCTGGGGCACAGGGCACTGAGGGTGAGGGAGATGCCAGAGAGTTATGCCAGGAAGATCAGACACCCTTGAAAGGGCTTTAAATCATTGGTAAAATTCCCGCTTTGCAGCAATGTGAGGTTGAGTGAACCATGATCCTGGAGGATGCGTCAGGAACTCCCTTGTAAAAGATATTAACATGACCATCCCACTGCCTGAGTTTTGGCTTGCCTCATTTGACAACTCTCCGCTCCCTTTCCTCCCATGCATGCACACATGCACACACACACACACGCAGCACACACACTCTAAGAACATGCACACATGTGTGCTTTGCTGGAACTCAGGTCTTTGACTACTGGGCTAAAACGGGGCCCCACACTTCCCTCACCCTATCAAACCAGCAGGCACATCTTTCTATCTTGCCCAGTCCTAGCTTCCTGCCCTTCCCACTGGCCCATGCTCTCCTCCCACTGGCCCATGCTGTCCTCCTGGGTTAGACACATCTGTTCTTCCTGCCTAGACTACCCTTCTGCACATGGCCAACTACTACTCTTCCTTTAAGGTGCAGCTCAGATGTCCCCTCTCTGGGACACCTTGTATGACCCTCGTCCAGCTTCAAGGCTGGTTCTGCACTTCCTGCACTTACCCGGCAGACAACATCTGTCACCATTCTCTGGAGATGCTGGCTGTCTGGCTTGACTCCCCGCCTTGGCCATTTCTGTGCCCTCAGCTCCAACTTATCACCAGGAGAGAGGTGGTGCCCAGCAGGAACGTGTGGCTGGGATGAACACTCCATCCCGCAGTGCCCAGCACCAATATGCACGTGCCACGGACTCCAAGAGGAAGCTGCCTGTGGCTGAGGACAGGAGGTCTCTGGGTCCTCACTCTCTCTTTCACTGCAACCGCATCTGCACCTTCCCTGTGCGTCATCCTTATCCCATCTGACCCTTGCTTAAAAGAGTCCTTTCTTTTAAGATCTCCTGAAGCTCTGCAATATGCAGAGAAGGAGGCTGGCCTGTGGGAAAGCCTGCTCTTCCAGGCATGGCCTTAGGGGCTTTTTGTTTTATGTAACATCCCAACAATCTACAGACCCTATAGCACAGCACCTGCAGAAGGTCATGGGCCTGGTTCCAAATCACCTTTCTCAGTCGATTGGCAACAGTTTATACCAAGAAAAAAATGTTTCGATGAGCAGAACTGTTGACAAGGGCCCCGCAAATCCCGTTCTTCATCAGCGTTTCAAATCCTGACCCTCATGTGTGAATCTCTCCCTCCCGCCCTCCTCCTGCTAGTGTGGCTGTCCTGGGTTAAGGTGCCTGGGGAAGGGGAACCCGAAAGCTGCTGAGCTCCAACAGGGCATGACTTTGTCTAATTTGTCAAATTCATTTAGGGGTCCCCAAGCCCTTGCACAGATGCAGCACATAGCGTGTGTTCCACGAGAGCTCGTTAACATCAAATGCATGGCCTGAACCCCAAAGAGGGGAATTTCTGACAAAATGGCATTTTTTCATTGAAAGGCGACCTAGACCAAGAAGATGTGTTCTTTCTCCTCAAACACTCTTGACATCCCACGGGACCTTAACGCTCACCTTAAACCAGTGCTCAAAGCCAGACAGATGCTAACCCAGCTTGGATGATCTAATCAGCAATGGTTGTTCCTCTTCTCTCTTCTGGAAAGCTGCCAGCTTCCCTGAGCAGTCATCTCCACAGGGCAGCTACCCACCAAAACAGGGCAAAATCGTCTTGCGACTCTGAATCAGCATTAGCCAGTGTGCCTCTGTGTGCCAGGCACACATGGGACCCACCATGTATATTTCTGCAAGGCTATTTGCAAATGACTGAACAGGCCCAGAAAGACTGGGCATGTGCCCACATAATGCAGCCACAATTCGGAGCTGGTGGTGAATCTTAATAATGAATACAGCATCCATGAGCAGCTTTGAAAATGCCTGGTGCCAGGCTCCAGCTCAGATCAACTGCAACATTAATACAGAGTGAGGAGGCCTGGGCATGAGTACTTTTCAAATGCTCCTGGAAAGGTTATTCTCATAGACAGCTGGGTTGAGAACTCCAGCACTGGAGCAAAAGCCGCCTCTGGCAACGGGTCTTGTCGGTTCTCGTTAACTGAGCACGTGCTATGCCCCTGGCACTCCGCTGGCTGCTTGCCGGGGGTGGGGGGGTGGGGTGGGGGAGGATCCATGGTCTTTCAGAAAGCAGCTCCTGCTCTCAGGGAGTAGCCAGGTAGCTTTAGGAATCAGGGCCACACACAGGACTTGAGGACAGACCCAACCCCTCAGAGCCATAAGGAGTGAGGGCGGCCCCTTCCTTCTTGGCCCCTGGCCACTTTCGATTCCACTTTGCAACAAACTTTTCCTTTATAGGCCAAACAGTCAATATTCTTAGGTCTGCTGACAGCACTGCCCAGCCAGGTTGTTCCAGGTTCCTGTCTGCTAAAACCCTGGATTCCCATCCTGCAACCCTGACTTTCCCAGCCTGCTTCCCACACTGCCAAAAGGAAGTTTCCTCTTTTCCAAGATCGCAGGTGGCCTCCCACCTCTCCCACTATCCCTGTCCTCACCCGCTTGGGTTTCCACTAGTCCTTGGCAGGGACACTCATGAAACTCTCTGGAGAGTCCACGTTCCCTCTCACTGGTCTCTAGTGAGAAAATTTTCCCATCCCATTGGCCATGGTCACTGCAGACTCAGCACATCTAAAACTTGATGTGTCTTCAGAAATTCACTTGAAACTGCAACAAGTTTTCGGAGGGGCCACCTCCTTGCCCAAATCTACCACCTTTTCCTATCACTGGCTCTTACTGGGGCTACATGGCCACCTATCCCTGCACCACCAGACATATCGAGGTGCTGTCTTCAACCGTATTCTTCAATCAGGTCTTGCCACTTCATCCTGAGGCATCTCCCAGATAATAAGGAAAGCTGTGGACTTGGAGGCCTTTCAAGTCGTGCATGGTTTTAATATGCATCGTCTCATGGAAGCCCACAGCAGCCCTGCAGGGTGCTCAGAGAGTGAAGAGACTTGCCCAGGGGAGCCTCACAGGGTCACAGCAATGTGGGACTAAAGCTGCAGAAACATGGCAGCTCCCATGAGCCCGAAACTGCTGGAGGGGAAATAGAGATGGCCAGGCATCCCTGCCCTAGAGACGCTTGTCATCTGGTGGGGGAAAAAGAACCAGGCCAGCTCGAATGTCTAAGCTCCATGCCACTTCCCTAAACATAGCTCCCTCAGCCACTCTGAGGTCAAAATGATACCCTGACCAGTAATGCACCAGGTGCTGCCAGGAGCCCTGAGGAAGTCAACACCTCCAGCCAGAGGTGGCCCCGCTCCCCAGAACACACAATGTGCTCGCACTGCCACCCACTCATTGAGGCCACGCACTGGCAGCATCTCAAACACATGCGAAAGCGGCACAACCCGTCCCCAGGCTGGCAGCAGCTGACTTCATGCCCCTCCTGGCAGAGGGACTCATGAGCACAGCCCCTACTGGAAGCACCTCATGGGCCTGAGCAGGGGACTGAGGAGAACCCAGGGAGGGAAGAACACTGACCAGGCACAGAACCTTCTGGGTAAGAGCGTGGTCCACTAGGGGCCCCCTGGCAGTGTCTCAGTGTCATAGCGGACCTGTGTCCCCCAAAAAGATATGCTCAAGTCCTAACTGCTAGTACCTGTGACTTCATTTGGAAATGGCATCGTTGCTGATGGAATCAAGTTAAAATCTGGTCACATGAGTCAGGGTGAGTAAACCCAATGACTAATGTCTTCATAACAGAAAAAGAGAGGATCTGGACACAGACAAATAGACACACAGGGAGAAGGTCATGCGAAGACAGGGGCAGAGGCTGGAGTGGTGCAGCTACAAGCCAAGAATGCCAAGGATTGTGGGTAACCACCAGCAACCAGGAAGAGACAGGGACCCTCCCCTGGAGCTTTCTGATGGAGCACAGCCCTGCTGACACATGGACTTCAGGCTTCCCATCTTCAGAACTACAAGGCCATACATTTCTGTTGTCTTAATCCACCCAGCTTTTGGTATTGTTATGGCAACCCTAAGAGACTAAGCACCCAGCTAGGACACATAACAGACAACAGAGCCAAGATCAGGAACAGCCTCTCAGCAGCATGTGTAGCGAGTGTATAGTAATAGGGAGATGAACTTGGCAGCAGAGATTCTGGTCCAATTCCTGCTCCATCTCTTCGGAGCTGTGTGGCCCTGGGCAGGCTCCTGAGGGAGTCTGAGCCTTTTTCCTCATCTGCCATTTTGGGCCAGTAAGCCTTGCCCACCTATTCCAGACTTGTTAAATTTGACCTGTGCCCATGAAGGGGCTTTATAAACAGAACTTACATGAATCGCAGGGCTCTTGTGGAGAGAGGGCGAAAATTATTCCAAAAGCCAGTGGTTTTCTCCAAAAAAGGAATCAACTGTCAAAGCTGACGTCATGAACACGACTGCTGCCGGCCTCTGTCTTCAGACTCGGAGGTGGGCACGTGACAGGTTCCTCTCAAGCTCCAGGGAAAACCCCCAAGGAGGTGGGACCTTGGCTCTAGCTTCTGAACAGGGATGCGCTTTCAGAAATCAGTCAATTTGAGTGTGTCTGCATATGCCAAACATTTGCTCTGTTTAAAAGTGTTTGCCAGCACAGATTTCTAATTGGTGAATGTTAGTTCAACCTCCCCATGGCCGAAGGGCTCTTTCTAAATCACAGACTAGATCATGTCGCTTCCCTGTCCCCCAACTTCAGCAGGCTCCAGACACAGGTCGACTCTTTTTGCTCCTGTCTGGGTGGCATTATTATTGTTAAAAATGATCTCTGAGGACTCCGAGTGCTGTGGGGCCTGGCGTAAGCCCACAGACCGGTTCAGCTCTATGACCAAAGTCTCAACTGTCAGTGGTGAAATGGGAAAACCAAGAACAATACCCTCTGATTAATTTAATTACACTTGATTAATTTGATTAAAGAATAAATTTAAAATACTTTTACAATTCTAATATTAAGGTCTTCCTGTTTTCTAAATTATTTATCACATGCTGATGAGAGAAGGCAGATTAAAACTGGGCAATCTTATACCAGTTTCCCAACTAAACAAATATCCTCTTCTGTGGACATCAAAAGGCTGGCAACCACCACCCTAAACCAGGAATTGGCTTTGAGACAAAGGCGTGGGGAATGCGCTATTTCTCTCTCCCCTCCGGCACACCCTACCTGGGGAACCTATCTCAGTGACAGCCTCGAGGGACAGCTTTCCCTACCATGTGACACCACCTCCCAGCCACAGCTGTTTAGAGCAGAGGGCTCCTCACCAAGCCAGGCCACTCTACTTCTCTCCTGGGAATTTAGGCCTGGGGAGACACAGTGAGCTTTAAGGCCACACAAATGTAGGGTTGGGACTGCCATATTGGGGTGACCATTATTTGGCCATATGCTCAGAGGACAAGAAGAAAAACCCAAAGTTGAAAACCAAAGTTAGAAACAAAGGGTACCAGATGGTGAGACCTGGGGCTCCAGACAGACAGGAAGGAAGACATTCTGGTCACTGATGGCTTCATTTCTCCTTCACAAGCCAGAATGCATTTCCTGCTTCAATTTCCATGAAACGTCAATTTCTTACAAAAAATCTCCCATTGCTGAGAAGCTAAAAAAGGAAAATTGCTTGAGCCTAGGAATTCAAGGCTCTAGTGTGCAAAGATTGCGCCTGTGAATAGCCACTGCCCTCCAGCCTGGGCAACAGAGTGAGACCCCACCCCTTGGGGGAAAAAATCTCCCATTGCTTAGAATCATGTGTCAGGTTTTTTGGTTTTCTTTTTTTTTTTTTTTTTTAGTTTGTGTCCCTCTAAATTCCATGAGGAAGAAGACAAGATAGGCCTCATGAAATGCTCACCAGTAAAAAGCTGTCTCCTAAATGGTTGAGTGGAGGACTCATGGATGGATGGGCTGGCTGGGGCGTCAGACACAAGAGCCAGGAGAGCAGCCATCTCTGCGCTGCCACCACCCCTGCAGGTGCACAGGGAGGCCCTTCTGGTGCTCTGCTTTGAGAGACCAGCCAGAAGCCAGACAGGGGTGACAGCTCTGTGGGCTTACAGGGAAGATGAGTTTCTGCTTAAGTTCCTCCTCACAAGGGAGGTCTACTCTTGGTGAAGGACAAGGAAACAGGAAAGCCAGAGTTACTGGGAACAGTCAGCTCCCAGTCACGGGGCTTGCCCGGGGTTCGGAGAACCTGAAAGTTCACAGCGTAGGAGAGAACAGCAGCCTGCTAAGTGGTGGCCGGGCGGAAAAGTTAATAGTGGAGGCGGAAGATGAAAAGGGGGAGGGAGAGGAGGCGGTGGGGGTGGAGGGGGAAGGGGAAGCCAAATTCTCCTTCAGATGCAGCAGGCACAGTGCCCAGGGCCCACAGAAATGTTCCAATTTAAAATCAGAAGGAAAACAATGAACTTCTGGGTAGAAGAAAATGTTTTAATATATAACATTAATATGTTCATCTTTAATATCAGCTCAGTCCTAAGAAATAATTTTTAATTTTTCTTCTTATGGAGGAAGAGGCCCATGAAAATAGAATTGCCCAGGACCCAGGAAAGTGAGAACGTGGCTCCGGGTGAAGAGAAGGGAGGCCAGGGACAGCAGGGGAGGGGAGATGGTCTGCCCCAAGGGTTGGTGCCAAGGGCCTCTTTGAAGCTGAGGAGCCGCAGCTGGACCCGCACACAGCTCTGCTTCCTTCTTCAGAAAGGACATCCAAAGGGGAAACAGCTCACATGCTTACAGAGGTCCCATTTCACGGGGCCTGTGGTGCTTCACACTTTACACTGCAGAGGGGCGACGGCCATGCTCAGGATCTGAAACCCCACTCTGCTGTCTTGCAATGGTCTACCTTGTGTAAAGCAACTGAGCACTCCGTGGTGGCTTAAAATGTACTGGCACCCTTCGGTACCCCTCCCATTAGAGGATGGAGTCTCACTGTCCCCCATCCCCTCGAATATGGGCTGGCCTTAGGGACTTGCTTCCAAGAATCTGTCAGAAGTGATACTATGTGACTTCTGAGGCTTGATCACCAAAGAGGATACAGACACCCCCACTTCCTACAACTGCCTGCTCTCTCTTGGGGCAATGGAGCCCTAGGCTACAGGTAGGCAGTACAGCTACCCAGCCACACGGAGCATCCACAGAGCGATGGAGAGTCTCAGCTGTGCCAGCCTCCCCACTCCCACCCTTAGGCTGTGCCCCCTTCTCACTTAGGCACCAGACATCTGAGTGAGGAAGCCTCGCAGGTGATTCCAGCCCAGCCAGTCTGACTGCAACCTCACATGAGGCCCGCAGCAAGGCCACCTAGCTGAGCGAAATAAGTGATGACCCATGTTCAAAACCACTATCTGAGGTGTTTTTGTATGCACCAATACATACTTGAAGGCTTAGTATTTTCATCTGTAAAATGGGAATAATAAAAGTAACTCCTTTATCAAGCTGTTGTACATATTCAGTGAACGAGTCCATGGAAAGGACTTATTGCACTGGGTCCCCACCCCAGTAAGCACCCAGTAAACATTAATCAAAGCTGGGATTACCATTAATTGTTGTTATTATGCCCATTTTTCAGAAGAAAAAACAGGACTCACAAAGGCTGAAGAAAATTGTCCAAGAATCATACAGGGAGTTAGAGGATAAGCTCAGCTTTCAATCCAGGTCTGTCCAGTGCCTCACAATCTGACTCGAAGAACAGCTTCAAATAAAAGGTGCATGTCCCCCAAAGTGACTGTGACAGCCATCAAAATCCTGTTGAAGAACTGCCATTCCAATGGTGAGACTGTAGGCACAGAGAGTCGCCAGCCAAGTGCAGCAGAATCTGGGAGGTACTAGGTCCTTGCCCAGGAAAACAAAAGGAACTGAGGTCAGATGCTCAAAATGTCTTAATAATAATTACCCTGAATCACCACACAGAACTCATACATTTTCTACACTGTTTTGTCATCCATCATCTGGTCGGGTCCCCAACCCAAGAGGATAGTTTTTATAGCTTTGCTCTCCTCTTTCATTAAAATGAGAGTCAATAAGGTGGCGAAACCTATGAAATGTGCCAACAGGTAGATTAGTTCTGTCCGAAACTGCAATAATTTATGGGCCTCCCAAGATTATTTATCCAATACATATATTTACTAAGTTTGGGGGTAACAACCTGGGAAAGTTTGCAAACAATTCCTTGATGTCCCACGGGGCTGTAATGGATGCATTTTATGAGCAGGAACTGTACTTATAGATCTGCCTAATAAAGCCCTGAAGGTTTTATTGTTTGAAGTCAGCCAGCAAGGCTGTCATCAGCTTCTCATGCATTTAGGAGAACCTACTTGGTAAGGTGAGACACAGTCAGGAGCGCCAGGCTGCCCCAAAATCTCAGCCAGACTGACCGCTGCACAAGTCCCTTTGCACAATGCATGCTCTGTCCAGTCACTAACAGGCCAGGAGTAACTTCCAGGTGCCAAGCAAGGTTCGCCCCAGGTACTGAGGATCCGGGGAACAGATAGTTGAGAGAAGGAGAAGGGGCCAGCGATGATGATCTCACGTGTGCACG
Source organism: Trachypithecus francoisi (assembly GCF_009764315.1). Classification (NCBI taxonomy): domain Eukaryota; kingdom Metazoa; phylum Chordata; class Mammalia; order Primates; family Cercopithecidae; genus Trachypithecus; species Trachypithecus francoisi. The sequence goes on from NW_022681468.1 coordinate 10,937,562, forward strand.
AGGGGCTCTGAGAACCAGGATGAAAGGCTTTCCCAGGACCTGATGCTGCATTTCAGGAGCCTTAGAGCTCCAAACAGAGAACTCAGCCCCATCGACTTCCATGCCCAGATCCTGACAACCATTCTAATCTGCTCTGATAACTTGCTACTGAATTCCTTTCTCTGCTTGCATTCAACTTCCACACGAGCTTCAGAAACCAAGAAACAAAGGGCCAGACATCTAGGGTTCTTGCCCAGCCCCATGGCTCTGGGCCTGGGTTCCAAGAGGGAAGACAGATGAACAAGGAGAAAGCCACGTCCTCCGTGCCTGGTGGGCAGCAAGACAGTGTGAAGACAAACTGTCCATTTCCAGGTGGACTCTGCCAGCAGTGGGCACTGGGCACTGGCCGGCTTCAAGGATCATGACCGACTCCAGAATGATTTCATGTCCTGCTCGGCCACAATTCCGCTTCACTTCTCTTGGCCTCAATTTGTTGACCTGTAAATGGGACCCATGGAGAATGGAGCTGCATTCCCTTCCCGGGCCCACGTCCTGGGGTGAGGAACCCTCCAGAGGGTGGCAATCTTCACCAGGAGGCTGACTGCCCAGGATGCCCTGCCCTTGGCACCATCTGGCAGTCAGCCAGTAATGAAGAGGGCTCTCTGCCAGGCCCACACTCCAGAGAAACCAGCTAAGAATTTGCCCACCGGCTTGTGGAACATGCTTTTCTCTTTCTCTCTCTCTCCTCCTTAGCAATAAGAAAGTGAAGGTCAAGGGTAGTAAACCACCCATGACCCTGAGACACTCTTCCCTTCTTCATGTTCCCTTTGTCCAGCCAGCTCTACAAAAGTCACCAGCCCTGCCAAGCATGTGGATTTCAAAGAAAATGGTCACTGAGTGGCACACGCCTTAATTCCTGACTGTGACCCCCTTTCCTACCCACTGAGCCCACTGCTGGGGGAAGCTCAGGGAAGCTGACCAGCCAGTGTGTGCCCTGGATTCTCTCAGCTGTGGATGTAAGTCTGGGAGCATTGTTTTTAGGCCAGGAGCAGCCTGAATGCATTTGCAGAGGCACAGGGAGACCCACGGCTCGGTGAATCAGGCTGGGACACTGCCTGCTCCATTTCCTGTTGGCTAGAGTCCACAATAGCTGGGCAGCAAGTGCTGAAGCCAGTGGCTACCTTGCTTTCCTTCCGAGCCTCAGCAGAGTTGGCGGGCTGGGGTCTGGGCAGCAGGGCCCAGAGGATCAGTCAATAGATACAGACAAGCAGAGACACTGCAATCAGAGAAACGGTGCCTGAGGTTACACCCGGGACAAGCATGCTCGTTCCCGCACAGTATTTCTTCTTGAACATTTTACACATCTTCACTTTCCTATAATATAGAGGGTATGGGGGGCCATAAACAGGGCTACCAGCTATCTTTTTAATGCAAATCCTCAGTCAAACCCCTCCCACAGCTCCCTGTCACCTGTAAGACGTGGAACCCTCCTTAATCTAGCATTCAAGACCCACTCCCATCTAAGCAGGAGTGACCCAGCCTTGTCTCTGCCTCGTGGCCTCAGCCTGACTCTACAGACCTACAACACAGTCCCCTCTCCCTGATAAACAGGGCTCTGTGCTTCTGCTCACACTTGCCCTCCTACCTAGAGTGCCTTTCCCGCTCATCTCTGCTCAAGAAATTCCTTCTCATCTCCCGGGACTCCAGTCGAACGCCTCCACCCTCCCCTGGCCAAACCCATCTTTCCCATCTCTGCCTTCTCGGAGCATGTCAATCACTCTAATTAGCTACAGGTAGTTACGTAACATGTTTTCCCCAACTGTCTCTGAATCCATAAAAGGCAGGGAATATCTCTACCTTCATCCTCCACCCCACTTTGCTAATGGCCTCTCAGTGAAGGCTTGGTCAACGTGTCCACAGAAAGCATCCCAAAGACCGATGCTGAGAATGAAAATGCTTCCCTCCTTACGATTCAAGGTAAAGCATCTGCAACGTCAGACCCAAAAGGGTCTGAAGTTGTCCCGGCCTTTTTCACTTGTCTGCACTGCTGGGCAGGCTGGCCTTCAGAAAACCAAGCCCCGGCCCCACACGCTGAGCACGCGTCCCATCTGAGAGACCCCACGGATCTTCCAGTGTCGCGCTCAGCTCACCTCGGAGGGGAATCCCACAACACGGTCCATCTTTCCCTACTTGCCAAGGGATTGATACTTTCGAGTGCAGTTTGCTTAACCTAGGCCCCAAAAGGGCTGCTGTTGATACACAGGCCAGAGCAACTATTTCTCGGTAGGAGGGGAAACAAAGGCCAGAGAAATACTTTCCAGACCACAGTTTCATCTGTAAGCAAGAGCGGCAGTCGGAGATACAACCACGCAGACACATAATGCGAGGACCGCAGTGCCTGGATGTAGCAGGTGTCTTGTGAATATTTGTGGAAAGAAGAGGAGGAGGGATGACAGGGCCCTGGGATCAAAAGTGGCTGAGTTAACAGTTCAGCCCAAGAGGGCTGCAGTCTATACCCAGAAACTTCCTCTGAAAAAAAGTTCTAGAGCCACTTTGACAATGCAGTCCCATGATGAGTCACCCTGTAATACGGTGCCGGAATTAAAGAGCTCCTTTGCAATTTATTTTTACTATGGTGGTGGGCAGGCCCAGAAACAGATTTGCCCAATTGGGCTTAAGAGTATCAGTCTGCAGCGGTTTTCAGTGTGGTGGCGGGATGGAAAACAGAGCTTCACAGGGCTGTGCCCCACCTACCGGGGCTGGCACCCTGCCTTGCCAGTCCCCAGGTCCTGTGGCTCCTTGGAGTGAATGCCTGGCAACTGGGTGGGTTCTAGCGCTGTGGCACGAAGAGGGAAGCAAGGAGGGAGGTGGTGGGAGAGGAGGTGAGATGGAGGGCCAGATCATGCAGGGCCCTGAGGGTCACCTTAAGGTCCCTGGCTATTGGGCACAGGGGGCACTGAAGCTCTCCCAGTCGAGGAGAAATGAGATCCTTTAAAAGGCCCATCCTGGCTACCATATGGGAAAGAAACGGTAGTGCGCAGAGGAGGAGGAGTGGGAAGCACCGTGAAGAGGGTCAAGTGACTCGGACAGCACAGCGGTGGGTGAAGGTGGGAAGAGTGGCCAGCGGGGGTGGGGGTGAGTGGCACATTCTGAGTCCTTTAAAGCAGGGAGGGGCATTACTGATCCGTCACCTGTGAGAACCAGTGATTCTCGAACACCACTGTGCCTGAGATGAGAGTGACCTGGAAGTGTGTTAAAAATATAGATTCTGGGCCCCCCATCCCAGGAGTTCTAATTCAGCAAGTCTGCAGCAAGGTCCACCCGTATGCATTTTAATAAGCTCACCTGGTGTTTCCACGGAAGTGGTCCCTGGATCACACTTGGAAAAAACCTACAGTGGCCCAATCTTTGCACTTGAAACCAGAGAAGGGTCAGAGTGGGGGGTGGCTTGGCCCTAGGCACAAAGGTGAGAGGAGAGAGAAGGCCCCCTGCCTCCCAGCCTGGGCTCTCCCCACCAGTCCTCGTGTGCCTCCAAGTCTGCAACAGCTAAGTCCTCCAGATTCTGAACAGACCCCTTAAAAAGGGCAGAGGGTGACGCCCCACTAGCAACCTATGATAGTAGCAGCCTATGACACACTACAGCTGTCTGTGTCCACCACGGCAGCCTCAATGCCTAGCAGTGCCTCAGCCAGAGCTAGTGCTCCATAACTGTTTGCTAAACCGTTGCCCCTGACTGAGGAAAGAATGACGGTGTGTGTAGGGGGTGGATCCTAGCAATCAGACAGGACCTGAGAGAGGCATGCTCTGTGGAGGAGATGGCTCCATGCCTGCACAGATGGACAGAGCCACTCTCAACCGCCACAGGGATGTCCTCGAACAGACTCGAGGACAACCAGCCCTGGTATAGAAGCTGCACCTACAGAGAGTTTTCAGACCGAAGCAATGTTGTCTTGTCAGTAAAACTGATAGAGGAACAGTCTCAACATTCCCTTTCAGAAGCCGGGTGTATTTTTCCACTCCTCCTTTTCAGATGAAGAACACAGAATGTGGCTTTCACTTCTACCTTTAGACTTAACACTGAAAAACTGGGCGTACTGTTTTAGAAGTATTCAATAAAGCCCTCTGAGCAAGGATACTGTATCCATTCATAAATCATTTTAAACTTGCACGTGATGCTCTCCGGGGTATTCACTTTATTTAAAAATATAAGACTTATCAATACTGATAATTTAAAAATGACTGTCGTTATCATCCATTTGCTGAATTAAAAGAATCAAGAAGTGGATCGGGATCCCGAGACCATATTAGCAGATAGAGGTGGAGAAACGTGGCAGGCTGGGAAAATGCCCTGGGCATTCTCTGTTTGCTCTTTTGCTTGGTGATGCTAAATGAGGTACATACAGCAGCTCATCATAGATTATTAAGAAACAGAAGCACCTGGAAATACATTGACCCTCACCAAGACCACCACCTGACCTTGGGATTCAGGTTTCAAAAATTTGGGTCCGCCGAGGCATTTAGCCTAGCCTCTCTTAGCCACCCCGAAGGACTTGGGAAGGTGGAGGTTTTTAACCACACGAAGTGCCATCTGCACTTGTCATAAGCCACATACAAAGACAACAAGAAACACACCTAAATTTCTTAGTGAATGTATCCTGTGATTCTTGTTGCTGGAAACAAGTGTGAAATCGCTTCTACTATCACGCCCCAAATAAGTGTTTGCAGTAATCACGTATCAGAGGCCATGAACTTCTCTGTCCTCTTATCTCATCCTCTCTGGTGACTCTGCAAAGCTACTCTTGCGTTTTCTACTTTTTAATAACTACACATATTAGAAATCTAGCCCAAAGCTGAAGCCACGGGGCACCTGTTCTCTTAAAGTTTGGGGGCAGAAGATGCAGATTCCATGGGCCACACTGAGGACACGCAATGTTATTACTCATTTACCAAAACAAAAATTTGTGCTGACTGCTGAGATGTGGTCAGTATTTTGCAGATTGTAGATGAAACATAGTCAAGCTTTCTAACTCATTCTGTCTGCTTTTCCTCCTTCATCACCTATCAAGAAACTTGAAGCTTTTGTCATATAAGTAGCTCAGTGATCCAAGGGAGATGAAGGAGGGGTCTATTGGTGAAGACGTCACTCGCATGACACAGGCAAGGCCAGCATCAGAGACGGAAGCATTTTCAACTGCTGGGGAAGAAACCCAGCCTGAGTATCATTACCAGAATGTAAAGCCACGCGATGGGACGACACAGTATTTCAGGGATTTTCCTTTGCTCTTTGTAAATTGAGTGTTACAGACAGGACTCTGGAATCTCCAGTCCTGGGAACGGTGGATGCTTGGCCAGCTCTACATACTTACAACGAAGAACAGCAGCTGCTATACTCACATGGGTGACCTTCCGAAGGCCGTCCCCAACATCAGCTACGACGGCATCTCTACTCCGTAATGTGAAAAGTTCTTTGACACCTACCTTTCCTCTCGAGTCCCAGAAACTCCTAAGAGCTGCAGATGAACCGTGAAGGTCTTACATATGTTCCTCTGAATACCTTCTCTAGTCTGTTGTTTGGGGGAGGATTTAACTCATGGGCATCCTGGAGGAGGAGAAACAGTTCTTTTGAAAGCTTCTGTTACATAACTTTTATTGTGTCCCTTTTTCAGGAGGTGCAGCCTAGTGACAACTTCTCAGACTGATGTTGCCTATGTCAGTTCGTGTTCACTTCCCACAGAACCCCAGGGGGATGAGTGTGGGACACAGAGGAATTCTTTAGCTTTTCCCAAAGAATCACCAGCACTAATGCTTTTAGGGTTACACTTGGCTTATTTAGGGATCTTTCTGGAAATAGACATGTTTGATATCGTGTAGCTAAAAGAAATCTAATGTATTAACAAAAATCCTGGTGAATTTAGAGGTTTATTGACAGCAAAATCACCTCCATGTGTTACTTCTGTCAAATCATCTGCATGCTTTTTTTAGTGCCATGGTTATCTAGAAACTGGGGAAGAAGGACACAATTTGGTTGCCAGACAGACACACTGCAGCAACAGTGGAAATGAGGTCCAGCACGGGTTGATTTAAACCCCAGCAGAGTCCATTTAAAACATTGCTTGGTTCTGCCATTCGATAATTATCAGAGAATGAGAAAGACACGTCAGCTCTCTGAGCCTGGGCTCCTCACCTAGAACACGGGGTTCATAGTGTCTACTTTGCAGAGTCGCAAGGACAAAATGTTTAAGGGCTGGTGGTTCCTTTCTCGTGCCCTCTCTATCTGAAAATGACTGCAGCTTCGCCAGGGAGACTACCTCAGACAACACACTTCCTTAGATGTTACAAGGAAGCCTGCGCACAAAACCTGGCAAAAATACCAGCCAAATTGACACTTCTTCCTCACCATTTCCCAGCTTCAGCTGAGTTCAAGGCTCTAACTAAAGTACTCTCCATTTTCAAAACAACTGCAAACAGTAATTCCATACTTCCCCTCCTTACCTTCCAGGAACAGCCTGAGATTGAGGCGAAATCTTCAAGTCCCCTGAACCCTAAAGCTACACAGATAGAATGTCATAGTCTTCTTACCCCATTGACCCAAATTACATAATGGTTCTTGCATCTTCTGCCACGTGGATCCTAGAGAGGGTCATGCTCATTCTAGTGCTCTCAGATTTGTGCTGAGCCTCTACCATGCAAGGGGACTCTGATAGGGAAGCCGGCATAATCACCTTTAAGATCAAAGCTCCATCCTCCTTCACATATTCAGGGTGCAGAGTCTCCATGTAGGGTAATAAACAGCATATCTTCGATAATCACCAATTTCTTATTGTTTATAACAATGTCTAATCGGGATGTTATGTAACCTTAAAGTACGGAGCATTCTGGAGCTATTAATAACCAGATATATCCAAATTTTGAGGATTCTTCAAACTTAGAGTTGGAGGGTGATGGCTGGTACCAATACACACACATATACATGCAAATGTACACACCCATTGCATATATATAAACCCAGATCCAGCAAACTGAAATAATTTGTCCATGGCCACAAAGCCAATTAACAACTGAGTCAGGAATAAATCCCAGGTTTCCTGGCCTTTGGAAGCTGCTCTTTTCCTCCACACTCCGATCAGTCCAGCTGTGCCTCTTCACTGAGGCAGAAATGCCACAGCACTCAGGCTGTGTCCTCATGATGCTAAGTGTGGCTGCTGCAATCATGAGGGCATGGTCTCAACCTCTGACTTAGAATAGTAAGCAAACAAGGGAAATGTCTCATCGTTGTTATTTACTTATTACACATAACCCTCTTGTTCTCCCAAAAGAAATCTGAGGCCCTTAAAACATATTTTAACATGAGGCCATAATATGCATGGTGTGGCAGAGTTCAGCTTTAGGGATCTCACAGAAAAAAAAAAAAAAAAAAACCCTGAGTTTAAGACAAAGAAAAACTGGAAAGGAAAAATTTATTCTTGATTGCTTATTTTCACACTGGGAGAAAAAAAGCAAAAAATATGAGAAAACTAATGAATTAAAAAATAAATATCAGTAACAAGAGTAATGTTTTGTGATGTAATCCAGCTTTGGCTCTGAGTAGTATGATCTATGACACAAAAATCGTTATTTCATAATTACCTCAGCATTTTCAAAAGCAACTTAATGAAGATTGTTTCTCTGCATTCATTTTTATTCAAACCCTTACCAGTTAATCATGAGAAGCTAAAACACACAATGCTAGGAGATTAATATCCCCACACAAGATGCAATATTTTTCCTTTGCAGACTGTATGAGCCTGTGAAAAATGAAAGCTTTGCTCTGGTTTTGTGAATTTAAAACAGTCACAAAACCCGCTGAGAGCTGAGTTTCTGGGAAAAAGGTGGGACACTCCCGTTTCATTTGGGATTCGGCAACACTTTAAGAGGTTCATTAATCCATATCTTAAAAAGACCCATGACAACCCCATTAACAGCCCATAGGTCAAAGTGATGGATTTAGCTCTAATCCACAGCCAAAAACTAACTCAGAGTCTGAATACCCTTGCGGCCCACCTTCCCTGCCCCAGCCCCTCTATAGCCAAGCTCAGGCAGGCTCCAGGCTTCCCTAATATACTCAGCAAAAAATGGAGTTGGGAGAGTCTAAAAAAAAAATCACTTTATTTATTTGCAGTAATTGTCTGCGTTGGGAATGCTTTACCTATGCAAATAAGATTGATTCTTTTTGGGAAGGGCAGGAAAAGCTCACCAGCTTGCTGCTTTGTAGCCTGCTGGGCATCTTGTTAATGCATTATATGTCATCAGTTCTTAGGAGTTAATGTCATCTCTCCTACTGAAAGGCCTAACCTGTCCCATAACCCCAATCTGGTAGCTTGGAACATTTTATAGCCACTATGTGTTAGCCCAATAAATAATCTATTAAGCACAGCTTCAGCTTCACCTCTTTTGGGCTGAACCTGAATCTCGCAGCTCCCTGGAAACCAAGTACTCTTCTTGGAAATCAACAACCCATTCAGTGTAGAACGTTTGTCCAAATCACTGGACTAAGACACCCTAGTTCAAGCCTGTACTTACTAGTTCTTTCACTCATAGAATCACTTAATTGAAGGGGGTCTGAGGGGCCGGTCAGTCCACAGTTGCTCTTGACTAACAGAGACACAGAGGCCCCTACTACTAAGAGACTTGCTCTGCACCAACACAAATGTACGTGTAGACAGCTGAGCTCAACACTGTGACTCCACCATTGGAACAAGCCCCTCAGACCAGGATCAATTGATTCCATGTGGCTTCCCGCTTCAGGACTGAACTAAATGTACTTAAGCAAACAGTTAACAGCGGCAAGCCAGAGAACTGGGGGCATGCATCAGGCAGCGGATCTGCATTAAAACTCCCTTTCTTTTGGGCTCAGAAGTGTGAAGTTCTGCTGACACTGAGGGCTGGCAAATATGAGCCAACGCTGGGCCAGCCCCTGCACAGTGGCCCTCTGGGATCAGCCCCCGCTCCCATTAAGTAACCATCTCCAAGATTTACAAAACCAGGGGCAGGTAACCTTGATGAGCCCTGCCCCCAGGGAAAGGTTTAGGATGCAGTTCTGAGGCCTAGCATGTGCTGGGCACACAGGAGGAACCACTGTCTTTCCCATCCTTCAAGAGGACTGGGAAAACAGAACCCCACGAAAGAGAACACCTAGGAAAACATATTATCCTCTCACCTGAACTAAAAATTAGCTTTATACTTGGAGTACACATTAGGGGTTGGCAGCAACGTGATGGCAGGATGAACAAAAAGTGCATGCTACCGGCAATTTATTTCATCAGAACAGATACTCATTGGAGCAAGTATATTCACACACATGCAATGACTCTTGAGACGGAAGCAGTCAGTAGAAGAAAGGAGACAGGTGTGTTTGTTACAAAGGGAACAGTCTGGCAGGGAAGTAGAGTACCCTGGTTTCCAATCCTGGTCTCCCACTTCCTAACCTTGTGACCTTGATTAAGTCATTCAACCTCTCTGAGCCTCAGTTTCCTCATCGGGGCCAAGGAGAAACAGGAACCTATTTCCCAGAGCGATTTTGAGGCGCACTGCCCGGCACGGCCTGGACACCCACTAAATAAGAGTTGTTGCCCCCAAATGCTAAGTCTGAACCCAGCTGCATACACATGCCATTATCCAGACCAGACAGGTCTCCAGCTTGCATGTCAAGCCCGCATCTTTCTCCAGAAGGCAGAGGAAAGCACCAGGTCTGCCCCGGCAGTTCAGCCTCCAGGCGGGGTTTTGGGCAGGGGAAACTGAAAGATTCAATCGGAAGCCCCGAATGTTTCCAGGCTCTAAGTGGGGAAGGAGGGTAGGACAGGGGCCCAGAGGCGGCCTCCGGGCCCTGCAAAGGGAGCTTTGTTCGCGAGGCGGAGGGCCTGGCTTACCGAGAAGCGCATCCGGAGCCGGTTGGGGGGCGCGCGGGGCACGCAGCAGAGCCAAAGCTCGGCCCGGGTCCGGAGCGCCAGAGCCGCAGGAAGGCGAAGAGGAGGAAAAAAAGGAGGCTGCCGCCGGCTCCTGCCTCATTCTCCCCGGCAGCGTTGACCCGCGGGCCGCCGCCGGATGGGGCTGGCCGCCGGGCTCGGGACCCTGTGCGCGCTGCTCATGTCCCCGTCTGCCGCTGGCGAGGTGTGCGCGCAGCCGGCTCGTCTTTGGGCGGCACCCGGGGGCTCCTCATGCCCCGCGCCGGGGCTCGGAGGGAGGACCTCGGGGAGGCAGCGAGGAAGGAAAGAGAGAGGGTCGGCATGAGAACACGCAGAGCTGCGCCCCGCAGGGGCCGGGGGCGGGCGGGCGCCAGGAGGACCGTGCTGCCCCACCCACCGCGCCTCTGCGCCCCGCGCTGCGCGCCCAGCGGGGCGCCGAGCCCCAGAAACTTTAGCACATGGCCGGTCCGGCGGCCGCGGTGGCCGAAGCTGCCCTGCTCTTCGAGCGCCCCCCACTGCTTCCTGCCCCAGCCCCAGAGCGCAGCTTACCAGCGGCGACCGCGACCGCGACCGCAGCGGCGGGGCGCCCACCCGCCGCACGCAGAGCAGTGCGCACCTGCGGGGAAGGAGGAAGGGGCTGGCTGCGTCGGGGTCTCTGCTGGGGAGGGGCACCTCGGCGGCAGCGATCGCCAGGGGTTAAGGCATCCTGCGCGGGGGCTACGCGCGAGCGGGGTTCGGCAGGCCGGGATGGGGGAGGATCTGCGCGCCCCCCGCCCCAAGGCGCCGCTGCTGACAACGCGCGCGGGCTTCCCTGGCCCCGGGTCTGCGGAGCCAGCCCCGTTACCTAGCGACTTGCTCCGGGGAGCCCACGCTGACGCGCGCGTCGAGCCGGGCTGCGGCAGCCGAGGGGCGGGGAAGGAGGGGAGGGGGAGCTCCAGTGCCGAGAGGGCTGGCGGCTGCGGGCCGAGCTCCTCCCTCCGCCTCCCTCTCCGCGTTGGGGAGGGGGCCCGGGAAAGACGTGGCCTCCGCCTGGCCCTGGAGGATGGGAGGCCTGCGCGGGGCGGGGGAACGGAGGGAGCCACTAAGTGCTCCTGTCCCCGCAGTGGGGATGCAGCAGCAGGTGGCGGCTACGTGGCCTGTGGAGGCTGGGCACCCAGAGGCGCGCGGTGAGCCCGGCCCCGGCGGGTGCGTGGATGTGTGGGACACGCTCCTACTCACGTGGCATACATGGGGACCTGGGGACGCGGGTGAAAGAGGCGCCTCCTCCTTCCTCTGGTCTCCCTCCCTCCCTCCTTCCTGGACATTTTGCTCCTGCGCTCTTTCTTCATTATGGAAGCCCAGGTTGCTCCGTTCCCCACTCCAGCTCCTCCTATCTTCCACGGAACAGGAGGATGGCCTGGCAGCTGAAGGTAGTTATGTCGTGGTCAAACCACTACACCCCCAACCCCTGCCGCCCTTTGGCCCCTCCCCAACCCACCCCCGTGTCCAGTTGCCCGACTCGTAGGCCCTATAACCTGCCTCAGGGCGCCTTCTGCTTTCAGGACTTAGGACCTCTGACACAGACTGGGGTTCAAATCCAGGCCCCTCCAATTGCTTGCAGTACGCAGGACGTTTTTACCGTCTTCAGGAAGATCGAGTCCTTGTCTCCAAAGGTCATAGCTAAGTACTAGTACCCAAGGCCTTCCATGAATGTGAACATGATTTTCTAGAAGATAAGCAGCCTGTCTCCTGATTCTCTGGGACCTCACCAAAATCCACCCCAACCTCCAGGGAGGTAAGGCAAGTGCCGGGAAACACGACAAGGGGGACAAATTGCCCAGGTCCGCTGGGTGCCTCAGAAGCAGAGCTAGGGGAAGAACCCAGACATCCTGGTTAGCAGGTTACCAGGGCCCACCGCTGTGCCCCTTCCCCAGTTGGATGGTGCAAGGAACCTTCTGCCCCTACTTTCCAGAAGATCCTCCTGCCTACCAAAAGGCGGCTTCCTTCCCATTCCTGCTACAGAATAGGAATCACCTGCCACCTCACCCACAAGACCAACCCATACCCTCCCTAGCTGGCCTTTCTGTCTTCCTCTCTGGTATGGATGTGGGGAGAAAGATGCAGAGGACAGACTCTGCAGAGATTTAGGGGAATCAGGCCTGCCCAGGAACACCCACACCCTAGCCCTGCAGCTCTACAGGAGAGAGTACCTCCATGAGGGGCTTTGGGAAACAGCAGAGTCTGAGTGATTTTTGTTGGCTTAGTGACAAGACATTTCCTCCAATTATTATTATTATTGAGATGCCAGTAACTCCTGTTGAAAAACCCTGCAAGTGTATCGAAACAGAAACCTTGTGTCTTAAGAAATCAGGGTCCAAAGGCCACACTTTTCTGAGAAAAGCACTTTGCATCCCAGCCTGTGTATAACAGTTGCATTCCAACATTTTCCAGTGAAATTGGGAGCAATATCTCTGAATTTCCCAACCAGTTACTATGGGTAGTTGCAGACAGGGAGCTGGACTATTTCTTGGTGCCAAATTGGCAGCCGACTCTTTCTTCAGCCCCAGTTTCCCAATCTGCAGGTAGAGTTTGATACCGAATTTGTCAGGAAGCCCAGTGCTTACAATAAATGAAACCTCCGAGCTTGGATTCCATGCGTCCCACTATTCCAGGAAACAAAGCAGCCTGTAAGGAAGTGCGATTTGATGGCACAAATGTCTCATTCATGGTTTGCGGAGATTTGAAAAATGTTGTCTGAGCACAGCAAAAGCTGGCACATACATCTTTTATTGGTGTATGTATGCGTGGGGAAAAGGGGAGCAGGGAAGACTCCTACATTACATAGTCATTCTTCCTGTTTTTCTCAAATAATAGGAAGTAGGGAGTGCACAGGAAAGCCAGGATTGAGGAAGCCCATGATCCCTATGGCCACACAGGGATTGTTCCTTAGCAATGCAGTGGAAGAACATCTCCCTGACTTTGTAAGGAGTATCTACTGAAGTCAGGCACAGTGTTAGGCACCAGGGATGCAAAAATGACTTAGATAAGTCTTCTGTCTTCCGGATCCTCATAGGTGCTTTTATTGAGGGCTTAAACCATGTCAGGAATTCCAGGTACCACAAGTTTTATCTAGGAAAGCTCATTTTAATCTCACCAAACCCTGTAAAGTGGGTCTATTATCTTTGCTTAAGAAGGGAAGCTCGAAAAGGTGATGTAAGTTCCCTAAAGTCATGCAGCTGGCCGATGATGGACTTGGGGATTTGTAATCCAGTCTTCCTAACCCCAAGCCCAAGTTCCTAACTTCCTATACTGTCTGCCAGGCTAAATGAAAAAAAGAACAATAGTAACATAGCTAGTGCCTGCTTGAGACTTAGGATTGCCAATGAGATGTGTGTGTGGAGTCTCCAGCATAGTTCCTGGAACAAAGTGAGCTGTTGATAAAAAGATAGTTATTATCATCATTAGACCCTCATAGTTGTTGTGAATTGTTATGCTCTATCTTATAGAGGTTACCAAATACTATTCTTGGAGGCATAGAGGAAAGTGACTATACCTGTCTGCAGGGACTGCAGCTGGCTGCCCAGAGGAGGTGGCATATGAGTTGGGTCCCCAAGGATCTGTAAATATTGGGCAAGTGATAAGGCAGAAGCAAGAACAAGCTAATCAGGAAGAATATGCAGGGGAAATCACAGAGCTGGTAACAAGCAGCTCTCGTGTGCAGGAGCTGAGAGAAAGAGACCCGAGGCAGGTAGACAAGAAGTTGAAGACATGGAGCAAGTCCTAGGGATGCTGAAGGACACAGGTGGAAGAAAAGTTTCGAAACTGTGCAGGTACTGCCCTTCTTTTGAGCTCTCAGGGAAGCAAGCAGAGAGGGAGCTAGGGGAGCCCATGCCTCCTGTCAATGCTGGTTTCCTCCCTGAAGGAGCAGGCAAGGCCATCTGCTGAGTCTGGCCTATGGGGTGGTGAGTGTGAGACAGTGGAGCAGGTAGCTGTAAGAGGATCCAGCCTCCAGACAGCCACCCAGGCCAAGACTTAGTGGCTGTGCTTGACTGAGGCTCCTCCCATCATTCATAAGGACAATGGGGTCCTGATCCCTACCAGCCTCCACACTTTGCAGGGACATGGCGAGGCACACAGTACACTTCACAGGTCCTTCTGTGTGAGAGGGCTTGGCAGTCTGTAATGAGTGTATTGTTTGCATGAGACACATAAATAGTACATCTGTTCCCAGCTTTTTGCAGATATTAGCCTATTGGATCCACAATCTATTCCTTCATTTATGCATTCATTCATTTAATAAGTGTTTAATTGAGCACTTATTAGGTCATGTGGTTGCACAAAAAAGAGGCCCTTCCTTGGATCTAGGAGATTGAGGAAGCCTTCCTGGGGTGAGGGAGATTTCTAAGATGAGTCTGGAAGATAAGTGGGAGTCAGTCAAATGAAAGGAAAATGGTTTGGGGGTTAGGGAGCAGAAGTATTTCAAGTCCAGGAGCAGCGCTTGCAAAGACTTTCAAATACTGAAAAATAGAGCCCACGGAGAGAGGTCAAACCTAGTTGTTCCCTTTAGAGAAGAAACACTACGTGAAGTGTAGTCAGATAAGTGTATGATATGGGGTTGGGGATAGTAGGACCCAAGAGGGAGAAAGGACTTCCTTAGAAATGGCTCAGCAAAGATTAGAAGCATCTTTCCTTTCTAAAAATCAGTATCTATACTGTTAATGATGTTTTATTTTTTTATGGTGCTCTGAGGTGTTCAAAACCTCTCATTTCCCACATTTCATTGGCTCTCATCATATATATGGGGGTTTGGTCTGGAGGATTCCTCAGTCTCAAAGCTGATACCTGACAGACCCTGTGACTTGAACCCAGGGCTTCCTCCTGGGTGGTCTGGCCCTGCTAATTTTTTTTTTTTTTTTTTTTTTGAGACAGAGTCTCACTCTGTCACCCAGGCTGGAGTGCAGTGGCACAATCTTGGCTCACTGCAAACTCCGCCTCCCGGGTTCACGCCAGTCTCCTGCCTCAGCCTCCCGAGTAGCTGGAACTACAGGCCCCCACCACTGCGCCTGGCTAATTTTTTGTATTTTTAGTAGAGACGGGGTTTCACCACATTAGCCAGGATGGTCTCGATCTCCTGACCTTGTGATCTGCCCACCTCGGCCTCCCAAAGTGCTGGGATTACGGACATGAGCCACCGCCCCCAACCTGGTCCTGTTAATTTTTAATACTTGCACATCGCTCTTTACAGTTCACAATGCATGTCCTTCTTCCTGAGCTCACTTGACTCTGTCAGCATCTCCAGCTTCGAAGGAAGAAAATGCTAATCCAGGGAGGGGCAGCGTCTATCCAGCAGAGCCCCCTGGTTAGCAGGAGGCCAGGAGGGTGACTGGCTGGGCTTGACAGACTGCAGCCTCTGGGCTGAGCAGCAGTTTAACTCATTTGCATTCACGCGAGTAGAACAGCCTATGTGAGTGGCAGGGCCTGAGTGAAGAGCACCATAAAGCACAGGTGAAATGAAGTGAAGAGGACTCAAACATTTGTTTAGGATCGGCTTTCAGGTCGGAAATCTTGCTGTGCAACACCCATATCGAGAGATTATCGAAATGAGATCATCAACTGACCACACCAAGGAGGTGGTGAAAGATTGAGATTGGGACAGCTGGGAAGAGCTGAGAGAAGTGACGAACACAAAAGAGATGATTTGGAAAGAGGATGCCATCAAATAGCTGCAGGGTTTTCTTATAGGACAGAGCTTGATTAGCTCTTACAGGTGGCCCAAAGAGGTTGGAGTAGGCCACCAGGAAGACAATTGCTTTGTTTCAAGACGAGAAAGAACACCTTTACCCTTAGAACAGTGGTCAGCAAACCACAGCTCATGGGCCAAATCTAACTCACTGACCACTTCTGTAAACAAGGTTCTAGTGCCCACCCATTCGTTTTTGTCTTGTCTATGCTGCAAGAACAGAGATGAGTACTTGCTACAGAGACTGAATGGTCCACTAAGCCTAAAGCATTTAGTATCCAGCCCTTTACAGAAACAATTTTCTAACTCCTAACTCACAGCAATATAAATAACAAATGGGCTCTCTTGGTAGGTAGTGAGTTCCCCATCACTTGTGGCATTCAAGCAAAAGCTGAAGCCTTGTTAAGCGGTGATGTTGAAAAGGGTCTGAGTAACCTATAAGGTCCCTTTGAGATTGTAAGAGTCCAACAGTTAATGACAATTATTCAAATTTCTTTGCTGTCTGCCTGTTACAATAGTCACAACTATAAATGAATAATCTATGAAGCAGCCTCCGCAGGCTTTCAGGACTACAGTTTTCATACCAGTATCCAATGCCCATCAAAGTGAGCAGTGGCTTTCTCTGCCTGTTTAATATGACAAGATAGATGTAGTACAAATCCAGGCAATCTCAAGGGTGAACATCTGTTGGAAATCTTTTTACACCCAAGCCTCTCCCACTGCGAAAGAGGCACTCATTGATGAATAAGCTCATTAATGAATAACTGCGTGGATCATTTCTAGGTCACCTTTATACCCATGTGGCTCATACATTACTATGTGTTTGAAAGGGATGAGGTATGGTACCAGCAAAATTAGTTTTGTTGGGCTTCTGTTGGTGTGTCTGGGGACATCATTCAGCAAATTCGCTGCCAGACCTTGAGCTGGACAAAGCACCTGCCTTTGAGGAGCTGGTCACCTCGGCCCCACCTAGCTTGGCCAGAATGTAATGAGGACCTGGTAGATTCCAAAGGCAGGGGGAGGGATATACTCAGCCGGTGGTGTATCTATCTAGCAAAGTAACAATACTGCACAATGTTATTAACTGAAATTTGCTTTCTTTCCAAGTAGGATCACAGGCACAAAAATAAATAAATAAAAATCATCTCTTAGAAAAAAAAAAAGGCTGTGGCCGTTTCGTTATCTTTCTCTCAACCAGATTGAATACAAACAGGTTCCATTTTCCCATCTCAGACTGTCTTGCAAACACCGTGATGTGATGGAAACAAAAGAAAATGTTCTTATGCAGTAATCCACAGCCTGCATGCTGAAGCCAAGATTTCCCAACCAGAAACAAGTAATGTCCCCTTATGAATAGCATCGGCAAAGGCCAAATTGATTAATTCCTGTTTCTACTGTCTTTGTGCAAAGACTGCTTCCCTCATCGTGAGTGGCTCGATCCAGTCCACACCATGGTGAATTCCAGGCACTGATTTTTCTAAAGCGCTCATTGCTTTGAGTTTTCATTCCTTTCTCCCATCAAAGTAAGACGGCAGCAACAAACTCATTTTACGTTTTTACATTTTACATTTTTCTTGCTGCTGTTTTTGTTTGCAGGTGACAGTTAGATAATCAAGGTGGTTGGTTGCCATTGGCAGGATTCCCCAGCTGCGAGACAGATACCCCTAAGAGGTTTTCACCTGAGAAGCATTCCGATATTATTCAGGCCTTAACACATCCACTCTCAGTCACTTAATCATGCTCAAAACCTATTTGAACCAAACTCATGTTTGCTCTCCCGATAGAAGAAGTCTTGGTGTCGTGGCTGTGTTTATTTGGAATTTTAAAAGAGCACAGAAAATGTCAGGGATGTCCTCCTGGTGCGACGTGAAAGAAGCATCACATAAAAATGCCACAGACGTTTCATGTATTCACAGGGATACCCTCAGCCCAGTGCTCCTTCATCTTCTATTCCCATTTTTGCCTGTGACGCAGATTGTCTAATCTCAGTGCTGAGGTCTCCTCTCTAGCTGAATCTTCCCTTTTCACCTCCCCACCAGGCCACAGGACACACCACCCTTAGCCTTGTTTTATCTGTCTCCCCCAGCCATAGCTTGGACAGTGTTGAATTCCTAAATGAGAGGTGGTTCTTCTTTTTTTTTTAAATGGTAACTTACAATACAGGGGGCAAGAGAGTAATAGCTTTGTCCCCAGTTAAGTACAAACAAAATGATTCCTATATATTTTATTTATAATTACTTGATGTCAGCATGCTTGGTTTCAGCTCCCAAGGTAAGATTGGAGAGCATTGTTAAATTAATTGCTCCGCGTACACTCAAGCACACATTACCTTATTCCAAGGATAAATATTAATGTAGTAATTCAGTTCTGCTGGGGAGACTGTCCATAAAATAGACATACCTATAAAATTACTAAAAATGTAAAGGTTGTTGAAGTTCCTCATTCTTCCTCTTAGTCTCAACTCTCCATAATGTTAATTGTTCTAAAAGCTGACAAATATTCTCCAGTGACAGGGAAGCCACGGTAATTAAGAGATGACATGCCACAGAGCTGAACTAGGATCAGAGACCATTTCTCGAGCCACCACCCCCGACCAGTTAACCACGTCATCTGCTAAGTTTGAAGCAAACCATCATATGATTGCCTCCGTCACGTTGAAGGAGAGTCTCTTAATGGATGATGAGGAAGGCAAAGGGCTCCTCATCTTGTCTTTCCAATCTAGATCCTTCCTAAAACTTCTGTTTATTCTCACAAACCAGCCATAGGCCGACTTGGCCTGTCTGAAGCTCTGCATAAAGCCAAATCCAGCTGGAGTCCCTTGCTCTAGATTCCTCTAAATGAATAAGGAAGGAGGGGCTTTTGATGACTTACAAATATCTCATGAAACACAGGAATGTTGAATTGCTAGGGTGACCATATTCATAATCCATCTAGGACAATGTCTAAAGACATTTCATTGATTAAAGAAAGCTTATGCTTTCCATAGGAATAATCAGGATATTATACATCTCTGCTTAGTTTCGTCATCATCATTATTATCATCAGCAGCAGCATTAATTGAGCCTCTATTC
Organism: Trachypithecus francoisi; assembly: GCF_009764315.1. NCBI lineage: Eukaryota > Metazoa > Chordata > Mammalia > Primates > Cercopithecidae > Trachypithecus > Trachypithecus francoisi. The sequence goes on from NW_022681468.1 coordinate 10,956,272, forward strand.
TGTGCCAGGCCCTTTCATGTATATTATTTCTACATAAAATTCATACTACTACCACAAGCACACATCATGATTCCCAGTTTTCAGATGAAAAAGCAATGACTGGAAAAGGCTATTTTTTAATCTTCAAAGATCCAAACTTAGCTAATGAATATTTCCAATTGTTAGAAGCCATTAATTTAAAGCTAACAGTAAAATATATGTATATATGACTAGGCAAAGGCTATTGCTAATAAAATGCAACACCTTCTGTCACATCAATGAACAAAAATGCAGAACTTTCAAGAAATAGTTTCTCACTTTTCAGACTAACAAAACAAGCAGTGGCTGACAGACTTACCTCTTTGCCTTCTTAATGGCTGGTGTGTCAAATTACTGTTACTTTCAGAGTTCACCCACCTCAAAAACACAGTCACCATATCTACTTTGGACAAAGAAAAAAATGTTCTTTCATCTCTTATCTGTTTTTTTTCTAAACATTTAAGATTTAAGTATCAGCAACCTTGTTAAAACATCATTGAAATCCATCACATTTTTATTAGAGATCACTGAAAATACAAGTCCAAAGGGTACCTCTCTGTTAGTTTCCAGCCCACTTCAGTCTTCTTAATTCCTTTCTAAGTTCAGTCACTAACTGCATTCCATAGCAGCTTTTACATTTAAAGAACAAAGTCCTGCTGTTGGCTTGAGTAGACCAGGAAAGGTAGATGAAAGTGAAATGGGTGGCTATGAAAATGCTTTTATACACTCTCCATTTTCCAATCAAATTGTTGCCATTTTAGAAGTGGATGGCATCCTCGGGGTGTGTATGTGTGTGCACGTGTGTGTGTGCTTAATCAAATGACTGGAGAAATTATGAAAGAGAAAGATGCAAGCGATAATATAAAAAGCAGGAAGCAGCGACGGGTTTCTCGTGATGACTTTGAGTTAATACTCCTCTGGGGAAGACAGAATAAAAAAAGGAAAGCACAAATACAGCAAAATCTGTCCTACAGAGTAAAAATCTGTTGGATCAGCCAAGCTTTTCTGGTAAAGCAGTACAGAATATCTGTTTACCCTGTTAATCTTAACTCTTACAACTGGAGAGTGACTAATATCTGAAGGTTATTATCTTCGTTGGGGATTGAACATGATGGAGGAATGATAAAGAAAATGCGGACTTTTTTTTACATTAACTTGGGAATGCTGCCTTAAAAAACTAGCACAATGTTGCCCTTCTCTCCCCTGACATAAGATCAGTTCATGAATGTGTATTACAGATCCAGCCATGGTACTGAACCTGGGATTTCCTTGGTGCAGTGTGATCAAGAAGCATGCATCGTTAGGGCCAACCCTAGAAACTGAGGGGTTTAAAGCATCTAGAGATGTTTTGTTTGTCTTTCGCTCTTATTCCAGTGCTAGATTTCTGGGAGAGGTTCACAGGGCCATATTGGTTCTTCCAGTAAGTGACAGACAGGCACAGATTGCGAAAATCTACTGAGGGTTATTTCTCCTTTATGCATGGTTGATGTTAGTGGTGGTGGCTGTAGCTACTGCTTATTGAACATCTACAACTAGCTCTACAGAATGCTGGCATTCCATGTCTTGTTTTATATAATCCCTCCACCAAACCTGAAAGGTGGTTCACATATTCCCCCACACTTACAGAGTAGAAAGCTGAGGGTCAGGACTGTGAAGAACATCCCCAAAGTCACTACATCAGCTATCTTTTGCTGTGTAACACTTTCACAACACTTAGTGACTTAAAACAACACACACTTGTGATCTCACAGTTAGATGGGCACAACTCAGTTGAGCTTTCTGCTCAGGGTCTCTCTTAAGGCTGAAATCAGTGTGTCAACCAGGGCTGGGAGCTCATCTGAAGGCTCAACAGGGGATGTGTCCACTGCAGGCCTTTTCTCAGGATCTTGTTGACACAATTTAGCTCCTTGAGGGTACTTCCTAGATGACTTCTGGCCAGTGGCCACCGGCAATTCTTTGCCACATGAGCCTCTCCAGTATTGCAGCTTGCTTCATCAAAGTGTGCAAGGCCAGAAGACCAAAAAGGGAGCTGCAAGAAAAACAGAAACCAAGATCTTATGTAACCTAATGACAGAGGTGACGTCCCATTACCATTGCTATATTCTATTTGTTAAAAGCAGATCTTGCTCACATTCAAGAAGAGGAGATTATATGAGGGTGTGACTCCCAGGAGACAAGGACCAGTGGGGACATCTTATAGTCTGCCCACCATACCACTCATCTAATTCCAGTAGGTGCCCTTGCCAGCATCAGCTCTTCATAGAGCACTCCTATTGCTACTTCCTCCTTGGCATATCTTTCTTATCCTTGGAGGCTCAGCACCAGCCACCTTCCTCCGAGAAACCTTCTCTGGTAGCTGCTGTCTTCCTTTTCCTCTCTCTCCCCCGTGAATCCACCTAGTACTTATAGCAGCAGATAACAGCAACTGAGAGTCAGTTCTGCTTTTTGAGTAAGCTCAAGACACGCTTTCGAGGGGCACATGTTCTCAAACCATGCAACATGATACCCCAGGATTCTGCAGAGCTTCCTCCAGGCTGATGTTTTGGAAAGAAAGGGAGGGCAGAGTTCTGAACCAAAAAACACAACACTCACCCAACGTCTGCCCTCGCTGACTTTATATTAGATTTCATTTGACAAAGATCCCATGCTTAGTATATATTTAAAAGACATTTGTCAGAGAAGCTATATTACAAATGATAGGTTTCCCACATGGCCCACCACTGTAATATTTCTTTGGGAAAATGTATTTAAAAATCCAAATTTAACCCTAGGTAGACAGGAATATCCCCAAGTGTTGCTAAGATGTGGGTGGAGGATGGGGAGTGGGTGTGCAGAAAAGAATGGTAATTTATTAAGTATTTTTGTCTACTTAGGAGAAAATACTTTTTTATGTGCCTCCTAGGATCCACCCAGAGGTATCCTCTCCATTCCCATTGCCTCAACTTTATTCCTGGCATTTGGACTTCCTCACCTGAGTGCCTCAACAGGTTTCCACCTGACTTCCTTGCCTCCAATTCATCCTCCACCCTCTACACCAAGTGAGCTTCCTAAACTATAAGAGGAAGCATGCCATTCCCTTACCCAAACCCCTTTGATGACATCCCCCAAGACAGGCAAAATTCTCAGTTGGCTCATGAAGCCTTTCATGGGCAGCTGTCATATATGGATGTCTTTATCTTTTGAACAACCTCTCTACACTTTGACAGTTCCCATATATGATTCCCACATTCTTATGATGGAATAAACCCAGCATCCACAATAACACGTTCCAGCCTTCCTTGCAGCTTGGACGTAGGCAAGCTCAGACAGGCTTCTTCCAATCAGACCCCCACTGTGAGAGCTGGATGCCAAAGTGTTACCTGAAGCAGCAGACCCAGTGGTGAGCTGGGAGATAGTCTCCCACCAGGCAGAAGGGTGGGAAATCTAATTTCTCCGGGAGAGCTTTTGTTATCCAGTGTGGGATGACTGGTGCCAACAGTGGGAATGGGCAACCATGATGTTCTGGTGTGCTGGGTATCACCATGGCTGCAGAGTTGCTGACTGCATGGTGTCTTAACCCTGTGAGCCAACTAAGAATGGAGTCTGTGATATGGCACTAGGAATTTTGACTAATACCAGGTATTTTATGTCCCAGCCCTGGATAATTTCTTCAGCCTCTTTCTTGGCACTTTCCTAGCATACTCTCCACTCTGTGGTCTGAGTGTATTAAAGATGTTTGGAACCAACCAGCTACTTCATTTTTTTTCTCTAGTGCCTGGGCATTTTTCACATGATGTCTTCCATGTCTGAGGCATTCTTAGTTGTCCCTTTTTTACCTGGATTACTCCCACTCAGTTTTCAGTTGCTATCTTAAGTTTCACTTTCCCTGGATATTTTTTTCGTGACTCTCAAGTTTGTGTAAATGTCCTTCTTCAAGATCTGTACTGCCCTTACTGCAGCACAGAAACAACTGATTTTAATAGGCAATTAACTCATGTATACCTGCCTCTTGATCATGGGCAAAGAACATGTGTACATTGTTCACCATTTGCGTTGGGCAGCTACAGTTTGGCATGCCCATAACTGCACTTTTTCTCTTGTCGTGGGAAATGATCTATCCAATTCAATCAGCCAGAATAGAGGCTGCTGCCTCCTGCGGATTTCCACCTCCCTGGCCTCAGTGGTTAGTAGTGTGGATACCTGACACAAGCTGGGATGATCAAAGCTCTTCATTAGGAATTTTCAACAGGAAAGGAGAAAAACTGGTTTTCAGCCCTGCCCAGGTTCCAAAGCTTGAGATGTAGGTTCAGGGATTTTAGTGGCCATGCCCTTCATGTTATTTATCTATTATATAACAAGTTACCGCAAATTCAGTGGCTTCAAAAACATACATTTGCTATCTCACAGTTTCTGTGGGTCACAAATCTGAGTACAGCTTTGCTGGGTCCTCTGCACCAGGGCCTCATCTGCAAGCTGTAATCAAGGTGGGAACAGATGCCCCTGTCTCATCTCAAGGCTCCATTGGGGAAGGATCCGCTTCTAAGTTCACATGGCTGTTGACGGAATTGGGTGCTGTTGCCCATGGGCCCGAAGGTCTGAGTTTGTTGTTGGCTGGTGTTGGCCAGAGGCTCCCTTCAGTTCCTACGTGACTGTTGACTGGAGGCTGCTGCCCCCAATTCCTTGTCACTGGGGCCTCCCCAACAGGCCCACTGGCTTCATCCAAGCCAGCAAGAAAAAACACGTTAGCAAGAAATACATTACCGTCTTAGGTAACATAATCACAGAAGTGACACCATTTTACCTTTGCCATATTTATTGGTGAGAGGTAACTCTCAAGTCATGCCCATAATTAAGGATAGGGAATTGTATATGGTTGTGAGTGCTAAGAGGCTGGGATAACTGGGGGCCACCTGAAACTCTATCTGCTACACACCTTCTGGGTAAAAGTCATTTTGGAATAAAGCAGAAAAAAATAAAGATTTGAGGGTGTTGCAGGTTCTCTTTCCAATTGTACCTGACTCCCAGCTGAAATCCTACAAGTTTGGTTCATGACCCAATAAATTAGCTGACATTATTACCTTTTTTTCCCCACATAAGCCAGTATGTTTTGTGTCCATTTCAACCAAAAAATTTCTAACTAATATGTAATTGTACTTTTAATACCTAGCATAGTACATGATATATGAGAGACGACCCTAATTATACTTTGATAAATCAAATTGAGAACCCTGCCAGTTGTTCAAATATTTTCACAGTATCTTTTTTATTTTTATTTTTTATTTTTTGTTTGAGACAGGGTCTCACTGTGTCACCTAGGCTGGAGTGCAGTGGCACAACCGTGGCTCACCACAGCCTCAACTTGCTTGGGCCTCAGGTGATTCTCCCTCCTCAGCCTTCTGAGTAGCTGGGCCCACAGGTGCACACCACCATACCTAGCTAATTTTTGCTTTTTTTTTTTTGGAACCTGGGTTTTGCCATGTTGCCCAGGCTGGTCTCAAACTCTTGGCTTAAGCAATCTGCCTGCCACGGCCTCCCAAAGTGCTAGGATTACAGGCATGAGCCACCATGCCCGCCCTACTTTGGCAATTTTAAGTCACCAAATCACAGGATGTTGGAGCTTAGAGCCCTCTTTTTAATGTGCTCATTTTACATTCTGAAGAAATTGAGGGTGAGAGAAAACAAGTGAATAATGTGACCTTGGCTACACAATTAGTTATGTAGTGATGGAGCTGGAACAGAGTTCTAAATCCTAACTCTGCATCTGGTCCTCTCAGCAGGAAAGAGACACAACTAGACCCTAACGCGAGAGGATGGGCAACTCAGTACCATGGAGAGAGACTTGCATGTGCCGGCTCCTCTATGCCCTTAGCCTTGAATAGCCAATGGTTTGAGTCCATGAATTAAGTATTGCAATAAGAATATTTGGTGTACCAAGTACAAACTTAGCTGACTGAAATTATTTGTTTTGATATGATTACGAGTCTCAAAAGTATAAGAACTATATAGCACATTCCTCTCGTGGCTGTGAGTCCTACATAATTTTCCTTAATGCTTGTCAAAACAGGAAATTTAGATAAGTTGCTATTCTTTTACAGAAGTTCAGTGATTCTTGATAGTCAATTTGTTTTAGAAAGAAATCAGCATTCTTGCAGTACAATGATCTAAAAATATGCTCTAGGAAAAAATTATTTTATAGCTTTATGCAGAATGCATGTCTTTTTTGCTGAATAATGTTCTTTGCTTCTGCAGAGTCATGTGCATTCCCCACTGGCTTGGTTCACATAGTCCAGATAGTTGAAATGTTTTGCTTGCTCTTTTTAATATTTGAAGGATGTCAGCATGCATTTTGGCATAGTTGGAAATGGCCCACAAGGGGTTCTCTTTACAATATTTGAAAAATGTTAATAATGTCTCAAATTTACTAGTTGTAGAAAATTGAATATAAATATTTTCAGTGGAAAAATATTACCTGACTCAAACTTCTCTAATTCTGCAGTTTTAAGGCACGTTGAGTGTGACGGTGGTTTGTAAGTGTTAAAGCATGATACAAATGTTAATTGTCCTTGTTAGCAATAATAGTATTGTTGCTGTGAAATTTATTATTAACAGACCTGGGGGCAGATGATCCTTTTTCATTTAACACACCCACAAAAGAGATGGCTGCAAAGATGGTTAAATATGGTATTTCAGTACAAGAAGCTGGGAGAGAACTGTTGTAGAACTCACTAAGTGGGGTTGGGTCCATCTTTGCCAGCAGATTTTGAACTCCTCAAAGTCTATTCATCTTTTCATCTGCCCCTTCCCCATGCCAAACACTAGATTCACAACAAATGTTCCTTGCTTTGCAACGAATGCCTTTCAAAGCCAAGTCACTCAAACTGAGCAGTTATGCGTGTTGCGGAAGTGCCGAGTTTACCTTCTCCATCAATCATATCTTGTGGCTCTTTTCTGTCTCTTGATTTCCTTTGAAATACCAGAAGTTGTACAACTTCAAAATGATGCTAATTAGAAATTAGTGTAACTCATAGAGAAAATCGAAAATCTTTAAAGTGGCAGCAGTGAAGATGAAATATGACAAAGGAATGGACAAAATGGGTAGTTATTTTATTACGCTATGTAGCATTTAATTAAAATTTTAATGTAGGAAATTCCGTGTGGGAAATCTCTTTTGAGTGCTTTAAACAAAGTCGCATCTTTCAAAAGATGAGAGCCATTGTTAGCTTTTGTCATTGTAACTCAGTCACATGAAATTACTGACCTGCATTAATGACTGTTATCTGATAAGGCAGGTTTGACATCACTTTGTTTTGGTGGGGGGTGATGGCCCTTACGTGGCTGATACTGGTTTTTGATCTTTCTCTTCCCTATCCTATTGTCAGCTCCATAGAATGGAAACTCAAGATGACCATAATTGATATTTCTGCCTTTTACTAATAGTGTGAGCTTAGCAAGAGATTTATCTACGTCTCTGTTTTTCTATCTGTAAAATGGGAATCATAGACTTGCTTCAGAGGCTTCTTATGACAAATTAAATTAATCTACATGAAAGTACTTTGCAATCTTGTAAGGGGTTTCTCCTGCCCTTCCTTACTCCCATTTTTCCTCCCTCCCTTCCTCCCTCTCTCCTTCCTTCTTTCCTTTCTCCCTACCCTACGGCAAACAATAGTTGTAAGGGCATTTCTATTAGAAGAAGGCACGGGGATCAGCAGAAGCAAAGATCTTCCAGGTAATGGGGGTGGATCACGGTTGGGATATTACTTGTACGTTATTAAATTTCACATTGAATCTAGTAGGTTTATTTTTAAGAAATCTTCCAAATTTTATCTTTCTTATTATTTTTGTTACATTTGTTGTTGATTGTTGAACACTTGGCAAATAAGCCTACTACTTGTCACGTTACTGGAAAAGTTCTGTCTTCATTATTAACCTTCAAATCATTTGTGTCTTTTCAGATAAGCTTTGGAGATATAAACACACAGAGCTTCAGAACTTGGAAGGGCCTTAGAGAAAATGTCTTCTACTTCCATCATATTGTGGAAATGTGAGCCAAGGCCCAGACAGACCAGTAAATCAGTAACAGAGTTGAAAAAATAATCCAGGTTCTTGTCCGAGGCTCTTGTTGCTACTCTGAACCACTCCCAGCTCTGAAATCTGTTCCCATCTTCCTGCTGTCAACATCTTCCTCCCAAGGCATCATCACCTGTTTTGTAATCCAGTCATTCAGGATCCAAGGTGAAACTAGCAATGCCCTGGATACCATTCTTCCAGAAAAGAAGCCACTGACAGTGATTGAGTTCAGCATCATGGGCAGACATATTCTGGTTTGGTCACTTTGAATTGACTCCTACTTGCTTGATGTGTTTTGTGGCATTCCAGAGACCTGGAAAAAATTCTGAAACTAGTGAAATCCCCAGCTTCTTATCTACACTGGGACACGTTGGAAAGAACAGAGAACTGATCACTGGGATCTGGCCCTAGCTCTTCCCCTAGCTCTCCGTATGACCATACGTCACTGAGCTTTTTCATTCATGCATATGGCCAGACAGCTTTTCAGTGCATTCAGTCATTAAAGCTCATGCCGGGCACCGGGAATCAACCCACATTCAAAACATTGTCTCTGTTCTTGGGTGGTACAGTCTAGTGGGGAAGGCAGGCATACAGAAAATATATACTGGGCTGCAGTAACTGGGATCAGGGAAGGCTTAATGAAATTGTACCAGACATATACTGGAGGTGATGTCCAGGAGAGACTGTACAATAAAGGTGAGGTTGAAGGTGAGAAAGCACTGAAGGAGTCTTGGAAAACAGGTGGATTCCAGAGGCGGAAAATGGTATTTTCATACATTCATTTACTCATTCATCTGCCCATCCATCCATTTATTCCATTAACAGGTGTTAAGCATCCCCTACAAACCAAGAAATAAGGAGATGAAAAACACAGTCTCTATTTCCACAGAACTCCTATGAGCTTGAGCAAAGACTCCAGGGCCACAAAAGAGCAGATGGGTTCAGGGAACTGCAAGTGACTCACTCTGGCTGGAGCAAAAGCCTCCTGTGTAGCAACAACAGGAAAGACTAGAGAAATGGACAGGGCCTTGTACACCATGAACGGCCTTAAGAACGGTCATAGGAAGTTTATGATTTACCTGGAGGACTGGGATGGGGCAGGGATGACATCATAGAGAGGAGGCAGGGATGACATAACCCAATTTGAGTTTCTGGAAGACCTTGCTGGTTGAAGTGTGAAGAACGAATGGAAATGAGAAAGGACAGAGCAAAGAAAAGGGAACCACGTGGGAGGGTGTTGCTGCTGTCACGGGAGATCTCATGTTGACCTGGACAAGAGCGTGGTAGAGGAGACAAAGAAGATCTTACTGAGCAGTAATTACAAAATCTTATTTTAGATGCTCATTTTCCAAAAGAGAAAGTTGACAGATGATATGTCTTGCCCACAGGCATGACCCTGCTCGGAATTCTCCTACATGACATCTGATGCTCACTCTTGGGAAAACTGGACCCTGTATTGGTTCCACCACTGGCCAGGGATGGAGTTTCCCTTGAGTTGGGTCTCAGTTTCTTTGTTAGACAGTCTGGAACTTGAGAACTGATGTTCCTCTGGCCTCAGCTCTGTGACCATCTATGCCTGCTTCCTGGGAGCTGACACCTGATATTTGCAGCATCTGCTTTTTCCAAGGACATTTGGGGGTCTTGCAACTTGGGTGATTTTAATAGATATGGTCCTCTAGGAAGACATAGGCCAGTTGAGGAAAAGTGGCAAGGGCAGGGGTAATTAGGAAAGCTATCTTAGGAAGCAGTGGTGGGACTGGATGAGGTACAGAAATAAGGAGGGCATCTAGCTGGAAGAAAGGAAACCTTCCTGGGTACAGAACAGGACTGTATGGTGGCCCTGGCAGTTTATGGTCAACAGCTGTCCTGATTGGCCATGGCCTCCCAGGCTGGAGGGTGGATATGATAAACATCATCCTGAGCCTATGCCAGTAAGGCAATGATCTCCTTCTCTAGGATGCATTTAGCTGAGTGGGAGGAGAGGTAGGAGAAGGATTTGGAAAGAGAAGGAAGGGGTGTCCCAGGAGTCAGACAGAGGTTGATGATGGAGGTCTTGCATACCAAATGGAAAACATGTGCAGACGGGTCTCCACTCACCTTCTCCCTGCTCTCTGAAACCATGATACTGACAGTCTAGGCTTGTGCTTCATAATGCTGGCTCCCTCTCCAATCCCACAGGCTCAGCCTCTCTATGCCTTGGTTTACCCACGTGCAATAAGGGATTAATAATAATAGGACTAGCACATTGTGTCTGTTGAAATGGTAAAATGAAATAATACATGCAGGTCCCTAGCACAGAGCTTGGCATATAGTAAGAGCTCAATGCAGACTGCCTATTACTTCTATTTCAGAGGAGCTCACTGGGTCCTGAATATTCTGGCCTGGCTGGTGTGTTTCACAGTGAATGTCTTTGTGTGGATGCTTCACCCTCACCCTCCGAACCCCGAGCTATTCCATGACGAGCAATGTGATTCTTTTTTTCCTCAAAGACTCCTGCCAGTTGCATACATTTTGCATGATCCCCTTCTCTTTAGAAAGTAGGTTTTCAAAAATAAACGCAATTTAGGATGACATACTTTCCTCCTGCCTGCTACATTTCCATGAGCCCTGTTCAGCTGGAAGGAAAATCAGCCAGGGGTTCTCAGTGAGTATACTCAGCTGTGGAAATCCTTGGGCTATAAATAGGGAGTGTGTGTGGGTATATTTTTTATGATATGATGGACTCATTTTTCCTGATCATAAAATCCATGGCTTCTACTTATAGCTACAATGTTGCTCGTTAGTACTGAGGGATTTTAAAAATAGGTTCCAGGAAATAAGATGTGCTTGGCTAACTCTCTCAGTATGGAGGCAGCAGAAGGGGCCTGGAGATTTGAGCCTGAGATTTAGGGTCTTTGTGTTAACCCCATGATGTCTCTGAGTTGTCCTTGGTTCCAGGTTCCCTCAGGTCTTGTGCTTTCAATTTGCATTACATTGCTTGGGCGAAGAGATTTATCTATTCACTCATTGAGAACTTGCTCTGAGCCAGCCATGCTGCCATGCTTACTGGGGAAATAAATAGAAAGTTCATAGAACCAAGGCGCTCACAGCCCAGTGGGCAGACCTGTAAATACATACAGGATTCCAGGATGAAAATGTGATAAATGCCATTGCACCGGTATTAGGAAAGGCCTGGGAAGCACCAAGAAGGTACACGTAATTATGCCCACGGCAGCAGGAGAGCCACCTGTGGTTGATGGAACAGTGGCCCCCAAAGATGTCCAGATCCTAATCCCTGGAACCTGTGAATGTCATCAGGCAAAAGAAACTTCACAGATGGGATAGAGTTCAGGATCTTGAATAGGAGATGGGAGACGATCCTGGATTGCCTTGTAGGCTCACTGTGGTCACAAGGGCCTCATTAGAAGGCAGCAGGACAGTCTGAGGAGAGAGACAGAGGAGAAGGTGATGTGCCTACAGAAACAGAGAGAGATTGGAAGGTGCTACGCTGCTGGCTTTGACGATGAAGGAAGGGGCCATGAGCTGAGGGACGCAGTCCTGGGAGCTGGAAAAGGCCAGGACACAGCTTCTCTCCTAGAGCCTCCACAGGGCAGCACGGCCCTGCCAACAACTTGGTTTCAACCCTGTGAAAGTGATTTTGGACCTCTGGCTTCCAGAACTGTAAGAGAATTAATTTGTGTTTTTTTAAGCCACCAAGGTTGTGGTAATTTCTTTCAACAGAAGCCATCAGAGACCAATATACTACCCAAGATACCAATTGGTACTGGCACCAATATACCAACCAAGGACTGTTGTAAGGCCCATCAGGTGATCAGAGCCACCCGATACCCATTCTTTTCTGATGATACCTGCACCCCACTTGTTTAGCTGAACCCCTTCCTTAGCAGAGCTTGTGTTTCAGTGAGGCAGGCTCACCTCTGGTTCTAGGGTAGGGCACAGTGTTTAGGCCTAAACTAATTAGTACAGTTACTGTTCAGGCTCAGGGCTGAGCATGCATCATACATGGATCCAGCTAGGTGAGAGCCCAGGGTTTTGTTTGTTTGTTGTAGAGACAGGGTCTCACTCTGTTGCTCAGGCTGGAGCACAGTGGCTTGATCATAACTCACTACAACCTTGAATTCTTGGGCTCAAGCTATCCTCCCACCTCAGCCTCCCCAGTAGCTGGGACTATAGGTATACATCACCATACCCAGTTAATCTGTTAATTTTTTGTCAGGACGAAGTCTTGCTCTGTTGACCAGGCTGGATGGAGTGCAGTGGTGCCATCACAACTCACTGCAACCTTGACCTCCTGGGCCCAAGCAATCCTCCTGCTTCAGCCTACCAAAGTGTTGGGATTACAGGAATGAGCTACCATGCCCAGCCAAAAGCCCAGGGTTTTCTAGGATGGTTGTACAAGAAGATGCTTTCTCACTGCACCCCCGCCTCCCATCTTTGAGGATAAATGAGGAAGCATGTCTTCCCAAGAGGCAGGGGCCATGTTGAAACCATGAAGAAAGACTCACCCTGAGAAGAACTCAAACACCAAACAAGCAGAACTTGGAGATACTGAGAGAAACAGGGTCCTGAGCTGCTGGACTTTTCAGATGCACAAACCCGTTACATTTTTTTATTAAAAATGGTTTGAGTCAGGTTTTCTCTTACTTGCTCCTAAAGTATCAAAACAAAGACTAGAGAGACGCTGCTATGAGCAGAGTGAGGGGGAAATGGGAAAGAAGATGAGAGGCAGGTATTGTGATTGAAATCTGCATGTGGTAGAGAGCCCGGAAGGCCAACCTCCCTCTCATTGCAGGTAAGTGTGACCTGGGATCAGGTCCCAGTACTGTGGGTTTTCGGAAGAAGCTTGGCCAGGATTGATTATAAACTGTTGTTTTGCAGATAAGGAGCAGGAAACACACAGAAAGAGAAGGGCTTGTTCAAGGTCACACAGTGAGTTAGTGGCTGACACAGAACCGAAGCCACCTCTTCATTATCCTGGCCTGGTCTACCCGGCTCTGCTCAGGCCCAGTTCTGCTGTATGGCGATTGGTCAACCCAGGGCCAGGTCAGCCACATACACACAGGTGCCCAGAACCCCACCTGGGCAGTCCACACCCAGGGATTCTAGGTGGCCCAGGCTCAAATGAAAAATGCTTTTATGCTTGCTGTCTGTATGTGGCTCACTGAGGAAACAAAGACAGTTGCACAGGACCATGATTTTTTTTTTCTGTAGCCACAGCAGCCTGGAGTGGGAACAGACCATGAGATTCGGAGTCCTGGAGCTGAGTTGCGGCAAAAGCTGCCTCTTACTCTGTCTGTGCCCATGGATAGATTGTTCAACCCACTGTTACCTCACTTGATCTTTCTACCTTTCAAGGGATGCAAAACGACAGAGATAGTGGAGGCAAGGTGTTTTCTGAATTGCAAAGTGCTGGACATCCACCATGATGGGCATCACTCGGCTGATTCCCTCTCCCCTTGAAAGTGCTCTACAGAGACTGGGGTCCTTGACAGACATCTTTGAACTAAAATGCTCCAGCCTTCCTTAGTTGGATATTTTCACTGGCCAGAAAACACGTGGGATCAGAATGTCAAATAAGACAATGATATTTATTTGTTAAGCTTTGGTGACATGTGAAAATGTTTGTGGGAGGTTTGACGGTATGTAAGATATTTCTTTCTAGGAAACAGTATGAGATTGTAGCTAAAGAGTGCATTTTATCAAATGTGAATGCTCCTTCCAAGCCATTGTTGTTCCTAGCTCTAGGTTCAGAAAGAATGTCTCCATTTCCTCTGCAACAGCCACAACACACTACAAGTTAATGTCTAGTCCATGAAAGTGCAAGATGAGTTATCCTGGGTTCAATCAAATGGAGGGTTTTTTGTTTTTTTTTTTTTTCTTGAAACAGTCTCACTCTGTCACCCAGGCTGGAGTGCAGTGGTGCGATCTCAGCTCACTGCAACCTCTGCCTCCTGGGTTCAAGCGATTCTTCTGCCTCAGCCTCCTGAGTAGCTGAGACTACAGGTGCACACCACCACACCCAGCTAATTTTTGTATTTTTAGTAGAGATGGGGTTTCACAGTATTGCCCAGGCTGGTCTCAAACTCCTGACCTTGTGATCTGCTTGCCTCGGCCTCCCAAAGTGTTGGGATTACAGGCATGAGCCACCGTGCCTGGCCTCAAACAGAGCTTTGAAGTCAAATCTGGGTTTGTTTGCCAGCTCTGTCAAGTGCTCTTTGTGTGACCTTGGCCGAGGGGCTAAACTTCTCTGGGAATCAGCTCCCTCTCAACTGTCACTGCCTCTCAGGTTTGTTGAAGGATTAGATAGAGTGTGTGCTACCTAATTTATAACTTGTCCATGGTGGTCATTATTGCATTGGTGTTGCCATCCTAACCATCATGATGGGCAGAAACAACAGTGGAAGATGGAGAGGGAACAGGCTTTCAATAGTGCACAGCATCCTTAGGCAAGGACCTAACTCCGCAAGAGGACTCCGTTTATTTAGCCAGTATTAATAAGGATCCACAAGATGCCCACGGCAGGGATGCTGCTGGGATGAAGGAACAAAGATCATTGCTCTCAAACAGCCCACAATATGGTGTGGATGCAAACGTGAAAACTATCACACAAGACAGAAATAAAGAAATGCTGAGAGATAAACAGACAAAGAAGCCTGTAAGAGGAAACCGTGAATGCCATCACTGGGGATCACACAATTGTAAACCCAGTAGGGACTTCAGCGATCAAATGATGCAACTTCTATTTGGGTGGAGAGGCTGCTTCAATTCCATAAATAGCCAAAACGGAGGGTTAAAGATAAACCTCCAAGTGTCAGGCCAGAGGAGATCTTTGATGGTGCAATCCAGCAGGGATTTTTCAATCATTGATTTCTGTGCAGTGAGAAAGATTTTTTTTTTTCAGCTAAAAGGCTTTAAAAAGTTTGTCCTTCCTGCCAAACTCAGGGATACATGAACTTTCCTTCCACCACGATGAAGTGTGCAGTGCAGCAAAGTCTGCACATTGGGGAAGACAGACTAATTTGTGCTTTTATCATTGAGTGCATCTGTGTAGTATTAAAGTAGGAACTATGAGCCACAAATAGGGAAGACGCTCTTCCTGAACTGTGACCTTTGAGCAATTACAGATGGAGAGAAAGAAACAGTCTCTGTGGTGTCATAAGAAGGTCCTGTGATGCTGCTGGTTGCCCGCTGATCTCCACTATCCCTGAATTATTTACTTTAAAAACCCAGTTTTTAGAAGATAGCAAGGAACCCAGCTTAAAAATACCACCACATTCCCCAGCTACGCTTTCACAGCATTCCACTCAGTGAGATGTAGGTAGAAGTTTTGGGGTGGGTTCCAAGACAGCTCCTCAAAGGGAGCAAATTCTTCTTGTTTGCATCTTTTCTCTTCTTCCATCCTCCTGCCCAAAACATAGATGTGATGGCTGGAACTACTGCACCATATTGCAACCATACAAACCAGACTAAGAACATCAGGGTGTCACTGGCCCTGAACCAATGCTGGCCACTCTCTTCTTCTGAATTTATCTTTTTATGAGAACAATAAACCTATATTGCTTATGTCGTTGATATTTGGTTTATCTGCCGTATCACTCAAGTGCCAATCCCTAAGTGATAAATGCTAATCATATGAGTATAATCCAACAAGATTTCCATTTTTAGCTTAATTTGTTTTTAACAGTTTTATTGAGGTATAATATACAAAGACTGTACATACGGAATGTATATAATTGGATGAGTTTGGACGTATGCATGCACCCCTGAGGCCATTACTATAATCTGGCAATAAACATATCCATCTTCTCCAAAATTTCCTCATGCCTTGCTGTCTTTGTTTCTTATGGTAAGAACACTTAACAGGAGATCTACTCTCCTATTTTTTCTTTCTTTTTTTTTTTTTTTTTTTTGAGACGGAGTCTTGCTCTGTCACCCAGGCTGGAGTGCAGTGGCACCATCTTGGCTCACTGCAAGCTCCGCCTCCTGGGTTCACACCATTCTCCTGCCTCAGCCTCCCAAATAGCTGGGACTACAGGCGCCCGCCACCACACCTGGCTAATTTTTTCTATTCTTTAGTAGAGACGGGGTTTCGTCATGTTAGCCAGGATGGTCTTGATCTCCTGACCTCGTGATCTGCCCACCTCAGCCTCCCTCTTAATTTTTTTAAGTACACAATACAGTATTGTTAACTATAGGCACTATATCCCATCTCCAGAACTTATTCATCTTACATAACTGCATTTTTATACCCATTGATCATCAGATCCCCATTTCTCCCTGGCAATCGTGATTTTTTACTCTCTGCTTTTATGAGTTTGACTACTTAGATACCTCATATAAGTGGAATCATGCAGTATTTGTCTTTCTGTGGCTGACTTATTTCCCTTAGCATAATGTCCTCCAGGTTCATCTATTTGGTCACACATGGCAAGATTTTCTTCTTTTTAAAGGCTGAATAATATTCCATTGTGTGGATATACCACATTTCCTTTATCCATTTATCCATTTACCCGTCAATGGATATTTAGGTTGTTTCCAAATCTTGGCTATTGTGAATATGCTGTAATGAACATGGGAGTGCAGATATCTCTTACAGATCCTGATGTCAATGAATTTGGACATATATATGTATATATGTGTGTATGTGTGTGTGTATATATATGTATGTGTGTGTGTATATATATATATATATATACATATACTTAGAAGTGGAATTGCTGTAGTTTTAACCATTATAAAATATCCCTAAATTCATTAATGTTTGTTTTTTTAAGTAGCACTGTTAAATGTACATTAAAGAACATTCAGATGACAATGTCACCCATTTATGCCACCTTCTTCTCTAGTTTCTTAATTCAAGTTTAAGCCCAGGGCTTTACATAAGTCAGCGTCTGAAGTTTCACTCACCTTGGGCCATTGGCTTTGATGCAGAGCAGTGTGGAGACATGCTGTTTTCCATAATTTCTGTTCATGACCTTCATTCTTTAATGCCTTAATGCAAGGCATATTGAAGAACATTGGCACTCTGTCTGCATTTCCTATTTGGTTAAACTCAGCATTGTGTTTTTTTCTTAATTGAGTTTCTATTGCTGGAAGGTAGAAAGCTTCTCCTGGAAATCAGCAAGATTCTGACTCATGACTCCTAAGTCACCGTCCTTCATTAGCCTGGGCCGGTCACACTAACTCTCCCAGCTTTACCATTCTCTAATCCATTCCAGGGGGTCAGTCGATTTATCTTGCCACCAGCTAACTGCATTGCCTGACCAGTGTCATCCTTTTATACATGTCTCACGACAAGACAAAGGCTTCACTATATATAGACAAGAAAAAGGCTTCGCTATATAGGTTGTGAATTAGCATGCTTACCGCCCAGAGGAAAGGTTGTTGCTTTTCAAGACAATGAGAAAGTACGGGACCCCTCTGGCCACAGATATTGGCTTTACTCTTAGTAAATTTACCTCCCGCAGATCTGTACTCAGGCCCTTCTGCCTGCAATAACTTCTGTTTTAACACTGCCCTAGAATGTAATCTTTTTGAAGACATTGCAAGTGACAATTAGGGATTCAGTTTAAGATAAAATCCAACTCTAGGTGGTGCTGCCAAGTCAAATAACTCAAATTAGTTGACAGCACCTGACAGGCAGAGGCAACATTTGCACAGAGGACAAGTTCTTTTAAAAATCAATTTTAAGGTGTAGCTTGATTTCAAGACCACTGACATTTGAAAAGACAGGATCTTATATTTGAGGAAATACAATGTAATAACTGTTGCATGAAATTGGCTAAGGTTAATTCTTTAGTAAACTCTATATTAAATAAATTCCATATCATGAGTTCAGCTCACAGCAATAATTTTTCTATGTCATCTTTATAGCATTCAGAGATAAAATAACTCTTTCATGTGTTATTAGAGTCCTTACTAGACTTCAAGATCCACCAGGCAAAGATGAGGAGGTAGTCAGGTTCTATGGTAACCACTATACCTAGCACTGTGTCTGCCACATAACTGGGGTTCAAAAATACTTGATTGATTGCTGAATGACCTCCCCTGGCTAGTGACATCAGGATTCTGCTGTCAACAATGATTGGAACAGCTGTATCCTGAAACAGCAGCATTTGAGCTTGGCCTGCATGGAAAAATGGGCGAGGAAGGGAGTGGAAGACGGCCAGTGGCAGAAGAAATATACTGGGAGGGACTAGAGTTCTAGCTAAAGGAACAACAGCAAGAACAAAGCACAGAGATAAAGATATGCCAGGAAGACTGCCTGATGAGGTGGGGGCTTTCCGTGATAGGGGATTCAAGAGATAAGGAGCCATGACTGGAGAGGTTGAGCCAGGAGAGCAATAGGAAGAGCATTCAGCACCTTCCCTGTGTGCTATGGAATCACGAATCTTTCGAACCCCATTTGGCAGAAGTTTGAGAGTTATGAAGTATTTGACCTTTATCTTATGCTATTTAAAAATGCTTTTCAATAATCAAGTCAGCACTAGCACTTGAGCCAAAATGATGAACCCTTTTTTATTTCAAACTAGTCAGCTGGGTTATCACTTCTAAATGTAAGCACGAATATGACATTTCCTGCTAAACAAACTCCGAGTCAAACTCTAATTATCCCAAGGCTGCCCTTACCAGCATTTATGCCTCAGCGTGACACTGTACACCTTAAGAGTCCCAGGTCTAGATTTTTGAAAACCTCTTGCTCTCTGATTCTGACAGTCCTTAAGCATGTTTTGTTGTAATTAGACCTAAGGATAAAATAGCTGGACTACGTGGCAGAATAGAACTCATCTGTTATATTAACACCCCTTCTAATATCCCCAATTAAGAATGGTACTGTGGATTAAATGGCACCCCCCAAAAAGTATGTTTGAGTCCTACTTTCCAGTGTCTATAAATGTGACCTTATTTGAAAATAAGGGACCTGCAGAAAAATGAACTAGATGCCTATGTCTCGCCACATACAAAAATCAAACCAAAGTGGATTAAAGACTTACATTTAAGACCTCAAACTATGAAACCACTACAAAAAAAACATGGGAGAAAATCTCTAGGACATTGTCTGGTCAAACATTTCTTGAGCAATACTCCACAAGCACAAGGAACCAAAGTGAAAATGGACAAATGGGATCACAAGTTAAAAAGCTTCTGCACAGCAAAGGGAACAATCAACGAAGTAAAGAGACCACCCACAGAATGGGAGAAAATACCTGCAAACTACCCATCTCACAAGGGGTTAATAACCAGAATATATAAGAGCTCAAACAACTTTATAAGAAAAGAGAATATAATAATCTGATTTTTTAAATGAGCAAAAAATGAAAATAGATGTTTCTCAAAAGAAGACACACAAATGGCAAACAGGCACATGTAAAGGTGCATGACATCATTGATCATCAGAAAAATGCAAATCAAAGCTATGAGATATCACCTCACCCCAGTTAAAATGGCTTTTTTCCCAAAAATAAGCAATAACAAATGCGGATGAGGATGTGGAGAAAAGGGAACCCTCATACACTGCTGGTGGGAATGCAAATTATTATACCCACTATGGAGAACAGTTTGGAGGTTCCTCAAAAAACTAAAAATAGAGCAACCATATGATCCAGTAATCCCACTGCTGAGTATATACCCCCAAAAAAGAAAATTAGTGTATCGACATGATATCTGCACTCCCATGTTTGTTGCAGCACTGTTCACAGTAGCTAAGATTTGGAAGCAACCTAAATGTCCATCAACTGATGAATGGATGAAGAAAATGTGGTACGTATACACAATGGAGTACTATTCACTCATAAAAAAGAATGAGAGCCTGTCATTTGCAACATCATGGATGGAACTGGAGATCATTATGTTAAGTGAAATAACCCAGGCACGGAAAGACAAACATCACATGTTCTCACTTACTTGTGGGATCTAAAACTCAAAACAGTTGAACTCATGGACATAGAGAGCAGAGGATGGCTACCAGAGCCTGGGCAGGGTAGTGGGGGAATTGCAGAGGGAGGTGGGGACAATTCATGGGTACAAAAAAAGTTAGAATGAATAAGTCCTACTGTTTTATAGCACAACAGAGGGACCACAGTCAATCATAACTGAAGTGTACATTTTAAAATAAAGGTTATAACTGGATTATTTGTAAATCAAAGGATAAATGCTTGAGGGAATGGAAACCCCATTCTCCATGATGTGCTTATTTCACATTGCATGCCTGTATCAAAACATCTCACGTACTCCCATAAATATATCCTCCTACTATGTACCCACAAAAATTAAAAATTAAAAAAAAAATTAAAAAAGAAAAAAGGATCTTTGGGGATGTAATTCCTTTAAAATGAAGTCATATTGAATTAGAGTAGGCCCTAGTCGAATGACTGATGTCATTAGAAGAAGAGGGAAATCTGGACACAGAGACCCAGACACAGGGGAGAAGCCCACGTGAAAATGGAGGCAGAGATTGGAGTGATGGAAAGTCAGTAGCTGCTGAAAGCCAGGAGAGAGACATGGAACAGCTCTCCCCTCACAACCCTTGGAAGGAACAAACCCTGCCCACACCTTGATCTTGGAGTTCTAGACTCCAGAACCATGAGAGAATTAATTTCTGCTGTTTCAAGCCACCTGGCTTTTGGGAATTGGCTACAGCAGCCCCGGGAAATGGATAGGGATGGGGACACTGAGACGGGGTGGCTTGCCTAATGGGCTGGAGTAAGTTTTTCACAAAGCAGTCGCAGGCTCGCGCTCTGATGTCTTGGGCACACACCCAGCTCAAATGGAAGCATGTGTTGACCTCTCAGCCTGCGTGTCACTATGCTTTGTATGAAGAGAGGGAACAGGAGAGAGCAAGGAAGTTATTGTTAGTTGGTACTGGCCCTCCAGAGCAAGACAGCTTTCTTCCCACTCAAATCACTGTGCTCTGCTTAGTTGCCTAATGCATTTCTGTCACATACGAAGAATATTCCCAAAACTGTAAACTTGACTATGTCTCATGAGCCCAGAGACAGGTTGGTGGATTCCATTTGTCATTCATCTGCTCAGTTCCCATTTAGCCAGAGTTGTTAAAAGAATGATAAGAAGAAAATCAATGTGCATTTTAGTTCCATTAAAAAAAATGAATTAATAAGAGAATATCCTGTCATCCATACAACTCCTTATAAGATCAATTATCTGATTCTATTTATAATTCAAAGTCTTTTCTAATGCGTGAATTTTTTTTTCAATTAGAGGTTTCGATTTTACTTTTCAAGGACTTCACTGACAAGTTATATTTGGGGTAGGTTCCTTTGATCAAATTTCCCTGGACTTTTTCAGAAGACTCAAAACATCTGATCCAGATAACACCAATATAAAGAACAAGACTCAAACCATGTTTCCGAAATTCTCATGCCCAGAAATCCCAAGCCATTAGCTTGCATCCCCTTACTATATGTGATGCTACAAGTGATGGGGACAGGGGAGGTAGGGGCAGAAAACTGGAGTGGAAAATGCTGACTTTTAGATCAAGATCTGTATGCTTGAATTCTGCTGTTTATCCGATGAGCAACCCTGGTAATTGAAATAACCTCTCTGAGCCTCAGTTTTCCCTCTGTATCTTGCAAAGTGACTCATGGTTGTCAGAGGTCAAAAAAATATATACACACTTTGGGTAGGAAACCTACTTTCTGAGCAGGAAGGAAAACTACTGCATCAGAAAAACTAAATGCAGTAGGTTCAAGTTCTGAACCCAAGTTCAGCCGCTCACTGCTCAAAAGCCAAACCCCAGAGACAAGAGTTGATGAGAGGAAATGCGGGTTTATTCAACAGCTGGCAACTTAAGGAGATGGTGGACTAGTGTTGCAAAGAACATCTCAAGTGCGTACAAATTGCAGGCTCTTGCTATGTTAAGCGTAGGGGGAAGAGTAGAGGGTTGGGATCAAGAGGTGACCAACAACTGCAGGCATCTGGGCACCGGCAAGCTTCTGAGGAGGCTAAGAACTTTTTTGTCTTTGGTCGGTTCACAGTGCTCCTATAAATCTTTAAACAAGACATAGTTGTTTACATACTTCCCCTTTAATCCTAAAGTTAGTTTTAAAAACCACGTGATTGCTGTTTTTGCATATTATCTCAGTGCTCTAAAATTATCCATGCCTATGTGCAGTAATGGGTAAAGAACCCTTAAACAAAAAGTGGAGTCAGTTATGTCAGCTCTTTGCTGTTTCACTGCTACAGAAGTCTATGAAAAGTAGTAGGAAGTTTGTGAAATTATGGGATGTGCACACTGGGAAACATTTCTTCTGTTGTGGCAGTAGGGAGAGAAAGTACTAAATTAGGGATAAGACAATGTCATGGTCAGTAAGATGTAAGAAAACACAGGTAAGATAAGGGAGAGGAGGAGGCTGCAGAGTGCTGGCATTCTTGTGACCTCAGAAATGATGTTAGCCAGGACTTGAAGTTGATTTCAACCAAAGATACAGGAAAATCTGCTTAAGACCAAGGTGTGAAGGCATCTACTCTGCTTTCCCTGCATAGGGGTTCCTCCTCACACAGGTGAAATAAACAGCGATGGGGACAGAGCAAGTGCTTCTCCTTGCAAAAGGCACTGGAGTGGGACTTGGGTAACATTTGACAGAAGATGAAAAGGGAAATTGTATGGAGATGGGAGAATATATTTAGAAGGGCTTGAGTACATCATAGAAGTGTGTGTGTGTGTGTGTGTGTGTGAGAGAGTGTGTATGTGAGAGAGAGAAAGAGAAAGGGAAAGAGAGAGAGAGAGAGAGAGAGAGAGAGAGAGCTAGGCTGCGGAATGCCTGCTGGTTCCCCCATGGGATGGTTGTGAACTGGAAAGAAGCTACCTGCTCCTAAACCTACATTGTCTCAAATATCCTGCTTACCATATGACCACAGTGGGGCCTGGGTCAGGGGAGGCAGATTCCACAGTCTTAGTGGCCTTTGTGAGTTTGTGTAACTATTGTGGTTTTGGGCAATTGTAGTGGGCTACCACCTCAATGACTCTCCTATCCCTTTTCACAACCAAGAAAAGTTTAGCCAGCCCAAGGGGAAAAGGTCACTACTACATATATAAAGTACCATGCTTATAATAGGCACTCAGTAAATATCAACTTTATGCACTCTTATAGTTGTATCAGAAAAGATAAGAATTGCTTGTCACAGACAGGCACAGAAACTTTAGACACTTGGCACAGATACACAGAAATCAGAGTTGCATTTTTTTTTAAAGAATCATTAAAACAATCCAGTGATGTACAGCTCTGACGTACAGCTCTGCCACCAGGGCTAGGGGTGGAAGAAGGGACAAGAAAGAGTTATTAGTTATAGGGTCCAAAGTTTCAGTTAGACAGTAGGAGTAAGTTTTTGCGATCTAGTGCACAACACAGTGACTATAGTTGATAATAACTCATTGCATATTTCAAAATTGCTAAAAATAAGTAAAATTCAAATGTTCTCATCACAAAAGATGATAAACATGTGAGATGACAGACATGTCAATTAGCGTGATTTAATCATTCCACAATGTATACATAGGTCACATTAGACTCCCTAAGTATATGCAATTATTATTTGCCAATTAAATTTTTTTAATACACAAAGCAAAAAAAGCTGAACTTAATTATTCCTGTAAATAAGTGAGAAAAACCTTGCACAAAGATGCAAAAGGCTGGGACCGTGGATTTAACCATGGCCTTACTTGGGTATCACCCACGGAAGCCCAGTTAACTCCCTCCTTCTCTCTGGTCAGCTCCGACGATGGATCACTCTTCTCCTATTGTTCTGAGTTCAGCAGATCATTCTACAATTTGCTCTGTATTTTGTGGAAAGACCTAGTGAACAGAAGGCAAAAATCTTTTCTTAGTAAAGTGGAAATAAAAATATTATGCTTTCTTAAATTAGAAAGAAAAAACAAAACATTTTTAAAATTAATATTTTCTTCATCTAAACTAGCCAAATATTAAAAACAGATTCCTAAAGGTGATCAGACAAAAACCTTGTTAGAAGAGTATCAAAGAACACAGAGAGCTCGGAAATAGACATGTGAATTTAGAATATGAAGAACAGAATGTTTCATATCGGTGGAGAAAAAAGGACTATTTAATGAATGATTACATTGGATAATTGGCAAAATATTTGAATAAAAAAGTTCCCTGCATCCTTCCTTATGCCAAAATGAAATCCAGATGGAAAAAGATGGAAATGTAGGAAATAGAAACACAAAATAACAATGCTAGTTATTAATAATTAGAAAACACTAGGTAGTCTCCGTGTTGGGCACAGTGCCTGACACATTCAAGGCACTCAGTAAACAGTTGTAATATCCATTAATGCAATGCTTTTTATGTGCCGGATTCTCCACAGAGGAGTGCTTTACCTGCTTTTTTTCTCATTTAATCCTCAAAACAGGGATATAACACAGGATATAATAGTTCCCATATTTTATGTATGAGAAACAGAATCACAAAGAGGTTAGATAACTGCATTGAGAACCACCAGCTAGCAAGTGTGGGGATGACATTCAAACCCTGAAATTTGGACTCCAGGGCGCTCTCTTGTTTTCTTTTCGTGTGTATATGTGTGTGTGTGTGTGTTGTGTGTGTATACGTATCTGTGTGTGTGTGTGTTTCCGGTAGATCTTAGTTTTTATATTTTTATTATGGAAAACCTTAAACATATATAGAGATGGAGAACATGGTACTATGAGCCCCTGTGGCTGTGTGTACCACCCTCCATTTAAAACAACGATCAGGGCCAGTCCACTTCTTCTGTATCCCCACGCACTTGGGTCCACTTCGGGTGACTTTGGAACAGATCCCAGACTTATTCATGTGAAAATATCTCCGCATGTGGCTCCAAAAGACACAGGTATCTTTCTTCGAACATAATCTCAGTTCTATCATCATTCTAACAAATAACTATATTTTTATAGCAAATATTCAGTCAGTTTTCAAACTTTCCTTCTTGTTTCATTTTCCTGGAGAGAGGGATCCATTTACTGAGGTTATTTGACATGGCTCTCGAGTCCCTTCTACCCCAAGACTCCCCTTTTTTCCCTTTATCCTTGTGAATTATCTGTTGAAGAAGCCAGGTCACTGGTCTGCAGTTTCCTATTGTCTGGGTTCCACTGACTGTGTCCAGTGGTGTCATCGAGCATGTGTCTCCACCCTTGCATTTTTGCAGACTGGCCATCCAAGTTGGTTGAGCCCATATGGTTTAGTTCATACTTATGAGACAATATTTTGTTTTGAGATGGAGTCTCATTTTGTCGCCCAGGCTGGAGTGCAGTGGCATGATCTCAGCTCAATGCAACCTCCGCCTCCCAGGTTCAAGCAATCCTCCTGCCTCAACCTCCTGAGTAACTGGGACTACAGGCACACCCTGTAGCCACCACACCCAGCTAATTTTTATATTTTTTGTAGAGACAGGGTTTCACCATATTGATCAGGCTGGTCTCAGGTGATCCACCCTCCTCAGCCTCCCAAAATGCTGGGATTACAGGCGTGAGCCACTGGCGCCCAGTCGAGAATAATTTTTTAAACTGTGAGGGGAAAGAAGAGCTTTCCTTGACATGATGAAAGGAAAAGAAAGCAAGAGGAGAAGGAGGAGGAGGAGGAGGAAGAGCAGGAGGAGGAGGAGGAGAAGGAGGAGAAGGAGGAGGAGGAGAAGGAGAAGGAAAAGGAGAAGGAGAAGAAGAAGGAAAGGAAAAGGAAGGAGGGAAGGGAAGAATTGGCTGGGTGTGGTGGCTCACACTTGTAATCTCAGTACTTTGGGAGGACGAGCCAGGCAGATCACTTGAAGTCAGGAGTTGACCAGCCTGGCCAACATGGTGAAACCCTGTCTCTACTAAAAACACGAGAATTAACTGGGTGTGGTGGGGAGTGCCTGTAATCCCAGCTACTCAGGAGGCTGAAGTGGGAGAATCATTTGAACCTGGGAGTTGGGAGTTGCAGTGAGCTGAAATGGTGCCACTGCACTCCAGCCTGGGTGACAGAGCGAGACTCTGTCTGAAAGAAGGAAAGAAGGGAAGGGAAGGAAGGGAAGGGAAGGGAAGGAAGGAAGGGAAGGGAAGGGAAGGGAAGGGAAAGGAAGGGAAGGGAAAAAATATTTAGAAAACAGTTAGCTTTTCCTGTTTAAATATTTAGAATTCCCTTCCTTTATGACAATCTTTCCTTCTCTCTCCAACTAGGTCAGAGGACGTGCGATAAACTAGGGAAAATATTTGCAATGCTTCCATCAGTTAATATCCATAATCTATAAAGAACTCCAACAAATTAGTAAGAATAAAACAAACAGCCCTTGGCTGCAGTGAGAACATGCACTGAGCACTCAGCTCTCCTACTGTGGGGGCACAATTGATGGGCAGCTTCAACTTGCCTGGAATTCAACACCACATTTGTCCCAAGTCCATGCTTCCCAGGGCTGCTCACAGCCAAGGACAGGAATGCAGGTCTCTTCCTGGGACAAGACACTCCCCTGAGGGTGACTTGGTTGGAGTCCATGTTGGCCTGCCTGAAACTTTCTTGGAACTGTGGGGCAGTCTGATGCTCTGTCTACTCACCTCTCTTTTACTGAGGCTGCATTGTATGACCCTTCCCACCCTCTCCAGCCCCTCCCCTTCCTCACTAACTCTCTCCACATCTAATCCCATCTCAACATCTGCTTCTCAGAAGGACTCAACCAACAAACCCTCCATGTTGCACCTGTCAGATGGAAATGATGAAAATAACTGATGATTATCACAGTGTGCTGAAGTTGGCATGCTTATCCACCATGATGGGGGGTATGAGTGGTTAAAATCATTCTAAAAGACAGTTTAGCAACATGTCTCCAACCTTGTGAGTGGCTAACCTCTTTAACCCCAAATTCCACATCTAAGATTTTAGTTTAAATGGTATGTATTAAAAAAGAAAATACATATTCATCTCAATTGACGAGAGAAAACCTTTCATAAAATTCATAGCCTTTCATGATTAAAAGATAAAAACCTCTTAGCAAAATAGAAATAGAAGAGGACTTCCCTAACACAAAGAGATGTATTCAAGAAAAATGCCCGAGGGCAAGAACTGCATCTGCCAGGTACCAGGGCCTATCCCTGGCTCAAGGTCAGTACCTAAAAAGTCTGTATGGAATGAATGAAAGAAAAAGGGAATGGTCCCTGGCCATGTTTTCAGCCCCATCTTCCGATCCCCCTTTACACGCCTCTACTTCAGCTGAACAAAATGACTGGCACTTGCTGCGGTGGTCTTAGAACTCCACTTTATTGGGCCGGGAGTGGTGGCTCATGCCTGTGGTCCCAGCACTTCGGGAGGCCAAGGTGGGGGGATCACCTGAGGTCAGGAGTTGGAAACCAACCTGGCCAACATAGTGAAACCCTGTCTCTACTAAAAATACAAAAAAAAAACATTAGCCGGGCATGGTGCTGTGCACCTGTAGTCCCAGCTATTTGAGAGGCTGAGGCAGGAGAATCGCTCAAACCCAGAAAGTGGAGGTGGCAGCAAGTCAAGTTCACACCACTGCACTCCAGCCTGGGCAACAGAGCAAGACTTCGTCTCAAAAACAGCAAAACAAAACAAATGTTGAGCATCTGTGTGCTGAGCTGAGAGTTGAGCATTTGACTAACGTCATTTCTAATTGTTGCTACAACCCTGAAAGTTGGAGAGAGTTCCCCATTTTATAGAAGAGGAAAGTGAGGCTCACAGATGCCAATAGCCCACTCATGGACACACAGCTAATGAGAGGCAGCACTTGGATTTAAGTTCATGTGACTGCCGTGAGAGCCTGTGCTTGCTCCGCCCTATCACACGGCCTTTCTGGGGCAGCACTAGGATATATGAAGACCTTGTCCTTAACATTGAATGACCTGATACCTTGTCACTTGATCTGAAAAATGACACTGTCCAGTCCACTTCTCCTGGCTCTGCGTGTACATTATTCTCTTCTGTGTCTCCTGCGCACTGAAAACCCCGTTGGCCAGCATCACTCTGCCCCGTGCAAGAGACCCTCCAGCCACCCTTGAGATTTTAACCAGTGTTAGTGCCAGCAGTTGGAGCTGGGGACAGGATGGAAGGGACACACTGCGAAAATGGAACATGTGCATTTTCAACAGCCTCCTCCAAGGTCATGGCCTCAGGCCTCTGTTCCCTACACTCTCCTGGAAATGGTTTAATCACAGGCTGGAGCCACAGAACCCCATCTTCATTATAGCCCCAGGAAACAAGGTGCCAGGCCCTCTAGAGCAGCCTGCCTGGAGCAGGCTGTTTCTGCTAGTGTCAATTTCAGACATTAAGCCTCAGCCACCTTGACAGTACCAATAATAATTTGCAGGGGGTGGGGAAGATCTAGTTTGCAGAACTGTAGAGGCTGGAGAGCCCTCTGGCTTCGCTAGTCATCTTCTAATCCAAATTTCTTTAAAAATATTAGTAGGTTAATTAAAACCAGCAAGAACAGCAAAACCACATTGTTACTCAAAGGGCCAAGTGCTTTGCCAAGGTGACATATTTGGCCAGGGGCATAGTTTTGGATGGAAGTCACGGGTTCTGTCTCCTGTCTGATGCTCCTTTGATCTGCCGAGACCCTTGGGGACATGACTGCCCCTTAGTGTCCCTTCCCATCCTAAGGGTGCAGGTTGTAGTTAAGAGCATATGATGGTCTCAGCCTAGCTCTGCCGATTGCCAGATGTGTGGTCCTAAGCAAGCTAAAAATCTCTTTGTGCCTCCGTTTTCTCATCTGCAAAATAAAGATGATAAAAAATGCTATCAATCTAGTGGAGCTGTGAGGGTTAAATACATTAACATATATAACGTTTTTAATACAGTGCCCAGTACACAATAAGCACTCCACAAATATCGGCTATTACTATATTAATTGGTAGCCTTAGGTCAATAAACCATTGTGGAACCTTTTTCAGGAGTGAAGTTAAAATGATTTGTACCCAGTTTATAGTAACTCTTGAATGAGTGAATACATGAATAAACAAACAGATGAAGGACGAGTGAGTTCAAATACCCCTGAATGGTAGTTAATGGCTTTGATATTTTTCCATATGACGTGTCCACTGAACAGAGAATTTCCTCACTGTAAGTTACTGACAGTGCCCTCAGACACCATGGCTTCCCAATAAGGTGGATATTTAGGAGCAGGGGGCTTTGCTGGGTGATTGGATCTCCAAATTAAAATAATCTCAGCCACAAAGATATCAGGACCTTCCATGTTCCAACGCAGGCTCGTGGAGGCTTTGTTTCAGGAGAAGAGGGAATCCCAGCTATGACTGACATTTATTTACGCTCATAAGATGGCTTGTCTGCTGACGAGGAGCTGGAGTGTAGGAGTGAAAGTCAATGACACAGAGAAACAGAAATAGATGGGGAAGGTAAAATTATCTCTTGTTTTGGCATCTTCTGCTCTGCCAGGAGTACAGTTAAATTCATACCATCTTAGGATGCCAGAGATGAGGTTTGCCTTGGAAGGGCATTCATTCTGTCACCATCTAGAAAGCATTATGTGCTAGGTGCTGGGCCTGAGGGTGGCAATGCAATGGTGCCCCAGTGAGGCCCATCTCCTGCCCTGGGTCATGGAGAAGGGAGGGAGACAATGACCCAGCGTTTCAGAGTGCTCCGACGGACAGCTGTGAACTGGATTCTTATGGATATAAGATGGGGAGATGCCTCTACTAGAACTTCCTTTTAGGGTCAGGGAGACTGTGAAGGGGAGGGGATACTTGAGCTGGGGCTTCAGTGGATGAAGAGAAGTTTGCCAACCAGAAAAGCAGGAAGGCTCCCTAATGGAGGCAGCAGCAGGTGCAAAGACTGGGGGCTGTCCAGGGGACCTCCAACCTTTGTCATGGCTGCAGCAGCAGTGAAAGGGTGTCAGGGACAGGTGGGAGATGGGAATGAGTGAGGCTACAAAGGAACTGAAACTTTATCCTGCCACCATTGCAAGGGTGAGTAGGAGAGGTCACAACGGTACCAGCCCATCCCCTTATTTTCGTAGAGGAAGAAAATGAAGCCCCTGGACATGGACACGAAGTGACTCCCCCAGAGACACAAAACAGGTCCATGCTGGTGCCAACACCCAGTTCTCCAAATGCCCCATTCTGATCCTTTTCACCCCACTCTATCGTCCCCTCTAAACCTAGGAATTGAACAACTATATAACACGAAGCAAAATCTACTCAGAGATAGGCCACATAAGGATAAAGATTTCTGGTTAAGGTTGTTTGAAATTGAGTTCCTGTTCTACTTAAGAGCTCAGAAATTCAGTTCAGTCATTGTAAAGTGAAGGTTATATTTTCCCATGTAGGACTAAGTGAGATAGAGATGGTGAAGACACACAGCATAGTGCTTGGAGAGCAGGCAGAGGACAACTAATAGCTGCCGTAACCATTGATGGGCTGAGACCTTATTGGTGCCCATTGGTAAGTGGGAGTCCAAACTCAGTTCATAAAATAAAGCTGTAGACTGGTGGTATTTTCTTGGAGAATCTTCAAGGAAAGGCTCGGCTCCCTGTGATAATGGTTTCCTTTGACTTAGCCATCCTCTCTTAGCCAAACTAGTACAGAGCCACCTGGGATTTCGTCCCTCATGCAAACCTGCCTGCACAGCATTGGTATTCTAAGCAGCTTTGGTTCCCCGAAATGATTACCCACAGTTATTTGGGGCACTAATTTGCATGTAGTGTTTACTGCATTTTGAAATGGTTCTTTTGTTTTCAGCCCAGCAGACATAGTGGAGGAGGAACATGGGGAGGAGTGTAATGTATCTTAATTTGGGGGTAGCTAACAGTCTTAAACCAAGCTCCGAGATGTACCTTTGAAACTGAAGCTGGGCATACACTAGGGTGAGGGAAGTGGGAACCAGCCCCTGCAAAGTATGCATTTCAATAGAACGCTGCATCTTTTTTTTTTTTTTTTTTTTTTTTGAGATAGAGTCTTGCTCTGTAGCCAGGCTGGAGTGCAGTGGCGCAATCTCGACTCACTGCAACCTCCACCTCCAGGGTTCAGACAACTCTCCTGCCTCAGCCTCCTGAGTAGCTGGGAATACAGGCATGTGCCAGCATGCCTGGCTAATTTTTTGTATTTTTAGTAGAGACGGGGTTTCACCATGTTAGCCAGGATGGTCTCGATCTCCTGACCTTGAGATCCGCCGCCTAGGCCTCCGAAAGTGCTGGGATTACAGGCATGAGCTATTGCACCCGGCCCACATTATATCTTTTAAACAAAGAGTCTTGGATGGCATATGATTTTCGAGCCAAACAGGTAAAGGGGAGAAAAATGTACTTAATTAAATTGCATAATTAAAGAACAGTAGGCTATGCCTCATCTTATAACAACTAAGTCCTGGTGAGTCAACCTCACTCCATGGAGTAAAACACAAAGCCTTTTCACCATGCTCTTCTTCTTTGCCTCTTAGCAGCAGGTGGCCTGGTTATCTGTTCTAACCCCTTGACATTCTCCCCTACCCTGACTTCAAAAGTCTCTACTGCCTTTGGTCCCCTGCTTCTCTCTGACCACTTTCTCCTGCCCTGAAAGTCTGTGTATCCCCAGGGTCACTCCTAGGACCCTTCTCTTTGCTGTCTCTTCTTCCCTTCTTAGGAATCTGTCATTCTTTGCCAGGCTGTCTCCAGGAGTGAGACCCTGTTTAAAAAAAAAAAAAAAAGAGGGCCAGGCGCAGTGACTCACTCCTGTAATCCCAGCACTTTGGGAGGCCGAGGCAGTCGGATCACCTGAGGTTGGGAGTTTGAGAACAGCCTGATCAACATGGAGAAACCCCCATCTCTACTAACAATACAAAATTAGCCAGGAGTGGTGGTGCGTGCCTGTAATCCTAGCTACTCGGGAGGCTGAGGCAGGAGAATCGCTTCAACTCAGGAGACAGAGGTTGCAGTGAGCCAAGATTGTACCATTGCACTCCAGCCTGGGCAACAAGAGTGAAACTCCATTTCAAAAAAAAAAAGAATAACCCAATTCATGTGATCAGCTTTCACACCTGAATCATGGTAGGCTGTCCCAGGCAGAGCTCTCTTGGTTATCATGAAAACCAGTTGATATGGTTAGGCTTTATGTCCCCACCCAAATCTCATCTTGAATTGTAATCCCCATAATCCCCACATGTCAAGGGAGACACCAGATGGGAGTAATTGAATCACAGGGGTGGTTTCCCCCATGCCGTTCTCGTGATAGTGAGTTCTCACGAGATCTAACGGGTTTTTGGGGGCTCCTCCCCCTTTGCTCGGCACTTCTTCCTGCCACCTTGTGAAGAAACTGTCTTGCTTCTCCTTTGCCTTCTGCCATGATTGTAAGTTTCCTGAGGCCTCCCCAGCCATGCTGAACTGGGAGTCAATTAAACTTCTTTCCTTTATAAATTACCCAGTCTTGGACAGTTCTTTATAGCAGCATGAAAATGGACTATTACACAAGTTATCCAGCCCCAGCAAATGGAAGGGTCATTGAATGCACTTAGCACCTTCCTTACTTATAGGACAGAGCTTCAGGAAACACACGGGGTCTCTAGCTTCTTCCAGCCCCTTCTCTCTCGGGCCTCATGGTCTTCCAGCTTGGCATCTCTTACAGTCTGTGTACCCTCTTGTTTCTGCAAACCACACTACTTCATCTCTCATGGTTCTGGCTTAGCGAGACACCACCCCCAACTATAGCCCTCCAGATCTTCTTGTTGAATGGCTACCACCTCTGACCTCTGTGACTCAGTTCCTCTCATTGAGCATTTCATTGACTCAGCCCAGTCCACAAGCAAGCCAGTCTTGAGTCATGTGGTCATGCTTGGTCCAATTGGCTGTGGCAGGGTTGAGGTCACATGACTGCTCTTTGCAGAGGAAGGCAGTGGAGCTGATTAAGTCAGAAGGGGAAGTTGGGTGTGGGAGGCAAACTGATGGATCTGTCTGCTGTACAGGTTTTTCCATGAATATTCCATTCAGGAATGTTACTTCGAAAGCTGGGAAGAGGGACTGCCCTGTTCTTGGGATTGACATTTGCTTCTCTGAATCAGGAGTTTATGGTTGGATTTCCTTTTCTGTCTTCTGTTTTCTTGTGTCTGAAATGCTAAGAGATTGGGAGTGGGAATAAGGGACAGAGAATTATGACTTTGACTTTGGCTTTTGTGCAATTTCTGATGTAATGCTATGTGCTAGGAGGTTGAATACCTCCTGCTGTCCCTGCTGTGCCACTTCCCAGCTGGTGGTACCCGGGCCTGGTCACCTACCCATCCTGATTAAACTGCATGACAATGTATTGAATTAAATGATAAGGTCTGTTGTAGCCACCATGAATCCTGTCCTCACTCAGTCAACAGTCAATAAACATTTATTTTTATTACATGTGCGATAATGAAGGCTCTCTCCCTCTGGCGGGTACAGAGAAGGAAAAGCAGGGGATGGCATTTGCTAATTTCTTAGGCTATTTCCAGCCCTCACATTGACTGTTTTTCAGCTATCGCTGCCCCAAAACTGGATTAATGTCACCCTGCAAGAAAGAACCAAAGAACAAGAGGCCAAGTGTGAGAGAACACATAAGACAAGGCTGCTTTCCAGGAGGAAAATGGAAATGCCAAGAATGCAATTGTCACCAGAGAGGAATAGGGCCTGCCCAAGAGGACAGGAGGCATAAATCTCTCCCACTTTGCAACTCTTCCCGGAGCTCTCTCTAGTGGGGAGAGGGAGAGAAGTTATGGGAAGAGGGTTGACAGAGTCCCATCTCTGAGCTGGCCTGTGCTTTCCTGACAAGGAATCAGACACACCAAGTTCAAGGCTTGGCTCCATAACCCAGGGCAAGTTGTCTAAACTGTTCTTTCTGTTTTTTCCGCTGAAAATCTGAAAATGAGAGATTAAATACTTTTCTCCAAGAGTCACTGTGAGAAATGTATGTTGCTATATATGGAGATGACACCAACACAGTAGCTATTCAAGAGGCGTGAGCTTCCTCTCCCTCAAGCTGGGAGGCCCATCAATCCCAGAGCCGATGGAGCACAGTGACCATCCATTTAATCCTGCAGAGAAGGAAACTGAGGCTCAGAAAGGGAATGACTCTTGCCTGAGCAATGGTTAGGGCCTTGCTGCTGACTGCACAACTGGGTTACCCTCATCACAAGTTCTGTGGGCCAGGCTGGTGGGATCCTGTGCCTGTGGATGAATGCTAGCACCCTAAAATGGATCCTTAACAGAACCAGTGACCTAACCCTCACCCAAAGCTAGCAGACACTGCAGAAACTCTGAGCAGTTGCTCGAGGTTTGGGGATTCACTGTATTGCACATGAACTTCTGGAAGCTTCCAGTGAGTACGGACACTGTGGAGATCCCAAGCCAGAGCTGAGACAGGACCTGAAGTTACCCCCAGAAAACCCGCCAGGGTAACGGGGAGACAGAGGGATGAGCACCTAGTTCTGAGGATCCATTCCACCCCAACTGCCTTCACTAAGGCAAAGGCCCAACCACTGAGTAGATTCCTCTTGTGTCTGCCTGCTCAGCATCTATTCCATTCATTTTAGTGACAGCACTCCAAATTTCCTTGGAGAACCACCCCTCCCCATTCTTAAATCCAAGATTTAGTCTTCTGACTCTTACTCTCTTCTTCATCCTCCTCTCCCGGGATGGGCATAGCAACATGACTAGCTGGCCAATCAGAGCATGGCATTATCCTCTACCTACAGTGATTGGTTCAGAAATGGGCACATGACCCAGGCCAGACCAATTAGAGCTAACGAAATTTAACAGGAATGCAAATGACTGGCAAAGAAACCGCCTGCCTTTTCCCTAGTGAAAGGATAGGGTATAAGCCTGGAACTGCCACGAAGAAAAAGTAGCCTGTTAGTAATCACAGCCTCCACAGAAATGCAGGTTGGGAGGTCTGCGTGGGTATAGCGTGGGGCACCAAAGCTTCAGAGAGAAATACTTCTGATCTTTCAGCTCTTGGTGCTCTGGGAATGGAACTGGACCCTGTCTTTGGGGCTGACTCCAGCTTTGTTCCAGAAGGTACAATATTGTGGTCATTTGGGTGCTCCAGACAATTGTAAGGACAATGTTTACCCAGTGTTCTCGGAGCAGCGCTGAATAATCCCAATGCAGTGACTGTTCTGTGTAAAAATGTCAAAGACTGTCTTTACCGTGGGCAGGGTG
This sequence comes from Trachypithecus francoisi, assembly GCF_009764315.1. Classification (NCBI taxonomy): domain Eukaryota; kingdom Metazoa; phylum Chordata; class Mammalia; order Primates; family Cercopithecidae; genus Trachypithecus; species Trachypithecus francoisi. The sequence goes on from NW_022681468.1 coordinate 10,991,441, forward strand.
ATCCCTGCAGACATAGTTAAGGTGTGATCAGTGATGGGCTGGGAGATACACCGCCCGGAACCCTCTTCAGGGAAGGGCCTGTTGCCCAGTCGCCGGGCCTGCTGTCAGCCCGTTCAGGGACACTTCAGGCTAAACTTCTCTGGGACGGCTTCACAGGGAACCCAATGGCTGCTATGAAGTACTGCTTCCTCTATTAGGATCCAATGAGAGAATTAGAGAATTGGGGGGGGTGGGGCACAAATGGCAAAGAGCAGGATGTCACAACCTGGTACAACTGAGGACTAAAAGGAGGAAATGTACGTGAGGCACCCGCCTCTTTCCCTCCAAATAGAGTCAAGGCCAAGGAATATCAGAAGCAGCAAGATCCCATACTGATATTTAGATGCTTCTTTTAAAATAATTCCTGTATGTTGCACTCAAAACTCAGAAAAGTCTCTTAACCCAACAGCCTTAAGCTAACTGTGGTTGTGGTGCCTCTGGTTCGTATTTGGACTGGAAATTGAAGCTGCAGCTCCCCAAAGGTTATTCAAAGCTGTCCAGAGGTGATGGGAGGAGGTCAGAGCAGCAGCTGGAGTGAGAGGTGACAGCCTGCAGTCAGGACAGCTGGTACCCGGATCCCCTGGCTCAGGACTTGCTTCCTGTGGTCTTACCCTGGAGGGCCTCTGGCTAAGGAAGTCTGGCATTAAGGGAAGGAGTAACTTCCCTGAAAACTGGGATTTGAGGACATTAGCATGACCCCAGACTTAGGACACGTTTGCTGAGGATCCCACAGGGAAGACGGCCGAGGGAGGTGGGATAAAAACAACAACCCCCGCCTCAACAGGCCATGGGGGAAGGAGGAGCACCCTGGGGGTGGGGCTTGCTGTGTGCTGCAGCCTGGGAAGAGGAGAGGAGAGGGGAGGGAAGGGGAGGGGAGGGAAGGGGAGTGGGAGGGGACTGGTTGGGGAGGCCATTCCCTGGTCTGCTCTGGCACAGCACAGGGCCCAGACGACCTCTAGATGGTGAGACTGAAACTGGCTGTGCTGGGAGGTTTCCACCATGTACCCTGAAGGAAAGGGCAGGGCTGAGCTGTCATTCCTTTAGGCTGCCAGGCGTGGGACCCAGAACCAAGGCTCCTGGCTCTCCACCCTTTCTGCAGCCCCAGGAGCCTGGGGCGGCCTCTCAGTCACTCTCAGGACAAACGATCTTGCTGAATGCATAGAGTCTTCAAGGAATAAAATCAAGGATTTTTCATGCGCGTGATCAAAGCCTCACATTAACGTAGCAGAGTGAAGGAGGTTGCCCCATTTCCCAGGTGGAAGTATTGAGGTGCAGAGACATAAGGGACGTGCCCACGATCACAAACACAGCAAGTAGCAGAGCCCCTTGAGCTCCCCCTCTGCCCCCAAGCTGTCCTAAAGCTCCTTCTTGCTTTATTTCTGCCCCAGTCTCCCATTTAGGGTGTAGATACAGTCTAAGCCCATTTGCTGAATGCAGCCAATGCCATGTGAGGGATGGGAGCCAATGCCATGTGAGTGATGGGAGCCGATGCCATGTGAGGGATGGGAGCCGATGCCATGTGAGTGATGGGAGCTCCAACCCAGCCTTAATACATGTTTTCTTGTTCGGTGACTGTTTCATCTCCAGGGAGCCAGTGGGGCTGTTAGGGCTTGCACTGCAGTGTTTACAAGATGAAGGGGTCCAGCCAGGAGCTACAGAGGAGTGGAAGGGAAAGGCCTGAAACAGAAAGAGCAGGATCAGAACTGCGGCATGGTAGCAAAGAGGCAGGTGGAGGGACCATGGTAGGAAAGAGGCAGGGTGGAAGGACGAGCTTCAGGAGCACCCCTGCCTTGCCAGCCTGGGACAGTGTCCTTGGCTCAGACTCTGTCTCAGGAGAGAGAGGGTGGAGGGAATTACTGTGCACCTGTTTGTGGGGGACACTGAGGATAGGGCCACCACACAGAGCCTCTCTTCAGTTTTTGTAATCACAGCCACACAGGAAGACCCACATAATGATCTTTTTGGAGATGAGCAAGCTGAGGCTCAGAGAGGTTAAGTTACCTGTCCAAGGCCACACAGTGTGCCTGGAATAAGAACCTGTGTTCTTCTGCTCATGGGGCTGAAAGCCAGGCTTCTGCCCTTTGGGTCCAGCATCTCCATCAGCAAGCAGGCAGGGCAGCTAGGAAGGCCCCTACGCTCACAGGGAAGACTTGCGTTTTGACCTGGGGACCAAGCCACTTTCAGTGTACCAAGAAGCCCTGTGCCCTACAGAGATAACAAAGCTGGTATTTGCCTCTCTTGGTTCAGTGCTCTGTGTGCAGAATTCATTGGCAGGAACCCTGGAAGGGAAGGGGCTGAATGAGGGGCTATAAGTAACCAACCCCACCCCAACCTCCAGTGGCAGGGGCTATGATTGTCCCCATGTTGAGACATGAAACCGAGGGCTGTCACGGCAGAACCGTGTCCCCAACCAGTGTGGCACCAGAACCTGCTCTAACCATGGCCTCCCTTGGCCTCAGCTGGTGCAGTCCTCAGCACAGAGGAGGCTTGCCGGGCATGTTTGATGAATGACTGAATGATGCTTGGGTGATGCCTTATTGATCCATGAGCTCCCCAAACAGGGAACAGAGTCCTCTGCACATGTGTCTCCACGGCTAGCCTCACACACAAGTGTGCATCTGAGTAGGCTGTTGGATGACTCTCCTGGGATTTCTGCCAAAGCATGTGGCTTTGGTTTTCCTGCCTCTTCCCTTCTCCAGTGACGGTATCTGACCTGACCATTTGCTTCCATGAAGTTGGGGTTGGAATTACAAAGACCCAATAACCACAAGGCCACAACACCACAAGGTGTTTCTGATTACAGAGCTGGGGGATCTCTCTGGAGTCACTGGAATTGGATGTACAAAGGCTTAGCTCTCTGGGACAGGAAAGAGGAACCAGCCACAGCTCCCCTGAGGGCAGGCAGGGGCCCGCAGGGCTGGGAAGAGAAGGCAGAGCCTGATTTACTTTCGCTTCTGAGGCATTCCTGGGTAAGATGGGCCCATCCTATTAGTCATTCTGCCTGAATGGGTGGAGCCGAGGCTGAGCCCTTTCCCCAACTCTTTCAAGAAGGCTAAAATGTTGGTGGAATTTTCTTCCTTTAATGGACAAAGATGGGCATATTAGTTTTCTGTGGTTGCTGTGACAATCCACTATAAGCTGAGTGGCTTAAAAAAAAAAAAAAAAAGGTATTCTCTCAAATTCTGGAAGCCATGAGTCCAGAATTAAGAAAGAAACCATCTCTTGCTTCCCCTAAGGTCACATCACTCCAGTCTCCACCTTCCTCTTCACATCATCTCCTCATGGTGTGTGGGCACATGTGTATGGGCACATGTGTGTGTGTGTATGTGTGTATGTGCCCACACTTTCAAGAGTCTCAGAGTCCAGTGTGGAAGTCCAACCAGTACATGCTCAATGACCATCTTTTGCATTATTCTGTAAAGCCAATCACTACAAAGCTGTGTGATGCATTCTGTGGTTAGAATGTGTGACTGGTGAGGTGGCTTGTGGTAGTAAGCGGTGAATTCTACCTGGAGGATCAGGGCAGACTGCTCCACAAAGGGGGCCTTTGAGCCTGGCCTCAGAGGAAGAAGGGGAGTCCAGGAGGGAGCACTGACCAATGGAAGACAGCAGGCCCAGGGTTGTCTCTGGAAGGTCAACAGTCCTGCGTGATCAGGCAGAGCGCAGGCTCGTTGGATGAGAGGACATATTTGGAGGCGGGGGGGAAGGGGGTGCTGCAAAGGGTGGTCAGGGGCATTGCAAAGGCCTTCCCTCCCCTGCTAGGAAGTGAAACCACCTTGCAACTTTGGCACAAAGTGTGATCTCTGCTGCATTAACCTGGATGCATCCTTTTCTTCTCAAACAGGACTTCCTCAGAAAGACCTTTTCCAGACTACCCAGACTCCAGCACTTTCCTGTGATTTATACTCATGGCACCCCATGCTTGTCTTTCCCTCATTTGTACACACGCGAGGGGCAGCTCAGGTTAATGCATAAGAGCAGGACACTGGACCAAGACTGCCAGCAGGTGGTGTGCGGGACTGCACCATTACCCTGGTTCCTCACCCATCCCTGCTTACCCTTACCAAGCCAGTTTGCAGTGCCCTCCCCTGTGGGCAGGGCTTGCTGCCTGTCCCTATGTTTGGCTACTTGCTTTGCTTTAACCGGTGGAATTAGGGGGGAAATGACAGGGTACCAACTCTGAACCTACTGCTTGCTCTCTTGTACTTCTGCCATCCCTATAAAAAGGACATTCCTGGAGTGGCCTGTTGCTTTCAGAAGAGGAGGAGAGGCATGTGGAGCAGAGCCAAGCCCCCACTGGCCACCGGCACATAGATGAGAACAGGAGAACCGCCTAAATGAGCCCAGCCTGGATCAGAGCCAATACCCACCCAACAACTTGTGACAACCAATACATGGTGGTTTTAAGGCACTAACTTTTGGGACTGGTTTGTTATGTGGCTATAGCTAACTGATACAGGTGGCCTTGGGCAAGCTAATTAATCCATCTCTGCCCCCATTTTCTTTTTTGTAAAGTGGGGAAATGAATAGTACCTGCCTCATGTGATTTTTATAAGGATCAGATGAGTTAACAATTGTATAGCACTTAGGTGCCTATATACACATTTGTTTAATAAGCATCTTTGTCTTTATTCGAATAATGCTGTTTCCCCAACAAGACTCAATAACTGTTTCTTCGTAATGTCCCCAGCGACTAGTACAATGCTTGGTCCATAAAAGGCATTCAATAAATGCCTGTTGAATAGATAGTGGATTTTCCTAACACACATATAAATTACAAGACCAAATATGGAAATTCCTTTAAAAAAAATGCTATTTAATGAGCCCTACTAATTGCCAGGCATGATGTGAAACAACTTAGGTAGAGGTAGGTAGAATTATTATGCTCATTATAGAGACAAGAAAACTGAGGCTCGAGGTTAAGTAACTTGGCTGTAGTCACACAGCTAGGAAGCAGCAGAACTACGATTTGACCCCAATCTGAGTTCCTGCATTCTTTCCTCCACCCCAGCGTGCGTCCCTGTGTGCAGATGGCAAATCAAAGCCAAGATTATTTCCCACTGTAGGAAAGGACTGCAGGTAATAAGGAAGGGGTCAAATACCCAAAAGGGCAGGCTCAGCCTTCTGAGGACCTTCTGAGAACCGGGTCCTCAGAATGAACTCTTTAATTAGATGAATTCAGCTTTTTTTTTTTTTTTTTTTTTTGTGGGAGGGTCTGATTGATATTGTCACTGCAGGAGGAAGCCCAGTGTCAGCATATTCTCCAGGGGCATGGGCTGGCCTCTCCCCCAGTGGCCAGCTCCATTTTCTGAAGGTGGTTTATTGGAGTTTGCTCCCCGAGGGCCACTTCCTGAGCGGAACATGAAGGCAATAGCAAGATGCTTATGTGGAGGTTTTCTTTCTTGGGCAGACGTTGGAAGGGTTTGGAAGCCTATCTGAGTAAGCAGGTCTGGGCAGCCTGGGACTCCTGGGGCTCATATGCTCTGAGCTGCTGAGAGAGGATGTCAGCACCTCCTTGGTGGACCCACCGTGGGGCCAAAACAAGAAAGGGCCTTCCTGTGACTTCCCTGCCTGCTGCTGCAGCCATCCCCTACCCGCTAGGAGCTTCACATTCTCCCTGGGGCCTCCTGAAAGCAGGGGGAACTGGAGAACATGGATCACAGCACCAGGAGCCATGGGTCTAGCAGTCTGGTGTCAGACACATTCTACCAGCTGTGCAGACCGTGAACAGTCAAACAATGTCCTGTGCCTTAGTTTTCCCATGTGGAAATTAAGAACTCTAACTGCTCTGGAAACCATAGTTCAGTACCCTAAAGAATAACAATATCTATGCATGTATTCAACACCTCCTACATTCTAGGTCCAGGGCAATGCATTTTATATATATGACCTCATGCAATCATTTAAAAAACCCAATGAGAGATTGTAGGGTTGATTTACTCTTTATTTTACAAATGATAAAACTAAATCTCAGGAGATTAAATAAAAGTTGCTTACAGTTTCAGATGGTCAAACTTTGGAGCATCCACTTGGCATCTTTTCCACCTTTCTCCTTTCTAATAGAATCCCAATTTTATCTACGTAATTTTCTGTCTCCACAGGGGAAAGTGACCACATCCCTGGCTCCAGGACTCAGTCTCACTACCTCCAACAAGCAACGGGTGTTGTTTGGTGGCTATGCCGCTGGCCCATGGGTGAGCACAGGACTTGTATGGGGTGAGGGTCTCCTGAGCTAATGATGTTGTTCTGTGTGTGACCTCGGTTTCTATGCAGCAATCTGATGAGTATGAAGGGAGTCACCCTTAGGATGAAGCCAGTGTGAAGCAGAGATGGAAGAAGTGGAGTCTCTGATGACATTATTGAGCCATTGAACCAACCACTCCTGATGCTTGCCCTCCCTCTAGATTTCCTCAGTAGTCAGATAATCAATGTCTTTATTTTTCAGTCTAGTTTGAGTCTATTTAAATCATCCTGAAAGACACATGACATGAACTTTCATCAGTTCAACTTTGAACCCATGTCTTTCCAATCAGTACCTAAAATGACAAAGATTTCGTATTTGTTCCATTAAAGAATTTAACGAGCATTTGCTGACTGACTACTAAGTATATAAATATTTTACAAACATTTCACTTTATTCTCATCATGGCCTGAGAAGGTACATCAAGTTAAGATAATTTTTCTCCTAAAGGAACAAAGATTCAGAGAAGTTAGATGACAGAAGTAAAAGACACACAGCTATTAAGTGGCAGAAAATAGCTTCAAACCTGGATTTCTCAGAGTCCAGAGCCCATGCTATTTCCAGCATTGCACACCACTTCTCCAAAACCTGTGAGCTCCAAGCTTTACCCCCTACCCACTGAGATTATCAGCAATCGTATCATCAGGTCAGTTCTAATCCTAGTTTTAACCACCCCCATATACACACTAGAAAGTTGCCCTTAAGACACTGGAACCCATTATGAACCCATTGTCTTTTATCCTCAGATCAAGTGAGAAAGACCACCTGGAAATTTGGAGGGGAAGCAAGGCTACTTCCTGCATTTCTAAAGAAAAGAAGGAAATTCTACCAACAGTTCCCTCCTCAATGGATTTGCTAGGGTGAACTCTGCCTTTCTCTTACTTCTGAATCATTTCGTCCCCAGGAAATTACATTTAACACAAAGCTGCTAAGCAACTACTATGTGCCAGGTTCAGTTCTCAGTGCTGAGGATAGACCAACAAAGAACTCAAGGTCCTATCAGTGGTGTGGACTGAAGCCTAGCATTTGTGGGGCCATGTTTCTTAGTCACCTAGTATTTAAGGGCTCATTGCTCATGCATCACTTCCTCTTGTTTTCTATTCTCTTATTATACCATTTTCCAGTAAGGCATCTCAGGGACCAAGGAGACTGGGAAACTTCTACATATTTTGGGGAACACATTAAAAAACTAGGAAATCCTATAACATAGTTATCAAAATTATGCTGTATTTTAAATACATACATTAACTAAAACAACACCTTGAATGTAAAAAATGCAATGACATATACTTATGCTCTTCACAGAACAAAATACATAATTTTTAAAGGTTCATTTATTCACTATCTATATTCATTGTGCCAGTTTAAAGTTGTGTTAGTCTTCAAGGTTGTACTACTGGCACATGAAAAGCAGATCAATGTTACAGAAATAGGCAAAAATACATACAAGAATTTAGTATATGATCTCTGCAGAGTTTTGGCAAAGTAAAACTTTATCATTTTGATAAAGTTCAATTTGTTAACGTTCCCTTTTATGAATTATGCTTTTGGTGTCAGGTCTAAGAACTCTTTCCCTAGTCCTATATCCTGAAGACATTATCCTGTGATTATTTTCTTAAAATTTTATAGCATAATATTTAATATTTAAGTCTATTATCCATCTTGAGTTAACTTTTGTATAAGGTGTCAGATAGGTCAAGGTTTATTTATTTGCCTATGTATGTACAATTATTTCAGCAGTATTTGTTGTAAAGGCTACTTTTCTTCTATTAAATGCTTGTGTACCTTTTCAAGAATCATTTGTAACTATTTATGTAAACTATATCTGGATTCTCTATTCTGTTCCTTTTATCTAGATGTGTGTCCCTCTGCCAATAAAACAGTCTTGATTATTGTAGCTATATACTAAGTTTTCAAATGGGGTAGACTGATTCTCTTTCAAAATTGTTTTGGCATTTTTAGTTTCTTAGTCTTTCCACATATATTTTAGCATAATTTTGTTTGTAGTTACAAAATATTTTTCTGGAATCTTATGAAAATTGCCTTAAACCAGTTTGTCAGTTTGGTGAGAATTGACATCTTTGTTATTTCCAATTCATGAACATGGTATGTCTCTCCATTTATTTGGATCTCCTTTGATTTATTTCATCAGTGTATTGTAGTTTTCAGCATAAATGTCTTTTACATGTTTTGTTAGATTTACATCTGGGTATTTCTTTTAATATGTGATTGTAAATGCTATTGTATTTTTAATTTCAGTTACCAGTTCTTCATTGATAGTATGTAGAAAGGCAGTTGATTTTTCTATGTTTATCTTTCTTCCTGTGACCTTGCTGAACTCTCTTATTATTTCTAGGAGGTTTTTTGCATATTTCTTCAGATTTTCTACATAGGCAATTATGTCATCTGCAATAAAAACAGTTTTATTATTTCTTTCCAATCTGTATGCTTTTTTATTTTTACTTCTTGTCTTATTCTACTGGCTAGAACTGCCAGCAATAGATTAAATAAAAGTGGTGAGAGTGAGCATACTTACCTTCTTCCTGCTCTCAGGGAAAAGTTATTCAGTTATTGATCATTAAATATAAGATTAGCTGTATTTTCTTTCTTCCTCTAGTCCTATTTTCCTAAGATTTTTAAATAAAAAATTGGGGTTGTATTTTATCATATTCCTCTTTCTTCATGAATTGGTATTATCATGTAGTATTTTTCTTTAGCCTATTAATATTGTGTATTACATTGATCTGACTTTTAAAAATTGAACCATCCCTGCATACCTGGAATAAATCCCACTTTGTCCTAGTATATGCTGAATTTTTTTTTTTTTTTTTTTTTGAGATGGAGTTTTGCTCTCGTCACCCAGGCTGGAGTGCAATGGTGCAATCTTGGCTCACTGCAACCTCCACCTCCTGGGTTCAAGTGATTCTCCTGCCTCAGCCTCCTGAGTAGCTGAGATTACAGGCATGTGCCACCACACCCAGCTAATTTTTATATTTTTAGTAGAGATGGGGTTTCACCATGTTGGCCAGGCTGGTCACAAACTCCTGACCTCAAGTAATCCACCTGCCTCAGCCTCCTAAAGTGCTGGGATTACAGGTGTGAGCCACCGTGCCCACCTGCTGAATTCTATTTGCGAATATAATGTTAAGGATTTTTGCCTTTGTATTCATGAAGGATATTGGTCTTAGCATTCTTTTTTTTGTATTAGCTTTGTCCAGTTTGAATAGAGAGTAATACTAGCTTTGTAAAATGAATTGAGAAGTGTTCCCTTCTCTTCTGTTTTTAGGAAAAGTTTGTATAGAATTAGTGTTAATTCTTCTTTAAATGTTTGGTAGCATTCTCCACTGAAACATCTGGATATTTCATCTTCAGTGAAACATCTGGAGATGTTGGGGGGCAATTTTAAAATTACAAATATAATTTCCTTAATAGTTATAGGTATACCCAAATTATATTTTTTCATATTGAGTGAATAGTGGTTATTTGTGGGCTTTTGAGGAATTGGTCTATTAAACCTAAGTTTTAAAATTTATGTGTGTAGAGTTCAAAGTATCTCCTTATTATCCTTTTGATGCTTGCAGGGTCTATAGTGTTATTTTCTGTTTCATTCGTAATATTGCTAATTTGTGTCATCTTTTTTTTTTAGTTTTTTGTTTGTTCGTTTGTTTGTTTGGTCAGTCTTGCTACTGACCACATTTGTCAATTTTGTGTACCATTTCAAAGAACCAACTCTTTGTTTTGACTTTTCTCTATTGCTTTCTGTTTTCAGTTTTACCGATTGCTGTTCTTGTCTTTATTATTTCATTCTTTTTCCTTACTTTGGGTTTCTTTTGCTCTTATTTTTCTAGTTTCTTGAGGTGGGAGCTTAGATAATTGATTTAAGACTTTTCTTCTTTTCTTGAGTATGAATTTACTGCTAAATATGTCCCTCTCAACACTGCTTTAGCTGTGTCCAACAAATTTTTTAGGTCATAGTTTCACTTCCATTCATTTCAATGTAATTTTTCATTTCCTTTAAGACTTCCTTTTTGAACCATGAATTGTTTAGAAGTATGCTGTTTCATTTCCAAATGTTTAGAGATTTTATCGGTTATCTTTCCATAATTTACTTCCAGTTTAATTCCATTGTGGTTGAAGAAGATACTCTGTATGTTTTCATTTCTTTTAAATTTGTTGAGGTTTATTTTATAGCACAGGCTATGGTCGATCTTGGTATGTGTTCTTTAAGCATGTGAAGAAGATGTATATTTTGCTTTTGTTGGGTGATGTGTTCTACAAATGCCAGTTAGATTCTGTTGGTTGATTGTGTTGAGTTTTTGTATATTCTTGATGCTTTTCTTTCTAGTTCTACCAATTGTTCAGAAATGTATATTGAATTCTTCAACTACGAATTCTTTATTTCAGTTCTATCAGTTTTTGCTTCACACATTTTACAGCTCTGTCATTTGAGACATATACACTTAGAATTACTATTTCCTCTTGGTAAACTGACTTATCATTGTATAATATCCCTTGCTAGCTCAAATAATTATCTTTGCAGACTACTTTATCTTATATTAACATAGAGACTCCTGCTTTCCTTTGATTAATGTTTGCATGGATATATATTTTTTCTATCATTTTACTTTTAACCTGCCTGTATCATTATGCTTGAAGTGAATTTCTTGTAAGCAGAATATAGTTGAGTCATGTTACTAATCTCTGTTTTTCAGTTGATGTGTTTGAGTGTAATTATTTACATGATAGGCCTTAAGTCTTATTTTTCTGTTTGTTCTCTCTGTTTTGTTCTTTCTTCTAGTGGGTTATGTGGACATTTTTAGATTTACAAAGATGTAGAGTTTTGATTTCTCTATAATGTTTTTAGTGGATCTCTTTGTGTAGGGTTTTTTTTTTAGTGATTGCCCCAGATATTACTTTATATACATAATTTATTACAATCTACTCTTATCATTTTTATAGTTTGAGTAAAGGATGATACCTCACTTCCTTTAATGACCCTTTACTCTCCCCTATGTATAGTATAATTGTATTAGTTCATTTTCACACTGCTATAAAGAAATACCTGAGACTAGGCAATTTATTTTAAAAAAGAGGTTTAACTTACTCATAGTTCTGCATAGCTGGGGATGCCTCAGGAAACTTAAAATCATGGCAGAAGGTGAAGGAGAAGCAGGCACCTTCTTCACAAGGTGGCAGGAGAAAGAGAATGCACAGGAGAAAATGCCACTTTTAAACTATCAGATCTTGTGAGAACTCCCTCACTATCACTATCACAAGGACAGCATGGGGGAAACTGCCCCCATGATCCAATAGCCTCCTACCAGGTCCCTCCCTCATCATGTGGGGATTATAATTAGAGATAAGATTTCGGTGGGGACACAGAGCCAAACTAGATTAATAATTTTCTTAACTATTTCTTCTACATACATTTAGAACCACATCAGACAATGCTAGAGTTTTTGCTTCAAACATCAAACACAGTTTAGAAAACCAAAGAGGAGAAAGACCATCTATTTTATTACCCATACTTTCACTTAGCCATGTTCTTTCTTCCCTTCAGATGTTCCAAGATTCCTTCTTTTATTGTTTCCTTTCTGTTTAAAGAACTGTCTTTAGCCATTATTTAGGGCAGGTCTGCTGATGACAAATTCTCTGAGTTTTCCTTCATCTGAAAATGTCTTAATTTCTCATTCATTTTTAAAGGATATTTTCACTAGATGTAGGATTCTGGACTGACAGTTCTTTGCTCTCAGCACCTGAAAATATTGTGCTACTTACTTCCTTCTGGCCTCCATATTTGCTAATGAGAAATTCACTGTTATTCTATTTGTTTTTCCCTTATAGGTAAGATATTGTCTTTCTCTGGCTGTTTTTAAGATTTTTTTCATGTTTTTGGTTTTCAGAAATTTAAATATGATATGTCTTGGTGTGGATTTCTTTGGTTTATCCTGTTTGAGATTTGCTCAGCATTTTGACTTTGTAGGTTTGTATGTCTTGCCAACTTTGGGGAGTTTTAGCTATTATTATTTCTTTGACTACTTTTTCAGCACAATTCTTCTCTCTCCTTTTGGGGCCCCAGTGATACAAATTTTAGATTTTTGTTGAGGTTCTACCGGTCCATGAGGCTCTGTTTATGATTTTACATTCTGTTTTTCCTATGTTGTTCAGATTGAGTAATTCCTATTGTTTCATCTTCCAGTTCATTAATTATTCTCTTTATCCCCTCCATTTTGCTGTTCAGCCCATCCACTGAACACTGAACTTTTTATTTTGGTTACTGCATTTTTCAATTCTAAGTTTACCTTTTAGTTCTTCTTTATATCTTTCAATTTTTGCCTTGTCTTTCTATTTCTTTGCTGAGACTTTCTATGTTTTCATTTGTTACAAGCCTGTTTATCATTGTTTGTTGAAGCATTTTTATCATGATACTTGAAAATCTTCATCAGATAATTCTAATATCTCTGTCATCTCAGTGTTGGTATCTATTAAATATCTATTAAATGTCTTTCCTCATTCACTCTGTGATCCTCTTGGCTTATGATATGACAAGTGATTTTATTTTAAGATCTGGACATCTTAGTTTTATGCAATGAAGCTATGAATCTGAGTGTTTTAGCTATTTTTAATGACTGCTCTAGCAGGGGAAGTGGGGATACTGCCTTGTCATTTTTAGGCAGAAATAGAAGTCCTGAGTTCACATTTGGCTTTGTTGATATTTGAGAAGGGGGTTCTCCATTTTGCTGGGTGAGAGTGAAAGTCCAGCCTCCCCACATGATCTCTAGTGATACTGCTGGGAAGGAGATCTCATTGTCAGCTGGTAGGAATGAAATTCCTGGCTTCCTAATTGGCCACCTCTGACATCAGTAGGGGTATTGGGGTGTCTTGTCAAAACATCATGAGACCGAAAATCTAGGCTCTTCTTTTGCCCTTTGCTGTCATGAGTGAGGATAAGGGTTTCAAGGTTCTGTGTGTAAAGTGTTTGGCTAATGTAGAGCAGTTATTGGGGGCAGATTTTGTTTGAGCTTTTGATTTTGTCTGCTCCTGTCCATGTTTCTGGGAGAACTGGCTTCTTCACATCCAATTCTGGGATATATGAGGCAAAGAGAAAACCCAAGGAACCCACCACCATGTTATTCCCTGGGTTCTGAGGTCTCGAGCCTTTTACCTTCCCCTCTCTATCTTGCAGGAGCTCCGTATGTTTGTCTTGCATATAACACCTAGGCTTTTCATTGCACTTAACAGGATGAATAGAGAAAAGTACACCTGCTTTTTTGTCTTAGGCAAGTAAGTCCCCTCAAAGATACACTTTTAGTTGAAAAAGGAAGGTGCAGAACAGAGAGTGTGCTCTGTGTAAGCACACATATGTGCAAAGACTCTCTCTGGAGAGTCAAACACAAAACACCAATCACATGGCTTCCAAGGGGACTGAGGTCAGGGAGGAAAGAAACTTAGGCTTCTCTGTATATTCTTTTGTAGCATTTCAAACTTGTACCATGTGCATGCGTTGCATATTCAAAAGAATAAATGGTTTTTTAAAAGAATGCAGCACGATGTACATTTTTATATTCTCCAGGAATATTTCCCTGACTGTCTGCCTAACCTTGTGTTCTGGGCTGAATTACGTCTCTTCCAAAATTCATATGTTGAAGTGCTAGTTCCTAGTACCTCAGAATGTGACTGTATTTGGAGATAGAGCCTTTAAAGAGGCAATCGAGTTACAATGAGGTCATTAGAGTAGGCCCTAATTCAATATAACGGGTGTCCTTGTAAGAAAAGAAGATTAGGACACAGACATGCACAGAGAGAAGACCACGTGAGGACAACAGGGGAAGACAGCCGTCTGCAAGCCAAAGGGTGAAGCCTGGGAAGAACCCCTGCCAACACCCTGATCTCGAACTTCCAACCTCCAGGATTGTGAGTAAATAAATCTCTGTTGTTTAAGCCAGGCAGTCTGTGTTACTTTGTTATGGCTGCCCTAGCAAACTAATCTAACTTGTTTGGAGATAACACTGAAGGTATGAAGTTGAGACCCTTGGTGAGTGAGAGACCTGAAAGAGACGGCTCTCCGGCCACACTAGCTGAAGTTCTGCCAATGTTCCTACTGTGGAGTCTGTGAGGCCCGGGCTGCCTCTAGGATGACCCTTCAGCCAGTACTCCCTGAGTGAGGAAGCCTGGCTTGCTCCAGATTTTCTGTTATGGTGAATGCAGTTTGGGGAACCTTCCCAATACGGCATGATCAATAACAACACTGATACTGAGCCTCGCTTGGCTCCTTGTGTTCATTCTCAATCGGTTACATACCCAGAGGGGAGAGGAGAGATTAAATAGGTTCCCTCAGACTTCCAACAAGAGCAGCCCTGCAGTTTTTTGGTGCAAATGCTTTGAAGAGCATCGTCCTATATGTCTCTTTTAAAAAGACCTGTGGGATGCATCCCACTCTGATGTCAAAGTCAGAAGCATTTATTACCCACTTAACAGCCTGTGCTTCTGTTACAAACATCAGAGTCCGCCTTGCTCTTTGCCCAGACTCTTTCTACTGTGGTAGAAGGCAGGCTACTTGATAATCAGCTACGAAAATAGCCTTTCAGTCATTTTTCTCTCTTCCCTCCTGTGCTTTTTGTGTTTTTCGGAGTTTTGTTTCGTTTTGTTTGTTTTTAATTTGTCCCTTTTTTCTGTTTCTCGTTTAAGTTGTTTTTAGTATTATTTTACCCATGTTTTTGTTACACGCTCGCAACTCTGAAGATAAGCTGATGTGCGAATACAACCAGGTGGAGAGAGATAACCCACATTCTCTTGTAACTGTAATAGTTACAATAGTATCAATTATAATAACAGTGAATGTTCACTGAACAGTTTTTATATACTCATGACTCTATAGTGCACATGACATGCATCATTTCACTTGATCTTAGAACTGTCCAGGGGAAGATATTATTGTTCTCAGTTCATAGACAGAAACAGAGGCTCTGAGTGATTATAACATATGGCCACAGCCCACCTCGCTTATAAGTAACTGACTGTGCATTTGAAACCTGGCTGTTGAATTCCACGGCCCAAGCTTTTAATCACTGAAATGCTACTTGGCAAAAGGAAGGGCAAGTGTCTTCCTTGTGCCTGGCACATGAAAGATACTCTTTGCATAATTGTCAAATATTAGCTTAGTGAGACAGGGCTTTTGCTCTATTTTGTTCATAGCCTGGCACTGAATACGTGCTCATTAAATATTTGCTGACAGTATCAAATGAATGAGTGCATGAATGAATGAATACAAGGATGAACATGAGAATCAAGAGCTGTGGGAATTCAGAGAAGGGGAAGCTTCCCCCGCTCCCCAATTTGGGCCAGGTGAAATACGAGAAGAATCTACAATAGCTCTTCTGATACTAGTGGTAAAAAATCCTGACGTCATTCCAAACAGGCTCTGTGTTGCCCAGCCCACACCTCAGGAGATATCAGGAGGCTTAGGAGTGTGGGGAGGGCAGAGATTTCACATCCACCACAGCAGAGAGAGGGCTCCAGAAGAAACCCCAGATCTTCAAGCTGCACACAGGGTTGCAGTCTGCACAACTTCTGCTGATGGCCCTGCTTACAGGTATGGGCTGGAGTTGCTGCACCTCTGGGTGCTAAGTGGTTAGGCGCTGGGCATGGCTGTCCCAAGCATGGTTCGTGTACATAATTTAGAACGTGAAAGTGCAGAGATGCTCTTCAAGTTGCTCCCAGAGGTGACGTGCATTATCAAAGGGGAAGAACCATCCACAGAGAAGGCAGTGATTGCTTGGGGAGTGACTGGAGGATGGGATTTAGTCTCCCATAGCCTTATCAGTTATTTGCCCCATTCTTCGTTGTGGACAACTGATGGTTTTCAGTCCCACATAGAGGGCTATGGAAATACCCCAAGCCCACATCCCTGCCCACAAGTCCCTCACCTGGTGACACAGGTGCTGTTACAGGCAGAGTGTCCACCTCATGCTGGCCCCCCGGCTCTGTGGCCCCATTCCTGCTGACCGTGTGCTCACAAAAGATGTGGTGAAGTGCTAACCGCAGTACCTCAGAGTGAGACTTTATTTGGGAATAGGGTCATTGCAGATGTAATTAGTTATGATGCACTTATATTGGAATGGAGCAGCCGGTTCATTCAATATGACGAGTGTCCATATAAGAAGAGAAGAGACAGAGAGAGTGGAAGGCCATGTGATGGCAGAGACACGCCGGAGAGGACCACGCAAAGAAGAGATGGGAGTGATACAGCTGCAAGCCGAGGAATGCCAAGCTTTGCCAGTAACTGCCAGGAGCTGGGAGAGACACACGGAGCCGACTCTCCTTCCAGTCCCTCCAGAGGGAGCCAACCCTGCCCGACACCTTGATTTCAGACTTCCAGCTTCCAGGATTGTAAGAAAATAAACTTCTGTTGCCTTGAGTCACCCAGTCTGCGGTGATTGGTTACAGCTGTTGTAGGACATGAATACTCTTAGCCACGCTGCCCGAGTGCCAAGACACTTCTCAAATCATCTCGTTCCCATGTGCAGGAACCTTCAGTGGCTCCCCATTATCTTCAGGATAATCTGCAGCTCTCTGGGATGATTCACACGGACTTCAAAATCCGGCTTTGCCTGGCCACCTCTGTGGCCTCCTCCCCGAGTCTCCCTGCCACTGTCCTTCCAACTCAACCACAGCAATGCCTTCATGAACCCCTTCTTTGTCTGGAAAACTCTTATTTATTCTTCAAAACCTGGCCTAAATGTTCTCTCCTACAAAAAGGCTTCCAAAGTCTATCTGAGCAGAGAGAACTGGTTGCCTCCTCTTCAGTGCTTGAGAGCACCCCGAAATACCTTTGTGATGGCAGGTAACACAAGAACATAAGCTCCATGAGGACAGGCAGTTTATCTCATTCACTGTTGAGTCCTCAGAGCCTAGGTAATAGTCATTCACTAGGTATTTGTTGAATAAATGTATGAATTAATGCAGGAAAGAATGAATGAATGCAATGTGCCATAATTACAGTCGCTTGAGAGACTGAGTCCCTTGGTGTCAGGACTATGTCTCATTTGTGCTGTGCACCTATGGATGGCAGGGAGACAAAGGTTTCTTTCCAGCATCTGTAATTGGAAAGGACAAGGTTTGAGGGGCACAGGACTAACGGTAATAAAATGAAGCCAGGCATACTCCCCAAAATAATAAAAAGGTATTTGCAAGCCTTCACATCAGCTGACTGTAACTGTTTTAAGAAAGCACAGAAAACAGCCGGACATGGTGGCTCGTGCCTGTAGTCCCAGCTACTCTGGAGGCTGAGGCGGGAGAATGGCGTGAACCCGGGAGGCGGAGCTTGCAGTGAGCCACGATCCTGCCACTGCACTCTAGCCTGGGCGACAGAGCGAGACTCTGTCTCAAAAAAAATAAAAAAGAAAGAAAGCACAGAAAACAAAGAAGGTTCAACACAAGCAGTCCCGCAGTAGTGTGTCCCCAGGTTCCAGAAACAATAGACATTCCATGTCATCAAAATTATAGGACTGCAGCTGGAGGTCATCGTGAGGACAAAGGTCACCTGCATGGAGAAGCCCTCCCTAACTGTGCGATGTAAAGTGGCCATCTAAATTCCCCACGTAGCCCTTGGCATACTCTGCTTCTTGCGATCTCTTTGTTTATTATCTCATCCCTCTTCCTTCCCCTGTGGTACATCAAAGGCTGGCGAACTACAGCCTCTATGCAGCAGGTGAGGAAACCAACTCAGGGAGGGAAGGAGTCTGCACTGGGTCATGCGGGAGGCAGCCTTGGAACTCTCATGCTATTACTGGTCTGCTGTTGCTAACGGAATGTTAATGCTTTGCGTTTGATCCCAGCCCATGGAAAGTGGAACGCCAAAGCAGGAAGGACCCTCAGAGACTGTTCAGCCCAAATGTGCTATCGCAGAGATGAAAAGCGAGGCTCACTTACCACAGGGGAAGGAAGAGGGATGAGATAATAAACAAAGAGATAGCAAGAAGCAGAGTACGCCAAGGGCTACGTGGGGAATTTAAATGGCCACTTTCCATCACACAGTTAGGGAGGGCTTCTCTATGCAAGTGACATTTAAACGGAGATCTGACTGACAAGGAGTCAGCCCGCTGATGATCTGGGGGAGGAATATTCAGGGCAGAGTAAAGAACTGTGCAAAGATCTTAGAGTCAGATTAGTTACAGCGTCACCTCTGAAAGAGGAAACACTGCAAGATGCAAAGGCCAACAACCAGTGAGTCTTGGATGGCCTCCTGGCTTAGGTCAGATTCCCTAGAAATGGAGCCTAAGATAGAGATTCTTGTGTGAGCAATTTAAAAAGGAAGTGTTCTCAGGAGACACATGTGAAGGAGTCAGAAATGTGAAATATGGGAAGGGGACAAGCCAGGCAAATGTGTGGTTTAGGGCGAGTCTGGCCTCCTGACCCCATGGGGAGCTCTGGAGCTTTGGATGCACCACAGAATTTGTCTTGGCAGAGGCAGGAGGGCTGGGTGGTCACACCCCATATCAATCCACTGTTGGCCACAAGTCACTCCTAGGGGTTTGGCCATACATCCCAGGCATCCCTGGGCAAAGTAGCTCCCATCAACCAAAGGCAATGTTCCAAAAGGATGCAAACATGAGCTGCTGGCAGCCAACACCTGCCGCATCTGGGAAATGAGTACAGCAGCCCCCAAGAGGAGTTGGGTGAAGACCAGCATGACTCAGTGCACCTATGGCACACCCTAAATCATTCCAGATACTTTTCCACCCATTGCCCCGTGTGATATTTACATCACCCTGAGTGGAAGTCATCACTATTTTGCAGATTAAAAACTGATGTTTAGAGAGGGTAAGGTACTCGCCATGGCTCACTCTGCTAGGAAGTTAGTGAGCTGGGCCTCAGACCTAGGTTTTCTGATTCTCTTTAGGCTACTTCAGACTGCCTCCATTGCATATATAAATACTCCAAAGATGCAGGCAGTAGGTGCCATTTGTTTTATACCTTGCTGCATAGTATATGTATCTCATAGCCAGAGATGTTAACACACTCCTTAGGGAGGAGTAATTCCTGAAAGCCAGTGATCTTGTGGAATACTCCTTTGAGCATCGGCTCAGAGCCTGGTCCACATCCCTGGTTAGTTCAGGTGACCGGTACCTAGCAGAGGAAGTCATTCTGCTTCCAGTCTGAGTGCCTACACGTCAGCTCAGCAGAGACCCTGTGGTCCTAAAGCTTGAGGTGAAAACCACAAAACTGATTTCATGCTGTTGTGGGTGCTCAGCTGCCTGCTTTGGGAATCCTCTGGAAAGGCAGCTTGCAGCTCGCATTTGTGCCTGGTGAGCAGCTAGTCTGCATCAGTGAGCATTGAGCCCCACGCATCTTCCATATTAGTCACTTTTTTACAGAGATCTTTCTAAAATGATTAAGATGCTGAATAAAATGTAAGTCTCTTCTTAATGACCCAGGGATCATCATCCTGAGTATGGGGCCAAATATAGTATTTCTTTCAGAAAGTAGGTACTGCTTGCCCCTAAACTAAATAACCCCAGATTTCTGCCTAGTATAAGTTAAATTGCATCACCCTACACATTTGTATGTTGAAGTCCCAACCTTCAGCATCTCAGAATGTGTAGGGTCTTTGCAGATATAATGAGTTAACATTAAGTCATACTGGAGTAGAGAGAGACCCTAATCCAACACAACTGGTGTCCGTATAAAAAGGGGAAGCTTGGAGACAGACACACACAGGGAGAATGCCAGGTGGAGATGAAGGCCAAAATCAGGGTGATGTATCTACAAGCAAAGAAATGCCTATTATGGCTTGAAAGACTGACAGCAAATCACCCTAAAGCTAGGAAAGGGACATGAACCGATTCTCCCTCACAGCCCTCAGAAGGGACCAATCCTGCCTATCCCATAATTTACAACTTGTAGCCTCCAGGACTATGAGAATAAATTTCTGTTGGTTAAACCACTCATTGTATAACACTTTGTTTCAGCAGCCCTGGGCTAACATACTGCCCTTGCTAGTCACATGTAGGGTTTACTTTTTAAATATTTTTTCAAAATATTTTCTTGGTAATCTTATGTATATGAATATAATAGTTTCTCCTTTTATGAACCCAATTCTTTTTTTTCAAAGATGAAAGAGAGCTGAATATTAACCCAATTCTAATTCAACTTCTAATCAACTAGAAGCTGGAGAACAAAATCATGAAATAGTTGGGCATATGAGTAAAATGGAAACCAGCAGGGCCGAGTAGGGCTCACTGCTTGAGTTTTCTCACAACTTTTTATTTATGCTTGGACTCTCCCTTCTTGCTTTGAGATTCCTGTTCTGAGAAGCCTGGGTTCCCCGAGCTGGACCATCAGATAAACATGTTTTCATTGGGAATTGACATGTTGGGTCCCAGGCTGAGCTCTTTTTGTACATTATCTCCTTTAATCATCATAACCAAGTGGTAAGGCAAGAGTCTTCATCCTCACTTTATGCTTAAGGAATGAGAAAATTACAGAGTGAAGAAAGTTGTCTCAAATCATGCAGCTGATGAGCAGTATAGCCAAGAAGTGAACCCAAGCCTTTAAGACGTCAAAGACTGATCTCTTTCCATTAGAACACAGGATTTCTGGTCATTAAACCCAACAGCCCCATATGTTGGTATCACCTAATGATCATACTTATCATGATTCTTTGTGTGGATGGGACTGGGATGTGATGATGGGAAAAGGATTCCAATAGGCATCAGCCTGTGTACTGAACTCCAGGGTGACCAACGACTTCTAAGTTTCCTCGCCATCAGCTCAATCCAAAGATAGATTCTTGGCCAAATTACACTGTAATTGCATTGAATCCAAGAAGTTCTTTCTTTTGTCCAACTAAATTCTCAAAGCTTCAATTTATTCCGTTCCTTTTGATGGGAAGCTCTCTAGAAAAGGAAAATAAACTTCTTCCATGTTTCTACTCCAGATACGTGATATTTCTGCAAGAATAAAATTTGTCACCTCTTCTCTGTAAAACAATTCAGTGCAATGATAGACTGTTTTGTTTTGTTTTGTTTTTGAGGTAGTCTCACTCTGTCACCCAGGCTGGAGTGCAGTGGCACAATCTCGGCTCACTGCAACCTCCTCCTCCCTGGTGCAATGTATTCTCTTGTCTCAGCCTCCCAAGTAGCTGGAATTAGAGGCGTGTGCCATTACGCTGGGCTAATTTTTGTATTTTTAGTAGAGACAGGGTTTCGCCATATTGGTCAGGCTGATCTCAAACTCCTAACCTCAATAATCCGCATGCCTTGGCCTCCCCAAATGCTGGGATTACAGGCTGCTAGACTCTTCTTTAATCACTTCTCTGTAGAGTCACTCAGCTTGAACCAAATAGTTTAAAAACACAAACACTGACTCTTTTCATCCGTCATGTGCACAGACATCAGACAACTCGGCTTAGGCCTTGCTGTGTGCAGGAGTCTTCCTGCTTAGATTCTGCCATTTTTTCCATGGACCAGGAAGTCCACATCATACCATTTTGTCATCATTGTGTGTTAAGTCTGAGTCAATAAGCCCTTAATAAAGACCCTTTCTGTGTTTATGCCATTCTGAGAATTTGATGAATGCTATACCCTCCATCCCCAATTCATATTAAAAAACACAAAAAATTAATATGAATTCAAATATTCTGTTTTTCAGAGTCAATCACTGTCCATGGTTTCAGGTTAAAAACACCTGACTTAAAAAGAGACTAAGAAAAAAAGAATCCCTGAAATGATTTCTTAGAATATTGATGACTTTATCCCAAGGCTAGTCCATTAAAGTGTGAAGCTGCATGTTGCAATCTGGTCAAGAAAAGAGATTATGGAAAAAGAAGGAAGAGAAGGAGCAGATAAAGAAGGACAAGGAACAGGAGAAAGATGAGGAGAAGAAGAGAAGGAAGAGACTTTGGCACCCACTGACAAGGGTTGGAGAGAAAGACCTGTGTCCTGATTGACCATTTGTGCTGCCTTGGGAGTCGGAAGCACAACTCTTGTCACAATGACATAGACTTGATTTACTGTTGAAGAAATCCTTCATCTCTAGCCTCTCGGGAAGATTTGCCAGCCTGAGACATACCTGTGGGGCTGTGCTTTCTGCCTGGCCAGCCACCAGGGATACTCTGAAAAGACTCTAGTTTTGTCTCCATGGAGAAAAACACCAACCTGAGAATGAGAAGAGCTGTGTGACCCTGGGCAAATCCCTCTACTCAGCTTCAGTTTCCTCTTCTGAAAGATGAGAATAATTGCCCCTGCCCAGCCTGTCTCTCAGGGATGTGGTGATGTCCAGGTACTTTACAAATGGAAAACACTGAATTGATATAAGGAAGACATTTGTCAGTGGGATGATGGCTTAGGGGACACAGTGGCAATTTATTCTGAATCACTCCCAAGTGCAATTTTCTATTTTCTATTCACTTCTCATTGTCCCAGAGTTGAGAAACAGCCTTGCTCTTCTCCCACCAGCCATCTCTCTTGCCTTCCACCAGCTCACTTAGATCTGGCAGCAACAGGAGTTTCACAAGTACCTGGGACAGACTGCCCTCTTAGAAGACTGTGTGGAGACAACGTGATACTGAGCACCTGTTGGACCTGACCTCTAGAAAGGGTGTCTGGGAATAGGTAGGGCCATATTTTCTTATCAGGCAAAGCCACTGCATTCAAACAACCTCTTATGAGCACTTACTATGAGAGTGGTGCTCACTGGGGATGCTAATGAAAGATGTAGTCTCTGCCATTAGGAGTGGAAAAAGAGCCAGCTACTGTTGAGTAGCTCAGGTGGACCGGATGCAGTATGGATGCTTTCTCTAACCCTTGAAGCAATCTATTGAGGTCACATCCTCCTCACTTACACACAGGGAGGACAAGGCACAGAGAACCTTGGCGATTTGCTCTAGATGTGCAGGATGGAGCCAGCCTTGGCCTCTCTGGGTCCAAACCCCATGCACTTTTCTCTGTGTTGAGTTAGCACATACTCTGGAGGAAGAGGCAAAAAGTCTGTAATACCACCAATGACAATAACTCACAAGTCTTGAGCAGGTATTATCCACCAGACACTGTGCTAAGTGCTTTACAGAGTTACTCTCTTCTGATACAACACCACAACATGGTTTCTATTCATAGCTCCATCTTGCTGGTGGGATAACTTAGACACAGAAGGTTAAACAAAGTGACCAAGTTCACACAGAGAGAAAGTGATAAATCCAGGGCACAAATGCTGAGAGTGACTCCAGAATCCCCACCATTAATGTCTCTGCTACATTCTCCCCATCAAATGATGAATCACTCTGTAGGATGGTGAGACTCAGCACACAGAAACCAGTGAAAGATTCTCCCTGTGATGGCGAATTTTATGTGTCAACTTGGCTGGGTCACAGGGTGCCCAGACATTTGGTCAAACGTTATACTGGGTGTGTCTGTGAGGGTGTTTCTGGATGAGATTAACATATGAGTTGGTAAACTGAGTAAAGCAGATTGCTCTCCTGAATAGAAGAAAAAGACTGAGTCAGAAGGAGCTTCTTTTGCCTTCCTGCCTTTGAGCTGGGACACCAGGTTTCTCCTGCTTCAGACTTGAACTGAAACATCAGCTTTTTCGGGGTCTTGAGTTTGCCTGCTTTAGGACTGGAACTACTCATCGGCTCTTCCAGGTCTCCAATTTGCAGAGTGCAGATCTTGGGATTTGTCAGCCTCTGTAATCATGTTAGTCAATTTCTATATAAGTCATAAATCTCTCTCTCTCTCTGTCTCTCTCTGCACACACACACACAGAGAGAGAGAGAGAGAGCGAGAGAAACTATTGGTTCTGTTTCTCTGACACCACAGACAGCAGCTTCTAAGCTGCATGCCTTATCCCTGGATCATTCCTGGTTCATTCCCAATAAGGGAAAGTTCATCCCTCATTGGTTTGAAAAATGGAGGACCTTTCCATAACCTCTCTGATTTTGGGTCTTCGGAGCTCTTCTGGCCTCAGCCAACTGGTTGACCTTTGTTATGAGCTCCTGAGGCCAGGGACCAACTCTTTCATCTTGGTGCCTTGATGCCTAACACACAGCAAGGACCCTTGTACATCTGCTGGTTTGAACACAGTTTGGAGAGAAGGCAAGAGAAGGGGAAAATGTAGCTCCCTGCTCTTTGGTTGGATAACACAAAAGAGGAGGAAGAACAACCTGAATGAAGGCAGGGAAGTGTTGAGTGTGGATCAGGATGGAGTTTACCTGCCTCGAGCATCCAACTGGTGCCTGGTGTTAGTTATAACGAGGAAAGACCACTTTTGCTTTTTTCCCATGGGGCAAGACCACTAGAGGGGATTTTACCTGGGTGAGAGGCAGGAAATGCAGCTCCATGGAAAACCTAACTCCCCACAGCAAATGGCCCTGGTCTGAAGAGCAGGATCTGCAATGTCAGCAAGCATAGGCTAGCAGCCAACACGCAGGTAGGCAGCAAAAAGTTGAGGGGTTGACAGCGTCAAAGAAAAAACTGGCTCTAATTTCAGCTAAGCATAGAGTGTTCTCTAAAGATAAGCCATGTTCAGCCAAGGCCACTCTTTGGCCATGTTTGGAACAAGACAGAGAGATCACCTTGCAGTGCCCAAGGTGTGGGTGTAATGAAGTCCTCCTTGAAGGAAGATGTAGCTCCTTCCAACCCTGGATTTCTGGCCCCCTATCCTGCCAGGATGCTAAGCAGAGATTAGCAGCTTCTTCAGCCAACTGGCACCTCAGCAGAGAAAGGGCCAGCCTGGTGCTGCTGAGAAGGACCGGTCCTCTGTGGAGGGACTATGCCCTGCCCCAGCCAGGCTGGACCCAACTCCTCTCTCTGAGTCCTGGGAATCTCTTAACTTAGGCTTTACAGGCCTGTTTGGGTCCCTGTTTTCTTTGAATTCCATAGAATCTCAGAGATAAACCACGTTGAGCTCCCACTGCAGAGATGGAAAAACTGAGGTCCAGTTGACTTAGCCTCCAAGAGGTACAGCCCAGGTGAAGGTCTAATCAAATACTACATTTTTTTTTTTTTTGAGATGGGGTCTCACTCTGTCGCCAAGGCTGGAGTGCAGTGGTGCGATCTCGGCTCACTGCAAGCTCCACCTCCCAGGTTCACGCCATTCTTCTGCCTCAGCCTTCCGGGTAGCTGGGACTACAGGCACCTGCCACCATGCCTGGCTAATTTTTTGTATGTTAAGTAGAGACGGGGTTTCACCATGTTAGCCAGGATGGTCTCGATCTCCTGACCTTGTGACCCGCCCGCCTCGGCCTCCCAAAGTGCTGGGATTACAGGCCTGAGCCACCATGCCCGGCCCGAATGCTACATTTTTATTTCTAGGCAGGGCCACTACATGGACTCCCCATCCAAAGCAGGATAGGCTGAGAGGGATTAAGCTGTGGACTCACACAGACCTAGGTTCAAATCCTGGCCCCCCCATTACCAGCTATACGGTGTGGGAAATATTACATCACCTCTCTGAGCCTCTGTCTTTTCATTAATGAAATGAGGACAGTAAAATTTCTTATTCAAGACTGGTGAGGCTTTAATGAAAAAATGTCAGGCACTCAATAGATGCCAGTTGCTACTTCATCCTGCCCAAAGGAGATAAGCTGAGTAGCATTAAAGAGGACCCCAATTCACCCTTCCCTCTCATTCTAAGTCCAAGCCTGGAGCCAATCCTAAGTGATCAAATCCCTGCTTCTATTCTTTGAGACCTGAACTGACCACTGACACTCTGTCAAGCCCCAAATGCCTCCCTCCCAGATAGGGGAACTCAGAAAGCTCTTCCAAGTGATACCATGATATCACCCAAAATCATGGTGCAAATAGCTCTATAGACCAGTCCCTCCCCCAAAGCAAACATTAAACTGAAAAGAGTAAGTGAAATAAACTCTTCTGGAATGCTGGAACTTGAGGACATTGATGACACCCAATAGAATTCTTGATAAAGGAAGAGGTTGCTGATCCTTCATAAGTGAGTAGCATGGGCAAACCAAGTACTTTCCTCCGTTTCTCAGCCCCACTACACCTGTGGGCATAGAAGCTTATGTTCTTGGCATAGTTGGCTGCAAGAGGGTGGGCAGTGAGACTTGTTCTCCAAAAGTTTGAAGTTGTACATTTTGGTTGGTTTGGTCATGGCTTGAGAGACTGGTACAGATACATGGCCCTCTTGTCATCAGTGACTTCCCTAGTGGCATCTATTGGAAGATTTAAAGAGATAGAACCATTTTCCCTATCATTTTAGAACCAGACCTTTAAGAAAAATGTTTGTTAGGTCACTAGTTGACTGCGAAGAAAACAGAACATAAAGTTCAGTGACCAGACACAACAAGGAATATGTACTTTGCAGAAATAAATTGGAAAAGTCACAAACAGATAATGCTAGCCTTCAAGAAGCAAAAATCAGCAATCTCCAAAGAGGGGAAGAATCTGATTTCCAGAGTCGTCACATTATAATACTCAGAATGTCCAGTTCTCAAGGAAAAAAAAAAACTACAAAGAAACAGAAGAGTATGATCCAATCACAGGAAAAAGAAAACTTAATAGAAACCATCTCTGAGGAAGACCAAACATAACTAGTCAAAGACGTTACATCAGCTGTATTAAATGTGTTCCATGAGCTGAAGAAAACCATGAACAAAGCACTAAATGTAATTAGGAAAGGAATGTATGAACAAAATGAAAATATTAATAAAGAGACATTATAAAAAGGAACCAAACAGAAATTCTGGTTGAAAAGTACAATAGTTGAACTAAGACATTCACTTCAACAGTAGATTCAAGCAGGGAGAATAAAGGATCAGGTAATTTAAAGATAAGGCCATTGATATGATCCAGTCTGAGGAACAGAAAGAAAACAAAATGAAGACAAACGAACAGAGCCTGAGGAACCTGTGGAACACCATCAATTGTACCAATACATGCATCTTAGGAATTCCAGAAGGAGAGTGGAGAGAAAATAGTGTCTAAAAACTTCCCAAACCTCCAGCCTGCTCAACATAGCAAGACCTCATCTCTACTAAGTTTTTTTAAACGAACTGAGTGTGGTGGAATATGCCTATAGTCCCAGCTACTCAGGAGACTGAGGCAGGAGGATTGCTTGAACCCAGGAGTTCAAGGTTGCAGTGAGCTATGATTGTGCCACTGCACTCCAGCCTGGGTGACAGAGTGAGACTCAAAAACAACAACAACAACAACAAAAAAACACCAGCCAATCTCACTCTTTTTTTGAGATGAGACCCCTCATCTTAAAAACAAAACAGTTCCAAACCTGATGATAGATACGAATTTACACACTCATAAAGTTCAATGAATTCTAAACAAGATAAATTCTAAGAGATTCACACCAAGACATATTTTATTCAAATTGCGGAAACCCAAAGCCACAAAGGGAATTTTGAAAGCAACAAGAGAGAACCAACTCATTGTGTACAAAGGATCCTCAGTATGATAACAGCTGATTTCTCATCAGAAACCAAGGAGGCCAGAAGGCAGAGGGATGACATATTTAAAGTCCTGAAACAAACAAACAAACCCTCCTAACCAATAATTTTATGTCTAGCAAAACTATCCCTCAAGAATAAAGGAAAAATTAAGACATTCTTCGATAAAAATAAATGCTGAGGAAGAGGAAGCAGGAGAGGAAGGGAAGGGCTGGTCCCTACACTTCAGGGAAGAGTTATAGTCATAGTACTTTTCAAGTCACTCCCAAATAAGCTGGAATGAAAGAGACAAAGGCAGGTGTGGTCAGCACAGAGTTTTGGTTATATGGTCTCCAAGGCCCCTGAAGCTGATTTACACTTCTGTGAAGCCCATAGAATTTTGAGGGTGTAACAGACATCAGGCTGGTGACAAGTGGGCATGAAATCAGTCTTCAGCACATCCCCTCAGACCATATAAAAGGCACAAGCCACCTAACAAAAGAATCTGATGCCTCTGAACCTATGAATTCTCCATGAGAGGAAGGAAGATCTGAATGTTGCACTGAGTCAGGCAGCAGAGGAAGTGGTCCTCAAATGCATCTGCCACCAGAACTGAAGCAAGCTCCTTCACTGATTACAGTCACTCTTTGCCCCTCACCTTGGACTTCCAACCTCATTTTATCCCCCAAATAGCAGCCTGGCAATCACTGCAAATCAGATCCTGTCCTTTCTTGCTTAAAGCTTTCCAGTGGCTCGCATCATCCAAAGGTTAAAATGATAACTATTGACTTGTCATTCATGACCCCCTAGATTTAGCCCTGCCTCCTCTCTGGCATCATTATTCATCAGTGATGAACAACCTGGAGTCCTAAGAATATACAATTCTTTCTCACACTCCCAGAACTTGACTCCACTATTCCTTCTGCTAGTAAAGGCTTCTTTCCTCATTTGTCAAGTTTGAGTCTTCCTTGAACACCTGGCTAGATCAGGGGCCTTTCTCCATGCTAAGTCCACTATACCACTCATTGTACTAGATAGACCACCTACTTTTCCCATCCCTCAGTAGGTTCGTTTTCTCTGACAATCTCTTAATTACCAGGCACTAGTATAAAGCCTGGCACAGAGCTGGCACTTAATAGATTATGTGTTCAATGAATAGATGAAAAAAATGAATGCGTGAGTAAATGAATGTCTGTATGCCAGGGGGCAGGGCATTCTGGGCTTGCACAGGTGAGGAAGGCCATGCCAGGAATACCAAACCATTTTAAAGCCATTATATTATTAATACTGGCTCGAATTTGGCAGAATAAACAAACCAGCTTTGCCCAGAGCAGTTTGATGCCTTCTAAATTGCCCAGGCATGAACAGCTCAGAAGTCAGATCTTCTGGTGATTTTCTTTGTTTCCTCTCCTGCGCTTGCTGGAAATGTGTGTCCCTCCATATCTTCACCCACTAAAGTTTTCTGACGACTTTACTGGTTTTAAAGGACCCAAAGTTCTACAGTTGCATCCCTGGGTATCAAAAAGTAACTGGCTACTAGAAGCTTTCTGACACTGCTTTTGAAAGAAGTTTGGTATCCTGCCAGCCTATCTGCAAATGGACTCAGACATTTATTCACACAACAGACGTATTTGGAGGACCAACCACATGCTCAGTATCATGCAGGGTGCTGAGGATTCAGGGATCCAGATCTGGTCCTGAAGGAGCTCACTGTCCAGTGGGGCAACAGATAACTACTATGTGGTGAAATGTGTCTAGGATAGGGCTTGCAATGGGGCATATGAGAACCCAGTTAGAGGACAGTTGTCCAAGCCTGGGGAAGACAAAAGGCTGTGTCCAAAGAAAGAGACATTTATTTATTTATTTGACAGAGTCTCCCTCTGTGGCCCAGGCTGGAGTGTAATGGCATGATCTCAGCCCACTGCAACCTCTGCCTTCCGGGTTCAAACGGCTCTCCTGCCTCAGACTCCCCAGTAGCTAGGGTGAGAGACATGCGCCATCACATCTGGTTAATTTTTGCATTTTTAGTAGAGATGGGGTTTTACTATGTTAGCCAGGCTGTTCTCGAAATCCTGACCTCAGGTGATTCACCGGCTTCGATTTCCCAAAGTGCTGGGATTACAGGTATGAACCACTGCGCCCAGCCTAGAGGAAGAGACATTTAAAGAACAAATGCATGTTGTTTATCTAACAGATGAAGACACTAAAGAAAGGGTATCATGACCAAAGAGATCAGCGCGTGCTGAGGCTTGGAGGCATGAGAGGAAGTCATTGGGAAACTGCAAGTATCAGTTGTAGGTGCAGCCAGTGTATGACTACAGGATGTAAGAAAGAAAAGTGGTGCAAGATTAAGCAGGAACTGGAGCTGGGGACTCTTCTATGTCATAAGAAGTGGTTTGCATCTCTATTCTACAGGTTTCAACATGCCCTTGAAGGGTTTTAAGCAGAGAAGTGGTAAGAGCAGAATTATGCTTTAGAAGGATTACATTGTGATGTTGAGCTTAAAAGACTCAGGGTAGTGTCTGGTATGTAGAAGATTCTCAAAATCAGCTCCTCTGCCACCTTCCAGCTCCCCCACCCCACAAGCCTTCTTGGTCCTAGACTTACCCTCCCCTTTCCCTGACATCTTTTATGTTTACTCCCTAATTCTGCAGTGGCCTTTTCTGTTCTGCCTGCCCCAGCCTCACTGAGCCTTTTCAGGTGAGTGACAGGCAGTGAAAGTGGGGAAGCCATTAGAGGTTGCATCCAAGGAAGAGTTAATAGGACTGCAATTCAGACTAGCAGGACATGAGCTACCTAATTCGAGAGTCATGGACCCTCATACATGTGGTGATGTGCTCATCAATTTCCTTGAATCTACCCCCAGTGAATCACTAGCTCAGAAAATAAGGGCTATTTGGACACTTGTCCCAGTGGGATCATTGTGCACGCAAAATCTTGCTGGTAGAAGGATATCAGTTGCTCAAATCTGCTCTAATGAAACAGAAAGTTCTCTAGTAAAGGAAGGAGAAAAATCAAGGAGAACAGGCTCGGATTTTGTGCTGAATTCACAGTCAGAGTCTTCTCAGAATGGAGAAAGGCAACCACGGAGCCCATGGGGAGATGGCTTGAAATTGCCAGAAAAGCAGAAACTATCAGAGAGGCTTGGCAGAGGCTGTGATGACGTGGGAAGCTCAGATGTTCTGCCCCTCTCCAGGCATGCAGATCACAGTGTTGTCTTAGTCTTTATTCTGTTGCTATGGCTGAATACACAAGAATGGGTAATTTATGAAGAAAAAATTACTTCTTATAGTTCTGGAGGCTGGGAAGTCCAAGGTTGAGGGGCTGCATCTGGTGAGGGCTTTGTTATCATGTCATAACACCACAAAGGGCATCACATGGTAAGACGGCAAGAGCATGCCAGCTCAGGTCCCTCTTCCTTTTTGTGTAAAGCTACCAGTTCCATCATGGGGACCCCATCCTGATGACCTTATCTAATGGTAATTACCTCTCAAAGTTTCCACCTCCAAATGCCATCAACATATAAATTTGGGGATTAAGTATCAAATACATGAAATTTGGGGAACATATTTAAATCATAACAAGTATCCCAGAAATGCAATCTGTGTGGCTGCAGGGAGTGCACCAGACAGACGACCACCCATTCTGTCCACCCAGCAGACTTCGGGGATGACTGCCCTGGTGCTCACCTATATGACAAGGGCTCTTGTGCTTCTGCTACACTGGCTTCAGTGACTGGCAATGCACCATCCCTGTGTTTCCATTGCAACACAAGATAATATGTGTAGAGCCCCTGGTACACAGTAGGTGGTCAATGAATGAAAACCATTGTCATATTCCCCAGGCTTTGTGTAGCTGAAGGTTAAAGCAAAATGCTTTTAGCTGAAGGGCACATGAAGTTTATTGTCCATCTTTTCTTGAAAGAGCCCTGGTTGAAAAAAACTGTCCCCAATACAACAGTTGTTATCAGAAAGGTCTCCCTTTGAATATCATAAACACACTGTCACACACATTCCCATTGCTTTCTGAGCCCACTGAGGCCCCAACTTTGGGCCAAAGCATCACCATTTCATCTTGGGTGGCTATTCTTGTGGTCTTTAAGAACCCAAGGGGGCATAGATGGTATCCAAGCTCCTCTGGTTGGGTGAACAAGCCTATTTATGCCAGAGGGGTGGGTGGAATGTGGTCAACAACAACTGAGCAGATGGCCCATCTGGCCAGGAAATCTGTCCTTTCAAAAATTACTGCAGAGGTATGGTGGAGTGTAAAAATGAGGCAGGGACATTTAGATTCATGTTCAGCCTGGCCACTAGCTGTTTGCCTTTGGGCATGTGACTACCTCTCTCTGATCCTATTTCGACTTTTACTGGGCTATTGTGAGAAGGAGCTCAGATAATGCACCTGAAAGGCCTAGTAGAGTGTTTGTTACACAGAAGCTGCTCAGCAGATACTAATTTCATTAGTTTATCTCTTCCATTCTGTACCCACTCCCAAAGTAGACCCTCTTTGCATGGACCCAACCTTTCCTAAGTTTCCCACACCTTTATGGTGGAAGGTTCCTTCCTCATTGCTATTCCCAACTTCCCCAAGTGACTTTTCCTTGTCTATATCTCACACATGGACTCTAGGCTCATTGTGACTTCCTGGACAACCACTAATTGGCCCATCCTCTCTTCCAGGAAACTTGTGGGGAAACAGTGGCTCCCACTTTCCTTCTCTTCATCTAGCCCTGAAAAATGGGGCCACCTGCTGGAGCAGTATCCGAAACAAAGTCCCAGCTTGCCTCCCCAGCCTAATCCTATCATTCATCTCTATGATGGTCCCAAACTCAAACTCTCACTGTTCCCAAACCCACTTCATGCTCTCTTGTCTCCATGACTTTGTTCCTATAATGCTGTGGTCCACAAATGTGCACATGACACGCACGCACACACACACACATAGAAACACACACACATACACCTGTGAAATCTTCCACCTCCATTTCAAAGGCTCTTCTGGACCCTGTGACCCTCAGCAAGTGCAATTATTACTTTTTTTCTTTCCAACTTTTATTTTAGTTTCAAGGGGTACATGTGCAGGTTTGTTACATGCGTAAATTGCATGTCATGGGGTTTTGTTGTACCGATCATTTTGTCACCCAAGTAATCAGTATAATATCCGGTAGTGTTTCAGTCCTCATCCTCCTCCCACCTTCCACCCTCAAATAGGCCCAAGCGTCTACAGCTCCCTTCTTTGTATTCATGTGTACGCAATGTTTAGCTCCCACTTATAATGGAGAACATGCAGTATTGGTTTTCTGTTCCTGTATCAATTCACTTAGGGTTATGTCCTACAAAATCCATCCATGTTGCTGCAAAGGCCATGATTTCTTTTTTTTTTTAATAGCTGCATGGTATATATGCATCACATTTTCCTTCAACTAGTCCACCACTGATGGGCATCTACGTTGATTCCATGTTTTTGTTGTTGTGAATAGTGCTGTGATGAACATATGTATGCATGCATGTTTATGGTAGAGCAATTTAAATTCCCCTGGGTGTGCACCAGTAATGGGATTGCTGCGTTGAATGGTAGTTCTATTTTAAGTTCTTTGAGAAATCTCCAAACTGCTTTCCACAGTGGCTGAACCAATTTACATCCCCACCAGCAGTGTATAAGCATCCCTTTTCTCTGCAACCTCACCAGCATCTGTCGGTGGAGTGTAAATTAGTTAAACCATTGTGGAAAGCAATATGATGATTCCTCAAAGAGCTAAAAGCAGAACTACCTTTTAACTCAGCAATCTCATTACTTGGTATATACCCAGAGAAATATAAATTGTTCTACCATAAGGACACATGCATGTGAATGTTCATTGCAGCACTATTCACAATAGCAAAGACATGGAATCAACCTAAATACCCATCAATAACAGATTAAATAAAGAAAATTTGATACATATACACCATGAAATATTATGCAGTCATAAAAAAGTTCATGTATTTTGCAGGAACATGGATAGAGCTAGAGGCTATTATCCTTAGCAAACTAATACAGGAACAGAAAACCAAATACCACATGTTCTCACTTATAAGTGGGAGATAAATGATGAGAACCCATGAACACAAACAAGGGAACAATGGACACTGGGAGGAGGGAGAGGAGCAGAAAAGATAACTATTGGGCTTAATATCTGGGTGATGAAATAGTCTGTACAATGAACCCCATGACCCTAGTTTACCTATTTAACAAACCTTCATTTGTACCCCAGACGTAAAATAAAAATAATAATAATGATAATAACCATTCTGATTGGTGTGAGATGGTATCTCATTGTGGTTTTGATTTGCATTTTTCTAATGATTAGTAATGTTGAGCATTTTTTAAATCTGCTTGTTGGCCACACATATGTCTTCTTTTGAGAAGTCTCTGTTCATGCCCTTTGCTCATTTTTTAATGAGGTTGTTTTTTTCTTGTTGATTTGTTCGAGTTCCTTGTAGATTCTAGATATTAGACCTTTGTCAGATGCCCAGTTCGCAAATATTTTCTCTCATTCTGTAGGTTGTCTGTTTACTCTGTTGATAAGTTTATTTTGCTGTGCAGAGCCTCTAGTTTAATAGGTCTCACTTGTTAATTTTTGTTTCTGTTGCAATTGCTGTTATTGCATGAAGTCTTTGCCTGGGCTGATATTTGGTATTTCCTAGATTTTCTTCTAGGGTCTTTATAGTTTTAGATTTTACATTTAAGTCTTTAATTTATCTTGAGTTGATTTTTGTATATGGTGAAAGGTAGGGATCCAGTTTCAATCTGCATATGGCTAGCAAGTTATCCTAGCAGCATTTGTTGAATAGAGTCCTTTCCTCGTTGCTTGTTTTCATTAGCTTTGTCGAAGATTAGATGGGTGTAGGTGAGCAAGCGCAATGTTTTCAAATCCCTTGAGCCCTTAGGTCATATCCCTTCTAGTCACCTGACTCCCACGCGTCCAAATTTTTGAAAGACTTAAGGAAGAACTTATTTCCCCTCCAGCCAGATGAATGTCTTTATCCTTGTAACCTGTGTTAGTTTGCTAGAGCTGCTGTACAACCATCACCACAATCAGTTTTAAAACATTTTCGGCTGGACGCAGTGGCTCACACCTGTAATCCCAGCACTTTGGGAGGCCGAGGCAGGCGGATCACGAGGTCAGGAGATCCAGACCATCCTGGCTAACACGGTGACATCCCGTCTCTACTAAAAATACAAAAAATTAACCAGGCTTGGTGGCGGGCACCTGTAGTCTCAGCTACTTGGGAGGCTGAGGCAGGAGAATAGCATGAACCTGGGAGGCGGAGCTTGCAGTGAGCCGAGATCATGCCACAGAACCGGCAGAGCGAGACTCCGTCTCAAAAAAAAAAAAAATTTCATCACTCGAAAGAAAACTTCATACCTATTAGCAGTCATGTTTTTCCCCAACCTCCATCCCAACTTTAGGCAACCACTAATCTATTTTCTGTCCTTATAGATTTGCCTGTTCTAGATATTTCATAAATTGAATCTTTTTTTTTTTTGAGACGGAGTCTCGCTCTGTGGCCCAGGCTGGAGTGCAGTGGCCGGATCTCAGCTCACTGCAAGCTCCACCTCCCGGGTTTATGCCATTCTCCTGCCTCAGCCTCCTGATTAGCTGGGACTACAGGCACCCGCCACCTCGCCTGGCTAGTTTTTTGTATTTTTTAGTAGAGACGGGGTTTCACCGTGTTAGCCAGGATGGTCTCAATCTCCTGACCTAGTGATTTGCCCGTCTCGGCCTCCCAAAGTGCTGGGATTAAAGGCTTGAGCCACCGCGCCCGGCCCATAAGTGGAATCTTATGTGGTCTTTGGATGTGACTGCTTTCTTTCATTTAGCATAATGTTTTTAAGGTTCATCTATGTTATGACATGTATACATACTTTATTCTTTTCAGTGCCTAGTAATATTCATATGTATGGAAATACCACATGTTATTTAGTCATTCATCAGTTCACAGACATTTGGGTTTCCCCCACTTTTTGACTCTTATGAATACTTCTGCTATGAACATTCATGTACAGGTTTTTGATTGGATGTATGTTTTAATGTCTCTTGGGTATATATGTAGAAGTGGGTTTTACCTACTATTTCCCTAAGAAAACAGTATAGAAGCAATAGGAAAAAAACAAAAAACAAAAAAAAACCTTCTTAATCTTTCCACCTCAAATCAACCAATCTATCTGCTTTCATTCTGTTACAATGGAAGAATTATTCCTGGTTGTCTTAGTCCATTCCTGCTGAGACTGGGTAATTTATAAAGAACAGAAATCTATGCTTACAGTTCTGGAATCGGTGAACTCCAAGATCAAGGTGCCAGTAGGTTTAGTATCTGGAGAGGCTCTTGTCCCTGCTTCCAAGATGGTGCCTTAAATGCGCCTTCCTCCAGAGGATTTGAATGCTGTGTCTTCACTTGGCAGAAGGAAGGAAAAGGAAAACTCATTCCCTCAAGCCCTTTTATAAGGTCTTAATCTCACCTTTGAGAGAAGAGCCATCATGACCTAATCACCTCCTAAAAGGCCTCACTTTTTAATACCATTGTACTGGGGATTAAGTTTCAACATGAATTTTGAAGTAGACACAAAGGTTGAAACCATAGCACTGATCCCATCTAAGGCTGTCCTTCCTATCCAGCCCAAGCCTGGGTTCTGAACACTGTTTTCTAGCCAAGAACTTTGTTTCTTCCAACATTCATTGTGTCTCCTGTGTCACCAATTTCTCCCTCCATTTCCATCGACTCTCAACTATGCCAAAATGTCTCCCAAATTACGAACAATTCTCTAGACCCCCACATCCCTTTCTAGCCACACCCCCATTTCCATGCTCCCACTTACAGCAAAATAACTCAAGAGAAATCTGCTCCCACCCTCTCTATTTCTTCACCTCTTATTTTTCCCTAATGCTAGTTGAGTTGAGCTGCTGTTCCCACCACTACCATACAATAGCCCTTTTTAGGGTCACAGATGCCTGCTATCTTGCCAAGCCCAAAGGCTGAACCTTAGACCTCATTTCTCTCTGCTTATCAACAGCATCTGACATAACTGATCACTCCAAGACACCACACTATCCTTTTCTCCTATCTTGCCAGTCACTCCATTCAATCTCCTTTGATGGTCCCCACTCTCTTCTAGTCCTCTAAATGGTGAAATGCCCCAGGACTCAGTTCTCTGTCATTTTTTCTTGTCTATACTCTCACTTATTGTGTACTATTATCTACTTTCACAGTTTTAAATATTAACTATTACAGTGGCCAGTAAACTTTCCATAAAGGGCCAGACTAGAAAATATTTTAGGTTTTTTTGACTCAGATGGTCTCTCAACTCCTGCTGTTGTAGTGCAAAAGCAGTTACAGACAATACGTGGATGAATGTGGTTGTGTTCCAATAAAACTTTATTTACAAGAAACAGCCAGCAGATGGATTTGATCTGCAGGCTGTAGTTTGCTAAGCCCCAAACTATAAAAACTTTTTAAAACTTTGTTTTCTAATTAAGCCTAATGTATTTTCTGAACTCCAGACCCATGTATCAATTGCCTACTTTTGTCTCCACTTGATTGTTAACTAAGTATTTCAAACTTAACACATCCAAAACAGAACTCATGCTTTCATTCACCTTCCCTACTCACATGAACATTTCTTCCACATATTTCTTCACCTCAGTAAGTGGCATTCCATTTATTCAATTAAAGAATGCAACTTTATCTCCTTTCTTTCCTTCATACCCTCATCCAATCCATTAGCAAGAATGTTAGCTCTGCACTCGAGATACACTCAGAATCTGAGCACACATCATTTTTCCAAGTTTACTACTGCCTCCATGGTCACCTGGACTGCTGCAAAACCTCCTTACCAAACCCCTTATATGAAAATCTCCTGGCAACAATTAGAGTGACTTTTAAAAACTGTTAATCAGTCATCTTAATCTATTACAAATAAAATGTAAACTCTTTATCATGAGCCACAAGACTCTATATTAGAGATGGGCATCTGATTTTATTCTTCTGCACATGGATATCTAATCTTCCCAGCACTATTTATTGAAGAGATTCTTCTTTCCCAAATACATGTACTTCACACCTTTGTCAAAAATGTATTGTACACTTCAAAATAGCTGGAAGAGAGGATTCAGAATGTTCCCAACACAAAGAGATGATAAATGCCATCTATTTTGAGACGATATACATGCCAATGTACATGTAAGAGGCGATGTACATGCCAATTACCCTGATTTGATCATGATACATTGTATATGTATCAAAATATCACTTGTGCTTAATAAATAAGTACAATTATTACAAGCTAATTTTTAAAAAGATTCTATGTTAGGAGACCTAGCCCATGCCTATTTCTGTAAACTCGTGTTCTAAGACTCTCATCTTATTCCTTCTACTAGAGTCACATGGATCTTCTTTCTATTCCTTGAGTACGTCAAGGAATAGAATTCTTGACGTACTCTAATTCTGACCCCAGGGCCTTTGCCTCCACTCTTCACCCTGCCCGGGGAGCTCTTCAGATGACTTGCTTTATTATTTTGTCTCTGCTCAAAAGCCATCTCTACAGAGATGTGTTTCTCAGACAATCTCACCAAAGTACCTCCCTAGAACCATCACTCTCTCTCCTACTAACTCCTTCTGTGGCTTTGTTTTTTAAAATAGTACTTCTAAGTCTTTGATGTTATCTGTTTGCCTACTTAGTTATTAGTTTGTCAGTTTCTCTCTCTCCCAAGAATAGAAGCTCATAAAATCAAACGCTTTATCACGTTCATCACCCTGCTCCCAATGGCTTAGCACAGTGCCTCACATGTGATAGGAATTTGATAAAGTATGTGCTGAAAGAATGAATGTGTGGCTTCGTTGTCCACACCAGAGCCTGATAAGCACTCTGTCAGGTGTTGTTCAATTGAGAAGACAACAGGATGTGGCAAAATCAGCCCTCTGGGAGGAGCCAACAGTCCTAGGTCCTAGTTCTGGCTCTGTCATTAGCTGTGGGACCACAGGCGAGACACACCCCTGGTAGAAGCCTCTGTGTCTCATTTGTGCAATGAAGATGCTAATTTAGATATTTTCTCAGGCCCTTCCAGCTTGGATGTCAATGTATGAAATTGAACTGAGAAACTCTAATGGAATTTCAGGATCAGCAGGAGAGGGCCAAAGGAAGCAATTCAGTAATACCTTTCAAATGACCCCACATCTTCCGAGCAATCTTGGAGCTTGTGGAGGCAAATCTCCTTAATGACAACAGCACCTCAGGTGGGCAGCCTGAGCCCACATGGCAGTGAACCCTGTATCAATGAGGGAGAATAATAATGACTTCAGCCCTTCCAGATAGAAAGCCACATGCACCCAGCTTTTGCAATGAATCTTGAAGATCATGAAGTGATTCGAGTTGCTGCCAAGAAAGCTTTTGTCCTATAAATATGGCTCAGGAGTACAGGTGAATCAGCTGTGTGCCATATCTTCAGGAAAATAAAATACAGTGCTTAGAGTTTAAAGCCTGCAATTGAAGTGAACATGTCACTTAAATTTATTTGCTGTGATATCACCACCAGATTGCTATAAAAATGAGGAAGGAATGTCAGTCAGTGCAGTAGAGATCACCTTCAAGAAAAGCCACAGAAAAATGTCGTGGCTCTCCTTATTAAAACTGTAAGTTCTGACTGGGCACAATGGCTCGTGCCTGTAATCTCAGCACTTTGGGAGACTGAGGTGGGCGGATCACGAGGTCAAGAGATCGAGACCATCTTGGCCAACATGGTGAAACCCCATCCCTACTAAAAATACAAAAATTAGCTGAGTGTGGTGGTGCACACCTGTAGTCCCAGCTACTTGGGAGGCTGTGGTAGGAGAATTGCTTGAACCCGGGAGGCGGAGGTTGCAGTGAGCCCAGATCGCACCACTGCAATCCAGCCTGGTGACAGAGCAAAACTCTGTCTCAAAGAAAACAAAAAACAACCTGTAAGTCCTGGCATTTCCAGGTTTCTGATGATTTCTCAGTCCTGCTGCTTGTCAAGGCAACCTTTCAAAAGGATGAACTCAAGGAGTGGACTCAAGACCTATTACATACATGTGTAGATAGCTTCACACACATATGTAGACAGCTTTACAGTTTACTATGCATGTTCTCACTCATCATCTCATGGGCTGTAACTTTTGATGTCTCGAGGACATGTCTGACCTTAAGTTTCAGTGTTTTATCTTCTTTGCTATGTGGACTTGGGAAAATCACTTCCCCACTCTGGGCTTCAGCTTCCCCATCTGTAATCTGAAAATACTCAGAGTCCCAAGCGGGCCTTCCCAGACCCCCAGAGGCATTTGAAGGTCAAAACTGAGATCCAAGAGCTGTTCTCAGATTTCAAAACACCCCTCGAGCATCCTGCATATGCCCATGACCAGGCCAGACAAGTTAATTAAAATGTCAAGCTTCTTTGCTTTGGATGGAATGATATTGGCTCAGGTGTTGGCTCCAATTATCTTGCAATGATCAGAAGCTCTGATAGGCTGTAAGTGATATCACAGGAAATCCTGGGATGTTGTTTTATTGCCTGCTTGGCTGCTATGTGTCGGGTTCATAAAGTGGGGAGGAAGAGAAATTAGCCACTACACACCTGCAGACTTGTAGTCAAAACCTGCCAAGGAAAAGGTGTGTGAAGAAGAGTGGGTGGTGGAGTATCATGGATGCTGAAAACGTCCCCCCTCCACCATGCTGATCCCCAGATAGTCTCTGATATTCCCTTTCCAGTGCTAAATTCTATGATTCCAACATTGTGTTCATTTGAGAATGCATTTTTATCCATCAGGGAAACGTATTGAAGAGGACATTGCTGTCTGTTTTTTTTTAAATAGCCCTTTCTACGATAAAGTCACCCCCTGGTACAAGCGGAAAAAGAAAGCAATTCATTACAGTGTATAGCATAGAAGCAGCAAGGACAACGTCCTGAAAAAAAAAAATCAATATGGCACCAGTTTTAAAGAGAAATCTTGGCCGGGCGCGGTGGCTCAAGCCTGTAATCCCAGCACTTTGGGAGGCCGAGATGGGCGGATCACAAGGTCAGGAGATTGAGATCATCCTGGCGAACACAGTGAAACCCCGTCTCTACTAAAAATACAAAAATCTAGCCGGGCGAGGTGGCGGGCGCCTGTAGTCCCAGCTACTTGGGAGGCTGAGGCAGGAGAATGGTGGGAACCCAGGAGGCGGAGCTTGCAGTGAGCTGAGATCCGGCCACTGCACTCCAGCCTGGGCGACAGAGCAAGACTCCGCCTCAAAAAAAAAAAGAGAAATCTTGCAGCATGCCCTGAAGTTCAGCAGTTGTTGGCTACCGAGAAAGGACAAAGAAACAGATTCCACCAGCGACACCCTTTGGCTTCGAGGATCTGTGGATAAAAATAAGGGACTTGGTGACAGTAGAGCTCCAAACTCAGGAACTGAGCCATGTGACCCTCAGCAAGTCCTTTGTTCTCTCAGGACCTCAGTTTTCCCCTCTGTAGGGTACAAAACAATTGGGTGGTGATGGAGGCTGTGTGCACCCCACCAAATCCCCTCTACTCTGCCATGCCTCCAGCTCCTACCTTCTCCAAGAACTGGCAGCTAGCAAGTCACAGCTGTACCTTCTCTGGAGAGCTGTTCTCAGTTGAAGGAAGCCACCTCCTCTGAAATGGTAGCTCCCACCCCACTCCCCAGGAGGAGCAGCCTGCAGCCATTAACAGACTGATAAGAGAGTACAGCAGTCCAACCTTTGCCTCGAGGTGGGACCAGCTCAGCAGAGCCAACAACTGCTGAACTTCAGGGCACGATGCAGGATATCTCTTTAAAATGGATGCCATGTTCCTGAGCTCCCCATGGGACTAGAGGAAGCTAGACTTCAGCAGAGGCCACATCCTTGCCTGTTTCCTTCCGCCATGTCCTACTTCTCCCAGTCCCTTGATCCCTCAATGTATTCTGT
Source organism: Trachypithecus francoisi (assembly GCF_009764315.1). Classification (NCBI taxonomy): domain Eukaryota; kingdom Metazoa; phylum Chordata; class Mammalia; order Primates; family Cercopithecidae; genus Trachypithecus; species Trachypithecus francoisi. The sequence continues at coordinate 11,033,075 of NW_022681468.1, forward strand.
CTCTGAATCCCTGTCCCAGACTCCACTCCTGATCTAAAGCACTAATGCTTGAAAAATACTTGTAGCTATATTGACTGACTCCTCAACTATTCTAGGTGAGGACATTCTGGAGCATGGCTGGGCTTCCCTGGAAGCATGTCATCACCATCCTTTCTCCATGCAAGGTTTTATCTCTTGGCCTAGCATAATTCTCTCATCCTGAATACTTCATTGTACTCTAACTAGCTGGTTAATATCACTATGGCTGTCACCCCCTTAGGCTCTTCAGTATTTGCTTCCTATGTTTATGTAATTAAACTTCCAGATTAGTCCTCCAGAGAGGACACAACTTGCTCCTTGTCTCTCCAAAACCTGTTTTTCCCAAGGATGACTTCCAGCTCACTCAGACCTGGTAAAGTGGAGAGAGACCTGCTGTAAAGTTAGAAGGCACTTCAACCCATGGCCTGACCCCTCATGGATTGAACGAGCCTCAGCTTCATTATCCGTATGAAACAAAGAATAGGTCAATATCTGTTAGCCAATATTGATTGGATCAATATATAGGGAAATATATAAAAGCCACATGCATTCTAGTCATCTGGGGAACGTATTTTAAATTGAGATTCCCAAGTTCCATTTCAGATCCGCTGTGTTAGAATTTCCAACATGTGCATGTTGAGGGGAGTGTCGGGAGTGCATGTCCAAAAAGTACCTCCAGGTGACTGCTAGGAACACTGTTATAAGACCACCAAGCTATGTGACTTCCGAAGCTTGTTCCCACTCCTATATCCTCTACATTTACCATGGCCATTTATCAGATGGGTAGGGCAGATATTAATGCTACATTCACACAATAGTCTCCCTTTAAAGTGTTCAACCAGAAACTTCCTTTCTAAGCAGATCTTTCTTTAAGCACAGAGTCTCTAGGCTACCTGACCCTCATGCATCCACCTATTCCCACCTATGGCACTATCCACAAGATTGCAGCACAAGATCTCTTCTGCTTCAAATTCATTTGCTCTCACTGGAGGCTTTTGTGGTTGCAGAAATCCCATTCTGATACAATTAACTCAATTCTCTATGATCCTAGGACCTAATCACAGGACATCTTGAATGCTGGCCTAAGGAATTTGGACTTCGTTCTTTAGGCCACATTTCCCCACACTGTGTTCGATGGAATTCTACTTCCACAAAAGAGAGAGGAAGAAGATGTTTCCAGTAAACTAGGGATAGATGGCCCATTCTCCCCTTCTGGAATTTTCACCGTACCACCTGCCTGGTAGTGGTGCTGAGAAGTCCGTCTACGTGGAAGCTTGCCTTTGTTGCTGTGCCCAGCAGTTCCAATACAATTTGGGCATGGAGCCTGTTTTCCAAGGAACACTATTAATATTTTGCAGGAACTAGTTTGACCTGGAAGATCATTTGGCAGTGTCTGTAAGGAGACCAGTTTGAAAGTTTACAAGCCAGTTAAAGACATACTGAGATGTGCCTTAACATGGCCCAGCTGAAAGCTGTTGGAAATGAATGGAGTAGTGGAGACTGCAGGCTGGGGGCCAGTGATGGGAAGCTGTTGTAATGCTCCTGCACTGGGCCATTTTTGTTTGCTATAAAGGAATACCTGAGATTGGGTAATTTATAAAGAAAAGAGGTTAAATTGGCTCACAATTGTGCATGTTGTACAGGAAGCATTGTGCCAGCATCTGCTTCTCAGGAGGGCCTCAGAAAGCTTCCAATCACAGCAGAAGGCAAAGGGGGAGCCAGTGCCTCACATGATGAGAACAGGAGGAAGGGGCGTGGGAGAGGACACGCTCTTTAAACAACCCTCTTGTGTGAACTCAGAGAAAGCACTCACTCATCACCAAGCGGATGGTGCTAAGCCATCCATGAGGGTCTCGCCCCCACAATCCAAACACCTCCCACCAAGCCCCACCTCCAACATGGGGAATAACATGTCAACATGAGATTTGGAGGGAACACACATCCAAACCATATCAGGTTCACGTGAACTGTGATGGGGCCTGAACTAGGGCAGACTGGGGTAGGAGGTCTGTGACAAATGGATGCAGGGAACACTGGAGAATCAGGATGCTCAAAGTCTGGGAATCTTGTGCTTTGAACCTCGCTGCCTGCACAGTCTTCAGGCCTCTCCTGGGTGCTTATTCCAAATGCCATTTAGCCTGACTCTGCTTACCCTTTGGTGCAGCAGGAATAGCATCACGCTGGTCCTCAGGGTCTATCCTCTGCAGGGATAATGGAAACCATGAATCCTGGACCATTGGCTCTGCCCTGACACTAGTATCTAGGGGCTCCCTCTCCCAGACTCTCATCCTCCTGATCTCTCCTCTCATCTTCTCTCTTAGCCCCTTTGTCTGGCTGCAGAGCTGAGCAAGACAGTGCACTGGGCTCAAGGTTAAGCCTGATGCCCTAAGTCCCCATCCACCATGCTGATGTCCAACTGCTCCCGGACTAGCTTCTCAGTGTGCAGGACTTTCCAGTCTGCCTAGCACCTTCATTTACCTTCTCTAAATTAACCCTTCCAGCAACACTTGAGAGAGGACTGTTATTCCCATTTTATAAATTAGAGGGGAGAGGGGAGCAACTTCTCTCAAGGTCACACCACCAATGAGTAGCGGAACCAGTCCCTAATCCCTACTTTACTTCTTGGTCGTATGCACTTTTACTGTAATTCTAAAGTACAACGAAGTCAGCCAGTCTGTCTTCTGACTCTATTTGCCCCTCTCTCTCCATTTCTCTCTTTCATTCTGAAGAACCACATAGGCCCTATGCCTCCCTTTACAACTTTGAAGGTGCCACAGGTGTGCGGAGACCCCAGCTCCATCCATGAGTCTATCTCGCAGATGCTTTCAGATTGCATCACTCCTCTAAGCAAGAGTCTACCCAGAACTCCTGCCTATGAGTTTCAATAAATTCTGAGTGTTACAAAACATTTACAAATTGCTTCCCCTAAGAGATCCTCACTGGGATGGGGATGGGAGCTGCCACTCCCCATGGGGACAGAGGCGTAGTTTTTTCTAGGCTGGGTGGGCCTGGCTCCATGCCAGAGCCTGGCATCAGTAGCTGACCACTGCTCTTCATCAGGTGGGAAGTGCTTTCTTGGTGCTGCAGGCTTACATATCACACTGAGGAGAGGGGAGTACGGGGGACTCTTTATGCAGGTGGAAATTTCTGCTGTTTGCAGTATGTACCATTGGACTCCACCAAAAGGTCAAGGCTATTGGGCCAAAAGTACTCATGGAATATATTTGAAGAGAGACAGCATGCAGTTAAAGGGAGCCTTGAAGGTCATGGCTGAGGATATGGAGAGCAGGGCAGGACTGTGGCAGGCTGAGGGCAGCTGTGTGCTTGTGCAGGTCATGGGCGATCAGGGGAGCCAGAGAGCACAGGAGCGGAGCATGGGCAGTCAGGCAATAGCGCCAGGCTGGCTCCTCTCTTTCCACTTTGCTAATATCAAACCCACGCTAGCTTGACCATGGCTTCTGCTTCTAACAGCTGCTGCCTGGGGGAGGGAAACCACAGAAAAACAGTTTGCACGAACATGTCTGATTGGCATATTCGGGGATCCATAGTGAGTGCAGGAGGGTGGTCTGGGCTGGAGGGGGAGTCTTGCCATAGAGGTCACAGTCAGGTCACAGCACAGCTGGAATCCCCACTTGGTTCTCTGGACTCTTAATGAAATCTTTTCAGAGTGCAAGTGCTGTCTGCCATTCCAGAGATCCTGGAAGCCTGCAAACTCTCCCAAACCTGGCTGGTCTTCCTCAGTTTTGCAAAGTAGTAGAGTCTGTAGGAAGTGAATGGAATCCCTGTGGTTACAGACTGACAGAATTTGGATGTGTGTCTCTGCCCAAATCTCATATTAAAATGTAATCCCCAATGTTGGGGGTGGGGCCTGGAGGGGGGTGATTTGATCATGGGGGCTGATTTCTTGTGAATAGTTTAGCACCATCCCTCGGTACTGTCCTCATGATAGTGAATTCTTATAGATCTGATCATTTAAAGAGTGCGGCACCTCCCCTCTTGCTCTCTTGCTCCTGCTCTAGCCATGAGACTAGACTAGCCTGTGCCCCCTTTGCCTTCTGCTATGATTAGAAGCTTCCTGAGGCCTCCACAGAAGCAGAAGCCACTACTTCCTGTAGAGCCTTCAGAGTCATGAGTCTATTACACTTCTTTTCTTTGTAAATTACCCAGTCTCAGATATTTCTTTATAGCAATGCAAAAATAGACTAGTACAAAGTTCATGTATCGTTATTTTATGGGAATGGTACTATACCTTCCCTGCTCCCAACCACCATCTTAACATCTCCCCTCTTACCTGCAGTTGGAATTTCTAACTATGCTGCCTTCCTCTGGCCCCTCCCAGAATGCTGCTGCCAAGTTCTCAGCAGCCCCTGGAAATGCCCACTTTTATGGCCAACGGAGCCTCATAAGACTGTCGCATTTGAAAGCCAGATCAATTGGACGAAGCCTCCGGTTCCTGAGCTCCAACTTTTAGCAGGTCTTGAAAGCCAACACCATGTGGACTGACAGCAGAGGCAGCCCCAACCCAACATTTCAACAGGCACTTACTGAGTATCTATTATGCGACAGCTGCTGTGCTTGGGATAAAGGAATGAGGCGTCTGCAGACACAAAATACTGTGAAATGCCACATGATGATGTCAATAAGAGAAATAAGTTCAAAGTGTTTTTGAGAACCCAGAGGAAAGCACAGTGAACTCTGTCTGGAACTGACAGGGTGTTGCAGTGGCCTGGTGAAGAATCACTGGTGGTGTGAGCAGTCAAGGGGGCTGCAAACAGAGAGAAACAGAACATTTCAGAGTCATTAAAAAGCCAGACTGGCTAGGCCTGAAAAACTCGTTGAATGAGGTGAAGGGTGCTTGTGTGACTGGGTGGGTGAGTGTCAGGGTCATTTCTTGAGACAGGAAACCCAGGAAGGGGGAAGATTTGAGGCAGCAAGAGGGTTTTCTGTCACTTGCTTTGTGAGAGCCACCATAAGACCAGAGGCATTTGAGTCCTTTTGTTAGAATAAAGTGCACACTTCTATTTGAAATGACCTTAATACTTCCTTCTCAGGCTGTCAAAACCCCACCCTTTCCCAGCCCAGCTCAAGTTTCACCTTCTCTGAGAAGCTTTCCTTAAACATGTGGACCCCTCATTCCTTGTTTGAGGTCATCTTGGTCCCATCTTTTTCATCAGTGACAGCACTGTGGCCTTGCTTGCCTGGGGATACAGCAAGCTGCACACAGGTGTGTCTCTCTCTCCAGGGCTCTGGACCTGTTTTTCTCACCCTTCCTTCATGTCTTCATGTGCCCAGTGCCACACCCAGCACAAAACAGCATGAGCGTATGAGTGCTACATTAAGCCAAATTGCAGGGCTTCTGCTTAACTAGGGCAAGGAGCAGTAGAAATTTCTAGAGCTCTCACCTGAAGCTTCAAAAGAAACCAACCTGCAAGATGCAACAGCCAGACAGAAACTCCTCCCTCTGATGCACAAATAAAACCAAGCCTGGAGGAGGGAGCCTGGCACCAGGTCCACCTCTCCAGATCATCTGCCTTCCAGAGTTTTACTCTGTGAAGGGGGCTGGTCCCTAAGTGGAGGTGACAGTTGGCTGGCTCTGGCCACCCATGCACACAGTCTTTGCCCTGTTTCTGTGGCAGGCAGAATTTGCAGTCTGAATCCAAGCATTGGGGGCAACCCTGGGCCAATCTGAAGCAGTGAGGCTTGTCATCCTTCATTCTCAACTCAGCTTTCCCTGACCTTCGGTGAGTACCAGCTCTACCCTATCCTCCTGTTTCTGAGCAGCCATCTGCCCCCATCAGTGTCCTGCTTCCAGTGCAGCTATCAAAGGATCTGTCCTCAGACCTTGCTATGAACCCTGCCCCTCACCTAGTGTTACCAGCCATGCCATTCAGCAACGAGTCTCAAGGGATCCTTTATGAAGCCAAGCCCCAAGCCGGGCACCATACAAGAGTGAGAGACCCCATCACACCCACAGAACTGCAGCAGCCACCATAGCATCTGACACATGCTATGCTCAATGGAGGCACTGGATGCATGTCCGGTGCTCAATGGATGCATGTTGAATGAATGTTGGGTGCAATAATAGACAGCCCCTGTCCTGCAGCAGTCCAGGATCTGGCAGAAGAGACACTGGACAGAGAGGCTGGCTTGGGAGCTGGGGTCAAACCACAAGGTCTAAGTACACACTCTGCTATGGATGTGCGGGGTGGCTTTGATTTGTCTGTGCCTCCGTTTGCTCATCTGTGAAATGTGGATAACTTTGCAACCTGCCTCCCAGATAGATGAAGAGAGTAGGTTACATCTGATAAGTGTATAGCACAGTCCCTGGCACTCAGCAAGTGCTCAAGAGACTCCCTGAGAGGATAGGTGGGAAATCAATGAGTGAGTGAGTGGGTGAGTGAAAACATGAATGAAGTACTGATGTAGTACAAAGTGCCGCTGGAACAGGCAGCATTTGGGGACCTTAGTGGAAGGTGGTGTTTGATGAGGAGGGTCTCTCTAGGTGGAGCTAGGGAAATGGCACCCCAGGTGGAGGGCACAGCCCAAACAGAGGCAGAGGTGGGAATGGACAGGGCAGTTTGGGGAACAGGTGGCTCAGGCTGGCCATGGAAGATACTGAAGGGGAAAGTTGAGCCCAGACACATGGGGCCCTGAATGCCAGGCTGGGAGATTGGCAAAGGAGAACTTTGCCATAGGGGAGGGAAGAGCATGCCCAGGACAGGAGGCAGATGATGCCTAGAGAGACACAGAAGGAGCTGAACATCAGTTCTGCCTCCTTCATGCTGCTCATAACCCAGTTCAAGCGGAGGCGCTCTGATGGGGATGAACCAGCGCATGGGGAGAAAACCCTCAAAGCCTTTACTGCTTGTCCATCAGTAAGCGTTACTGGGTTTGCTGGATCCAAGAACATCCATAAGGCATAGGATTTCAATCTCCGTCTCATCTGACTCTCCCAGTTCCATAGATGAGAAACCCAAAGGCAGGGAAGGGATTTGCCTGAAGCTAAGAGCTCCTGGGCCTCTGTCCCTAGGACCTATTTCCCTTTAACATGAATGCAACATCAGCAAGTTAAACCCATCTGAGGCAAGAAAAATGAAAATAAATGTCTACCAGTCATCCCAACACCAATCCTAAAGAACTGGTATTTTACTCTTGAAAAACAGAGGCAAAGAAAAGTGACATTGCTTGTCCCAGATGCTGATGGGGCCTGTCTTTCAGGGCAGCATGGCATGAGACATTCTTCATTCATTGACTCATTCACTCAACAAGTGTTCATCGAGTGCCTTTGCCACGTGGGGCTCCATGCTGGATGCTGGGAGCCTAACTTTGGAAAGGCCACAGATTTGGCATCTGACCTCAGGCTAATTCTGGCCATGCCTGACCCATCTGTACGGCCCTGGGCAAGTCACATCATCTTTCTGAGCCCCAGCTTTGTCATCTGCAATGTAAGGATCCAGCATAGAGCTCCTGGCATTGCATTCAGTGTTAAACAGGATCATGTGTGTAAAGTGCCCATTGCCATCCCACAGAAGGAGGTCCTAAGGTAGGTTCCCAGCCCAGATGCCTCGCTCAGATACATTTTTGTTACTACCCCCATGAGCTCCAAGGGAGATTCCAGATTCTGGGGGACTTAATTGTTTCCTTCTGATAAATATCACGGTGCACAAAAGCTGAGAGCTGCAACAGGTGCATCTGGCACTTTGAGACGTGGCATCTTCTTGCGGAAGCATCGCTCACAACTCTGCGAGCCAGAGAGCCCAGCCCACGCTGTTGGCAGAGAGGAAGGAGCTCTGACAGCAGCAGGGACACAGTGACTGATAAGGTGCTGTCACTTTCCATCCACTGCTGTGTTCAAGTATCAAAGTACTTGGTTGAAAATGCCAGGCAATTTCTCTCCTCCAGAATTCATCAAAGCCTGTGGGGTTTGGGGAATAAATAGAAGAGATGCTGAAAACAATTAGAAATGTTCTGGGGAAATGATGCACTGGGGACTCCTGTACATCACACTTTTGCCTTTTCTTCCACCCCTCACGTGGCGGAGAGCTTCGGTCTCAGGTCTCAGATGAGGAGCACTTACAGACTGGATGACCTGGGCTGAGGCACTCAACCCTCTGGGGCCACTGTTTCTTCATCTGGGAATAAGAAAATCTATTTGGGTTTATTGTGAGTGTTAAATTATGGGGGGAGTCTTAAGTTTTTGTGCTGAAATGACCTTTGTCAGTCAGGGATTCTTAACCCTGGCTGTACATCATACCCACCTGGGAAGTTAGTTATTTAAAATATCTTTGTCTGGGGCCCACCTCTGGGTAGTTTTATTTAATTGGTCTGGTCTAGGGTCTGGGTACTGTCTGTCAGGTTGGTTGGTTGGTTAAAGCTTCCCAAGGGATTGAAATCTGCAGCCAGGTTTGAGAATTCTGTCACTGAATCTGCCTTCTCATAGCAGGTCTTAAGCATGGAAACAACACTGTCAGTTTTATGCCCTGGAAAGATCACTCTGGGGACAGTGAAGATAATGGGTTGTGTGGTAGGTGTAAGACTACATTTAGGGACCCCAGTTAGAGCCTTTCTATTCACTGTGTGGTCCATGGAACTGCCGTATTGACCCTCCTTGTTAGGGAGGCAGAATCTTAGGACACATCCTGAGCAACTACTGACTGAGAGTCTGTATTTTAACAAGATCCCAGGTGATGTGTACCATCATCCCTCGGTGTCCACAAGGGATTGGTTCCAGGACCCCAGAGGATATAAAAATCCACAAATGCTCAAGTACTTTATATAAAATGACATAGTATTTGCATATAGCCTATGCACATCCTCCAGTATACTTTAAATCATCTCTGGATTGCTTATCAGACATACCTAATACAATGCAAATGCTATGTAAATAGTTGCTCTACTGTGTTGGTTTTACATTTGTATCATTTGTATTGTTGTGTTGTTACTTTTGTTGTTTTTAAAAATATTTTTGGTTTGCTGTTGGTTGAAGTCACATATATGAACTCGTAGATACAGAGGGCCAGCTCTTCATTCATGAAAGCTTGGGAAGGTCTGGATTAGAAGACCATGCACTGCAGGATTCCAGGCTGGAGATGGTCACAACCCCACTCAGAGTGGGGTTTTAGAATAGAAGGAGACATATGGGAGAAGAATTTACATGGTATAATGGCGGGGCTTGGTTTGGAGTTTGGGAAAGAGATATCGAAAACAAGAACATATTTCTCATTTGGCCCTTGGGGGAAGATAGTGTCTCTGTCTGCAGGTTATTAGGGAAAGGCTGATGAGTTATCTTCTTTAACTCAACTATTTTTGCACAGCATCTTATGCCAATAAATAGCTTGCAACTTTTGTGCCTTATTTAGTAAGAAGCATCTACCCAAACATGCTCATTCTGGTGTAGATAGAAAAGGGCATTTTTTCATTGCAAGTTTTCACATTTGGAAACATGCTAGGTGCTTGCTCTTGGTCACATACCTAGGAACTGGTGGAATGAACCCTGAACTCAGACCTTCTGCTGTTGTTATTGTCCATTCACTTCTTAGTGTCCAACTAAGTCAACGTAATAGATCCCTCATGGAATGCTTTTATAGAATCTCCTATATTAATCACTGGTCTTTTAAAAAATCACTGCATATAATAGGCACACAATCAACACATAACATCTCTGGTCACCAGAACATGTGAGATTTTTTTCCCACACTGATCTCACAAGACTGCCCTGACTTGAGATTCCACTCTTAAGTCCAGGCCTCCCGTATTTCTGGCCAACTGGCTATAAATTGGGGATTCCCATGACCCCCTCCTCAAGCTTGAACATACGAGCATATGATGGGAATTGGGAGAGGAGGGTGGAGAGGCAGGGAGGTACTCTATTTTGGGGGTCTCAGATGCCTTGGCAGAGGTTTGGACCTTGTCAAGGGCATGAGACTACTAGATCTGTGCCTTTAAAAGATCACTGTAGCAAAAAGATGGAAGAATAATTACATCAGGGTTAGAAAAACATAAGAAAACTTGGCTGAAGAAAAAGTCCATGTGAGAAATGAAGTCAGCTGAACCAGTGCCTCTGGCATAAAGAACAAGAGCAGTGGTGATCAACCTTTCAGGACCACGGACAGATCCCCCTCTTAGTTCAATCCCCTTTAACGAGAATATTGTATAAATATCCTATTCGACTATTTTCAAAATAGCCACCATTTACTGAGTGCCAGGATCCTTGCATACATTATGTCTTCAATCCAAATAACAACTCTGAAAGGCAATGATTATTGGCCCCATCCTGCTGGGGAGCAAAAATTGAGTCTCACTGAGGAATCCCTTATCAAGAGCACACAGCAGACCAACGACACAGCGACTTCATTTTGCTACACTGACCATTATATCAAGCTACCACCACTAAACATGCTCTAACTTTGAAGTGGCAATTAATTCTTTTTTCCATTTTAATTAATTAAAAGCACAGATCCAGCCAGGAATTTTAATTGGTCATCCAGAACTGCCACACAGTACTGCTTGTACTTCTAGCCCCAACCAAAGAAATTTGGCATCCTTGTTCTCTGTGCTGAATATTGTGAGTAACTGCAAGGATATCTATGTAGGATTTGTTTTGAATGTTGGAATGGTTTCTAACACCCTTCAATCCTCCTTCAAGGATGCCTAGGGATGTGGGGAGCCAGGACATGGAAAGGTGAAGAAGGCAGACCCTGGGAACCCTGGCACCCTTGTTAAAGTTTTAAATGGGTCTTCTCCAGGAAGCTGAGAAAATACTCAGCCCTACCAGCTCCTTTCCCCATCTTGGGAACATTTCCTTTCATTTTCACAAAGTCAGGCTTGTGATTATTTTCAGTTCCAATATGAGTTTGTTACCGTGTGTGGACTGGAAATGAGGTGGATGTCAAATAAATACCTGATAGAGTTTCTGCCTCACAAACTGGGGAGTGTTGAGAGAACTTTCAACACCAGTGAGAATTCTATTACAGTATTTTCTGGGCTGCTGTTTGTTTCTTTGGTCAGAGGGTCCGAATTCAGGACCTCACAACCTCCCCCTGGGAAGCTGTCTCTAATTTCTCCCCCTTTGATGTGTTGTGCATACAGCATTAGATTAATCTTCAGTAGAGCAACTCTATCTAATAAAGTTACTCATCTGCTCCAAGATTCTTAGTGGTTCCCTATTGCCTTCCAATATAGTTCATAGTCCTTACCTGGCTATTGAGGGCCCTTCACAATTTAGCCATAGCCTGTCATTCTAACCTCATATCCTGCTGCATCTCTCCACAAACATCATGATCCAGTCGCATGAGTTTAATTTCTATTCCATAAATTCATAGCTCAGGATGTGCAAATTGTCTTATCAGTTTCTTGGCACACAGGCCTCCCCACTATAATAAGAGGCTTCCTCAAAACCACCATTGAAAGCAGTCTGCTAGCAAGACAGAAGTCAGAACATTTTGTAATTTTATCACGGAAGTGACATCCCCTCAATGATGCAGTGCTTTGTTTTTTAGGAGCAAGTCACTCAAGGGGAGGGGATTACATGAGGTTGTAGATATCAGAGGGTAAGGACCACTGGGGACCATCTTAAAAGCTGCCTACTACAATTCCTTTTGAAGACCTACCATCCCTTTAAGAGTTAAATCAAATCATATTTCTCAAAGATCTTTCTATATGTCCTAATCAGAATAATTCCTCTCACTTCATAATATCCTCGTTCTACATTGCTTTATTTGTCCTTCTAGAGGAACACTTGTCTTAATGCCTACAGTAGAGGCACTTAAAGATGTCTGTCTTTACCACCATTTTGGGAGTCCCTGGAGGGCAGGAATCACGTCTGTTTCTGTCTCTGCATTTTATGCAGCCTAATGGAAGAGAGGTGTTGTGTAAATGTTTGCTGAAGTGAGTTGGCCAACTCTTCTGTTCCTTTAGAAATAGCTTTTAGCCTCCAATTTCAAACACAGAAAATAATTCACTGACAGGGTGTTTGTCTTGGGTGATAAGGGAATATATGCTTTTCTCAGAGTTTACAAAATCCAAGATTTGACAGGTTAAGAAATAGGAGTTTACCGTAAACTGGAGCAGAGAGAAGCAAGTTTCTCTGAAGGCATTCATGTATACGATATATGACCATATATAAAAATTCACAAGGTAAGGCCGGGCGCGGTGGCTCAAGCCTGTAATCCCAGCACTTTGGGAGGCCGAGACGGGCGGATCACGAGGTCAGGAGATCCACACCATCCTGGCTAACACGGTGAAACCCCGTCTCTACTAAAAAATACAAAAATCTAGCCAGGCGAGGTGGCGGGCGCCTGTAGTCCCAGCTACTTGGGAGGCTGAGACAGGAGAATGGCGTGAACCCGGGAGGCGGAGCTTGCAGTGAGCTGAGATCCGGCCACTGCGCTCCAGCCCGGTCGACAGAGTGAGACTCCGTCTCAAAAAACAAACAAACAAACAAACAAATTCACAAGGTAATAATAATAATAATAAATAATGCTTACCATGTCAAGTACTGTATACTTCACCTACCTTGGACCACTTAATTCTCACAATAGTCCTAACATGTTGGACAACTTGTCCTCATTCTACAAACGAGAAAGGCTACACTTCAAGAGGTGGGTAACTGCCTCAGGATGACAGGGTCTGATGACAAAGGCTATGCTCCTCACTGCTCCCCTGGGTGCCTTTTTCTTATTTTCTTAAATAAAGATTTGCTTTTCTCTTATTACTATTTAAAAGCTGTAATTTTACCACAGTGAACTTAGAATTGCACTGGGCCAGTTCTGAAGCATAGCTTTGTGAATGACACATAGGTCTGCAAATCAGGAGCGCAGAATTTTTCTTTTGGTTATATCCCAAACTTGCAGTACAACCTTGGAAAGGTCGTTTGCTATCTCAGGATCTTCTTTTCTAAAACCAGATGCAAATTACATAATACCTAAGGTTCATCACAATTCTAACAGTATATAGGATTTAATTATAAATCATTATAATTTAAATTGTATTGCTAAAATGTACATTAAAATCAGATCATTGCTATTTTGTCAAAATCCCTCTTGTTTGTTTTTTATATATAAAGGAGTAACCATTTAAAGTTACATTTCAAAATGCCATCATGGAATAAAGAGATTAAGCCTCAGTAATATCATTTGGGATACTTTTTTAACGAGGTCTTTTTTTAGAAAATCTTGTCAATAAGTCATAATGGACTATATTCCCTATTACAGACCCAGAGGTTTCATTACGGACTATTTAGGAAGATGAAAGAACACTCCCTCTGGAGGGAACTTGAGTCTCAGAGCACCTAGGATATCACATTAAGCATCTGAAATACTCATTTTCAGTTTCTAACAGTGGATTAATGAATCTACAAAGAACACACTTATTAAAACCAACATATGCTGAGGGATAATAAACCTAGTCCACATTTTCATCTGTCTGTTTCTGCCTGTGAATGAAGGGAAAAGGAACGTGAAAGTTGAGTTGCTGTCCTACCCAACGCTCTTCTCTTCCTCCTTGTGCGTGATGGGGTAAGTAGTGTCATGGATTGGACACTGGTCTTGGGATCAAGCAACCAAGGTCCAAACCCTGACTAAGCCATTCACCTTGTACAAATCATTTGACCTTCTGTGGGCCTGTTTCTTTCTTTTCAAAAGAGGCTAGACCAGGGATTTTCAGCATGTGCCCCTGAGAGCTTGAAGCATTTCTTCCTTGGTGCCCGGGGAACGCTGCCGGGTGATGACTGGATGAAGGGGTTTCTCAACATTAAATGCTGTTGTTAAAAAACCACTGGCTGGTTGATGTGTAGAGTCTTTTCCAGTTAGATTTTGGAGGTGATAGGGAAATATCTGTTGATGTTTCTGTATTCTTGAATTACTTTAGCTTATAATTCAAGTTTTTAAAATGTTAATACACATGCATACACGCTGTTATGGCTAAAATAACATATGAATAGGTACCATGTTGTCAGATTGAGCCTTCCTGGAGCCTTAGTAGAGTCAAGGTCAGAACTCTTTGGCATAGGTAATATTTTCTGATCCCAGAGCTTGAAAGAAACAGGAGATTCATTTAAAAAGGAAGCTGAGACTCAGAGGTTATGCAACAAAGAGAGGAGTGGACACCAGGTTTTCTGTCTCCTGTTTCAGAATGTTCTCTGCTGTCCCGTGCTCCCTGCCCTGCTGTTCTCCATCCTACAGCATCTCTGCGTTGTTCTACAGTTGCTTGTGGGCATCATGCCATTCTTCCTAAACCATAAGGTTCTGGGGGGTCCGGGCTGTTCCATCACAATGACCAATGGTGTGCATTTCATCCCATCATCCCCTGAGGGGGACATTTGTCATCATCAGGAGAAGAAAAAGAAAGCTTTAGGAAGATAAATCATGTTTTTTTTTTCTTCACTAAAGAACTCTTTAAACTGGAACCCATCTCCACAAATTATGGAACGTACATACTGAAGTGTCATTTTTTGCAGAAAACAATGATTCACCGAAGTTTTTCCTGACTGGAGATTTAAATTGGGCTGTCCATCAACTTGCTGTCAATCAGCTTCTCCTATCCTGAGCTGCACATACAGTCAGAAATAGAATCACAAGGTCTTTTCTCTGAGGGGAAGCAGGGCTAAGTTTCATCCCTTGTGATTTGCCTCTGAATTTAGTCTGTTGGCAAACATGTGTCAAGCACCTACTATGTGCCAGGCTTTGAGAAGGTGGGAGGGAAGCTAAAGACGACGAAGGCATGGACTTTCCCTGCATCCATTTTCTATTTTCATAACAAATTACCACAAAAAGAGCAACTTAAAATAACACAAATTTATTATCTCACAATTTCTGCTGGTTGGAAATCTAACACCGAGCTAAAATCAAGGGTCATCAGGGCCACATTGCTTACTGGAGTCCCTGGGGAAGAACCTACTATTGCACTTATTCAGGTTATTGACCTGACTCAGTTCCTTTGCTATGGTAGAACTGAGGCCCCATTTCTTTGTTGACCATGACCAGGGGGTCTCCCTTAGCTCCCACAGGCCTCTCCCCAGGCCTTGCATGTGGTGGCCACTTGCACCTCAGAATCAGCCATGATGTGCCAAGTCCTCAGACCCAGGCTCTCTCCTTCTACTGTACCTCTGTCTCCAGCCAGAGAAGGTTCTCTGCTTTTATGGGCTCATGTGGTTGGCTTGGGCACATACAGATGGCCCAGAATAATCTCCCTGTCTTCAAATTTCTAATCTCATTTACATCTGCAAAATTCCTTCACAACAATACCTAGACTCATGTTTGCTTGAATAACCAGGAGATGGGAATTGTATTAGTCCGTTTTCACACTGCTATGAAGAAATACCCAAGACTGGGTAATTTATAATGGAAAGAGGTTTAACTGACTCACAGTTCCACATTGTTGGGGAGGCCTCAGGAAACAACAATCATGGCAGAAGGCAAACGAGAAGCAGGTACCTTCTTCACAGGCTGCAGGATGGAGTGAGTGCAAGCAGGGGAAATGCCAGACACATAAAACCATCAGATCTCATGGGACTCAGTGACTGTCATGAGGACAGCATGGGGAAAACTGCTCCCATGATCTGATTACCTCCACCTGGTCCCACCCTTGCCATGAGGGGATTACAATTCAGGATGAGATTTTTTGGGGGGCGGGGGACACAGCAAAATCATATCAGGAATCTCAGGGGATGTGACAGTTAATTTTATGTGTCAACATGATTGGTCTACCAGGTGCCCAGACATCAGTCGAACATTATTCTGGGTGTGTTTGTAAGTGTGTCTCTGGATGACAACAGCATCTGAATTGGTAGATGGAATATAGCAGACTGTCCTCCCAATATGGTGGGCCTCGTCCAACCAAAGGCCTGAATAGAACCAAAGGGCTGACGTGCCTGAGAGTAAGAGGGAGCTCCTCCTGCCTGACTTCCTTAGAGTTAAGACATTGTGTTTTTCCTGTCTTTGAACTCAAACTGAAATACTGACTTTTCCTAGTCTCAAGCCTACAGGTCTTTGGACTCATTGGCCCTCCTGGTTTCCAGGCCTTCCAACTCAGGCTGGAACTACGCCATCAGCTCTCCTGGGTCTCCAGTTTGCCAATTTAACATCTTGGGTCTTGTCCCTCCATAATCATGTGAGCCAAATATATATCTATACACACACACATACACATACACATACACATACATACATATATATATAGGCACACATATATATATTCCCATTAATTACCTAACTCATGTATATATGTATATATAAATATATATTCCCATTAATTACCTAATTTATATATGTGTGTGTATATATATATACACACACGTACACATACATACATACGTATATGTATAGGCACACAAATATATATTCCCATTAATTACCTAACTCATGTATATATGTATATATAAATATAAATTCCCATTAATTACCTAATTTATATATGTGTGTGTGTATATATATATACACACTCACACAAGAACTGTGCATACACACATACACACACACACACACACACACACTTGTTTTCTAATATATATCCATGCTGGTTCTCTTTCTGTGGAGAACCCTAATATACAGGAGTATACCTCTATGAACAACCTCCTTCAAAACTCTATCTACTGGAGCCAGGCCCTTCAACAGGGATTGCAAGCTCAAAAGCCTTCAGGGTCAAGGTGAAAAATCAAAATATCGGATGGACATGGTGTCATACAACAGGGCAGTGGTGGTTCTGTGGTAAACTGGAGTGTACAAGCTCTACCTACCTTTAAGTTTTCTCAAATCACAATGCTGGCCAAACAAAACACAGCTAAACATGGTCAGGACCCTTAGAGTTTTCAAAGAAATGAAAACTGTTATACTAGAGGCTTACTGGAAAACCACAAAGAAAGGAAGGATAGAAATGTTTTTATAAAAAAGACGACATTTGCATTGAGCCTTGGTGGTGAATTATAAGTTCTCCAGGCCTGGGGGGAGGAAAGGCACTCCAGACAGAGAGAAGAGCATAGCAAAGCAGCAGAGCCCTGGTGGTGCCCACGTCTGCTGTGAAGTGGGTAGGAGCACAGGGCCCAGGCAAGCAGCTGGAGAGTAGGTGGGGACCAGACTCAGGAGGGCTCTGCTGTTAGGAGAGCAGCCATACCACCCACACACTCCCTGAGACTGGTGTCAGGTGCAAGGCAGGCCTGGGCTGGGAGCTTCAGATCAGCCAGAGATCCATTTCACTTTCTATACAGGGATTTCATCATGAGAGACTGAGGAACACAGCTTGAATAGCAATGAGGGCCTTACCTCCTTTTGTGCACAGCAGGCAAGGCTGCCCTGAACACCAGGGCCTGGACTGGGAGAGCTAGACCCCTGGAGACTGAGGCCCCTGCCTTCCCCACCTTGCTCATTCTCACAACTAGTACCCCTTTCCCATTAATTACCTAATTATTGTTTAAATGTCTGAGGCCAGGTGAGCCATCCTCCAATTCAAGCCAAGGAAAGCCTGCAGCCCCCCAGGTGGTCAAGGGAAGCATCTCTGGGGTAAGGCCCGGACTGGCAGGCAGGATCTGTGAGCTGCGTTCAGCTTCACTCTTCACCACCTGCCTTTCTGGGATCCCAGTTCCATCCTCTGAGGAACCACAGCATTGGGCTGGTTACTGCACAGTCCTGTCCAGGCTCCCGAGGTCTACTCTAAGTCCAAGTCCAGACTTCTGTAGATCTTCAGTCTGAAAAAGGTTTTCTTCCTTTTCTACCCCAGAGACACAAAACCCTTAGAAGCAGCAAAAGCACAATGAAAAATTGCAGAAAGGAAACTGGGTATCACTTCTGGCTAAGGTTGGAGTTTCTCTTCCCCACCCATGTTCAGGATAAATGACAGGAAAAGGGCACAGGCATGAGGCAGGGGGAGACAAAACCTCCGTTGAAAAAAGTAAGGTTGGGGCAAGTGGCTTAATTGCCTGGGGTCCCTAAAATTTTACCTCTGAATCAGACATCTGTGCCTACCCAGCTCTCAAAGAGGACCCAGAAGGGACTGATCCCAACATGCCCAGTTCCTTCTCCCAGGCTCACCAGTTCGGTAAATGCTGCCACCTTCCTTGGCGAGGCGCGAATAAGGGGAAGAGTGTGTGGCAGAAAGAAACCAAGGTGTCATCCTAGTCGAGGTCCCTCCACAAAGAAACATAAGGAGTAGGGGAAAAATGTCCCCCCATAAGAGATAGTGATAACAATAATGAATAATACATATTGAAGGCTGAATGTGCCCGACTCTAAAAATGCATTGTTTTGTTTCCTGAAGACAATCTCATGAGGTAGGTAGTGGAGAAACTGAGGCACAGAAAATGTCACTGGCCCAAAGGTCACACACTAGGTGATATAGTTTAGATGTGTGTCCCCACCGGAATCTCACATTGAAATGTAACCCCCAATGTTGGAGGTAGGGCCTGGTGGGAGGGGATTGGGTCATGGGGGCAGATTTCTCATGAATGGTTTAGCACCATCCCCTGTGTGTCCTCGCGATAGTGAGTGAGTTCTTGTGAGATCTGGTTATTTAAATGTGTATGGCACCTCCCCTCACTTCCCTTGCTCCTGCTTTCACAATGTGATGTGCCTACCCCACCTTTGCCTTCCGTCATGATTGGAAGCTTCCTGAGGCCTCCCCAGAAGCAGAAGTTGCCATGCTTCCTGTACAGCCTGCAGAACCATGAGCCAACCAAACCTCTTTTCTCATACATTACCCAGTCCCAGGTATTTCTTTTTTTTTTTTTTTTTTTTTTAGGCGGAGTCTCGCTCTGTCGCCCAGGCTGGAGTGCAGTGGCCGGATCTCAGCTCACTGCAAGCTCCGCCTCCCGGGTTTACGCCATTCTCCTGCCTCAGCCTCCCGAGTAGCTGGGACTACAGGCGCCCGCCACGTCGCCCGGCTAGTTTTTTTTGTATTTTTAGTAGAGACGGGGTTTCACCGTGTTAGCCAGGATGGTCTCGATCTCCTGACCTCGTGATCCGCCCGTCTCGGCCTCCCAAAGTGCTGGGATTACAGGCTTGAGCCACCGCGCCTGGCCCCAGGTATTTCTTGCCACAACGAACTAACACACCTGTCAGGCAGTGATACTGCACAGCTCTCTTTCCCAACTGTTCACTCTAGACCAGTTCTCTCCTGACAGCTGTGGGACCTGGCGCAAGGCCCTTGACCTCACCATGTCTTGGGTCTCTCACCTGCAAAGAGTCATGGCAGTCCCCAGAGCACGGGGTTTGGTGAAAATCATGCCCCAGATGTACTTCTATTTTGAACTTACTCAGTTTGGAGAGGCCGGATAATGTAGTGGGAGGGGCATAATGTGGTGGAATCAACCAGGAGGTTCAAATTATTTCCCCTTAAAAAGGATCATAATAGGCCGGGCTCGGTGACTCACGCCTGTAATCCCAGCACTTTGCTGGGCCGAGGCGGATGGATCACCTAAGGTTGGGAGTTTGAGACCAGCCTGGCCAACATGAAGAAACCCCATCTCTACTAAAAATATAAAAAATTACCCAGGCATGGTGGCGCATGCCTATAATCCCAGCTACTCAGGAAGCTGAGGCAGGAGAATTGCTTGAACCTGGGAGGCAGAGGCTGCAATGAGCTGAAATTGTGCCATTGCACTCTAGCCTGGGCAATAAGAGCAAAACTCTGCCTCAAAAAAAAAAGAAGATCATAATATCTACATCATGCAGACAGACCTAACATCCGTGGTCTAGACCTACATCTATGGCACAGGAGTCTTATGAGCTAAAGCTGCACAATGCCTAATAGCTGTTGTTTTGTTGCTGCTGCTGTCATAATTGCTTTGGGGCCTCCTGCTCTCCTTCCCCCACTAGACTCTGGTTTTTGTCTCCCAGAACCATCGCAATGTCTGGCATACAACAGCCACTTGTTGAGTATGAAGCGGGGTGGATAGGTGTTATTTCTTCCTCCCGCCCACCTTCCCACACCGCCCAGGTGAGTTCTCCACACCTTGTTAGCGTCCTGAATGTCCCTGTTAGTGTCCTGTCAGCATCTTGAATTTCCACTTAGAAGAGCACTCATCACTCTTGAAATAGATTGTTGAATTCTTTGCTTTCCCTACTAGATTATCAACACCATTAGTGGAGGGCTGTGACTGTCTCATTCACCATTTACACCCACCTGTGGTACAATGGTGGGAATATGGAAGTCACTCAATGGATGTCTATAAGATGGATGAATGAGAAAATGCATTGAGTGAGCGGGTGGATGATTTCACAGAGCTGCTGAGTCCCAAACCAAATACAGGATCAAACCTTGACCCTGTGCAATTCCAGATATGACCAACAGAGGGTACTCTGCTCTGAGGTTCGTAAAGATAATGCGATTTCTGTCCTTAAAGCTTGAAAACCAACTAAGTGACCGATGCTATCCGGCACATGGCTTTAGGTAATGCCCTATTTAATGGCCTCAGTTGAAGCTGCCCACTCTCCACAGCTGAGCTCCCAGCCAAGCTGGGGCAGTAAGACAGCCCTGTTAGGGCTAAAAAGCCTTTTCTATATTTCGAAGATGTAGGTAAAATCCCAGTAAGGCATTCAATGGCATAACTTTATTGGTGAAGTCAGCATGTTTTTAAATCACGTATTAAAGGTGGTGGGACTCACACTGGCCTGGAAATCCTGATTCTGTGCTCACCTGTATAAAACCTTGAACAAGGGGCTTTCCTCATTCATTCACTCACTCATTTCATTTATTGGACAAACTTTTTCTGAGTGTGAAATATGCCAAAAGCACACAAAGGTCTGAGTTGAAAAGTCAAGTCCTTGTCCTTGGACAGCTCAGAGTTTAAAGGGGTGAGATAGGCATGAAACAGACATTTCAACACCAGAGCCATCATGTGGACTGTGTCGAATGGCACAGGGGCACAGAGAAGGAGCACCCAATTCATCTCAGGAGATGTGGTCAGGAAACAGCTCTAGAAAGAGGCAGCCTTCAAGCTTTGTCTGAAAGGATGGGTGAATGAACAGGTGCAGGGATGGAGTTCCTGGCAGGAGGACCAGCAAGAGCAAACACAAGCAGGCTTGGAGGTATGTGTCTTGCTTGAAGAAGTGCACTAAGGGCAGTTAGTGTGCAAAGTATTCATGCAGGGACCAGATAAGGGTCTTTTGTACTGACAGCAGAGGCCCTACTTCATCCAGATGGCAAGAGAGAGCTTTTGAAGGATTTTAAACAGGGAGGTGACAGGGCCAGTGTTGTATTTTGAAAGATCACTCTGTTGACCAAGCAGGCAGTTGGGGTGGAAGGTGGCTGGTGGGAGGAGGCCTCTCTGAGCTCAATTTTCTCACCTGAGATGTCTGAGAGTGGAAGAAGATGGACTAGAAATTTCCTTTGGGTTCAATGTCCTATTTTTTCTACACACACAGATATAGACACTTTAGTCCTTCAGCATGAACAGAGGTTATCAGAAACACATCACAACTAGGGGTGGGGGGTGGTGAGGGGAAAAGGTTTCCAGCAAGCTGGGGTCTAAAAATACCATGATCTAACTGGGTCTGCCTGTCACCCACTTCAGTGGGTCTGACGCGGTGTCGAGAAGCTGTTGTCTGTATCTGTCTGCAGCCCTAGTTAAGAAAAGCCTTCAGGAAGCAATTAAGAAGGGAAGATGCGGCCGGGCGCGGTGGCTCAAGCCTGTAATCCCAGCACTTTGGGAGGCCGAGACGGGCGGATCACGAGGTCAGGAGATCGAGACCATCCTGGCTAACACGGTGACACCCCGTCTCTACTAAAAATACAAAAACTAGCCGGCCGAGGTGGCGGGCGCCTGTAGTCCCAGCTACTCGTGAGGCTGAGGCAGGAGAATGGCGTGAACCCGGGAGGCGGAGCTTGCAGTGAGCTGAGATCCGCCACTGCACTCCAGCCCGGGCGACAGAGCGAGACTCCGCCTCAAAAAAAAAAAAAAAAAAAAAGAAGGGAAGATGCCACTCACCTTGTTGGACGGGTGTCCTTCTGAGGCACTCTGCAGTTAACAAGGTGTCTAACAAAGTGTCCGAAGGCAGAACTCAAAATCAGACACTTTCCTGGAGTTGTCCCTGACCTTCAGAAAATGGGACCACTATGGCCTTTATGGAACCTGCGTTTTCCTGGCAATGCCAAGGAAAGAACCCAGAAAGAAATGCTCTCTGTTCCTCATCCCAGGAACCCCACGCTCAGGAGGGTTCAGTTTTGCTCATGAGGCAAAGGCAGAGGAGACAGGGAGATTTATGAGAAAGGGACACAGTCCTTCATAGGCAAGTTCACTAGATATGGACGGCAGGAAAAGTGTTCCTAGAAGAGGACACAGCCTAGATAATGACCTTGAGTCAGGAATCGTAGTAACTTAATGCAATTGTGTTGGAACAGGTCTTGAGCGTTGCTTTTTCAGTAATTGGAGACATCTCTAATGTCAAAGGGGACAGCTTGGGTCTTGATGGTATATTGATAAGACTGGCAGGACTGGTATCAACGAGGGATTCCCTAGCCCTTGCAATACTGTAAACATTCACCTGTAGAACCCCCTGGGCCTGGCAGTGGTTATTTGTATGTGCACATTGATTTTAAAATCTTATAAGGGGGCCGGGCGCGGTGGCTCAAGCCTGTAATCCCAGCACTTTGGGAGGCCGAGACGGGCAGATCACGAGGTCAGGAGATCGAGACCATCCTGGCTAATACGGTGAAACCCTGTCTCTACTTAAAAAAATACAAAAAACTAGCCGGGCGATGAGGCGGGCGCCTGTAGTCCCAGCTACTCGGGAGGCTGAGGCAGGAGAATGGCGTAAACCCGGGAGGCGGAGCTTGCAGTGAGCTGAGATCCGGCCACTGCACTCCAGCCTGGGTGGCAGAGCAAGACTCCATCTCAAAAAAAAAAAAAAAACTTATAAGGGTATATGTAGTTGATACTATGTATGTGCATTTAAAAATATATAAGACAGTGCTGTAAATTGTTTAGGTATTTATCCTTAAATCATGAAAGTCTGGGCAGGAAGACTCCATGACAACTTCAATATAGAGGTAACCTCTGGGAAGAAGGAGGCAAAGGTTTTACAATATCTGCAACATTTTTCTACAAAGAGAATATGCTGTTGAATTACTTTTCTGTATGTGTTTTAAGTGTTTCATAATTGGGTATTAACATATAAAAATGGAAATCACTACCGACAATAATAAAACTAGGGCTCTTTTCTGGAATCCATTCATTCGGTGCTGGTTCATCAGGGCTCTGCCTCCTGCAGGCCCCACTCTCCAATCTGCCTCTCCCTGACCCAGACCTGCTCTCTTTCACCCAGACCGGGTGGCACCTTAGAATCAAGTTGCTTTCTCCAGACCACTGACCCATCACTGCCATGGGCCTTCCTGAGTCTGATTGGTGCTGCAGAGATGGGATCTGAGGCCTACATTGCCTCTGGGTTCACTCTGCTACCTCCTACCCAATCCTGGCCCAGACCCTACTGTGGCCTTCTATCTGATTGCGGTTTCAGAAGTGGAAGAGGAGAAGCTGCCCCTCCCTGGTGTAGGATCACCTACCCACTGCGGGCTCAGGTCAGTCCTCCATGCCTCTCAAACCTGCCTGCTTGGTCACCATCCCCAGTGGAAACTCCTCCAGGCACCCAGTTTTTTCTACCACCTCATGTTGCTCCCTGACCCAAATTTCCTCTGCTCTCCTACCTGCCCCCTACTCCACTGTGCATTCCAGAATCCCGCTGTAGAGCAGGAATGCCTTTGTATTAGTCTGCTCTCACACTGCTAACAAAGACATACCCAAAACCCGGTAATTTCTAAGGAAAAAGAGGTTTAATGGACTCATGGTTCCACGTGTCTGGCGAGACCTCACAATCATGGTGGAAGGTGAAAGGCACGGCTTACAAGGTGGCAGACAAGAGAGAGTGAGAGAAAGCAGAAACCCATTATAAAACCATCAGATCTCATGAGACTCATTTACTACCATGAGAACAGTATGGGGGAAAATGCTCCCATGATTCAATGATCTCCACTGGGTCCCTCCCACAACAACGTGGGAATTGTGGGAGCTACAATTCAAGATGAGATTTGTGGGGGACACAGCCAAACCATATCATTCCTCTATCCTGAACCTCTCATTCAGCTCCCTTCATCCTCCCTGCTGAGGCTCTGCTGTCCCCTGAGGGTGCCACTTCCTGACAGGCTTGTTCTCACAGGAGGGGCAGACACAGGCTGAAATTCCTCCTAATCCCCGCCACTCCTCCTAGACCATTATTTCTTCAACTTCACATACAAAGCCCATTCTTTCAGGATCACATCCTCAGGCCAGATGGTCCTATGCTGTTCCTTCCTGCTGTTGTCTTCAAAACCCTGGACATTCCTCTTTATCTGCAGAGCAGTCTGGCACCTGAACGCTGCACCATGAATGCCTTTGAGTATTACAGGCTGCAAACTTGCCACTGGCTGAATCAGCCCGCACACATTATTTATTTGTTAGTAAATAGGAATGTGTATTAGCCAGCTCAGGCTGCCATAACAAAATAGTCCAGACTGAGTGGCTTAAGCAAGAGATTTATTTTCTCATAGTCCTGGAGACTGGAAGTCTGAGGCCAGGGTGACAGTAGGATTGGTTTCTGCTGAGGGTGCTCTTTCTAGCTTGCAGATGACCATCTTCTTGCTGTGTCCTCACATGGCCTTTTCTCTGTGTGCATGCAAGGGACGCAGGAATAGGAGAGGGAGAGAAAGAGAGAGAGAATAAATGAGCTCTGTCTCTTCTTATAAAGATACTAATCCTATTAGATTAGGGCCCCCAACCCATGACCTCATTTAACCTTAATTACTTCCTTAGAGGCTCTATTTCCAAACAGAGACATACTGGGGGCCAGGGCTTTGCCCTGTGAATTTTGGGGGGATGCAAGCTGATATGGTTTGGCTCTGCATCCACACCCAAATCTCATCTCAAATTGTAATCCCCACAATCCCCAAGTGTTGAGGGAGGGACCTGGTGGGAGGTGATTGGATCATAGGGGTAGTTTCCCCCATGCTATTCTCATGATAGTGAGTGAGTTCTCATGAGATTTGATGATTTTATTAGGGGCTCTTCCCCCTTCACTCTCTGTCTCTTTCCTGCTGCCTTGTGAAGGAGATACTTGCTTCTCCTTCACCTGCCTCCGTGATTGTAAGTTTCCTGAGGGCTCCCCAGCCATGTGGAACTGTGAGTCACTTAAACCTCCTTTATTTATAAATTACCCAGTCTTGGAGAAGTTTTTTATTGCAGTATAAAAACAGACTAATACACAAGCATTCATTCTGTAAAATAAGGTGGATGTCTTTGAGCATGCATGCCCTCTTGTTTGCTACCATCCCTACCATTCCCTATTTCTTTCACCCTTCCTGCTGCAGTCTCTTGCATGTCTACTATGCTGAATGATCTTCACTCTCCTCTAACTCAGCAGCCAAGTTCAGCTGCATCCTGAGCCATGTTGTCACCCAGAACCTTTGCATCCCTGAAGCCAGTCCACAACCTTCTGGTTACAGTTTCCTAACTTTCTGTCCTGCTGAACTGGGTCCACTGGATCAGGTACAAAACCACACTTCTACATCTTGGGACAGTTTTTGAACCAAGAGCTCTGTTCCCCAGAGGCTCTGCCACACCTGAGGAAGACAACGAATCCAGCTCACACCCCAGAAGAGAGCACGGAAAGAACTGGAGTTAGAAAATGGATACAGTCAGGGGCAAGTAACTCAGCTTTCTGGGCCTCAATGTCCCCATCTGTAAATGGGAATATACCAATTCCTTCTTCCTAAGGTTTTTGTGTAAACTAAACTTCATGTCCATGGAAACACTTTGTGAACAGCAATCATGGAGCACAGGGAGTCAGTTGTCACCTGAGAAGCACATGTTCCCCTAATTGATACTGGAAACACCATCTCCTTATATGGACGTATTAGTCAGGGCTCTCCAGAGAAACAGAACTAACAGGATATATATGTGTGTAAATATTATGAGGAATCAGTTCACATGCTTCCAGAAGCTTAGAAGTCCCAAGATCTACAGTTGGTAAGCTGGAGAATCAAGAGAACTGATGGTGTCATTCCAGGCTGGAGACAGGCAGGTGCAAAACCCAGGAAGAGCTGAGTTTCAGTTCAAGTCAGAAAGGCAAAAAATACCAGGGTCCCAATCAAGCACTCAGGCAGGAGGAGTTTCCTCCTACTCAGACTTTTTGATCTTTTAAGGTCATCAGTTGATTGGATGAGGTCCCCCATCTGCTTTACTAAGTCTACTGATTCAAATGTTATCCAGAAACATCCTCCCAGATGCACCCCAGATAATATTTGACCAAAGGTCTGGGCACCCTGTGGCCCAATCAAGTTGACACATAAAATTAATTATGTGGACACAGATTTTTCAAGGTCAGGAATTTCCTCTCCTTTTGTACACGCAGTTGTAGTTGAGAATCCTAGTGATTTAAACAGCCCTGCAGGGTGCTTTGCTGATAGCCTTGGACTTTATCTATGTCCAAGGATGACAGAATGAATGGATCCAAGACAGTAAAAGCAAGAATGTTTTGGAAGAGTGGAAAGTTTCATAGACAAACTAGTAGGTGTTGGTATCATGGTTCAAATCGGTGCAGCTTAATCATTATTTTCTGAGAACCAATCACAGGCAAGACCATGGGCCTGGCCCACTAGAAGCCCAGCAGGCGAGAGATGAGGGTTTTGGGATCCCTGAAGCATCCCAGTTCCATGTGCAGCATGAGTCTGCCTAAAAGCATGTTGACAGTGTGACCTTGGGCCTCTCCCTGGGCGTCAGTGTCCTCAACTGAACAAGCAGTTTCTGAACAAGGTGAGGATGTGCAGAATCATCATAAACTAAAGCCCTAAGAAATGGCAGGCAAGTTCCTTACATCTCTGAGCCTCAGTTTCCTGGTGGGTAAATGCAATGGTCATCGGTGCCCTCCTAGTTAGTGTGAGTGTTCATGAGACAGTGTCAGATGATGCTTACCATGCATGACGGGTGGCCAGGAGAATGTCACAGGTGCCATTTATTCATGAGTTTGGACATTGATTAGACATATACTTACTGACGGCCTGCTACGAGCAAGGGCTGTGCCAGGGGCTGGAGAAACAACAGCAAATCAACGAGAAGTCAAGGTCCCTTCCCTGAGGGGGACAAAGAAGAATCAGCTAAGTCGATACTGAGCAGCCATCCCATGTGATGACTCATAGGCAGGTAAGACAACGCTATGGGGCCCAAAGGCAGTTATCAAACCTAGACTGGGGCTGCATCACAAGAAAGACTTCCCAGGAGAAATGGACCTGGATCTGAATTTCAATAATGAGTAAAATTTAGGACCTAAAGACAACATAGTTAACTCCCCGTCCTGTTTCCTCTTCCACTTGTGCTGAGATAACTAAGACTTCCTTTCCTGGGGCCGTCTAATGTTAGACACTTTCCATACCTGAGAAAAAACCTCAGGATGCACTCAGGCTCACAGCAATGTCTAACTGTGTCCAGCTTTAACCTGCACTTGTGTAGAACTCTGTGATCACGTGGAGAATGAAGTAGGGAGCCAAGAGAAAAGCTTCTTACATCACGTATCAAAATACATTCCAGCTGGATGACAGAGGTTAGGTAAGTGTGAGAAAATCTGTACACCACCAAAACTAGACTTGAATATCTATCAAACATCTGGAGGGAAAAAAGGCTTCCTAAGCATAGCAGCACTGGAAACAAGCCCAAAGGAAAACAATGGGGAGAAGGGACGTCAGCAAATTTTGACTTGTCAAGTTTATTCACGTATTCTTCACCCATTCGACATTTAGTTATTGAGTACCTACTATGTGCAGGATGCAGAGCTATCAGCATTACTGGAACAGCAATGAAAGACAGCCAGGGTCTTTTAGTCAGCTGGTCCTCTGGCCAAGTAGAGTGTGGTGCAGAAAACTTCCAGCAGCTTTGCAGTGTGCTAGAGTCATCCCCTTAGCATCTGAAAGACTTAGAGAGGCATCCAATCTTGCAGAGCCAAGAGCCTCAGTCATTAGAGTCTCTGCACTTGTAGTTGGGATGGGGAGAGGAGAAAAACAGTAGGAAAAATATTTGCAGCCAAAAGTTAATATTTTTATTATATAAAAAATTCATGGCCGGGCACAGTGGCTCACACCTGTAATCTCAGCATTTTGGGAGGCTGAGGTGGGAGGATCACCAGAAGTCAGGAGTTCGAGACCAGCATGGCCAACATGGCGAAACCTCGTCTCTATTAAAAATACAAAAAAAAGCTGGGCATGGTGGCAGGTGCCTGTAATCCCAGCTACTTGGGAAGCTGAGGCAGGAGAATTGCTTGAACCTGGGAGGTGAAGGTTGCAGTGAGCTGAGATCACACTACTGCACTCCAGCCTGGACGACAGAGAGAGACTCTGTCTCAAAAAAAAAAAAAAAAACACACATAAATAAGAAAAACTGAGCTTTCTGTAACTAAATGAGTAAAGGATACAATTTCCAAATTAGTAGGGAGACATAAAGGAAAATGCACCTCCCCTCCTCTGTAGCAACAAACCACATGTAAACCGAAATAAAGATGAACTACCATTTATCCTTAGCAAAGCTCTGACCATAGGAGAGTCCCGGGGCGGGCAAGGGATGGAGCAGAAATCTTTCTGCTCTTTGCCTGTGGGTTTGCAGATGGCATTGTCTAGTGGTACTTGTCCCTATTTAAAGGCCTTGATAAAGATGATATATCGAGGGCTTTACGTTATAGACAAGAGGGAACAACTAAATATCTTTCTCTAGAGTCCAGAGGGTTAGTTAAGAGGGATGCAGGGACTTGTCAAGGTTATTCACGTATTCTTCACCCATTCGACATTTAGTTATTGAGTACTTACTATGTGCAGGATGCAGAGCTATCAGCATTACTGGAACAGCAATGAAAGGCAGCCAGGGTCTTTTAGTCAGCTGGTCCTCTGGCCAAGTAGAGTGTGGTGCAGAAAACTTCCAGCAGCTTTGCAGTGTGCTAGAGTCATCCCCCTAGCATCAGAAAGGCTCAGAGAGGTATCCAATCTTACAGAGCCAAGAGCCTCAGTCATTAGAGTCTCTCATTAATTTGGGATAACACACGCTCCTTGGGGACATTCGTCTAAGGAAGAGGCAGTGTCGGTGGCAGGATGTGGAGGCCACACACCTGGATGCTGGCCTTGCCTTGGCTCCTTTCCCACTGTGGTCTCGACTGAGTCACCGAACCTGCAGCTCCCACCGTCAGACCTACACAAGGGGTTAGCAGAGGAGGGTTCAGGTCCTCCTAGGTGCGAAAGCATCTGTCAAACTGACATGTTGGACAGACAAGAAGTACATTCATTACGTAGGACACCAGAGCTTCTCTGAAAGCAGGTTATTTATTTCAATTAGCAGCGCCTCAGAATCTTTCAACCCCTCCTGTTTGGGCTGCAGCATTCCAGGGGAGGGATGGGTTTGTCCTTGCAGTCTGGTGCTTGGAGAAGGACTGCCCCACGTGGTAGTGACTCCACCCTCCTTTCAGCAGTTACAGAAGTCTAATGACCTGATGGCTAATTTTGTTCTGATTCATATATTGCTTAATTAGGATTTTTACCCTGTAACAGATGGCTGTCTTCATTAAATCATGATCCATTCGCTCTGACTGGAAGCAGCTGGTTTGGGGGTAGACGGCAGTTTATTTTCTTCGTGTCAAAATGAGCCACGAGGAAAGGAATTCAGATGAAAATAATGCAGTTTGTTCCAGTTAGTTTTATCCGTAAAATTAGAAGTTTTTTTTGTTTTGGTTTTTGTATTCCCTTGAGTCTGTTAGAGGTCTGCACTATGATCTTTATAAACCTTAAGCAGTAGGGGAGTTAAGCAGGAAACTGGGTCACCCCCTGAGAAATCCCTAGAGGCAGCAGACCTTGCAGCTACCGTTCTGGTTCCCAGAGCTGGGTGTGCAGCTGCAGAGCCAGGCAGCGCCAGGCGGACCAATAGTATCACACGGAGAAGCAAATCTATGCTCTTGGAAAGTAAATAGTTCTTGTTTTTATTTTGCATTTCTTTGTTTTGTTTTACAGATGGGAGAGTAAGCGTCAGCGAGGGAAGCTCGCTTGCCCAAGAGCACCACGCGGTTTTGGTCAGCGGGAGCTCCACAGCCGAGGTCATCCCTACTCAGCAGGGGCCCCGGTTCAGCAGCGTCGCTATCGCCCAGACACTTGTGAGAGATGTGGCGTCCACTCCCAACCCCCTCAACCTGTTGAACCAGACTCTGCCTTTTATCCAGATCCTTGGGTGATTTGTGCGCTGGTAAATTTTAAGGAACTCAGACAACTCCAGTCGTATCCCAGGCAGGGTGCTGACTTGAACATGACTTTCTTGGAAGTTGTCATTTATGTAGCGCATACGAGGGACCAAGAACCTTGCAGCTTTTGCAAGGTGCTTCATGTATTGTATTTCATTTAATCCTCAGGAAAGTATTGAATGCAAAGCAGATACTTTATTCCCGTTTTGCTGGTGGAGAAATTAAGGCCCTGAGAGATTGAGTGGACTTATCCAAAGCCACAGCTGGTAGATGAGATTTAAACCCAGGTCTGTCTAAAGGCCAAGCCTGTGCTTTCAATGCTAAGCCAGTTGCTATCGTTTGAATGTGTCCCTTCCAAATTCATGTTGAAACAATCTCTAATGCAAATAATATTAAAAAGTGAGGCCTTGTAGTCCCAGCTACTTGGGAGGCTGAGGCAGGAGAATGGCATGAACCTGGGAGGCGGAGCTTGCAGTGGGCCGAGATTGCGCCACCGCACTCCAGCCTGGGCGACTGGGCAAGAGGCAGGAGAATGGCGTGAACCCGAGAGGCGGAGCTTGCAGTGGGCCGAGATTGTGCCACCACACTCCAGCCTGGGCGAATGAGCAAGAGGCAGGAGAATGGCATGAACCCGGGGCGGAGCTTGCAGTGAGCCGAGATTGCGTCACCGCACTCCTGCCTGGGCGACTGAGCAAGACTCCGTCTCAAAAAAAAAAAAAAGAGGCCTTTAAGAGGTGATTGGGGCCGGGCGCGGTGGCTCAAGCCTGTAATCCAGCACTTTGGGAGGCCGAGACGGCGGATCACGAGGTCAGGAGATCGAGACCATCCTGGCTACACGGTGAAACCCCGTCTCTACTAAAAATACAAAAACTACCGGCGAGGTGGCGGGCGCCTGTAGTCCCAGCTACTCGGGAGGCTGAGGCAGGAGAATGGCGTAAACCCAGGAGGCGAGCTTGCAGTGAGCTGAGATCCGGCCACTGCACTCCAGTCCGGCGACAGAGCGAGACTCCGCCTCAAAAAAAAAAAAAAAAAAAAAGAGTGATTGGGCCACGACAGCTCCACTCTTATCAATGGGACTGGTGCCTGTATAAAGAGAACTCCCTGTACTAGTGTGAGGGAAGCAGCCCTTTTTCACCGTTCCTGCCATGTGAAGATGCGGTAAGAACCGCCATCTTGGAAGCAAAGAGAGCACCTTCACCAGACGCTGAATTTGCTGGTGCCTTGACCTTGGACTTCCCAACCTCAGGAACTGTGAGAAATAAAATTCAGCTCTCTATATAAATAACCTAGTCTAAAGTATTTTTGTTGTAGCTGGAGGAACAGAGACACCAACATTATCACTAAGCACCAATGACTTGTCAACCATTGTGAGAGCTAAAGAAGTCTTCAGCATCATTCTAAATGCATTACATTCATCCCTGCTCTCTGAAACGAAATAGTCCGAAAGTGTCACTTTTTCAAAATCATAAACTTCAAAATGAATATGTGTTATTTTAGAATACAAGGAGACACATAGATTCTGAGAAAGAGTACAGAACCGTTTGTCTCTCCACTGAATGAACCCAGTCAGTGGAATTTTTAAAGTAAACTTTTAATTTTAGAATAGCATTAGATATAAAGGAAAAAAATGTGAAGATAGTACAGAGTTCCCATATCCTCCACACCCAGTTTTTCCTATTCTTAGCATCTTACATTAGTATGGTACATTTGTCACAGTTAATGAACCAACAGTGATAACTTATTATTTATTAACATCCATACTTTGTCCAGATTTCCTTAGTTTTTAACCTGTTGTGGGTTTTTTTTTATTTCCAGTTCCAAGATTCCATTCAGGATGACCCATGGCTTTAGTTGTCACGTCCCCTTAGGGTCCTCTCGGCTGTGATGGTTTCCCTGACTTTCCTTGTTTTTGATGACCTTCACAGTTTTGAGGATTACTCTCAGGTTTTTTGTTTTTTGCTTTTTGTTTTTTTTAGATGGAGTTTCACTCTTGTTGCCCAGGCTAGAGTGCAATGGCACGATCTTGGCTCACCGCAACCTCCACCTCCCAAGTTCAAGCGATTCTCCTACCTCAGCCTCCTGAGTAGCTGGGATTACAGGCAGGTGCCACCATGCCTGGCTAATTTTTTGTATTTTTAGTAGAGATGGGGTTTCTCCATGTTGGTCAGGCTGGTCTCAAACTCCCAGTCTCAGGTGATCTGCCCACCTTGGCCACCCAAAGTGCTGGGATTAAACACATGAGCCACCACACCCAGCCTACTCTCAGATATTCTGTAGACTGTCCCTCAACTGGGATTTTTCCGATATTTTTCTTATGATTAGACTGGGGTTATGAGGTTTTGGGAAGATCACAAAGGTCCTCACATCATACCAAGGGAGGCTGCATGCTGTTCTCACTACGCATCACTCTGGATGCTGATCTTGGCCACCGGGCAATGGTAGTGCTTGTTAGATTTCTCAATTGTAAATTACTCTTTCCTGCCTCCACCGTCCATGCTATGCTCTTTAGAAGGAAGTCACTATGCGCAGCCCACACTTAAGGAGTGGGGAGTTGGAGAGTTATGTTCTACCTTATTTTTTTTTTCTTTTCGAGATGGAGTCTCACTGTGTTGCCCAGGCTGGAGTGCTGTGGCACAATCTCGGCTCACTGCAACCTCCGCCTCCTGGGTTCAAGCAATTCTCTTGCCTCAGCCTCCCAAGTAGCTGGGACTACAGATGCGTGCCACCACACCCAGCTAATCTTTTGTATTTTTAGTAAAGACAGGGTTTCACTGTGTTAGCCAGGATGGTCTCAATCTCCTGACCTCATGATCTGTCCGCCTCAGCCTCCGAAAGTGCTGGGATTACAGGTGTGAGCCACCGCACCCGGCCTTTTTGTTTTTTTTATTTTTTGCTGCTCCTTGCAGAGCAGGGCTAACTCCTACTCCTAGGCAGTGTTCTCAGAGTCAGCCATGCTCTACCTTGTTAAAGGCAGAACATCTGTATAAATTATTTGAAATGCTGCATGTGAGATGTGCCTGTGATGTCTCATTCATTTATTTATTCAATCACATATTGATATCAGTATGGGCTCATGGGAAGTTATTCTATAATTTGGATTATAATTTAATACTCCTTTATTTATCACGTTGCTCAAATTGTTTGAGCATTGACCACTGGGAGCTCCTTCACTGCCTCCCTTTGACACACCCTCATCACTGTGGATTTCCTTTTGCACACTTCCTTGCTCTCTGACGCTGCAGGATGCTAAGATGCTCCAGGCTCATCTTGCATCCTCCTTTTCTAGCCCAAGAATCAGTCATTTCTGTAAGGGGCTGCTTTGTGGCTTGTGTCTGTGTGTGCTTTATGTAGCTGGTCGGGTTTCCCCTGACATCAGCTTCACCCCCATTACTACCTGCTGTGAGCTAATTCCCTGTGTTGAAATTTCCCTCTCCTAGTTCATGACTTCTAATCAGCTGCTGATTGAGAGTTGGCAGCCTTGTCAGATCAGAACCACTCCCACTTTGTGTTCCTTACCCTCTTCACTCACCGCACCCCATAGTCAGCCTTCTGTTGACTCCTCTCACACACCAAGCTTTCCACTGCCTCAGGCTGTCCCTCCCCCTTGGACACTCTTCCAAGGCCCCTTCTCACGCTTCACTCAGATACTTCCTCCTCAAAGAGTTCTCCTCTGACCACCCTATCTAAAAAGGGTCTCTCAGACTAATCCCTGTCTCAACACTTGTCTTCTTTAAAATTGATTTTGTTTGTCAATTGATTTTGAATCTCAGAACCTCTCCACCATTAGTCTGTAAACTCAAATGGAACCATGTCTATTTTGTCTGGGGTAATATGTTGTAGCAGTTAAAATGATGGCCTTTGGAATCCAGGTGCCTAGGTTCAGATCCTACCTCTGACACTTACTAGCTGTGTGATTTTGGACAATTCACTTAACCTCTGCTTGCCACCATGTCCTTATCTGGAAAATGGGTGTGATGATAGACTAATATATAATAAAAGGCTTAGAACAATCCTGAAATATAGTAAATGATTGCAATTCTGTGTTATTATTTTTTCCTAAGTGTTCAGATAGGCAATTTCGTTAGCTGTAGTGTCTTACTGACTGAGAGTCCACGGTGTAACAGAGCTGGACAATTAGCAGGAAGCATGCATTGCAACCACTTCAAACTGCACCTCGGATCAAACTGCTGAACACTGGACACTTGCGGTGAACGGGCACTTTACAGGCCTCACAGTGGCCGGGATGTGGAAGATCCTGTTTCTGAAAATGACACGATCCCTTAGGAACTCCTGGACATCCAGACTCCTTCAGACCACAGGGGAGTCCGTTCCTTCAAACATGTGTAGAGCATTCCTGCCCACATCCCTCTATTTATGCTGTTCAGCTGAAACAGCTGCCACACCCATCTCTCCCTTCCATCCTTTCTGGGAACCCTCTTGTGCCTGGCACCTAGTTGGCCACTGGGCATGGGGGATGTGCAATATCAGGGCTTGTTCCTGCCCTTCCAGGGGCACAAACCTACTGCCTGATTCCTCCCCAGCTGGGAGTCCTACTGGTGCATGGAGCTGGATCCCTAAATAAGCCCCTCCCAGCATGGTCTCTGGCCGTTCCTGCCTCATCTACCTGTATTATACCTTGCCTTGTATATCATTATAGTAATAACTTTATTAATACTAATAATGCACAATGCTCAAA
Organism: Trachypithecus francoisi; assembly: GCF_009764315.1. NCBI lineage: Eukaryota > Metazoa > Chordata > Mammalia > Primates > Cercopithecidae > Trachypithecus > Trachypithecus francoisi. The sequence goes on from NW_022681468.1 coordinate 11,068,004, forward strand.
ATACTCCTTCAATCCCACCAAGTGCTTCCCAGACATCATCTCCTCAGAGCCTCATGTCAACCCTTGAGGCTGGTAGAGATGGGGCTGCACATCCTTGTTATAACGTTGGGGCTTACAAGCACCCCTCCAGCACACAGTCAATGCCCAACAAATGCCTGCCAAGTGAACGAGTGAATACACAAACACAAGAAATACTGGCTCAGGGGACTCACTGTCTCTCAGCTGGTAAGCATGTGTCTGGGACATGACTCCCAGGCTTCTCCTCCAAGCCTGTTCCCCTTTGCAGAGAGATGGGGAGGAAGGGCTTCTAGGACAAATGGTCAAGCTACATGTCCACAATGGGGACAATGGAAGGACAATGTCAGTGTCTTGATTCTCTGACTACTTAAATGTTATTATTATTTAATAGTAACTGTCACCCATTAAGGGGCTTCTATGTGTTAGGTGGTTTTCCTATCCATCTTATGTCATCTTCTCAACAGCCCTGCAAGAGAGGCAGCCATATCCCTCCTTGCAGGAATGGATCAGAAGAGAGAGGTAGTGGGGAATGCGCAGCTAGTGAGGATGGAGTATTTGAATCAATATCTGCTTGCTCCAAAGCCTTTGCCATGTATACTGACTTGAAAACTGGGGCAATCTCTCAGGGTTCTACATTTGAAGCATCCAAGAGGCTCTTAGGGAGGCTGAACACACACACACACACACACACACACACACACACACCGAGACAGGGTAAGAGGAGAGAGGGGGGGTTGATTAGAGTCATCAGGAGGTGAAAAGAAGATTGTGGCACTGAGATTCCTGTACCCACAGTGCACACACACAAGCTTCCTTCTTCTTCAGCCCACTGTTCAAACCACTCTTCTATATCTCCTCCCTTAGCTCACCTTCCACGGAGCCCTATAATTTCAGTTCCAGAAGACACACAGAAATCAAATCATCAACTTTCCTCCTTTTACAAATAAAATAATTGAAGACCAGAGAAGGCAAAAGGCTTGTTCAAGGGTGAACAGCAACTTGACACCACAGTGGGCGGTAGGATTCATGCTCTCTGACTCCTAAGTCATCCCCCTGGGTGACCTTGATGTACACGGTAACCTGGTTTCCCCTGGTTTTACTTGGGAGTTGCCATGAGGTTTGGCATAATTCATCCCCCGTCTCATCTCTGTGCATGTCCTAGGCTTGCAGAGCATGTCCTCTGAAGATGGAGATCTTCAGCTCTTAGTCACTCAAGGACTCTCCCTTACCCCCACAGTTAGGCTTTAGAAGAAGAATGCGAAGATTTTTTTCTCGAAACTCACTCTGGATCCTCCTTCTGCATCGCCCTTTGATACTCCCCCAAATCTCGGCCAGAGCAGCCGGGCCTTGGCTGCAGAGCCCAGAGCTCCAAATTACAGTTGGATCAGACTCCCTGGTTCATTAGCCCCTGGTACCCAGTGTTTGGTGGGGACAGAACGCAAGAAATGATGAATAGTCCCGATTCATTTCCGCCTGATGGCAGTGGAGCCATCCACCTTGCCATTAAGAGAGCCCCATGCCTGGCAAGGGAGATGCAGGCAAACAGAGATGAGTATTTTTATGATCCAGCTCTGGGTAAATTCATTTCAGGACCTGTTTAGCTTCAGGGCAAGCAGGAAGAGATTAAATAAGTTAATGGATGTGATAGCACTTTCTAAACTGTAAAATGGTTGTGAAAGCACTTTCTAACGGTGAAGTGTTATGTAAATGTGCGCTGGGAGGAGTGTGTGAGCCATCCTGAGAGGGTGTGGGTGCAGTGTGGGCAGCAGCATTCCTCAATGCCACCAACCTCTGCTCAACTATTTCTAGCTATTTCATTAATTTAGGTTCATAATCTTTGCTATCAAGCCAATGTTTTTTCTCCCCCTTTGAGGAACTTTCCCTTGCAGCAGGCTGGGCTGCCCTACTGCATGGCTTCAATTTAAAAGTGCATCACGCCTGTAATCCCAGCATTTTTGGAGGCCAAGGAGGGCAGATCACAAGGTCAGGAGTTCGAGACCAGCCTGGCCAACATGGTGAAACCCCATCTCTACTAAAAATATAAAAATTAGCTGGGCATGTTGGCAGGCACCTGTAATCCCAGCTATTCGATAGGCTGAGGCAGGAGAATCGTTTGAACCCAGGAGGTGGAGATTGCCGTGAACCAAGATCACGCCACTGCACTCCAGCCTGGTTGACAGGGTGAGATTCTGTCTCAAAAAAAAAAAAAAAAAAAAAAGAGTGCACGCTGATGGAAGGAAGATTTTTAATCACTCCTGGCCTTAATCAAAAGTAGAATTTTCTATAAAATTAGTTAAATCTGGTAAGTCTTAGAAAATGCTGAATGACCTCATGAAGCTTTATAAAAGACAAACACTATAGAAAGAATTTGATATTTTTCTAATCAATAATTATTACTAGTGATTACATGACTGCATACACTTGTCAAAATTTATAAATTATACACTTAAAATTGGTAAATTTTATTGTATGTAAATTATGCCTCCATAAAGCTGATTTTTTAAAAAAGGGATAAATACCCAGGGACACTGTGGCATTTCCAAATAATTATTATTAAATTTAACCTAATGCATTTCTAGGCACTGTAAGGGAGGAAGAATCTATCACTAAATTCATCTATCACTAAATTCGTGACCGAGGCCTCACAAAGACAGATTAACAAGAGAAAAGCATACAGATTTATTTCATTTAAGTTTTAGGTGACATGGGAGGCTTCCTAAGGAAAAGGAAGAACTGAAGAAATGCGTAAGGTTTTACAATTTTTATGCTAAGTTTGATGAAGACTTGATAGCTTTGGAGAAATATAATTGGACAAAGACGGTATGAGCAAATGGTGACAAACTGGAAGAACTTAGCAAGTCCTGTTCAGATTCTTCTCTGTGACCCTGTGTCTTCAAAGATAAGAATGTTCCTTCCTTCCGGTACAGGGAGGGGCCTCTCAAAGGAGACCTGCTTCAGTGGGAAAGGGAGGCGGATGGTGAGAATGACCTTCCTGCTTCGGCCATTTTCTCAAACACCAAGGTGCCATATTTTGGGTTAGCATATCCTGAACCCATCAGTCTAGACTGTACCTTCCTACATTATTTCAAATCTTATCTTCAAAACAGACAGTCTTGAAAAGAGTCCTGAAACTTCAGGCAGGTTTGATGTGAAACTTCACGTCATACCCCCCTAATAATTTTCTATTTTCTAGTTTTGCACTTCAAGTTAAAAGGCATTCTTTTCTATCATAGCTTCCTGCTGATTACAAGAGAGCCCTTGTCTCCATTTTCTAACCCTAATCAGCTAGAAAATTCTCCCTGACTCTGCTGCCACAGTCCTCACTGGGCATATTCTCAGTGAGGAAATGTAAAGGAGGTCATTTTCAACCAGGGTGCAGGGAGAGGGTGTCCACTTTGCCAGCTGTGTTCTAGTTGGAAATTCCCAGGGATGTGTGACTTTAAAGTTAGGCAAGAAAAACATTTTCTTTGCAACAATACAGCATTGACAGTGGGTCCAGCATTTTTAGTGATTCTTGCTGTCACATGGGAACTCTTATTTCTGTTTCTTTTTTTTTTTTTTTTTGGAGACAGAGTCTCACTCTGTCACCCAGGCTGAAGTGCAGTGGAGCAATCTTGGCTCACTGCAACCTCTGGCTCCCTTGTTCAAGCAATTCTCCTGCCTTAGCCTTCCGAGTAGCTGGGATTACAGGTGCATGCTGCCACACCTGGCTATTTTTTTGTATTTTAGTAGAGATGGGGTTTCACTGTGTTGCCTAGGCTGGTCTCGAACTCCTGAGCTCAGGCAATCCACCTGCCTCGGTCTCCCAAAGTGCTAGGATTACAGGAGTGAGCCACCACACCCAGCCAGGAACTCTTATTTCTAACTCTTGATATTCACGCTGTTAAGAAATGAGTATGATTAACGTAACTCCCAATGTCTTCTGTTTCCTTCCATGTGGAGGGAATTTTATTAGAAGTCTTTCTCTGCTCCTTTATTAAATCTCTCTGGGGGCTGAAGTGACTTATTTGATTGGCAAATATGAAAAAATAAAGCAGGCAGGCTGAGGTTGGTTCCTTGTCTTTATCTTGAGAGTGAACCTGTTTGTGGGAACATGAGTTCTCTGCTTCTCCACGTCCTAAAGCTAATCTGGGCAGACCCCTCTCCATATAGACCCAGTGTCCTGTCACACTCCAGCTGCTGGGACTGGGAAGTTAAGCCAGTCCAACTTTAGGGTTTAAGTTTAGTAAGCCTACTTACCCAAGGATATAAGCCATGCCCTCCAACCTAGGCTTTGAGACAGCTTGATGTTCCATTGACCCCTTTTGGACAGAGAAGGGGTTGTCATTATTGAATTACACTCAAATACCCCAAGACTTGTAAGAGAAGGCAATGGGCATGCATTGAATTCTCAGTCTTATCAATTAACTAGAGTGTGACTGTGGATCTGCCACCTGATCTTTCTGAACCCCATCTGTGAAATGATGGGAGAATCATTATGGAGACTAATGATACCAGCATCATCGAGCAGGTGTGAGTATCAAATGAGTAATGAATACGAGACAGCTTGGCCAACTGTGACAACCTTTATAAAGTGAGCCATGCCTAAAAACACTGTAACAAGATCTTTAGTAAACATATACAATGCACACATGCACACAGAGATCCAAGCTATTTACGTGACACCTGTTCACTTAGCACTTCATTGATCATTGTCCACTTCGTAGTCTTGGCTCTGGAACTAGCCCTAGCAAGACTTAGTAGCAGGTGAAGGCACCACTTTGTCAGATGTCACATGAATGTGGTGAGGTGGCTGAAAGCATAGATTCTGATACCAAATAGAACTAGTTTCACTTCCAGGTCTGCCACTCACTAGCTGGGTGTCTGTGGGTGAATTACATCATACTTCACTCTTCTTAGTCTTGAATTTTTTTTTTTTTTTGAGACAGAGTCTCTCTGTGTGGCCAGGCTGGAGTGCAGTGGCGCGATCTTGGCTCACTGCAACCCCCACCTCCCAGGTTCATGTGATTCTCCTGCCTCAGCCTCCCAAGTAGCTGAGACTACAGGTGCGTGCCACCACACCCAACTTAGTCTTTAATTCTTTGTCTGGAAAATATGAATAATAATAACTGATGGGGATAATGAAACATGCTTTGCAGGGTTATTATAAGGAGCAAATGAAGGAAGGCATGGGATGAATCCAATACAAGTCTGGGCACATCATAGGAATCCATTACATGCTAACAGGCATTATGATGTCTACCCACCGCCTCCACCATGGCACCTATGGCACACAACCCCCAGGCTGGTCCAGTTTCTCACCATAGCTCCTTGTCTGAGCCCAGCCTCCTTCCCTGCCTTTGTTCCCCATTCCTCTCAGCAACTCATATGTTCTCAATTCCCCCAGTCAACCACCCCACCCCACCATGCCCTGTTTACCCCAAGCTCCTGGTAGGTTAATAGGAACTATGCTCACTTATTTATTTATTCAGTAAGCGCACACTGGGCACCTCCTCCATGCCAAACCCTGGGTGGGAGTTGGGGTCACAGAGGCATATCAGCCTCATTCTCCCATTCTTGAGGAGCTCACTCATGAGTGGGTAATGAACACAAATGGCTCCACTCCATGGCAAGGTGTGACGGGGCAACTCCAGAGGGACAGGCAGTGCCTTGTGAGCACAGGACATGGTTCCTTCCAAGGAGGTCACATTTAACTAGAACTTCAAAGGCAAGAGGTGATGAAGAGGAGCTTGCGAAACAAAGGAAAGGGTGAGGAAAAGGACTAAGATAAACAAAGGCATGGAGGAAGGAAACGACAAGGATTGTGAGATGAAAGGTTATAGCAATCCAGAGCCTAGGGTGCTTGGGAGGAGACGACCAAGAAGAACTTTGTAATCAGAGGTAAGGTTAGGCAGGTGAGTTGAAGTTAGGCTTTGCAGAGCCCTGGATTTTGTCCCTAGGACTTGCATGTGCTATGGGAGTCCATTAAAGGTGTTTGCACCAGGGCATGCAGGAATGAGGACAGCTCCTCAGGACAATGATGCGATCAAGTAGGAAGAATGGATTGTGGAAGGGTGGGGAGGATCAGAAACCTTCTGAGGTCACCAGTCAGCAGTAAGAGCATCATCACCTGTTTACTAACTTATACAAGAAGTGGCTGTTGAGTTCCCTATGTCAGGCAGAACCTGTGTCTTTGGATGGGACACTTGAACCTTCCTGGGCCTCTGTTTCTTCATCTGTGAAAGAAGGGTGTCAATATTCAGGAACAAAGGCTATGTCTCTGGTGTCAGATCTTGGGGATGGGTTGTTCCTGCTGCTTTCTGGAGTCTTCTGGAGCCTTTGAGATGCACTCCCTAGGACCCTGCTTGGCCCAGCCAACTCTTCTGGACTTGAGGACTAACAGTATCTCCTCATCCTCTCATCCTTTCCCAAGCTACACTACATTGTCATGTCCTGAGGACAGAGGCAGACGTGTCCGTATTATCTGGACCTGCCTAGTAGGTGCTTGCCCTGAAATTGAATGTCATGTGAACGTCAGCATTCTCTGAAAAGCCATATTCTCCAGTCAGATGAGGAACCTTGGATTCCCGGGATTTCATCTATCGAGCCTTTACTTCATGCATAGAGACTGTGGCTGGGGTCTTTAATGACCTTTGCTTAGCCCTCCAAGAGGCTTAGGAGATAGGTGTTTGTGCTCTCATGTTCCCAATGACCAACTGAGGGCCGGAAAGATAAGACATTTGCCTGAGGTCACAAAGTAAGGACACAGCAGAACTGGGACCAAACACAGATGGGGCTATCTCTTCACCCAGTGTTCTTTCAGCTACATCCCACCTCAGACTCACATTAGCCCCCATCCCCGCCCAGCACCTCTCATTCTCTAGGGCTTTCGAGTGGCCCCTGCATATCTCAGGATCCTCAGCATGATGGTTCTCCCCACCTCAAGGAGAATGGCAGCAACATATCTGGGGAAGAAATAGCACATGAATGCATCTCGTCCATCACCCACTCCAACAGGAAAACCAATTATTAAACATGCTCTGTGTGCCCTTTCCAGTCCTGGTGGAGGATTAAACAATTAAAACTTCTCATTGCAGGAGTTGCCCTAGAGACAAATGAAAGGAAATTGAATGTGAAAATGAGGGGAGAGCAGGATCTCCATAGAGGATCTGGGTAACTTCAGGACTGTTCAGAGAGATGATCATTTTAAAGCAGCCTTAGCTGGCGGTCTTCAGATGCAAACTCAGGAGCAAGCCCAAAAACATTTCTGGAGTGGTCAGTGAATAAAGGCTTTTCTAATATAAAATAAGTATGTGTGTATATACATATGTGTATATATGTCTACCCACACATATATATACTTATATATAAACACTTATATACATATGTAAGTATGTGTATACATATTTACATACATATAAATGTTTATATTTATAAACTTACAAGTGTTTTATGTGTGTAAATACTTATATGTATGTACTTACGTGTATACACACACTTACAGAAATGCTTTCTAAGTTAAAACATAAGAGATGTTCATTAAAGAAAATCCTGGAAGTAAAAGAGGAGAAATCTTCTTTGGTCCTACCCCCTTGCTTCTTTCCCTTGCCCAGTAAACAGGTTGTATTAGTCTCTTCTTATATTGCTATAAAAGCTACCTGAGACTGGGTAATTTATAAAGAAAAGAGGTTTAATTGGTTCACGGTTCTGCAGGCTGTACAGGAAGCATTGCAGCTTCTCGGGAGGCCTCAGGAAACTTTCAGCCATGGTGGAAGGGGAAGAGGAAGCAGGCGTGTCTCACGTGGCTGGAGCAAAAGGAAAAGCCAGGGTGGGGGGTACCATACACTTTTAAATCACCAGATCTCCTGAGAACTCTATCACAAGAACAGCACTAGGGGGATGTGTTAAACCAGGAGAAACTGCCCCCATTATCCAATCACCCACCACTGGGTCCCACCTCCAGCACTGGGGATTGCATATCAATGTGAGGTCTGGGTGGGGACACAGATCCAAACCATATCACAGGTCCTCTCCAAAAGAGAATCATGGGTAACAACTGATTCCTTTCATTCCATTTCTTTTTTCACATAGTCAAAACTACGACTTTATAGGGAAAGGAGGTGTTTATTTAGCACCTACAATATGCCAGGCAAGTGTCATTGCTTTGCCTTTGCTGCCTCATTTAATTCTCACAGCAATGCTGGGAGGTTGGTATCATTATCCCTGTTTCAGGGTTGAGGAAACTAAAACTCAGAGTGGTTCAGAAACTTACTCAAGTCACACAGCTTCCAAGTGGTGAAACTGAGATTCCCACTTGACTCTAACTATAGGCCCCCCATTACCTCAAAAGAAGCAATGTGGAAAAACATGAAGACTTGACTGCTACTCCCAATTGCTCCCAGCATAACAGGGGAGGTCAGATGTGCATGGCATTGACCAGAAGCCCAGAAAAAAGGCTATAACTGTATGAAGTTTCATTAAAGTCCTTTGAGAATTTACAAAAGGAGTATATTACTTTTAGTTGGAGAGAGGCAAAGGGAGATTAGATTAATGGAAGGGGTGACATTTGAACTGGTCCTAAACAAGGGGGTGGGATTTTAAAGGGCATATTGGGGGAGGCAGAAGACTTTCTAGGCAGAAGCAATAGCCCAAAGAAAGAAAAAGAGTTAGAACACTCAGAAGCTGCAGACAGGAGATAGACTCCTTTGGCTGGAAGTTGAAGATGTGTGGATAGAAGATACAGACAATGAAACTGCTAATGAGGTTGGAGGCAGATACTGAAGGGCCTTGAATACTTGGTTAAGGGTTCGAACTTCTGTTGTTGAGCAGAAAAATGGCATGCTCTGAGTAACGGTTTAAGGGAATCACTGTAGGAGCACCTTGAAGGCAGAATGAATGGAGTGGGGGCAGCTTTCCATGGTAGGAAAACCAGGCAGGCCGCAGTTACTGTAACAGAGCAGAGGCCCATGAGGGTGAAGTGGTAGTAGTATTGGGGAGATACAAAGAGGAGAGCACTGGAATATGAGATATATCAAAGACAGAAATGATGAGACTTGTATTGGGGAGATTTCTGACTTGAGTTATTGAATAGGTGGTGGACCATTAATTGGGAGAGGGAGCCCAGGAAGGGAAGCAGGCTTCAGGGACAACACAATGAAATCAATTTTTTGTCTAGTTGAGTTCACAGTGATTGTGTGACATCTGGGTGAGATGTTCAGAGTAGGTGGAGGTATACCTCAAGCGCTGAAAATGCTGGCTGACACATTCCAGCACATTCTATCGCAGACCCAGAGGAGGCCATGGAAGTCATCTATTCCAGCCTCATCATCCCTGCAGCAGACCCTGCAACACCTTTGCCTCCAATTCATTGACCTTTCAGTAACTATTCCCTGAGCCACTTCCTTTATTTCCTCGTCCCTGGGATCTTCCTCCCTCTGAAGTCATAATGTCTAGTATTCTCTACTCTGATCTAACTATCCCATCTTCTCAAGACTTTATTTCAGATTGGCCTTATCAGCACTCTTCCCCCTTCAGCCTGTCTTTTTTCTCCCAGTCTTGGGGATCATTTGTGCCCATTTTTCATCCCGCTGGTGCTTTTACCCCACATGGACTTTCTAAGCCATTCTTTAACCAACATCCTTAATTCCCTTGCATCTCTCTTGCGCCCTGCAACCAGCTGATGAAACTCCATCACTCTATCAATGCAGGGCCCCACCCTCTCTATTTCTATGCTAGATTGCCAAGCAGGAGGAAAATCATGCAACTACATTGATCAAATATACTAAAAGTAATGGTCTTTCCTCAATTGGGCTCCCTACTCCATTGTCAAAACCTTCCACTTGTCCTTTTTCAACTCTCTAATTCCATCTTTGCTCTTGTTGTTCTATAAATTGTCCCCTCTTTTCCTGCACCTTTAGCCTCCCCTTCTTCACTGGCTCCATACTTAGATCTTTCTCACTTCAGTGTCATCCCATCTCTCATATTTTTCTCTTCCCAACTTGTTAAAGGACTTGCCTTCCATGACATTCACTGACTTCCATTCACTTCCAAGTCCATTAAAATCAGCCTTCCTTCACACTGACCTCCTGGAACCACTCTCAGGAAGGTATCAGGGAGCTTCCAACATCCAATGGCCACATCCTTCCTCCATGCCTCATCTCACTGTGCCTGTCTCTTAGATTTGACTCTGTGATTCACTGTATTTTTCTTAAATCTCCCACCCCCATGACTTCTATGGAGCAACAGCTTCTGGGTTATCTCATACCACTTTCATTCTTTCTCAAAATTCTTCATGGGTACCTCCTCCCCTTTCCGCCCCTTGAAGTTATTCCTTAACATTATAGTAGCAGACCATGACTCTTTTAACTTTACACATACCCTTGTCTGGGGGCTCTTATTCAAATCACCAACTAAATACAGACAACTCCAAAGACTGTAACATCAACCCAAACTTCTACCATGAGCCAGACTCAAATCTATCTGCATACCTGACCTATTCCTTGACACATCATTGACTCCTCAAAGTTAACATATCAAAGTGCTCTTTCTCTTAGTTGGTAAAATGACCATCCACCTGATTTAACCTGGAAGTCATCCTTGACTCTTCCTTCCCTCACTCATCACATCCAATAGATTTCCAGGTTCTGATTGTTTTATGTCCTAAATGTCTCTGAAACTGCTTACTTCCTAATATCTCCTAGTGTTGTGTGTATCCTTAGCATCTCTCCCCTGAATTCCTATAACCCTTGCCTCACTAGTCTCCTATATACAGCCTTATTTCCTTCAAATCCATTCTCCACACTGTTAGAGATAAATCCTATAGAATCACTCTCTTCTTTAAGACCTTTCAAAGACCCTGGATTGCCCATAAGCAGTGTTTACCAAAGAGGTTTTTAAAAAATGGCTTTTCAGAATGTTAAAAATTGTTACCAAGTTAATAAACTGAATAGTTTTCTTCATTGGAGGACTTCTCAGTGCCCAGCAGGCTACTGTTTATTGGGAATCTCTAAGATATTACCCAAACATACTTGGCCTCAGGACTTTTTCCTAAGGAGCATTTCACAGGACTGGCTTTCTAAGAAAAGTATTTTAGGACTCATTAGTCTACATCATAAAGTCAGAGCTCCAGAGGTCAGCATCTAAGGATGCCATGATATTGACCAAACTGACCACTCCAGTCTGACTCCTACTACTCCCCACCTTACCTCCTGGGCTGTGGAAACAGCAGACACGTGCCCATCCCTACCTTCATCATCCCATCTCTCACCTCCTTACTGCTCATGCCATGCCCTTTGTTTGGATGGCTCTTCCAATGCATCTTCTCTTTGCTGAGTCCCAGTAATTCTTCACATCTCAGCATAGCTATCATCTCCTCTGGGAAGCATAAAGATCATGGAATATACACAATGGGAAAGCCAGGTATGCAGAGCAGACACTTCCCCAAGCAGCTGAAGGAGAACTGAAACTGACTCCTACCTGATTAACCACAGAGGGGCTAAGAAAGGGGCTAATCCTAGCTGATTAATCACAGAGGGGCTAAGTCTTGAGTTGCCAAGACTGATTTGGGCTTCACCTAGGTTTGCTTACCCTATGGAGGACAGGAGCGAAGGGAAAAGCATATTATCTTAGACTGGATATGCTGATAGGGAGAGCCCAGAAGAACCCAAGACACCTATGCTCATTCCCTTTGCCCATTGCTCCAGACCAATGAAGTCCCTCTTCCTATCTACAGGAGTCATGAATTGATATGAGTGAACTAACAGACACAGCCTCTTTCCATGATTTCCAAAAAGATAGAATTTCTTAGTTTAAGGACCAAAGTAGAAAATGTGATCAAGGAAGAAAATGAGTTATCCTCTACAGGAAACATTGCACACGCTTAATTACATAAAAGAAACAGGCCATTTGAGTGCATCAAAAGAGTTACAGAGAGACTGTGACCCTTCCAATCTAATTAAGGCAGCTGATGCCTTCAGAAATTCCTATGGCTCTGAGAAGAGAGACACAATGGAGCCTAGAAACAGAAAGTAAATAGAGATCCACATGGTCTCCTTTCCTGGCTTTGCAGAGAACTGGATTCAAACATTCATCTCAATGAGCTTTACCACTGACTGAGTGCCAGAAATCACTGTCACTCCCCAGTTCTTGTTTTCTCTGAAATCTCTCTGGTTATTCTGGTTAGGCAGGCACTTAGACTGACATTTAGCTTCTATTTCTCCTTCTTAAAGGGCATCCTGGTTGCCCCCCATTTCACACAGTTGTCTGCTCCCTGAGGATGTGTCCTCCTTCCAGTTCTCAGCTTCCTTCCCATCTTGCCGCTACCCACTTCTCTGTTTCCCAGAAATCTAATTAGTCTCTGTCTCCCTCACCTTACACTGCCCACAACCAAATGCAAAATGTCAGGAAATTGTTTCTTCATTGAATGCATCAGCAACCTGTCTCCCACGCAAAATGCATCGTCTATCTTTTGGCCCAGAACCCATTTCCGGTTGTTGCACTTGATTATGATCAAGGTTGAGATATGGCCTGGTGCCATGGAAGGGGCAGGCCTAGTTTTCCATACAACTCTCTCAGTAAACACTTGCTTTGTTTAAGTTTATGGCCCTTAACTTGTCTGGGCCTCAATTTCCCCACCTGTCAAATAGGGATAATAATAGACAAGTCTCAGAATTTGTGATAATCAAATAAAAGACCTCATACACCCAGAAAGCCCATAAATATGTTGGTTTAATGGAGACATAGGGGATTTTCAGGCATTCCTGGAGAGCAGCTCCTTATCATTGGGTGTTGAGAGGGTTAAACATGAAAATGAATGCAATGCCTATAGTTCAATTCCAGACTGATAAGAGCTCCCTTCCATCCCCCATTTTCCCAATAATCCACATATCCCATTGTCTTGCTGCCCCTGTACCTCCAGGACCATTGGAAAGATGTGGGTGACTCTTCCACTTCCCTTTGTGCTGGATCCCCCACCTCCATGCCCTCTATTTACTTTGTTATGTTGCCAGCTCACTGAGTTCTAATTGCTTGTCTCATTAAAAATTGCTAATCTAATAAATACTAATTACTCTGAAATAAAACAAGAACATCCTCTGAAGAACAGCATACTCAAAAGCGTTCAAGGCAATAGGCGTGGGGATGAGCCACAGAGCGAGGGCCTCTCTTCTCTCCAGAACTAGTGAACTCTTTCCAGATTTTAATTACATTTCTCAAAAACAAAAACAAGACCTATTCCCCTGTGAGGGATTCATCCCTGTTTTATGGAGAACAGAACCAGCTGTGTTGAATAGCAGGATAACAAAACCGGAGAGGGGCAATCATGGCTAACATATCCTGGACAAGAACAATTGCACATGTTGTCCTCACCACATGCATAAGAACAAGCACCGCCACCCCACTCCTCAACCCCTCCCCTGGCCACTGGGTTCTTACCCATCCCCCAAGTATCCTTCCTAAGGGAGGATAAGAGGCATACATTTTCTGCAAACCCTGTGTCCTCACCAGGTTCATCATGGCAAATGGCTGGGAATCTAACAACTTCAAATTTCCACCTAAATTTGCATTATAAACAGCAGCCTGCAAACTGGAAACACTTGGGTTGCTTGGACTCATCTGGTCCATGATATAATGATTTGAGTTCTTGGGAAAAGTCACTCAACCTTAGTCTCAGTGTCCTCATCCATGAAATGGGGCCAATGCTTTCCAGTCTACCTTCCAAGGTTGTTGCTGAACTGAAAACAGAAAGGAGACACCAAATGTAGAGTCATGTTGCAGAGAACCCTTTTCTAAAGTAAGAGAGTTACACTGAACAATGCTCTCTTCTCTCTGAATTAGGGTCATGGGGCAGAGAAGCCAGGCGATGACCGTCCAACACCTGGTGACCAGGGAGGAATGCCAGCTTTTCTATCTCATGTTATGACCAAGTCCTCTCTACTGACCTAGGCCCACTGGGAGAGAGCCCCTTCTGAGATTCCATCAGAAGACTCCCTTTGTGGATGCCACCTGGTGTGACATGTGGCATGGAACAATGTTGCTGGAACAGCCCCCTTTGAGGCAGCATGAACTACTCACCTCATCCCTCCAACCTGACATTTTGCTCTGTGCTGGGGCTGGAAAGTGACAGCTGAGATACTGTTCATAACCACGTTTTCCTAAAACATAACTGAGGTGCGTGCAAACGCCTTGTCAAAAACGATAGTGCTTGGTGATCCATGCCGCTGCTTACAGAGGGTGCGAGAGAGAGCTGGGAAACATGGTCCTTGCCTCTGCACCCTTCATCAGGAACTCTCTAGATTAGCAATTCTCAGCCCAGAGTGATTTTGACCTCCAGCGGGTGTTTGACAATGTCTAGAGAGATTTTAGATTGTCATAACGGTTGGAGAGCAGCTACTGGCATCCAGTGGGCAGAGGCCATTGACACAGCTAAACACCTTACAATGTACAGGACACCCCCACAACAGAGATCCCAACCAAAATGTCAGTAAGGCTGAGGCTGAGGAACCCTGGTCTAGATAATATTTCAGGGCTTTTAAAAACATTGGGCAGCTGTTTTCACCCCCACTAATCTTTGCCTGTCTTTCCCTAATGGCAAATGACTCTTGAGGGGGCTTCCTGATCAACCACATAATGAACCCAATAATGACAGTCATTGCCAAAGAAAAGGTTCTCTCTTTTGAATAGAACGATGATGTTTGCCATCCTATTTTATTTTTGCCAAAATAACACACAGGCTAGTTTACATAGTCTGTCTGCCATCCCATGAATAACGGTGCTGAGACTTGCTCAATCATCAGAACAAGTTGGTTTCCAAGGGAAAGAGGTTCTTCTTTTCCAAATTAGAGCCCTTCATGTACACAACTAAGTGTGACATTTGCAAATCACAATGCTAATCCAAAAGAATATAATTAGATGGAGATCCAACCCAAGTCTTCATTGATGCCTTCATCTGTCAGCCAACAGAAACGTGTCAAGCTCCTTTTATGCCCAAGACCTTGTGTTCCAGCATGGGATTCCAGTGTGAAGTGGCCTCTGCCCTTTAAGGGCACACTCTGATGGGAACAGACATTTGCAGAGAAGCAATTTCAGGAAAATGGGATTGATTGAGTGTGGAAGTGTGCAACAGAAACTGACCAGTTGTTCTCCAAACCTGCTCCCTTTCCTCCTGCACACATAGTCATACCCTATTTCCCAGCCTCCTCTGAAGCCAGGGTCTCTGCATTCTGGACATTGGACTATGAGTCAGAAGTGATGGGACTCACTCACAGCCTGGCCCATGGGAGCCTCCCATGGTTGGCTCCTGTCCTTCCCTGTCTCCTACCCAGATACAGAGGATCCAGCAAAGGAATCTGAGACCCCATGGGATTGCACAGCCACAAGATGAGAGGGACATGGCTACCTGGAGAGCCTTGGGAACGACCACCTCCAAACAAGAGTATCCACCATATTCATCAGAGTTCTCCAGAGAAACAAAATCAATACAAAATCAGTATGATACATACACACACATACACACACACACACACACACACACACATATTAATTTTTTGTTATAGAGGCTCAGAAGTCCCACCTTCTTCTGTCTGCAAGCTGGAGAACCAGGAAAGCCAATGATATAATTCAGTCTCAGTCAGAAGGCTTGAGAAGCAAGAGAACCCACAGTATAAGTTGTGATCCAAACCAGAACTGGGGAGGCTGATAGTGTAACTCCTGGTCTTTCCAAAGACCTAAGAACTTACAGTGCTGATGTCTGAGGGCAGGAGAAGATGGATGTCTCCGCTCAAATAGAGATAGTAAATTCACCCTTCCTCTACCTTTTCGTTCTGTTTAGGCCCTGGACAGATTGGATGGTGCCCACGCACATTGGTGAAGGCAATTTTCTTTATTGATTCAAATGAGGGTCTCTCCAGAAACAACCTTCCAGACACACCTACACCCAGAAATAATGTTTAACCAGCTATCTGGGCATGGCTTAGCCCAGTCAAGTCAACACGTAAAATTAGCCATCATACCCACAATGGACTGAGACATCAATTTGCATTTGTTAACCTACTGGAACTTGGGACTTTAGTTGCTACAGCAGCTAATGTTACCAATATAAACTAACGTAAGTTTTGTGCCCAGGGCATCATCTTAAGTGGAGCTGACTTGCCTTTGTGTCTGCCTTATACGTTATGGAGACCTTTATCTCAACACATGGGAGGTTTTGATGACTAGTGCATTTATCTCTCTCTCTACAGGGGGTGCCACAGACTTACTTGACAGAAGGGACTTAGGGATGGCAATTAGACTAAGAGGGGTGCTAGGAGATTTGTCTTGAGGGTATAACTGCCCAGAAAGAGTACTGTTGCACTCCTGATATAAAAATAAAAGAGTTTCTAGAGTGGTTTTGACACACTGCAAAAGAATGAGAAAATGGCAATAGTAGAGACGGGGTTTCACCGTGTTAGCCAGGATGGTCTCGATCTCCTGACCTTGTGATCTGCCCGTCTCGGCTGCTACCAGGAGACCAGGAGAGAGGTGGTACAATCCCAAGGAGCAGCAAATTAGGCAGTAAAGGCTTTGGGTTCACTCTCCATCTCCTGTATCCTGGGATGCCTGTAACTCATGACATTGCACCTCCAGGATTTCAGCAGGAGGGAGCAACCTTGCAGAGTCTGACAAAGCAAGCACATTTGGTATGGGGGACTCACAAACCCACTGTGAGCCAGCTTCTTGTCCTCAAATAAAAGTGCTGCTTCATCTCTAGGCAGGGCATGGAGCAGCCAAAGGGAATTAAGTCATAAACTGTATAATGACCATAGACCCACTCCAGTCCTCTCTATGAATCATCCCAGCACCAATACCCTCAGCCTCTGTGCTGATGAACAGCTGTTCCAATTTGGAGACCAGAAGCCTGAAGTTGGCTGTTTATATATTTATCGATGTCACCCACAGGTTCTTGGAGATGGGAGATCTAGAAAAGGCTTGCTATGGTTAAACTCAATACATAATACACTGTTTATTTAGGGACTAATAAAGGCTGTCTAGGGTTCTTTTTTTCCCACATAACAGTTTCATGCCAACCATCATATTTAGCACTCATAACCCTCTGAAGGGGCATTATTTTTCATTTTACAGATGAAGAAACTGCAGCTCAGAGAAGCAAGTAACTTTATTAGGCTCATAGAGGAAAGTATGCCTCTCTCCATACCTACTACATCACACTGAAATTTCTTTTTAATCCTTTTCTTCAAAATTATACAAGGCTGTTCAGAAATTTCCCTGCATGGAAAGAACTGGTTATAATCATCAACTTATTTTTCAAAGGTTATTTTTTTACATAGAGCCAAAGGGCTTCTTCCCATTCATCAAAAGCCCAGCTATCTTTCAAGGCTGTTTAAATGCTCCTATTCAAGAAGACCCCTGGGACCTCTCCAGGCCACACCAACCACCTGTGTTCATCCTTTGTTTGTTGTTGTTGTTGTTGTTGTTGTGTGTGTATGTGTGTGGCTTTTTTCTTTCTTTCTTTCTTTCTTTTGAGTCAGGATCTCATTCACTCAGGTAGCCCAGGCTGGAGTACAATGGTGAAATCATAGTTCACTGTAGCCTCAAAATCCTGGGCTTAAGTGATCTTCCTGCCTCAGCCCTTCCAGTAGGTGGGACCACAGGCATGCACCACTATGCCTGGCTAAGTTTCTTTTTTTTTTTTTTTTAAACAGAGTCTCACTTGTCGCCCAGGCTGGAGTGCAATGGCACAATCTCTGCTCACTGCAACCTCCGCCTCCCAGGTTCAAATGATTCTCCTGCCTCAGCCTCCCAAGTAGCTGGGATTACAGGCATGCGCCACCACACCCTACTAATTTTATGTTTTTAGTAGAGATGAGGTTTCACCATGTTGGTCAGGTTGTTCTTGAACTCCTGACCTCAAGTGATCCACCCACTTCGGCCTCCCAAAGCACTGGGATTACAGGCATGAGCCATCGTGCCCAGCCTCTTTTTTTTTTTTTTAATTTTGTAGAGATGGGGTCTCACCTAGACTGTTCTCAAACTCCTGGCCTCAAGCAGTCCTCCTTCCTCAGCCTCCTAAAGTGCTAGGATCACAGGAATGAGCCAACACCCCTGGCCCCTTTAGTTCTTGATGGTCAGCGTTTCAGGCAACTTCTCTTTATTATTTAACTGCTCATTGTGACACACTATTAAAAGGATGAAAAGGCAACCCACAAAGTAGTAGAAGATATTTGCAGTACATGTGTCAAAGACTATTATTCAGAATATATAAAGAACTTCTACAAATCAACATGAAAAGACAAACA
Source organism: Trachypithecus francoisi (assembly GCF_009764315.1). Taxonomy (NCBI): domain Eukaryota; kingdom Metazoa; phylum Chordata; class Mammalia; order Primates; family Cercopithecidae; genus Trachypithecus; species Trachypithecus francoisi. Next base: position 11,086,291 of record NW_022681468.1, read on the forward strand.
ACCCAATACATAAGTAGGCAAAATACTAAGAAACTTCACCAAAGATATGAATTTTAATGTTGATAATAAAAACGCTTTAACTGAAGTATAATAGACATACAGCATAGTGCAAGTATTTTGAGTATACAGCATGGTGAATGTTCACAAATGCACCTGTGTGACCAGCACCCAGCTCAAGAAAGGAGATCATAACTAACACCTCCATTATCCTTCAACTTATACACCCTTCCAGCTACCACCTCTCCCCACTGAGGGTAATCTCTCTTCTAACTTCCAGCACTACAGATTAGCTTGGCTTGTTTTTGTGTGTTCTGTAAATGGAATCATGAATGGAGTCATACAATGTATACTCCTTTGAGCCTGTTGGCTTTTGCCCACAGAATGTCTGTGAAGTTCACTCATGGCTGATTTCTTCCCCTCAACCTTATGTCTGTGAGTTTCAGCCATCTTTCTGTGCATAGCTGTAGTTTGTTCATTCTCATTGCAGAGATGGGCTTTCAGGTACTTACCAGATGGAGGCTATTTTGAACAGCACTACAATGCACCTTCCAATACATGTCTTCTGGTGGACGTGTGCACACATTCCTGCTAGGTAAGAAGAGTAGGTCCCTGAAATCTGGAATAATACTGAACCCAGTTGCTGTCAGTCTGAACATGATTCTGTTCATGTATTCCACCCACAAATGTCATGCCTTTTCTGCCTTCATTAAGCACTTATCATGTGCTGTGGCTGTAACTTTTGCAGTTTGAGGTGCGACAACAAAAGTAGCATGAATTTCTTTTTCTTCTTTCACAATTTCATGGATAGAAGATTTGTTCTTACTGTAGATCTTAGCAACCTCAACATACTTTTTTTTTTCTTTAAGTCAAGAACTTTCACCTTTTCCCTTAAAGAAAGCACTTTAAAGCTTCCTTTTGGCATATCCAAATTGCCAGCATCAATACTCTTGCACTTTGGGGCTATTATGAAGTAAAGTAAGGGTACCTTGAACATGAGCACTGCAATACCCCGACAGTCAGTCGGAAAACCAAGATGGCCACTAAGTGGCAACTGGAAAGGAGTGTAGACAGCGTGGATATGCTGGGAAAAGGGATGATTCACATCCCAGGCAAGAAGAGCAGGACAGTGAGAAATGTCTTCGCAATACTTAGAATAGCATGCAGTTTAAAATTTAGTAGTTACTTATTTCTGGAATTTTCCATTTAATATTTTTGCATTGCAGTTGACCATGGATAACTGAAAATGTGGAAAGCAAAACCACAGCTTTAGTAGAAATTGCCAGTTTTCCAAAGTGGTTGAATAAATGTATACTTAACAAAATATGAAAATCCAGTTGTTCACATTCTTACCAACATTTAGTATTTTCTCTTTTTCATTTTAGCAATTCTGGTAAGTATGTAATATTGATGTCTAATATTGGTTTTAAACTCCATTTTCCTGATGTCCAGTGAGGTAGAGCTTATTTATGTTTATTGGATATCTCGATAACCCTTTTGGTGAAGCTCTTATCTGAGTGTTTTGCTCACCTATATATTGAGTTGCTTGTCTTTTGCATGTTGATGTCTAAGAGTTCTTTATATATTCTGAATAAGAGTCTTTTTTCTGACACATGCAGTGCAAATATCTTCTAATACTCTGTACAAGAAGTAGGTTGCCTTTTCACTCTATTAATGGTGTGTCATGACGAGCATCTTTCATTTTATCCAAATTTAGCCCAGATTTATAAGATTTTCTTTTATGGTTAGTGATTTTATGTGCTCCTTAAGAAATCTGCCTACTTCAGGACTATGAATACGTTCGATCACATTTTCCTTTAAAAGGTAAAAACTTTTCTTGTTTAAATCTGCAATCCATTGTACATTGTGTGAGGTAAGAATTGAAATTCATTTTGGTCCATGCATCTATGCCTGGGAAGGCCATCCTTTCCCCCACTGCTTGTGGTGTCTCTTTTCTAGGTCTGTTTTGGACTCTCTATGCTGTTCCATTGTGGAGTTTTTCTATCCTTGAGCCTACCAAGCTGTGTTTTTGTTGTTGTTATTGTTGTTGTTTAGACAGGAGTCTCACTCTGTCCCCCAGGCTGGAGTGCAGTGGCGTGATCTCGGCTCACTGTAACCTCTGCCTCACGGGTTCAAGTAATTCTCCTGCCTCATCCTCCCAAGTAGCTGGGATTACAGGCATGTACCACCACGCCTAGCTAATTTTTGTATTTTTAGTAGAGACAAGGTTTCAAAATGATGACCAGGCTGGTCTCAAACTCCTGACCTCAGGTGATCCACCCACCTTGGCCTCCCAAAGTGGGAGGCTGGGATTGCTAGATATGAGTTCTAAATTTCTTTTCAAAGAATCAATATGTCAGTATGTTCTATTCTTTGCCTTCTACTTTTAAACTTAACTTCCTCAAAAAGCAACCTTTTTCCATTACCTGCTCCACCCTGACTTATTCCGATTACCTATTTCACCTTGACTCACTCCGACTACTCACTCCACCCTGACTCATTCCGATTACCTGCTCCACCCTGACTCATTCGGATTACCTCTGGGTCATAACCATTTTTCCCACCAAACCACTCACCCCCCACCTCCCACTCTCTTTAGCCAATCGGAATTAGTTTAGCCTGTGCGGTCTAACCCTAGCCAATAGGGGAATGACACAGCAGCAGGGGCCACGTGTGTCAGGAATAAGAACCCCTTCCCCTCCCTTGTCCAAGTGTGTGCTCACCACTGCTACAGAAGGGTGCACCTTTTTTTTTTTTTTTTTTTTTTGAGACGGATTCTCGCTCTGTCGCCCAGGCTGGAGTGCGGTGGCTGGATCTCAGCTCACTGCAAGCTCCGCCTCCCGGGTTTACTCCATTCTCCTGCCTCCGCCTCCCAAGTAGCTGGGACTACAGGCGCCCGCCTCGTCGCCCGGCTAGTTTTTTGTATTCTTTAGTAGAGACGGGGTTTCACCGTATTAGCCAGGGTGGTCTCGATCTCCTGACCTTGTGATCTGCCCGTCTCGGCCTCCCAAAGTGCTGGGATTACAGGCTTGAGCCACCGCGCCCGGCCGGGTGCACCTTTTTATAGAATACCTTGCCTTGCTGAGAATTAAAAAGAAAATTTTATATTCAAGTGCTATTTATTTTGTGGCACTGAAACTTTATTTGTAACAGGATTACAGGCGTAAGCCACCACGCCTGGCCCATACTGTCTTAATTATTGTAGCTTTTCATCTGGTAATCCTCTAGGTTTGTTCTACTTCAAAATGGCCTTGGCTGTTCTTGGTTCTTGCCGTTCCATATGAATTTTATAACCACCTTGTCAATTTCTGACAAGAACAACAACAAAAAAGATTAAACTTGCTGGGATCTTGATTGGGATTGCTTTGAGTGATGTCTTTATAATATTGAGTGTTCTGATCCATGATATATTGAATCATTCCATTTATTTAAGTTTCCTTTCTGTAATGTTTTGCAGATTTCAATATACAATCTTATGCATATTTTGTTATATTTATATATGAATAATATGCTATTTTAATAGTACCTTTAAAATTTTACTTTGTTTCTTGCACATAGAAATACTATTGAATTTTTTGTATATTGGTTTTATACAAACCAATCTAGCAAGATGGTTGCTTAAGTTTCAAAGCACGTATTTTATTTCCCCAACAGGCTGTAATTTCTAAAGGAGATCTTGACACTGGGCTCCCAATTTGACATACCCTAACTCCCTCACCAGTCCTTGAGATAGGTATAAATGGCCCCAATTTAAAGATACAGCAACTGAGTATCATCAATGACTCAGTTTGCTGAAGGTCACATGGTTTTTTGTGCATGACACAGCCCAAGGCCAATGCTGGAATGTCTGATTCCAAGGTCTATATTCCTTCTGCTACAGCAGACAGGGTGACTGATATCGTACCTGAGTAAATTTCTCTTTCCTCAGCACAGAACTAGGGTCACAGAAGGTGCTTAGTTGTTTTTTGTACAAGGGCAAAAACCTTTCAAACTCATCACTTACTTTCTCATTCTCTGTCTTCCATGAGAGCAACATATACGTGCCAAGCTGCCAAGTTCCTCCTCTAAGGAGAGTAACTCCAGACAAAGCCCTTGGGGCTTTAATTTTGCTGCTTTCTCATGTTGCAGATTAAATTTTGTCTGAGAACTATACTTTCTGCTCCCAGAGGCTTTCACCTTGTGTTACAGACACATGGCATTGGGCACTTTGTTGGGAGTGGGGACTGGTCAGCTAAATGGATGCACAGAGGGAGAAAGAGGTTATTCAAGGTAGGGAGGAAAGGGAGCTGGGAGGCAAGAAACAAGGAATGGAGTCCTCCTCTGACCACTTTCTGTACCAAGAGGTGGTCTGAAATTTTGGGAGGTGGGTGGTTTTTAGGAGCTCAGGTGCACAGAACTGGGTTCCTCATGGTCACTTCCTGGCACATTAGCACCAGTTTTGTCAGAGGCATTTGAACCAGAGAGACTCCATCTTGAATAGGGGCTGGGTAAAATAAGGCTGAGACCTACTGGGCTGCATTCCCAGGCAGTTATGCATTCTTAGTCACAGGATGAGATGGCATAAGATATAGGCCATAAAGACCTGGCTGATAAAACAGGTTGTGATAAAGAAGCCAGCCCCAACCCCCCAAAACCAAGATGGCGATGAAAGTGACCTCTGATTGCCTTATTTGCTCATTATGCACTAATTATAATGTATTAGCATGCTCAAAGACACTCCCACCAGCACCATGACAGTTTGCAAATGGCATGGCAATATCAGGAAGTCACCCTATATGGTCTAAAAGGGGGAGGAACACTCAGTTCCAAGAATTGCCCACCCCTTGTTTAGCATATAATCAAGAAATATATATCCTTAGTCCAGCAGCCCAAGTTGCTGCTCTGCCTATGGAGTAACCATCTTTTATTCTTTTACTTCCTTAATAAAGTTGCTTTCACCTTACTGTATGGACTCACCCTGAATTCTTTCTTGCGTGAGATCCAAGAACCCTCTCTTGGGGTCTGGATTGGGACCCCTTTCTGGTAACAGTTTTGGGCAAGAAGCCCCTTTGATACCTCATTATTTCTCTCCTCCATCCTCCATCCATCATCCCAATTCTGTCGATGTTATGGAGTATCCAACCTAGTGCCTATGCATCCTCCCAATTTCCCTTCTAATATTTGTTTGGATGTATAACTTTTTAAAAAAATAATTTGAGGGGTGTGGGTTTAAAAATTACATGAATGAGATTTTTTTCCACAAATCTGATTTTGTTTTTCACTTACTTCCTTTGACAGGTGCTTTTGCAGTCTATCCAAGAGGCTCCACGTAAATACAGTTTGCTCCTTGTAACTCCTGTAGTATCCTCTTCCCTCATAGGAATATACCACATTTTACTTATCCATGCCCACAGGTGCAGTTTGCTTACTTTCTGCTCTCTTTGTGACATTCATTCGACACCCATGCATTTCCTGATTCACAAACATCTGTTGAGTGCTTTTATCCTTCAGGCAGTAATCTAGATATTGGGGTTAAATTATACTAAATTGAACACCCTTATAGCAACTATTACTCTGGGGGATTACATCTTTGAGTGAGATTGCTGGGTCAAAGGAGGTACACATACTTAATCTCAGAGTCCTGCCAGATGGATCTCCAGAAAGGCTGCATCCGTTACCCTCCTACCAGCTACGCCTGCAGGTTTTTATTCTTTGCAGATTCCCCAGAATTCAGTATTAGATGACTTCCTATTGTTTTTCAATGTGATGGGTGTGACATGGTATTAAGTTGCTTTAATTTGCATTTCTTTGACTAGTGCTATGACTAAACACCTCTTTTCAAGCAATGGGGTTTCCCCATCTGAATTTTCTGTATGGACTTTGCCCATTTTCTTTAGACTTTTTGTCTTTATATTGTTGATATAAAAAAGCTCTTGGAATGCTCTAGATGTTAATTCCTCATAGGTTTTAGATACTGCAAATACATTTCCCTGTCCTGGTACCTGCCTGTCATTTTTGCTGATAGTTTTCTTCCCAATTTTTTTTTTTTTTCCTGTATGCTTTCTTTCTTTTTTTTTTGAGATGGAGTTTCACTCTTGTCCCTCAGACAGGAGTGCACTGGCATCATCTCCGCTCACTGCAACCTCTGTCACCTGGGTTCAAGCGATTCTCCTGCCTCAGCCTCTCGAGTAGCTGGGATTACAGGCACCCACCACCACGCCCAGCTATTTTTTTTTTTTGTATCTTTAGTAGAGATGGGGTTTGACCATGTTGAGCAGGCTGGTCTCGAACTCCTGACTTCAGGTGATCCACCCTCATTGGCCTCCCAAAGTGCTGGGATTACAGGCGTGAGCCACCATGCCCAGCCTCCTGTATGCTTTCTAATTTGAGGGTTAAGGAGATTCTCCTGCACTCCTGAGTTACAAACATATATATTCTTTTGCCTTTCATGTGTGCCTCTTTAATCCATTTAGAGTTTTTGTTTTGGAGTTTTGTTTTGTTTTTAAAATATTGTGAAGGATAGGAACCTAGTTTTCTACATATAGTAAGGCAGTTTCCAAAATACTGTTTATTAAAAGGCTCATGCTTTCCTCATTAGATGATACCTTGATCTTATACATAATCTTCATATATATTGGGTTCACCCCTCTATTCCTTTTATTTGTCTGTTGTTGGAAAAATTGTGCCCCATTTTATCATTATGGCTATTAGAATATTTTTAAAATGCATAAGGAACACCCTCTTTGCTTTAACTTTGCTGTTAGAAGAACTCTATTCTTCCATAAAAAATTTAGAATATGTCAAGCTTTTATTGTGATTGGAATCACACTGAATTTGTCAACCACTTTGGGGGAAAACTGACATCTTTACAATACTGAGTCATCACATCCATCCAGGTGAAACAATCTCATTGCCCAAGGCATCACTCAAAGTTCTTTGTTTCACAACCAAGAAAATTAAGGAGCAAGAACACCAAGGGAGAGGTTGGAGTAAAAGTTTAATAAGCAAAAGAAGAAAGTGTAAGAGTTAAAGAAAGAGGAAAGAAACAGGAAATGTGGCTGGCAGTTAAAGACAGGTTTTCTTTAGATAAAACCTGAGAGAGACTCCTGGCCGATTTTGGTGAGAAGTGCTTTCTCTTACAGACTGTAGGGAAAAGAAAGAGAGATCAGACTGTTACTGTGTCTCTGTAGAAAAGAAAGACATAAGAAACTCCATTTTGATCTGTACCCTGAACAACTGTTTTGCCTTGAGATGCTGTTAATCTGTAACTTTAGCCCCAACCCTGTGCTCACAGAAACATGTGTTGTATGGAATCAAGGTTTAAGAGATCTAGGGCTGTGTAGGATGTGCCTTGTTACCAATATGTTGACAGGCAGTATGCTTGGTAAAAGTCATCGCCATTCTCCATTCTCGATTAACCAGGGGCACAATGCACTGCGGAAAGTCACAGGGACCTCTGCCCAAGAAAGCCTGGGTATTGTCCAAGGTTTCTCCCCACTGAGACAGCCTGAGATATGGCCTTGTGGGAAGGGAAAGACCTGACCACCCCCAGCCTGACACCCACAAAGGATCTGTGCTAAGAGGATTAGTAAAAGAGAAAGGCCTCTTGCAGTTGAGATAAGAGGAAGGCCTCTGTCTCCTGCCTGCCCCTGGGAATGGAATGTTTCAGTGTAAAACCCATCGTACATTCGTTCTATTCTGAGAGGAGAAAACCACCCTGTGGCAGGAGGCAGGATATGCTGGTGGCAATGCTGCTCTGTTACGCTTTGCTACACAGAGATGTTTGGGTGGAAAGAAGCATAAATCTGGCCTATGTGCACATTCAGGCATAGTACCTTCCCTTGAACTTATTTGTGACACAGATTCCTTTGCTCACATGTTTTCTTGCTGATCTTCTCCCCACTATCACCCTGTTCCTTCCACATTCCCCTTGCTGAGATAGTAGAAATAGTAATCAATAAATACTGAGGGAACTCAGAGACCAGTGCCGGTGGGGGTCCTCTGTATGCTGAGCGCTGGTCCCCTGGGCCCACTGTTCTTTCTCTATACTTTGTCTCTGTGTCTTATTTCTTTCCTCAGTCTCCTGTCCCACCTGACGAGAAACACCCACAGGTGTGGAGGTGCTGGCCCCCTTCAACAGACTAAGAGTATATATTGGTCTTAGGGTGAGGGGGCTTATCACAAGCTTGGAATGTTTATGTGTGTGGAGAAGTTTATGGTGGGGTTGGACTCTTTCTGAGAGGAGAGGAGTTTATCTTGGGATAGACATCTTTCCAGCCTGGAGTGGGGTTATCTTGGGGCTAGTATCTGTGGATGAGCCTGGTTCTGTGTATCAGCTGCAGGCATGTTTTAAGGAAAACCTTCTGTGCAAGTTCCCTTATCTGAGTATGCCCCAAAAAGATAAGGGGTGTGCTCACTGAAGCCCACTGGACCTCATTTCCTTATTTGTGTTTGTAGCTTGATCTTCCAAGCTGCTCTTTTTGTTAGAAAAGAATTCTTCTGAGGCCTTGTCCTAACTATCTGCCTAACTTGTTCCTTCCTCTCTCCTCTCTCACAGGCATATGTTGGTGTCTCTCCATTTACTTGGGATTCCTCTTACATCATTTCACAGTATTTTCTTTGTAAAGGTCTTATACATTTTTTTTTGAGATGGACTCTCACTTTTGTCACCCAGACTGGAGTACAATGGCATGATCTTGGCTCACTGCAACCTCTGCCTCCCAGGTTCACGCGATTCTCCTGCCTCAGCTTCTCCAGTAACTGGGATTATAGGTATGCAACACCACACCTGGCTAATTTTTGTATTTTTAGTAGAGACAGGGTTTCTCCAAGTTGGCCAGGCTGGTCTTGAACCCCTGACCTCAGGTGATCCACCCACCCCAGCCTCCCAAAGTGCTGGAATTACAGTCATGAGCCACTGTGCCCGGCCAGGTCTTATACATTCTTTAACAGATTAATTCCTAGATATTTACTAGATTTGTCTTCATTATAAATGGTGTTTTATTTTCTATTACTTTTTCCTTGTTGGTTATTACTAATATAAAGAAATGCTACTGATTTTTGTATGTTGATCTTATATCTGGCAACATTTAATTTCACTGCTTCCAGCCCTAGAAATACTGTGTCTCAAAGTTCCCATTAAGTGCAATATCTGCTGTTAAACAGACTTCAGATAGATGTTATTAATTAAAATAAATTCCGATGTATTTCTAGTTATATTGTCATATATATCATGTCTCAAAAGATCTGTAATTTACAAAATACATTTTCTGCATCTATAGAAAAGTTCATTGGACTTTTCTTAGTTTCTCAATTTACTGTCATTATTGTGATGAATGATGTTGAGAAATTTTCCTTTTTTTTCATTTAAAATTTTTGTTTTCCTTTTCATTTTTTAAATTTTCTATTGAGGCATAACTTCACATACTAACAGGCACAAATCTTAAGAATACAGGTCAATAAATGTTCACATATTCATACGCCCTTGTAACCACCACCATGCCCAAGATAGAAAACATTTCTAGTACTCCACCAAGCACTCTTATTTCCTCTGCCAGTAGTTAGCACTTCCCCCTAAAATGCTTGCCATTTTGAATTTCATGTACATAAAATCACATATTTATTATTGTGTGTTTGGTGTCTTTTACTGAATATTTTAGGTAGAGTTTAGTGACTCCTTGTGCTACCCTCTGCCCCACTCTGGGTGGCCCAGTGAGCTTCTGCCATTTCCCAATATAAAGTTTCTTTTTGGACAGCAGTTCATTCATTCAAGTATTTCTTAAGCATCTCCTGTGTGACAGGCTGTCTCCTGGCTGTGTAGGATTCAATAAAACAAAACAAAAGCTTTGCCCTTATACAGCTTACATTCCAATAGGGAGTTAGAAAAGCATAAGTCTGAAATCTTCAATGTGAGTAATGAAATAAATCATCAAGACTGCTGAGTGGGTTGAGCTGGGATTAGACATGATGAATGTATAAAATCAGAAAGATGCTATGACCTTCTCCAGCAGCGCTCAGAAGCCTGGGAAGAGATAAAGTCGGCAATAGAGGGTTGGAAATTAAAATGAGGAAAAAAAAAAAAAAAACAGCAACTCTTTGGCTTGATTTTCCAGCAATATATTCTAATCTCTAGAGGTTATTGCCACAACTGCTCTGCTCAATTTTAACACAATATAGCAATGCCCAGACTAATCCAGTGGTCAGCGTTTTGGCACAAACAGAAACTAGGAAATGAAAAAGATTTTAATGAGGCCTCTAAGCTTTAGGAAAAAATGGGTGTTATCCAGCCTTTGCCATCCCTAGCATCTCACTCAGATAAGAGCATGTAAAATTAGACAACAGATTCGGAGAATGAAGATGCACAGAGACCATCAGAAAGTGACGGCTAACAGGAAGAGAAGAGAAAGTAGATGAATACCTTGCAAGGCAAATGGAGCTAAGAAATACAGGAGTTGGGGAGCACAGACTTTAACTCTTAAGGGGTGAGCATCCTGATTCAGGCTCCTTGTGAACATTTCCAAATTATTACATGGTGCAAAAACTTGACATGATAGAGCGCGGAAAAGAAGAGTTATTTATATTTAGTCTACTTCATTTATGAACTCAAGGACAGACGTGATGTTGCCCTCTAGAGAGAATTCTCTGCCCCACCCCCTACTGCCAATGATATTTTTAAGTTGTCATAATTGGAGAAAAAAACTTAAATTATTATGAATATAAACCACATGATCAGTAGTTCTTAACTTTTAGAGTCTTAGGCCCTCTCCCTAGAAAAAGAAGTCATTTATTTACACATAAAGAAAATTTTGCGCACAATTACAGGACTCTGATGCCTAGCTTTGAACTTCAGCCTGCAATCTCTGACTTATATATAATACTCTCATTTACTAGTGATACAAAAAATAATAAATACTGTTACTATTCTTATTCCACTTTGCCAAAGTTAGTGAATCTTCCATGATACCCTCTCAGTTATACTTCTTAATAACAATGAGCTTAAAACCCATGTTTATAAATACAGTGTAATCCTGGTTAATCTTCCCCAGCTCCACTTCATTGCTGAGTAATTTATGCAAGGCTATATTTATTCTATATTTATTCATCTGTTCAGCGCACCACCCTGTGGCCTCACCCACCTGGAGACACCCTGGCCTGATCTCAGCTTCTTCCCATCCTCAGGCCTGTGGACCCAGGTCACAGCATGCCTCCTGCCCAGGTGCACCTGACTGCTGAATCCCTACTTTCCACCTCTACCCAAATTCCCCTACAGTTTTCCTAATTCCAATTTCTTTATTAAATGTAAGAATAATGTCCTCCTTTATGGAGAGGTACTGTGACATCATCTCTGCCCAGAGTGTACTTGAACAGCAGCCCTGATTGTCCAGGAGAGTTTCCAGGACTCGACAGTCACTGAAAAGCTCTCCACGCAGCTTTTAGATGACTTAATATCTGCATATTATAGCTCATGTCTCTGCTCTAATGGGAGCCTCTCGGGCTCTGCTCAGAGCCCATCTGCTTGCACAACACACAGAATCCTAAGAAATTCATGAATTTTTTGTTGACAAAGATTAAAAGCAAAATGAAGAAAGCTGGTGTATATGGGGATATGAGTAACACTACATTGCCTGTGTGTGTGTGTGTGCACGCATGTATGCCATCTTTGAAATCCAGGGCGCATTTCACACATATAGTATATCTCAATATAATGGCCATATTTCACACGCTCAATAGCCACTGTGGACAATGGTCACATATTGGATGGCACATCTTTAGAAAGTTAATCACACAAAGGCCTTATATATAAGGGCTCTTAGAGGAATTACTCCATCAAGAAGTGAATCTAGGAAGAAAAAATGGATATAAGAAGTAAATGTAGAGTGATGTCACTTAAGAGAGTGGAGTAGGAGAAAACAGCCTTCACCCCCAAACAACAAAACAAATATAGACAGTTATCCACAAACCAAAATAGCCCTGGGAGGGCTCAAAAGCCCATTACCCAGCACTTTGGGAGGCCAAGGTGGGTGGATCACAAGGTCAAGAGATCAAGATCATCCTGGTCAACATGGTGAAACCCCATCTCTACTAAAAATAGAAAATTAGCTGGGCATGGTGGTGCATGCCTGTAGTCCCAGCTACTCGGGAAGCTGAGGCAGGAGAATCGCTGAACACGGGAGGTGGAGGTTGCAGTGAGCCAAGATCGCACCACTGCACTCCAGCCTGGGGGATAAAGCGAGACTCTATCTCAAAAAAAATAAAATAAAATAAAGCCCATTAAAGAATCTGCAGCAACACAATAGAGAAAAAACAAACAAACAAACAAACAAAATAGAATACGTACACAGAAAGGATTGCTTGTGAGACTGGCAGAACAGAGATGCCAGAAAATGGTTAGAAACAAAGAAGAAAGGCAGAGGCTACTGGCATCAGCCATATGGTAGAAGCCATCCTGTCCTCAACAGCCTGCTTCTCGGGGTATAACAGCATCTTCTGCCCTGATGTTAACCACAGCCATTACCACTGGCAATATGAAAGAGGAAGAAACTCTTGGGTTTTCCCTGCCCAAGAAAAATATGCTGTTGTGTGCCTTCAAGGCAAAGCCACCATCCCCCCTCTTGGGTGTGACCCTGACACATAAGCCTCAGCTGCCTCATAAGTGACTACACTCCAGACACCAGGCTCTGTGGCTGCACCTCACCCACTCATGTGTCAGACACCAGAGACATAGCCATAGAACAAGCTTACATCCCAGAGCCCAGAATCAAGGTCTCTCTGCACATGTACGTGCCCATCCTCCAGGCACCAGCTCAGCTGCCATAGAGAACTAGGCCCTGCCCTGACCCCGGAGCCACTGTAACTCTGACCATGTCTATGCTCCCATTCTTGGCTGACACTTCACAAGCGCTCACATCTCATATGTTACCAATGCAGCAGCAGGGGTGCCTTCTCCCAGGCACCAGCAGACCCCACAGCCATAGTTCCTCCACACATGTCCAAGCTTCAGATCTCAGCTCTAAAGGCTACTCCAGGGTACCATTCATCAATACTGATGCTGCTGCCAGTGCAAATCGGCCCGCAAGCTGGACCCAGTACCAAAAGAGAACTCCTCTCCACAACTTCCCCAGTTGGAGAAAAAAAGTTGAGAGGATCTTAGCAGCTATTACCAGTGAAACCCCTGACAATCTTCACCACCACTGCAGACATCCACACTGTTGGCCACTTGCAATCTTCAGCAACATCAACACCTGAGCTTACAGAGCTGCACAGGGACCACACAACAGTGGCACCCTCGCTGGTGTCAGAACTGCTACACAGCATCCAGGAAGTGCCTTCACACCTCCAAGGAGAAGAAGATCTTTCCACATTGAAACTAGCCCATAAAGTCTGAAAGGGATTGATCTTAACAAATGTGCAGAATTCAACATAAGGCAGCAAGAAACATGAAAAGCCAAGAATACATATCACCACATATTAGTCCACTTGCATTGCTATAATGGAATACATGAGGCTGGATAGCTTATATACAAAGAGGATTATTTTGGCTTATGGTTCTTCAGACTGTACAAGAAGCATGGCACCAGCACCTGTTTCTGGTGAGGCCTCGGGAGGCTATTACTCATGGCAGAAAGCAAAGGGGGAGCAGATATATTACTTGGCAATAGGGGGAGTAAGAGAAAGATGGAGGTCTCATACTCTTTTAAACCACCAGGTCTCATATGAACTAATAGAGCAAGAACCCGCTCATTATATCATAGGGTAGGCACCAAGTCATTCATGAGGGATCTGCCCCCATGGTGTAAAACCTCTCCCAAGGCCCCACCTCCAACATGGTGAATTACATTTCAAAATAAGATTTGGAGGGGACAAATATCCAAAATATATTATTCCTCTCTGGTCCCCCAGATCTCATCATGTCTTGCTCATATTGCAGAATACAATCCGTTTCCAGTAGTCTCCCAAAGTCTTAACTTGTTCCAAACATCAACTCAAAAGTCTCATCTCAGAGTCAAGGCAAATTCCTTAGAGTTATGAGGCTGTGTGATCAAAAATAAGTTATTTACTTCCAAGATACAATGATAGTACAAGCATCGGGTAAACATTCCCTTTCCAAAAGGGAGAAATCTTCCAAAAGAAAGTGACAACAGGTACCATGCAAGTCCAAAACCCAACAGGGCAGACATTAAACCTTAAAGCTCCAAAATAATCTCCCTTGACTCCATGTTCCACATCCTGAGCACATTGGTGCAAGAGGTAGGCCCTCCAAGCCCCGGATAGCTCCATCACCGTGGCTTTGTTGGGTACAGGTCACGTGGCTCTGCTTTCATGGGTTGCAGTAGAATGTCTGCAGCTTTTCCAGGCTGAGAGTGTATACTGCTGGTGGCTCTACCATTCTGGGGGTCTGGAGGGTGTTAGCCCAGTTTGCACAGTTCTACTAGGTAGTCCTCTAGTGGAGACTCTGTATGGGGGCTCCAATCCCACATTTCTTCTCATCATTGCCTTAGTAGAGGCTCTCTGTAGGGGCTCTGCCCTTGTGACAGGTTTCTACCGGGCACCCAGGATTCCCCATACATCTTCTGAAATATAGGTGGAAGCTGCCAAGTCTCCATAACTCTTGCATTATGCACACCTGCAGATCTAATACCATGTGGAAGCCCCAAGGCTTATGACTTGCACTCTTTGGAGTGGCAAGCTGTATCTGGGGCTGTTTGAGCCAAGGCTGGAATCTGTGCTGCAAGTATGCGGGGAGCAGCATTGCAAGGTAAGACAGCACAGGGCAATTGTGCCCTGGGCCTGACCCCTAAAACCCGTCTGTCCTTTCAGGCCTCTGGGCTTGTGATGGGAGGGGTGGCCTGGAAGATTTCTGAAATGCCTTTTCCCCATTTTACTGAATATTAGCACTTGACTCCTTTTTAGTCATGCTAATCTCTCTAGAAGAGTTTGTTCCCCAGCCTGCATGGATCCTTCTCTTTTGGATTCCTCTCCTGAAGATGGTCTTTCCTTCTCTACCATATGAGCAGGCTGAGGATTTTTGCTCCCATATCTGACTGTAGGTTGTTAGAAGTAGCCATGCCACTTCTGGAATGCTTTGCTGCTTAGAAACTTTTTCTGCCAGATATCCTAGGTCATCACTCTTAAGTTTAGCCATCCATAAAGTCCTAGGACATGAATAAAATGCAGTTAAGTTATTTGCTAGGGAGTAACAAGGGTGAATTTTGCTCCAGTCCTCAGTAAGTTTCTCATTTCCATCTGAGACCTTGTCAGCCTAGCCTTTACGGTCCATACTTCTGTCTGCATTTTGGTCACAACCACTTAACCAGTCTCTAATAAGTTCCAAAGTTTCCTGTATCTTCCTGTCTTCTTCTGAGCCCTCCAAACTCCTTCATTCTCTGCCTGTTACCCAGTTCCAAAGCCACTTGCACATTTTCAGGTATCTTTATAGCAATACCTCACTACCCAGTACTAATGTTTCTGTATTAGTCCATTTTGCATTGTTATAAAGGAATGTCTGAGGCTAGGTAATTTATAAAGAAAAGAAGTTTATTTTGGTTTATGGTTCTGTAGACTGTACAAGAAGCATGACATCAGCATCTGCTTCTGGTGAGGCCTCAGGAAGCTATTACTCATGGTAGAAGGTAAAGGGGCATGTCACATGGTGAGAGGAAGCAAGAGATTGTGGGGAGGTCCCAGACTCTTTAACAACCAGATATCACATGAACTAATAGAGCAAGAACTTACTCTATAGTTCTTTACTCATTACTGTGGGAAGGCCACCAAGCCATTCATGAGTGATCTCTCCCTGTGATCCAAATACCTCCGGGCCCCACCTTGAAAATTGGAGATTACATTTTAACATAAGATTTAGAGGAGACAAATATCCGAAGTATGCCACGCCATAAAACAAACAAAAAACCAATAATCTCCCAGTAGCTGACCCAAAAGAAATGGAGATATATAAATTGCCTGACAAAGAATTCAAAATAATTGTTATAAGGAAGCTCAAAGAATTTCAATAAAAATACAGAAAAATAATTCAATTAAATCAGAGAAACATAAATGAACAAAATAGATCAAAATCATATATAAAATAAATAGAGATTGAAATCATATGCAAAAATAAAAATTATGGAGTTAAGAATTTGGTGAATGTAATGCGAAGCGCAACAGAGAGCATCAACAGCAGAATTAATAAAGCAAAAGAAGAATCTGTGAATTCAAAGATAGGTTATATGAAAGTATAAGTCAGAGGAGAAAAAAGAAAAAACTTTAAAAATGAAGAAAGCTTAAAGAATGTATGGGGCAGCATCAGGAGAACAAATATTTAAATTATGGATGACCAAGAAGCAGAAGAGAACAACAACAACAACAACAACAACAAAAACCAGAAAGCTTATCTAAAAAAATAAAAGCTTCCTGGGGCATAAGGGGCACCAAAGAAAATAAATAAACAAATAAATAAAAGTTAGAAATTTCCCAAATCTGGGGAAAGATATAAATATTGAGGTATAGGGAAGTCAAAAGTCTCCAATCAAATTCAATCCAAATAAGACTGCACCAAGCCATATTATGATCAAACTGTCAAAAATCCAAGACAAAGAGAGGATCCTGAAAGCAGTAAGAAAAAAGAAGCATATCACATATAAGAGGGCTCTAACAAGGCTGGCAGTGGATTTCTCAGAAGAAACCTTGGCCGGGCGCGGTGGCTCAAGCCTGTAATCCCAGCACTTTGGGAGGCCGAGACGGGTGGATCACGAGGTCAGGAGATCGAGACCATCCTGGCTAATACGGTGAAACCCCGTCTCTACTAAAAATACAAAAACTAGCTGGGCGAGGTGGCGGGCGC
The DNA here is from genome assembly GCF_009764315.1 of Trachypithecus francoisi. Lineage (NCBI taxonomy): Eukaryota > Metazoa > Chordata > Mammalia > Primates > Cercopithecidae > Trachypithecus > Trachypithecus francoisi. The sequence continues at coordinate 11,103,104 of NW_022681468.1, forward strand.
CTGTAGTCCCAGCTACTCGGGAGGCTGAGGCAGGAGAATGGTGTAAACCTGGGAGGCGGAGCTTGCAGTGAGCTGAGATCCGGCCACTGCACTCCAGTCCGGGAGACAGAGCGAGACTCCGCCTCAAAAAAAAAAGAAACCTTACAGGCCAGGAGAGAGTGGGATGACATAGTCAACATGCTGAAGGGAAAAATTCCCTGCAAACCAATAATACTTTACCTGACAAAGCTGTCCTTTAGGAAATGATAAAGACTTCCCAGAAAAGAAAAGCTGAGTGAGTTTGTCACCACTGGACATACCTTACAAGAAATGCTAAAGGGAATTCTTTAACCTGAAAGAAAAGGATGTTAACAAGTAACATGAAAACATATAAAAGTATAAAATTCACTGGTAAAAGTAAGTACAGTCAAATTCACAATACCCTAATACTGAAATGGTAGTGTGCAAATCCCTTATACCTTTAGTATGAAGGTTAAGGCTGGGCATGGAGGCTCACGCCTGTAATCCCAGCACTTTGGGAGGCCAAGGTGGGTGGATCGCCTGAGGTCAGGAGTTTGAGACCAGCCTGGACAACCTGGTGAAACCCCATCTCTACTAAAAATACAAAAATTAGCTGCATTTAGTGGCACACACTTGTATCCCAGCTACTCAGGAGGCTGAGGCAGGAATCACTTGAACCCAGGAGGTGGAGGTTGCAGTGAGCCAAGATCATGCCATTGCACTCCAGCCTGGGTGACAAGAGTGAAACTCCATCTCAAAAAAAAAGCAGGGGAGGGGGGTGAAAAGACCAAACTATTAAAAAGAGTAACAACTACAACGATTTGTTAAGGGATACACAATATAAAAAGATGTAAATTATTACACAAACATATAAAATGTAGTTGGAGGGGCACTGGAGTAAAAGCGTAGAGGTTTTTGTGATCAAGGTTAAGTTGTTATCAGCTTAAAATAGCCCATTGTAACTATTTGATGTTTTATGTAAGCCTATGGTAACCACAAAGCAAAAATCTATAGTAGATACAGAAAAGATAAAAAGTAAAGAATCAAAGCATGCCACTAGAGAAAACCATCTAATCACAAAGGAAAACAGCAAGTGAGCAAGAAAGGAAGAAAGGATCTACAAAATAAACAGTAAACAATGAGCAAAATTACAGTAGTAAGTCCTTACCTATTAATAATTACCTTGAATGTCAATGGATTAAATTCTCTAATAAAAAAAGTGGCTGAATTGATTTAAAAAAAGGAAAAAAAACAGACTCAACTACATGCTACCTACAAGAGACTCACTTTGCCTTTAAGAACACACATAAATTGAAAGTGGAGGGATGAAAAAAGATATTTCATACAAATGGAAACCAAAAGAGAGCAGAGATAGCTATATTTACATCAGATAAAATAGACTTTAATTCAGGAGAACATTGACTACATAAAAAAAGAGACTAAGTTAAAACCTATAAAAAGAGACAAAGGTCATTATATAATGATAAAGGAGTCAATTCATCAAGATGATAAAATAATTACAAATATATATACCCTCAACCTCAGAGCATCTAAATATATAATGCAAATATTAATAGACCTGAAGAGAGACATAGACTGCAATACAATAACAGTAAGGGAACTTAATACCTCCACTTTCAACAATGGACAGATCATCCAGACAGAAAGTCAATACAGAAATATTGAACTTGAGCTACACTTTAGACAAATGGACCTAATAGACATATACAGAACATTCTACACAACATAAGCAGAATATATTCTCAAGAGCACAGAGAACCTTCTACAAGATAGATTATATGTTAGGCCACAAAACAAGTGTTAACAAATTTAAGAAAACTGAAATCACATCAGGTATCTTTTCCAATCACAATGGCATGAAATTGGAAATCAATAGGAGGAATTTTGAAAATTTACAAGTATGTGGAAATTAAACAACATGCTCCTAAACAACTAGTGATTGAAGAAGAAATTACAAGGAAAATTTAAAAATATTTTGAAACAAATAAAAGTGGAAACACAACATGCCAAAACATATGAGATGTAGCAAAAGCAGTTCTAAGATGGAAGTTTATAGCAATAAATGCCTACATCAAAAAAGGAGGATCTTAAATAGACAACCTACCATCATACCTCCACAAACTAGAAAAAGAGAACAAATTAAGGTTCAAATTAGCACAAGAAAGGAAATAATAAAGATCAGAGCAGAAATAAATGAAATGTACTAGAAAAACAGTAGAAAAGATCAAAGAAACTAGGAGTTGATGTTTTGAAAAGAGCAAAATCAACAGAGCTTTAGTTAGACTAAAAAAAGAGAAGACCCAAATAAACAAAAGCAGAAATGAAAGATGAAACATTACAACTGATACCACAGAATATAAAGGTTCATAAGAGCCGGCTATGAACAATGATGTGCCAACAAATTGGATCAACTAGAAGAAATGGATGAACTCCTAGATATATATAACCTAGGAAGACTAAATCATGAAGAAATAGAAAATCTGAACAGAGCATAAAAAGTGAGAATATTGAATCAGTAATAAAAAGTCTCCCATCAAAGAAAAGCCTCATAACCTGATCCTTCACTGCTGAATTCTACCAAACAGTTAAAGTACTAATACCAACCCTTCCCAAGTGCTCCAAAAACTTGCAGAGGAAGGAATACTTCCACATTTATTGAATAAGGCCAGCATTACCCTGATACTAAAGTCAGACAAGGACACTGCAAGAAAAAAATGTATTACAGAAATTCCAGGAGGGTGAGTGAGTGCTGTGCTTTCATGGGCCTCTTCTTTATGAGGCAAAGTGTGTAAAGGTTGCCATAAAGGACAAACAAGTGAAATACTTTTTACATTACAGTGGTTGGAATAAAAATTGGGATGAGTGGGTTCCAGAGAGCAGAGTACCCAAATACGTGGACACCAATTTGCAGAAACAGCGAGAACTTCAAAAAGCCAGTCAGGAGCAGTATGCAGAGGGGAATATGAGAGGGGCTGCCCCAGGAAAGAAGACATCTGGTCTGCAACAGAAAAATGTTGAAGTGAAAACAAAAAAGAACAAACAGAAAACACCTGGAAATGGAGATGGTGGCAGTACCAGTGAGACCCCTCAGCCTCCTCAGAAGGAAAGGGCCCAGGTAGATCCTACTGTTGAAAATGAGGAAACATTCATGAACAGAGTTGAAGTTAAAGATTCCTGAAGAGCTAAAACTGTGGCTTGTTGATGACTGGGACTTAATTACCAGGCAAAAACAGCTCTTTTATCTTCCTGCCAAGAAGAATGTGGATTCCATTCTTGAGGATTACGCAAATTACAAGAAATCTCGTGGAAACACAGATAATAAGGAGTATGCAGTTAATGAAGTTGTGGCAGGGACAAAAGAATACTTCAACGTAATGTTGGGCAGCCAGCTACTCTACAAATTTGAGAGACCACAGTATGCCGAAATTCTTGCAGATCATCCTGATGCACCCATGTCCCAGGTGTATGGAGCACCATATCTCCTCAGATTATTTGTACGAATTGGAGCAATGTTGGCCTATACATCTCTGGATGAGAAGAGCCTTGCTTTATTACTCAATTATCTTCACGATTTCCTAAAGTACCTGGCAAAGAATTCTGAAACTTTGTTTAATGCCAGAGATTATGAAGTGGCTCCTCCTGAGTACCATCGGAAAGCTGTGTGAGAGGCACTCTCACTCCCTTATGTTTGGATCTCCGTAAACACATTTTTGTTCTTAGTCTATCTCTTGTACAAATGATGGGCTTTGAAGATGTTCGTGTATAACAATTGATGTTTGTTTTCTGTTTGATTTTTAAACAGAGAAAATAAAAGGGGTAATAGGTCCTTTTTTCTTTTTTTTTTTCTTTTTTCATTTCAAATTTGCTGCCAGTGTTTTCAATGATGGACAACAGAGGGATATGCTGTAGAGTGTTTTATTACCTAGTTGACAAAGCTGCTTTTGAATGCTGGTGGTTCTATTCCTTTGACACTACATACTTTTATAATACGTGTTAATGCTATATGACAAAATGCTCTGATTCCTAGGGCCAAAGGTTCAATTCAGTGTATATAACTGACCACACTCATCCATTTGTGCTCCTTTTTTTTTTTTTTTTTTTTTTTTTTGAGACGGAGTCTCGCGCTGTCACCCAGGCTGGAGTGCTGTGGCCGGATCTCAGCTCACTGCAAGCTCCGCCTCCGGGTTCACGCCATTCTCCTGCCTCAGCCTCCCGAGTAGCTGGGACTACAGGCGCCGCCACCTCGCCCGGCTAGTTTTTTGTAGTTTTTAGTAGAGACGGGGTTTCACCGTGTTAGTCAGGATGGTCTCGATCTCCTGACCTCGTGATCCGCCCGTCTCGGCCTCCCAAAGTGCTAGGATTACAGGCTTGAGCCACCGCGCCCGGCCTTTTTTTTTTTTCAATGGTGCTTAAAGAGCCCATCATTTGCAAGTCATCCATGTTGTTACTTAGGCATTTTATCTTTGCTCAAATTGTTGAAGAATGGTGGCTTGTTTCATGGTTTTTGTATTTGTGTCTAATGCACGTTTTAACATGATAGACGCAATGCATTGTGTAGTTAGTTTTCTGGAAAAGTCAATCTTTTAGGAATTGTTTTTCAGATCTTCAATAAATTTTTTCTTTAAATTTCAAAAATATATATATATATATTACAGGCCAATATCCCTGATGAATATAGATGTAAAAATCCTCAACAAAATACTAGCAAACTGAATTCAACAGCACATTAAAAGGATCACTCATCATTATCAAATGATCTTTATCTCAGGGATACAAGGATGGTTCAATGTACACAAACCAATAAAAGTAACATATCACATTAACAGAATGAAGGACAAAAACCATATGATCATCTTAATAGATGCAGAAAAGGCATTTGACATAATTGAATATCCTTTCAAGGTAAAAACTCTCGACAAATTAGGCCTAGAAGGAATGTACCTCAATACAATGAAGGTCATATTTGACAAGTCCACAACTAATGTCATACTGAATGGTGAAAAGTTTAAGGCTTTTTCTCTAAGATCAGGAACAAGAGAAGGACGTTCACTCTCACTACTTCTAATCAGCACAGAACTGGAAATCCTAATCAGAGCAACAGGTAAAAGAAAGAAATAAAACGCATCCAAATGAAAAGGAAGAAGTTAAATTGTCTCTGTTTGTAGAGGACATGATCTTATATGTATAGTAAACTCCTAAAGATTCCATCCAAAAGCTGTTAGAACTGATAAATGAATTCAGTAAAATCGCAGGATACAAAAACCAACATACAAAAATCAGTAACGTTTCTTTTTTTTTTTTTTTTTTTTTTTTTTTGAGGCGGAGTCTCGCTCTGTCGCCCGGACTGGAGTACAGTGGCCAGATCTCAGCTCACTGCAAGCTCCGCCTCCTGGGTTTCCGCCATTCTCCTGCCTCAGCCTCCCAAGCAGCTGGGACTACAGGCGCCCACCACCTCGCCCGGCTAGTTTTTGTATTTTTAGTAGAGACGGGGTTTCACCGTATTAGCCAGGATGGTCTCGATCTCCTGACCTCGTGATCCGCCCGTCTCGGCCTCCCAAAGTGCTGGGATTACAGGCTTGAGCCACCGCGCCCGGCCAAAAATCAGTAACGTTTCTATACACTAACAATGAGCTATGTGAAAAAGAAATTTTAAAAATCCCATTCACAATAGCTATAAAAAGTAAAAAAAACACTTAGGAATAAATGTAACCAATGAAGTGACAGATCTGAACACTGAAAACTACAAAATACCCATGACATAAACTGAAGAAGACACAAAAAAATGGAACAATCTCTCCTGTTCATAGATTGAAGGAATTAAAATTATTAAAATGTTCATCCCACTCAAAGCAACCTACATATTCAACGCAATCCCTACCAAAATTTCAACAACACTTTCACATTCACAGAAAAAATAATCTTGAAATTCCCACAAAAGATCTGAATAGCTAAAGCATTTTTGAACAAAACGGAAAAACAAAAACAAAGCTGTAGGCATCATAGCATGAGTAGGACAGTAACATCCAAGGTGTGGAGTAATCCCAGGATGGAGAAATGTTTCCAACACAAATGTAGGTCAACTTCAGCTTGCCTCTGGCAAATGGGAGCCACAGCTGTAGCTCAAAGTGTCCAGTGCAATTCTATCACATCTTGCTTACTCACTAGCTTGGCAGAATCAACTATTCGGTGCATTTTGAGTAGCGGTTGTGAGTTGTGTTTTCCATTTGTGTTTTGTGTGGGTGTCAAGGGTAGTATGGGGGTTAGTATAGGCCCTTGCTACCCAGAGGTGATTTATAGACCATCAGTACCTGCCTCAACTCCAAGGATATGAATAGGTTACAAATTCAGAATCTGGAGAATCGCCTCGACCCTACCAAATTATAATCTGTATTTAAATAAAATCTCCATATGCACCTTAAAGTTGGAGAAGCTTTAAGTTTCTTAGAACTGTTAAGTTTAAAGAGAGAGAAGATAGCTATGTAGTGGGCAGAGTAGGATCAGTTCCTAATTTCTAGTTGAAATATCCTTGTCTCAGATTCTCCATTAATTTAGAGATACCATTTCATCCCTTAGGAGTAAAGGCTACAACATCTTTTTTACCCTCAACTCACTTGATTAGCAGCCTTAATTATTTAAACTATGGCCAGACATATAAATAAAAAAATAAACAAACAAAAAACAGGTTGGGCGCGGTGGCTCATGCCTATAATCCCAGAACTTTGGGAGGTCGAGGTGGGATGATCACCTGAGGTCAGGAGTTCGACACCAGCTTGACCAACATGGAGAAACCCCGTCTCTACTAAAAGTACAAAATTAGACAGGCATGGTGGTGCATGCCTGTAATCCCAGCTACTCAGGAGGCTGAGGCAGGAGAATCGCTTGAACCCAGGAGATGGAGGTTGCAGTGAGCCAAGATAGCGCCACTGCTTTCCAGCCTGGGCAACAAGAGGGAAACTCTGTCTCAAAAAACAAACAAATGAAACACTCCAGGCATGGATGCCTTAACAGCTACATATATATCACAGAATCTGTGATTTACACATTAGCAAGATCTCAAACCTTTATGATTCCAGTAAACTTAGGGCTACAGATCCCTGACCACAAAGGATTGGAAGCAGCAAAGTAGGGCAAAGGGAAAGAAGTAAAATATGGAGTTGGGGTGAAGTTTACAATGAGAATTGATGGTAGAAAGAATAGCTTTGACATTTTCATAGTTACTTAGATTTATAAATCTGTGCACACATCAAAACAATCACTCAGGTCTTAGAGAAATTGTACTCAACCCTGCCTGCATGTTAGAATCACCTACTTTTCTCAAGCCTCAATCTCAGAGATTCTGATCTAATTGGTTTGGAGTGGGATCCAGGCACAGGTGTTTTATTAACGCTTCCCAGGTGATTCTCAGTGGTTTAGGGTCAGTCATCATAGGGCCCAGAGGCCTAAACACCTGAGTAGCCTCTAAATAGGCTCTTTACAGCTTGCTATAATCATTGACAATCAAAGACCCCAGGGTTGGTTAGGATGACCTTGCTTACAGGATTTTCTTTTAAGAGGAAAACATTCTATATATTAGAGGTGATTTTGACAGAAAATAAGATAGCCTGGAACTAAATGATACATAAACATCAATATAAGTCCTGTGTCATAGTTGGAGAAATCTAGAGGGCACTGGTGTGTTGAATCAGACACCCCCTATCTCTCCCTCTTGACCCTCCCTCCATGTAGCCCAACACTTACCATGCCCATGAATCACCTGGGGCTCTTGTTCCAATACAGATTCTGACTCACTAGGCCTTAGGGGAGGCTCCAGATTCTATCATTTTTATGAGCTCCAGATGATGCTATTGCAGCTGGTCCAGGGACCACACTTTGAGTCAAGGTCATCCTGATGGCCCCTCAACCCCTTCTTTGGAACCCAAACAAGAAGAATGGCTTTCATGAATTCCACTGGGGTCCTTGATCCAGAACCACTGTGCCCAAAACTGTAGGCTTTCCTGAACTAACATCATATATTTTGTCCATCTCTTTTCTTAACGATTCCCTCCTCCCACTAGGCAATGTTATGGGAGGATTGGGGCCTACTGAGTTAGTAACAGGCTTAGAGAGCAGGCAGTTTGGCCCATTCATTACAAAACTATGGCTCTGAGGCCAAGTTAGCAAAGGATTGGCCTAGTTCACAGGTGACCGTAGTAAAAGCGAAACTAGATCTAAATCAGGACGTGAACGCATCCATTAAGGATTCTGTCAAAATGATTGCTTCCTGTAGCTTTCTGTGTGAAACATAGGGAAATCAGACTAATAAAGACTCAGAAAGGAACATAAAATTCTAAAGCTAGGCTTATGGCCTTTATAGCCCTTGGATGGGGCAGATAACATGCCACGGAGGCTCAGAGACAGCTCTGAGACTATGCAATAGCTACTGTTTCCCCTCTTGTGGACTGTTCACTTAAAAAACCTCTATAAGGGCCGGGCGCGGTGGCTCAAGCCTGTAATCCCAGCACTTTGCGAGGCCGAGACGGGCGGATCACGAGGTTAGGAGATCGAGACCATCCTGGCTAACATGGTGAAACCCCATCTCTACTAAAAATACAAAAAACTAGCCGGGCGAGGTGGCGGGCGCCTGTAGTCCCAGCTACTCTGGAGGCTGAGGCAGGAGAATGGTGTAAACTCGGGAGGCGGAGCTTGCAGTGAGCTGAGATCCAGCCACTGCACTCCAGCCTGGGCGACAGAGCAAGACTCCGTCTCAAAAAAACAAAAACAAAACAAAACAAAACCTCTATAAGTTGCCCAATGAACTCCATGGTCATCCTTAATTCATTTTCATTTATTGGAACCCTTTCTCAAATAATTTTCCAAATCCCACACAATAATGATATATATTCCTGCTCAATATTAAGAAGCCCTCATGCAAAACTGAAGAAATAAATTGTTCTTACAAAAGAAGGAAAAAGGAATTATATTCCCAGAACATTCTGCTTACCAGACACACGGATCTGATTCTTGCTCCATTGTTTGTAGCATTCTGGGTCCTAGGGCCATTGATGTGGCTGGGTCAGTGGCCACACTGGCTCCTGGGTATCCCTTCCCTGGCCACAAAAGTCTGTCCCAGCAGCACTATTTAAACTGGACTTGTTATTTCTCACCTCAAAGCTCTGGCCTGGGCTGAGACCTCCCCAACAGAGCTTATTAGCAAGCTTTTCATCGTGCTCTGTGGCTATCTGGGTCTGGAGTCAAGAGCCATTCAAAGGAAAATCAGCCTGAAACCTATAAGTTTGCATATTAAATATTAACACCACTAAGGGCTACAGTGGAAAAGAGGTTTGCTGAGCTTAAGGGCTCTCACTCCACCCGCAACTGCCCTTGACTTTTCTCTTCTATGTTGTATTCCTGGTAAATCCCATAATATCTCGACTACCTTAGGCCACCTCAGCCCCATCTTGGGAATTAGGCTGTCTGGATAGGCAAAGAGGCAGCGATCCAGCTGTCAGGTGAATCAGATGTCCTCATCAGATCTCTTAATTTCCACTTTTGTGATATTTCAAAGGATCACATATTATTTTCTTAGTGCCTCGTCAGAGAACCGGGAAAGAGCTAGAAGGTGGGACACCAAACTCCATCCCATGGTGATGTTTGAACCAGGTTGGAGCTGGTTTCACATGTTTTTCATTGTGCATGACTTTCTTAATTGCCTTAGTGGGAATGCATTACTGCAAAATAAAGTGAAATTGTTTTCCTTATTGCTTGTAATTTACAGAGGGGTGGTTTTGATAATATAAACCAAGGACTTTTCAAATCCATTGATTTAAGGGTGGAAGGAGGGGTTTCTTTTTAAGTGTTCATTTTGAACTATGCTTTCACTACTAAATTCAAAGCCCAAGGGGAAAAACCCATGTTTCTCCGTTTTGTAATAGCTATTGGATGTCCACAGCATCATCAGACTTGTGGAAAACGCAGGCTTTGTGTATGAAAGACGGTGCGTCAGGAGTTGTCCTTTGCCAAGAAATGGACTCTGACACTCAAAGGCACAGGCTGGAGGAGATCCAGGGAACCCGGGAAAGCCGAGGCCTAACTCAGGCCCGCGTGGGTCTCTTCTGATCCCAGAAGATGAGAAGTGGGTCCTGGCTCTGGGCATCCTGGTGTAGACTGTGAGTTCCCAGCAGAGGCCCATAGTCCCGGTCCGGCAGCCGAGGGAAGCGGCGGCGTCTCCCAGAAGAAGAAAGGGCCAAGGTCACCCCGGCTGGCTCTCCAGCAGCAGCGGAGGGCGGCGGTCGGGGTCGCTGCTGGCTGGGGCCTCGAGGAAGCCGCGGGTCAGCTAGGGCTAGGTCTCCGTTCCCAGGCGCTGCCACCGTTCCAGAGAGCAAGTCAGGCCGGGACGTAGCGCCTGCGTGGGACCCTCCCTTGCCACCAAGACCCCCACAAACCCCGCCCCATCCTCCCTTACGCCCCGCCCCAAGGTCTTCCTCCCGACCCAGGGGCCCGCCCCAAGGCCGTCCTCCCGCCCCGCCGCTTGGTGGCGGCCGCATGCTGCCCGGATATAAAGCGTCGGCCCCACATCCCAGGGACCAGCGAGCAGCCTCGAGAGGCTCTGGCTCTTGCTTCTTAGGCGACCCTAGGGCGCCATGGCCGAGTGCCCGTTACGTGGGGAGGAAGTCACCGACCACCCAGACCGCCTGTGGGCCTGGGACAAGTTCGTGTATTTGGACGAGAAGCAGCGCGCCTGGCTGCCCTTAACCATTGAGGTACAGCCAGCTCTGGAGCGGATGGCGAGGCAGCAGGGGCAGCCCCCGGGAGTTTGGGATGCCCTAGGAAGGGTGAGGCCTTGAGGAGCACCCACTGTGGGGCAGGGAGGATCCCCACAGATGAAGCCACTTTGAGCCGGGCTCTGGAGGATGAATAGGAGTTCTCCAGGCAGGGGAAAAGGGTGGGAAAACCGCAAAAGAATGTCGGCCAAAGGAGGGGACCCAGTGCCTGTGGAGTGTGACTATAATGTTGACTACAGCACCCTTTTCTGGGCTTCGGGGTCCTAATCCTTAAAAATGGGTATCTCTAAGTGACTTATCCATATGGCCGATTATCGGAATCATCTTAGGTGGGTCCCAGAAATCTGTATTTTAAAAAGAACCCTCAACAGCTCAAAAGAGCACCTCAACCAGGCATAGCCACCACTGCCCTAGAGTGTGAAGTATTTTCCATGACCTCTGTGCTTTATTTAGAAAACAAATTGAACAAGGGATGTCGTAGTGTAAGCGCTGGTATTGAATCAATATTGACTTTGTTTTATGTGTGATGCCTTAAGATGGGTCCTTAGTCCATGTGAAGTTTTTGTTAAAGAAATATATAACTCTTTTACAAGTATTTGGATTTACTCAATGAAAAAGAGTCAAAAAATGTTCAAACTCTTTACAAACATAGACTGAAGAAAGCATAAAAATTAAAACAAATTAGAACATGTATGTCCAGTAGCAAACAATCAAAAGTTATTGAGTGTTAACTGTGTCTCTTCAGATGGGAAACGGAGGCACAAAAATGTACATTTGTCCAAGGTAGCACTGCTAGTAGGTAATGGGGTTGGAATTCTAGGCTCTTAACCACCACCAAAATTTGCTTTTTTATTGGCACTTCAATTTTTTAAGTATGTTTTTACTTTAATAATCAAGTTAAACATTTACTTTTTTAAAATCAAAATTTGAAGAAATAATGTGCAGATTCAGTGAATTTCTTTTTTTAAATCTCTGGTTGAGAAATCTCTTCTTCAACGTGACACCAAAACCACAAACCAGATAGTTTCTCATGTAATGATAAATGCCACACAAAAACCCACTAGCAAACTGTGGGACAGATTTTGCCTCACATCATTGAAAAGGCCAGTATTCTTTTTCTTTCTTCTTTTTTTTTTTTTTCCCTGTAGAGACAGGGTCTCGCTCTGTCACCCAGGCTGATCTTAAACTTCTGGCCTCAAGCGATCCTCCTGCCTCAGCCTTCCAAAGCACTGGAATTACAAGTGTGAGCCCCTGCAACCCGCCAGAAAAAAAGCGTGCTTTTCATGGCCCTGTCTGGGTGGCTAGACACATGTGCATGTCTGGCCCAGCCAGAGTCCTTGAGAGGAGCATGAACAGTGATGACTGTCATTTCATACTCGGACCCCTGCCCAGATGGGTGGGTGGCTGGCAGGAAGGACTCTGGTTTTCTGTGCCTGGAGGAGCCCTGGCAAGCGGAACCTGAAAGTATGCCCTGTTCTTTTCTTCTCCTCAGATAGAGGATAGGTTACGGGTGCTCTTGCGTCAGGAAGACATCCTCCTGGGGACTCCTATGACCCCCAGCCAGATAGGCCCAAGCTTGCTGCCTATCTTGTGGCAGCTCTACCCTGATGGACGATACCGATCCTCAGACTCCAGTTTCTGGCGCTTAGTGTACCACATCAAGGCGAGTGTGTTTCTCCCAGGGATCTATCGGGTGATCTTGGGTTTCCCTTCCTCCGTGTCTGGCCTTAGTGGTTTATCTTCCCTCCATCCCAGTCCCAAAAGCATCAAAAATTGGGGGAAATGTACAACTGAGGATTTCTAAAGGACTTTCCCAGAGAGAAGATAGATCCTCTGAGGTATCTAACAGAACCCTACCTCCCCTTCCTCCCAGCCCCCCAGCTGGCCGCAGGAAGACATCCTTGGTGAGCAGCCACAGGCTGAAGGCTGGTGGGAGGAGGAGCAGTCTCCCAGAGCCCCTGAAATTCACACTTGGGTTCCTACCTGCTGTTTCCAGCTAGGGGAAGGTGCAGGAGTGAGGAACGGAGGGAGTGGAGGGCTCTGGCTGATCAATGCCTTCCCTGTCTCTCTGCCTCTCAGATTGACAGCGTGGAGGACATGCTTCTCGAGCTGCTGCCAGATGACTGACTGTGGCACGGTGAGCTCCACTGACTGCGGCTTGACCCCTTAGTCCACAGTGGCTGTACCAGAAGGAAAGAGCACCCCTTTTCCATGAAGGCAGTGCTAACCCCTCCCCGACTGCTGCCATCTCAGGGTTCCCAGGGATGGGAGAGTCTTCCTGGAGGCACCCGTGTCTCTCCCTTACCACTTGGGGAGCCAAGGGCTTTGTAGGCAGCCCCCTTTATCGCAGCTGCTCATATCTATACAGTACTTCCCAAGTTTCAGCCAGCACTTTCATTTCCTATTGCCTTTTTTTTCTGAGACGGAGTCTCGCTCTGTTGCCCAGGCTAGAGTACAGTGGTGCAATCTCAGCTCACTGTAAGCTCTGCCTCCTGGGTTCACACCATTCTCCCGCCTCAGCCTTCCGAGTAGCTGGGACTACAGGTGCCCGCCACCACGCCCGGCTAATTTTTTTTTTTAGTAGAGGCGGGGTTTCACCATGTTAGCCAGAATGGTCTTGATCTTCTGACCTCATGATCTGCCCACCTCAGCCTCCCAAAGTGCTGGGATTACAGGCTTGAGCCACCATGCCCAGCCTTACCATTGCTTTATTAAATAAGCACTGGTGCTTGATAATATAACTGAGCCAGATATTAGGTATGTTATTGAGTTTTGAGGAAGTAAGATTACAAAACTCCAAAATGAGTTTTGAGAAGTACAGTGAGTGACATCTTCAGATTGCAGAGCCAGGTGTCAAAACCGTATTCTGACCACAAGCCTTCTGCCCTGTTCAGAATTTGCCTTGGCTCAGAAGGCCTCTGGGGGCCATCCCTGACCACGAGGCTTCCCACTTAGACTTGCTCGCCACTGCCTGGTCCTTTCCTTCACCCTTGACTCTGTCTTCTCTTGTCCTTTCCCAGGTCTCGCAGCACCTGTCTCCTTTCGCCCCAGGGCCTGAGCCTGGCCAGCCTACAATGGGGGTGTTGTGTTTCTGTTCACCTTCGTTTACGATGCCTGTGTCTTCTCCTCCACCACGCTGGGGTCTGGGAGGGAACGGACAGAGGATGAGCTCTCCCCAGGGCCTGCTGGACCTGCCCGTAGCCCACTCTGCTCCCCTCAGCACTACCACTCCTGCCAGGGAGGACTCCATTTGGCAGAGCTTCTTCCAGGTGCCCACCTTTACCTGTGCCTCAGCTTTTCTCAGCTGGCTGATGGTTTTCAGCCTCTTTCCGCCCCTGCTGTCCCTCACAGCACTACTGTTTCATGTTGCACACTCACTCAGCTCCATGAACTTGTGAGAACACAGCCGATTCACCTGAGCAGGGCCTCTGAGACCCTGGACCAGTGGTCTTACATGGTGCTTTGCCTGCAAACCCTGCCTGAACACAGGTTCAGGTGCAGCTCAAGAAAAGGCCTGAAAGGAGCCCTTGTCTGTGCTCAGGACTCAGAAGCCTTTGCGTCAGTGGTCCACAGCCCAGGACGCAGCAGGAGGCCAGGCCAGCGAGCCCTGTGGACGAACCCTCAGAACCCTTGGCTTGCCCACGTGGATAAGGGATAGAGGTTGGGTTTCCCCCCTTTTATAGATGGTCACACACCTGGGTGTTATATGAGGTTGTATGTGTCAAGAATACTTTTTGTAATGATTGATTAAATGCAAGATAGTTTATCTAACTTCATGCTGAATCAGCTTCTATCCTTGACTTAGATTCTGGTGAAGAGAAGTTAGAATAGGCAGCCACCAAATAAAAAATACTCATGGATTTATTTATTTTACTTTGGAGATAAGGGACTACAATTTTTTTTCCATGTAATCCAATGCTTAAAACCCCAGTGTTCTTGGAGGCCTATGTTGAGAACCACTGGAGTAAGCAATCTCAAAAACGTCGGCAATGCCTGGTATTCAGGAGCCCCTCCTGCCTCTATCTGGTCCTGCCTCCTCACCCTCTTCATTCCCATGTGCCCTCGGCTCCAACCAGCGCTGCCTTCTCCTCGCCCAGGCATTCACCAGGCTCTGTCCTTGCACGGATACTTCTGTCCTCTCTGTTCACAATACCAGCAGAAGCCCCTCCTGCCTGAAACTGTCCCTGACCACTCAGGCCCCAAGCAGACTCCCTTCCCCACCTCCCATGACCTGCAGTCACAGCAGATCCCACCCCATGCCCTGTCCTCTTGCTCCCTTCTCAAGGCCCCCCCGCCCCTCCTGTATCTCCATAGACAGTAGCTGGACCTCAAATATTACCAGGCGATGCCTTCCAGAGAAGGGAATCCATCCTGTGTCGAATCCTGGCCCTCCCATTTCCATGTATCTCTAGTCCACAGCTTTCTTGTCACAGATGATCTTAGAGGGTTCTTCTGAGGATTCAGCGGGATGTATAACTGCAGTTGTTTTAACAGAATTGTATAAGAAAAACACTGCTTCTCCCGCTTTACAGTCTCTGAACCCAGGTTTCTTAACCAGCACTAGACAGAGAAGAAACACTTGATGCCCAATGTGCCAGGGTTTGTGTCTCCTGTAACCCAGTCACCCTGCACAGCCCATGGCAGCAATGGAGTTTGGTCTATGGGAGCAATTACTGTACAGATGCCTCTCAGCAGGGCCAAAACATGGAAAGGCAGAGCAGGGGGGCCATGGGCGATCAGGCAGCCCCCTCATTTTAGGAATAGGAATGCGAGGACCCAGGAAGAGGAAAGCTTTTGCGCCAGATTCTTTTGTTGACCAAATATTTGACCATCACCATGAACAGTGTCAGGAACTGGGACGTAGCAAGGACAAGCAAGGCGAAGGCCCTACTCTCATGCAGCCTTAGTTCTGGGGAAAGATAAAAAGAAGGTGCGAAATCCCAGAAGAACATAGAACAGGGTAACAGAGTGTAGGGAGTTCGATTGGCTGGTAAGGAAATTCCTGTCTGTGGATGTGGTATTTAAGATTGGGCCTTGAAAAAGAGGGAGCTAGATTCTCAGGAAGAGGGGATGGCAAGCGCTGTGCAGATTTGATTTGCTGTGGAAATTAAAAACATAGCAAAAGGATTACTTCTTACTAAAAGAAATGCTGTTTTGTAAGAATAAATGACCCCAATAAATTAACTAAATGCAATGCAGAATCTCAGTTTTCCACCAGACTGACTCTAGGGTTTTGGCTGGAAACACAAAGTTGTTTTGCCAATGCATTCTAAATACCTCATAATTTTCCACATATATATTTATATATATATAGAGAGAGAGAGAGATGGAGTTTCACTGTTGTTGCCCAGGCTGGAGTGCAGTGGCGCAATCCTGGCTCACTGCAACCTCCACCTCCCAGGTTCAAGCGATTTTCCCACCTCAGCCTCCCAAGTACCTGGGACTACAGGCACCCACCACCACGCCCGGCTAATTTTTTTTGTATTTTTAGTAGAGACAGGGTTTCACCATGTTGGTCAGGCTGGTCTCCAACTCTTGACCTCAGGTGATCCACTCACCTTGGCCTCACAAAGTGCTGGGATTACAGGCGTGAGCCACTGTGCCCAGCCTCCCTCTACATATTTTATTGCATACATATTTATTTATATTTTCTTTAATTTATTTCAATAACATGTTGCAGTTTTCAGAGTATAGGTTTTGCATTTCTTTTGTTAAATTGATTCCTAACTTGACTTTTTTTATTATGATTTAAAAAATCTAATTAACCTGGCAGGGTGGTATGTACCATTAGTGCCAGCTACTTGTGGGGCTGAGGCAGGAGGATTGCTTGAGCCCGGGAAGTCAAGGCTACAGTGAGCTGTGTTCCTGCCACTACACCCCAGCCTGGGTGACAAAGCAAGACCCTCTCTCAAACAACAAAAAAGTGCAAACAAAAAAACTAACATGAAATCTGCCCTCATAACAGACTTCTAAGTGTACAGTATAGTATTGTTTATTATATGAACATTGTTGTACAGTAGATCTCTAGAACTTTTTCATCTTGCATGACTAAAACTCTATGCCCTCCAAAGAGCAACTCTTCATCGCCTCCTCTTCCCCAGTTCCTGGAAACCACTACCCTTCTTTCTGCTTCTAGGAGTTTTACAACTTTAGCTTCCTCATCTAAGTAGGAATCATGCAGTATTTGTCCTTCTGTGACTGATTAATTTCACCTAGCGTGATGTCCTCAAGGCTCATCCATATGGCAGGACTTCCTTCTTTTCTAAGGCTGCATAAAGTTTCATTGTATGTATGCACCACCATTTCCTCCTTCATTCATCCACCAGTGGATAGGAGGTGGTTTTTACCTCTTCGCTATTAAGTATGGTGCTGAAATGAATGTGGGCATGCAAATATCAATTCAAGATTCTGTTTCCTAATTCTTTCGGATGAATACCCGTAAGTTGGATTGCTGAGCCATATGGTAGTTCTATTTTTAATTTTTTGAAGAGTCTCCATACTGTTTTCCGTAACAGTTACAACATTTTACGTTCCTACCAACTGTGCACAAGGGTTTGCCACAGCCTCACCAGCATTTGTTGTTTTCTGGTTTTTTGATAACGGCCATCCTCACAAGTATGATGTGATATTTATTTTACTTACTCTGTTCCAATCTGGATGATTTTTCTTTTGTCTTCTTGCCTAATTACCCTGGCTAGAACCTCTAGAACTGTGTTGAATAGTGAGAGTGGGCCAGGCACAGTGGCTCATGCCTGTAATCCCAGCACTTTGGGAGGCCGAGATGGGTGGATCACCTAAGGTCAGGAGTTCAAGACCAGCCTGGCCAACATGGTGAAACCCCCGTCTCTGCTAAAAACACAAAAATTATCCCAGTGTGGTGGCAGGTGCCTCTAGTCCCAGCTACATGGGAGGCTGAGGCCAGAGAATTGCTTGAACTCAGGAGGCAGAGGTTGCAGTGAGCTGAAATCATACCACTGCACTCCATCCTGGGCGACAGAGCAAGACTCTGTCTCGGGGAAAAAAAAAAAAAAGAAAGAAAGAAAGCGTGAGAGTGGACATCCTTGCCTTGGTCCTGATCTTAGAAATCTTCATCTTTCACCATTAAGTCTGATATTAGCTATGGCTTCTTCGTAAATGTCCTTTATCACATTGAGGAAGTTCCCTTCTATTCTTGGTTTATTGAGTGTTTTTTTCATGCAGGGATGTTAGATTTTGTCAAATGTTTTTTTCTGCATCTGTTGAGATGATCATCTATTGGAATGTTGGTGTTTGTCCTTTATTGTACTGATATGGTGTGATACACTCATTTTTTTTGGTATGTTGAACCATTTTGCATTTCTGAGATGAATTTTAATGGGTCCTAGTGTATAATCCTTTTTATATGCTGTTGGATTTGGTTTGCTAGCATTTTGTTAAGGGTGTTTTTTTTTTTCCTGAGACAGAGTCTCGCTCTGTCACCCAGGCTGGAGTGCAGTGGCGCGATCTCGGCTCACTGCAAGCTCCACCTCCCGGGTTCACACCATTCTCCTGCCTCAGTCTCCCGAGTAGCTGGGACTACAGGCGCCCGCCACCGTGCCTGGCTAATTTTTTTTGTATTTTTAGTAGAGACGGGGTTTCACCGTGTTAGCCAGGATGGTCTCAATCTCCTGACCTTGTGATCTGCCCACCTCGGCGGGATTACAGGCATGAGCCACCATGCCCGGCCTGTCCTTTCATTTTTATTCATATAATTTAAGCAGGAGGGAAGAATTACTACTGGTCTGCAACTAAAGAGATCAAGAATGTTGCAAGAATAACACAATTTGCTGTATTATTAAAAAATCAAACAGTTGGCTTGAGATGCTCACCTTAAAAAATATGACATATAATCATAAATAATTAGGTCGATTTTTGCTCAAAGTTACAACTGCCTTTTTTCAACATCTCTACTTTCTTTGGCAACTGTTCAACAGGGTGACAGGCACCCCCACCTACGTTTGCTTCAGGCTATCTCAGAATGAATGTAGTCAGATGCTAATGTCACAATAGGAAAAACTAAACTTGAAGTAAAACTGTATCATTAGCTTAGTAATTACTTATAACAAAGGTCTTTGTATATATAAGGAAAACAGTAAAATATGTATATTATGCATTTTTCTCCTTGAATTTCTAGAAAATCCTTTCGTAAAGATGGATTTGTACATACCATATTCTGAATTTTATTAATCTGTTTCTTGATATTTTTTAAATGAACATCACCACCTTTGTTACAAGAAGCTTAGGGTAATGTGCCCAGTAGTTGGCAATGCTAGGCTGAAAGTGTGTGATGTCATACAGAATCACGAAGCTGGGGTTTTATTCACTCCTAACCATCTACGATCTTACCCCAGGAGAAAGCCTGGCCAACCTCATTTGGCACCTAAGGTCAAGATAATAAATTCCGGATTTTTTTTTTTTTTTTAGGAGGCCAGGGGTGACAAGTACATACTGTTGTGTAATGGTTACACTAAGCAAAAAACACCAGTCACTCAGAATCCTTTACTGTAAAGTGTAGATAACATTGTGTGGTATGCCTTGATTGAGGAATTAAAGGTAGTTTAACTGAAGATGTTGAGGAAACTTGGTTCTGGTTTTAGTATACCAGAATAACTTTTTTTCAATTTTAGAGGTTGGAAAAACTAGAGGAATTAGGGGATACTTTTTTATGGGTTCATTTATAAGAAGAAGAGAACTTACCATAAATACTTTGTGAGATTTGTCCTGTCTTAAACTTGAATTATAATATGAGTAATGCTTAAGGGAATTTAATAAAGAAGGAAAGCTAAAAAAAAAAGAGAAAGGCAGTTGGTCCAAAAAGTGATCCCAGTGGACTAGCTAGTGTGATGTGTGATTAACACAGATTATCTCCTTTAGGCCTTACGAAGAAGTACGTACTCTTGTTACCCCCAAGTTCTTGGTGAAGAAACAGGCTCCGAGACTAGAAGTTACTTGCCCCAAGTTAGTAAGTGGTGTGGTCTGGATGTTGCCAGAATCTACCCTGTTTTTCCCTTCTGGTATTTGTTTATTCAACTCAATCTTTGGCCCTGAGCTAGGTGCAGGGGGTATGCATTCTAGTACAGAGGGAAGTCCCATGATGGAAAGAAACAGAGCAGAGTGATCAGGAAGGCAGAAGAGCTTTGTGTGGACCCTTCAGGCAAGGCCCCTCTGGGAATTCCCCATTTGAGGTCTTTTTCAGCCAAGTAGAACAGATGGACTGACACAGCTATCTCTGATCCAGGGGAAACCAGCTTACTAGAGAAACTTGATAGAATTGCTGAGCAGATCTGGCCTTTTGAGGTTTGCAGGCAGGAATTCAAAGTGGAAATTGTCAGCCTGTTTTTATGAGTATTTTGTCTATCAGTATTTATCTGTCAGGTTTAGAAAATAAGAAGGCAAAGTGGGTTCCACCAAATGTGCCATTTCACCTGGCAAGTGATACAGAAGAGTGGGGCAGACGGTCTCCCGTGTGTGAAGGAGTTTTTGGAGCACAGAATCTAAGCTGGTGAGGGATGAATGAAGTGTGGAAACAGCCATAAAGAATTTAGATATTCAGGAAACAAGTCCTTTGTGTCAGTGTTTATCTGTGTTTTTGCCATGGTTACATTGTTTTGTACTTTATTTTGTTGTTGTTTCTGCTAGGCAGAAATGTTTTATTTTTTAACATTGTCGTCATATATATTGCTTTTCTTTTGTGTATTCTGGGTTTAGGTTTTTCTTTTTTTTTTTTTTTGAGACTGAGTCTTGCTCTGTCTCCAGGCTGGAGTGCAGTGGTGCAATCTCGGCTCACTACAACCTCCGCCTCCCGGGTTCAAGCGATTCTCCTGCTTCAGCCTCCCGAGTAGCTGGGACTACAGGCGCCCGCCACGACGCCCGGCTAATTTTTTGTATTTTTAGTAGAGACACGGTTTCACCATGTTGGCCAGGATGGTCTCACTCTCCTGACCTCATGATCCACCTGCCTCAGCCTTCCAAAGTGCTGGTATTACAGGCGTGAGCCACCGCGCCCGGCCCAAGTTTTTCTTAATAAGGACTTATCTGCTCCACAATAACAAATTTCCTTCATGTTTTTGTCTTTTTGTCGTTTCCTTTGTTTAAGTCATTAATCTATCTGGAATTTACTTTTATATGAGAAATGAAGCAGTGCTCCAACTTTTTTAGGTAAATGGCTAGCCAGGTGTCATGACACTGTTTAGTGACTAATGTATCCTTTGGCAGTGCATTGAAATGCCACCTTGATTGTGTAAGCAAGGCAAAAGTTCACTGGTACCCTCTTAGCATTTTCGGCTGGGCTAGAGAATTCAATGGACGTAAAACAGATTCATAGGAGAAAAGCGTATTGATTTAATATAAGTTTTCTGTGACACAGGAGCCCTCATAGGAAAACAAAGACACAAAGAAACAGAGTTAAACACTAATTTTGGACAAAGAGTAGTATATGGTGAAAATGTGACCAGGCAAGGGGCCTTGGGCTAGGGGAGTTCCTTGTGGCTGAAGGAGAAAGGTTCATTTATGATGTTAGTTTATACAGAATTCTCTCAGCCTCAACTCTCAGCTCCAGTGACGTGTTACTTTCATTCTGATAGAGGGAGGACATCTTCCACATGGAGGTTTCTCTTTTGCTTTCAGGAAGAGAAAGGAGAAGGCAGAGTGCTCTTCGTGCATCTGTTCTTTATCAAGAGCCATTAGCATAAAATAATCGTTATGCCCAAGTGGCAGTTCTACCAGCCTTCATTCATGTGCTAAATTTCCACTTGTATTTTCAGTTCTCTCTCAGCCTCTGTTCCATTTTCACTGCTCTGAGGCCTGCACCTACGTGAGCACCACCAGGGTTAGTTGCTGCAGCTTTGGGTTGCTTGTTGGTGGCTGCTAACCCTAGTGCGCCTTCATAGCTCTCCTCGTTCAGATTTTTCCCAGCTTTTCTTACATCTTAAATTCTCCATATCAATTTGAGGTTCATATTGTCCAGGTACAAAACTCTTAAGTTCTTTGTTGTGATTGCATTACATTCATAAATAGGCTTAGGGAGATATTATATCTTTGCGATAACGAAGCCTCCGATTGATTTAGGGAACACTTTTCCATAGCCCTATGTACCACTAAGAGCTTTACAAATGCTTACTTAACCCAATATGTTCATCTGTACAACAGCCCATGAGATGGCTATTTTTATTGTCCCTGTTTTACAGATGAGGAAACTGAGGCACAGAGGTAAATTGTTCAATTTACATTACTATTTTAAGATTTTTAGGTTTATTCAAGACTTCTTTACTGTCCTTCAGAATTTTAAAATTTGCTTCCTATAAGTATTTTACATGTGATCACCTATTTTTTTTTTTTCTGACTTGTGTCTATATAGTAGAAAACTGTTGGGTGTTACATGTTAAATGTATAAACACTTGTTGAATTCTCTTATTGGTTCAAATATATTCTGGAAAGGTTGTTTTTCTTATATAATTCAGAAGGTCTGCATTGCACTTGTAGAGGTTTTGTTATTTTTTTTGAGACAGGGTCTCACTCTATCACCCAGACTGTAGTGCAGGGGCGTGATCTCCCCTCACTGCAATTTCCACCTCCCAGGCTCAAGCAATTCCGCTGCCTCAGCCTCCTGAGTAACTGGGATTACAGGCATGCACTACAACCACCCGGTTAATTTTTGTATTTTTAGTAGAGATGGGGTTTCACCGTGTGGGCCAGGCTGGTCTCAAACTCCTGACCTCCAATGATCCACTGGCCTCAGCCTCCCGAAGTGTTGGGATTACAGGCGTGAGCCACCGCGCCCAGCCCTTTAGAGCTTTTATGTGGCCGTTCTGTTGATTGTTCTGTGACCTCTCCCAACTGTCCTCTGTGAGGGATGAGGAAATAGTATCCTTGTGCTTCCTCTCTCCTCCTGTCCGTATCTCCTGCTGCCAATTTTGGTTAGTTTTCTTATGAGTCTTATTTCTTCTAGTTTTTCCTTTAAATCATATGTTCCTAGCTCTGTGACTTGATCTTTCAACTGTATTTTCTGGACGTCTTTCCACAGGAAAACCTATGTACTTTACCTCTACCTTCTCTCTTCTCCCCTTCCCAATGCTTGGAAACACTGTTGTTATTTTTGTATTTCCTGGAGGTCAGAAGGGTGGGACTAGAAGTTCCAATCCTGTAATCACATGGTAGGTTGAAGGGGGTTTATTATGAAGAACAAAAGATGCTCCTCTCACTCCTATCACTTAGAAAATTCCAGAGGTTTCAGGAGCTCTATGCTAGGATCTGAGGATGGAGACCAAATCTGTATTTCTTAATGTATCACAATGTTACAGAAACTTAACAGCAAAAGGAGCCTGGGCCAGAGCCTCTGGGCCCAGGCAATGCAAAAGAGTCCACTACTGAAGGGGCTACTTTGTCTGGGGTATATACCCTGGAGTTCCTTATACGACACAGACACATGAGGAGTTTAAGAGCAGAGGTCTAATAGGTAGAAGAGGGGAGAAAGAGAAACAGCTTCCTGTATATAGGAAGGGGTCTCCAAGTGGAAAAAAGACAGTTGGTGGTGAATGCTCCGAGTTTCATGACCCAGTTGAGGAGGTGGTATTCGATTCATATAGGACTCACACATTAGTTTTGTGAGGGGAAGGCTGGTCGGGTACCCCGCACGATCTTACGCAAATGGGCTTCCCAGTTGATTGGCCCCATCTTGTCTGCTCCTTACAGTACATGTGGCTGACAGAAAAGTCTGCTACCTTGCACATGTCTAGTCCTTAGTTCCTGCCAGCATTCACCCGTGCAAGCTCCCGGCTTGCAGGCTGCTATTAGAAAATGATTTGGGGCTGCTTTCATTAAAAAGAAAAGGCTAGGCTGGGCACAGTGGCTCATGCCTGTAATTCCAGTACTTTGTCAGGAGATCACCTGAGGCCAGGAGTTCAAGACCAGCCTGGCCAACATGGAGAAACCCCGTCCCTACTAAAAATACAAAAAATTAGCTGGGCGTGGTGGCACATGCCTGAAATCCCAACTACTTGGGAAGCTGAGGTAGAATCACTTGAACCCAGGAGGAGGAGGTTGTGGTGGGCCGAGATCGCGCCATCACACTCCAGCCTGGGCAACAAGAGCGAAATTCCATTTCAACAAAATAAAAAAGAAGAAAAGCCTTACTGACGACTCCCATGCCCTTGCTATCTGCCTAAATAATTCCTTTTTAACTCCTATATCACTATGGTGAGCTGGGGTGAGAGGTTCTCTGGAGTGCATCTTCTGTGGGGCACCGCCATGCCCCATCCAGCACTGATGCCAAGTGCCAGGGCTGACCTCAGCAGAGGCTTGGGCGTAGACCAGCCAGATGGCAGCTGGAAAGGGGTCACAGCAAACAGCTGGGGCAGAACAAGCAGTAGGATCCCAGGTGAAGCCAAGTGACCCAGGCCCTGGGAGTCACCAGGCACAGAACATGCTTTGTTCTGCTGCAGACCTCAGCAGTGAGGCCAGGAGAGCACACAGACCACCAGCAAGTGCAGGATGGCGCCCAGGAGGGGCAGCATATCCCAAAGTGTGCTTCCCTGGGGACCAGCCTGGGCTGGGGGCCCCTCCCAATGCTACAGGACTAATGGCGCTCTAAGGTCAAGGAGCAGAGGTGTCCTAGGTGGCAGGGATGAGGGCCTATTTCCCAAGGAAGAAGCAGCACCCAAGCTCTGCTTCCCATGGAACTGATGGCTTCCTTCCGTCATCCTGGGAGCCTGAAACTTCCCATAGGAAACTTTCCCCCTTGCAGTTTGCATGCTGGGTTCTGGACAGAAATAGTCATAATTAAGCATTGATCAGGCTGCACTTAGCCCCACTTTCTTGTTGCTGAAAGTCACGTAGCACTCTAGATGGTGACCATTTGCATACCTGATGTTTCTACAGATAGGATTTCTGACTTTAGGATTATAAGACTGTTTAATAATTTATTTGTATCCCCTTTATTCCTATAGACAGGATCTCTGACATTAGAATAAATCACTTAAGATGTTTTTCAGAGTCTAAATTCCAGCAACCAGTTTGAAGACTCCCACAGAGGACCAGATCAGCATGAGAATACAGCTGCTTCATCTCCCTGTCCCACGATGTCATCCTGCACTTTTCAACCAATCAATAATCTCCACACTTCGGCCCATTCCTAATCCAAACTTCTCTGGGAGATGGATTTGAGGTTTCCTCCTATCCCCTCCTTCGGTGACCCTACCATTAACCTGCTTTCTCTGCTGCAACCCAGTGTTGGGATATGAGGACATTTGACAACAAACCTATTACAATTACACATAGACCCCAAATGTCCAGGCACTGGACGGAGCATTCCCAGGCCCCACCCACCTGGTAGCCAGGAAGTCTGTGCAGCCTTCATCCTTGCACTTGTGCCCAGCCTGCCCTATAAGGCGGCAGCTAAGGGACTGAATTCTCTCTCCTGGATGCAGACACCCACTGTGTGTCCAGCAGAGCCCGCTCCTTTCTGGGGGCACGTTTCTGTGGGTAGGTAAACAATGCCTCCTTCCCTCTCTGGCTCTGTAAATTTCCCATTTAACAATAAAAACCTTCCCTAGGCCAGGCACAGTAGCTCACGCCTGTAATCCCAGCACTTTGGGAGGCCAAGGCAGGCGGATCACGAGGTCAGGAAATCAAGACCATCCTGGCTAACACAGTGAAACCCCGTCTCTACTAAAAATACAAAAAAATTAGCCAGGCGTGGTGGTGGCCACCTGTAGTCCCCAGCTACTCGGGAGGCTGAGGCAGGAGAATGGCGTGAACCCAGGAGGCAGAGCTTGCAGTGAGCCGCCATCACCCACTGTACTCCAGCCTGGGCCACAGAGCGAGACTCCGTCTCAAAGAAAAAAACAAAAAAACAAAAAAAACCTTTCCTAACTCTTGACTGGTGTCATCATGAAATCCTTCTCTGTGGACTGGGATGCATGCTGCATGACACACCCTCTCCTGCATACCCCCGACTCAGGCCAGTGGGAGGGAAGGCAGGCTAGGGGAAGAGGGTTCCTGAAAGACCAGGCTGCCAGATCAACATAAGCTTCTCAGCAGAAGGTACCATGCCAGCCTGCAGTGCTCACCCCAGCCCCTGTTCACAGGGCCTCCCTTTAACTGTGCCAACACTGTGGAATCTCAACTCTTACCCCAACGCTCCCTCTTCATGCCTCTTGTGTACACCACATGTGCAAGTGTTTATCTAGGGTAGTGATTCTCAGTCAGGGCAATTTTGCCCCCTCAGGAGCCATCTGGCATTTTTGGTACTCACAAGTTGGGGTCAGGGGATGCTTCTGGCATCCAGTGGGTGGTGGCCAAGGATGCTGCTAGACATTCTACAATGCCCAAGACAGCCCCTCGCCGCAGCACCACCAGGCTTGAGCAAATCCGCTCCAGGCAAACACCGGCGTGCCTTACGTACCGTGCTAAATTGTGATTGACGCTTCCTAATACTTTGTCATACAGAAATGCTTCACTTGAAAAAGTTTGTCCTACACTGTCTTTTGCTTACACCTGTGTCTTACTTGGGTTTTTTGTACCCCACGTTCATGAACATATTTCCCCAAACTTTCTGTGAATGCTTTTACAGATTGATTTTGTAAGGTTGGGATTTTAGCCCATGGGTGATTTTTTCTTGTGAATGACATGAGGGAGGGAATCCCCTCTCCTTGCCACCACTGCATGGTCACCCTGACCTGCACTGTATCGTCCACTTCTTCCCGGTCACAATAGTGGCCCCGCTCAGTGCCTTGGCCCCCTGCCCCATCCCTCCCTGCTCAAGGACTCTGCTCCTCTGTCATGTCCTCTCTCCCGCACATGGGCCCTTCCTCCCTTGCACCTGCATTCTGCATCTCCTGCACTGACACGCTGTTGCACTGTCTCGCGTTGGAAGCTCTCCCTTGCTCCCAGTTCTCCTGTGACCACCACGGGCCTTCCTGCCCTTTCACAGCAGGGCTTCACCCAGAGCCTGCACAAGTCTCCTCCCCTTCCTTACCTCCCACCGGCATCCTGCTGCTGAATGGATCAATTACAGTTTCCTTCCCAGTGTGGAAAAGTATGAAAGGAAACATTAAAATGTTACCTTAACATTTCGGTACCAGAAGCTGCACTTCTATGCTAGAAAGAGGCCAAAGAGAAGCTCCAATTCAGCACGAAAGTGGACAGTGTGCAATAAAGTTTAATTAACCAGTACTGCAAGGCCACCTTCACGGACTAGCATCCCTTCGTGAGCTGAAAAACTGAACAAGCAGAAGCACAAGCCAAACCCATCCTTCCATGCTCCCCACTGTGCAGATGGGCTCACTGAGGCTCTGGGTACACTACTGGCTCAGCACTGGATCTATTTCGGGCCAAAGTGTCAGCAGAACTGATACCCACAAGGCATCTGAGTCCACATCCAGACTGGGCTCCCTCTGTGGCCATCTCTTAAACCGAGCCACTGCCTGCTGATGGTGAGTTTCCAATCACGAGCTGCACTGGGGGTGCCGGAGGCCTGGCTGGGCACACATCCCAGTGGGTATGAAGGGAATTTGGGAGTGGCATCTAGAAGATCAGCATGAGGGGCACAGAGGAGAAAGAGAACCCACAGCTTGCAGCCAGCAGGGGAAACTGGCTCAGCGCACAGACAGGGCCCCTAGTGAAGTCCATCCAGGCCAGTTGCCCGAAGTGCAGATCCGAGTGGGACAGGACAGGACGCGTAACTGAGGAAAATGAGAGAAGCTGAGTGTTCAGGGGCCCCACTGCCTCCTGCCCTCAAGGAAGCTATGCTGGGTGTGCAAACAGAAGAGCAGGTACATGAAGATCCTCACTGAGGGGGCACGAGGAGACACCAGGCCAGAGGGGCAGGGCCAGCAGGGCCTGGGAGAAGACCAAAAGAGATAGTCAGTGAACTATGGAGGAGCCTGGCACCCCATCCAAGCTGCTGGGGTCAAAGGCAAACCCAGTGCCAGCCCCTCCAATGGACCAGGCCCTGCCTGGCCTGCTCCAAGCTGCAGCCCATCTGGGAGGAGCCCTCTGTGGGTCAGTGCTGGGTCCTCGAAGGCCACCGTCACATGGCACCTCAGTGCCATGGTTAAACCTAGGGACCCGAGATCATTAGATGTGAGCTTGATCACTGCTATTTCCTGGCTGTATGGTCTCGAGGAAATCATTCCCATCCCCAGAGTCTTAGTCTTTTCATTGTGAAATGGGTCATTAACATGTACACCTCACAGAATTCTCACAAGGATTAAATGATTAATCTTATTCGATGAGATCCCATGCTTTAGGAACTTATTATAGGGGCCCACCCACAGTAGACCATCACATCCAAGGGGCTGGGGAGCAGAGGTGACAGGTGGCTATGTAAGAAAAATCTCAGGAAACAGCAGGGAGGAGAAGGAGGCCAGGCCGTCTTTCTGAAAAGAGGAGAGGTATTCGCGCTTTCGTCTGATCCCTGCACTGAGAGGCACGGGCCCCCAACATACCAGCCACTCCACTGTCAGTCTTTCCTCTCTGGCTGATATGTGAGGACCAGCTGCTCCATGGAGTCGATCTGCAGGAGAGGGAGCAACCAACAGAACCTCTGGGAGATGCTCCTCCAGTTGGCCTTAAGGGCCGCCCATGCAGGCTGGCAGCAGCAGGCAGGGGTGAGGCAGGTGGGAACTCCGGCTTGTGGATTTCCCTAGCCCAGGGAAGGCAACCCTCCCTCTCTCCCCATTCTGCCTACATCCCACATGGGAACTCATGTACTGATCCACCCATCCACATTCAGGCCTCCTTGAAGGAAGACTTGAGCGACAGGAAGAGGAGAGACAAGAACCCCGAGGGGGCCAGGGGTACAGAAGAGAGAGGGCCACGGCAGTCACCAGGGGGCCACCTATCGCTTTCACCTGGAACCACCACACACTTGCCTGGCCATGGTCCACTATTTCCCAGAAATTGGAATCCGCTGCTCGGTACTTCCTCCCGGGGTAGAGCTGCCACACGGCGGGCAGCTGGGAGAAGGGCATCTGGCCGGAGGAGAGTGGCTCCCGGGTATGCACTGCCATCTGCCACAAGTGCACCGTGATGCTGGGTTCATACTGAAGGGACCGGAGAGGAGGCGGCAGATCAGGGATAGGGTTCCCTGCCAACTGGGCTGCATACTAGCAATGCAGGCCTAGATGCCCCAGCCCGGCCAGTGGGCTGCCAGGGTCAGAGGTAAATGTTTTCAGAATTCCAGACCAAGACCCTTGGCACTGGTGCCTGTGGCTTCATCTAGGATGACTGGGGCTCTTCTGGCCCCCTCTGACATGCACCCTGCCTTGCCCCACTGCAACCCCCAAATTTAGCCACTGTTTCCAACCTGTCACCACCTTGGGTTAAAGCTAAGTATTCTCTTGGGGCTCCATCTCTGCCATTGCCATAATTTTTTAAATCTTCGTTTTAAAAACAAGATATCCATGGACTCCTGGTTCTGAGGGTGATAGATTTTCCCCCCAAAATATACTGCAGTTCTGATCATGACCTTCACATACTTTTTGTTTTTTTGAGACGGAGTCTCGCTCTGTTGCCCAGGCTGGAGTGCAGTGGCCGGATCTCAGCTCACTGCAAGCTCCGCCTCCCGGGTTTTATGGCATTCTCCTGCCTCAGCCTCCCAAGTGGCTGGGACTACAGGGGCCCACCACCTCGCCCGGCTAGTTTTTTGTCTTTTTTTTTTAGTAGACACGGGGGTTTCACCGTGTTAGCCAGGATGGTCTCGATCTCCTGACCTCGTGATCCACTCGTCTCCGCCTCCCAAAGTGCTGGGATTACAGGCTTGAGCCACCGCGCCCGGCCAGACCTTCACATAATTATAGTAAATATACAAAATAAGGCTGGGAGCAGTGGCTTATGCCTGTAATCCCAACACTTCGGGAGGCCGAGGCAGGAGGACTGCTTGAAGCCAGGAGTTCAAGACTAGCCTTGGCAACATAACAAGACTCTGTCTCTACAAAAAATAAAAAATTAGCTGGCCATGGTGGCATGTGTCTACAGTCCCAGCTACTCGGGAAGCTAAGGTGGGAAGATTTCTCAAACTCGGGAGGTAGAGGCTGTTGTGAGCTATGATCACATCACTGCACTCCAGCCTGGGAGACAGAGAAAGACCCTGTCTCAAAATAAATACATAATAATAAAAATAACAAACTTAGGCTGGTACTGGAAGTTAGAAAGATGAAAGGAAAAGTAAAACCAAAGCTTCCTATGGTATGCAACAAAATGGAAAGTCTTTTACACAATTTTCTAAGTGTTTGTCGTTAGTGATAAAACGTCTTTTGAATTAAGAATATTAGCGCTTTATCAAAAAGACACGTTGTGAATGATTTTTCTCAGTCTGTTGTCCTAGCTTTTTTATGGACTGCTTTTGCAAAGAGAAATATTTTAAATTATGTGGCAAAAATCTCTCCTCTGTGTATTCTGACTTTAGATCAGAGATCAGCAAACGAAGTCCGGCTTACCATCTGCTTTTGCAAATAGAGCTTTATTGTAAATAAACTAAGGCTCCTTCCCTCATTCCTTTACCGTTGCCTTTAGCTGCTTTTGCACTGCAACAGCAGAGCTGAGTAGCTGCAAGAGCATAGCTCTCAAAGCGGAAAATGTTTACCATCAGATCCTTTACAAA
The DNA here is from genome assembly GCF_009764315.1 of Trachypithecus francoisi. NCBI lineage: Eukaryota > Metazoa > Chordata > Mammalia > Primates > Cercopithecidae > Trachypithecus > Trachypithecus francoisi. The sequence continues at coordinate 11,133,503 of NW_022681468.1, forward strand.
AATAGTTGGCTGCTCTTTGCATTAGATGTGCCCAGGAAGCTTAATTCCCATCCTAAGACATCAATCTATTTTTAAGAAAGAGGGAAAAAAATACTAAGTAGGTCCCTTATCCCACCCATGGCTAAGTTATTTGAAGAATCCATTGTATTTCCCTTGAATCATTTAAAAAAAAAAAAAAAACTTAGAACTGTTTTTAAGAGTACAGTTCGGTGGCATTAAGTGCATTGACATGTGGAACCGTCGGCACTATCCACCTCCAGAACTTTTTATCTTCCCAAACTGAGACTCCATACCTGTTATTAACATTAACTTCCCATCCCCGACTCCCTCCAGCCCCTGGCAGCCACCATTCCACTTTATGAATGAGACTACTCTGAGTACCTCATACAAGAGAATCTGTCCTTCCGTGACTGGCATATTTCATTTAGTATAATGTCTCCAAGTTTCATCCATGTGTCTGACTTTCCTTCCTTTTTAAGTGTGAATACTTCATGGTTTGTGTTTTGTTTACCCATTCGTCTATCAATGGACACTGGGGCTGCCTCCACCTTTTGGCTAGTATGAATGATACTGCTGTGAACATGGATGTACGAATACATGCTTAAGTTCCTGCTTCAAAGTCGTGTGAGTATACACCCAGAAGTGGCATTGCCGGATTGTGCCGTAATTCTCTTTTTTGAGGAATCCTCATCCTGTTTTCCATAGTGGCTGCACCATTTCACAGTCCCCTCCATTAACACTTTCTCAGGCTTTTGAAAAACTTAAAATATTTGCTCCACAATTTTTGCATGCTTTATTTAGTGTATGTACAGAAAAGCCTTTCCATGTCCTCTACCAATGTTTTTTGAAAGAACCTATTTGAAGATTTTTTAGGAAATGTGTTATATTGTTTAAAACGTCAGTGAACTGGCTGGGCGCTGTGGCTCGCCTGTAATCCCAGCAGTTTGGGAGCCAAGGTGGACAGATCACTTGAGGTCAGGAGTTCAAAACCAGCCTGGCTCACATGATTAAACCTTGTATCTCCTAAAAATAACAAAAAAAAATAGCTGTAAAAAAAAAATAGCCTGTAATCCCAGCTACTCAGGAGGCTGAGGCATGAGAATCACTTGAGCCTGGGAGATGCAGGTTGCAGTGAGCCGAGATCACACCACTGCACTCCAGCCACACTAGAGCAAGACTCTCAAAAAACAAACAGGCAGTGAATTGTTTACAATGACCTAAATGTTTGGGTTTTTTTGTTTTTGTTTTTTTGAGACGGAATCTTGCTCTGTCACCCAGACTGGAGTACAGTGGCGCTATCTCGGCTCACTGCAAGTTCTGCCTCCTGGGTTCACGCCATTCTCCTGCCTCAGCCTCCTGAGTAGCTGGGACTACAGGCGTCCGCCACCAGGCCTGGCTAATTTTTTTTGTATTTTTAGTAGAGACGGGTTTTCGCCGTGTTAGCCAGGATGGTCGTGATCTCCTGACCTCATGATCTGCCAGCCTCGGCCTCCCAAAGTGGTGGGATTACAGGCGTGAGCCACCGTGCCTGGCCCTAAATGGCATTTTAAATATCCAGATAAACTTTCACCATATTATACTGAGGTACAGCCAGCTCCCCATTTCCGTGGATACTGCACCCATGAATTTAACCAACCTCAGATTAAAAATATTTGGGGGAAAAAAAAATTCCACAAAGTTCCAAGAAGCAGAGCTTGAAGTGACGTGTAGGTGTAGCATTAGGTGTTATTAGTAACCTAATTTCTATCATTGTGCTGAGGTTGTATATAATTACTACCCAGGTCATTTTCTATCAGGGACTTGAGCATCCACAGTCGGTCCTGGAATCAATTCCCGCCCTCACCAGAGACTCTACTGTATTTACTTTCTTCCTCAAAGACCGGCTGTGATCTAAAGCCCTCATCTAGGGCCGCCTCCTGAGTCATTATCGTTATCACCTGGGGAGCTTTTCAAAAGTAAAGAATCTAGGACTCCACCCAAGCCTCCTGAATTAATTTCCAGAATCTGTTATCAGTCAAATGCTTCCCCAGGCCAGTCAGGCGGTGAGCCACGTACAGGAGCATGTCTGTGACTCAGTTGCCACAGAGGTATATTATTCTCGTTTTGCAGATTAGTAATCTGAAACCAATCTCACCTTCATCCTATTGGCCCACCTGGTGCCTCCAAGTTGCAATGCTTTTGCTTATACTACTACTGCCTCCTTTCTAGACCTGGAGAACTCCTACTCATCCCACAAAGCCCAGTTCAATAGCTGCCCCATTTGTGAGCCTTCCTAGCATACACTGGGAATAGCACAAAGCCCTGAGCTACCTTAGCCTCGGCTTCACCGCGCAGTACCATATTACCTCATGTGGATAAGTTTGTGCCTGTGGTCCCTTCACGGGGGTGTTCCTGGGGCCAGGGCATTGCTGCTCTCCTAGACCTGCACAGAAGTGTTTTCCAGTACGGGTAAGAACGGCCCCCTCTGACCCCCACCGCGGTCCCACACGGGCAGGGGTCAGTGCGCAGCGCTCCCACAGCCTCCCCTCGTGCCCAGGACTCACTGTGCTGCCCTGGGAGGCGCTGCCCTGGGTGTTTGAGGCCCTGGCCCATTCCCTGTGCGAGGGATTGAACCGCACGACCACAGTCACCCAGGTCCTCCCCTCCTCGTCTTCGTAGATGCCAGGCTTCTGGATCCACAGACGGTCAGGGGGCGTCCCCAGACGCACAGAAGCTTCGGAGGCCATGGCAAGTCTGCACCCGGAGCCAGCCTGGAGGCTCACATGTGTGGACCTTTCCAGGTGCGCAATCTCCTTAAATGCAGCAGTTCCAGCGTGGGTGGGGGCGGGGCCAGCAGTGGAGGCGGGGCCAGTCGGGGGAGGGGGGAGGGGGGAGGAGGGGGAGGAGGGTGAGGAGGGCTGAGGAGGGGGAGGAGGGCCGAGGAGCGGGGAGGAGGGATAAAGGTTGCTTAATACGTGGGGAACCCCTATGCCATGTCAGGCATTTTTCGTAGGGTATCTCACTGACATCTCCCAACAACTCCATAAACTAGAGACTGTCACCCCCATTTCATAGATGAAGTATCAGAGGCTTGAGTGGCTTAGTAACCTGAACGAAGTGGGTAGCAGAGGAAGGGGAGGTAGCAGAAGCAGAGGAGGGGGGGGAGGAGGGGGGAAGAGGGGGAGGAGGGAGGAAATAAAAGCAACCTGCATCGGGGCTAGGCAGGGACCAAGCCAAAGAGCAGTAGGGTTAGGAACCCGGCCTGGGTCTCCTGGAGGGGCAGGGGCTGGATTGGGAGCTGCTGGGGGCAAAAGGGCAGCTCCCGGGGATAGAGCTGCCCAGGCTTCACCCCAGGCCTCTGCAAGGAATTTGGCTCCAAAGACCTATTCCACCTCCCTTCCACTGGTCCCAGTCCTCCTCAGCCTCCTCTCTGAGCTCCCCCTGCCCAATTTTCTGGCAAGTGATTCCCCTCCTTTGCTCCTCGCGACCCCCTGCCAACCATCCTGCCCCAGATCCTGAGCTGGCATGCACGACCCTAGTCTCTCCCACTCCTGTGGCCATTCCTTTAACAGGACTCCGTGTCAGGGGTCCTTCTCTGAGCTTAGAGCTTAGAGGCATGGGGGGCGGGGGGCGCTGTAACCTCTGTGGACTCTTGCCCCAGGAGGTATCTGGTGAAGGCGCATCCTGCACAAATCAAGCTCCCTCTCCTTAGAAAATAAGCCAGGGCCCTATCAGCATCTGAGATCAGGATCAGATAAAACCGACAGAAACGAGGCCACGTGGCCACCTGGCCAGCTCATCCTTGGCCACGGGACCCAGAGTGCCCACTTGGCCTGGGCGTCTTATTTGCTCGACTTTGTCAAGAGGCCACAGAAGCTCAAGAACATAGCAAGGTCCGTTCTATAAGCACCCTGGGCTGCTCCTAAATGCACCATGAATAGGAACCTTTTCCTTTTGAAATCCACATGCATGATTCTTCTAGTTCAAGTGAAAATTAGTATTGAGATGATGCCATTCTGCTGGGGAGATGTGAAAATGATTTCTGGACAGTCCTGATCCAGTGTAAGTGGCAGGTAGGGTAACCACTTTTGAAGAACTCACCGGGCAGCTTCTGTGGAGGTCTGAGCCTTGTTTTCATGGCAATTCCACCTCCTTCCCCAGTGTTTTTCCAAGAAACCAACACTTGGGGTGGGAATGGAGTAGGCCAGGAAGACAAGGGACATCACAGTCTCATATAATGTGATGTGGAATCACATTATATGTGGAATCATGTACGTATGTCACCTTTGCCGCATTCTATTGGTCAGGGGTAGGTCCTACCCTTACTCAAGATTATGAATACTAGGAGGCAGGGATCATGGGGACCCCTGGTCTCCTGGGCCCCCCGTAGCCTGTTTGCTGTAAGTACCTACCCTATGGGACTCCTCTGAGGATCAGATGAGGCTGTGTGTAAAGTGTTAAAGCCTGACACATAGTTAATACTTGAAATACCCTGGTCAATAGTTACGTTCTCAGACGAGTTCCCTCTCCCAAGCAGAATCCATCAGTCCTACCCTTGTAACCCCGATGCAATTACTATTTATCTCTATCACTTTCTATTGCAAATATATATATTGATATTCTCAACCTCATTCCCTGATGGGCAGGTGTGTAGCTGTCAGTGGGGTTGGAGGTAAAGGTTGCTTAATATGTGGGGAGCCCCTATGCCATGTCAGACATTTTTCATAGGGTATCTCACTGACATCTCCCAACAACTCCATAAACTAGAGACTGTCACCCACATTTCATAGATGAAGTATCAGAGGCTTGAGGGGCTTAGTAACCTGAACGAAGTGGGTAGCAGAGGAAGCATATGGACCCAGCTGTTCCTGGTTCTAACATGCATGCTGCTTGTTGTCTGCCTTTGCCAAGTTTGGCTCATTACATGGAAGAGGCAGAACCTGGAGTAGGGAGATCCACAGTGGCTACTGAAGAAATGTTGGTGGGCTCTGAAGGTGCAGACAGAGAACACCTTCCCATGAGTGGGTGGTCAGAAGGTAAGTAGAGTTCTCCATAGGCAGAAAGAAATAACTACCAGTTAGCCTCAAGGTGGAAAATTGATTGCTTCACCGATCACCCTCCTTGGCCAGGTCTCCCACTCCTCAACCCTTGGATCTGCTCTGCAAAAAGCCCCGGAGCTGCAGGTGAGAACAGTTTGGTCACTGGTCCTTCAGCTGGCCTTTGTCCATGTCATGTCTGAGATAAGGCTATGTCTTCTGGCCAAGTTGTCCATCTCTGGTACCTGTGACCTGAAGGATTCACTCTTGGGGGTAGGTGCCACCAATGTCTTTGAGAAGCACTTTAATCTCTCCAGAATTTCTCCCAGGATTGCCTGGTACTGACAGTGCACTCATGCCTGGGCGCAATGCTCTCCTCTTCCAGCAGAGGGAACCCTTCACAAGCCCCAAGCCCCCGGGGACATGGAGGCTGGACACCCGCTTGCTGGAAGGATTCCAGACCACAAACAAGGAGGCACTGTGCAGGGATTGGAAGGCTGGGTAAGAGTCACTGATACCTCTGCACAGTTCTCTTCAGCTCCTCCTAGGTACTGGACCAAAATGGCAGGGCAGACAAGATGCCAAAGGCAGACAGCCTAGACAGAGCGTGGTATAGATGGAACTGGCAAAATTATCCCACCAAGGAAGCAGCATGAGTAGACCTGGACAAGAGGTAAGTCATGGTGTGTCTGGAGATCAGGAATAATGAGGATTATCCACGCTCATATGATAAAGAATAAGAATGTGGTGGTGGTGGGGTGGTGGGGGCAGGGGTGGTGCTGATGCTCCATTGTAAGGATCAAACACGCCAGTGCCAGCAGCTGGTTTTGAATGAGGAGCAATGAATGTCTGAGACAAGGAGTGACATAAGTATGCACTTAATGTTTGAACTAATGATGAAACCAAAGAGTGGCTTAATAATCAAGTAGATCATGACTACTAGAGAAAAGACTGGATGGAGACTGTGCAGATAATAACAAAAACAAGAACGTCCAGAGCAAACTTGCAAAGTGGTAAAAGAAACTCAACCCAACCATGGAACTGAAGAATGGGGGTTTAGGAAAGTTTTGCTCATTTCAAGGTGAAAATGTACAGTATTTTCTTCTAAAGGTTTTATTTAGATTCATTTGTCCATGTTGATATCCAATTAACTTAATGCCATTTATTTAAAAGACTACCCGTTCTCCTACTGTACTGTATCATCACTTCTGTCACAAATCTGGGAACATTCATGTATGAGTCTGTTTCTGGACACTTTTCTATTCCATTAGTCTGCTTGTCTCTCCTTGTGTTGATACCACATTGCTAATTACTATAGCTTTAAAATAGGTCTTTATATCTTATAGTAAGATTCTGTTTCTCTGGAGAACCCTAATACAGCTATTGGCTTCCCTTTACATATGCATATGCATTTTAAAGTCAGCTTGTTAATCCTTCCCACCTCCAAAAGCCTGCTAAGATTGATGGGGATTGTGTTGAATCTATAGGTCTATTTGAAGAGAATTAACACCTCCACCATATTAAGCCTTACAATCCGAAGCGATTGCATACTGTATCCTCCCATATTTTGGGTTGTCTTTGATTGTTCTCTCTGATTTTATTAAATTAACTCTTAAGTATTTGATTGATGCCATTTTAAATGTTATTTTAAATTCTGTATTATGTTTGTTGCTGTTATAAAAAAATGCAACTGGTTTGTGTACATTGACACTCTATCCAAGACCTAGATAAATTGACTTAACTCTAATAGTTTATTCTTTGAGGAAATGTCTTAGCCATTGTTATCTTCAACTATTCCTGTCTCATCCTTTCTTTTCCTCTTTCCCTCTCTTTCAGTGACTCTAACTACACATTGTCAGACCCTTTAAACTGTGTACCATGCTCTCTATGCTGTTCTGTTTTGTTTCCCTTTTTTTCCCTCTGTGAGCTTCAATTTTGATGTTTTCTATTGGTTTATCTTCCAGTTCACGAATGCTGACATCTGCTATATCCAATCTGCTCTCAATTGATTTCTTTGCTGCAAATATTATATTTATTAGTTCCAGGATGCCCACTTGATGCTTTTTTTGAAAGATTAAAACTTTATCTGATAATCTCTACACTTTTAATCATTTTGTCCATCATTCTATTTCTTTGGACATAATCATAGTTAAAGTTCTTATCTAATAACTCTGGTTTGCTGGTGGGCCTCCTTCTATTGTCTGCTTTTTCTCTTGGTTTTTAGTTAAATGGTCTTTTCTCTTGAGTAATATTTAAAGGAATGCCAAATATTTTGTATAAAAGCACTGGAAAGGCTCTAGTGTTTTCCCCCCAAATACAGTTAACCCTATTCTCTGCTAGGCAGATAGAGTGAAGTATTAAACAGTTCAATACCAATAGGGACTTTGGAAAAGAATCAGTCTATGTGGCCAGGCACAGTGGCTCACTTTGTAATCCCAGCACTTTGGGAGGCCAAGGTGGGTGGATCGCTTGAGCTCAGGAGTTTGAGACCAGCCTGGGCAACAGTGAGACCCCCATCTCTACAAAAAAAAAAATACAAAAAGTAGCTGGGTATGGTGGTACATGCCTGTAGCCCCAGCTACTTGGGAGGCTGAGGTGGGAGGATCACTTGAACCCCGGAGGGCAAGGCTGCAGTGAGTCAAGATCAAGCCACTGCACTTCAGCCTGGGTGACAGAGTGAGACTCTATTTAAAAAAAAAAAAAAATAGCCTATCTACCTCTAGTTTGCCCTGTTCTTAGAGTATGACCTTCAATCAAGAGGCTGGTAGGTCTTTGTCTCAGCACCGTGAACAAAAGTTCTCTGGAAAGGAAATTAGAGGAAAGAGACTTTATATTCCAGTGAATCGTTTGCACACCAGGGAGAGGCAGCCTTCAGTGTAAAACAAGATGTGTTCCAGAGAACAAAGGGAGGGTTGGGGTTCTGCAGCAAAAGTTCCACCCCAGGTTCCCAATCAGGTCCATTTATGCAACTGAGAGATTCAGACTCAGGTAGTTCCAATTAGTTGGTACAGCTGAGCCTTGATTGGTCAAGGCAGGTGGGCTCTGACTGGTTGGTTTAGGCGTGCTCTGAAAGTCCCCAAGTCGAACAGAGGTGTTGGACTTCTGGGAACTCAGAGTACCTATGTGATTTCTAGTTAGCAGATGGCTGCTTGGCTCTATTTTACATTTAGGCCCCATTGGCCACTAAGGATCTTTCTTGAAAGATTGGCTCTTTTGGGTTCACATTTGTTCATGACACTAAGAGACTGCAGGAAATTATTTTGCTTTTGGGGGGATTTGGCTTTGCTCTTCAGCATCCTGCCCTGAACTGCTTCAAATTGTAAAAACCTGTGGTTAGAGGGTACTGGCCACACATCTGAGATTCCCTCAAGTCTCCACATTTGTCCAGCTGCACAAAGACTCATGGCTAATGTTCTCAGGAAAAAGCAGCTGTAGAGATGCCTGACAGCAGGGGTCAGTTCACCTGCTCTCCAGTGTTTTCTGCTCCTGCCAAGTTGTTCTCAGGAACTCCACTCTGTGGTGAGCCTTTGTCTTCTCAGGAGACCACAGGGAGCCTGGGCAACACGGTCAGACCCACTCTACAAAAAATACAAAAAGTACGTGGGTGTGGTGGCACGTGCCTGTGGTCCCAGCTACTTGGGGGCTGACATGGGAGGATCCCTTGAGCCTGAGAGGTCCAGGCTGCAGTAAGCTGTGATTGTGCCACTGCATTCCTGCCTGGGTGACAGAAAGAGACCCTGCCCCCCCCCCCCCAAAAAAAAAAGACCACAGGAAATTCCACTCTACTTTCCTGAGGTCTTCAACTTAGCCTGTTAGCCTCTCACATCACACAGCTTCACAGTTCAGCATGTCTCAAGGAGGAAGCTGGCTGGATGCTTGAGGCCCGTCAGGCCTTTCATTTGATTACTCCACAGCAGCCCCCGACTGGACTCAGCATGAATTTCAGTCTTTAGCCTCTGCCAGAATTATCAAGTGACAGCAAGGGAAAGGCATCTGCAGATGCGCACCTCTGAGCTGTCCTCCCTTCTCCAGAACTTTACTTCCTCTGGCCCTTGTTGCTTCCATAGCTCCCCGATGGTTTGGAAAATACAATCTTTATTTTTATCTAGATTTTCCATAGCGTGGCTGTAGTGTTACCAGAAAGGGGTTCCAATCCAGACCTCAAGAGTAGGTTCTTGGACCTCATGTAAGAATTTGGGGCAAGTCCATAGGGTAAAGTGAAAGCAAGTTTATTAAGAAAGTAAATACAGAATGGCTACTCCATAGGCAGAGCAGCCCTGAGGGCTGCTGGTTGGCTATTTTCATGGTTATTTCTTGATTATATGCTAAACAAGGGGTGGATTATTCTTGAGTTTTCCAGGAAAGGGGTGGACAATTGGACCGGAGGGCTCCTCCCCTTTAGACATATAGGGTAACTTCCTGATGTGTCCATGTCATTGTAAACTGCCACGGTGCTGGTGGGAGTGTCTTTTATCATGCTAATATATTATAATTAGTGAATAATCAGCAGTGAGGACAACCAGAGATCACTTTTTTCACCATCTTGCTTTTGGTGGGTTTTGACTGGCTTTTTTTTTTTTTTTTTTTATCACAACCTGTTTTATCAGCAAGGTCTTTGTGACCTGTATCTTGTGCTGATCTCCTATCTCATCCTGTGACTTAGAATGCCTAAGCTCATGGGAATGCAGTCCAGTAAGGTCTCAGTCTTATTTTACTCAGCCCTTATTCAAAATGGAGTCACTCTGGTTCAAACGCCTCTGAAAGTAGCATTGGCCTGTTACAAACCACTTCATCTTACCCTAAGAGAGGGAGAGCTTTTTTTTTTTTTTAAGGTAGAAGGAATTAAATTATGTCTTTGTGCTGATGGAATTGAAGCGGGAGAGAATGGCAAGGTATAAACTGAAGGCAAGCACAGTGGTGAGAGCCCAAGGGGATGACTTGGCTTGAAGGAAGGAGGGACTCTTCTTCCAGTGTAACTGAAAGGAACAAGGAGAATCAGCTCAGAGGCAAGTAAGGGTTTTAGGTTTGGGGGCAAGAAGAGGAGATTCCCTTCCTCCACCTTTCACAGCATGAAATTACAAATGGTTATTTTGTAATTTTCTAAGACCTAACCTTGGAAAATAAACATATGAAAATATTAAGAACATGTTTATGACCTTTGATAGGGATGACCTTCTTAAAGATGATGCACAAAGCAAAAGAATGACTTTTTTTCTTTTTTTTTTTGAGTGGAGTTTCGTTCTTATTGCCCAGGCTGGAGTGCAATGACACGATCTCAGTTCACCACAACCTCCGCCTCCCAGGTTCAAGCAATTCTCCTGTCTCAACCTCCCAAGTAGCTGGGAATACAGGCCTGTGCCACCAAACCAGGCTAATGTTGTATTTTTAGTAGAGACAGGGTTTCTCTGTGTTGGTCAGGTTGGTCTCAAACTCCTGACCTCAGGTGATCCGCCTGCCTCGGCCTCCCAAAGTGCTGAGATTACAGGCATGAGCCACTGAAAAGTATGACTTCTTATGACAATACATGAATTTTCAAAAGTGACCAGAGTAAGAGAAGATAGTAACAATATATAGCAAAGTATTAGTTTCCAGTATATGTAATGAACTCTTACAGATCAATAAGTAAAGGGAATAACCCATTGGAAAAATAGGGAACAGCTAGAATTTGCAGAAAAGGAGATGAAAATGGCCAGTTGCTGTATGAGAAGATGCTCAGTCTCACAAGTAATCAAGAAAATGCAAATTTTAAAAGTGAGATACATTTTTAAAATCTATAGTAGTGCCAAACAAAAGCACTTGGCAATATCAAATGTTGGAAAGCGGCGTCATTTGCCTTATTGACCAGGTCCCTTCTTCACAGGAGCTGGTGAGGGAGAACCAGGCTCTTCCTCCCGTGACCACCCTGGCCGGTCAGTTTCCACAGAACTAGCATACCAGGCTGGGCAGGCCAGCGCAAGTTTCTTTACTGAAAGTTGGGTCCATTTCAAAAGGACAATTTGGACACAGAATAGACAAATGTTAGAGTTTGAGAGTTTTCCCTTGAGTTTTGCAAGGCAAAACATCTAGTAACTTCAGTATTCACCAGGAAAAATTCCCCAGTGGCCTCTCCCTCCAGCCCTTTCTCCTGCCTGCCTTCAGGATCACCCCTTGTCTCATAGGCTTTAATTTTTCAGGTATCCTTCTTGGATAGATTCTATCCTGCCCACACGTGAGCCCTCTCTTCCCATGCCAAGTTTCCACCTAACCCTTGGTCTGGAGCAGGTGCAGGCTTCGGCCAGGTGGAAGCTGCTGGGTGGGTGCTATCTAGCCTTGGATGCTTGGGTAAGGAGAAGCGGGGTGAAATTAGGGTGATGGGCTCCAGCCTGTTAGCCAAGGTTGAGCCTGGCTTCTCTCATTCAAGTTTCCTCATTGGCAAGAACTGTAAGCCTGCCAGTTCTTTTATTAATAGATCTATAAAGTTGGCACCTCTCCCAAGGGCAGACCTTTTCTTTCCCATAGGACAAGACAGTCTAAAACCAAATTGAGGAAACAACACTTTCTCCGTTAGCACGGGCTTGTCCTGCCCTTGCAAACTTTGGTCTCATTATTGTCAGAGGGGCTTTTGATTTCTCCCCAGCTCCACTGAGAGGGGGTGGGGAGAGCTGGATTTATCCTTCATAGCTGAGCTTTGTTGGAAGAGGACCAAGGGATAAATTCATTCAGCCCAGCCATTCTTTCTCCTTCCCCATATAAATGGAGAAAGACGGTTCCTACAATGCAATAGTATTTTCCATTTGCAAATGAGTTAGGAAGCCAGGGGCACACAGCATCAAGCCTATGGCAGGAACTCTTGCCTCCCTTTCAGTCAGAATAATTGTCTCCCACCTTTTCTTCAGACTTCTGTTATCACATCAGCCTCACTCTGACTTGGCTTACAGCATGTAGGTTTATATTGCCTGGATCCTATTTCAGGCTTTCTATCTCTGTCTCCACTGGCCTCTGGGTCCCAAATGAAAAGGGGACCTGGAATATTTGAAACTGAAATGGGAGAGTTCCCTGACCCCTGTCCCATGACGTGTGACAGGGGCATAGCTCTTATGTTTAGCCACCACATCCTCAAACCCCTTACCGGAGGGGAAGCACACAGATGGGCAGGTGCAGGAGCCAGGGTGAGCACGTTTTGGGCTCCGGCCCCACGGTAGCATCTATGGGTGGGTGTCTGTGACTCCCGGAGTCCAAGTGGGCACATGTTACAACGTTGTTAGCCTTGCGGTCCATGGATGACTTAAGTGTTAGACAGTTCAGTGGGCCCTCTTGGTACTTAGGTCTTTGTCAAGTGTCCAGGAAGAATCAGGTCACACATAAACTTGAAGGATGAATGCAGGGGGTTCATTGAGGGGTGGAGGTGGCTCTCAGCAGGATGGATGGGGAGCTGGAAGGGGGATGGAGTGGGAAGATGATCTTCCCCTGGAGTTTGGCTGTCTAGTGGCTAATCTCCTCTCTGACTGCCCCCAGCCAAATTCCTCTCAACATTCAGATGTTCCTTTTCTTCTCTCTACTGTGCTATTCTGCCATTCTGCCATTCTTCTGCTCTTCTGTTTGTCTCCTCATCTGCCTCTGGAGCCTGGGGTCTGGGGTTTATACAGGTATAGGATAGGGGACATGGCGGGCCAAAAGGCAACTTTTGGGCATGAAAACAGGAATGCCTCTTCCCATTTAGGGCTGCAGGTTTCCAGGTTTGAGGGTAGGGCCTTTGCCAGGGAACCACCCTCTTCTACCCAGTATTTCCGGGTCTCCTGTCTATATCAAAAGCATATAGGGTTCGATGGTGAACAGCCCCAAATCCAAAGGTTAGTTTTACCTCTGACTAGTTGTGTGACTTTGACCTTATTACTTAACCTTTTTGAACTTCCTACTCCTCACCTGTAACACAAAGATGCCATCTACCTTACTATGTTGTTGTAAGAAATGGTAATCACATTTGTAAAGTCCCTGGCACATGGCAGATCATCAATGATAATTGATAATTGATAATCAGTTGGGGGACAGAGACCATTTCTTGTTCATCTCTATGTCCTCAGCATCAAACCAGTGCCAGAAACATTAGAAGGGCCCAGAGAGTATTTGTTGGATTGAAATATCCTTTAGTCAAATTGTTTCCTGGGTCAACATGAACCCAGAGGTGTGCTGAAAATATAATTCATTCTGACTCCCTTCCTGCCAACTCCTCACAGAAAATGTACTCAGGAATGAAAGTGTTCACAGCAAAACAAAGGCCCTGGGTATTGAGAGTTTTCAGTAAAATAGAAAGGTCTGAGGGGTCAGGAGAAACAAAGCATCAGTCCGCACAGACGGTCCCCCGGGGTCTCTGTAATTATCATGTCTTCTTTTGCAGGTCTGCTGTGTGACTGGTCTATTTAGGTTAGCAGAGTTGCCGAGGTGAGAGGTGCGCTCTGATTGGCCATGGAGGCTGCCCTTGTGTGCCTGGAGCTTTTCCTGACCGTGGTACAAAGCTTCCTCATGCAGTGCATGAAGATCCACCTGCATCTTCCCTCTGCTGCCTCTCCCTCTGGCTCTTTGGGCTATGGTTTTAAATGGTTCCTCATTTAATCCATCAGAATGACCCAGAAGGAAGCAATTGTTTGTAAATGGGTCACTCCCTCAAGCATGGTGGCAGCCTTCTTATGATGAAGAAATTGGGTCTTTGCAAATATTAAGTATCTAACTGAAGGGTAAGGGGAGAGAGGCCCCCATGTGTTACGAGCTCTCCATGGAAAATGGGCAGTGTTCCTATCTTTGTTTTAGAGATGAAGAACCAAGGCTCTGAAAGCAACCATCAGGATGGGCACGGTGGCTCACACCTGTAATCCCAGCACTTTGGGAGGATGAGGTGGGTGGATTGCTTGAGCCCAGGGGTTTGAGACTGGCCTGGGCAACATGGCAAAATCCCATCTCTACAAAAGGTAAAAAATTAGCTGGATATCATGGCGCGCGCCCCATAGTTGCAGCTACTCAGGAGGCTGAAGTGGGATGATCTCTTGAGTTCGGGAGGTTGAGACTGCACTGGGCCATGATCATGCCACTGCACTCCAGCCTAAGAGACAGAATGAGACCTTGTCTCAAAAAAAAAAAAAAAAAAAAAAAAAAAAAAAAGTGACCTCACTTAGCCAAGATCACAGAGGTAGCTAGTGGAGGAGCTGGAATCTGAACTTCAGCATGTTTGATTCCAAAGTTCAAACTCTCTTCTACTATACCACAGGTACCTGGTGGACACTGTAAACCCTGTTCACTGATTGAGAGAAGTCAGAAGTCAGGGTGGTACTCATGAGGTGGGGACATATGCCCCAGTAACTCAGCAAGCCTCTCAAGTTACATTGCCAAATACTAAATGACTCATCTAATCCACACAGAGCATCTGGGGCCCAGCTCCAAGCTACTCCATAACAACAGAGGGTACCATCTTATTTGTACTCAGGCCCTGTAGGATCCAACTTGTCTAGGAGATATTCTGGGGATGAAATGGAGGGGACCTCACTACACAACTCTAATAAATAGAATGCCTGATTTCCAAGGCCATGGTTGCTTGAATATCTGAGGTCCCAGGGATGCCAGCCAACATGCCTGGCTTTCTGGGGTTGGGAGAGGAAGTAACCCACCTCTCCCTACTCTCTGTAAATACAAACATTATGAGGACCCTCCCATCCTTAGAAACAAGCCTGCCCACCACCATCTTTTCATGATGGTCAATGTAGTATGTGGGTTAAAAACACAGATTCTGGAGCCAGATTGCCTGGGTTCAAATCTCAGCTCCGGTATTTACTAGCCATGTGAATTCCAGCAAGTAACTCACCTGTCAAAAGGTATAATGAAAAGACTACATACCTCATATAGTTGTAAGGAATTTATTAAATGAGCTGAAATGTGCTGAGTTCTTAGAACAGTGCCTGGCACATTCTAACTGCCTTAGGTATTGTTATTACTGAGTACTGTGCTAGCCCTCCAGCCTTCCCTTCAAAGCCAGACTTCTCAGAAAAGTCTAGAGGCACTAACCCTCAAGCCTGATTCCTGATACAGACCATCTCATGATCTTGTTTCTGCCAACCTGCCCACAGCCTCCACTGAAATTGATTTCTTAAAGGGCCCCAGGCGCCTCCTTCCTGAAGGTGATGGATGATCAGTTCCTTTAGCAGAAGTCATCCCAGTAACTCTGCTGTCTGCCACAATGCAGCCCTTCCCACCTTCTCAACCCTCTGGTTTTCCTTTGGTTTCCGTGCCTTGACACTGGCAATTCTCACCTTTTGACATACCAAAGTTTAAAATGTTAGGTGGAATTAAAATGAACCATCATCCATCTCCTAAAAGCTTTCCCCCCAAACTTCTTTTCCTTTTTTAGACAGGGTCTCACTCTGTCAGCCAGGCTGGAGTACCATGGTGCCATCATAGCTCACTGAAGCCTCGACCTCCTGGGCTTAAGTGATCCTCCCACCTCTGCCTCCCGAGTGGCTGTGACTACAGGTGCATGCCACTGCACATGGCCCCTGCCAGACTTCTGGTAACAGCATGTATTTTGTCCCCACCATTCACCTTTCTCATCAGAGAGATCTGGTAAATGAGGCTTCACTGAACACTCAGAGCCCAAGACGTGATCGTTTAACAACCATCCATCTTTATCCATCAAACTAGATTCCCTAGTGTCCAGAGAAAAGGTTGTTCCCATTTTCCTTATGCTATAGGGACCTGCTATGGGAGGCAGACAGGCATAGGGGCAAGACAGAAGCAATGAACAGCCACTGGCTGGTCTCACTGGGTTATAAAGTGTGTTAGCTGGACTCTCTGGGCAAAAATCAAAAGTCTCAACTCAGATCTTACACAGACATCCAACATACAGCCAAGTCCATGATCCTCTGACCCACCAGGTTCATCATCCAGCCCTTCTCCTTCCTAGTGTCTAGAACCATTCATCTCCCTGCATCCTCAGCCCTGAACCAGCCCTGAGTCCAATTCTACCCTGATTTAGAGAAGGAGAGTGGATTAAAGACCTAGTTTAGAATTCAGCAACTCCAGCCTGTCTGCTGGCCATACTAGTGTTCGAAGTCCCCACTTTGAAACTAGGATTCGAGTCCCCACACTCTAGTCACTCCATCACAGATTTGCCTTAATACCAACAGTTCAGGGAGAATTTTCTGCCCCCAACCCCCAACATACACATACCCCTACACACAATGCATGCATACATGTACACACACTCACTCATCCTTTGCAAACACCAGAGGCCTGTATCTGATTCAGAGCTGTGCCTCAGGCCTTGAGTCGTGATCACAGTCTCTCTGATGCTGAATGGATAGACACAGACCATGTCACCTTGGGGTTTACAGTAGGCCTGGCACATACCAGGTGCCTGAGAAATGTCAGGAGAGCCAAATTCTTGCTCCCTCATGCCTGCTGCAAGAAAAGTCATAAGGAACAGGATCAAGAGTATGTCCTTGGGGATGAGACAGCCTAGCTTGGATTTGGGTTCTGGCACTTCGTCGGCTTTGGGATGGTGAACACATTCCTCAACCCCTTTGCACCTAGGTTTCCTCAAGGTTGCAAGGATTAGCAACGACATATGGAAATGTGTGCTGTAAAAATGCCTGCCTGGGTTTGATCTTGAGAAACGGTGCTATGAAAACAGAATATTATAACTCCCCTCCCCTTTCAGAGGGGAAATAAATCAGAAATATACATTTTTCTTCAGGAAAATAATTACTTGTAATGAAAATAAACTATGAAGAAATTATCGTACCTTTGTTTATCCAGTGCAAAAATGCTGCCTCTTCTCTGAAATATTTGTAAGGCCTTCTGGGTTATAAAGTGTGTTAGCTGGACTCTCTGGGCAAAAATCAAAGGTCTCAATTCCGAGCTTTCTTCTGAGTTTTCACCCTCCCTAAGCTACCTGATGCTCAAGGTCCAGAAATGCAAGAGATTGCTCAGCTGTGCACTCCATCTTTGCCTCTTGATAAAATATAAATCAGGCTGGGAGTGGTCGCTCACACCCATAGTCTCAGCACCTTGGGAGGCCAAGGCAGAAGGATCGCTTGAGCTCAGGAGTTTGAGACCAGCCTGTGCGATATAGTGGGATCCTATCTCTACAAAAATAAATAAATAAATAAAATAGGAATCAGAACCCTATATTCTGTGCAGACTCCTAGCTTTGTGAAGCACATTTTATATGCCTCCATGAAGCCATAAAACCTGGCAAGTGTAGGAGTTTGCTGAATGTTACACATTTACTCACTCGAGATATACATGTACAGAGTTTAGTTTTGTTTGGGATTTTTTAAAAAATGTCCTCTCCCTGTGTCCTCCTCCTCCTCCTCTGGTTGTTTCCCAGCACTGTGAATAACTCCAGGAGCCTTCAGTGTTTGAGGGGGCAGCTTCCTGTGTTGATTCTCCCTGTTGGAGGGAGGTGTAACAAGTTTCTATTGATAAAAGTGCTTTGGACAATTTCAGAAACTAAAATTCATCTCAAAACAAAATAGCGATGTTTACTGCTGTCGTTATTGTCAAGTCCTCGTATATCAGCTTTCCCCCAGACAGTGGCAGTCACCCACTTGCTAAGATACCAAATTTACCTCTTCTTGGAGTCTCCCTCCTTCTGCTTTCTGTCACCTTTCATTTCTTCAATAAATATTTCTCGGGCTCCCACTTTGTGCCGGCATGGTCCCGGACACAGCAGATCCAGAGGTGAATGAGACAGGCACGTGCCTCCCTGCTTCATCCATGTCCTTTCTAGTGGGGTGGCAGATGATGAACAAAACCAACTGATGTTACTCTAGATGGCAATAAAAGTGTTATGGCACTGTAATGGGCTGGAGGGATGGCGGAGGGTACCATTCAGACCACAGGGCCAAGGAAGACCCCTCGGAAGAGGGTATTTAGGCAGAGAGCCAGCTGCATGACCTGGCAAAGGGGGCACAGACTCCCAGGAGACAGAAAGACAGCATGAAGGTCCAAGAGCAGAACAAGCCTGGAGTGTTTGAGAAACAGAAAGGCCGGTATGAGGAGGGGAGGGGGATCTTAGATGAGGTTAGGAGGTAAGAATAGGCAGCAGGTCACACAGGGCTGCAGGCCAAGGTTTCATTCCAAGGACTGTGAGAAAACAAGGAGAGCAGATTAAAAAGATCTGTCTTGTGGCTCCGCAGAGAAGGCACTGCACGATTTGAGAGCAGAAGCCAAGACCGCTCGGGAGGCTGTTGTGAAAGTCCCAGTAAGAGATGAGGTGGCACGGACTGGAACGGGGGAGAGAGAGGTGAGAAGGCGCTGGAGGCAGGATCTATTTCAGAGCTGATAGGACTTGACAGTGGGTTGAGGTGGGTGTGAAGGAAAGAGGAAGGAAAGCAGGCCCTCTGCCTCCCCAGTACGCGCTTCACCAGCCTTCCTGACCAGCCAAGACCCTGGCCCAGCTCCCACCTCCACCCAAGCACCACCCTGATTTCCCTCCTCACAGGCTACATGTTCCAGAGCCCCCCTCCTCTCTCACCTGCACTCTCACCTCCCCAGCTTCTGTTGTAACTCCAAGAAGGAGAAGGAGGGAAAAAAAGGACGTGACTCGAATCTGCAATGGCAGCTGCTCTTGGCCCAGTGTGAATGTGTCTGGGATGTAAATCTGTTGTCTCTCTGGATAAAACAGGAAACAATTACTCATGCAGATGAAAAACTTTTATTCCCCTCCTTGACGGCTAACATCTCAAGGAGCCTTTACTATGTCAGTCCTCAGCTGAGATAGAAGCAAATATTTAACATCTATAGTCTCTGGGATAATGTAAGACAGCTCCTGGTTTAATAATGAGCTTCCGATTTTTGGCAGGACCACGGAGATACAAGGCAGGGAGAGGAGGAAGGCAAAGAACAGCGAGAGAGGTTCTAGGGAAGTGCACCTGAGAATTGCATGTGAAAATTACTTCAAAGTCGGGGAAGTCGATATGGTACTGGGTACTGGTCTAGTTACTGAGATGATACAGGGACTCCTGGGAGAGATGAGCCCTTAGCCCCTGGGCAGCGGACAGGGACCAGAACTGGAAATTACAGCCCTGGGTTCCAAGCTGGGGCTCATTTCATTCCATCATTCACTCATTTAACACATCTTCATTGAGCATCCACAATGTGCCAAGCCCTGTGTAGATTTTACTTTAGGTACTGGCAGGAGTGGGAGGGGATTAACAAGTAAACAGAAAAATTATGATGCAGAGTAAGCATTAGAATAAACCAGCACAGATTTGGATGCTGCTAATAAGAGCCCAAAGAAATTGCATCTAAGCAGAGGCCTTAGGAGGAGGTGGGCAAAGGCAGAAGAGATGGAATTCCAGGCAGAGGGAACAGCATATGCAAAGGCAGAAAGGCAAGAGGTGCTCAGCAGGCCCAGGGAGTTGCTAAGAGCTCAGTGTAGCTGCAAAGTAGATTGTAAAGTGTGGAAGGCAGCTTCTAAAATAGCTCCCAAGTTCTTCACCTCCTGCAGTTTATCCTTTGCACGGTCCTTGAATGTAGGTATGACCTGTGCATTGCTTCCAATCTGTAGAAAACAGGACAAAGGTGGCTGGGCGCGGTGGCTCACGCCTGTAATCCCAGCACTTTGGGAGGCCGAGGTGGGTGGATCACAAGGTCAGGAGATCGAGTCCATCCTGGCTAACACGTGAAACTCTGTCTCTACTAGAAATACAAAAAGTGCTGGGTGTGGTGTTTGTTTATTTATTTATTTTTCAACTGAAAAAGCTTAGTAGCCCAGCCCTGTGGTCATCCACTAACTCCAAAGTTATCAACTAGTGCTTAAGCTAGTTACGGGCTTATAAACACCAGAATTCTAGCTCAGCTGCAACAGAGATTAGTCAACAGCTGGCAAAGAGAAACACAGACAGGTGGACAAGAGCCAGAGAACACCAGAGACAAGAGCGAGGCTGATTAGGAAGCCAGAGCTGCGAAGCCAGACAGCCAGCAGCCTCTTTCCAACCCTGTTCCTCCACTACATCGTCACTCAGGTTTCTCTTTTCTTTGCTGCTTTCCTGGCTCACTTGAATCAATTCACAGGTGACTCCATACACCTGTCTGCCTCTGTACTTCCGACCCCAGTGGGGTCTTCATCCCTATCCAAAGGAGGCTGGAGAGTGAGGATTGCTTATCCAACTCTGGCTGAGGGCAGCTTCTGGAACAAAGAGGCTGCTTAGAACATGCCCATGGAAAGAAGTTTAATTGAATCCTTTGGAATTCCCCGCTTGTTGATGCTGGAGTGAAGCAGAGATATTCCATTCCATGAGGCCCATTTTGTAGATGGGGAACTGAGGCTAGAAAACATGTCCCTTGAGCCCTGTTTTTAATGATGACAAAGAGACAGTGGTGTGTAGTACAAAAGGCCTTGAACCACAGATGCAGAGATCTGGGCTTTACTTGTACCACTGTCAGGGACGCCCTGGTTGACTGCAGACAAGCCACTTATTCTCTGAATTTAGGAGAAAATCAGAAATTGCTGATTCATCACTCACTCAGCAAACATTTCTGGAGCCTCTTTGACGTGTCAGGCCTGGGGATAACTATTGAAATATGTGGGCTCCAAACTGTAGCCAGATCACATCATGGAAGTCGGGTTTGGCCCTGCGGATGGCTTTCGGTCACGTTTTCTCACTTGCTGTGTCTTCTTCACATATGTGTAAATGAGAGAAAAGCAGGCCTGTTTTTCAGGCTGCTATGCAGATTGAATAGTAACGTAGGATGGTGCAAAGAGCAGCCCTGGCCTGCAGAGGCTCTCAAGCTGTAGACAGCATTGGTCAATGGACTGCTGCAAAGAGCCAGCAACAGGCAGGACACTCAGTAGACCAGGGTCCACTCTGGAAACACTTCGTCCAAGCCACACACCTCTGGAAACTTAGCAGGAAGGCTTAATTTGAAACATTTGTGGTCATACTTCAGGATGTCACTTGTAATTTCCATGATCTGTAAAAAGGTGAACTTTCACACTCACATTTAATAGCTTCATTCTAACATCTCAGGTACCCCATAAACACATCACTCTGCACCCACAAAAATTACAAATAAAAAAATTTTATGTTGAATCTAATCAACAGAAAATAGCTTGAATCTAATCAAAACTATAGACAAAATCATGCGTTTGATATTCTGGTAACTTTTTGGAAATACAGAAATGCATATTAATCATTGCAATTCTCTATCTTTGCAGCAGTTATAGCCTATCGGGAAAAATTCCGAGAAATAGAAAAGCATTACAGATGGGATGGAATCATTAACAAGAGGTAGATTATGGAAATTTCCAAATGAGGGGCATGAGTAGTAGGGGTGACCTCAGCTTCCAAAGGGGTCTCTGGCCATAGAGTGAGGCAGGAGATTCCAGGTGAGCCCAGACAGGAGCAAGGAGGGGTTGGGCTTGTGACCAGAGCTGGAGTCCGGGAAGGGCCTCCACTGGCCACCCTGAGTACGACGAAGCTGTGGTACAATACCCAGCAGGGGCCTCACCACGCGCAGACAGGGCCCTCACCCCCTCCTGAGCTTCGAGCCCCCAGGGAGGCAGGCAGGAAGTGGTGTTTGCAGAGAGCGTTCAGCAGAGTGCCCAGCAGATGGCCTTTGTGCAGATGGTACATTTCCCAGGAGATCTCTCTCCCTGCCCTCCAGCCCCACCCCTGGTTCCAGGGAGGGCCACACCAGGGCAGGATCCAGCAGGACAGCAAGAAGCCAGCTCCCTGCCTGCCTGACTACACAGTGCCTGTGGCTCTCAGACAGGGCAGTAGTGGAGCAGTGGAGCTGCAGCCAGCCAGAACCCTGTTCAAATTTCAACTCTGCCTCTTACTAGTTGGTTGACCTGGGCACTTCCTTCCTTTTCTGGCCTCTATCGCCTTCTCTGTAAAACTGAACATGAATACCCGTCTCATTGGACATTGCATCCACCCGATGTTTACTGGGCATCAGTTATGAGTTAGGCACTGTTCCTGCTGTGAGATCCCAATGACACCTGGGGAGATCGATCATCATACTCAATAGAGCTTTCATTTATCATGTGCGTGCTTCCTCTATACCAGACCCTGGATGAAATGGTTTACAGCTAGTATCTCGTTTAATCTTCACCAAAACCCAAGCAGAGGTCGAATCATCCCATTTAACAGTTCAGAAAAAGAAGGCTCAGGAGGTGAAGCAAGCTGCCCAAAGAGTTTCAGCTTTAGCACAGCACAGCTGGGATGGAACCAAGGCCTGTGGGACACCAGCCTGCCTCGCAGTACCTCCCAAGGAGTCCACACCTGGGACATTCTGGGGAAATGCCTGGGATTAGCCAAGGTCCTTGATCCCCTTCCCACACTGCGTTGCACACAGGATGGGGCACACTAAGTGTCCATACCCAGTCAGGAGTGACTGGTGGAGGGTAGAACAGCATAACCAGGCATTCCACCTCACATCCGGGTCCTGCCCCTACATCTCAGTGGGACCTCAGCCAAGTGGCTCCCCATCTGGGCCTGGGCAATGAAGAGATGACAGTTGATAAAGATCTTTAGAGAGTTCTCTGAGCACTGATCAAATATAGAGTCACCATTTGGATCAGAGGGAGCTCGTGTTTCTGGCCTTGGATGCTGGCCTGCCACTCTCTAGCTTTGTGACCTTGGGTAAGTGACTTAACCTCTCTGAGCCTCGATCCAACTCAATTTTCCTGTCTGTATTCTAGGGATAGTAGTAATGCCTTCCTCACAGTGCTCAGAGGTTAAAGGAGATGATAGAGGCAAAGTGCCAGAGCAGGGTGCCAGGCCCCAACGGGGTGCAATGACATGCTGTGATCATAAGAAGAGTGGGCATGGTGGTAACCCCATATCCCTGCATCCTCCTGGCCCCAAGCATGGGAGGCAACACCCAGTAAACCTGTGGAATTGAGTTGAATCTACCAACCCCAGATAAGAACCCATGTGCAGTGACATGAACCCACTTGTAAAGACCTCATAGGAAAAAAATATGCTTTGTCCACAGTCCAGGATGGGAGGCCCAGTGAGGGCTTTATTGAGCAGGGCAGAATCTATTTTCTTTTTTCTCTTTTTTATTGTTTTGTTTTGTTTTTTTTTTTTTTTTGAGACGGAGTCTTGCTCTGTCTCCCAGGCTGGAGTGAAGTGGCGCGATCTCGGTTCACGGCAAGCTCCGCCTCCCGGGTTCACGCCATTCTCCCGCCTCAGCCTCCCGAGTAGCTGGGACTACAGGTGCCCGCCACCATGCCTGGCTAATTTTTTTATTTTTAATAGAGACGGGGTTTCACCATGTTAGCCAGGATGGTCTCGATCTCCTGACCTTGTGATCCCCCCGCCTCTGCCTCCCAAAGGGCTGGGATCACAGGCATGAGCCACCATGCCCGGCCCAGTGTCTATTTTCTTTCCCTCCATGTTAGAGTCAAGCCCATGTAGGGAGCTCCAAATGCCATGCCTTTCCCTAGCCGGTGACTGCTGTTATGCCGAACCCCTATCTTCTCCAATGGGGATGGCAGCAGGTTCGAGAAGCTGAAGAAGGGACCCAGGCCTGGTGAAGGAGACACGGAGTTTTACTGGGGCTTACATGCAGGGGAGAGCATCTAGCAGTGGTAGGCTGGGCAGGAGAGCCACACAACTTGCAAAACGCATGCAGCGTATATAGCATCTTCACTTAGCACCCGCCCCCAACAGTCTCCACCTGGCAACATTTACCTAACCTAAAACAAGGGGCCTTGATCCCCTGTACTGTCTGTGTTGCACAGGACCGGACAGGAGCTCAGATGTTCGTCATAGATAAGGAATGGGAATGAATCTCCAGGTTGGCCACGCCCAGATTCATTAGCTCAGAACTCCAAACCACATTCACCTGCACCTGCCACAAGGGTCATTCTTAGGGGATGCTTAAGTTATTGCTATCAGGTGTGTTCACCGTAAGCGGCTTTTGGGGAAATTGCCTGCTGGGTCTGGATGAGCAGGACCATCATAGGAGAAGGTCCCCCACGGTCAGAAGAGCCTGGTGATCTCAAGCACATCAGCTCTCCGGGCCTTACCTTCCCCATGCATCCATCCAGGGACCTCTTCCTCTGTGTCACTCTGGGCTCCATCCTCTTGGTGCATTTGGAGTCAGATGAGACCTTGGTTCAAATCCTTGGCTGGAGGGATGCAAGATGCACATGGAAGGAGAACCAATTCATCCTGTCCAGGCTCTTCTAGAGCAGCTGGTCCCCTGCTGAACTGTCTAGCTGACCCTAGACACCACAGCAAGCCCAGCCAAGGTGGGCCAAGCCAGGCCCTGATAGGCAGAAACACTCAGCTGACTTGAGACATGCGGGCAACAGTAACTGCTCGCTACATTTCGTGTGGCTTGTCATGGAGCAATAGCTCACCGGTGCAACCAAGAGGCAGCAGGGCGGTGCGTGCGGTAAGCAAACAGCCGTCCAACTGCCAAGGAACATTTCATATAGGAAGGCAGTATACAAAGGCAGGAAGCCTTGACAGCACCTGCAGTTTACCAGCAGTGTAGCTGTGAGGCCTGGTGCTGTGGGGGTCCTTCTACCACAAGAGAAGCCAGCCTGGGGACAGAGGATGGAGGAGACCCTGTTCCCCACTTGTCCCCTCGTGTGCTCCCACACGGCACAGATATTTGATGCTCAGAGCTGTGCCAGGCATCTTACAAAGGTGAAGGAAAGGAAAACTGTATAAATGGGGATGCCAGCTCAGTGCCCTGACCTGATGAACCAGTGCTGGAAGCTTCTGTTCAGGGATAAAAATAAGTGCTTCTTATTTCAGCTACAGTAGCAGGCTGTCTTTTGCCTGCTGCTGAAACTCCTATCTGATGCACAGCGGCTGCCTGGTCCCTGCAACTCCCTGATTTCTGCAAGACCAGGCCAGACACCAAGAACCTCCCATTCTGTCCCCATGCCAGAGGTCTGTGCCTAGTTGGTGCACTTCTGAATGCAATTAAAAAGCTGGTTTGAGGCCAGGTGCCATGACTCATGCCTGTAATCCCCACACTATGGGTGGCCGAAGCAGGTGGACCGCTTGGTCAGGAGTTCAAGACCAGCCTGACCAACATGGTGAAATGCCGTCTCTACTAAAAATACAAAAATTAGCCTGGTGTGGTGGTGTATACCTGTAATCCCAGCTACTTGGGAGGCTGAGGCAGAAGAATCACTTGAACCCAGGAGGCGAAGGCTGCAGTGAGCCGAGATCGTGCCACTGCACTCTAGCCTGAGTGACAGAGTAAGACTCAGTCTCAAAAAAAAAAACCATTGTTTGGTGCTCAGCCCAAATGTGGGACATTTTGTTTCTATTTTATTTTTTTCTCAATTGATTCTTTATGAAAAGTTCTTAACCTGCTCTGCCTTTTAAAACACTCTGTGTCACCCCCCCGCAAACAGCACAATCCAACAAGGTGCTGGTACTACTTCAAATTGCTGTCCACTTAAGATTAAAGTCCAAAAAGAAAGAGAGAAAATAAATAATCACAAGGCATGAAACTGACCACACCACTGTTGTCCCCTCTTTGGCTCCACACACGCTCTCAGACTTCCTGTTTCTGATTGCAGGCATGTAGCTGGAAGGTGAACTGAGATAGTATGAAAACAGGTGGAACCGGCTGCAAAAAGAGCACTGGGGCAGGAAACCTGGATCCTGTGCTGCTCGGATGGACTTGGCTGTGTGACCTTGGACTTGGCCATCCACTCTCTGTGCTTCAGTTTTCTCCTGTGTTCAGGGCATCATCACTAAGTCCTTTTCCCACTCTGCTCCTCTGTGAATTGAGTGAGGATCTTTCTCTTTAATTTCAGCCTCCATCTTGTAAACCAAAAAGTATCTGAGACAGGTCTCAATCGATTTACAGATTTGTTGTGCCAAGGTTAAGGACATGCCTGGAAGTAAAAAAAAAAAAAAAAAAAAACACGAAATTCCAGCAACAGTCTCTAGTCTGTGCCTTTCTTCAAAGATGATTTTGAGGGCTTTGATATTTAAAATGGAAAAGCAAGCTGGAGGGGAGAAAGGCAGGATATGGTCACATGACTGAATCCACATGTTACAAAGGAAAAGGAGCAGGTAGGGGATAGTCAATTATGTATTTGTCTCATGCTCAGCAATCAGCAGTTTACGTAAGATAAGGTGAACATAGAGAAGCTACCTGTGGAGCTATTTAACCTTTTATCTGTAGCGATCTACTTAGGAGCAAAAGGAACGGCAGCTTCTTGCATGACTCAGCTTTCAGCTTTTTTTTTTTTTTTTTTTTTTTTTGCCTATTTGGCATAGTGAATTGGGTTCCCAAGTTTTAATTTTCCTTTTAGAATCTGCAGCTGCAACCATGTCCCATGAGTGTAGTAAGGCTTAGGGTGTTTTTGGAGATGAGCAGGCCGGAGTTTTAATCCAACTATGATGCCCAAATGCTAAGTTAATGTTGGACAAATATTTAACCAACCTGATCTTCAGTTTGTCATCAGTAAATGGGGAATAATAATAATAATACCTTCTTTTGATAATTAGAGACAATGCATATGAGATATAAGCACACAGCAGATGTTCCATGGCTGGTAAATATTCTCCCTCTTCTTCTTTGTGTAGTCTGCTTGCTGTGTGTCTATGGAAGTCAGATGAGCATTTGCCCAGAGGCTGGGTAGATGGAGCCCACAAGCTCATAAGAATAAAATAACTAGAATGGAAACAGAAAATTAGATGTTCCATATGTTGTAACTCATTTTTGGCTGGAAATTATAGAGACCTCGGTTGGGAGTGTCATTAGATACTTGGAAAGGATGGGCAATGATTAGCACAGGTGGCTGGAGATGAACTCCCTGAACCGGCCCTGACATCTTGTTAGAGAGAGAAAAGCTCACATAGGTATGAGCCTAGAATTTCAGTTAATATGCATTTATTCCGTATCTTGTCATCACAGAGTTGAGTTTCGCAGTCTGCTAAGAGCAAAGAACTTCCCAGTAATATTGAAAGGTAATAGTCCTAAGGACCTTGAAAAGCCACATTTGTTAGGGAGTTTATTGCAGAATAGCATGCTTCTTCAGTAAAAGTGGAAAATCACCTTTGTGATTGATTTCACCGGACAGCACTAGTGATCCCCCATCATGACTTCCACTTTCGCATTCAGTCACCTCCACCTGTTGTGCATCTGGCAGAAACAGGAAAATGGCTAATGATATCTTTCCCCAGATGAGTATTTGTTTTGTATATAAGAATAATGTGACCAGACGCGGTGGCTCACGCCTGTTGCGGAAAGTCAAGGACCCCGAACGGAGGCCAAATTAATACTTTCATAATTTCTTACACCTGTCTTTACTGTAATCTCTGAACATAAATTGTGAAGATATCATGGACACCTATCACTTCCCCAATGAATATCCTTGTGATTTCCTATGCCTGTCTTTACTTTAACCTCTTAATCCTGTCATCTTCTTTGTAAGCTGAGGAGGATGAATGTCACCTCAAGACCCTGTGATGATTGTGTTAACTGCACAAATCGTTTGTAGAGCATGTGTGTTTGAACAATATGAAATCTGGGCATCTTAAAAAAAAAGAACAGGGTAACAGCGATGTTCAGGTAACAAGAGAGGTAACTTTGAACTGGCTGCTGGTGAGCCGGACGGAACAGAGCTATATTTCTCCTCTTTCAAAAGCAAATAGGAGAAGTATCGCTGAATTCTTCTTCTCAGCAAGGAACAGCCCTGAGAAAGAGAATGCGCCCTGAAGGTAGGCTTATAGACAGCCCCTTTTAAGGCATTCCGTCTTTTATGGTCAAAGCCCAAGGGATGAAATAAGTCCCAGTCTCTGTAGCGCTCCCAGGCTTATTAGGTGGAGGAAAATTCCTGACTAATAAATTTTGGTCAGAGGTTATCTGCTCTCAAACCGTTTCCTGATAAGATGTTATCAAGGACAATGCATGCCGAAACTTCATTAGCAATTTTAATTTCACCTCATCTGGTGGTCCTGTGATCTCACCCTGCCTCCATTTGCTTTGTGATATTTTATTACCTTGTGAAGTATGTGATCTCTGACCCATACCCTATTCGTGCACTCCCTCCCCTTTTGAAAATCGCTAATAAAACTTGCTGGTTTTACAGCTCGGGGAACATCACGGCTCCTGCCGACATGTGCTGTCTCCTGCGGACACCCAGCTTTGAATTTCTTTCTCTTGTGCTCTTTCCCTTTATTTCTCAACCCAGCCGAGACACTTAGGAAATAGTAAAGAACCCACGTTAAACATTGGGAGTGGGTTCTCCTGATAATGCCTGTAATCCCAGCACTTTGGGAGGCCGAGGAGGACAGATCACGAGGTCAGGAGATGGAGACCATGCTGGCTAACACAGTGAAACCCTGTCTCTACTAAAAATACAAAAAAATTAGCTGGGCATGGTGGCAGGTGCCTGTAGTCCCAGCTACTTGGGAGGCTGAGGCAGGAGAATGGCGTGAATCGGGGAGGTGGAGCTTGCAGTGAGCCTACCTAGATCGTGCCATTGCACTCCAGCCTGGGCGACAGAGCGAGACTCTGTCTCAAAAAAAAAAAAAAAAGAATAACGTAACTTTAAACGAGTATAGAATAACAAATCATCTCAACCACAGTAAAGCTCCTGAGAAGAAGTGAGCCAACAGCAATCAGATCCAGCTGCTGAGGCCACAGGGACTTTTTGTGGGAGGCCTCAGAGACCATCTGAGAGGAAGGGTGTCTGAATGAAGAGTGGGAGAATATCTCAGCCCAGAAGCTACTCCATTTCTTAATCTAAAAACACAGAGGTCTGTGCTTTTGTGTGGATTTGTGCCGGGTCAATTTAGCTAAGCTAGAAATACGTTTTCCAGAATTTCCTTTCCTGTATAGCTGCAGGTTACCAGGGGCCCAAGAGAAATTCACTGTGAGATTTGCAAGCTGAAACAGCAGTCACATTCTTCTTGCACTCAGAAGGAAATCTAGCCGAGCATTCAGCACGGGTACTCCACAAGTAAACATCAGGGGATGGAGCAGAGAGGGGCCAAGGGCACATTCGCTAGCCTCAAGGTTCAGGGTTAGACCCCTGGGTTGGTGTGGTCTGCTGCATGATGTCCCCACAGATCTAGCCAGGTCTTTGTCTCTGGAACCTATAAGTGTTACTTCATGTGGCAAAATAAACTTTGCAGACACTGCTTAAGATTAAGTTATAGATCTTGAGGCCAGGCACGGTGGCTCATGCCTGTAATCCCAGCGCTTTGGGAGGCCGAGGCAGATCACCTGAGGTCAGCAGTTCGAGACCAGCCTGGCCTACACGGCAAAACCCTGTCTCTACTAAAAATACAAAAAGGTAGCTGGAGGTGGTGGTGCACACCTGTAATCTCAGTTACTTGGGAGGCTGAGGCAGGAGAATCGCTTGAACCCAGGAGGCAGAGGTTGCAGTGAACCGAAATGGTGCTACGGTACTCCAAGCTGGGTGATAGAGTGAGACCACATCTAAAAAACATATTAAGTTCTAGACCTATAGATGATCCTGGATCGCTGACATAGGCCCTAAAAGTCATCACACAAGTGTCCTTATAAGAGGGACAGAGGGACATCTGACTGCAGAAAAGGAAAGGCAACGTGAAGATGAAAGCAGAGGGAGATCTGAGGATGCTACGCTGCTGGCCTTGAAGAGGAGGAAGGGGGACCATGGGCCAAGGAATGTAGCTCTCCAAGCTAGAAAAGGCCAGGAAGCAGATTCTCTCCTAGAGCCTCAGGAGAGAGGACGGCCCTACCTTGGTTTCAGCCTAGTAAAACTCATTCCGCACCTCTGACCTCCAGAACTATCAGACAATGTTTGCAGGCACTCAGTTTGTGGGATTTGTTACAGCAGCCCTAGGAAGCTAACATCCCTGTTAAGGTTCAGGGTCGTTCCCAGACAGGGGACTAGGAGTAGGATCCATCCAGCGCTGCTCTGATCTTGCTGTTACCTTCAGGAGATCCCAGGGAAGAGTTTGGAAAAGGGGAGGCTTTGGGTGTGGAATAGTTAAGTGACGTGTCATACAACCACACCAGAGGACACTGTGTGTGTGTGAAAAATGACATCCCATAGAGGTTGGATGATGCAGGGAAATGCTTAGGATGTAATGCCGAACAAAAAGAACAAGGAATTTTTTTAAGTACACGTAGTAGAACTCGACTGTGCTAAAAAGGGGGGGCAAGTCCAGGCTGAGAGCAAACAAAACAAAATATTGCAAAATGTACCCAAAGGCTATCTCTGGCTGGGGGGACTCACGTGATGACTGTTTACTCTGTACTTTTCTGTGTAGGGTCTCGTTTAGGAGGATTCAGGCCTGCAGAACAGCGGCTGCTAAATGAGCAACTTATAGCCAGAAGATTTTCAAATGTCAGCAGATCAGGAGCTCTGAGATAACATCAGAGGCCTCCCAGCTGCTCGTGGGACCCTCAGGGTTGGACCATGGGAGGGGAGGAGGGGGAAGAAGAGAGTGTTGGAAGAACTAAGGAGGCAAGTTACAGACAATCATCTGCCAGCAAACAGGTTTTTTTTTTTTTTTTTTTTTTTTTTTTTTTTTTTTTTTTTTTTTTTGAGGCGGAGTCTCGCTCTGTCACCCGGACTGGAGTGCAGTGGCCAGATCTCGGCTCACTGCAAGCTCCGCCTCCCGGGTTTACGCCATTCTCCTGCCTCAGCCTCCCCAGTAGCTGGGACTACAGGCGCCCGCCACCTCGCCCGGCTAGTTTTTTTGTATTTTTAGTAGAGACGGGGTTTCACCATATTAGCCAGGATGGTCTCGATCTCCTGACCTCGTGATCCGCCCGTCTCGGCCTCCCAAAGTGCTGGGATTACAGGCTTGAGCCACCGCGCCCGGCCGCAAACAGGTTTTCTAACCCGCCTTGCCTGTGGCTGCGCCTTGCCTGTGGCTGCGCCTTGCCTGTGGCTGCGCCTTGCCTGTGGCTGCGGCACTGTTCTCTTTTTGCGAGGGAAGTGGGAATACAATGTTTGCCTTTCCCATTCTCTAGGTCTCTGAATTGTTGGGAAACACACATCCAGGCCAACAGCAGGCTCATTTTAGCAAGCACCATTTCACACTGCTGCCAGCTGGGGCTGGATGGGGCTGGCGGGCATGGCAGCCTTCTCTCCCTGTCTCCAGAGCCGGGCTGAGACTACGCCACTGCCTCCGGGCTGGAAGGTGACTTTTATCTCCAAAAGAGCTGATCCTAGTTCTCTAGTTCTCCACGTGGTTTAGACATGAAGAAGCCCAGGACTGGAGGAAGAGACAGCAGTGCCGGCAGATCGCTGGGTGAAGCTGTGTCTATCTGGTGCCGCCATGAGTCACAAATTGGCAGGGTCCTGTGTTCAGAGGAGCCCTGGGCTGCCCAGCGGAGAGAGCTGTCAGGACGGACCCTTCTAAACCAGAAGCATGGGTCTTGGCTGCTGGGTGAGGAGCGGATCTGCCAGTTCCAGGCAGCGGGATCAGAGTGAGGAAGGGGCTTCTCCAAGCTTTGTGCTAATGGGAATTAGGCTGAGAAGGGACTTCCAACCTAGTAGAGCTTGGCTGGAGGCCTGGAGCAGCAAAGCTGTCTTTTGGCACTAAAAATTAATAACATGGAAAGCTGAGAAAGAACGAGGCTCTGAGCCTGCCTACCAGGCAGCCTGGGCAGAAGTCAAAGAATTCTATTTTTATCAAGAAGTGCCACGTTCTATTACACTACTCTAAAAGAGATGCTCATTTTTAACATGGCAAGGAAGTCTCCGTCAGGGGTAGCTCTGAAAGGAAAGGTCTGAGTTGCAGGGTGTGTGTGTACATATGTATATGTGCATATGTGTGTACATCTGTGTGCATGTGTGTGCATACATATATGATATATAAATATATATAAATATATTTAAATATAAAAACATATAAATACATTTATATACATAAATATATCTAAATATATGTATATAAATGTATACACATATATGTGTGTGTGTATATATATATGCATGCATGTGTACATGTGTGAGCACCTACAGGGGCTGTTCAGAGAAGCCAGAAAATGTGACTACAGAGATTTTTAACACCTGCGGCCTGGCTGGATTGGAGGCATGTGCCTGCTGGTCACTTCCCCTAGGCCAGATAAACAACCCAAGCGTCATACCCAGGACCCTGCATATTCACTGCAAACTCCAGAGGTCCCCAGTTGAGCTCACTGTCCTCCTGTCCAAGTCTGCCCCTCCTGTTCTGGGTCCCACTTAGCCCTGCACAAACTGAGGCACATCCGAGATGCTGGTTTCCCCTTGCCCTGCATTCAAAGTGGGGCTAAATCCTCTCCACCCATTCCTCACCTCCTTCTTTTGACCCACCATCAAAATAAACAGGACACACTACCATCTACCACACTCTCCTCATTTGTTCCCTTTCCTCACCACGCATGGGCTACCTGAACCCCATACCTGAGCCCCATCCCTAAGCATCCTCCTTCCTTCCTCCTGGTCTTGTACTTCCAAATCTCAGCAGCCACCATGGCTTCCCAGCTCCACCCACTGATGCCCCAAAACAGGGCGGACTCTGGACAAATGTGATAGAATAACTTCCCGCCTCTATCTCCTCCCTACCTCTTTAACTCTATGAAAATGACAGTAAGGGAATGAACAAAATAAAAGCTGTTAACTCACAGGGATGGAGAGAACATGACCTCAGGCAATGGCAGACAGGATCAAAGCACCCAACACTTGGGAGCAGCCTCAGAAGAGTTGAGGACAGTGTATGGTAAAGGTGAAGGGGGTGTGGGAGAGTGGAGGGGCAGGGTGGGCATCGAGAACAGAGACTCTCCAATAAATCCTGGGTTTGCAAACATCAGGCACCAAGAAGAACTGGCACTGAAAGCATGAGGTTGACTGAAAGTCAGTATACTGGCTGGGCACAGGGGCTCACACCTGCAATCCCAACACTTTGGGAGGCTGAGGCAGGAGGATCACTTGAGCCCAGGAGTTCAAGACCAATCTGGTCAACATAGGAGACCCCCATCTCTACAAACAATAAATTAGCTGGGCATGGTTGTGCGCGCCTGTAGTCCCAGCCACTTAGGAGGCTGAGGCAGGTAGACTGCTTGAGCCTAGGAGTTTGAGGCTGCAGTGAGCTGTTATCATGCCTCTACACTCTAACTTGGGCAACAGAGTGAGACCCTGCCTCTACAAATGAAAGTCGGTATACGGTTACCAGCTAGCACCCCAATCCATTTCCCTCACCTGCTCAAGCAGACCACACCCCTCCTCCCACCTCCCTCAGGAGACCCCAGATGATTGTGTGGTGAAACCACACCTGTCCAGTCTTGAGGACACAAAGCACAGGGGAGGAAAGGGTGGGATCCCAGCTGAAAGTGGGGCTGTGTTTAAGGGAAACACTACATTGTGAACTGCGGGGGCCTCTGCTCCCTTCCCTCCTGGCAAGTCCACAGCCCTCGCAATCCCTTAGGATGGAAATGGAAAGGTTCATTTCTGGAGAAACTGAAGGTGCCAGAAGGAGATACTCTGCCCGCTGATATCTGGGGATCCCCAACAAGAAGTTGGGCTCATCATTTTTGCTAGGCAGGGTTCTCCAGAGAAACAGAACCAGTAAGATAGATAGATGACAGATGGATGGCTGGATTGGTCAACAGACTGACAGGTAGATAGACAGAACACATAGACTGATGGATATAGATTTGTTATAAAGAATTGGCTCATGTAATTATGGAGACCGAGAAGTCCCATGATCTACCACCTTTAAACTGGAGACCCAGGAGAGCAGATGGTGTAAGTCCTAGTTCACAGAGAAGAGAAGACCAACGTTCCAGCTCAAGTGTTCAGGCCAAGAGAGCAAATTCTCCTGCCTTTCTGTTCTATTCAGGCCTTCAAGGGTACGGTGCCCGCCCACACTGAGGAGGGCAGCTTGCTTTATTTAGTCCATCCATTAAAACGCTAATCTCATCAGGAAACATCCTCTTAGGCACACCCAGAAATAATGTTTAACCAATTAACTGGACACCCTAAGAACCTGTCAAATTGACACATAAAACTAATTATCACACCATCCAATTACTCTCCAAAAAAAGCACTCTAGGTGACAATCCCACCCATATACAGTTTGAAAAGTTCCTAAGAATCTGCTCTGATCTTAAAAAGAAACAATGGTTCAGGAGAGATTGAGGAAGAAAGTCAGAAAGAAACTAATTGGGAAAAGTAAAAAAAAAAAAAAAAAAAAAAAAAAAAAGTATCTGCAGAAAATTAAAACAAGGGAGAAAATACAACCTTCAAAAATGAGATATAATATGCTCAGAAAGAAAACAGGAGAGCCCACACATCAAACAACAATGGAATGTTTTTAAAAAGGGAACAAAAAAAAAGCTCTTAGATTTTTTTAAGGCATGAGCAGAATGAAAAATTCCTCAACCAAGAGTTGAGGAGAGTAGAATGAAAAGACAAAAAGATGGAAAACAGGAAGAAAGAGATCAGATAATTAGAGGATCAAGGCAGTCTGGCATCTGACTCCAGTGTGTTTCAACATAAATAAATAAAAGGTGCACGTGCAACAGCACAACTCCAGAGGATGCCATTCATAGAATATGGGGTGAACAGTGCCCTGGAGTCAGACGCTGCAGAGGCCCTGATCAGAGGGAGAGAAATCAGGCAATCAATGCTACAGATATTTTGGCAAAGCCAAAGGACACACGTTTCCAAGTTGAAAGGGCCAGTGAATACTCAGCACAGTGGGTAAAAGAGACTCACACTAGAGCACATCATTGTCAATGGCAATCAGAGACTGAATGCAGTGGCTCATGCCTGTAATCTCAGCACTTCAAGAGGCTGAGGCTTGAGAATCCTCAGTAAGAAGTTGGGTTCACCTTTTGTATTAGTCAGGGTTCTCCAGAAAAACAGAAACAATAAAATAGATGGATGGATGGATGGATGGATAGATTGATAGGTAGAGAGACAGACATAAGACATATACAGATGGATATAGATTTATTATAAAGGATTGACTCATGCAGTTGTGGAAGTCAAGAAGTTCTATAATCTAGAAAGATTGCTTGAGGCCAGGAATTTGAGACCAGCCTGGGCAATATAGCGAGATCACATCTCTACAAAAAATTAAAAAATTAGGCAGCCATAGTTGCACATGCCTGTTGCCCCAGATACTCAGGAGGCTGAGATAGGAGGATCACTTAGGCCCAGGAATTCGAAGCTGCAGTGAGCTAGGATTGCACCACTGCCCTCCAGCCAGGGCAAAAGAGTGAGACCCTGCCTTTTAGAAAAAAAAATTAAAATATTAAAGAATGTCAGAGAAAAAAATAGTTCAATAATAGTGATAGCTAACATTAATTCAGTTCATTAAATTCCAGGGACTATTTTAAGTATTTTATGTATAACTTCTAGTGAGAAAAAACTGGTCCCGTTAATAAACATATTGGAATTTAAAATGCCATCAAATATCAATGGCCATGCTGAGTGCTAGAAGATGAGGGGACAATGCCTTCAAAGTTCTGAGGAGAAATATTTCCCATCCTAGAGTTAGTGAACCAAAAAGTATCTGAGACAGGTTTCAATCCATTTAGAAGTATATTTTGCCAAGGTTAAGGACATGCATGGAAGAAAAGGACACAGAATCATAGAAACAGTCTATGATCTGTCCCTTTCTCCAAAGATGATAGCGAGTGCTTCAATATTTAAATGGGGGAAACAGACATGGAACAATTCCTCTCTGGAGGGGATAGAGGAAGAGTATGGTAATCCACATGTTGCAAGGGGAAAAGAGCAGCTAGGGAATAGTCAATTACATATCTGTCTCCTGCTCAGTAAATGGGCACTTTACATAAGATAAGGTAAACACAGAGTAGCTACCTGTGGAGATATTTAACCTTTTATCTGTAGCCATCTACTTAGGAGCAAAAGGAAAGGCAGTTTCTTGCATGACTCAGCTTTCAGCTTCTTTTTCTTTTTTCCTTTTGGCATACTGAATTGGGGTCCTAAGTTTTTATTTTCCTTTCACAAGTTCAACATCCAGTCACATTATTAATCAAAGGTGAGGGTCAAACAAAAACATTGTCAGATAAGGAGGGGCTCAGAAAATGGGCCTCCTGTGCACCCTTTCTTAGGAAGCTACTGGAAAACAGGCTTTAGCAAAAGAAGATAATAAGAAAGAGAAAAATGCATGTTAAAAGATAATTTTGAAAAACAAGTTAAATGATAACTCAATATAGATATAAAAATGAATATGTGCTGTATTAGTCCATTTGCACACCGCTATTGAGGAGTGGAAAAATACTGAATATCAGAGGTCAGAAATGTCAGGAAACTCCCGTTAATGCTAAAACAACAAGGTTATCTGGAAAGTCCCTAGCAGGGCAAGCGACCGTTTGTGGTTTGATCAAAGGGTGGGAACCAATGAACAACTAACTAATGTTTAACTTTAAATGTCAGCCAATTGTAAACCTACAACTGTAAAAATCCCCAGTGACTCTGTAACTTGCTGTAACTTGTTTGTGTCTGGCTATAAAAGACAGCTGAACACCGAGCTCGGGGTCTCTCCCTAGGATCGGATACCTAGCTGGAGGGAACCGATTTCGAACTCGAAATAAAGCGATCCCTGCCACTTGGCTTTGTCTCTGGACTCTGGTGGTTGCTTTCGGGTCATCGCGGGTCTGGGCATTACATCTTGGGGGCTCGTCCGGGATTGCCCCTAAGCCCACCAGACCCCAGGCCAACGGGTCATCGCAAAAGTGAGTAAGCCGGCTCTGTTTATATGTTGTCTCTCTGCCTCTGAATAATCCCGCGGGGTCTGTATATGAGACTGATCTAGTCCTGGCGGACGCGCTATAGGACAGTCAGTGGAGGCCGGTGGGAGACGTCCTCTGGTACTCATCTGGGGCTCTGTATTCTGTGGCCCATCTGCTTCTGGTTGGGTCCTAAGCCCAAGATGCGCTAGCGATCAACATATCTTGGTTGTTGGAAGTTATCTGTTGCTCACCCCTTACTAATTTACCTTGATTTACAGGAGCTTCGGAGCCAGTCCTGTACCAGGCACTAATATCCCTTACCACCCATCTTCTATCAACAGGACTTCCTCAGAATGGGCAACTCCCAGACCACACCACTTTCTCTCCTTGTCAATAATTTTAAAGATGTGAGAGCAAGGGGACATGATCTCAGTATAGAACTTAAAAAGGGGGGGGGGGGAGCAAGATGGCCGAATAGGAACAGCTCCAGTCTCCAACTCCCAGTGTGAGCGACACAGAAGACCGGTGATTTCTGCATTTTCAACTGAGGTACTGGGGTCATCTCACTAGGGAGTGCCGGACAATCGGTGCTGGTCAGCTGCTGCAGCCTGACCAGCGAGAGCTGAAACAGGGCGAGGCATCGCCTCACCTGGAAGCGCAAGGGGGAAGGAAATCCGTTTTCCTAGCCAGGGGAACTGAGACACACAACACCCGGAAAATCGGGTAACTCCCACCCCAATACTGCACTTTAAGGAAACAGGCACACCAGGAGAATATATCCCACACCTGGCCGGGAGGGTCCCACGCCCATGGAGCCTCCCTCACTACTAACTCAGCAATCTGTGGCGATCTATCCACAAGGCAGCAGTGAGGCTGGGGGAGGGGTGCCCGCCATTGCTGAGGCTTAAGTAGGTAAACAAAGCCGCTGGGAAGCTCGAACTGGGTGGAGCTCACAGCAGCTCAAGGAAGCCTGCCTGTCTCTGTAGACTCCACCTCTGGGGACAGCCCACAGCTGAAGTCCAATAGGGGAAGCAGCGGGGGCCGGTGCAGACGCGAACGACTCTGTCTGACAGCTTTGGGGAGAGCCGTGGATCTCCCAACGCGGAGGTTGAGATCTGAGAATGGACAGACTGCCTGCTCAGGTGGGTCCCTGACCCCTGAGTAGCCTAGCTGGGAGACATCCCCCACTAGGGGCAGTCTGACACCCCACACCTCACAGGGTGGAGTCACCCCTGAAAGGAAACTTCCAAAGGAAGAATCAGACAGGTACACTCGCTGTTCAGCAATATTCTATCTTCGGCAACCTCTGCTGCTGATACCCAGGCAAACAGGGTCTGGAGTGGACCTCAAGCAATCTCCAACAGACCAACAGACAGTCCTTCTGACTGTCAGACGGAAAACTAGCAAACAGGAAGGACACCTATACCAAAACCCCATCAGTACGTCACCATCATCAAAGACCAGAGACAGATAAAACCACAAAGATGGGGAAGAAGCAGGGCAGAAAAGCTGGAAATTCAAAAAATAAGAGCGCATCTCCCCCTGCAAAGGAGCGCAGCCCATCGCCAGCAACGGATCAAAGCTGGTCAGAGAATGACTTTGACGAGATGAGAGAAGAAGGCTTCAGTCCATCAAACTTCTCAGAGCTAAAGGAGGAATTACGTACCCAGCGCAAAGAAACTAAAAATCTTGAAAAAAGAGTGGAAGAATTGACAGCTAGACTAATTAATGCAGAGAAGATCATAAACGAAATGACAGAGATGAAAACCATGACACGAGAAATACGTGACAAATGCACAAGCTTC
Organism: Trachypithecus francoisi; assembly: GCF_009764315.1. NCBI lineage: Eukaryota > Metazoa > Chordata > Mammalia > Primates > Cercopithecidae > Trachypithecus > Trachypithecus francoisi. The sequence continues at coordinate 11,171,976 of NW_022681468.1, forward strand.
AGTAACCGACTCGATCAACTGGAAGAAAGAGTATCAGCGATTGAGGATCAAATGAATGAAATGAAGCGAGAAGAGAAACCAAAAGAAAAAAGAAGAAAAAGAAATGAACAAAGCCTGCAAGAAGTATGGGATTATGTTAAAAGACCAAATCTACGTCTGATTGGGGTGCCTGAAAGTGAGGGGGAAAATGGAACCAAGTTGGAAAACACTCTGCAGGGTATCATCCAGGAGAACTTCCCCAACCTAGTAGGGCAGGCCAACATTCAAATTCAGGAAATACAGAGAACGCCACAAAGATACTCCTCCAGAAGAGCAACTCCAAGACACATAATTGCCAGATTCACCAAAGTTGAAATGAAGGAAAAAATCTTAAGGGCAGCCAGAGAGAAAGGTCAGGTTACCCACAAAGGGAAGCCCATCAGACTAACAGCAGATCTCTCGGTAGAAACTCTCCAAGCCAGAAGAGAGTGGGGGCCAATATTCAACGTTCTTAAAGAAAAGAATTTTCAACCCAGAATTTCATATCCAGCCAAACTAAGTTTCATCAGTGAAGGAGAAATAAAATCCTTTACAGATAAGCAAATGCTTAGAGATTTTGTCACCACCAGGCCTGCCTTACAAGAGACCCTGAAGGAAGCCCTAAACATGGAAAGGAACAACCGGTACCAGCCATTGCAAAAACATGCCAAAATGTAAAGACCATCGAGGCTAGGAAGAAACTGCATCAACTAACGAGCAAAATAACCAGTTAATATCATAATGACAGGATCAAGTTCACACATAACAATATTAACCTTAAATGTCAATGGACTAAATGCTACAATTAAAAGACACAGACTGGCAAACTGGATAAAGAGTCAAGACCCATCAGTCTGTTGTATTCAGGAGACCCATCTCACATGCAGAGACATACATAGGCTCAAAATAAAGGGATGGAGGAAGATCTACCAAGCAAATGGAGAACAAAAAAAAGCAGGGGTTGCAATCCTAGTCTCTGATAAAACAGACTTTAAACCATCAAAGATCAAAAGAGACAAAGAAGGCCATTACATAATGGTAAAGGGATCAATTCAACAGGAAGAGCTAACTCTCCTAAATATATATGCACCCAATACAGGAGCACCCAGATTCATAAAGCAAGTCCTTAGAGACTTACAAAGAGACTTAGACTCCCATACAATAATAATGGGAGACTTCAACACTCCACTGTCAACATTAGACAGATCAACGAGACAGAAAGTTAACAAGGATATCCAGGAATTGAACTCATCTCTGCACCAAGCGGACCTAATAGACATCTATAGAACTCTCCACCCCAAATCAACAGAATATACATTCTTCTCCAGCACCACATCGCACTTATTCCAAAATTGACCACATAATGGAAGTAAAGCACTCCTCAGCAAATGTCAAAGAACAGAAATTATAACAAACTGTCTCTCAGACCACAGTGCAATCAAACTAGAACTCAGGACTAAGAAACTCAATCAAAACCGCTCAACTACATGGAAACTGAACAACCTGCTCCTGAATGACTACTGGGTACATCACGAAATGAAAGCAGAAATAAAGATGTTCTTTGAAACCAATGAGAACAAAGATACAACATACCAGAATCTCTGGGACACATTTAAAGCAGTGTGTAGAGGGAAATTTATAGCACTAAATGCCCACAAGAGAAAGCAGGAAAGATCTAAAATTGACACTCTAACATCACAAAAAAGAACTAGAGAGGCAAGAGCAAACACATTCAAAAGCTAGCAGAAGGCAAGAAATAACTAAGATCAGAGCAGAACTGAAGAAGATAGAGACACAAAAAACCCTCCAAAAAAATCAATGAATCCAGGAGTTGGTTTTTTGAAAAGATCAACAAAATTGACAGACCATTAGCAAGACTAATCAAGAAGAAAAGAGAGAGGAATCAGATAGACGCAATAAAAAATGATAAAGGGGATATCACCACTGACCCCACAGAAATACAAACAACCATCAGAGAATACTATAAATGCCTCTATGCAAATCAACTAGAAAATCTAGAAGAAATGGATAATTTCCTGGACACTTACACTCTCCCAAGACTAAACAGGAAGAAGTTGAATCCCTGAATAGACCAATAGCAGGCTCTGAAATTGAGGCAACAATTAATAGCCTACCCACCAAAAAAAGTCCAGGACCAGATGGATTCACAGCTGAATTCTACCAGAGGTACAAGGAGGAGCTGGTACCATTCCTTCTGAAACTATTCCAATCAATAGAAAAAGAGGGAATCCTCCCTAACTCTTTTTATGAGGCCAACATCATCCTGATACCAAAGCCTGGCAGAGACACAACAAAAAGAGAATTTTAGACCAATATCCCTGATGAACATCGATGCAAAAATTCTCAATAAAATACTGGCAAACCGGATTCAGCAGCACATCAAAAAGCTTATCCACCATGATCAAGTGGGCTTCATCCCTGGGATGCAAGGCTGGTTCAACATTCGCAAATCAATAAACGTAATCCAGCATATAAACAGAACCAAAGACAAGAACCACATGATTATCTCAATAGATGCAGAAAAGGCTTTTGACAAAATTCAACAGCCCTTTATGCTAAAAACGCTCAATAAATTCGGTATTGATGGAACATACCTCAAAATAATAAGAGCTATTTATGACAAACCCACAGCTAATATCATACTGAATGGGCAAAAACTGGAAAAATTCCCTTTGAAAACTGGCACAAGACAGGGATGCCCTCTCTCACCACTCCTATTCAACATAGTGTTGGAAGTTCTGGCTAGGGCAATCAGGCAAGAGAAAGAAATCAAGGGTATCCAGTTAGGAAAAGAAGAAGTCAAATTGTCCCTGTTTGCAGATGACATGATTGTATATTTAGAAAACCCCATTGTCTCAGCCCAAAATCTCCTTAAGCTGATAAGCAACTTCAGCAAAGTCTCAGGATACAAAATTAATGTGCAAAAATCACAAGCATTCTTATACACCAGTAACAGACAAGCAGAGAGCCAAATCAGGAGTGAACTTCCATTCACAATTGCTTCAAAGAGAATAAAATACCTAGGAATCCAGCTTACAAGAGATGTAAAGGACCTCTTCAAGGAGAACTACAAACCACTGCTCAGTGAAATCAAAGAGGACACAAACAAACGGAAGAACATACCATGCTCATGGATAGGAAGAATCAATATCGTGAAAATGGCCATACTGCCCAAGGTGATTTATAGATTCAATGCCATCCCCATCAAGCTACCAATGACTTTCTTCACAGAATTGGAAAAAGCTGCTTTAAAGTTCATATGGAACCAAAAAAGAGCCCGCATTGCCAAGACAATCCTAAGTCAAAAGGACAAAGCTGGAGGCGTCACGCTACCTGACTTCAAACTATACTACAAGGCTATAGTAACCAAAACAGCATGGTACTGGTACCACAACAGAGATATAGAACAATGGAACAGAACAGAGTCCTCAGAAATAATACCACACATCTACAGCCATCTGATCTTTGATAAACCTGAGAGAAACAAGAAATGGGGAAAGGATTCCCTATTTAATAAATGGTGCTGGGAAAATTGGCTAGCCATAAGTAGAAAGCTGAAACTGGATCCTTTCCTCACCCTTTATACGAAGATTAATTCAAGATGGATTAGAGACTTAAATGTTAGACCTAATACCATAAAAACCCTAGAAGAAAATCTAGGTAGTACCATTCAGGACATAGGCATGGGCAAGGACTTCATGTCTAAAACACCAAAAGCAACGGCAGCAAAAGCCAAAATTGACAAATGGGATCTCATTAAACTAAAGAGCTTTTGCACAGCAAAAGAAACTACCATCAGAGTGAACAGGCAACCTACAGAATGGGAGAAAATTTTTGCAACCTACCCATCTGACAAAGGGCTAATATCCAGAATCTACAAAGAACGCAAACAAATATACAAGAAAAAAACAAACAACCCCATCAAAAAGTGGGGAAAGGATATGAACAGACATTTCTCAAAAGAAGACATCCATAGAGCCAACAGACACATGAAAAAATGCTCATCATCACTCGCCATCAGAGAAATGCAAATCAAAACCACAATGAGATACCATCTCACACCAGTCAGAATGGCAATCATTAAGAAGTCAGGAAACAACAGGTGTTGGAGAGGATGTGGAGAAATAGGAACACTTTTACACTGTTGGTGGGATTGTAAACTAGTTCAACCATTATGGAAAACAGTATGGCGATTCCTCAAGGATCTAGAACTAGATGTACCATATGACCCAGCCATCCCACTACTGGGTATATACCCAAAGGATTATAAATTACTCTACTACAAAGACACATGCACACGTATGTTTATTGCAGCACTATTCACAATAGCAAAGACTTGGAATCAACCCAAATGTCCATCTGTGACAGACTGGATTAAGAAAATGTGGCATATATACACCATGGAATACTATGCAGCCATCAAAAAGGATGAGTTTGTGTCCTTTGTAGGGACATGGATGCAGCTGGAAACCATCATTCTTAGCAAACTATCACAAGAAGAGAAACCAAACACCGCATGTTCTCATTCATAGGTGGGAACTGAACAATGAGATCACTTGGACTGGGGAAGGGGAACATCACACACTGGGGCCTATCATGGGGAGGGGGGAGGAGGGAGGGATTGCATTGGGGAGTTATACATGATATAAATGATGAATTGATGGGTGCTGACGAGTTGATGGGTGCAGCACACCAACATGGCATAAGTATACATATGTAACAAACCTGCACGTTATGCACATGTACCCTAGAACTTAAAGTATAATAAAAAAAAGAAAAAGAAAAAGAAAAAAAAAAAAAGAACTTAAAAAGGGAAAATTAATAACCCTCTGCCGCTCTGAGTGGCCCACCTTAGGCGTAGGCTGGCCAGCCGAGGGAACTTTTTGCCTCCCCATTATCCTCCAGGTAAAATCAAGGGTTTTCCTGCCAGGTCGTTCGGGACACCCAGATCAGATCCCCTGCATTTTAGTCTGGCAAGATCTGGTGGAAAATCCGCCCCCGTGGCTAGCTCCCTTTCTGCTGACCTCTGAACCCTGTAAAACCCTAGTCGCGCAACCAACTGGGACCACCAAAAGACCAAAAACTCCAACTGCCCCCTTGCCCCCTGTGTTGCCTGACAGCCAGGACCTCGCATCCTTGGAACCCCCGCCTTAACCTCCCCCTCCCGGACCCTATGCCCAAGCCCAACAGGCCGCACTCCCAGGAAGCCATGAGGGCCAAGAAGCGGCCGCGGCGCCAGGAGAAACTGAAAGTGAACATGGCTCGGGAGGGCCGGCAGGGCGAACGCGCAGGCGTGTCCAGCGTGAGGCAACTCCGCGAGTTCCCGATTCCACTGTAGCGCTCCCCTTAAGGGAAATAGGACCCCCCGATGACACAGGTAACCCTAGACTCCAGTACTGGCCATTCTCTACCAGTGACCTGTACAACTGGAAGACTCAGAATGCCCGGTTCTCTGATAACCCCAAGGACCTAACAGCCCTTCTAGATAGTGTCATGTTCACTCATCAGCCCACCTGGGATGACTGCCAACAGCTCCTCCGCATTCTGTTCACAACGGAGGAACGGGAGAGAATCCAGGTAGAGGCTAGAAAGTTGGTTCCTGGAGATGATGGTCAACCGACTGCAAACCCTGACCTCGTTAATGCAGCACTTCCCTTGACCAGGCCAACGTGGGACTACAATACAGCAGAAGGTAGGGGAAAGCTACTCGTTTATCGCCAGACTCTAATGGCGGGTCTCTGGGCTGCAGCTCGCAAGCCCACTAATTTGGCTAAGGTATATTCTGTTTTACAGGGAAAAACAGAAAGCCCTGCTGTTTATCTAGAAAGACTAATGGAAGCCTTTAGACAGTATACACCTATAGATCCAGAGGCACCTGAAAATCAGGCAGCAGTCGTTATGTCCTTTGTCAAGCAGGCGGCCCCAGATATTTTTAAAAAGCTACAAAAATTAGAAGATTTGGAGGGAAACAGGTCCAGGACCTCCTTCACATAGCACAGAGAGTTTACAACAACAGAGATGCTCCAGAGGAAAGACAAATTAGGGCCACTGAGAAAATGACCAAAGTCCTGGCAGCGGTCATTCAAAAAGAGCAACCACCACCAGGAAGCACCCAATCCACACGTGCCCCAAGGCGCAATCTGAGTAAAGACCAATGTGCATACTGTAAAGAAATTGGTCACTGGATAAAAGACTGCCCCAAAAAGAAACAGCGACAGCCAGGCCAAGGACAACGGCAGCCCAAATCTATGCCGATACTAGTTACCCAAGATACAGACTAGGGGAGATGGGGTTCGGATCCCCTCCCCGAACCTAGGGTAACTTTACAAGTGGAGGGGTCCCTGGTCCAGTCCCTGGTCGATACCGGGACACAACATTCAGTCTTAGTCAAGCCCTATGGAAAGTTATCTTCCAACTCCTCCTGGGTTCAAGGGGCCACAGGAACCAAGAAATATCCATGGACAACCCAGAGAGCAGTAAACTTGGGAACCGGGAAAGTGTCCCATAGCTTCCTGGTCATCCCTGACAGCCCTTGTCCCCTGTTGGGGAGAGATCTGTTGACAACAATGGGGGCACAAATCCATTTTCAACCAGAAGGGCCCAAAGTGACTGACTCCCAAAACAGGCCACTATCTGTTCTTACCGCAACTCTAGAGGAGGAGTACCGGCTTCACCAGGAGTTAATGCCTCCTAACCAGAATATAGACTCCTGGCTCCAGAGCTTCCCGGAGGCTTGGGCAGAAACAGGAGGGCTAGGGCTAGCAAAGCACCATCCCGCCATTTTTGTTGAGCTTAAGCCCGGGATGGACCCTGTTCGCGTGCGCCAATACCCAATGGCCCTGGAAGCCAAAGAGGGAATTCTACCACACATCTGCCGACTCCTAGATCATGGAGTCCTACGCCCCTGCCACTCACCATGGAACATTCCGCTGCTACCAATACAAAAACCCAACAGTAAAGAATATAGGCTGGTACAAGACTTAAGAGACGTCAATAAAAGGGTAATGGACATACACCCGACGGTGCCAAATCCATACACCCTCCTGAGTACCTTGAGTCCTGAAAATCAATGGCATACTGTTCTAGACCCAAAAGATGCTTTTTTTAGCCTGCCTTTAGCCCCTAAAAGCCAGGAAATTTTTGCCTTTGAGTGGACAGACTCTGAGAGAGGCATAAGTGGCCAACTGACGTGGACCAGACTGCCACAAGGATTCAAAAACTCCCCAACTCTGTTTGATGAAGCGCTCCACGAAGACTTGGGTGAGTACCGACGCCAACACCCCAGTATAACTCTCTTGCAGTATGTTGATGATCTCTTAATAGCGGCAACGTCCCCAGAGGCCTGCATCCAAGGAACCAAAGACCTCCTGAAAACCTTGGGAAACCTGGGTTATCGAGCCTCAGCTAAAAAGGCCCAGATCTGCAGGCCAGAGGTAACCTACTTGGGGTATCTACTTAGAGGGGGACAGCGCTGGCTAACAAATGCTCGAAAAGAAACTGTCCTACAGATCCCCAGACCGCAGTCAACACGACAGGTAAGAGAGTTCCTGGGATCTGCAGGGTTCTGCAGACTCTGGATACCTGGCTTCGCTGAACTGGCAAAACTCCTCTATCAGGCTACCAAAGAGCAGCAGCCCTTCAGTTGGACTGAAGAGGCTGAGCAAGCTTTCCAGCAAATCAAAACTGCTCTGCTCTCGGCCCCCGCGCTGGGTCTTCCGGATGTCTCTAAGCCTTTCCACTTATACATGGACGAAAGCCGGGGCATAGCGAAAGCAGTATTAACTCAAAATTTAGGTCCCTGGTGCAGACCGGTTGCATACCTCTCAAAGAGACTGGACCCGGTAGCTGCAGGATGGCCTCCTTGCCTCCGGATGATTGCTGCAATGGCCCTGATGGACAAAGATGCTAACAAACTGGCCATGGGCCAAGAATTACAAGTCACCACCCCTCATGCTGTCGAGGGCATCCTCCAACAACCCCCTGACCGATGGCTCAGCAATGCTCTGCTTACCCATTATCAAGGGCTGTTACTAAACCCCCTCAGAATAACATTTAAGCCCCCGACAACCCTAAACCCAGCATCATTGCTGCCAGACCCAGACTTAAGTAAGCCGCTCCACAACTGTGCTGAAATACTAGCCCAGGTACATGGAGTCAGAGAAGACCTCCAGGACCGACCGCTACCAGATGCAGACCTCACCTGGTTCACTGAGGGAAGCAGCTTCGTTCACCAAGGACAGAGGTATGCGGGGACAGCGGTAACCTCAGAGACTGAGATAGTTTGGGCTGAGCCTTTACCTCCAGGAACATCGGCTCAAAAGGCTGAGTTAATAGCCTTGGCACAAGCCCTGAAACTAGGCAAAGACCGTAAACTGACAGCCGGTATGCATTTGCCACTGCCCACATACATGGGGCTATATACAGAGAGAGGGAGCTTCTCACAGCTGAAGGAAAAGACATTAAAAATAAAGAAGAAATCTTAAATCTTCTGGCTGCCCTTTGGGAACCCAAAAAGCTGGCTATCGTCCACTGTCCGGGACATCAAAAAGCCACTAACCCAGTCACTCGAGGAAACAACCTGGCTGACCAGACTGCAAAAGACGTGGCTAAAACCACTCCTCAGCTGCTGGCCCTCCAGCTGCCTGATCCCGGGCCCAGAGAGTTGCCCTTTCACCCAGAATACTCAGAAGAAGACCTTCAGTGGATAAGTAAACTCCCTGGAACACAGGTCAGTAATCAGTGGTGGAAAGATTCTAACAACAATACCATTCTCCCGGACAGGTTGGGGCAATAGCACAAATCCACCGAAGCACTCATCTGGGCCCGCGGCAGATGTTAAATTTGATTCAACACACTGGACTAAAAATTAAAAACGCCCCTGAAAAAGTAGACGCCACGGTTAAAAACTGTGTAGTATGTCAACTCAATAACGCCAGTCACGGGACCCAGACCTCGGGAAAAAGACACAGGGGAGATAGACCTAGTATATTGGGAAATTGACTTTTCTGAAATAAAGCCAGGAAAATATGGATACAAATATTTACTAGTTTTTATAGATACATTCTCAGGATGGGCAGAAGCTTTTCCGACAAAAAAAGAAACTGCACAGATTGTGGCCAAAAAGATCCTAGAAGAAATCCTGCCCAGGTACGGCTTTCCAGTCATGATAGGATAATGGGCCGGCCTTCACCGCAAAGGTAAGTCAGGGACTGGCTTCCATCCTTGGGGCTAATTGGAAACTACATTGTGCTTATCGACCCCAAAGCTCAGGTCAGGTAGAAAGAATGAATAGAACATTAAAAGAGACCCTAACTAAATTGACCATGGAGACTGGCGCTAACTGGGTAGTCCTCCTCCCCTACGCTCTGTTCCGGGCACGTAACTCTCCTTATAAACTAGGACTTACCCCTTATGAAATAATGTATGGCAAACCACCCCCTATCCTGCCTAACCTTAAAGACAATCTCCTCAAAGCTGACACAGATAATGGTCTTGAACTTTTGTTCTCCTTATAAGCCCTACAGAGAGCTCATGAGGAAGTCTGGCCCAAGCTAAAACAACTATATGAAGCTGGGCCTCCACCCATTCCACATCAATACAAACCGGGAGACTGGGTCTTCATCAAGCGCCACCGACAAGAAACCCTAGAACCCGGGTGGAAAGGACCATTCCAGGTGATCCTGACTATGTCTACAGCCCTCAAAGTGGAAGGCATCGCCGCCTGGATTCATCACACCCACGCCAAGCCTATAGACCCGCTCTCGGACCTTGTTACATCCTCGACGGGAGAGGCAGCAACCTGGACAGTTGACCGGACCAAAGAAAACCCCCTGAAACTTGTTCTATGCCGTCAGCAACCTAAACTGTAACTATGACACCTACCTCCTTTATAACTCTTCTACTCTTATGGATCCCTTGTGGGGAAACCCAGGCGAACCCGGCAACATCCCCTTTCGCTTGGCGTCTCTTCCTGACTGAGAACTGGACCAATTATGCTCAGACAGAACAAAAGGGCTCTGTATTAGGCACTGCTGACTGTCCCCCTGGGGGTTGTAACACTCCCATCCATCTAAATGTCACTGATTTTAAACACCAGCCAGGAAAAGCAGCACCAGCAATTTGTTTCCTCTTTGACCAAACACTCTCTTATTATAATAACTCATGTGTAGAACAAAGTGTCAGCTGTCCATATAGGTCCTGCAACATCCACACCGTTAAAATCTTAAAAACTTCTGAGTCCCTATCCAGTCAAACGTGGCAGTCACACAATTTCTTTAAAACTACATCAGGCTACACCTGGGTTATCTGGGACCCCTGGGACTCCCGCTGGACTTCCCAGCAAAAAGGGGCTATGTACTTGACTTCAGGAACTACCTGGCCTAGTAGCCGTCTCTTTCTCTAGCGTTCCCTTGTTCAGATCCAGACCACCCTACACGCGGCTACACAGAACCAGGAAAGGGAATTAAATGTCCAGCTTTCAACTTTAACTCCTACCCACCCCTTTTCCTGGTTATCCCTATTAAGAGAAGGGTTAGAAATCTCAAACGCCACTGGCCTAGGCAATCTCTCTGCGTGCTTCTTCTGCGCAGCTCTAGGGCGACCGCCGTTAACCGCAGTTCCACTTCCAGGCCCGTCTAACGCTTCTCTCAGCCTGAACCCTAACAATAGCCACATACCACCCCCGATCCCTGACGTCCCCTTGTTCCTAAACCCTGGACAGACACAAGTTTCCTTTTGTTATTCAAATGCCGGCACTACCCTCTGTAATACAACTTCCACTCCCAACTCAACCCTCTTTGCCCCTCCGGGTTCTTTCTTCTGGTGCAATGGGACCCTACATAAGAACCTTTCCACTCAGGCCACTATAACCCTACTGTGTCTCCCTGTCACGCTAGTCCCCCAACTAACCTTGCGCACCCCTGCAGAATTTTCCAGGTGGGACTCCGCCCCTTTCCCTAGACCAAAACGAGCTATATTCCTCCCCCTAGTAGCCGGAGTCTCACTCACCACGTCCTTAGTTGCTGCAGGACTAGCCGGGGGAGCTTTAGGTCACTCCCTTATCAGCACTGCAAAACTCTCTCATCAGTTCTCCATAGCTATGGAAGCTTCCGACAAATCCCTTGCCTCATTACAGAGACAATTGACTTCCCTTGCCCAAGTTACTTTACAAAACCGCCGTGCACTAGACCTGTTAAAGGCCGAAAAAGGAGGGACCTGTCTTTTCCTCAGAGAAGATTGTTGTTTCTACATACATGAATCTGGACTCGTAGAAACGCCGAGTTCAACAACTATATAAACTCAGCCTAGAATTGCAGAAACAACAATTCACCTCTGCTGCCAACAGCTGGTGGAATTCCTCCATGTACTCCCTTCTAGTGCCCCTCATACGACCATTCATAAGTATATTTCTCTTACTCACTATAGGACCATGTATAATAAACAGATTAACAAACTTTGTAAAAGAAAGACTCAACACTGTCCAGCTTATGGTCCTGAGAGCCCAGTACCAACCTGTACTCACCGAGACTTCCGAGTCAGACATATGAGACCCAAGATTGGCTCTCAAGATACTAGAGAGAGGGGGGAATGAGGAGTGGAAAAATACTGAATATCAGAGGTCAGAAAAGTCAGGAAACTCCCCTTAATGCTAAAACAACAAGGTTATCTGGAAAGTCCCTAGCAGGGCAAGCGACTGTTTGTGGTTTGGTCAAAGGGCAGGAACCAATGAACAACTGACTAATGTTTAACTTTAAATGTCAGCCAATTGTAAACCTACAACTGTAAAAATCCCCAGTGACTCTGTAACTTGCTGTAACTTGTTTGTGTCTGGCTATAAAAGACGGCTGAACACCAAGCTCGGGGTCTCTCCCTAGGATCGGATACCTAGCTGGAGGGAACCGAGTTCGAACTCGAAATAAAGCGATCCCTGCCGCTTGGCTTTGTCTCTGGACTCTGGTGATTGCTTTCGGGTCATCGCGGGTCTGGGCATTACACTATAAAGAACTACTTGAAACTGGGTAATTTATAAAGGAAAGAGGTTTAATTAACTCACAGTTCCACATGGCTGGGGGAGACCTCAGGAAACTTAGAATCATGGCAGAAAGCAAAGGAAAAGTGAGCACCTTTTTCACAAGCTGCCAGAGAGTGAGAGAGAGAGAATGAGAGAGAAGGGGGAGCTGCCAAACACTTTAAAACCATCAGATCTCCTGAGAACTCATTCACTATATGGGAACATCATGGGGAAACCCGTCCCCATGATCCAATCACCCCCTACCAGGTCCTCCCTTGACACACAGGGGGATTATGATCAAGATGAGATTTGGTGGGGACACTGAGCTAAACAATATCATGTGCTAAAGATTATATTTAACTCCCCAGTGAAGAAACTGAAGAGGTGTGACAGCTAATTCAAATGAGAATCTGAAGGTCAGGCACATTTATTGATTAGAAATACTGAAATAGGCTGGGCACAGTGGCAAATGCCTATAATCCCAGCAAGTTGGGAGGCCAAGATGGGAGGATCACTTGAGCCCAGGAGTTTGAGACCAACCTGGGAAACACAGACAGCCCATCTCTATAATTTTTTTTTAATTAGGCAGATATGGTGACACGTGCCTGTAGTCCTAGCTACTTGGGAGGCTGAAGTGGGAGGATCTCTTGAGCTCAGGAGGCTGAGCCTACAGTGAGCCATGCTTGCACCACTGCACTCTGACCTGGCACAGAGGGAGACACCCTAAAAAAAGAAAAGAAAGAACAGAAGAGAAATATTGAAATGAATGTGCAAAATGGAAGCAAACTGGGGGATTTGGGGGGAAGTGAGGAAGGGTTGTCTCTCTTCAGAACACAGGCATTTGCATGTCCATAGACAAGAATTATTTTTCATTGCTATCAGTTATCTGTAGCTTTGAGAACTATAAAACAGGTCCCATAGAATTGGAATCAGATAACCTGGAGGAGTATGCCCTAGACAGAGAAAGATTCTATTCCTTGCCTCCCACTGAAGCAGAGTGTTTTCTACAAATGCAATCCAGGTAAAGAAGAATACCTGTTAGGAAGCCTGGGAAGAGCATTCTGGAGTGGGGTTGGGACAGGCTGAGAGATTCCAATCAACTTATGCATGCACAGCTGAACAAACTCAACAAAACATGTTTTTGTTTTTTTCAGACAGAGTCTCACTCTGTCACCCAGGCTGCAGTATAGTGGCGTGATCTCGGCTCACTGCAACCTCCACCTCCTGGGTTCAAGCAATTCTTCTTCCTCAGCCTCCCAAGTAGCTAGGACTACAGGTACCTGCCACCACACCTGGCTAAGTTTTTTATAGTTTTTAGCAGACACACAGTTTCACCATATTGGCCAGCCTAGTCTTGAACTCCTGACCTCAACACCACGCCCGGCCTAAACAAAATATGTTTTAAAAGTCTTCTCCCAGGCTGGGCATGGTGGCTCACACCTGTAATCCCAGCAGTTTGAGAAGCTGAGGCAGGGTTATCACTTGAACCCAGGAGTTCAATACCAGCCACGGCAACATACTGAGACCCCATCTCTATAAAAATAAAATAAAAATCTTCTCCCTGTAATCCCACCACTTTGGGAGGCTGAGGTGGTAGGATCACTTGAGGCCAAAAGTTTGAGACCAGCCTGGGCAACACAGTAAGACCTCCATCCCTACAAAAAGTTTTAAAATTAACCATGCATGGTGGTGCATGCCTGTAGTCTCCGGTACTTGGGAGATTGAGGAGGGAGGATCGCTTGAGCCCAGGGAGGTAGAGGCTGCAGTAATCCGTGATTGCACCACTGCACTCCAGTCTGGACGACAGACTGAGATTATTAACAAATGAAGAGTTGAAAGAGACCAAATGAAATCTACAGGCAGGCAGCCCGGGCGGCGCCTTGAGCCTAGTTAGAAGTTGACCCTACAGGCAGACAGCCCGGGCGGCGCCTTGAGCCTAGTTAAAAGTTGACGACGGACCTAACCGATAATGTTATCTATAGATTTCAGATGTTGTATAGACAAGCAATGTGAAAGTCCCTGTCTTGTTCTTTTTCTGTTCTAATTACTAGTGCTTGCCATATATCTCTCAACTTCCTGAGCCCAGTATAAACATATCCCACCATATGTCTCCCCTCCATATATCCCTCAACTTCCTGGGCTCATCCCACCATATGTCTCCCTACCATATATCTTTCAATTCAAAGACTACCATATATCTCAACTTTAGAAGGACACCACCTGGAAAATCCCCAATAAGAACACAGCCGTTTGTGAGAGCGCGGGAACCAATAAAAAAACTGCTAAATGTATAAACTTAAAATGTTAACCAATTGTAATGCTGTAACCTAGAGAATTCCCTCGTTCCTCTGCAACTTTACAAGTCCTGTTTACATTAGGCTATAAAAGGCAAGCGCACGCATTGTTCAGGGCCCTCCTGTATGTTGTGGAACGGAGGGACCAAGTTCGAACTTGCATTAAAGATCCTTGCCGCTTGGCTTTGACTCTGGACTCTGGTGGTCTTTTTCGGGGAACAAACGGTCTGGGCATAACAGAGTCAAGCTCTGTAAAATATTTGAAGAGATTTATTCTGAGCCAAATATGAGTGACCATGGCCTATAACACAGCCCTCAGGAGATCCTGAGAACATATGCCCAAGGTGATTGGGGTATGGCTTTGTTTTATACATTTTAGGGAGACATGAGATGTCAATCAAATACATTTAATACATACATTGGTTCTATACAGAAAGGTGGGACAACTTGAATTGTTTTTTTTTTTTTTTTTTTTTTTTTTTTGAGACGGAGTCTGGCTTTGTCTCCCAGGCTGGAGTGCAGTGGCCGGATCTCAGCTCACTGCAAGCTCCGCCTCCCGGGTTTACGCCATTCTCCTGCCTCAGCCTCCCGAGTAGCTGGGACTACAGGCGCCTGCCACTTCGCCCGGCTAGTTTTTTTGTATCTTTTAGTAGAGACGGGGTTTCACCGTGTTAGCCAGGATGATCTCGATCTCCTGACCTTGTGATCCGCCCGTCTCGGCCTCCCAAAGTGCTGGGATTACAGGCTTGAGCCACCGCGCCCGGCCAACTTGAATTGTTAAGGCAGAGGTTGGGGGCTCCCAGGTTATAGGTAGATTTAAAATTGACTAGTTGACAATTGATTGAGTTTATCTAAAGATCTGGGATCAATAGAAAGAAAATGTCTGTGTTGCAACAGGAGGTTGTGGAGACCAAAGTTTTACCATGCAGATGAAGCCTCCAGGTAGCAGGCTTCAGAGCGAATAGATTGTAAATGCTTCTCATCAGAGAGGTATAATGAGTCCTGTCTGACCTCTACTTTCCATCATGGCCTGAACCAGTCTTTCAGGTTAAGAATGCCCTGGCCCAGGAGGAAATCCATTCAGATGGTTGCAGGGTGGGGGTGCCTCAGAATTTTACTTTTGGTGTACATCCTGTCTCAAAAGAAAAAAAAAAAGAATAAAAGAGTTTTTGGTTTACACCCTGTCTCAAGAAAAAAAAACAAATGAAAGAAAAGAAAAATCTCAAGGACATCTAAAAGCTGGTAAGACAGAAATGACCAGGCCAAAAATCGAAGGGAAGTGGAATTCAGAAAGTGCAAAAAAACAGAATGGAAGCTGCTTTTTCCCTGAGAGCTTTTTCAGAACCTGAAAATCAGAACATGTTTGAGCCTTATGGAGACCGGCAGAGAAAGAAGTCAAGCCAAGCCTTGCCCAACTCTAAAGGAAAACCCAAACTTGTCGATATTTAATGAGACTATAAATCACTTGCCTCTTTTTACTCTCCGGTGCTCCAGCAGCACAGCCCCACACTAACCTTCATCTGGAGTGTCTCAAGACCTTCTGGAATCTTCTCCCACACATACCTCCTTAGGCAGATCCATTCTGTGAAAATAAGCAATTCAAAATCTAAGCTGTTGGAACTTTAAAATATTCTGAGCCTTAAGGGAATTTGATCATGGGACCTGAGTCATGTAAACAGGCAGCTGCAACCTTTGTTTCTCTGATTATAGATCAGCCTTTTTCCTTACTTACATTGTTGTGTAAAATGTTGTATATGACTGAAGGGCTCCAGGGGAGACCCCTTTCCTCTTCACTGTTGATTTGATCTTCAGTACAGATTAACTCCCTCTTTTTTTTTTTTTTTTTTTTTTTTTTTGAGACGGAGTCTTGCTCTGTCGCCGGGGCTGGAGTGCAGTGGCCGGATCTCAGCTCACTGCAAGCTCCGCCTCCCGGGTTCACGCCATTCTCCTGCCTCAGCCTCCCGAATAGCTGGGACTACAGACGCCCGCCACCTCGCCCGGCTAGTTTTTTGTATTTTTTTTTAGTAGAGACGGGGTTTCACAGTGTTCGCCAGGATGGTCTCGATCTCCTGACCTCGTGATCCGCCCGTCTCGTCCTCTCTCACAGAGACTTCATGACCATCACATTGTCTGGGATAGAATGTTAAACACATTCTTAAATTGGAAAGGAAATGAAAACAAGCTGTAGAGAAAAGAAAACAAGGTGGGGATAGGGGAACAACCTATAATTAATTATACGTTGTAACTCATAAACCAGCCTCGCATAGAAAATGTTAAACAACAAAGTTAAACAAGAAAAGTTATACAAGAAAATGTTCTACAAGGTTACTAAATTTCTTTGTGTTCTGCCTATGTCAGCAAGACCTTAACTTTTAACTTCAGAGCCCTGGCCCCATTTCCCTGGAGTCTGTGTTTCTCAGATGGTCATTCCCAGCTTTCGGCTTGAATAAACTCTTTAAAACTGGATTCTGGGCTGGGTGCAGTGGCTCACGCCTGTAATCCCAGCACTTTCAGAAGCTGAGGCAGGAGAAATCACTTGAACCCAGGAGTTCGAAACCAGCCTGGTCAATAAAGTGAGACCGATTAAAGAGAAGTAAACTTAAAAACAAAAACAACTTAAAAAACCCTGGATTCTGATCCTTTCAATTACTTTATGCTGACAATTCTACTATGGGTGCTGCTCAATCAGCCTTGTAAAGCACAGGGCTGACCACTTGAGCTCCCTGCTAAGTGTTGAATCTGGAATAAAATCCAGATTCCAGAGCTGCAGAGCCCTCAGGTCTGGGACCCTTGCTTTGTACTTCTGTTTTTCCACTTTGCTTAGTTGAAACACATTCCCTACAGCAAGCTAAGAAAGGAAACGGTCCATTCCCAAACCCTTCACTCCTTAGACCACTGCTCTGTGTGCAGACAATGAAAACAGCCATGAGTTCACAAAAAAGGGAAGGACTCAAGGGCAGGATTCAAGGAATGCCTGTTAAGCCCCAGGGAGGAAGTGGCTGTTGACCTGGGAAGAGTCTGTTGGGCAAAGTCAAGGGCTAAGGTGGTGGTTGACATGAAGGCAAATTTTCTAGGCCCTGGTGAGAAGTTGGAATCCTTGCTGTGAAGATTGGGTAGTACAGTGTACAGGACCATGTGCTTGGCTATTGGATCCCACCTGTTGACATGTACCAGGCCTGATTTTCCTTGGCCTTCCCTCCTGAGTTAGCTGAACACCACTCTTCTCAATACAACCCCGAAGTACACCTTGCTCAGTTTTTAACAGAGCTGCCGGATTTCAAAGCATGATTCTCAGCACCATGACTATACTGAAGACAAAAACTCACATGGCAGCCATGCTTTTGCTCTCAGAACAGCAGCCAATGCTGGCAGTGTCCTTGTCCTAATGTGTCTGTTCCTACCTTGGTACACCACTAGGAAAAGGGGGTCAAATGGGAGCAGAAAACCTGACTCCCATCTTCACACATAGGACTGGTGCTCCAGCCTTGTGCACCCATACCCAGCTTGTTCACCTCACCCTATCCTGGTACCCCTCTCCAACTCTGACTTCTCCTTCTCAGCCACACCTCTACTTCAGGGCAAGGAGCTCTCCTGCCATCTGGGTAGATCTTTGTAACTATTCAGGCCAAGCCAGTTCAGACAGGCTTTCTGTTAGGGACAAGCAAGTACCTAGCCACCACCATCTTTGCTCCCAGCGTGGCTCACCTGCCTAGCTCAAACCTTCATGGAGCTGTGTTCTGTACCCCAGGATACAAACAAAAGTGGGCCCCATCCCACGGTCCATATCAAACTCACGACCAGCTCCCAGAGGACCCTCCTGCTGCCACACTCATCCTCAGGCTGCAGACCTGCTTGACTCTTCACACATGGCTACTACTGCACTCCAGGATTCTCAATACGACCCCTCCATCCACCCAGCTGCCAGGACCAGAAACCCTGGCCATGCAGTAAGAATTCACTCAACAAACTCTGAGCCCCAACTCTGGTCAGGCACTGGGGTCAAATCAGACATGGCTCTGCCCTGCTGCAGCTTGCAGTGTGACTGGGAGCAATGACGGTCCCTACTTAGCCTGTCACCTTGCATCCATCAGTCCCACATCAGCTCATTTACCTCAGGCTCACATTGTCCACTGCAGGGACCATGCAGCTCAGTGTCGGCCCCGCCTCTGGGCTTGCCCCTCCAGCTCCCCCTTCACTCTGCTTCCAGAGATACATTGCCCATTCTAATTTAATATTACATCTTCCCAAAGAAAACTCCTCAGTAGATGCCAATTGTTTTCAGGATAAAATTAACCACCTTGTTTTGGCACCCACAGGACCGCATGACCCTCATGCCAGGCCCCCAGCTCGGACATATTGGTCCAGATGGGGCACCTGGCAGTTCCTCGAACGGATCGCGCCCATCACAGCTCACACTGCTGCCATGCTGGCCTTGTGCCATGAATGTCCCGCCTCCTCCTGCATGTTGCCATTGTCAGATAGGTTTCAACTTGTCTCCCATATTTCAGAAAGTCTTCCCTACCCCTCCAAACCAGGCTCCATGCCCTCTGGTTCCCCATAGTGCCCAAACCACGCTCTGCAGCAGCACATATCATACTGAATGGTAAATATTTACATTCTGCCTTCTACACTAGACCATGAGGGCCTTGAGGACAAAGACAATAAAGCCATTCATTTTTGCATCATCAGAAACTAGCCCAGCACTCAATATATATGTACCTGGTGAATATTTACTATATGAATGAATGTAATGATTAAGTAATGTGTCTAGACTTCAAGTTCGGCCCACAGGCACTAATAATACCTCCTTCATCTTTCTCTTCTGACACTCAACTTATGACCCCCCTGACTTGGATTCCCATTAAGGAATGAAGGTTTGTGTTTCCCCCCAATTCCTAGGTTGACACCCCGACTTCCAATGTGGCTGTGTTTGGAGGTAGCGCCCTCAAAGTTAGACAGCAGCAGTTTATTGATCCTGGGCTGCTTTCCAGAGACCACTCTCCTAGGACCGACCATAGAACTTTTATGGGTCCTCCTGGGACCAGTCACAGCAATTTGGATTTATCTACCCCAAAAGGTAAACGGGTCAAAACAACACATTAATTAATTAACTCCACGGCTAAAATTCTGTTTCTCTTTTTTAAATATTTTATTGAGAAATAATGGTAGATTTGCATACAGTTGGAAAAAATAATATAGAGATTCCATATATTCTTCATTCACTTTCCTCCTATGGTATGATTGTAGTACAACATCATAACCAAGAAAGCCCTGGTTGATAATCCACTGTATTCAGATATGACCCACCATATTAGATATGATCCACTGTATCGGATTTCCTTTCACATGCACTCATTTGTGTGTGTGCGTGTGCAAGTGCACATTTAGTTATGCAATTTATCAGATGCACAGATTCGTGTAATCACCACCACAATCAATATATGAAACAGTTCCATCAGAGGTACCCCTCAAGCCACCCTTCTATTGCCAGAGCCATCTCCTCCCCACTCGCCTGGCAAGTACTAATCTAGTCACCATTTCTATACTTTTGTTCTTTCAAGATTGCCATCAAAATGCAATTATACAGTATAGAACATTTTGGAATTGACATTATCCACTCACCATAATTATCTGGAAATTCATCCAAATTGTTGTATCTGTTAATAGTTCACTCGTCGTTATCAATGAATAGTATTTCATGGTGTGCACACACAACAGTTAAACCATTTGCCTATGGAAGGAAATCTGAATGGTTTCCAGTCTCGATGATGAATACAGTTGCTAGGAATATTTGGATACAGGTTTTGTGTGAACACAAGTTTTTATTTCTGGGCTGCATGGTAGTTGCTTGTCTACTTTTACAGAAACTGCCAAGCTGTTTTCCAAAGTGGCTGTACCATTTTATACTCCCACCAGCAATGTAGGAGAGATCTTGTTTTTCCACATTTTGCCAGCATTTGGTGTCTTCATTATTTTGTATTCTAGCCATTCTGATAGGTGTGTAGGGGTATCTCGTGATTTTAATTTGCACTCATTTAATGACTAATGAGGTTGGACACGTTTTCATGTGGTTGTTTACCATCTCTATATCCTCTTTGGTGAAATGTCTGTTCACATTTTTTGCTCATTTTCTAAGTAGATTGGTTTTTTACTGTTGAGCTTTCAGCATTCTTTGTATATTCTAGCAACTAGGAATATGGGCTCTATCTGGAAGGAATTCTGATGGATATAGTTACTTAACTATTACATCACTTTATATACAGAGTTTGGCAACCACATTTTCAAAATCAGGAATCCAGGAAAGAAGAAAACAATGAGTAAGAAAAGTCCTCAGTGTGGATTTGAGAATGGCTTACAATGTCTCAGTACCTCAGACTGCTGGCTTCTGAGGAGCCCCACTAAGACCCTGCTGTCCCCATGTGGGCCTGGCTGGGGCAGGCAGCCTGCTTCTTATCCATCAGGTACCAACAGCCTCAGTGACACAGGGCAGACGTCCCTGACACCATTGTCAATCAAACCCCATTACCAGCCCTGCTGTGCCACCCGCCATCACTGTCCTTCTTGTGCAGGTAGCTGGTGTGGGAGACACAGAACAATTTATGAGCCACAGCCTCAGGGCTTGGTTTGGCCAACAGAATCAGAAATCCAGTTTGAAGGCTGCTGCTATATTTCACCCTTCCACTTCCCTTTGAACACGTTTCAGAGTTATTGATCTTCAAAGTAGAAGATTAGTCACTTCAAAATGAGGCTCAGAGAGTGTGCTACAGAGGAGGGCTGTTCTGAGGATTACAGGCCTGCCCCTCCTCCTTCTACCCCTCCACTGCAGCATCCTCCTCTAGGCCCCTGGGGCAGGTCTCCCAAATGGGAACTCCTCAACAGTGAGGGCAGGACAATTAAAAGAGGCCAAGCATGTCAAATGCCACAGAAGATGATCAATAAATGTTGGACAAGAATCTAAGCATGCCAGCACGGGCAGCAACAGGGAGCTACCACGCTTGACAGCCTGTCTCCCAGAGGCCTCCTGGTCAATGTTTCGCAATCCAGAGTCAACCTTCAACCTTGCATTCACACAAACTGAATTTTCCAACTCTCAGTAGATGTCCACTAACCCAGCCCACAGGAGTGACGTAAGAAGCAGAAGGCCAGTTTATTAATTTATTAAAACAATGCGAGGTGTAACTCTGTAGGGACCAGAGCAGCCCAAGTCTATGTGAGATTGCCTTCTTCATTGTCAGCAGATTGGCAGGGAGCCTGGCATGGCTTAACGAACAAGAGGCAAAGCCTGAGAAGCCAGTTTGGACCCAGACATCAAACACGGCAGCCCAGGCTCTTAACTGCTGTGCTATGCTCCCTCCAGCAGGTTCCATCTGAAACTAACTTGGGGCCTGTCCACCCACAGCCGCCTATGTCTGTTTCTTGTTTTCCCAGGGAGGCCATTCGCCCAATCTTAGATGGATCTCAAAACTTCACCCAAATTAGGGGCTTCACCAAAATCGCCCCCAGGAGGGGTCAATCCGTCTTCCCAGTACTTCAGGCTCTCTTGTCAGAGGCTTGGTCTGAGCTGGCTACTCTCAGCCCACAGAAAAAAACGAGCATCCTGGCTGGGCGCGGTGGCTCACGCCTGTAATCCCAGCATTTTGGGAGGCCAAGGCGGCCGGATTATGAGGTCAGCAGATCCAGACCACCCTGACTGACAGGACGAAACCACGTCTCTACTAAAAATACAAAAACTTAGCCGGGCGTGGTGGCGGGTGCCTGTGGTCCCAGCTACTCAGGAGGCTGAAGCAGGAGAATGGCGTGAATCCAGGAGGTAGAGGTTGCAGTGAGCTGAGATTGTGCCACTGCACCCTAGTCTGGGCGACAGAGCGAGAAGAGTCCATCTCAAAAAACAAAAACAAAAACAAACAAAAACACGAGCATCCCCAGATATGCCGGATCTGTTTAGCTCTTCTGTTTGCAAGCAACAAGTATTAAATAGCTCAACCCAAATGGCCATAAGCAAAACCGAAAATATGTTCATATAATGGGAAAGTGTAGGGAGAGGGGGAAGGGCAGGCCCTGCTGGATTCAGGGCTCAACCTGTGGGGCCAGAACTGGGAAGGTGGCTGCCTCAGTCACACTATCTTTTGTTCACAACCAGAAGATTGGAGAGCGGACAATCAACTTCCTCAATGACAAAAACAAGTCTAGGATTGGGGCTCTTTGGCTCTGCAGCCAGAGCTGGGTCATGTGCCCATCCCTGAGCCAATCACTATCATCAGAGGGGCACCTGAGGCTCTGATTGGCCAGGCCTGAGTTGCATGCTCTTGGAAACAGGGAGGAGGTCACCCTCATTAGAAGCAAATTGTGACGACTTTCAGAGGAAATCGGGGCTCTGACTAGCCATGGCTGAGTGGATGCTGATTTGCTCCAAACCACAAGTGTTCACCCCCGCATTCTCTGTGCTCACCTCTGGACTTGAACTCACCCCAATGCCCACACCTGAAACGACCTCGTGCCCATCCCACCACTACTCCATCCTACACTCCTGTTCACTAAAAAACCCAGAGCCTGCCTCCACCAAGCAGCCGTTTCTGATTACCTCAGCCCACACACACCCTTCCTCTGCACTCTGAAGCCACTTACTGTCCACAAAGGCACAGGGCACCTAGCACGGCTGCCTGGTCAAGCTCTTTGTCTTTTGGGGTACATGTATTCTCTCCAATACAGGCCTCCAGGGCTAAGGTATATAAATTTTTTCTTTAAAGAATTGGATTGTAAATATTTTAGGCTTTGTGGGCCATACAGTCTCTGTAGCAACCACTGAACTCTGCCATTAGAGCACAAAAGTAACCAGAGACATCTAAATGAATGAGGATGGCTGTGTTCCAATACAACTTTATTTGCAAAAACAAGTGGTGGGCTGGGTTTAGCCCAAGTGCTATGGTTTGTCAACCCTTGCTCTAGAGGCTTTAAGGACTGGACCTTACCTTCTTGATTTTTGAATTTCCCATTCAAGCCAGCACAACACTTCACAAACACGGACCAACAGTAATCAAAGCTGATTAGACAACATTGAATTTATTATTTTAGTTTCCTTCTTTTAAAAGAAACAGTAGAAAGCTGTGAAGACTGACTTTAGCCAAATAGGGACGAGTGCGTGTTCCTGGTTCACACCAAGAATGAGATGTAGGATACACTGGGAATTTCTCTGTCCAGACTCTTCCAGAAGTCAGAAACAAGTAGAGCAGTTGGTAAAAGAGACTCTTCTCTGGGGCACACCAATCACAAATAAATGGAAAAGCATGCATGTCTGTGGGTGTTTTTATTGTGTGTGTATGTGTGAGTACATGTATCTGCATATATGTGTGAATGCATGTGTGTAGTACCGGCACACCACCAACAGGCACCCATGTTGCAAAAGCCAGCCCCATCATCCTGCTGATTCCACTTTCTCCTCACAGGCCCTGCCAAGACTGTCCCTTACCATGCATCCCTGTGACTATCTCTGGGAATAAAGATGGTTCAAGCCTGGGCCATTCTGTGATTCCACACTAGGCATTTTGGGAGCCCTTTGTTCTGTCTGGAGGGCCATGAGCTAGAGAAGTCACTGAGGAAAAGTGAGTGTTTTTAATAGGAGTATTGCTCCCTCTTGGTCTTAAAGAGTCAATTGTATCTGTGAGCTGAAAGTCATGGGAAGGAGCACAGGAAAGAGAATCAATGGACTTGGGTTCTGAAAACCATCTTTTCTGCCGCTGGGAGGAGTTGACGGGCCCTCTTGGGGTTCCCCACTTCTATTGAGCCCCAGATGTCCTCCCTTTTATGACTCCTGCTTTCCTGCCTTACTGGGCTTTGTGATAGCATCTGGGCTCTACCACGTATTTACCATGGGATCCTGAACTCACTGAGTCTCAACCACTCATCTGCACATTAGGAATACAATCTATTTTCTAGGACAGTTGTGAGGATGGAAGAGGATGCATGTGAAGTTCCTGAGACAGAATTTACTCTCAGAAATAGCAGCCAGCATTAATATTAATAATTCTACTTATTATTATTAGCAGTTACCTAAAATGCTTCATGATCTTCAGCTTTGTTCATGTGGCCTTGTTCTCCTAGAGGGCCCTCCAATCTATCCCCACCCCACGGTGCCCACTTCCTCACAAAGGAACAAAAGCATTTCCCTAGCCATTCTTCATAAATACCACTAACTCTTTCATACAATCTTCATGAGTCTTCTGACTCAAACCACAGTGGAGGCCTTGTCTTGTTCTAAGAAGTCATATGGTAAGGTGGAAAAAGAACCCTGGAATGGTTGTTCAACCTGGGCATAAGTCAGGGCTCTCCAGAGAAACAGAACCATTGGGATATACATGAGGAGATTTATTATGGGAATTGGCTCTTGAGACTATAGAGGCTGAGAAGCCCCGTGACCTGTTTTCTGCAAGCTGGAGAACCAGGAATGTTAGTAGTGTACTTTTTTCCAAGTCTAAAGGCCTGACAATTGAGATAGGGTTGGGGGACAGCGGCTATAAGTTACTGGGTTCAAACACCCCAGAACTAAACTCTCTAATGTCCAAGGGCAGAAGAAGATGGATGTCCCAGTCAGAGCAAAGAGAGAGAATTCAGCTTTCCTCTGTGTCTTTGTTCAATCTGGGCCCTCAGTGGATTGGATGATGCCCGCTTACTTGGTGAGAACAGATCTTCTTTACTCAATCTACCCATGCAAATGCTAATCTCTTCCAGAAAGAGATTACAGACACACCCAGAAATAGTGCTTTACCAGCTACCTGGGCATCACTTCGCACAGTCAAGTTGACACATACAATGAAGCATTACAACCTGAGTTCAAATTCTTGCTCTGTTGCTCGCTACCTGGATACCTAGGCCAACCCTCAACCTCTCTGAGCCTCAGTTCTGCAAAAACGCAGTTTACGCTTGACTCTATGGGTTCACTGTGAGGGACTGTTAAGGTGACAGTGCATGGTACATTGGAGGAGCTCCAAAAATAAAGGGTCATGTTCAAGAAATGCTGTCAACCCACAAAGACATTTCTTACACCTGTAATACGAACTTGATTTCCACAAATAATACAACATTTTTCTTAGTCTATGTTTTTTCCTCTCTAAGGAACCACCCAATCGCACAGAAAATGAATTCCCACTTCCACCTTCTTGGTGGCTTGGACAACTCTCTGTCCTTCAGTGTCCTTGCTACATCGCCCTCTCCCATTTGTGCTGTCGTCAGCTCCATCAGAGCAGGAGAAAGAGGCAGGAATTAGGTCTTTATCATGATTGCTTAGACTGTCCTGCTAGTGTTCATTGAAAGACTTTTTTTTTTTTTTTTTAGTTCAAAATGCAAAAACTAAGAGCCAGGTCTTCCTTAACTAAATTCAAGTAGACATTTTCATTAAAAAAAAAAATAAAGACTCAGAAGCCATAAGGGAAACAAGCAAATGTTCATGCTCCCCCCCATTCTCCCTTGATTCAGCGGGGAGGAACTGGTCACAAGGCTTCCCCCACCAGGCAGAGGCCACACAGAGAAGGCTGAGCATCACCAGCGGCCTGTGGATGCCCAGGGAAGCGGGTCTTATCTGGTCAGGGCAAGAACAATGTTTCTATCCACTGGTCATTGCATTCAGTGATCCAAAAGTGTTTACTAAGTACCTACTGTGTGCAAGGCATCATGCTACATGCTGGCATGACCCTGGGGGAAGAAAGAAGTCAACACCATTCTGGAGTTTCTCAAAACCCTAGGGAGCCAGCCCTAGGCCTTCTCTTCTGTGGGGCTGGAGTGTCTCAAGAGGGGCCTGACAAGGACCCACAAGTTCTTTTAAATGATGCTTCCCCAACACTGCAATGCTTTTACAAACACCATGTTGATCCTAAATCCAAACTGCTGCCCTATCCTAAAGCCCTTTGGGATCCAGGCCCCCAAAATTAATGGCTATCCAGGTCAGGAGGTATCTGTTCATCTTCTTTTCCATCAGGGCAAAATGTCTGATCCTGACTGGCCCTTAACTAAGAGCTGGAGAACACAGCAGCTTCGTTGCACTCCTAAAGAGGAAAACAAAAAAGAACAAAGCTCAAAAGGGCATGGAGAAAGGGTCTTGGGTGGGAGGGACCCTAAGCTCAGTGAGTACAGCACAGATCCATGTCGGAGGGCTGAGCATGTTGTTCTGGAGAGTCGTGGGGTCTATTTACCTGCTAATTAGTACCAGGAATTTCATCCATCTGCAAAGGCATCTCTTACACTCACAAGATGAATTTTGTATTTCACAAATAATGCAGTATCTCTTAAATCAGCACTTTTCT
The DNA here is from genome assembly GCF_009764315.1 of Trachypithecus francoisi. Lineage (NCBI taxonomy): Eukaryota > Metazoa > Chordata > Mammalia > Primates > Cercopithecidae > Trachypithecus > Trachypithecus francoisi. The sequence continues at coordinate 11,198,612 of NW_022681468.1, forward strand.
TCTCTAAGAATACTCCCAGCTACACAGAAAAATTAAAAATATTCCCAGAGAAAGGGATTTATAAAAACACTTCAAAATCTCAAGAAATGGACATAGCTGTAGAAAAAGGTCTCAGAAACTGCCACCACCATTGCAGACAAGGTGACTCAAGGCTGGTGTGGATGGGGATGGGGTCCTGGTCCTGGGGTCCATATCAGATGGGGATATGGTCCTGTCTTGCAAGACTGTGGCTAGGGCATCACAGAGATAACCACCGACAGGAATGGGCAGCTGCCCCCCAGACTCCCGCTCCCTGTCCCTCCTTTCCTTGGCCCTGGCTGACAGCACAGCAGCCTAAAGTGGCCTGAATATTGGGGTTTGAAAGGCTCCAGAAATGCTCCCAGGAAAGTGAGCCCCACACAAGCCCAGACAACAGGTTTACAAGGCTTTAGATGTCTTCTGTGCCTTACTGCACCACAACTCTCAGCTCTCAAGGCCATCACCCCACGCTGACTCTTCCTTAACTTTTGACCCTCAGTTCACCTCCTCAGCAGTTACTAGATTGTGCTGTTCCGGAGGAAGAATTGTTTGAGTCACAGCCCTCCTCCTGTCCCCAGCTCTCCTACATCTGCTTTTAAGCCAGGAAGTCTGACATCCCCATTCCAAATAAGCCTCTTGCCCCTGGAAGGAGAGTTCAGCTATGTGACCTTGGATAAATCACCTACCCGCTCTGTGACCTTGAATGCCATCATGGGGTGCTTGGGCTTGCTCTGAAGGACATCAGAATTGACAGAAAAGTTATAAGCAAGTCATTTGCATTATACTGATTTGCATTTTTAAAAAGTTCCTTCTGATGGCTTTTTGAGGGCAAAAACCACATAAATGGAAAGAAGTCTTGCATTAGAGTCAGACAGACACATCATAGTGCTGCCCTACTCAGTGAGGTGACCCTGGGGAGTCCTTTAGTGTGGCCACCTTGGGGGTCTTGTTAAAATGCAGATCTGATTCTGCAGGGAGGAGGGAGGCCTGAGAGTCTGCATTTCTCCCAAGTCCCGGGGTGATACTTCTGCAATAAGACCCAATTCCCTGGGCATCTGCAGGCCACCAGTGACACCCACGTTTCCCTGCACACAGAGCCTCAGTTTCCTCATCTGTAAAAATGGTGTCAAGAAAACTCCAGGTGTATGGGGTGCATGGGGTGTGAGCCAGATCTCACACGTGGCTAGGCTTTTGCTGAGGGCCCCCTGCCCCCAGCTCCCTTTCTCCCCATTACTGCCATGCTCCAGGATGATTAGTGTCTGTTCTAGGCTCAGCACTGACTCCTTCATTTCCGCTCCTCCCTCCTTTTATAGTTAGTGTACTCTGGAACTTTGCTTGGCACTGGACTTGCCTTTCAAATGCCCTAGAAATCTTCTTTTGGCTCTTCTCTCTTCTAAAATTCAAAATCCACAATGCTTGCCCAAGGTTTCTACAGTCCCAGTGCCATTATAAGATTAGAATTTTGCAACACCTGCCTCTGCTGCTCCCAAGGTCCGACTTTTCATGCCAAGCAAGGCACAAGACACATTGGCCACATTCTCCTTCCAAGTGAGGGAGCAACCTGTGAGGATGGGCTTTCTAATAATAAGGCCTTAGGTTTGCAGCTTACCTGGTTCACTTCCCAGGCCCTGCAGAGTGCTGGGGTTGGGGAGGGCTTGCAGAAATCCAATGAAGTAGGGAGGGTGGGAAGCTCTGAGTATAGGCCACTGGCCCAGAAGTTTCAGGGCCTGGGAGCTTATCCTGGCTCTGCTGCTCACTCCCTCTATGACTCTGGACAGGTCATGACCCACTCAGGCCTCAGTTTATCCATCTCTAAAAAAGACATGGAACTAAGTGTCCTCTAGGAACCCTTGCAGCCCCCCATCCTCTTGTGGTCTCCAGTTTGTAAGTGAGAAGACTCAGGGTTTCTGACTATGGGCCAGGGCTCTTTCTACCCATGATATACATGGTAGTCACACTTTACAGCCATGATACATGATACATACATCATATACATCCAAGATAAACATGGAGTCACTTCCTTCCATTTTGAAAATAAGCCACTCGACCCTACACTTTGTTCCCACTGTGGCCCCATTTCTTTGTTCTTTTTTATTGCAAAACTCCCTGATAGAGTTCTTGGGGAGGTTTTTAATTATGTCTGCCAATTCTTTCACACTGCTCCCAGGGAGAGATGAGGTCCATGTCTCCCACTTGAAATGGGGTAAGCTTTTGAGAGTATTTTGACTAACAAGGTAGGGTAAAAGGCCACACACACAGCTCTGCCTTGTTCACACAAATTCTCCTTCTTAAGCAGTTTCAATACCCTGAAGCCGCCATGCTGCAAGGAAGCCCAAATGAGCTCCCATCCAGCAACATCATGGAGAGACCATGAAGCTTCATGAAAAGCGAGACAGAGATCTGCCTGATCAGCACCCCGCAAGCTCCGGCTCCAGCCACTGAGGGCCTGCATGACACTGCCTGGCAGGTCCCAAGTCAGAACTGCCCAGCCAAGCCCTTATTCTCAGAAACCATGACAGATAATGAAATGATTGCCATTGCTCTGTGCCACTAAGATGTGAGTGACAAGACAGCACTCAACACTGGAACAATTGTCTATTTGTGCTCCTGCAAATCCCTTCACCACCCCACTGCTCCTCCCAAACTGCTTTCATGACTCATGACCATCACTGTGCCAAATCCAACAGTTTTCACCCTTCATCCTACTCAACCTGTCAGCACCATTTGACCTGAAGTCATATCTTATTACGTCATGTTCTGCTCAAAACTCCCCAGTGGTTTCCCATCTAACTTAGACTAAAATCCAAAGTCAAGACAATAGCCAACGGAGCCCTACCTGATCTGCCGCCCATCCCCCTTACCCTTCTCACTCAATTCCCATTACTCTTCCTTCTGCTCCCTCTGCTCTGTCCACTGTGGCCTCCTGGCAATGCCTCAAACATGTTTCCACCTCAGGGTCTTTGCACTTGCTGCTCCCTTGGCCTGGAGCTCCTAGATAATTGCATGGCTCTTGCCCTCACCTCCCTTAAGTGCCACTCATCTAAAAAGCTTTCCCTAATGGTTCTTATTATTTTCTTAAAAATTTATTATTATTACTATTATTATTATTATTATTATTGAGACAGAGTTTTGCTCTGTCGCCCAGGTTGGAGTGCAGTGGCGCAATCTCGGCTCACTGCAACCTCCACCTCTCGGGTTCAAGGGATTCTCTTGCCTCAGTCTCCCAAGTAGCTGGGATTACAGGCACCAGCTACCAAGCCCAGCTAATTTTCATATTTTTAGTAGAGACGAGGTTTCACTGTGTTAGCCAGGATGGTCTCAATCTCCTGACCTCATGATCCACCCGCCTCAGCCTCCCAAAGTGCTGGGACTATAGACATGAGCCACTGCGTTCAGCCCCTTATTTAAAATAGACACCCACCTGCTGGGCGCAGTGGTTCACACCTGCAATTCCAGCACTTTGGGAGCCGAGGAGGGCGGATCATGAGGTCAGGAGATTGAGACCATCCTGGCTAACATGGTGAAACCCTGTCTCTACTAAAAATACAAAAAATTAGCCGGGTGTGGTGGTGGGCGACTGTAGTCCCAGCTACTCAGGAGGCTGAGGCAGGAGAACCCAGGAGGCGGAGCTTGCAGTGAGCCGAGATCACGCCACTGCACTCCAGACTGGGCAACAGAGTAAGACTCCATCTCAAAAAAAAAAAAAAAAGGACACCCACTAACACCCTCACACACACAGTACACCACTACTGGACCCTGTCTTGTCCCTGTTTATTTTCCTATAACACGCCTCACGCTCTGGCATACCTGATATTCATTTGTTCTATCTGTCTCCCTCCACTCAATTTTAAGTTCCATGAAGGTAGGAATTTTAGGCTGTTTCATTCATTGCTGTTTTCCCAGCATCTGAACAGTGTCTGGCACATAGAAAGTACTCAATAAGTGTTTGAATGAATGAATGAATGAATGAATGAATTATATGATATGATTATGGCTCCCAATTGTATCAGAGTGATACCAGACACAAATCATTACCCGCACCCTTCAATAGCTCCCTATCATCTTGAGGATAAACCCAATGTCCTTAACCCTACCTTTAAGGCCCTTTATGACCTGGCTCCTGCAGACTTCTGTAGCCGCCACTTCTCACTGCTTCCTGCTTTGCACTTCACACTCCAGCAACACCTAACTGCTTGAGTTTTTCTACATGTCCCCATGATATGTCCCATGTTCTTGTCTTTGCTCTACTGTCCCCTCTTGCCTGGAATGCCCTCCCTGCCTTCTTCTCCCTGAAACATTACCTCTCTTTCTTCAGTGTGCAGCTCAAATTTCCCTTCCCCAAGGAACCTTCTTTGCCTTTCCTAGGCTGATCAGCTTCTTCTTCATGCTCCTAAAGCAGCATGGATTGATCTCCATCACTGTAGCTACCACTTGATGGTTCACTTACCTGTTTTCCCCACTCCCCACTAGTTGTAGAGAATACCAATGACTAAAGACATGAGCATGTCAATTTAATGAAGGGCAAGATCCAGGGTCAATGCTGGAAATGATATGCTACAGGACGACCTCAGATGAAAGGAAGAGGAACGTCGAGTCAAATCTTCTTGGTCCTTCTTTTGGAGAAACTTGGATGTGAACTGGATATCAGGAGATGCTTTGGAATTATTGTGGATTTCCTTGGGTATATCTGTAAAATGAGGATAATAGTATGCCTGTCTCCATTGGTTGCTGTAGGCTTTAAATCTAGCATTAAGTTAGGCACATCTTCAAGAGGTACTGAACACAGAACAGTGCTCAGTCAGTGATACTGACGAACAAACATGATGCTTCCATCTGGTCCAGGGCTGGGCGTGTGGTAGACACTCCCAGAATGTCTTTGAATTGGAAAAAGAAATGGAGGCATGAGCATGTGGGGATTTCATGCAGCATCACCTGGAGCGTGTTTTGATGGTGCAAGGAAGAGAGGAGAGTAGAGCCCCTGCTCAGGATCCTGCAGGGATGGGGCTGAGCCTGAGCAGATGGTGAGGTGACAGGTCCCTGCTCTTCTTCCCTCTACCTTCAGCAGGCAATTAATTACCTGCGTGCTTCTCTCATTTCTACAACAATGATGCCCCTCCTGGGCCCAGGGAGCAGAGGAAAGGGAGCTGCTTCCCTTACAGTTCCAGAAAGACCCAGGCTGAGGCTGACAGGGGTAGGAAGATTTTGCCAATCTCTGCTGGGAGACTCAGAATTACTAACAGCAATGGCCAACAAATCCACCCACCCAGTGGCAAAATTGTGAGCATGATCATCAGGATTAACATGAACTGCTTACTGAGAATATGACTTGGCCTAGGTCCGCTTTTTATTGGTTATTTTATTTGAACTTCATATGTCAATTCCATGAAATAGGAATATTAGCACCATTTTGTAGATGAAGAAACTGAGGGTCAGAGGTGGGTGGAGCATCTCCTTGATTCACATGGAGTCAGGATTTAAACAATTGCAGAGCTCTTCTCTGCTACACAAGTTCACAAGTTCCAGAGTAAAAGCCCAAACGATGAGGTCAGGAATAACACCACCACCCCTCCCAGCACGCTTCACACACCACACATACGCACACACACCAAGAACCCAGTTTGGTGATAAATAAAGATGCAGAGAGCCATACTCCTGTGTCCTGGGCCATTTCCTCCCAGGACCTCTGCTCCTGACATCCAGCATGCCTACTCTTTCCGCTCTGCTTAGTGAAGCTGCCCTGTCCCACCCAGCCCCACTCTCACACACTCCCAGGCTGGAACCTTCCAATACTGTCGGGGTCTCCAGCCTCCCCTCCAGCACCTCCCCTGAACATTGGTAGCTGCAGGACAAACCTTACCTACTGGTCAAAGCACCCAGAAGTCAGGGCACACCCCTGGCCTTGGATGAAGACAGAGATGAAATACACACCCAGGGATTCAGGGAGAAGCCTCTGCCTTGGACAGGAGTGGCTAATTCCAGAAAAGAACAGAGACTCCACAAAAGGGCATGAAGGGTCCTCCCTGCACTCAGACTGACTCTTGTCTAGCCACTGAGGGATCTTTAGATGTTGTCTGTTTCAAAACAACTTTTGTGTCCATTGGCCAATATGATGAAAGAAATAGACTCTTAACAAGGACATGCTTTCTCTATCTTTCTATACCTGCATTCATTCATTAACACAGTTTTTATTGAGCCCTACCTATGAATTAAGTCCTGTTCTAGGTGCTGGAGATACAGCAGTGAAGGAAACAGACAAGAACTCCTGACCCTGTGGAGCTGACATTCTGGTAGATGGATAAGCCCTACATACAGAGGTAAACAGGTAAACATACCATGTGTCAGATGGCAACAGGAGCTGTGGAGACAAGCAAAAAAATGGGAGGGGAGTGGCTGCAATTTTAGATCAGAGGTCAGGGAAGCCTCACTAGGTCAGTTTCATTTGAGCAAAGGCCCAGAGGAGCAGAAGGAGGTAGCCAGGTAGATATCTGGGAAGGAAGCATTCCAGGCAAAGGGAACTGCATGTACAAAAGCCCTGAGGCAGGAGCGACTTTACTTGGTCAAGGAACAGCAGGAGGCCAGCATGAGCCAGAGGAAGGCAATAGGAAAGGAGGAGAGGTGGGGACGAGGCCAAGTTGTATAAGGCCTTGTGCACCACAGAAAGCTCTTTGGCTTTTCCTTTCAGCATGGCTGGAAGTGACTGGAAGCTTCTGAGCAGTGCTGGAATGTGATCTGACTTGAATTTTAAAAGAGGACTGTCTACTATGTGAAGAATAGATGGCTGGGGACAAGGTGGATACAGAGTCAATGAGGGAGCTCTTGCAATAATTCAGCCAGGATGACAGAGGCTTGGTCCAGTAGGAGCCTGGAAAATGGAGAAGGGGGTAGGCTCACACAATGGTGTATTAATGGCTTATATATGTCTTTTCCCAGAGGCAACCCAGCAGGGAGTTAAGAGTGGGACTTCTGGAGTCCAGCAAGCTTCTGTTTTAATCCTGGTCACTCTTTCTCAGCTGGTTATCTTTGGGAAAATTGACTTAATCCTCCTAAAGTTCCAATGTTCCCTCATTGGAGAAACTACCTCTGCTACCTCTTAGTCATCCAATGTAGCAATGCCTGTGTATTAGTCCATTCATACATTGCTATAAAGACATACCTGAGGCTGGGTAATCTGTAAAGAAAAAAGGTTTAATTGGCTTACAGTTCTGCAGGCTGTACAGGAATCATGGCTTGGGCAGCCTTAGGAAACTTACAATCAAGGCAGAAGGTGAAGGGGAGCAGGCACATCTTCACATGGCTGGCAGGAGAGCAAGCAAACGAAGGGGAAAGTGCTACACACTTTCAAACAACCAGATCTCATAAGAACTCTATTATGAGAACAGCAAGAGGGAAGTCCACCCCCATGATTCAGTCACCTCCCAGCAGGCCCCTCCTCCAACGATATCAGCCTGTAACACCCCCTCCCTGACCACCACCCAGCATAGCCTCTGACACACAGAAAGCACTCAATCATGATCAGACTTGTGGTGGCTCTTTGATTCATGACTCTGTTACCAAAACCCACTAGGACAGAGGCCACAACAAGCTCTGTCTGCTGTACTCCAAAATGCCCACTCTTATATCTGCTCCAAATTAAACTCCAGGTTCTGTCTGGGAATTTAGGACACTCTGACCCTACCAGTCTGACCAGTGACCATGCTGGCCTTCCCCTTGTGACCTCAGGGATGGCTTATCCCATGTTTATATATAGGAGCTTTGGAATCAAAATTATGATAATAGTGACTTTTGGTAAGAAACTATTTTTGGTATGAAATCCATTGAACTAATGTAAGCCCTCAAAATAGTTTTCCACATATTATGAGCTGTGTCTTGCTTTCCCTATGTCCATTAGTCATTTTAGAAATTGTTTTCATAGGATTGGACTCAGGCACAGAGCTGCTGCCTCTTACAACTTCAGGAAGTGCTGGCTGGGGGCAGCCCCTGGCATGCACGGGGCAGCTAGCTATGGGTCTGGGCATGGCTTATCTTGTCCACGTGGTCATACAACAAAGCTTGGATTCACTGAGCAATTGTTGGACCCATCTTGGCTTCTGCCAGGTGGTTTTGCTTAGCATCATTATTTCTTTCAAGTTCACCAGTGAGGTTGCTGCACAATGAGGTCAAAGTAGCAGGGTCATGACATCCTCTGGGCCAAAACATCCTCTGGGCCAAAACAGCAGGATTTTGCCCCAGTACCTGGTGATGCTTCTGGCACCTCAGACACCCCTGGGCTGTGTGGCTCTCATTCCCTTGGCAATCCTGTGACCCCTCCCAGTGGGGAATACTTAACCCCCATCTCAGACCTCTGCCCACTTGGGGTCCACCACAGCCTGACCTCTTGGGCACTACTGCCAATGTCAAGGTAAGTTATTTATCAGTGTCACCCCAAGGATTAAAAGGAAAGAAGACACCCCAGCAATGGCCCTCCCTGTTCCTGGCCATTCCCTCTAGCAGTGCCATCCAGCACATGCAATGCAGAGGTCCTAGTCTAATCCCCATCCCCCAACACACACACACAAACACACGCACATACACACACACACACACACACACACACACACAGAGTGAGGAGATTTCTGGAGACAAACTTTGCCCTGGGGGACTCTGCCAAGGTCTCCTGGCTCTGCACTGCAGTAACTGAGCCAGCACCAGCAGTCTCATCACCCTCGCCTGGACTGCAGCCTCCCTGCCTCCCATGGCTTCCTCTGCATTGAATTGTGCCCCAGGAAGCTTTCAAAGTCTATCCAGACCCTATCCCGCCATACCCCGACCCAGAGGACAAAGCCACCTCCTTGTTTCATCTGCAAGTTCTTTCATCATATGGTCATCACTCGCCTCCCAGGCTCCTTGCCCACCAATGTCCAGTCCTCCTCTGCACAGTTCCCACCTGATGTCCCCAAAGACTTGCAGGACCCATGTCTTCTCTACTTTTCCAGGCCTCCACAATTTGCCACAGTTGTTTTCTCAGCCTGGACATCCCTTCTGCCCTCTGCTCTACAGCCCCAATGCACAGGGAGTCTCTTCCGCCAGCTCCTCCCTCTCTCCTCCCAGAGGAGATGCTGTAGGGCATCACCCAGATCCTCCTTCAGGACCGAGTTCTCCTCCCCAGCTGTGGGGGTGTTGGAGGCTGGGAGCTCCTCACTGGATCCCTTCCCAGGAATTGCCCTCTCCCAAGAGAACTGCCTCTCCCAAGGCCATGCCATCCTTCCAGCCTGATCACTGTCGATGCGGGCAGTGGGGCCCAGGGCAGAGAGGCAGCTGCTGGCCTCCACTCAGTGCAACTCTGAAGAACCATCTAGAGCTTCCTATGCTGCAACCATGCCACATGGCAGCTTCTGCCTCTGCCCAGCCCTGCTCCCTGCTCTGCACCCCTGCAGGTGTCGCTGATAGCAGCCCCCATATGCCTCCTGCACGCAACCTCCCTTACAGAGTCCACTGGCTGGGAATCGAATCTGTGATGGCCACCGACCCACAGCAGGTGGGTGCCTGTGGTGACCCTGTGTTAATGCCTGCTCAAGCACCAGTCTCACTCCATGGGGACTCTTCATAGCCTTGTCTCTCTAACCAGACCACCACCCTCTTGGCATCTTTATCCATTCTTTCCAGAAACACTGACTAAGGAGCCCTAACTTATTCATTCCGCAAATTGTTAATGAGCCTGTACCAGGCGATGAGTGCCAGGGATGAGCAATCAGACATGGGGCTTAAAATATGCCTTCCGCCTGTAATCCCAGCACTTTGGGAGGCAGAAGCAGGCAGATCACCTGAGGTCAGGAGTTCAAGACCATCATAGCCAACATGGAGAAACCCCATCTCTACTAAAAATACAAAATTAGCCAGGTGTGGTGGCACATGCCTGTAATCCCTCAAGAGGGTGAGGCAGAAGAATTGCTTGAACCCGGGAGGCAGATGTTGTAGTGAGCCAAGATCGCACCATTGCACTCCAGACTGGGCAACAAGAGCGAAACTCCATCTCAATAAAAAAATGCCTTCCCCTCTGTATGACTTACCCATGGCTACTATTACAAATCACCACATATTTAGTAGCTTGAAATAACACACATTTATTATCTTACAATGCTGTAGGTTCAAAATCCAACACAAGTCTGCCTGGGCTAATATCTGCATGCCATTGGGCTACATTTCTTCTGGAGGCTGAGAGAGAATCCACTTCTCACCTTTTCCGCTTCTAGAGCCGCCCACATTCCTTGACTCATGGCCCCTTCCTCCATGGTCAGAGTCAGCAAGTGCAGGCTGGATTCTTCTCACACTTGGACCTTTCTCCTAGTATCTTCTCCTTCTCTGACTCTAACTCTGCCTCCTTCTTCCACTCGTAGAGACCCTGTGGTTACATCAAGTCCACCCAGATAATCCAGGAAAAATCTCCTTATATAAAGTCAGCTGATTAGCAGCCTTAATTTAATTTGCATTCTTAATTTTCCCTTTTGCCATGCGAGCTAATATATTTACAGATTCCTGGGAGTAGAACATGGACATCTCTGGGGAGGGGGTGCATTATTCTGCGGATCCCACTCTCCTCCCTAGCTTGGACATGACACAACAGTAAATGCTCAGTAAATATTACAACAAAAGACTGAACGTATGAAAAGCCCTAAACAGTTGATCCCAAGCATGACTGCCTTTCCTCTCCTTCTACCCTCTCTCCTTGGCTCAGCTGCACTGGTTCTAGCTTGTGGCACATGCTCTCACCCTTCCTTGGGGTGTCACTAACCCCTCTGTTCAGCCTGAGCCCCCGCAAATACTCTTCCATTTTCCTCACTGGGTAATGTATGTCTCGTATGTGTATCTATCTCACTCTAAGATGTCTGTCCTGTCTCTGTCCTTTTCCTGCATCTGCGAGTCTTACAGCACCTCCCTCAGTGCTCCAGTCTGTCAACTGGAATCATTCTGATATCCTCCTCTGCCCCCAGTCCTCAGGTCCCCCCTCTAATCCCAGTACAGTTTTTCTGCATTCTACTTCTGTCTTCTCTCACCTCCTTTCTTCCTCTAAGGGCCCTACCTATACATTGTACATTTTCTTTTTTCTTTTGAGATAGCGTCTCTCTCTGTCACTCGGTCTGGAGTGCAGTGACACGATCTCAGCTCACTGCAACCTCGGCCTCCTGGGCTCAACTGATCCTTCCACCTCAGCCTCCTGAGTAGCTGGGACTACAGACACGCCACCACACCTGGCTAATTTTTTGTATTTTTAGTAGAGATGGGGTTTTGCCATGTTGCCCAGGCTGGTCTGGAACTCCTGGGTTCAAGTCATTCACTTGCCTTGGCCTCACAAAATGCTGGGATTATAGGCATGAGCCACCACACCTAGCCCACACTGTACATTTTCAATAAGCAAGTCATTCCCATTGATGGTGCCACATTTTAAAAAAGTACTTAAGATGGCACATTTATTTTTTCATGCAGACAAATCCATGCCCACGCTCTCACTCCACTTCTGACATGTCTCTCCTAAATTTACAACCACTTTTTGGGGGATGGAGGAACCATTTTTAAAATAATGACATTTAATATTCCAAACATTTCCACTCCTGGTAATGTATTAATATCTTAAATTGTCAAGCCTCAGAGGAAGCCAAAAGATCATAGTAATCACCCTGAGAAGCTGTGGCTGGTGCACGATTGATGAGAACTCCTACGTAACAAAGAGCCAAAGCAGCTGCTCCTCCATCCCTCCTTCACCTGGTCAAACCCACATATCACCTCCAAACCTTTAAGAATTACACACAGTGGTGTGTGTGACATGCTTACCTCATTGTTTGGAAGGTGAATATTCTAAGTGTAGTCCATCTGTCTATCAGTGGTTTTTCATTGCTGTGCCCTGAAGCTTATAAGAGTTCCAGCAGTGCCTCAAGGGTAACACCAATCAGAATTTCTGTGGAGAAGTGGTTGAAGGGAGGTGGTCTGGTTGGTAATTGGCCTTGGATATTTGTCTTGATGCTGAATTTGCATGACAAACTCATTGCTAAAGATTGGAGTTTCCGCCACTGCTGGGGCTGCCCTTATTTTCTGCCACTGCTGGGGTGCCCTTTAGAAAACAAAAACGGAGGCTAAGAAAAAAGAAATTTAGCATTTATGGAACATCTGCTCTATGCCAGGTATTTTCTAAACACTGACCTACTTAACTATTACAACAGTTCTGCAAGGTAGGAACCATCCCCATTTTATAAATGAAAGAGGCTGAAAGAGGCTAATTAACTTGCCTGTATTTGGTATCTTTTGCAGCATAACAAATTACTCCAAAACCTAGCGGCTTAAAACAACAAACATGCATTATCTCACAGTGCCTGTGGGTCAGAAACCAGGGAGAAGCATAGCTGGGTAGTTCTGGCTCAGTTTCTCATGAGGTTTTCAATCAGGACATTGGCAGGGGTCCCAGTCATCCAAAGCCTTGATGGATAGCTGGAGGATCCGCTTCTGTGTCAGGCAGAATAATGGCCCCACAAAGATGTCCATATCCTAATTCCTGAAATCTGTGAGTATTGTATGGCAAAAAGAAATGAATGTTGCAGACAGAATGAAGGCTGCCAACTAGTATATAGGGACATTATCCTAGAGTATCCAATGTAATTACAGGGTCCTAAAAATTGAAAAGGGAAGCCGAAGAGATTGTCAGAGAAAGAGATTGGCAACAGAAGCGGTGTCGGAAAGATGCAGTGTTGTTGGTTTCAAGACAGAGGAAGGGGCAACAAGCCAAGGAATGCAGGCTACTGCTAAAGTTGGAAAAGACAAGGAAGTAGATTCTCCCCTAGAGACTCCATAAAGAAACAGCCCTGCGGATACCTTGATTTTAGCCCAGGGAGACCCTGCTGGACTTCTAACCTACAGGCTTCAAGATAAATGTGTGATGTTTTAAGCTGCTAGGCTTGTGGTCATTTGTTACAGCAGCAATAGAAAACTAATACAAGTTTCCAAGGTGGTTCACTCACATGGCTGCTGGCAGAAGACCTCAGTTCCTCACCATGAGGATGACTCCTATAGTCTGCTTTAGTGTCCTCACAACAGAGCAACCATCTTCCTCCAGAGCAAGTGCTCTCAGAGAGAGAACAAGGAAGAAGCTGCAATGCCTTCCGTGCTCTAGTGCTAAAAGTCTAACATCAGCTTTCCCACCACATTCTAGTTGCATAGTCACCAAGTATGTACAGTCCTCACATAAGTGGAAGGGACCTGGGTGTTTACGGCCACACACCCTGAACGTGCCCAAACTCATCTGAGGTTTCAAATAATTTGTGGACTTTTTTCCACATTGCCAAGGTCACACCAGATTAATCAACAGACTTGAAATAAAACTAAAAACTCAGGCTTCTGTCCCCAAAGTCTACACTCTTTCCATTTCACAGAATTACAGAGCTGGTTCTAAGACTCAGGTACTGCAGTCTTGCCATATTGCCAGCGGTACTGAGGCTAGGTTCCCCAGGAATAGTAATGGGGATCTGAGAACTATTTTCAATATTTTTAAATTGCAAAGGGAACATCACATTCCCAAACAAGATGAGGTCGCACCAGCTCTTGCATGAGATGACATCAACTCAATTTGCTTATACTGTGATCAGAAGCTTTAGTTGGAAGTTATGGATGTCTTTAATAAAACATGGAGAACCTAATGTTATTAAATAAGCTCTATTTGACAGATAACATCTTTCAAAATATAGCCTTCCAAGGACAAAAACCAAAGAGCATCTTGGTGGGGAGGGGGTTGGGAATCCCTGGTCTACAGCAGCTGTTTTACAAATGGAGAAACTGAGGCCCAGAGAGGGTGGGGTCTCACCCAGGTCACCCTGAGAGTTAAATAAGGCCAGGATTTAATCAGGACATCCTCATTCCCAAGTCAGTGCTCACAGCCTCCAAGGAAAAGGTTTTCCTTAAATGAGAGAGGGGTGAGCAGAGAAGTAACCAAATAATTTTCTAACTGTTTCTCCTCGGCAGGCTTTGGCCTTTTTTTTTTTTTTTTTTTTTTTTTTTGAGACAGTCTCTTTCTGTTGACCAGGCTGGAGTGCAGTGACGCGATCTTGGCTCACTGCAAGCTCCGCCTCCCGGGTGCATGCCATTCTTCTGCCTCAGCCTCCTGAGTAGCTGGGACTACAGGCGTATGCTGCCACGCCCAGCTAATTTTTTGTATTTTTCGTAGAGACGGGGTTTCACCGTGTTAGCCAGGATGGTCTCGATCTCCTGACCTCATGATCCACCTGCCTCGGCCTCCCAAAGTGCTGGGATTACAGGCGTGAGCCCCCGTGCCTGGACGGCTTTGGCCATTTTTAAGGTGCATTGCTTACGGGGAAGGGCCATTAATGTGTTCCCATGTGAGCTAATGAGAGGGAGGTGATGACTAACCTTGGAAGGGGGTTTTGGAGGAGGAAGAGGTGAAGTCTCTGTACAAATGACTATATGGATCCTGAAACAGTCCAACAGGCAAGAAATGACACTGAGCCATGAGTTTGTTCTCTACCCTGGATGTCAATCCCTGAAAGAGAAGGACTCAGATGACCCTTCATCTGAGTTCCTTGAATAATCTGGTTTCTTGAATAATTCCTAGGACCTTGCCCTGAACCTGCCCCAGCCAGGCTCAGACCTACTTAGAGCCCCAGGAAGAATCCCATCTCTGCAAAATGGCACAGCTGTGGAAAACAATATGATGTTCCTCAAAAAATTAAAAATAGATTTACCATGTGATACAGCAACTCCACTTTGGGATATATGCCCCAAAGAACTGAAAGCAGGGACTAGAACAGATATTTGCACACCCACATGCACAGCAGCACTGTTCACAATAGCCGACACATGGAAGCCTCCAAGAGTCCATTGACAGATGAGCGGTCTATGCACACGGGGGAAATTACTTAAAAAGGAATGAAATACCGGCACATGCGACAACATGGATGAAATCTGAAGACAGTCTGCTAAGTGAAATAAGTCGGTCACAAAAAACAAACGCTCTATGATTTCACTTATATGACGTACCTAGAGCAGTCAAATTCACAGAGACAGAATGTAGAATGGTGCCGCCAGAGGCTGGGAGCGAGGAAAGAGCAGTTAGTGTTTAACGGGTATAGAGTTTTGGTCTGGGAAGATGAAGCCATTCTGGAGATGGATTTAAAAATGGTTAAGGTGGTGCTTTTTATGCTATGTATAATTTACCACAATTTTAAAAAAGATTTTAAAAAGACATCAGAGAGGTAACACTCTTGGGGAGGGCTAGAAAACCAGGCTTGGAAGCTACACATCCAGGACTGACACCCCAAACTATCCTGAAGACCCTACTGGGTGGAGACGTGGCTGCTGAGCTGCGGGCACAGATGCATCACCAGTGCTGGACTCCAGACCCTGCCACTGTTAACCTGGAAATCTAGTGGAGCTGCTGCCTTGCCACCAGCCCTGCCAGGATATCTCTACTTCTTCACAAACTTCTGACTCAAGGAGCAGAAGCCCAGGTCATGTGCACACAGCCTGGATGCAAAGGGACCTGGGAAATCAGGTGCATATAATTTGTATTAACTTCCATTGCAGGAAATGGGTTCTAGCTCACAGAGAGGGAGATTTCTCCCAAATATTTTAGAGAAAAAATGGCCCTGATATGGTTTGGCTGTGTCCCCACCAAAATCTCATCTTGAATTGTAGCTCCCATAATTCCCACGTGTTGTGGGAGGGACCCAGTGGGAGATAACTGAATCATGGGAGCAGTTTCCCCCATACTGTTCTCGTGGTAGTGAAAAAATCTCACGAGAGCTGATGGTTTTATAAGGGGTTTCCCCTTTTGCTTGGCTCTCATTTCTCTCTTGACTGCCACCATGTAAGATGTGCCTCTTGCCTTCCACCGTGATTGTGAGGCCTCCACAGCCACGTGGAACTGTGAGTCCATTAAACCTCTTTTTCTTTATAAATTACCGTCTTGTAATCAGCAGCAAGAAAACATACCAATACAGGCACTTGCTCTCCATCCACACCACCCTCCTTCCAGATCAGGAGTACCGTGTCTCAGCCCAACATTCCTAACTTCCTCCTTGCTGACCTCTCTCTCTAGAGCTACCCCTTCCTATCCAATCTGCAGCCTCTGTGTTCCCAGGGGTCGTCCCTCTCTTCCTTATACTCACATCCACTGTGTCACCAAGGCCAGCCAGCTCTGCCTCCCCAGCATGCTTGTCTACCTTCTCCTTGCCACTCCTTTCCTCTCTCCTTTTAGAACCTTCATGCAGGCTCCCATTACACCCTTCCAGTCCCCAAGTCCAGGGAATGCTCTTGACCACTCTCAGCTTCCCCCCATGATGCTTTTAGATGGTAAACCAGATCAAAGCACTCCCCCGGTCAAAATTCACCTATCACTGGCTCCTCTGTGCCTTGAAGATAAAATGCCAAGGCCTTAGCCTGGTATCCGTGCATCCTTCACCCTCAGCCTCCCCTAGGATCACAACCAGAGCATGTCCCAGCTGCAGGCACCGTGTTCTCTCTTGAGCCCCCAAATATTGCGTTTCCAAATGAAACATCTTTCCCACCCTTTTGGCCAAGCAAAATACTCAGAAGCCTTGCTTGACCTCCAAGGCTAGGTTGAGGGTCCCCTCTGTGTCCGCTGAAACATGCATCCTGCCCATCTGTACCTCACTCAGCTCCAGAACAGTACTTATTGTTCTGAATTGGAACAAACTATTCACTTATTGACACCTATGACCTCAAATAGCCTGGAAGCTCCTTCAAGTATGGGACAATGTTTTGTCTCAGCACTTAGCACAGCAAACAGTAGACACTCAATAAATGTTCAACAAATGAACAAGGCAAATGAACTTTCATCCCCAAAAGACCACCACCCTGTCTCTGGGGAGTCAGTCCTTGCATAACAGACTGGGCTCTGTAAGACTTAACAGGTTTTGCTCTGGGGTGATGCTAGCATATCTCATTGCCTCCTGGCCATGAGGCCTCTTCCCTCAAAACCACCAGCAGGAGACCAACCACTGGCCTTTCTCTAGAACTTCCTGTCCCACCAAACTTAGCCTAGAACAACTCAGAACCCAGCCTCTTATCTACTAAGCAGTCCTGCCTGCTCTGTCCAGGCTGTACCATGTCCTCAATGCAACAACAGCCTTGCTCAAGCATCCAGCCACACTGAGGCAAGATGAGCCTGCCAAGCGCAGCACGACAGGCCTGGCCTGGCCTAAGTTTCAGCCTAGCTAAGGCACAGGTCTCCATGGTCCCACCCCATAACTTCCTGGATGCCCAGCTGTCCTGCATTTCATCACCTGCCTTTCTGCTTAGAGTTCTCCCCCAGCCTTTCCCTCCTTCCTTCCCTCCTTCCTTCCTTCCTTCCCTCCCTCCCTCCCTCCCTCCCTCCCTCCTTCCTTCTTCCTTCCTTCCTTCCTTCCTTCCTTCCCACTCCCCTGTCTTCCCTCTCCTTTCCCTCCTGCTGTGGTCTGAATGTTTGTGTCTATTCCATATTCTAATCCTAATCCTAACCCCCAACATGATGGTATTAGGAGGTGGGGTCTTTAGAAAGTGATTAGATCATGAGGGTGGAGCCCACATCAGTGAGATTAGTGCCTTTAAAAAAGAGGCCCAAGAGAGACCCCTTGCCCTTTCTGCCATGTGAGGACACAGGAAAAGGACAGCTATCTGTAAAACAGAAAGCAGACCCTCATCAGACACTGAATCTGCTGGTGCCTTCATCTTGGGCTTTCCAGCCTCCAGAATTGTGAGCAATAAATTGTTACAGCAGCCCAAATGGACTATGCCACTTCTCTCTTCCATCCACATACATTTCCATGAATGCCTTTAGCCTGTCAAACAGGTGGGAAATCAATGAATCAACACATCTTGGTGTGCCCTTTCTTGCAGCTGCTGTGCTAGGCACCTAATACGGAGCATTTCACCACCTCCAGCCCACAATCTCTGACGCTGGGATTATGACACTCAGTTTACGTAGGAGGAAGTTTAGCTCAGACAGGTCTGATCATTTGCCTTACTCATTAAGTCACCTAGCTGGAGTTCAAACTCTGGCTGCAAAGGACACACCCTTCTCCCTGCACCATCTGCTTTTTCTGCTCTGACAATGTCTTCTGCAAGAAGAAGACAGCCTGCTCCTTCTGCCCTTGAAGAATTTTCAGCACCACAGTAGGGAGAGCATTCCCTGCCTGTCAAGAAATTTAGACAAAAGGTGGGGGAGGCCCAGTAAAATTGGACATTCACTTTCTGTTGGGGAGATGTTTGAATTCTGTTTTCAAGAATAGATCAGGCTTAGGCTGTGTGGAAGAAAGTTCAAGGATAGAACAGGCAGGAAGGATGGGGTATGCTACAAGAAACATGTCAGGCTCCCTGGAACTCTGAGAAGCTCGTGCGTCACTGAGAAGTGAGGCCCATCCTTGCAAACCACAGAGGAAACAGAAATATTCGGCAATGGTAAAAATAGCTCCATGGTGACGATGTATTTTTTGGAACCACCTGGACAGTGAGATATTGCTGACGCTCCACTGGTGAGGCTGTTCAGATTGATCTATGCTCTTTTCGGGGGTAGGGAGGTCGGGGGAGACAAGCAAATGAACTCATCACTTCAGGTAGAGAAAAAATAAAAGGTCACCTTTGGTACCAAGATATTTTTCCAAGTCACAGAGCCTAGCAATACCTAAACCCCATCCTTACATAACTGAGGGTTTTGCAGCCCGGGGGCTTGTTGTCTGCAGTGAGGATCTTTTAAGAAAACAAATGGTCATTGTTTACATGATAGTAACAGAAAAAAAAAAAATGAAAACCAGGCAAGGGGCCCCTGGAGATGCTTTTGACAGGTAATTAAAAGGCATACTAGAAGTTCCAGGACTACATCTGCCCCACCCAGGGGCCTGCCTCCCTGGTGGGGTCTGGGGAAGTAGGTACCACAGTTCTCCAACTTGCTGGAGGTTTGGTTTTGTTTCAGAGTTTTTCTTATCAAAGTTCATTCTTTGTGGTTATAAGAGAGAAACTGAGACCTAGATTAACATGCTAATTACTCCTTGGCAATTAAATTAACTTTAATTGTCAGAAAACAAAAGTTATCTCCCTGAAATGCACTTCCCTTGCTGCTTTAGCTGATAGCTTAAAAGCAAATCAGCATCTATTCAAACAACATCTATCTGAGAGTCCTGGTAAAAGCTCCATGATCCTCTTCGTTTAGAAAAATGGTAAGAATTGCCAAAAAAAAAAAAAAAAAACAAAGAAAAAGAAAAATACTACTACTAAGAATTGTACGACATGCTCAGCTGGCATTGCTCTTCTTCTTCTTTCTTTCTTTCTTTTTTTTTTTTTGAGACAGAGTTTCATTCTTGTCACCCAGGCTGGAGTGCAATGGTGCAATCTCAGCCTCCCAAGTAGCTGGGATTACAGGCTCCTGCCACCACGCCCAGCTAATTTTTGTATTTTTAGTAGAGATGGAATTTCACCATGTTGGCCAGGCTGGTCTCAAACTCCTGACCTCAGGAGATCCACCTGCCTCAGCCTCCCAAAGTGCTGGGATTACAGGCTTGAGCCACTCACCTGGCCAGCTTCTTATATTCATTACCTCTCATTTAATCCTCAAATAATGCTGTAGAGTAGGTACTTCTGTTATGTTCATTTAATTAATAAGGATATGGAGGCACAGAGAAGTTAAGGACCTTGCCAAAGTCACACAGTTCATTTGTGGCTAAGCTGGGACTCCAAGGCAGGTCTTCAGTGCCCAGTTCTTAACCATCACGCCATCTGTCTATTGGGAGGTCTCCAGTCCCATGTATTGTTAAATGTCTTATTTTGTACCATCCATTAGACCAGGGGCTGGAAAACTATGGCTACATGCCAAATTTAGCTGTCTGCCTGTTTTTGTAAATAAAGTTTTATTGGAACACAGTCACATTCATTTACGTATTGCCTATGTCTGATTTCATGCCACAACAACAAAGTCGAGTAGTTGTGCCAGACTGGCTGGCCTGCAAAGCCTAAAACAGTCACTATCTGGCCCTGTTCAGAAAAAGATTGTCAATGTCTGCCTTAGATCACTAGTTCTCAAGTTTGTCTGTATTCTGGAGTCACTTAGGAAATTTAAAAAATACCTATGCGTGGGCTGTGCCTCAAGTGATTCTGATTAAACTGGTATGGAGTGCAGCCTGGGCACTGGAATTATTAAAAACTCCCCAGGGACCAGGGGATTCCAATGACAGCCAAGTTTAAGAACCGCTGCCTTGGAGTGTAAGGGACTTAACCACCCTTGCAGTAATTACAGAAGTTCAGTTTACACATAGGAACACTTTATATGGCACTTAAGCATAACTCTGCCATCCACAGAGGACCTCCTGACTTTCAAAATCATATTACATCTAGCCCACAGCCCAATTCCAGATTACTATGAAGGTCCAGCGCCTCCCCGCCATTTCAGAGTCCACTTGATTGGTGCCCAGACTTCTCCCTCCCCATCCTCTCCCCAGCTACTTGACTTCCTGCTTCGTCTCTCAGAACCCAGCCCCAGGTGCAATTTCCACAAAACTCCACTCTTTCAAGCACTTCCAGAAGTTACCGGAGTGTGATGCTGCTGATGGGGAGCGGATGCCGTGGGGGGTCACGCGACAAAACCTTGGCTGTATGCTTCTCGCTGGCTCCATCTCCTCTCCGCGCTCCCGCTTCCGCCCACTCACTTCCTGAGCATCAAAGAAACCCTTCCCGGCCGGGCGCGGTGGCTCAAGCCTGTAATCCCAGCACTTTGGGAGGCCGAGATGGGCGGATCACGAGGTCAGGAGATCGAGACCATCCTGTCGAACACAGTGAAACCCCGTCTCTACTAAAAAAATACAAAAAACTAGCCGGGCGAGGTGGCGGGCGCCTGTAATCCCAGCTACCCGGGAGGCTGAGGCGGGAGAATGGCGTAAACCCGGGGAGGCGGAGCTTGCAGTGAGCTGAGATCCGGCCACTGCACTCCAGCCTGGGCGACAGAGTGAGACTCCGTCTCAAAAAAAAAAAAGAAACCCTTCCCCTCCTTCCTATCTCCTGAGCTGCCCTGGAGACCCAGCACCTTTTTGTGCCGTAGTTGGCTTATATGTGCCCCTGCACAAAGGCCAGTCATCCCTACAAAACACGCCCATGCTAACTGCTGTGAAAATAAAGATTTCTCAGCATTGTTCGTAGAGCAAAGTGCTTGATGACACAAGATAGGAACCAACAGATACTGTTTGCCCCATTTTTCAGGTGAGGAAATGACAACCTGGAAATTTTCAGAGACTTGCCCAAAGTCAGTCCTAGCCGTCTAGGTTAGGCAGCTGGCCACACACGCTGTCTGGGGAAGCACAAAGATCCCAACCTTAGGCTGTTTCGGTCTCCAGTCTTGGCCAGCCAGCCACATTCCATCTCTGTCAACCCACTCTCCCTCGCTCCTGCTTCCCAGGTTCTGTGAATGTGTGGCTCTCAGTAGTCTCCTGTGTCCTCCTGGGATGTGACACATTAGCACATCTCTACCTGCCCCAGTCAAGCCTTCCCTTTGATATCCTCCCACCCTTAACTCCATTCAGCAGCATTTCCTTTTCTTTTTGGAGAGACAGGGTCTCATTCTGTCACCCAGGCTGGAGTGCAGTGGCGAGCGCACCACCTCACTAGGCCACAGTTAACAGCGTTTTCAAGTAAAGATGTTCTGACCACACCCTTATCCCTACAAGACTGACAAGGGTCAACCAGGCCTCTTCTGGGAGAGGGAGGTGGGCGTCATTTACATAACAATTAGGTATTGAGTCCCTGTTGCACCACTTAGAGACTTCCATGAGGAGCACATCAAACACAGCTTCTGCTGTCATGGAAAGAGAGGCTGTGTATTATTTAAGATGAAAGACTACACGTTCAGATCCCAGCTCTACTTACCAGCTGTGACTACCCTGTGCCTTAATTTCCCCATCAGTGAAATGGGGAT
This sequence comes from Trachypithecus francoisi, assembly GCF_009764315.1. Classification (NCBI taxonomy): domain Eukaryota; kingdom Metazoa; phylum Chordata; class Mammalia; order Primates; family Cercopithecidae; genus Trachypithecus; species Trachypithecus francoisi. The sequence goes on from NW_022681468.1 coordinate 11,220,558, forward strand.
AATGAAGGTACGTATAGTACCCTCATAGGGTTGATGTGAGTAGTCAATGCACATGAAGTGCTTAGACAGTGCCTGGCACAGAGGAAAGTGCTATGTAAATATTAGCTATCGTTCTGGAGCTCACAGCCCTGTTGGGGAAGCAAACCTGAAACAAGTCGTTAAGGTTTGCAGATCTGGCCATGTATTAGAATTCCTCGTGGAGTTGTTACAAACAGACTGTTGGACCCCTCCCCAGACTTAATAACTCAGACTCTCTAGGATAACACCCAGGAATCTGTATTTGTGAAATGCTCCCTGGGGCCATTCTGATTAGGCTGGTGTAAATGACAGCCGCTCTTCTAATGCAAATGGTCCTCCCTATAGAACTGAGAGGACAGAAAGTCTTACCCAGCTCAGCAGAGCTAAATCAGTGGGTGCTGGCTGGATGCTGGAAGCTGAGCTAGGAGTTAGCTACAACTCCCCTTCCTTCAGCATCAGCCAAAGGCAGTCCACATAGTCTGGATAGGTGGAATCTGTCTCGTTTAAGAATGAATCAATAGAGGGCGAAACATCCTAGGACTCCTGAAAAGTGCTACAGCCACAGAGACATGGAACACTACAAGAAAGCCTCAGGAGAAACGACTTGCTCTGAAAATTATTTTCCCCATTAAGCAGAAGGAAACTGTTAGGAATCACAGATAGGGTATTTCAGAAGATGTGGTCTCTGTGGAATAGGATCCAGGAGCTTCAGCTGACAATCTCAGACTCCAGGACAGCAGGCTGAGATGAAAAGGGTAGACTGAGATGAAAAGGGTAGGCTGAGACAAAAGCCTGCAGGAAAGCTGGAATGCAGTTGCAAAGATGAAATCCACCTCTGAGGCACTAAAGACAGAGCTGACCAAGCAGCAAATCAAATTACAGTGGGTGTGGTGAATTGAATAGTGTCTTCCGCCCCCCTACCAAAATTTTTGTCCACTAGAACCTCGGGATGTGATCATATTTGAAAATAGGATCTTTGCAGATTTAATTTGTTAAACTAAGATGAGGCCATACTGAATGAGGTGAGTCCTAAGCCTAAAGACTGGTGTCCTTTTAGGAAGAGACACACACAGAGAGGAGAAACCATGTGGCAATGGAGGCAGAGATTGGAGTGATGCAGCTGCAAGTCAAGGAACACCAAGGACTTTCAGGAGACACCAGGAGCTGGCAGAAGCAAAAATGATGCTCCCCAGAGGTTTCAGAGAGGCCATGGCCCTGCCAGCACCTTGAGTTCAGACTTCTGACCACCTGAACTAAATTTCTGTTGTTTGAAGCCACCCAGTCTGTCGTAATTTGTTACAGCAGCCCTAGGAAACTAATGAAGACTTCTAGGTCACAGTTCCATTTAAAAAGGAAGAAAAAAATGGAATAAAAATGTTAAATTAATAGCCACGGAGGAGAGAGAGAAAAGATCTAAATGATTAGGCTGTCTGATCAAGCAGACAGGCCCCAAGTGGGTTTGCCGAGAGATGAGAGAAAGGATTAAAAACAAATCCCCTGTTAGGCCTTTTGTGTCTGTAAATGAAGGATTGTTACAACAAAATGTAAAAGAAATGAAGGGGCAGCCAGGCGTGGTGGCTCACGCCCGTAATCGCAGCACTCTGGGAGGCTGAGGTGGGCGGATCATCTGAGATTGGGAGTTTGAGACCAGCCTGACCAACATGGAGAAACCCCGTCTCTACTAAAAATACAAAATTAGCCGGGCCTGGTGGTGCATGCCTGTAATCCCAGCTACTCAGGAAGGCTGAGGCAGGAGAATCACTTGAACCTGGGAGGTGGAGGTTGTGCTGAGCCAAGATCATGCCACTGCACTCCAGCCTGGGCAACAAGAGAGAAACTCAGTCTCAAAAAAAATAAACCAAAATAAAATAAAGAAATGAAGGGGCAAAATATTAACCTATTACTACACAGTTTTACAAAGAAAGCACAAATCATACAGGACCGATAGTCCACACTTTAATAGAAGAAAACTTCCCAGACCTCCGAAGTTATACTTTCCTGCATGCAACCAAATTAGGACACCGCTGAAGCCTGCCCAGGTACCCAGTTACAAGGATGGCGCCTCAGGCTGCCACTTCTGCCATAGGCTCACCACATTCCTGCTCACATTCTAGGCTTCGGCTACAGTGAATTACTCCAAGCGACCCAACCATGTTCCTCCATGCTCTTTCGCTTATATCCTTCCCCAGAACTGGAATCGCTTCCCCATCTCCCTCTGTCCTGCTACAACCCCTGCTCACCCCCTCATCATCCTGGGGCCACCCACTCACCATCCAGGTCATAGTCGAGCACCTTGGCCTCCACAAAGCCTTCACCAAGGCTGCCCCTTCGTTTTCTTGTGCCCACTACACCCTGGACACATTCCTATGATCCCATTTCTCACACTGCGTTGTCATTTATATTTTTACATCTCCATTTGGCCTTCTAAACTGGAAGTTTCCAGAAGACAAGACTGCTGCCTTTTCCTGTCCTTGTTTCCGCTGCTTCCTGCATAGTACTCAGCCCTATTTTACCCTTTAGGGATAAATTAGTGCTGTACTAATTAGGTCAGTTAAATTTGCAAGTATCAAACAAAAATATCCAGGACATGAAAAAAATAATAGCTCCAACTACAGAAAAAAGAGAGCAAATTTAAAATTAATGTTTGTCCATTAACCGTAACATCAAATCATTTTCATTAGTTATATTCACTTTAGTGTTTGTGAGAATGTCGTTACAATTGAAAACAAATTGTAGGGTAGGTTTTCTTTCTTTGCAAGAATCCCTCATATGCATAATGATTGATGAAAAATCATAGATAATCACAATAAATTACTTAAATACAAATCATTTTAAAAGTAAAATGAGGGGGCAATGAGGAGATGTTGGTCAAAGAGCATAAATTAGACAGTACAGGAAAATAAGTTCAAGAGATCTATTGTGCAGTACGGTGATTATAGTTAATAACAATGTATTATGTACTTGAAAATTGCTAGAAGAGTAGATTTTAAATGTTCTCACCACAAAAAATGGTACGTATGTGAGGTAATGCATATGTTAATTAGCTTGATTTAGCCATTCCACAGTGCATTCGTATTTCAAAGCATCACTTTGTACACCATAAATATATGTCATTTTCATTTGTTGTTTTGTGAAAGGCCATGTATACAAAGTGATCCCAAAATGCGAAAGAAGCTGAGAAACCAAAGAACAAGGCAGACAAATCAGTTTGCCTTTAGAGGATGATTTACTGGGGAACTTAAGGACAGAAGTGTGGTCTTGGACGGCCGTAAGACAGATAGATCTCTCCACTGTTATTCCCGGAGACCCAGGGCTTATATACCACAGCGAAAAGACACATGTGATCTGTAAGGAATGCACAGGACAATTAAAGTTGACCTTCTAGGAAAGGACAAAAATGCTGTGTACATCATAGCCTTGAATTTGTGTGATAATATCAAGGCCATCTTGACCTAAAGGCAGGATTTATGGTAAGCATATGCTCTTACACAGGGACAGGAGATAAAGTGGGAATCAGAGGCATTCCCAGACCTGGGGTTAATCGGAAGTCAACATGGCAGACTAGCATCTCACATGGAGTTACTTTAGCCTCCATTTGTCAATTGAAAAAAAAATTAAATTTAAAATAAATAAAGGTAAGACCATCTTAAAGGCTTTCAAAATTTCCAAAAGAGAATGTCTAATGTGTGATGGTGGTGTCTTTCAATGGGTTTGATATAGTGAGTGCTGGGAGGTCCTAAGGCAGGAAAGCCTATGGCCTGAGGATCTTAAAGGGTTCTGACAGTCCTGGCACCTAATAGAGATTCAATAGATGGACATTGAGCGAATAAACACAGCCTTTGTTCCCTTCAGAACAAAACAGCAGCCCCTGGGGTACCATCCATACAAGGAGAGTGTATGCCTAGCCCAGTGGGCTGTGGAAGACCAAGTGCCCCTCATGGTGTCTGGAGAGAACCTTCTCTCTGCTGTCCATGTTTTCATTTCTAGGACCATCAACTGGGGTCATGCTCTGGGCCTCCTACCAACCCTTTGTTCACTCTGAATTCTGATGAAGGAAAGGGGAAGTGGGCGTTCCCAGTTCAGCCCCTCCTTTCTTTCTTCTTAGAGACCCAGATTCCTATATGAAGTATGCATTTGGAGCTGCTTTTCCTTAGGTGTTAAGTTTACAGGGGCAGGCCTTCATGTGGGGAAGCCAACAGTGGTCTAGCTGTGCCCATGAATAGTGGGAGGGACTTTCTGACGAAGGACTCAATGCCTCCTTTGTTTCCAAGTTCCACGCTTGGAGCGTGTGATTTCCTTACTGGTTCGTTGTGTGTAACGCTGCCCCTCAGATGATCAGCTTAGCTAAGTGATTTGCCTCAGCTTATGAAATATGAAAAAGTATCAGTTCCAGGCTGAGACTAAGAGGCATCACACATTTCTGCTTACCCTTCAAGCACTTCTGCCAGAGTCAATGGGAGTAGCATGCGCATGTATCCCCTGATCCCAGAATCAGAGACGTGCAGGGCAGAGGGGAACCCTACCTGCAGCCTGAAGCTGAGCTGCACTAGTGCATATAGACCAATGAGCAAGAAAAATATTTTTGCCTGTGTCATAAGACACTAAGATTTGGGGGTTATGTGTTATGCAGCAAAAAAGCCTAACCAAAACATCATCCAACCTAATGCTTAGAGGTAATATTTATTCTCCATCTGCTGAACTCAAGCGAGGACAGAGAAGGGTTATTTAGTAAGCCGCTCAAGTACTAACAACTTGTAACATCACTACAGAAAGGTCTGTGCTTGGGAGACTCTTTGGACTAGATCATCCTCACACCATTTGTACACATCTTAGGGAGATCCTACGTCTGTAATGGGGAGCTTCCATATAGTGGGTGGAAATAAGATGATTCAGGAACATAATACTGTTCTCCAGATGGGGATTGGGGAGGAATTCAAACCATCCTGCTACCTTGTTGCGCCATTTGGAAAAAAATGGGTCAGAACCAGAGATATTGGAGAGCACTTTCAAAGCTTCTAATTTTCTAAAGTTTTTCTTTCTCACCTTGGAATGTCTTCAGATGCTTGGATGGAGCTGTACTAAAAGTATCCTCTTACGTATCTGTTTTTCCTTCTGTGCTGGGAATTCATTGAGGGTAGGGACTTTGTACCTTCTTCATCTGTGTAACCTTGCTCTGAGCTGGATGGGTAAATAATGGGAAGGGTCTCTGACTCTGGAGCATGATGTGGGTACACATTTCTGGTTTTGTAAGAGATGCCTCCCTGACCTTAACTTTCCCAGACTGTTGAAACCGCCTTTGCAGAATTATGACAGGAAGAGAAATCTGATATCGTTGACTCCATCTTGCTTCTGACCTCCAAGTTGTCCTTGGGCATTCCTGGGCAAAGGCCAAACTAACTTTGGGAGGAATTTAGTTTATAGTTTAAGGATGTAAGCAAGGATGGATAATAGCCCTTCCCCAAACTAAACTGCTTTGTAAAACTAATGTAAGGCTACAAGGTTAGGATAATGAGAGTGGCCTGAATTCTGCTAAGATGTAGGTGTAGTTAAATACCCAGTCATGGTTTCAGTGGTCACAAGATTTGTAACTTCCCCGATTACTCCTGTAGATAACATCACTACTGTAGGACCTAAGATTGGCTTTCTGAGATGTCTTTTCAGACTTTTGCATTTCTGAGGACCAGATGACTCCAGCTGGACTTGTGATCATGACTCACCTGGTCTTAGGACCCCACCCAGAGGCGGACTCAGTGCACAAGGACCATTTTCCACATCCATATGATGTGTTACCAACCAGTAAGCAGCACCCATTCCATATTCTTCAGCCCACCACACTATCCTTGAAAAGTCCTAACCTCTGAGACTTTGGGGAGACTGATTTTAGTAACGACTTCCATTCTCCCATATGAGCTGACCTCATATCAACTAAACTCTTTCTTCACTGCAATGTCATGGTCTCAGTGAATTGGTTTTGTCTGTGCAGTGGGCAGGAAGAACCTGTGTGGTGATTACACTGTCACCATCAAATGAGAAGGCTGACAAGAGCACAGATCCCCAGCTTCCTGCAGCTGCTAACTCCAGAGGAACTTTCTAGCTAAACAGATCAACCTGAGCCTCTGAGGACCATGTCGACGTTTTCCCAAAATGGTGAGGCATAGTGTTGTGAAATGAATTGTTCTCTGTGGGAGACACCCTGTTGGTGGTCACTGAAGAAGTGTTTCCACAGCTGGGATATGCACTTTTTCAAGGGCAAAAGAGGCGTCAGGGCAAGTGACTATCTTCTTGGGAATTTTATCTGTATGCTCACTAGCCCTGTGACTTTGGAAATAAAACATAATCTCTTGGAGCCCCCATTTTCTCATTTCTTCCCTCATTTTCTCATTTATTAAGTGGCCATTGCGCAGCTGGCCTCAGGATACTTAAATACACATAATGCAAAATATGTAGCCTGTAGTAGACCCTCTTTAGAACCAAGGATCTTTAAAAAGAAATGTTTTGGCAACAGCTGGACTTTTAGCTGAACGGGCTTTTTATAATGTCTTTGGCCCATAAGCGTCAAAGGTGGTACTGTTTTGTTTCGGTACATCTTGGATTTGCCTCATTTGAGGAAATGCGAAACAGAGAAATGCTAATATCTGTCTATTTTAAGGACTTTTCAGAGCATGGCACATCTTTCAGTCACATATGTGTTAGTTTGGCAAACTGGAAATGAAGTGTTAGCTTTGAACCTGAGTCCCAACTGGTGCTGACCCCATTCTTGCCTTTCCAGCCTTCTCGACCACTAGGGTGCTTCCCAAGTGGCCTGGGCCCTGGCCACAGTTCTTTCCCTGATGGATCCCCTCTCTGGGCTGCCAGGTCACCCTTCTCTTCATCACAAATAACAAATCCTACACCTACCCTGTCTTCAAAGTGGTGCAAATATCACCTCCTACAGGAAGTCTTCTTTTTTAGCCCCAGCACATTTGTTCTTTCTCCCATTCCTGCTGCAGCACAGGCAGCTTTGCAGTTAGCACTGGGTTTACAGTGTGGACTCACCTCTTCCCAGCTCTGTGACCTGAAGCAAATGGCCTCACCTCTCTGTGCAGACATTTCCTCATGTAAAATAGAATAATCACTTAATAATCACTTAATTTGTAGGGCTGTTGTGAAGACTATATGACACAGATCCCTTATAGCAAGGGAAATATTCAATAAACTTTTTTTTTCTTTCTTCCTTCTTTGTTTTTGTTTTTTTTTTTTGAGACAGAGGCCTAGGCTGGAGTGCAATGGCGTGATCTTGGCTCACGGCAACCTCCGCCTCCCGGGTTCAAGTGATTCTCCTGTCTCAGTCTCTTAAGTACCCAGGACTGCGGGTACACACACCATGCCTGACTAGTTTTTGTATTTTTTAGTAGAAACTTGGTTTTGCCATGTTGGCCAGGCTGTTGAACTCCTGACTTCAGGTGATCCATCCACCTCAGCCTCCCAAAGTACTGGGATTATAGGCATGAGGCACCATGCCTGGCCTCCTTTCTTCTTCCTTCCATTGGCCAGTATCACTACATTCCCTGTCTTAGCTTGAATGCTCAGGTCTTTTGCAACAAGCTTGTAGCTTCTCATTCTTTCATGAATTCATTCATTAATTCTTTCAAAAAATATTCATTGACTATTTTTCTTTTCTTTTTTTTTTTTTTTTGAGACGGAGTCTCGCTGTGTCGCCCAGGCTGGAGTGCAGTGGCCGGATCTCAGCTCACTGCAAGCACTGCCTCCCGGGTTCACGCCATTCTCCTGCCTCAGGAGAGGGACTACAGGCGCCCGCCACCTCGCCTGGCTAGTTTTTTGTATTTTTTAGTAGAGACGGGGTTTCACCATGTTAGCCAGGATGGTCTCGATCTCCTGACCTCGTGATCTGCCCGTCTCGGCCTCCCAAAGTGCTGGGATTACAGGCTTGAGCCACCGCGCCCGGTCGACTATTTTTCAGTGTTTGCCAGGCACTGTCCCAGGCATCTGGATACACATGTGAACGAAGTAGTTAGAGACCCCTGCCCTCACTTCAAGCTGGGAAGACAGCAAATAAACAATAAAGATAAGAAATTGCATTATTTTGTGTGTTAGAAGATATTAAGGGCTATGAGAAAAGGGGGAGGAGGAGAGCGGAGATTAGAAGTGTTGGGGGAAAACCAGGCTGCAGCAGTAAACAGGGGGCCAGGGAAACCTCATGGAGAAGGTAAGATTTAAGCTCAAACTTGAAGGAAATGAGTACAATTCATCCATTTGTTGAATAAATAAATGAATGAAGCAAGAAATAACTATATTTTATTTATTTCTAAGGTAAAATAGCTCAACAGCAAGAACTTGAAACTAAAATTTCAGGCCAGCCATGGCGGATCACGCCTGTAATCCCAGGACTTTGGGAGGCCAAGGCGGGCAGACCACTTGAGGTCAGGAGTTCGAGACCAGCCTGGCCAACATGGTGAAACCCCATCTCTACTAAAAACACAAAAATTAGCTGGGCATCATAGTGCATACCTGTATTCCCAGCTCCTTGGGAGGCGGAGGCATGAGAATTGCTTGAACCAGAGAGGTAAAGGTTGCAGTAAGCCTAGATCGTACCACTACACTCCAGCCTGGGTGACAGAGTGAGACTCTATCTCAAAAAAATAAAGGAACTGTAAGATTTCTACCAAACCCAGATCATATCCCATTAATAGAGGCAAGGAAAATTCTGAAAGTAATTGGTCCCAAAAATCGCATACCTTTTATAAAGTGTGACATCTGCCAAGGGCGAAGGGGAGGGCTGAATCAACAGGGGAAGATTTAATTGACTTCTTCATGTAAATAATATTTATAAATTGCATCTGACAAGAGAAGTCTGTTTGTACAGTGAGTAATTCCTCCTGCGAGTTCTCAAATGAGTTTGCCGGCTCTGACCTGCATTGTGTGGGCGGCACTCGGGAAGACTCAGAACTGAGAGGCTGGCTGGGATTTTAAAAGTGCTCCTCCTTAAATGGGCACTGGATGGCAGATAAAGAGGCTTTACTTATGTGGTGGCTGTGTCCCAGGTGACCTGCCCAATGGCCACCTGCATGACTGTAGAAAGAACCATTGACACAGCAGAAAGAACGCAGGTAAATCTTCACATGGTCTTCCAGGAACTCTAGGAGGTGAGAGAGGTGAAGTCTTCACTCTCACTTCACAGAGGAAGCAGTGGAAGCTCAGAAAGGGCCAGTGATGTTCCAAAGTCACACAGCTACTGACCAGCAGGACTCAGCCTCAGACTCAGGTCGTCCAATGCCCGTTCAGGTCCTGGTCCACTCCAGGAAAGTGGACTGCAGCCCAGGAAGGAAGACGAGATACAGAGAAGGACCTACCAGTTCATTCTGCTTCCCAAGCAGGGGAGTGGGTGTTCACGGACTGCCACAGAACATCTCCGCCTTGTTCAGCTCCAAAGTGCTGTATGGAGTGTGGCCACTGGAGTCCCCATGAAAACCAGCCCATCTCACATGCCAAATGTGCAAAAAGGGGCAGGGAGTGTCTTGAGCTGTCAACCTTGCAGCATAAAGTTTTCTAGCAGGAGAAGCAACACTTCTTAACCAGTTCAGCTCTACAAATCCGGAGGGGCCAGACATTGATGCAGATAAAATCGTACAGCATTCATTCTTTCCTCAGTCTCAACCTCACCTGGAGAACTGGAGAATGTCCCCTGGACATTACTAAAGCCTCTTGACCTGAAAGGATATCCTTCCTTCCTTCCTTCCTTCCTTCCTTCTTCTTTTTCTTCCTTCCTTCCTTCCTTTTCTCTATCTCTCTTTCTTTCTTTCTGACAAGGTCTTGCTCTGTCATCCAGGGTAGATAGAGTTCAGTGACATGATCATGGCTTACTGTAGCCTTCCAGGCTCAAGCCATCCTACCATCTCAGCCTCCTGAGTAGCTGAGACCATAGATAGGCACACAACACCATACCTGGCTAATTGGTTTTTATTTTTTTTAATTTTTTGTAAAGATGGGGTCTTCCTATGTTACGCAGATTGGTCTCAAACTCCTGGCCTCAAGCCATTCTTCCACCATGGCCTCTCAAAGTGTTGGGATTACAAGCATTAGCCACCATGCCCAGCCTCTCACTCCTTTCTTGATGGGATTTTGTGTTTAATTTGTTTCTTCATTCATTCATAAGTAGATAACTGGATAACTAGACCCTGGTCCTGCCCTCAGGAACCATGGCAATGTTTGCGGTACTAGGAGGGGGTAAACACTGAGAATTAAAGGAGCCAGAAGAGGGGTACCTGACTGTGTTTGGGGTTAAGTAGGAGGTGAAGGAAGGCTTCCTGGAAGAGGTGGAGACTGGGCTGAGCCTTGAAGGATAGGGGAAGTTATCTGGGTAAGACATGGAGGGGACAAGGGTAAGAGTGAGAGCAGGTTGGCCGGGCGTGGTGGCTCACGCTTGTAATCCTAGCACTTTGGGAGGCTAAGGCGGGTGGATCACCTAAGGTCAGGAGTTCAAGACCAGCCTGACCAACATGGGGAAACCCTGTCTCAACTAAAAATACAAAAAAATTAGCTGGACGTGGTGGCAGGCACCTGTAATCCCAGTTACTTCAGGAGGCTGAGGCAGGAGAATCACTTGAACCTGGGAGGCAGACGTTGCAGTGAGCCGAGATGGTGCCATTGTACTCCAGCCTGGGTGACAAGATTGAAATTCTGTCAAAAAAAAAAAAAAAAAAAGAGGGAGAGCAGGTCATCCGAGGCCTACAGACCAGAGAACGCCATGGAAGACCTGGGAGCATGGTTTTATACTGGTGGAACAGGAGGTTCTGAGCCATCCCGGATGGATGGAGCCAAGAGATAAAAGCAGAGAGAGAGACAGGACCTTGGAAACCAGACTGAAGGAGCTTGGACTTGATCTCTAAGAACAGCAGAGACAGCCAGTGGAGAGCATTAAGTAGGGAAGTGACGGGGTCAGATTCGTGTGTTAGGAAGACCAGTCTGGCATCCACAGGGAGAAAAGACTGGAATCCAGAGAGGTAGGCAGGGAGGACTGGCAGGATTTTACTCTCTCCCAGCTCAGCCTCACAAGGTTGGTTTCCACCAACCCTTCCATGCCAAGGAGCCCTGGTGCCCTCAGTGAGATCTGGAGCCCAGACATCTTAGGATTCTGGGCTGCAAGACCCATATGGAATCTTTACCAGAGCAGCTCTCTGCTGCCCCCAGCTGTCTCCAGGAGGGTCTCTGGACTTTGCAGGCTTTTTCTAAACCTCTTAGATTCTAGCATAGGAGTAGCAAACTTTTTCTATAAAAGATGAAGTAGTGCAATATTAGACTTTGCAGAACATACGATCCCTGTTGCAACTACCCTACATTGCAGCACGAAGGCAGCCACAGACAAAGTAGAAACAAATGAGTGTGGCTGTATCCCAATAAAACTTTATTTACGGACATTAAAATTTGAATTGCACATAATTTTCACAAGTCACAAAACACTCTTTTTCTTTTGTTGTTTTTTTAAACATTTAAAATGTAAAAATGTCAGAAACAACAACAAAAAACAAATAACTCAATTTAACAATGGGCTAAGGACTTGAAGAGACGTTTCTCCAAAGATGATCTACAAATGGCAAACACCCCCTCTCATCATGAGAGACATCAAAACCAAAGCCACGGTGAGATGTCATCTCACACCTATTGTAAAGGCAACTGTCGAAACACAAAGTAATGCATATGGACAAGGATATGGAGAAACTAGAACCCTTATGCACTGTTGGTGGGGATGTGAAATGGTGCAGCTGCTATGGAAAACAGTTTGGTAGTTCATCAAAAAAATCAAAATAGAATTACCATAGATGCCGTAATTCTACTTCTGAATATATACCCCCAAAATTGCAAACTAGATCTCAAAGAGATCTTTGTCAACCCATGTTTTTAGCTGCATTATTCACAGTAGCCAAGAGGTAGAAGCGACCCAGATGTCCATCAATGGATGAGTGGATCAACAGAGTGTGCTATGTACATACAGTGGTATTCAGCCTTAACAAGGAACAAAAGTCTGACATGTGCTACACCATGTAAATGAACCTTGAGGATATTATGCTAAGTGATATAAGTTAGTCACAGAAAAAACACTGTATGATTCTACTTACATGAGGTACTTGGAGTAGTCAGATTCATAGACACAGGAAGAATGGTGATGGCCAGGGCTTGGGGGAGGGGGAAACAGAGAGTTGTTTCACGGATATAGAGTTTACATTTTGCAAAATAAAAAAGTTCTAGAGATTAGTCTTACAACAATGTGAATATACTTAACACTACTGAATTGTACACTTAAAAATGGTTAAGGTAGTACATTTTACGTTATCTACACTTTACCACAATTTTTTTTTTCTTTTGAGACAGAGTCTTGCTCTGACACCCAGGCTGGACTGAAGTGGCGTGATCTCGGCTCACTGCAACCTCCGCCTCCTGGCTTCAAATGATTCTTCTGCCCCAGCCGCCTGAGTAGCTGGGACTATAGGCACATGCCACCACACCTGGCTAAGTTTTGTATTTTTAGTAGAGATGGGGTTTCACCATATTGGCCAAGCTGTTCTGGAACTCCTGACCTCGCGATCCGCCTGCCTCGGCCTCCCAAAGTGCTGGGATTACAGGCATGAGCCACCGTACCCGGCCCACACAGTTTTCTAAATGTAGAAACCATTTCAAGCTGGGATAGTATACAAAAACAGGTGGGAGGCTAGACTTATTTGTTAGTCCATAGTTTGCTGTCTCCTACTCTAGCAGAACAAAATCCATGGAATTCCAGAACCCTTCCTTAAAACCTCACAGCACCCGTTCTCGAGTTCTCAGAACCAAGGGCATTTTCCAATTTCCTCACAGGGCTTGGGAAGAGAACTTTTGCTGATCTTTAATGAAATCTGACTTTTGAACTCCAAATCAGGATTAAGTGAATAGAAGCAGCAGAGTCTGACCCATACTGTGAGTTGGTGGCAGATCTGATTCTACCTTTCTCCTCCTAGCATGAGTGACAGGCACCTTAAATCCTCCACAGATGCAGCCTCCAGATGGTTCAAGCCTCCCTGTGATTGGGGAGTGCATTGTCAAGTTCACATCTGATTGGTTTGTCACATAACATTCTGACTTCAGTTCTTCATTTAACACATTTGCTGAGCATCCAGTCCCTGAACTAGACCCTGGAAGCAATGAAGAGGACATGGCCCATCTCCCAGGAGCTCACAGCCTCATGAGCATTCGCGTGGGTGTGTCGGGGAAACTGTCCTAGGGACCCGGGACAGTAACTTGTTGAGCTGGAGGGCTTTGAAACCCACCCAACTCTACCATCCACTGTCATATACCCTTCCTTTTCTTTTGGCCCAAATATTTGAAAGAATTTGGTCACCACTCAGCACCCTGGGACAGAGAGGAGATAAACATCCATATAGCACAGCTCAAAACGTTACTGCTGGGGCCCAGGCTGGTATGGCATGCCAGGCTTCCCGCACTCCAAACCTCTTTTCTTCTCCTTCCAGCATACAGCTAGCCTTCATTTTCCAGATGCCTTGCGTTAGGTTTGACCAAGTTCTGAAATGTGGTCCATGAACTCTCCCATTGATGGTCCTTCATGATCTCCCCCTTTGCCCTGGAACCAGGGGTTAGAGTTGGCAGGCCACACACAAAAAGGAAGGATCCAGGTTCCTAAAACAGTGCACAGAGAAGAGATACCAGTTGATCAAAAATACCTGTCTGGGCATTTTGCAGATTAGGAGTAAATTTTAATATTGCCAAGCTACTGAGATTTGGAAATTCGTCTGTAATGCAGCCAGTGTCACTGTGAGAGATATGCTGATGTGTGACATACAGAGTGAAGACAAACACACATCTGACTTTTAGGCTCTATGAAAAAGACTGGCACAGAATAGAGGGGGGTGAGAGAGTAAGTGTAGACAGCAAGTGTCAGACAGTGGCAAGCTGTGTCCCAACCCTGGCTCAGATTTGGGCTCAGATCTTGGATCCACTAGGTGGCCCAAGACAAGCACTTCACTTGTATGATCCTCAGTCAAGGAGGCAACTGACTCCTGACCTTGCAGGGCTTTGAGTGGATTTGAGGTCGTGAGTGTAGGAGGCCTGGCATGGTGCTGGGCCAGAGAGTGAGCTTAGTGTAGTAGAGACTCCTGAGGCTACTATGGTCACTTTCTAAGGGTGGGAATAGGCTGTGTTTCAGAGTAAGATTTGTCAAAATAATCTTCCATTCTGTGTGCATCGTCTTGTCTTCGTAAATGGAGGCTGAGCTTTAGCTGTGCGGATGGACCAGCAGATGGTCATAGAGAAGCTTCTTGAAAATCCCTCCACCCCTCATCTACATGACTTTGCCTTCTCTAGCAGTTATTCCCTTTTAATAAATGCATCTACAAGAAGAGTCTCCATTTTTACTGCCTTCTTAGGCCTCCAAAGCTCTGTGTTCTACACTGAAATTTTCCTGGGCTTTTGGGCAGCCTGTTTCCCCAGTAGCTCTGGGGTGTTTGTTTGTTTGTTTGTTGAGATGGAGTCTTGCTTTGTTGCCCAGGCTGGAGTGCAGTGGTGCGATCTTGGCTCACTGCAACCTCTGCCTCCCAGGTTCAAGCAATTCTCTTGCCCCAGCCTCCCTAGTAGCTGGGATTACAGATGCATGCCACAATGCCTGGCTAATTTTTGTATTTTAGTAGAGACGAGGTTTCTCCATGTTGGCCAGGCTGGACTCAAACTCCTGACCTCAGGTGATCTACCCGCCTTGGCCTCCCAAAGACCTGGGATTACAGGCATGAGTCACTGCACCCAGCCACTCTGGGGTATTCTGATGGAGGTGAAACCATCAAACTGTGTGTTATATGTCATTATGCAACATTGCTCCACGGCCTTTGTGCCAAAAGATGACACTACATTTTGCTAACCCAATCTGAGTCACAGGACAGTGAAGTGAGGGGCAGGAGACAAGCATGCACTCCAGTCTGCAATGTGCCTCAGTGGGTCTTCTGTTGGCTTTTTCTGATATTAGTTGCCAGTTGCAGAGTCTTCCTGCCCAGCCCCTGGCTTGCATAGGGCAAGAATAAGAAGAAAATGGGAAGGGAGTAATCTCCCTACCCCAGGAGTTATCTAGGGAGGAAGGAAAAAAAGGCACCAGCTCAGCACTTAGACCTGTGATCTCGTTCAACCCTCACACCACTCTGAGCAGGTCCTGTTAGCTGTGGGGTGGAGAAGCATTCTGGCCTGGATCCTGAGCCCCCAGATCCTTGGCCTGCCCCTCCACACAGAGGCACAGGAAGGCACAAGCGGGAGGATAAGACCAGGCCAGATTGCTCTATGATGGCTGTTGGGCTCTGGCCACAGATCCATGGCTTCCTGGCCTGAGGGCTGGACTAGGCCAAGGGTGTGAGTTGGGAGGATTCCTGCTCCCCACAAAGGGACAGGGGCACATGCTTGTCCCCACCTCCACCAGCAGGCCTCGCCTTCCTTCCATATTAACTCTGTGTGTGGTGGTGTGTGTGGAATTGTGTGTGTGATGTGTCTACTGTGTAGTGTGTGTGTGTGTGTGTGGCATGTATGTTGTGTATGTGGTATGCCTAATGTGTGGTGTATCTGGTGTACAATATGTATGGGTTTTGTCCCAGGACGCTTTGGCCACATCAGTGAAAGGGAGAAAAAAAAAGGGGGCAGGGGGGTGGACAACTTGAGCCCAGGAAGTGAGGCTGCAATGAACCTTATCATGCCACTGCACTCCAGCCTGGGCAACAGAGCAAGACCCTGTCTTTAAAAAGAAAAAACAAAAAAGGCCAAGAGAGCCCATAAGCCAAAAAACATCTGCATAAATGAGCGAGTCCACCAACGGAGCGGGTCAGGAAAGAGTAGATGCTCATGCTGGGTCCACAAGTCCCGCCGACATCCCACCTCTGCTCTCTGCCATGCAGGCTTCTGTTGTGGGAAGTCAGGGACCCTGAACAGAGGGACCAGCTGAAACCATGGCAGAAGAACATAAATTGTGACGATTTCATGGACATTTATTAGTTCCCCAAATTAATACTTTAATAATTTCTTATGCCTGTCTTTACTGCAATCTCTGAACACAAATTGTGAAGATTTCATGGACACTTATCATTTCCCCAGTCAATACCCTTGTGATTTCCTATGCCTGTCTTTACTTTAATCTCTTAATCCCATCATTTTCGTAAGCTGAAGAAGATATATGTTGCCTCAGAACCCTGTGATGATTGCGTTAACTGCACAAATTATTTGTAGAGCATGTGTGCTTGAACAATATGAAATCTGGGCACCTTGAAAAAAGAATAGGATAACAGCAATGTTCACGGAACAAGGGAGATAACCTTAAACTCTGACTGCTGGTGAGCTGGGCGGAACAGAGCCATATTTCTCTTCTTTCAAAAGCAAATAGGAGAAATACCGCTGAATTCTTTTTCTCAGCAAGGAACATCCCTGAGAAAGAGAATGCACCCCTGAGGGTAAGCCTCTAAAATGGTCGCCTTGGGGGTGGCTGTCTTTTATGGTCGTAGACAAAGGGATGAAATAAGCCCCGGTCCCCCATAGCGCTCCCAGGCTTATAAGGATGAGGAAATTCCTGTCTAATAAATTTTGGTCAGAGCAGTTGTCTGCTCTCAAACCCTGTCTCCTGATAAGGTGTTATCAATGACAATGCGTGCCCAAAACTTCATTAGAAATTTTAATTTTGCCCTGTCCTGTGGTCCTGTGATCTCGCCCTGCCTCCATTTGCTTTGTGATATTTTATCACCTTGTGAAGCATGTGATCTCTGTGACCCACACCTTATTTGTACACTCACTTCCCTTTTGAAAATCGCTAATAAAAACTTGCTGGTTTTATGGCTCAGGGAGCATCATGGAAACTGCCAACATGTGATGTCTCCCCTGGACATCCAGCTTTAAAATCTCTCTCTTTTGTACTCTTTCCCTTTATTTCTCAGACCAGCTGATGCTTAGGGAAATAGAAAAGAACACACGTTGAATATCGGGGGTGGGGTCTCCCCGATAGGCTCCTGTGTGTCCTCCTTACCTGCATGGAAACTGCTCCATGGTGGTGAAATGGGGGGAAAACTGGATTCCCCCAATGGCTGGTTAATGCCACCCACAGGAACATTATCTTCTTCTGAGATAAGCAACTTGAACTCCAGAAGGTCAAGTACCTGGGCCATGTGGCACAGCTACGCATGGGGCCGCGCTGGAGTTCACAATGAGAGCTGTTGAACTCTGCTGCACCCTCACTGTAGCACCTGGACCACTCCACTGCAGGCCTCTGCCTCTCTAATTTCCACCTCTTCTCCTCCCTGAAGCTTTCTGAAGGACCCCAACCTCCCAGAGGCTCTGATCCATGAACACTTCCACCTTTTACTACATGATAGTGGAAGATAAAAGAACTAACTGCTGCATTTGTTCTCAATACTGAGTAATGAGTGTTTCAAACTATCAGGTTAAAACAGCCAGCATTTATGGCCTCACAGTTTCTAAGAGTCTGGTATCCAAGGTTGGCATAGCTGGGCATCTCTGGCTCAGAGCCTCCCAGGAGGTTGTGTCAGGCTGTCAGCAGAGGCTGCTGTCATCTGAAGGCTCAACTGGGGCTGCAGGACCCATTTCCAAGATGGCTCCCTCACACGGCTTCCGGCAGGAGCCTCGGTTCCTCACTCACTGTTGGCAGAAGTCCTCTTAGTTCTCTGCCACATGGGCTCTCCATGGGGCTGCCTGCACATCCTCACGACATGGCAGCTTTCTGGGTGAGTGATCTGAGAGCAAGAGCAAGGAGAAAGCTACGTTGCCTTCTTTAACCAAGCCTCTGAAGTGGCACAGATTCACATCCATTGTTGCTGCAGCTCATGTTTTCTGTCTGTTAGGAGCAAGTCACTAAATCCAGTTCATGCTCAAGGAGAGGGGAACAAGGCTCCACTCTTCAGATGAGGAATATCAAAAAACTTGTGGACTTTTTAAAAAAAGACAGAGATGGGGGTCTCACTATGCTGCCCAAGCTGGTCTCAAACTCCTGCGCTCAAGCCATCCTCCCGCCTCAGCCTCTCAGCCTCCCAAAGTGCTGTGATTGTAGGTGTGAGCCAAGGCACCCAGCCTGGACATTTTTTTAAACCACTATAACTTTTCTACTTGGCCCACTTAGATTCTGTAATCCATCATTATCCTTACTCCTTTACACATAGCCTCCATTTTCTCACCACTCTGTGAATCCAACCACTCACCTATTCCTCACCTGCATCTGAGCAGCTGAACACAGCTGGGGAAAAACTGACTTTACTTTAAACTCATAGCCACCAATCTCAAATGGAGCCTGGCAATCCAACCAACTCACTGGGAGCTTTCAGCCACTACTCAAAGGGATTGCCCACCTTCTCCCCTCAACTCAACCTGACCCCACTGCCAGACAGGGACTTCCTCACCTTCTCCTTTTAAAGATTGTCATCTATACAACTTGGTGCCTGTTTCTCCCACCTTTGCTCTTGTTGCCATAGATGTGTCCCAAAACCAGGGCCACCACTTCCCCTTGTGCCCTGAAGCCCCTCTCAGACTTCTCTCCTGCAATTATTCCCTCTCTTCCCTACACCTTCATTTTTTCCCCCTTTCTACTGGGTCTTTCCAATCAGCACACACACACCACACACACACACACACACAGTCACAGAGTTCTGGTATCTCCTATCTTAAAACCAACAATCAAAGCCACTCCCTTGGCTCATGATGTCCCTGTAGCTCCCAACTCATCTTTGCTTCCCTTAATGAGAAACCTTCTTGAATGAGGTGTTTTATTTTGTTATTTATTTTTTATTTTTTAATCTTTTGTGTGTGTGTGGTTTTGTTTTTTGTTTTTTTGTTTTTTGAGACAGAATTTCACTCTTGTTGCCCAGGCTCGAGTGCAATGGCACAATCTCAACTCACTGCAACCTCTGCCTCCCAGGTTCAAGAGATTCTCCTGCCTCCTGGGTTCAAGCAGTTCGCCTGCCTCAGCCTCCCTAGTAGCTGGGATTACAGGTGCCCACCACCACACCCAGCTAATCTTTGTAATTTTAGTAGAGTTGGAGGTTCACCATGTTGGCCAGGCTGGTCTCAAACTCCTGACCTCAGATGATCCACCCACCCACCTTGGCCTCCCAAAGTGCTGGGATTATGGGCATGAGCCACCATGCCTGGCCTCTTGAATGAGTTTCTATGGCCCCTGCTTCCCCTTCCTTTTGTCACGCTCTCTTTCTGGCTCACTCCAATCAATCCTCTGTCCTCCACTCCCCTGAGACTGCTCTCATGCGAGCACTTTGGGCCTTTATATCACCCTAACAAATGGGCATATCTGTTCTCATCTTCCTCTACCTCTCTGCTGGTGCCACATGGTTGACTCTTCCTTGTAAAATGCATTCTCCTCTTAGCTTTTATGCCCTAGCAGCTGATTTACCTACTACCGCACTGCTTGCATTTTAGAGTAGGCAGATATAGACCCATTACATGCCAATGACTCCAAATGAACATCGCCAGCCCTGACTCGGCATCTCCACTGGGGGGTCCAACAGGCTTCTCAGACTGATCACTTGAGTCCTCAGTCCCAACACGTGTGCACACACATGTGCACATACACACACACACAAAACCAGCTCTTTCCTATTTTGCTAAGTGGCGCCATCACCTACCCAATTATTTAAGTCAAAGCTAGAGGAGCTGTGCTTACTTCCTCTCTTCTCTCTGCCACACCTGTCACATGGACTCACTTAGCAAATCTTGCTAATTCCATCTCCAAAATTATCCTAAAACCACTTCTTTCTCTCCATCTCCACAGTTTCTACTGTCGTTCAAGTGGCCATCTCCATTCCCTAAACCACTGCTGTGGCCTGCTCACTGCATGCCCTGCCTCCTCTCTGGCCCTTATCATCCACGTCTCACAGTGGTCTTGTTAACACATGAATCAACTCATACTGCTGCTAAGGATAAAATCCTCCCTGCTGTTTCTCTCCCTCCCATCACACTTGCAAGGAAAGCTCAGCTGCTTACCCCAACCCAGGAGGTCAGAGTGATCCGGTTCTCCCCATCTCCGGCCACATCTCTCCCAACTCCAGCTGCGTTTCTGTTCCCTCATTTCTGCCTTGGTGTGTTTGCATTGTTTCCTCTGCCAGGAATGCTCTGCTTCCCACTCTGCCCTTGACTTGCTCCTTTTCATCTTCCTGATCTCTGCTTAAATGCCACCTCCTCGGAGAGCCTCCTGACCACCCTGTCTAATTTCACCTGCCCCAAAACATACACACACGCGTATACGTCTTTCTAGCTCTAGTTTTCATGGCATTGCTTATTACTTCACTAATCTGTTAACTCCACGTGATCAGAACAGTCTCTGGCACATACTAGGTGCTCAAAACAACACACTGAATGAGTGAATGTGCAATAAACGATTGTGGGTAAATATGCAGAATATATATTATTCCTAAATTACCAGACAGTGGGGTGGTTTTAAAATATGCTCACAAATTCTTTGATATTTCTTCTTTCAAAAGGTGTAGCCTATTGTCCTCTTCTTGCATGCATTCTGGACTTAGTGACTCACTTCTACTGAACAAATGGTGGCAGAAATAATGTTTCAGGACCTTTAAGTCTAGGCAATAAAAAGGATGGCGTCTACCATGTTATCTCTATCTGTCTGTCTCTGTGTCTCTCTCTGCTCTGGGGGAAGGCACTCCATGTTGTGAGAACACTCAAGCATCCTGAGGCCCACATAAAGAGAGACTGAGATTTTTCACCAATATTCAGTGCCAACTTGCCAGTCATTTGAGCAATTCTGCCACTTTGGAAGAGGATGCTCCAGCCCCAATCAAGCCTTCAGAAAACCGCAGCCCCAGCCGCAATTTTGACTGTAACTTCACGAGAAATTGCCAAGCACTTTGAAATTTCTGACTCACAGAAACTGTCAGTGATAATAAGTGTTCATTTTTAAGTCACTACATTTTAGGATAATTTGTTTTACACACCAATAGCTAACAAATATAGTAGAAACACAAAGGAGTATACAATATGATTCCTGTGCAGAAACTCCATGGAGGAAGGAAATGAAGCTAGTCAGACAAATTTTTATTTTCATTTTGAGTCCTGGACTTCACTACTTCTTCTTCAACATGCTTCGTGATATATACTAGAACTTCCTAGGGATGAAAATCAAGCTGATGGGTCTATAATTGGAGAAATATTCTTTTTTTTCCTCTTTTTCAAAAAGTGCACACTATCCCAAGTCTTCAAGGACTCCTCTTTTCTCAAATACATTTCAGCAGCAGCAGCATCACTGGCAATTTCCTTCAGCTCTCAGAATAATATTATTTAGGACAAGAGACTCAAATTCTTTAAAACTGCAGCATGCTATTTCATAGTTTCCATGCTCAACTTATTTCTAGATGATCTCTGATATGGTTTGGCTCTGTGTTCTTATCCAAATCTCATCTCAAATTGTAACCTCCACATGTCAAGGGAGGGACCTGGTGGAAGGTAATCAGATCACAGGGGTGGTTTGCGCTCTCTTCCCTGCCACCATGTAAGACATGCCTTGCTTCCCCTTCACCTTCTGCCATGATTGTAAGTTTCCTGAGGCCTCCACAGCCATGCAGAACTGTGAGTCAATTAAATCTATTCCCTTTATAAATTACTCAGTCTCAGGCAGTTCTTTATAGCAGTGTGAAAATGGAGTAATACATTTTCCAAGATCCTTTGACAACTTCTTCTAAAATTCTACTAATCTCGATTCAAGGTGCTCAGAGTATAAAGTGGAGAAACTAGAACATGCTAGGCTTTCACCTGCATCACTGACTGGTGCAAGTCAGTCTCCCCAACCCATCCTGCCACATGAAAACATGGACATGCATGTACATACGTGCACACAGGTACACATGTGCACACATGCACTACATTTTTGTAACGGCCACACAAGATAACACACATAAGGAGCTCTCTGCAGGACTGCTAAAGAGGAGTTACTGTATATAAATTATTATTCTAAGAAAGTGCATTGGCTTGTCACCCACCTAGACTTGTCTAGGAAATCATCTGAGAGAGAATTAATAAAATCCAAGCAGTTGGGAAACTTTAAGCAGAGATAGACTAGGGAGGACAGGGATAGGAAGTGACACATGGTGAACATCTAGGCTGTGCCCAGCATTCTACATACATTGCTTCATTTACTCCCAAGACGGGTGGGTATTACACATGGGGAGATCAAGACTCAGGTCAGAGGCAGAGCCAGCATCCAAGCCACCTATACCCTGGATTTTTTTTTTCTTTAACATGCAAGTATTTGTTTCTATATATATGTTGAAAGAACAGACAAGAATAACTTTGTTATTTCCTTGATTCCTTGTGGTTTGGGCCCAACTGCGCATTCTGGCCCTGAGGTGGTATGACTATGAGGAGAGAACGTGTGTAGATGGTGGTTGATTGTGCCCTGGCCTGGCACCAAGGTCACAGCAACATGGAAATTCACTTTTAGATCATTCCTTCCAGCTCCCACTGCTTTACCGGCCTCAGTGTGAGGGCTGGCATGGTGGAGTCACTGAGACAGTCTGCAGTGCAGGCCCTGGGTCTGTCTGCAGGAGAGACAGTGGCTTGGAGCTTCATCGCTTCCCATTCCCATCACTTTTTAGTGTGTGACCTTGATGAGTTACTTAGTGCCCTTGACCTTGTGAGGTAGGATGGTACTTCAGAGCACACTGGGTTTCTTGCAGATTCAATGAGATGTGCATGGGGCAAGCCTGGCATATAATAAAGACCACAGCGTAAGACAGTGGAATGAAGGCGTCCTGAGCTGTGATCTGGTTTCTGACTTTGACTTTGCACAAGTCAACCTCTCTGCCCCCTACATCCATACACACACCCCACAAACACACACACATACACACACTCACACACAGATACACACACACCACATATACACATACAGAGATGCACACATACACACATGTGCACATAGACTCACACCCTTTACATACACACACACAGAGGCACACATACACACACACATACATACACACTTATACTCAAACACCCCACATATACACAGAGTCACACACAGACATACATGTGCACACACACATATACTCACACATGTACATGTATACACATACACACATATGCATATACAGGCATATACATTCATGTATTTATACTGACACATACACATATGCTCATGCATACATACTAATACACACATGCATGTACACACACACACATACTCACAGAGACAGTCACACACATATATGCATACTCTCATCTCACTGCCACTAATGCCCTATGAGAACTTATACCAACACCATCCAATTAAAATACACACTACACATCATTTAAGTTTTTCTAGTACTCCCATTAAAAAAGGAAAGAGAAATAGGTGAGATTTACTTTAATAATATATTGTGTTTAACCCAATATATCTAAAATATTATCATTCTAACATGTAATATTTAAAAAATATGAATAAGATGCCGTACACTCTTTTTTTTGCACTAAGATCTTTGAAATTCAGTGTGCATTTTCCACTTACAGCACATCTCACTTCAGATTCGCCATGTTTCCAGTGCTCACTCACCACATGTGGCTCCTGGCAGCTCTGCAACAGACCCTGTCTTTCCCTCCCTGAGCTTTGGTTCCTCCAACCATGCAGTCATGGGGAACCACGTGATCCCCTGACCTCACCAGCTCCTCCTCCAGCTGCAGCCACCTCACCACTTTGCTCCTGCCTTACTATCGGGGAGTCCCCACCATCTGTAGAGAGGATAACGCACAGCCCTTGCTGGGAATTAATGAAGCAGAGCTGCATCAGGCTGTGAAAATGTTGTTAGGCAACCCTCCAGCCACGGTATTAACCAGGGAAGCACTGAGCGCATGCACTGGGGAGATAATCGGCTGTTAATTGCGGCGGAAGTGAAGGGACTGCCTTGAACGCTGACAACACCAGGAGCAGCCCCTGGAGGCTGTGACTCCCTTGAGGAGGGACACAGGAGACAGGTATTACTCCTGTAACTTTGGTTTTAAAAAGGTAAGAAGAAACACCTCATCAATGGCCAATAAATATTGACAGAGGAGGAGCACCATCATCTCGGACAAACACCACCATGTTAAGTTCCAGCTCCCTCTCATGCAGTTCAAAGAAATCACTTATCTTCTAACTACAAGCAGCCAGAAACAGCAGACAGTAAAACACAAATAAAACAGCCAGGGCACAAAGCAAAGTGGGGAGAAAGTCTCTTGGGTAACTACAACATTTCACCCTCATGCAATGGGCCCCAGTAAAGCAGTGGGCCTTACTTAATAAGCACATTCCTTTCCCTTCAGGTGCATTAAAATAGGGAAGCGAAAAGCAAACTCGGGGGTATGCCTGCAGCTGCAAAAAAATGTATAGAAACAGACACATAACTCTGCCTCCCAAATAAGCACAACAACAACAACAACAGAAAAACCCAGAAGCAGTCCAAGCTTCTAGTAAACTCTCCCATCCTAAATCCTTAAAAACTCTT
Organism: Trachypithecus francoisi; assembly: GCF_009764315.1. NCBI lineage: Eukaryota > Metazoa > Chordata > Mammalia > Primates > Cercopithecidae > Trachypithecus > Trachypithecus francoisi. The sequence continues at coordinate 11,245,067 of NW_022681468.1, forward strand.
AGTCTGTAAAAAAGTGGACCTCTAACCTAACTCGGCCAAAGGCTCCTCTCAAGTTTGTTTTCTCTAAAATAAACTTGTCTTAACTGGCAAGCCACCTTTCGTGTTTCTTCCCTCCTTAATTCTTACAAACATGAAAACAGGATTCAGCTTTGCAATAGATAGAGAAATGCAAACTGAGCCTCAGCAATGCTTGTGTGTTTTCACATAGCAAGCTGGCAAAAATGTTTTAGAATGCTAATACTCAGTATGGGTGAGAATGTAGTGAAATGAACAGTCTCGTATATTGCCAGTAGGGGTATGTAGATACAGGCTTTCTAAAAAGTGACTGGCAGTATGTATTCACTGTTTTCTAAACATGCAGAAATCCTTCCCCTCTTTCCTAGAGTCTGTCCTTAGGAAATCATCCAAGAGGCTTTATCATTTAGCCTGTACTATGAAATACAACATCCCAAAACTGAAGGGCCTAAGCACTACATTTATCTCACAATTCTCTGAATTGGCTGGGCAATTCCTCTAGTCTTGGTGGCTTGACTAATCTTTCTTACACATCTGCAGTCAGCTAAAGGCTCGGTTCAACTCCGTTATCAAGGCCCCCACAGTGTGGACGCTAAGGCAAGCCCTCTCCCTGAGAGACACAGGACACCTTGACAGCCAGCTTCAGCTTGGGGACTCCCCGATGGCTTTGCCAAGGCTTCCTTACTTTGTACAGCAGTCTAGAATAATTCTTCCCAGACTTCTTTCTCTCCCCACTCCAAGCCAGACTTACATGGCCATCTGACAGCTCACCCAACCTTTCCCCGCCTTTGCTCCATTTTCTCTCACACAGGCATTTCCCCTAATGTAATCCTTGCACACACTTAATTCTGCTTTTTGGAGGACCCAGATGAGCACAGAAAACCCAACTCGTGTGTCTGGTAGCTGCCTGGCTCTTCACCATGGTTCTCTCCCACTGGCCTTTCATCCACTCAAGGCTAGCTCAGCACATTCTTCTGGTGATCTCAAGGAACACCACAGCTACACTTTCTCAAGTCACATTTTCTATGTCCCTTTGGCCATGCCCAGAATCAGTGTGGTGGAAACAGACTCAAGGGCTGGGTACAGGATTGTGGCTGCGTTTGCAGGCAGCACCACAGACACATCCAGAGATGAGTCTGCAAGGGCATCCAGTGTGCCATTCATTTACTCATCCAACATATGGGTACTGAACACCCACTATGGGCTGGGCGTCATCCAAGATGCTGGGAATTTAGTTGTGACCAAACTGGCAGGCTCTGCATCCCCCTGGAAACTGTATTCTAGTGGAGAGGGACAGGTGTACAAACAAGCAAGCAAACGAGCCAGAGAAAAATATCAGAGAGTGATAATAATTATTCAGAGAATGCAGAGAATCAAAGTGTGGTGACATGATGGTGAACCGAGGGGAAGGTGCAGGCCATGTAGGCAATCCAGGAAAGAGAACAGATTAGCCAAGACCCAGAGGCAGGGAAGAGCACACCAGGCTGGAGAAAGAAAAGGAAGAGTGTCATGAGGCTCAGCCCCAGGAGGTGGGTGAGGAGGAACATGTGACGAGGGCACTGAGGTAAGCCAGGCTGGGATGACAAAGGCCTTCATACACCGGGGAACAGGCTGGACAAATGGTGAGAAACCACTGGAAGGGGTGTGTATTAGTTCTCACACTGCTATGAAGAAATAACCAAGACTAAGTCATTTACAAAGTAAAGAGGTTTAATGGACTCACAGTTCCGCATGGCTGGGAAGGCCTCAGAAACACAATCATGGCAGAAGGGGAAGCAAACACGTTCTTCACATGATGGAGGAAGAGAGAAGAGCTGAGTAAAGGGAAGAAAGTCCCTTGTAAAACCAGCAGATCTCATGAGAACTCACTCACTATTTGAAGAACAGCATGGAGGAAACCATCCCCATGATTAACTTGACTCCCACCGGGTTCCTCCCATGACATGTGGGGATTATGGGAACTAGAATTCAAGATGAGATTTGGGTGGGGACACAGTCAAACTGTATCAGTGTGTAGTGGGGGCAGGGGACATGATCTAAGTTACGCTTTTAGAAGATCACTGTAGATGCTGGGTGGAGATGGGAGGATAGAGCAAGCGTGGAGGCAGGCAGAGCAGTGAAGAGGCAGCTGCAGCCATTCATTGAGACTAAATAAAGGCTTGGACGCAGAGCTGGGGGAGAAAACTGAGAGAAATTGGTTGCTTGGGGATACATTTTGAAGGCAAGAGTTGATAAGGTCTTGGATGTGAGAGGTGGGTGAGGGAAAGGGAGGAATCAAGGCAGAGTCCTAGATTTGGGGGCTTCGTGATTCCAGAGGGAAGGATGAAGGAGGAGCTGGCCTCAAGGTGGCAGCCGGAATGGAATGTTCGGTCAGGCGCTTGTGGAATTTGAGTATTGTTAGGCTCCCAGGTGCAGCTGTCACTTAGCCTGTTGGGTATACATGTCTACAGTTCCAAAGAAGGGGCAGAGCAGGGGATAGAGATTGGGGGGCTCTTGGTGCATGGTGGGGATACAACACCATTCAAGAGATGGATTCAACAAGAGAGTGTCACCAAGGGACCCAGGACTCAGCACCAAGGGACTCCCCCACTGGGAGTCAAGCAGCAAAGGCGAAGCCATCCAAGGTGGATGAAAGGATCCAACAGTGGGGGGATGAGCCAGGAAAGCGTAGAAGCTGAGGACAGAAAGAAAGTCCACGGTGTGCACCTGTGTGCCCAATACTGCTAAGGTATGAACATCATGAAGACAGAGAAACGATGACTGGCTTTGGCAACTCAGAGATCACTGCTGCCCTTGTCTAGTGTAGGCTCAGAGGAACGAACTGGAGACATGGGAATTGGCTAAGACAGGAACCCTGCAGGTGGACGTGGCAACTATAGGCCTCTCAGAAGTGCTGTTCTGAGGGCAGCAGAGAAGTGAGACTCTGGCTGAAGGGGGAGGTAGTGTCACAGGAGGATTTCTTTTTTTCTTTGTTTTTTTTTTTTCAGAGCAGGTTTCTAACCTGATAGGATTGAGCGGCTGAGATAGAGAAGGTGATTATTCATGAGGTGCAGGAGTGCACATGAAAGAAGCCCTTGGAAGTGTCTGTGGGGCAGGATGCAGAGCATGAGCCCAGCGCTTGGCCCCTGATGGAGCAGGAAGGGCCGTCATAGTCATGTGCAGTAAGACAACGGCATGGGCACACTCGGCAGGGCTACTGCATTTCTCACCCTGCCTGAGAATCCTGTTTCACATGTTCCATCCACGGGACTGGAACTTATAACCTGGTGGGCACATGTCACCCCATTCCCAGCAGCTAGCCCAGCACAGGGTATACTGCACCTGCTCAAAGGATGTTTGCAGAGTAAGCAATTTCCAAACCAATTTCCAACGTTGATGTTCAAAGGAATTTTGCTATACAAATAAACAATATTGGAGATATAGGTGATTCTATTTTTTGCAGGGCCTTCTTCACCCCCAACATCTGCCTGTAAAAGTGCTTCCAGGCCCTTAGCCAGGGCCACCTCTTCCAGGAGTGTTTTCGATTCTTCCCGCTTCAGGGGCCAGCTCCTGTTCTCATACCTGCACCAGAGTATATTTAAATGTCTCTTCTGGCAACTCTTCCATTTGGCCTGAATTCGACTTGCTGTGTTTTTCTCTTGATGGGGTCCTAACCTAACGTTTGTGAATGAATGAACAGTGGGGCCCCTAAGGATGGAGTCGTATGCTGTTGCTTAGTAGACCTCGATACATCTTCGCTGAATTGAGTTGGATATCTAAGACTTGGCATGGAGTCTTCCTTCTTCTTCCACAGAGCTTGAAACTATACACATGCTCTGCAAAAAGAGAAGGAGGCTTAATCACCAGCTCTGTGCAAACAGCAAAGAGATGGGTTCTCGGTTTTCATTGTATGTCTAATGGGGAAGCTAAGTTAAACAGGGCCCTGCTATAAGCCCAGCTAACAAAGGCAGGTGTTCCTCTCTCATCATGCCTCAAGGTGCTTCCAGACAGGGTCGACCTGAAAGCCTGCTGTTCCTTCTTGCATCCCCCTCACCTGGCACACAGCCTGGCCCAGGGTAGGTCTTCCAAGTATCTGCAGAAGTGCTGAATCCCAGAGCCTGAATGTGGTATTTCCACCACTGTATTCCTTGCATATTAAGTAATCAATGTTTACAGAAAGATATGCTTGAAAAGGACATTTTAAAGACCTGACATGAACTCAACTCTGTACTGAAATGCAAGGCAAAAAACAGCTTGGTTAGGACTGACAACTGACTTGGCTGATTCAAGAGAACTTCATGTGGACAGAGATTAGATCAGTTCCATGTGGTTCCAGAAGGGAGAGGCAGGACCCAAGGACAGGGAGAGAACTTACTCAAAGGCAGATTTTGGCTCAGACCTGGGATGAACTCTTTAACAATCCAAGCCTTTCAGGATGGAGCAGGAAGCCTTACAGAGGAGCATCCTCTCTTTGACCCTCCAGCAGAGCTGCCAAAAAGTGACTCCATGAGTCTTTTTGGCTTTGGAGAGAAAAGGTAGACACCTATGAGGGTCAGCAAGTGCACAGTCCCTGTGCTGAGGGGACCGAGGCCTCCTCTTCTGTGTATCCTCATCGTTATCAGGCTTTAAGGGACCATGTATGAAATTATCTCTGAACCTCTGTGACATCAACACACTTTAATAAAATTCATGATATCCTCAAGCTTTATTTTATTTTTTATTTCTTTTAAATTTTCTTATTGAGACACAATCTCTCACTCTGTCACCCAGGCTGGAGTGCAGTGGCATAATCATAGCTCACTGCAGCCTCGAACTCCTGGGCTCAAGCTATCCTCTGGCCTCAGCCTCCCAAGTAGCTAGGACTACAGGCACATGCCACCATGCCTGGCTAATTATTTTTATTTTTAGTAGAGATGAGGTCTCACTATCTTGCCCATGCTGTTCTTGAACCCCTAAGCTTAAGTGACCCTCCTGCCTCGCCTCAGCCTCCCAAAATACTGAGATTGAAGGTATGCGCCACTGCACCTGGCCCTCTTGCACTTCTTTTTTTATTATTATTATACTTTAAGTTCTGGGGTACATGTGCAGAACGTGCAGGTTTGTTACATAGGTATACACGTGCCATGGTGGTTTGCTGTACCCATCAACCTGTCATCTACATTAGGTATTTTTCCTAATGCTATCCCTGGCTTAGCCCCTCACCCCCCAATAGGCCCCAGTGTGTGATGTTCCCCTCTCTGTGCCCATGTGTTCTCATTGTTCACCTCCCACTTATGAGTGAGAATATGTGGTGTTTGGTTATCTGTTCCTGTGTTAGTTTGCTGAGACTGATGGTTTCCAGATTCATCCATGTCCCTGCAAAGGACATGAATTCATCCTTTTTTATGGCTGCATAGTATTCTATAGTGTGTATGTGCCACATTTTCTTTATCCAGTTTATCACTGATGGGCATTTGGGTTGGTTCCAAGTCTTTGCTATTGTGAATAGTGCTGCAATAAACATACGTGTGCATATGTCTTTACAGTAGAATGATTTATAATCCTTTGAGTATATACCCAGTAATGGGATTGCTGGGTCAAATGGTGTTTCTGGTTCTAGATTGATCCTTGAGGAATCACCACACTGTCTTCCACAATAATTGAACTAATTTACATTCCCACCAACAGTGAAAAAGTGTTCCTATTTCTCCACATCCGCTCCAGCACCTGTTGTTTCCTGACTTTTTAATGATAGCTATTCTAACTGGCGTGAGATGGTATCTCATTGTGGTTTTGATTTGCATTTCTCTAATGACCAGTGATGGTGTGTTTCAGCCGCATAAATGTCTTCTTTTGAGAAGTGTCTATTCATATCATTTGCCCACTTTTTGATGGAGTATTTTGGTTTTTTTTTCTTGTAAATTTGTTTAAATTCATTGTAGGTTCTGGATATTAGCCCTTTGTCAGATGGACAGATTGCAAAAATTTTCTCCCATTCTGTAGGTTGCCTGTTCACTCTGATGGGATCTAAATAAACTAAGGAGCTTCTGTACCTCTTGTACTTCTTACACATTAAATAACCAGATCTAATCTAATAACTGGCATAATTTCAAACTAGTGATCAACATATATGATATTTTGAGAGATCTATAACACTTTGAATGTAGCATGAAAACATCTGTGATTTCTACTTGTGACAAATTTAGTTATTGAAAATAGTACTGTAGTTTTTTTCGCCTATAGTCTTAATTGAAGTAAATGCCAAATTTTAATGAGAAATTAGAAAAAATGAACATGTAATTTCTTTCCCATTCAAGTTCATAGGACACTCTAAAGTCTGTCCATGAACCCCCCAGTGCCCACAGATGCCATGTTAAAAGCCTTGAATCTGAACTTGTGTAGAACCTCTGACATTTTCCAAAGTGTATGTAACATTCTGAGCAGTTTGGTGTCAAAAGCCCTTCTGGTGCCCCTTTGGTAAGTTGTAGCACTTGTTTCTGAAAGCCTTGCCCCCAGCTGATAGTGCTCAGGAATGCTGGACAGTCCCTGGAATGGTCTATTTCTCTGTCAGGCAATAAACAGTAGTGGTCTGTGGAAGACATGGCTGGTGCTCACTCATATTCCCCACCTACTTGCAGTTAGGTGGCCTGGAATGGAAGGAAGTAATAGGTGCTGCTTCCGGGCTATGCACTGAGAAGCCCCTTCAGAACCCTGCTATCCCTTTCCAGCCTGGTAACCCTGAAGTGACATGTTGAGAGTCAGCTTCAGAAGAAGCTGGGCCCCTGAGTGACTACGTGGAGCAGAGTCCCCTGCTGACTGCATGGCACGGGGAGTGCAGGTGAGATAGTAACCTTTGCAATGGTAAAGCTGCTTATGGCGTCGGTTACTTATGGTAAGTGCACTTAGGCGACCTACACTTACAGACCTTCCTCCATGAAGACTTTGATTAGCAACCCCCATGGTCATTGTTCCTCCCTGTAGTCTTCAGCATCATCTAAGTGGTCTGGACACACACAGTGTATTCTGCCTGAATCTGACCTTTGAGTTTGCTGCAGGGTGTCTTAATCCCAGATTCCTTATTCTTCCACAGAGGGGAGGGAAAGTCTGCCCCACTCCCAGGAGGGAAAAACAGGGGAAGAAAACTTCCAGTCTCCCTGTCTCTTGCTCATTCCTGAAGAAAGAGGAAGAAAGGCTCCTTGGGTTGGTGAATTTGGGAGAAGGGACTGAGCATGTGCAGCCAGCCTGTTTCCCTTCCCTGCCCAGAGCAGCAGCATCCTGTGCTCAGCCACCTACATCACTGCTGCAGGAGGCACAGACCAGTGCCTGTGTCCCCTGAAGAAGGAGGCCGGCAGAGTGTGAGTGGTGGGAAGTTCAATACAGGGATGAAGATGATGCCTGTGTCAGGAATCAAGTTGACAACTTGATCTCCTTTCACCTGCCTCTCGTTTCCTATTTCTCTGCTGGCTCTGAAAGCAGGAAAGGAAAGGAGAATATTATTATTATAGTAGCCCCTGGCCCTGAAAAGTAGAAATCATAGATGTTTCCCTACTATGTTATAGCTGTTACAGATATCCCAAAATATAATGTACATTGATCTCTAGTTTGAAATTAAGCTAGTTATTAGATTAGATCTGGTTGTTTAGTGTGTAAGAAGCACAAAGGGGCCAGGCATGGTGGCTTATACCTGCAACTTCAGCACTTTGGGAGGCTGAGGCGGGAGGATGGCTTGAGGCCAGGAGTTTGAGATTAGCCTGGGAAATGTAGCAAGACTTTGTCTCTACCAAAATTTTTTAAAAAATATTAGCTGCGTGTGGTGTTACATGCCTGTAGTCCCGGCTACTTGAGAGGCTGAGGCAGAAGGATCACTTAAGTTCAGGAGGTCAAGGCTGCAATGAGCCATGATTGTGTCACTGCACTCCAGCTTGGGTGACAGAGTGAGACCCTGTCAAGAAAGAGAAAGGAAGGAAGGAAGGAAGGAAGGAAGGAAGGAAGGAAGGAAGAAGAGCAGCATATAGTAGTAACTATGTTACATATTTTTGGATTTTGATAACTTTATTTTGATATAAATGGTTTATTTTTAAATTCAATACATTTTGCATTATGTAGGTAAAACCTTGATTCTAAAAAGTTACCATAGGCTTCACCGGATTGCCCTGAGGGCCCATGAGACAAGAACCCCAGGATTAGATCAGGTTAGTTTACTTAACAGAGAAACCCAGAAAGAGTTCAAGAAAGCATCCATAATGTTTAAAGTCATGAAAAGGCACAAGATGCTGCCTATATGCTAATATTTCTTTAAAGATTTTATTGTTTTCATATTTATAAGGCGCAATTAGATACTATCTAATTACTACCGGTAATTAATTAAGTACATCTAATCAACACCAATATATGTTTCCTTGTTCACATGTTTCCTTGTTCACATGTTTATAGAAAGCCTAGGGAGATAGGATTCCAACAAATCCTCATATACAGTGTGTTTACCAATTGCCGTGGTGTAAGTGCTCCCACTGTAGTTGATTTCAGGCTACCAACCAACATGACAGCCACTAAACACAGAGTTGGAAAGAGAGGTGTGCAGCAACACACTATTGTGCAGTGTAGTATTTCCATCATATAGATACAATCGATGTAAATAACTCCAAAAGCACAGGTAATAGTGACATAAAATACAATAACTAGGAAGTGAGGTATTTTGAATATATATTACTTTGGAGTGCAGCGGTACAACCACAGCTCACTACAGCCTCAGCTTCCCAGGCTCAAGCAATCCTCCTGCCTTGGCCTCCCAAAGTGCTGGGATTACAGGTATAAGCCACCATGCCTGGCCTATATAACTTTGCTTTTAAAATAATCTATTTAATTGTAAATTTATGTAACACATTTTTCATAATGACCATTTCAATAACCAGCTTGCAAAATACCTCAACATGTAACCATCCGCTCTTACAAGCTGGTTGGGGTGGCTCTAATGCACCACTGTTAGAAACCTTTTCTACCACACTGAGAACAGCAACACCTGGGAAAAATTGAGAAGGTGAATTCAGCTGTGAGACAAATCCTAACAGACAACATCTGCTTCTGGCATGTGGCTGATTGGGGAGAGCCCAGGGTAAATGGGGAGCCGGAGGCCAATGCCCCTGCTGCTTCCAAGGGTTTGTTACTGGCACACTCCCATAATTCAGGTCATCCCATCCCCATCATGGGTGCTCAGCACTGCAGCCGGGGAGGCCTCAAGGGTCTGACTGTACCTGAATCAATTCTTGCGCAGACATCAGTCACCCTGGGGATGGGTCTTCTGAACCGACAGCCACTTGGTGGGATGATCAGAGAGCCTAAAATCCAGTTTTCCTGCCCCTCACCCCACCAGAGTTCACCCCTGTCCTGCCCACTTGATCATCAAAGCGTTGCTCTCTGTTCACATCCAAAAACTCCAGGAAGCGGGGAACTTGTGCTCCCTGCCTGACTCCCGAATGTTCAGGGCCCTCTGTGTTCTGCCCCCAGCTGCTTCTCCTGTCATGACCCACAGCTCTCCTCACTCAGTGACTCGGTTGTCCTCTGTGTGTTAATGTCAGCCAGATCACCCTTCCCAGGCTCTCTGATGCCCACCTGCCTGCCAGGCAGCTCCACTTGAGTGCCCTGCAGGCCCTGCAGGTGTGTCCCAGATGGAGCTCACCATCTGGAGCTCACCACCCCTCCCCATCCTCCTCCAGCCCCCAGGAAGGGCCCCAGCTGCCCTGAGGCTCAGCCAGAAATCTCACCCTCACCCCCACCCTGTCCCCTCTCATCCTCACACCCCGTCCTCATCCTGGCCTCCCCTCACCCTTCCCCTGTCTTCATCCTCATCCCCTCCCCAGCTACACCTTTTTCTCCTTGACCTGCCCTCAGTGCCTCAGCCACTCACTGCACCTAGGACTGGACCTCCAGGGCACCCTGCCAGGTCATCCCACCCCTTATCATGGGTGTTCAGCCCTGCAGCCAGGGAGGCTCCTTCATTCCCTTTTCTCACACCCTGGCTCCGACCCTCCCCACTCCCGCCCTCACCACCCGTAGCCTTTACACTCCGCTCACTCATTCCACCTTCCAGAGGCTCTTCCCTCCACTCACCACCTCTTGCCTCCAGTCTCCTGGCCATCTCTTGCTCATCCTTTGTGGCTTCCACTCCTGCCATCTCCTCCAGGCAGCCTTCTGTGATCCATCACTCTGGGTTAGGAGTCCTTTCTCCACGTTTCCATATCACCTGACCTGAGCAGCACCCATGGGACTATATATCATAATTGCCCACTTTTTTTCTCTGCACCCTCCCCTAGACCATTAGTTCTGGCAGGCCAGGGACTTTGTCATGTTCATATGGGATCCCCATGCCTTATACAGTGCCTGGTGGCTGTTAGGTGCTCATCAAATCCTTGTTGATAGAAGTCGAGTTTTGCTAACAGTAAGAGGCAGAATCTTCACAGTTCTTTATCCTTGGCACCACTTCAGGCACTTCATAAATAAAAATTCATCGAGGGCCAGGCACAGTGGTTCACACCTATAATCCCAGCACTTTGAGAGACCAAGGCGGGTAGATCACAAGATCAGGAGATCGAAACCATCCTGGCTAACACAGTGAAACCCTATCTCTACTAAAAATACAAAAAATTAGCGGGGCATGGTGGTGGGTGCCTACAGTCCCAGCTACTTGGGAGGCTGAGGCAGGAGAATTGCTCGAACCCGGGAGGCGGAGGTTGAAGTGAGTGGAGATCGTGCCACTGCACCCCAGCCTGGGAGACAGAGTAAGACTCCGTCTCAAAAAAAAAAAAAGAAAGAAAGAAAAGAAAACTCATCGAGCTCTCACAACAGCCCCATGAGAGAGACACAACTCTTATTCCCACTTTACAGATGAGAAGACAGAAGCATAGAAAAATGAAGTGATTCACACAGGTCCACAGGGCTGTTAGTGGCACAGCTGGGATGTGAGTCACAGCAGTCTGACTCCACAATCTGTGCTGATCATAACCGCTGTGCTACCTGGCCACGTGGGGAGTGGGGAGAACACAAAGGCCGGGGTGTTTGCCAACTGAGGGGACAGCTCCCAGGGAGGAGGGACCCGAACCTGCATCAAAACGAGGGCAGGCCAGGAGCTCCAGGCTGCAGTGGTGAGCTGTAATCGCGCCACTGCACTCCAACCTGGGCAACAGAGCAAGACCTTGTCTTTCAAAAAAAAAAAGGGTGGGGGTGGGAATGATAACAACTGACATGTGACATGTACACGTCCCTTCCACGACACGTGGGGATTATGGAAACTACAATTCAAGATGAGATTTGGATGAGGACGCAGCCAAACCATATCATGTAGTTAATAACCATCTTATAGGCAGATATTTGGAGAGTACGTAAATATCTTCTTTCTCATCAAACTTTCACCCCCTTGTTTTTATCTGCCATTGGTAAGTCTTACTAGCATCCATTGTAACTACGATGGTTGTCAAATAGTAAGATGCAATGTAATTAGTTTCCTGTTGCAGCTACAAGAAATTAGAACATATGTATTGGCCTAAAGCAGAAAAAACTTATTATCTTACAGTTCTGGAGGTCACAGTCCCAAAACAAGTCTCACTGGGTTATAATTAAAGTGTCTGCAGGGCTGTGTTCCTTCTGGGGCTCTAGGAAAGAACCCATCTCGTTGTCTTTTCTGGTTCTAGGGTTGTTGTTCCTTCCTCACCTGTGACTGCATCCCTCATCCCTCTGACCAGTGATTCCATCACTGCACAGCCTCTTCTCACTCTGACCATCCTGTCTCCCTCTTATGTGGACTTTGGTGATTATATTGGGCCCACCCAGATAATCCAGGATCATCTTTCTCTCTCAAGATTCTTAGTTTAATCACATCTGCAAAGCTCCTTCTGCCATGGAAAGTAACATCTTCACAGGTTCCAGAGATTAGGAGGTGGACATCTTTGCATGCTGGGGGTGGCATTATTTTCCCTACCACATATAGTAATTTCTTAAGAGAGTGCTTCACTATTGTCTATGGTTCACCCACACTCTGCAAGCATTGACGTGCTCAAGCAGGAATGACTGCAACCAGCCAGTGACTGTAAGATGCATCCCAGTCTCAGAGGTGTTGAAATGTGATGATAAGCACCTCACCTACATAATGAGGACATGATGAGGTCCCTCCCATTGATGTCTTTCATGCCATGGTTGCTCACCCCTCAGCAAGGTGTCTGAGCACCTCCCAGGCATCAGCAATTGTACTATATGTTGGGTGTGCAGAGATGAGACACACAGCTCCTACTCTTGAGGGGGTTCTATCTTTCAGTGAGAGAGACAGAGAAGAAAGTCAAAGAAGTGATTTAGCAAAGAGGAGAGAAGTGGAAAGAATGAACATTTAATTTCCTTATTAAACTAGGGTGAGGGATTGCTTGGCTGGGAGGGGCTCTGCAAATGTCCATCCACGCAGGTGGACAGAGTCAGAGTAGCCCCAGTGAGGCCAGGGTTCAATCCAGCAGTCTGGCTGCAGAGCCTCAGGTGTAACCCCTGCCAAAGGGTCTTCTGTTTGGTGAAGCTGATGTGGAGGAGATTCTTGCAAATGTAAAGTGAACTTGCTGGGTGTGGTGGCTCAAACCTGCCATCTCAGCACTTTGGAAGGCCAAGGTGGGTGGACCACCTGAGGTTAGGAGTTTGAGACCAGCCTGGCTGACATGGTGAAACCTTGTCTCTACTAAAAATACAAAAATTAGCTGGGCATGGTGGCACATGTCTGTACTCCCAGCTATTTGGGAGGCTTCATTTTAGATCCAAACCAAGAAGCTCACTGTGTGGGCTGATATGGTTTGGCTGTGTCCCCACCCAAATCTCAATTTGAATCGTATCTCCCAGAATTCCCACATATTGTGGGAGGGACCCAGGGGGAGGTAATTGAATCATAGGTGCTGCTCTTTCCTTCATTATTCTCATGATAGTGAATAAGTCTCATGAGATCTGATGAGTTTATCAGGGGTTTCTACTTTTTCTTCTTCCTCATTTTTTTTTTTTTTTTGGCCTCCCACCATGATTCTGAGGCCTCCCCAGCCATGCAGAAACTGTAAGTCCAATTAAACCTCTTTTTCTTCCCAGTCTTGAGTATGTCTCTATCAGCAGTGTGAAAATGAACTAACACAGTAAATTGGTACCAGTAGAGTGGGGCATTGCTGAAAAGATACCCAAAAATGTGGAAGCAATTTTGGAACTGGGTAACAGGCAGAGGTTGGAATTGTTTGGAGGGCTCAGAATAGGACAGGAAAACATGGGAAAGTTTGAAACTTCCTGGAGACTTGTTGAATGGCTTAGATAAAAATGCTGATAGTGATATGAACAATAAGGTCCAAGCTCAGCTGGTCTCAGAAGGAGATGAGGAACTTGTTGGGAACCAGAGCAAAGGTGACTCTTGTTATGTTTTAGTAAACAGACTGGTTTCATTTTGCCCCTGCCCTAGAGATTTGTGGAACTTTGAGCTTAAAACAGACGATTAAGGGTACCTGGCAGAAGACATTTCTAAGCAGCAAAGCATTCAAGAGGTGACTTGGGTGCTGTTAAAGGCATTCCGTTTTATAAGGGAAGCAGAGTATAAAAGTTTGGAAAATTTGCAACCTGACAATGTGATAGAAAAGAAAAACCCATTTTCTGAGGAGAAATTCCAGCCAGTTGCAGAAATTTGCATGAGTAATGAGAAGCCTAATGTTGATTCCCAAGACAATGGGGAAAATGTCTCCAGGGCATGTCAGAGGTCTTCATGGCAGCCCCTCCCATCACAGGCCCGGAGGCCCAGGAGGAAAAAGTGTTTTCATGGGTTGGGCCCAGGGTCCCCATGCTGTTTGCAGCCTAGGGACTTGGTGCCCTGTATCACAGCCACTCCAGCCATGGCTGACAGGGGCCAATGTAGAGCTCAGGCTGTGACTTCAGAGGGTGGAAGCCCGAAGCCTTGGGAGCTTCCACATGGCGTTGAGCCTACTGGTGCACAGAAGTCAGGAATTGAGGTTTTGGAACCTCCGTCTAGGTTTCAGAAGATGTACAGAAACACCTGGATGCCCAGGCAAAAGTTTGCTGCAGGGGTGGGGCCCTCATGGAGAACTTCTGCTAGGGCAGTACAGAAGGGAAATGTGGGGTTGGAACCTCCACATAGGGTCCCTACTGGGGCACTGCACAGTGGAGCTGTGAGAAGAAGGCCACTGTCCTCCAGACCCCAGAATAGTAGATCCACCAACAGCTTGCACCATGCACCTGGAAAAGCTGCAAACACTCAACACCAGCTAGTGAAAGCAGCCAGTAGGGAAGCTATACCCTGCAAAGACACAGGGGTAGAGCTGCTTAAGACCATGGGAACCCACGTCTTGCATCAGTGTGACGTAGATGTGACACCTGGAGTCAAAGGAGATCATTTTGGATTTTAAAATTGGACTGCCTTGCTGAATTTCAAACTTGCATGGTCCCTGTAACCCATTTGTTTTGGCCAATTTCTCCCATTTGGAATGGCTGTATTTACCCAATACCTGTACCCCCATTGTATCTAGGAAGTAACTAGTTGCTTTTGATTTTATAGGCTCACAGGCAGAAGGAACTTGCCTTGTCTCAGATGAGACTTTGGACTGCAGACTTTTGGGTTAATGCTGAAATGAGTTAAGACTTTGGGGAACTGCTGAGAAGGTATGATTGGTTCTGAAATGTGAGGAGATGAGATTTGGGTGGGCAAGGGACAGAATGATATGGTTTGGCTCTGTGTCCCCCCTCCCCAAATCTCGACTTGAATTGTATCTCCCAGAATTCCCATAGGTTGTGGGAGGGACCCAGGGGGAGGTAATTGAATCATGGGGGCTGGTCTTCCCTGTGCTATTCTCACAACAGTGAATAAGTCTCATGAGATCTGAGGGTTTCTCAGCGGTCTCCTCTTTTGCTTCTTCCTCATTCTTCTCTTGCTGCTCCCATGTAAGAAGTGCCTTTTGCCTCCTGCCATGATTCTGAGGCCTCTCCAGCTACACAGAACTGTTAAGTCCAATTAAACTTCTTTTTGTTCCCAGTTTCAGGAATGTCTTTATCAGCAGCATGAAAAACAAACTAATACAGGGTGTGATGGTTAATACTGAGTGTCCACTTGATTGGATTGAAGGATACAAAGTATTAATCCTGGGTGTGTCTGTGAGAGTCTTGCCAAAAAAGACTAACATTTGAGTCAGTGGGCTGGGGAGGGCAGATCCACCCTTAACCTGATGGGCACAACGTAATCAGCTGCCGGCAGATATAAAGCAGGCAGAAAAACGTGAAAAGGAGAGACTAGCCTAGCCTCTCAGCCTGCATCTTTCTCCCTTGCTGGATCCTTCCTGCCCTCAAACGTCAGACTCCAAGTTCTTCAGTTTTGGGACTCAGATTAGTTCTCCTTGCTCCTCAGCTTGCAGATGGCCTATGGTGGGACCTTATGATCATGTAAGTTAATACTTAATAACTAATATATATATTAGTATATATTTCTGTCTCTCTAGAGAACCCTGACTAATACACAGAGCTTCCCTCATGAAGCAAGGACTCCACTCTAGAATGCAAACACAGCTTTGAACTTTTGAAAGGAAAGTATAGCCTGCTATAAAAATTCTTCTAGAGACCAGTTTCCACTGGACACCCCAACACACTTGTTGAGTGTGTAGTGTGTATCAGGCACTTGCTGGGGAATGCAGAAATGATGATATCAAGAGGTCTGGTTATTCATGTTGGCATGGTACATCGCATGGTGACCTCATTAACCCTCATAGTACCCCTGTGGCTCATGTCATATTCCCATCCCATTTTACAGATGGCTTGGTGACTGGCTTGGCTCAAAATTCCAGACTGCTTTCTCTCCTTTCTCCTCTTGAACATCCCGGGAAGTTTTACAATCCATTCCTACTATGGGGAGTTGCAAGGAAAGCTGAGGTAGGAATATTATATATATATACACACACACACACACATATATATACACACACACATATATATATATTCACTCCTCCCAAATTTCAAGGGCCCACTGTGTGCCAGCCTCCATTCCGTATATTTAGGGTATCAAAGCAGAAAAACATCTCTTGCCTTTGCTGAGCTCAAAGTGGGAAGTCAGATAGTTGAGGGGAGGACCCAGGGTGGGCACGGTTAGGGGTGGGTTGACATGATGGGTTGTGAAGTGACCAGTCTAAATAAAGACACAGGGACCAAGTGCATACCAGAGGCACCACCCAAGGGCAGAGGGGACCAAGAGCCTTTGTCTTAATTGTCTCTGAAGTTCATCAGCTGAGACTGCACTTGGGTGCTTTTCAATGGACATCTGCTTTCATGAAGATGCCTCAGAGTGGAATGAGAGGGTCATAGTGGGGTGCAGCCTGCTGCTCATAGAGGCCCAAGACCACCTGCCCAAATGATAGTCTCCAATGTTCAGTGAACAAACTCCAGACTGAGGGTCACTGTGTTGGCCCTCCAAGTCCTTTGGCAGGCATCAGGCTTTCTCTGAGAGGAGGTGCAGATGTCCTTTTCTCTCCTTCCACAGCTAAGGTCCAGGGACTGGAGGCTGGTCCCATTAGCATTCCACCTGGAGCCTGTTGCAGGAATGCTGAATGCAGGCATTTAACATCTGTGGGTGCAAGAATTGCTGGCTGTTCTCCCAAGGCAATCTAAATGTTGGTAGATTGAAGTCCTCAAGTGTTCTAGTCTGCTAACAAGGGACTAAATCACCTCTGAGAAACCAATTATGGTTCTGTAATAGCATCCCCAGGACTGAACCCCAAGTCAAATCCACCCACACATAGCCTAACAGAGTTTGACACTTGATCCATTCCCGGAGTCATTGAACAAACATTGGTGGAGTGCCCCTCACAGGCCGAGCGAGGTGTGGGCTCCCAGGCAGGGTGCTGGATAAGACCAAAGGGGGCTGGTACAAACCAGAAATGGCTTTATTTTCCCCAAACACTCTTTTGAATGTCCTTGTTCCTTTCCCAAAGGTCTCTCAGCAAACCCACAGTTTTCCAATCACTTTGTTATTATAAAGTCCAGCTCAGCCTAATTTAAAATTTCACTCTCACATGTAGTCTACTTCTCATTTACGCCCAAGATATTTCAAAAGGGGCAGGGCATGGTCTGTTCCATAAACTCCAGAGGATAAATCTAGGAGCATCCTGGTTCCTGTAGAACTAGCAACAGTCTTGGAGCAGGAAGCCCAGCCTTGGAACTTACCAGCTGTGTTACTTTGTGAAAGTAACTCAGCCTCTCAGATCTTCAACCCCCTCTTCTGTAAAAGAGGGAAAGTATTATTTCCTCTTTCCCCACCCTGGAGCTGTGGGGACGCCAAAGTTGATAAATGTAAGGGACCCGGTGGGAGGTTATTGAATCATGGGGGGCTGTTACCCCCATGCTGCTGTTCTCATGATAGTGAGTGAGTTCTCACAAGATCTGATGGTTTTCTAAAGGGCTTTTCCCCCTTTTGCTCAGCACTTCTTGATGCCGACATGTGAAGAAGAACATGTTTGCTTCTCCTTTTGCCATGATTGTAAGTTTCCTGAGGCCTCCCCAGCCATGCTGAACTGTGAGTCAATTAAACCTCTTTCCTTTGTAAATTACCCAGTCTCAAGTATGTCTTCAGTAGCAGCATGAGAACAGACTAATACACTACAAAAGGAAAAATAGTTACTTGACAGCAGTGAAATCTGGCAGTTACCACCTTAGCCAAGTGATTAAAATTAGCCTCCCCTAAATGGGACAAATTGACATCATGTGTCTCTTGACATAATAAGCTGAGAAGGCCATATACTCACCTTTGTGGTAACTGTGCCCCTCAAAATGCAAAACCTGAATCTACTCATAAAGAAATACCAGACAAATCTGAACTGAGAGACTTCATACAAAATGACTGATCTGTACTCTTGAAAAATATCAAGATTGTGAAGGACGAAAGAAGTCTGAGGAGCTGTTCCAGATTAAAAGAACCTGAAGAGACACAACAACTAAATGTAATGTATGATCCTGGATTGAATTCTGAACCAGAAAAAAAATATATATGCATATTTATTTATTGTATAATAACATATAAATATTATATTTTAATGAATAATGTGTTATATTTATTAAATATATGTATGTATTTATTGTAATAGACATTATTGATAAAATGGTGAAATCTGAATAAGATCTGTATGTTATGTAATAGTATTGTATCAATGTTAATTTCTTGGTTTTAATCATTGTTCTATGGTTAGATTAGAAAATGTCCTTTTTTTTGGAGACAGAGTTTCACTCTATCCCTAAGGCTGGAGCGCAGTGGCGTGATCTCAGTTTACTGAAGCCTCTGCCTCCCAGGTTCAAGTGATTTTCATGCCTCAGCTTCCCGAGTAACTGGGATTACAGGCGCCTGCCACCACACCTGGCTAATTTTTAAATATTTTTAGCAGAGATGGGGTTTTGCCATGTTGGCCAGGCTGGTTTTGAACTCCTGACCTCAGGTGATCTGCCCGCCTCCCAGGTTCAAGTGATTTTCATGCCTCAGCTTCCCGAGTAACTGGGATTACAGGCGCCTGCCACCACACCTGGCTAATTTTTAAATATTTTTAGCAGAGATGGGGTTTTGCCATGTTGGCCAGGCTGGTTTTGAACTCCTGACCTCAGGTGATCTGCCCACCTCAGCCTCCCAAAGTGCTGGGATTACAGGCATAAGCCACTGTGCCTGGCCAGAAAATGTCCTTTTTTTCTAAATCAAGCTGACGTATTTAGGAATAAAGGGACTCATATCTGCAGCTTACTCCGAACTGATTCAGAAAATAGTAATGTACATGCACACATACACACACACAGATAATCATAAGGTGGTGTAATCAGATAAAAAATGTGGGAATCTGCTGAAGGGTATAAAGGAAATTTTTGTACTATTCTGGCAATTTTTCTCTAAATTTGAAATTGTTCCAAAATATAAAGTTTTTAAAAAAATATTGCATTGCCAACACACTTGCTTATACAGAGGATACTTGTAACTCTGAGTTGGAAAGTTGTTTAAAAGAAGTAGGGTTTCTCTATTGAGATAAATATTTTTAAAAAGAAGTAGGGTTTGAATGTGAAGATATTTTCTAAATAATGAACCCATTTATTTATTTATTTTTATTTTTATTTTTATTTTTATTTTTTTTTTGAGATGGAGTCTCGCTCTGTTGCCCGGGCTGGAGTGCAGTGGCCGGATCTCAGCTCACTGCAAGCTCTGCCTCCCGGGTTTATGCCATTCTCCTACCTCAGCCTCCTGAGTAGCTGGGACTATAGGCAGCCGCCACCTCGCCCGGCTAGTTTTTTGTGTTTTTTAGTAGAGATGGGGTTTCACCATGTTAGCCAGGATGGTCTCGATCTCCTGACCTCGTGATCCGCCCGTCTTGGCCTCCCAAAGTGCTGGGATTACAGGCTTGAGCCACTGCGCCCAGTCGAACCCATTTATTTTACTCATATTTTCTTTTTTATATATGCAAAAGCACAATAAATAACCAAAGTCTATGTCTAACTAAATTTAAAAGAGCTCTTTATAATGAGTTTACAACAAAAATTCTAAATGCGAAGGAAATACTATAGTTTAATAGCTAGCTCTTTTTCTTCTTTGTGGTACATAGAATAGTGATGCGTCCTTGAATTATAAAAACAACAACAAAGCACATGAATATTTTTAACTCTAACTTTGCCACTGATTAAAATGTGTGACCTTGGGCAAGTCCTGTGAACACGTTTTCCTCATTAGTAAGACTGGATGACAATATCTCCTGTGCAGAGCTGTTGGTGTTATCAAACCCCAAATTTTAGGTTCATGTACCTGATACACAGCAAACCAAACACTGACACATCAGCACTTAGAAGCAGAGAAAAGTTTATTTGATTTGGCTAAAACAAGAAGGCAGGAGAAGCAGTCTCTCAAATCGAATCTGCCTTTTAACATAACTGGGGGCTTTTATGAGCAAAGCATGTATGCAGAAGATGGGTTCCCCCAGTAATCAAAGCTGTTTGAGTTCCTCTGCCCAAACAAACTCCTAGAAGCTATTAAGGAGGTCTGCATGACCTAAGGGTCCTTGTTCTTTGAAAGAAAAACAGTTCGTCAATCTTGCAGGCAGCGCTGGGGGTTAGGATAGGAAGTCAATCAATTACTAGTGACTTCTCTTGTGCAATCAAGCATGCATGGAGGAAGAAAAGGACAAGGAAATAAGCAAAGTGAACATCTTATGATCTTTATAATAAAGGCTCAATCACTTTGGGAGGATTAAAGCATCATTGTAACAATAATACCAGTACCAACGACACTGAAGCCATTGTGTCTACTTGTCAGGCACCGCACTGTCAAATACCAGCAGCGAGTCTGGCACAAAATAGATGCTCAGTAAACGGTAGCTATTGAATCAGGGCCACACATTTAATTGATATTATGATCAAGATGTTCAAGAAAAAAATACTATTATTTAATGTGGAATAAGTCTAGTCTTTCTCTTGAGCTTCCACCTGCTGGTTAGGAGGCAAAAATGTTACTTGGATCCTGTTTAGAATATTCTCAGACTTGATCCCTCAAATTGGATCAGTCTTACTTATGCACCTGTCCTGTTGGCCGTCCTTGTGCTGCCCCTGACACCTGCCTGCTCCCTAAGGCAATGTGGGGAGAGGAACATATACATTCCAACGTGCTGTAAGGATAGAGATCCTGGCCGTCCCTGTGAAGCAGGAGAATAGGACCTGGAGGCCAGGAACATAAGGCTGATCCACGCTGACTTCCTAGAACAAAACCAAATGGAATATGAATGGCTTTGTAACCGCACTTCATCCCTTCCAGTTACACCATTTACACTTTGTAATTTCATATTTATCCTCTCCATTTACATCAACTGCACACCTGGTGATATCCTCTCCATTTACATAGACCACACATACCAAGTGACATCCTCTCCATTTACACTTTGTAACTTCACATCCGTCCTCTCCATTTACATAAACCGCACACACCAAATAACATCCTCTCCATTTACATAGGGCACATTCCGAGTAAATGACTTGTAACTCCTCTTCATTGTCTTCATTGACACAGAACATATAACAAGTAACCAGTGGAAAATGTCTAGAGAGTATTGAAACCCCAGAAGATTCTGTAATTCTATGCGCCGGCCTACTCCCGCACTATGGAGTGTACTTTCGTTTTCAATAAACCTGTGTTTTTGCTTTCCTCACCTTGTGCATTCTGTCCAATTCTTTGTTCAAGACGCCAAGAACCTGGACACCTTCCACCAGTAACATCTGGATGTGCCGCTGGCATGCATGGGTCCCCACAGTCACCTCTCCCCCTGGAGCCCCTGGGGGCCAGGGTAACTCTCAGTCTGATCTTGGAGCTTGTTAGGGGTGCAGGATCCCTCCTGGATTGCCATTGCTGTCACCTCCAGCCAGCCCATTGGCCTGAGTGCCACCTTCCCTTGCCCAGGGCAGGCCCTTGGGCAGTTTATTCAGTCTCTGTACCACTCAGGAGAAAGCGAAAACTTAAAGTTCCTCAGCTGACTCTCCTGGCACCTTTCTGAAGGTGGGCTCCAGGACCAGAGGCAACAGCTCCCTCCTTGCCATGAATATCCTCATGGTTCCAACATCCTATCTTCCAGCCTTGGGTCCAGGAAGAAGAATCAGAAGACAAGCTTCTGCCTCATTGGCCTTCCAACCTCTAACACCTCCTCCTTTCTCTCCCATGACTCTCCAGGTTCCCATGGGGCTGGCTTCTCTCCCAGAGCCTCCCTGACTCCACTCCCAGTGGTGGCCTGGCCTTCCCCAAGCAGACCGCAGGGATCCCTAAGATCCTCTAGGCTTTGCCCTTTATGTGCTAATGGAGGAGACAAAGGAATCCCAGCACTTCTTCTCTTCTCAAAGCTTTCAAAACCAGGTCTCACACAGCCTCTCCTGCCTTGGGGCAATAAGCCTTCTGGCTCCCCTGGAGGGAGCAGCTGCAAGAAAACGTAATTCAAAGCAAGAAGTGAAAATGCAGTGGTTTAAATTTACAGAAAGATTCTCTCTCATTTGTACATTATTATAATTATGGCCCTGGGAATTGGGTGAGGTCTCCAGAGCTTCAGTACACGCTTCAGGCAGAGCATTTGCAAATTCATGGTCTTAAATCCCTAGGACAGCAAGACATGAAGGAAAGTCAGGGAAGCAGAAGTCCTTAGCAGACCTGGGTCCTGAACTCTCCAGAGCTCATGGATCTTCTTGGATAATGAAATTCAGGGGTTGGAAGAGGCTATTTCTAAGGGAGGGCTTTCAACTCCGAGAGTCTCTGGCCAAAGGTTCTAATTCCATGTACTTCCAATTTTTGATTAAAGCTGCCAAATATAATCATGATTTTAAAATTCAGGGTACTTAAGGAGTTTAGGATCCTAGGTTCTGCCAGAGTAACCCTCTGCAGGGATGTGGAATGGCTGCATCCATCGGCCCAGGAGAAAGAGGGATGGGTACTGGGGAGGGTTCGTTAGCAGGAAACTCTCCAGGCAGATGAACGCGAGGACAGAGCCCAGCTGAAGGGAACCAACGGGGAGTAGGAAAATCCAGAGCAAGATGGCAGATGTGAGGAACTGAGTGGGGTCAGCCAGGGAGTCTCACCAGCAAGTACAGAACCAGCTTTTGTCCCTTGCCAGGCTCAGCAAGCCAGGAGCACATCGATCTGCTACAATAGCTGCCTAGGGATTTTCTGCCTCCATTCCTGGCCGCTCCAATCACTTCCCCACCCTACAGCCAGAGAACTCACCACCTTTTGGGATCTTCCCATTGATCAGGATGAAGACCATGGTTGACAAGGCCTTGCAGGGTCAATGCCCAGCGGTTCTCAACCCTGACTGCATATAGGAATCATGCTGGTCCAATCCCAAGGATTCTGATTCAGTTAGTCTGGGATGAGGTCTCAGCATCAGTATATATGTGTGTATATATACCAGTATATATAACATACTAATACATATTTACATATACTGGTATATATACACACATATATACTGATATATTTTATCAGTATATAGTTTTATAATATATAGTTATATTAACATATAACTACATAATAAAAATATATAAACATATCCATATATTATGTATATGTGTATGTTTATATATACTGATATATTAAATATATAATATTTATACTGATATATATTTATATCAGTATAAACATTAAATATATTATATATCAGTATATATAAACGATATGTTTTTATATATATTTAATCTCCAGGTGATTCTAACTTGCCTTAAGGATTGAGAGCCCCTTGCTTTGGCCCTGCAAACTTCAACCTTATCTCATGACAGTCCCCCTCTCATTTTCTTTGTGGCGCAGCAACATTGCCCACTTTGCCCCAGTCTTTTTTTTTTTTTTTTTGAGACGGAGTCTCACTCTGTCACCCAGGCTGGAGTTCAGTGACGCAATCCCGGCCCACTGCAAGCTCTGCCTCCCGGGTTCACGCCGTTCTCCTACCTCAGCCTCCCAAGTAGCTGAGACTACAGGCACCCGCCACCACGCCCGGCTAATTTTGTTTTTGTATTTTTAGTAGAGACGAGGTTTCATCGTGTTAGCCAGGATGGTCTCCATCTCCTGACCTTTTGATCCGCTCGCCTCGGCTTCCCAAAGTGCTGGGATTATAGGCGTGAGCCACCACGCCTGGCCTGCTCCCGTACTTCTAATATGTCAGTCTGCCTTTCCCTTGGGCCACTGCACTTGTGTATCTCCTATGCCCGGAAAGCCTAGTCATTTCTCATACCTTGACTCAAACACCCCATCTGGTGGGACGCCTTCCCCGGCCTGCTGGACTAGACTGTGCTATCCTCTTACACGCTGTATCCTCCAGGGTCCAGTTAGGAAAACAGAAGCAACTTTAGGTGTTTCAAGTAGAAAGAATTTAAATCCTAGAAGTTGGTTACACGGGTGAGGAAAATGGTGAGAAGCCCAGTGGGATGCTGTAGCAATGACAGTGAACTGCTGTCACCCCTGAGGCTGGAAGGATAACAGACATTTGCCAGGAGCTAGAAGCTGGGGCAGCCTGGTAGGAGCTAGAATACAGTGAGAGCTGCCCCCTGGGGATGGAACCACAGAGGGAGGGTCTTTCTGAGGAGACATACAGCCAAGGAACAGATACAGCCATTGCGGGAGATGCCAACCAAAGCCGAGAGAGAGAGCGAGAGAAAGAAAACACCCTGGTTTCTTCCTTCCTTCCACCTTTGAGTCTCCCACCAGTGCTTCCCATTAGCCCAAACTACCAAGAACCCAGAGGGCAAAGGAGCCCGGGAAATCTGATTCTACATGATAGGGAGCAAAGCCGACGTTCCAGCTGGCTGCGTCTGTTACAGTAGGTAGTCAGGCAGACATAAGCAGGGCAGGAGAGGGCTCCTCCCAACCAGGAATGTCAGGTGAGGGTCAGGTGATGGTCAGGTGGTCATTAACTGTCTCTCTAAAATAATAATTGGTTACAGCCAGCACCAGGGAAAGGCAGTCTCCCAACAGATAGAAACACCTGAAACTGATGATCAGCAGCTTCCCAATAAGGTCTCAGGAGTTGGATGCGTGGGCTCAGCATGAACACTGAGAGGCAAAATGGTGGAGTTTAACTGGTATATGACCTTCCTCTAGAAACATTCAGCTGGTAAGGGAAGAACGCCTTAAGCCAACATGCATGCAACTCCAGTAAACACACTGCGCATGTTCCTGTCCCAAGTGCTGGTAGACCGCTGTGCATGCAGACAGCCCACCCCAGGGAAGAATCAGGGGAGAAGAGACGTAGACCCCACAAGCTTGCCAACACATAAAACCCCAGGTCAAGAGTCAAACCATGCACCTGAATCAAGTCACCCACTTGGCCCTCTTTCAAGTGTATTTTACTTTCTTTCATTCCTGCTCTAGAACTTTTATTTTTATTATTTTTATTTTATTTATTGATTGAGATGGAGTCTCCCTCTGTTGCCCAGGCTGGAGGGCAATGGTGCAATCTCTGCTCACTGCAGCCTCCGCCTCCTGGAGTCAAGCGATTCTCCTGTCTCAGCCTCCTGAGTAGCTGGGATTACAGGTGCCTACCACCACGCCCAGATAATTTTTGTATTTTTAGTAGAGATGGGGTTTCACCATGTTGGCCATGGTTGGCCAGGCTGGTCTGGAACTCCTGACCTCAAGTGATCCGCCCACCTCGGCCTCCCCTAGGATTTCATGTGTGAGCCACCTTGCCTGGCCTGCTCTAAAACTTTTAAAGAAATTTTCACTCCTGCTCTAAAACTTGCCTCAGTCTCTCACTCTGCCTTATGCCCCTCAACTGAATTCTTTCTTCTGAGGAGGCAAGAATTGAGGTTGCTGCTGACCTGTATAATTGTACTGCTACTAACACATCAAACCACCGCAAAACCGAGTCGCTTAAAACAATTTATGATTATCACTCATGGTTCTGTGGGTTGATGTGGCTCAGTTAAGGAAGTAAGTTCTCACTTGGGCTCTCTCACATGGTTTCAGTCATATGGCGGCCGAGGTGCAGTCACCCGAAGGCTCCAGTGGGCCTGCTGTCGAAGTTGGTGCAGACACAATGCTGTCAGTTGACACTGGCTGTCAGCTGGAAGCTCAGCTGGAGCTATAGGAACCAAAAGTCCCACACATGGCCTTTGTATGGGCTTGGGGCTGTCTCACAGCATGGTGGCTGGATTCCCAAAGGGTATATATCAACAGCAAGCTTTGCAGGAGACTCAGGTGGCAGTTATAAAGCTTCTTATGACCTAGCCTTGGATATCATCACTTGTATCTATTGGTCAAAGCATAAACTGGATTCAAGGAGTTAGAAGAAGAGACTTCACTTCTCGATGGGAAAGTAGCATGTGCATACAGGTAAAATAATTAATAATGGCTATCTTCGGAGGCAAACTAGCATCATCCAGCCTCTAGCCACTATTTACGTTCTTTTCACATGCAAAATTGATTCACTGCCTCCAAAGACGTCCAAATTTTCAGTCCACTACGGCAGAAGGTTCAGGCTTACGGTCCAGGACCTCATCGTAGAGATCAAGTGCAGGTGTGGATGAGGCTCTTCAGGTACCACTTCTCAGGTGCAGTTCCTCTCAATCTAAAAACATGAAAATGACACAATCATGTCTCCCCTCATGTACCACTGCTAGCACACAATGGGGAGAGAGTAAAAGGATAAATAAAATAGCATTCCCATCTAAGGGGTCTATAGTCCCCACTATAGAGGTACATGTCCCCACAATGAGAGGTACATACGCAGCACCAGTGTGAACAGCACAGTGGAAGAAGGGATTATAAAACAAAACAAACAAAAGACCAAAAAATGAGAAAGGGGCTGTCTCTTGAGGAAGACCTCCTAGAAACTAACATGACATTTTGGCTCAGATCCCACTGGTGGGACGTAGGCACATGGCCTCACACAGCTACAAGGGAGCTGAGGAATGGAGTCTTTATTCTGGACTGCCCTGTGCCTGGCAAAAACCTGTTACACAAAAAGGGGGAGGATGAATGTTGAGGGACTTCACCACAAAGAGGTTAAATAATTTACCTAAGCCTCCAGAGGCAAAAAGTGCCAGAGCTTGGACTTGAATCCAAGCAGTCTGGCTGAAGAGTCTCCCCTCTGAGCCATTCCTTTCTGGTAGGGTTGGCAATCTATGGGCCAAATTCAACACACTGAGTGTTTTTGTAAATATTTATTTGAACACAGCCATGCCCTTCTGTTTACATATTGGCTACGGCTGTTTATGCACTATACAAGCAAAGTTGAGGCTGGACGTAGTGACTCACGCCTGTAATCCCAGCACTTTGGGAGGCCAAGGTGGGAATAGCATTTGAGCTCAGGAGTTCGAGACCAGCCTAGACAACATAGCAAAACCCAACTCTACTAAAAATACAAAAATGAGTCAGGCGTGGTGGAACATGCTTGAAATCCCAGCTACTTGGGTGGCTGAAGCAGGAGAGTTGCTTGAACCCAGGAGGCAGAGGCTGCAGTAAGCTGAGATCGCACCACTGCACTCCAGCCTGGGTGAGATAGATAGTGAGACTCTGTCTCCAAAAAAACAAAAGAAAAGAAAAGGAAAAAAAAAAAAAGAAAAGAAAAAGAACGTTGAGTAGTTGCAATAGAGAACATATGGCCAGCAAAGCTGAAAATATTTATGCTTTTATGCTTTACAGAAAAAGCTTCCAACTGTACCATATTGACTACATTAGAGGAGATAAAATCTGTAAAATGATTGGCACAGTTTCTGACCCAGAAGAAATACTCAAAAAATACTATTCATGTTACTATTGTTACATAACTGATAATATTGGCGTTGGCATTAGAATCAGCACCAGCATCAGATCGGCATCACTATCAGCATCTCACCAGACTGCCTTTCAAGGGAGAAGCAGACATCCCACTGCCAGGGTGAGGCTGATGGAGAGATGAGCAAATCCTCCCAGAGTCCTCAGCAAATGCCTTTCCCTCTGCCAGGTGCCAGCGGAGAGGTGAGGTTGGTGACCACTGGCTCTCAGAAGGTGGAATCGGAAGCATGTCCTGCCAAACGGCACCCATGTTTTGCACGGCTGAGGACAGGCTGAAATTGCAGCTATTTTTCAATGCCTTGAATGTGTGTAGGTGATCATAAGTTAAAAAGAGAATCTGTTGACAAAATGATTCTAAAGTTCATCAGGAAGAGGAAGCTGGAAAGATAACCAAGAAAAGTTAGAAAAAAGAAATGAAGGCTGGACACGGTGGCTCACGCCTGTAATCCTGGCACTTCGGGAGGCCGAGGCGGGCAGATCACTTGAGGTCAGGAGTGCAAGACCAGCCTGGCCAACATAGCGAAACCCTGTCTCTATTAAAAATACAAAAATTAGTTGGGTGTGGTGGCATGCACCTGTAATCCCAGCACTTTGGGAGGCCGAGGTGGGCGGATCACTTGAGGTCAGGAGGGCAAGACCAGTCTGGCCAACATGGTGATACTCTGTCTCCACTAAAAATACAAAATTTAGCCAGGTGTGGTGGCAGGTGCCTGTAATCCCAGCTCCAAGTTACTTGGGAGGCTGAGGGAGGGGAATGGCTTGAACTCAGGAGGTTGCAGTGAGCTGAGATCGCGCCACTTTACTCCAGCCTTGTCAATACAGCAAGACTCTGTCTCAAAAACAAACTAACAAAAACAAAACAAAACAAAACTGAAAAACATGAAAGATGAAAGATACTGTGCCAGGACTTTTAGATTATGGTATCTCATTTAATCCTCACAGCAACTCCATCAGGGAGAGACTGTTATTAAGCCCACTTTAGAGATGAGAAGGCAGAGATTCAGAGATGACAAAGAATCTCCAAGGATTATAGATTTAGGTACATCTATATCTAACATATACCTATACCTATGCCTACACCTAAATCTATGCCCATACCTGTACCTAGACAAATGGTTTGAGAATGCATTTGATTGCAGGTGTTTTTTTCAATCAGATCCTAGATCTCTGCCTTCTGCCTGATGCCTCTGGAAACGCTGGTCCCCTAGGAAATGCCATGAATGTGGTTAGTGTGATTACCTCAGATTGCTAAGAAAACCCATCACACTACCAGCACACTGTGATCTCTGTCTATCAAAAAAGGTTGATTTGAAGACACCTGTAATTTTTGGGAAATGTTGATATTTAACAAATAACCCCCAGCCCCCTAAATGTTGATATTTAGAAAATAATTCCTCAAAATTATTTTACGCAAATACAGCGAGAGAGAGAGAGAGAGGTTGTTTAACGCCCAGGATCAAGAAGGTCTGCATATATTCAGCAAGAAGCTTTATCATCCCAAACCTGAGGCTGAGCCGTGATTAATAAATTCTAAGCCTCTTCTTCTCCCTGCTATTTATTAGTAGGGCTTAGAAAATCTCAAACTGTCGGGTCACTTATATGATCCAAATGGCAGGACTGATCAAAGACTCCCACAACCTGTATGCTAGTTAAAATATATTTCACACACCAGTGGTGATTAGAAACTGCAAGGGCTTCCAAGCCCCTCTCACATGACTAGACTTGATGAATAATTCCTCACAGTGGCTGATAGCACTTGGCCCCCACAGTGTGCATACTAGATGGGTTTCATGTCAACGTAAAAAAAGATGCCAGGGTTTATCTCTCAGACTTTCTCTCCCCACTCTCCACCATGACCACACAAATGGAAACACCAGTCCATTGCATGTACACTTGTACAGTGTTGGTGATCTCTGTCATTAGGCCAAGGAACCCCAGGCAACAGAAAAGTGTGAAATCCACCCATGACTGGCCCAGGGAATGCCAGCTCCCAGGCCATGGTGCAGAAAGTTGGACTTTATACTCAGCTGCTGCTTCTCCCTTATCTCAACGTCTCCAATTCTGTCTTTTAATTGTGTCTCACACCCTTTGCCTCCACCACCACTGTCATCATTAAAGGTGATGAAAAACTCTTAATAACTTAAATGCATGGCAGAGTAGGAAAAGTAGAATAAGTAACATCTTAGGTATTCAGTTTGCTCGATATCTCCTATGTGCTAGGCACATTATACACAAGCTCTCTTTTCATTCTTTTCACAACTCTATAGGCAGAAAGATATTATTACCACCATATTACATGCAGATGGTGAAACTGAGCCTCAGAGATGTGAAATAACAGTTCCATGGTCCCCAGAGCTAGAATCAAAACTTCAATCTGAGTTTTCTATTCAAAGTCCAATATTTGGATTCAATCCAATAAGTATTTTTGAGCATCCACTGTGTGCTAAATATTCTCCCAGGTACTGGGAAAACAGTCATGAACAACAACAACAAAATGGTTTGTCCAACTTTCACCTCTGTATAGAATGCAGTAGGTCATAGCAGCCTGGGTTCCTGCTGTAGCAATTAGGAAAAAAAATGGAAAAGTTACCAAAATTATACTCTACAGACATTGAAAAGCTGTGGAATCAGCAAAGGACAAGATGAGCTAACGTTCATAGAGTTGAGGAAATAGAGAAAATTTATATCCAGGAGGGCCATGTTCACAGACCAGATACAAACCAGAGGTGGACTGAACCTACGTAAGGTCCACCCCAGCCATGATCCAGCCCAATTGCTGGGGAAAGAGGAAAACTCTCTGGTGGAAAATAGCATCATCTATAGCCTTTATGGATCTTACACAAAACAGTCATCATACAATTTTTTTAAAATGTGACCTTCAAAGGAGAAGAAAAAGTAACCAGAAGGAAAAATGGACAGTAGAGGCAGACCCAGAGATGCCATAAATTCTGAAGTTAGTCAAGAGGGATGTTGAAGTACTGATTATAAATACATTAAAAATAGAAGAAATGATGAACAAAAGATCAAAATGGAGAATTTAAGTCAAGAATTTGCAATTTATGAAAAAAGCGGCCAGGCGTGGTGGCTCATGCCTGTAATCCCAGCACTTTAGGAGGCCGAGGCAGGCAGATCACCTGAGGTCGGGAGTTCGAGACCAGCCTGACCAACATGGAGAAACCCCCGTCTCTACTAAAAACACAAAATTAGCCGGGTGCAGTGGTGCACGCCTGTAATCCCAGCTACTCGAGAGACTGAGACAGGAGAATTGCTTGAACCCGGGAGGCGGAGGTTGCAGTGAGCCAAGATTGCACCATTGTACTCCAGCCTGGGCAACAAGAGTGAAACTCCTTCTCAAAAAAAAAAAGAAAGAAAAAGAAAAAGAAAAAAGAAAATAGCATTCTAGACCTGAAAAACATAATATCTAAAAATGAGGACTCATTAGATGGGTTTAATAGCAGAATGTACACCGCTAAATACAGAATTAATAAACTTGAAGAGGCCGGGCGCAGTGGCTCAAGCCTGTAATCCCAGCACTTTGGGAGGCCGAGACGGGCAGATCACGAGGTCAGGAGATCGAGACCATCCTGGCTAACACGGTGAAACCCCGTCTCTACTAAAAAAAATACAAAAAACTAGCCGGGCGAGGTGGCGGGCGCCTGTAGTCCCAGCTACTCCGGAGGCTGAGGCAGGAGAATGGCTTAAACCCGGGAGGTGGAGCTTGCAGTGAGCTGAGATCCGGCCACTGCACTCCAGCCTGGGCGACAGAGCGAGACTCCGTCTCAAAAAAAATAAAAAATAAAAAATAAATAAACTTGAAGATAGGTCAATAGAAAATATCCAAACTGAAGCATGCAGAAAACAAAAAGAGTGGAAAGAACAGAACAGAGTAAAAGAGACATGCAGGACATGAGAAAATGGCCTAACATTGTGTAACTAGAGTCCCATAAAACAGGCGAGAGACTGGGGCAGACCTAGAACTTGGAGAGATAATGGCTGAGAATTTTCCAAAACTGCTGAAAGAGATCCACCTACAAGTTCACGAAGTTCTATGAGCTCCAGTGGAGCCTTGGGCGCTTGGCCGACAGCTGCTCATGTACCTATTCTTTCTCGGGTGACTGGTTTTCTGGTTGGCTCCTGCCAACTTTGTCTTTAGATTTTAATCACTTAACAAGCACAACTGAGCCTTTTAAAAAAAATTTTTTTTAAGACAGATTCTTGCTCTGTCACCCAGGCTGGAGTGCAATGGTGTGATCTCAGCTCACCGCAACCTCCACCTCATGGGTTCAAGCAATTCTCCTATCCCAGCCTCCCTAGCAGCTGGGATTACAGGCGTACACCACCACACCCAGCTAATTTTTGTATTTTCGTAGAGACGAGTTTTTGCCATGTTGGCCAGCCAGGCTGGTGTCAAACTCTTGACCTTGGGTGATATGCCCACCTCAGCCTCACAAAGTGCTGGGATTACAGGTGTGAGCCACCCTGCCCAGCCCCACGAAGCCTTTTATAGACCTGGCACTATGCTGGGTGGGTGACACAGTCAATCCGACTGGCCACTGCCCTTGGAAGCTGCCTAGCTCCTGGTGGATGGCAGTAGG